>NC_087518.1:49477814-50677814 GCF_963921805.1 Phalacrocorax carbo | reverse complement strand
GGGAGGGCTCTGCCAGCCGGCTGAGCCGCAGCTGCCCGGAGCAGGGCTGGCCGTCGTGGCGGTGGTTCACAAGGGCCATCTCATGACTGCACGTGGTGGTGTTGCTGAACACCTCCAGGCTGCCTCGCCAGCATCCGGAAAGAAAACAGACGTGAAGGAACAGCTCGGGGTGGGGAGGACATGGACAAATAAACAAACAGTAGAAAACCTCAGAGAAAATAACCAGGCACCAGAAAGGAAATGAACTCTAACAAGGGAATAAAAATAGCAGCAAAGCAAGGAGTCAAGCTCCACCAAGGCTCCCGGTTCATTTTCAAGGGGAGGCAAGTTGGATGGAGCCTCCAGAGCAGCCAGAAGATTCACACCCATCTGACAGTGATGGCTCAAGTGAAGCCAGACCACCTCCCAGCATGATGGCTGGGAGCCCACTGGTCCAGCTGGTACCAGCGCTTGGTCCAGCTGTCTTTAGAAGCCCCTTGTCAAGCACTGCATCCACGCTCTGGGGTCATTTGGCAGCCCCAGCAGCTCTGCAAGACAAGGGGGAAGAGCCAGTGGCAGAGCCTTTCTTTCCAGCGCTCAGGTGTGCTGTTTTCCCTTAAATTCACATGAGCTCAACAACCAGGAACACAAATTCCCTGGAGACCTGACCTTCTCCTCCTCCCCAGCGGGAAGGCAGAATTTCAAACAGATTTACTGGTGCTGCCCTCCAGACACTGTCGTGGTTTGACCTCAAAGTTAAAGACCTCCTGCGGGCTCCTCAAGCATTAGCCCTGGCTCAGTATGACAGGACAGGCAGGCAGGGGTTTCCCACGCAGCCAACCTGGCAGCTGACTTGCTGTGCACAAGGAGCACGACAGGCCAACGGGTGAAGGACAGCATTATCCCAGGAGTTGAAGGAAGGGCTCAAGGTGGTCAAGAATACATCTGGGACAAAATTGAGAAGATGAGGCAGAGGGGTCCTTATGGCTTTTGCATGAGCCGATCTGGTTTTCCCGTGCCAAAGCCTTGGGGACCATTCCCACTAAGAGTTTTCTGAAGTACCTCTCCTACAAGGAAGCTCCTGAGACCGTGGCAGGACCACAGAAGCCCCTTGGTGATTCACACTGACTTTCTGCTGGCTTGTTCTCAGAGAGAGCTGCCCCAGCACTGTGAGACAGCGGAGGTTTTGTGGCTTTTCCCACTTCTGGCTGAGAAGAGCATCCCAAGCCTTTAGATGGCATCAGCTGAGTGCCACAGACACTGTGTCACCCACTGGCATTTCCGTGGGGCAGACAGACCGCCCTGACCACGTCTCCTGGGCCAAGGGTGGCAGCTCTCCCTGCCATGCCCAAGCACCACTCAAGCAGGGCGAGTTACTGAGCTGCAAACACCAGGCCTGCCAAAACCACCTGCTCCTCACCCCTGGAAAGGTGGAGCTTTCACCAATGATGCACAAAGGATACCTCTAAGCGCCAAATCTTCTGGGCCCACAGGCACTCTCACGCTTCAGAGCTGCCTCTCCTGTCTTTAAGCTTCTAATTAAAGATTTTAATGACCACTGTCTGTCCCTGAAGTGGTGTCCACCAGCCTCCTCTCCTTCCTTGGCCACAGACTGCTTTTGCCCTCAGGAAGAATCCAACATTTGCCTCCAAAGCCCAGACATCCCAATCAGGCTCAAAGGATGTATCTGAGACAGCAGCTTTCCTCCTGTACACCCCACATTGATCCTGTCTTCGTCTTAAAATAAATTCAAATTATTCCCTACAAGCATGAATCAAGACACAAGAGAAGACAAATGCCACCTCCCAAGTCTGCTGGTTGACTTGAACCCCGCACACTTGCTGCTGCTGGATGTTGGATCCATGCTGCAAGAGCAGGAAACCCAGTGCTGCTGCTGGGACTCACTGGTGCTTCCAAGTTCCTCCTCCTCCATATTGCTTGCTTTTGCCCCTAAAATCTCCCTCTCTACCTACAATTTCCATTTAAGCTCTTTTTCTCAGCCTTGCTGTCCCCAATACCTCCTGGTCCTCTCTGCAACACTTTACGGCACAGTGATCGCTCTCTGTTCTTCATTCACACATCAGAAGGACATATTCTTCCCCTGGTTCCCCTGGAGCAGAGATGCCTCCAACGGCAAAGCTGCACTTATCCCCAGCACATCCGACCACAGCTGGTGGCCCTGAGCCACTTTATCAGCTTGCATTTCCCCAAGTCAGGCTGGCCCCTCACAGCAAACCAACGCGAGCCCTGGGCTGATGCTCTAGGAAGAGCGAAGGGAGCAGGGTGCAAAGGTGGCCACCGCCAGATGCTCCTCACTCTGTCGGAGGCCTGGCTGTTGGATCCAAGCTCTCCAGCTGCAGGTCCTGGCTGACCCTAGCAGCCACCCCGCAGGAAAGGCCAAGCAGCCGCGAGTCACATTTGCTGGCGCAACAATAACCTTGCAGCCTTGCTCCGTGCCGGATAGTCACGCCTCTGACTTTATCCCCAAGCAGGAACACACTCGGGGAGGGGATGCAGCAGCACTAAAACCCACCCTGGTCTCCTCACTCCAGCTGCTGCTTCAGACACTGAGCATGGAGGTGTCAGACACATGAGACGCTCTTACTGTGAGCATGCTGCCCTTTGCAGCCAGCTATGAGAACAGAAACGTGACCCACTTAAGCAAGTAGAGGTCAAGTGGGGAGCAGAGCAGCAGGCACACCTAGGCTCTCTGCTCAGATTGAATCCTTCGAGAACACGCGAGTGCCTTGGCTGCGCTCCGAGACTCCATCATTACTGGATAGTTTGCATTTCCTTCTAGGAAGGCAGCCGGGAAGATTGGCATGCGGTGCACAGCCCGCGGCTACAGACTCCTGCAAGGAACAAAGCTCCAACGCCCCAAGACAAGCGCGCCAGACAATGGCCTGTAATTTTCTTTGCCATTCAGGCTCTGCAGGGGGAGAAGGAGCAGCCCTGAAAGCCTTATTTTACAAAACCAGACGATCCCCTCTCAAAAGGGGCATTCCCCAGCAAGCGCGGAATGCTCCCAAAGTGCAGAATTGGCTTTGCCATCCCACGTGCTCACCATCAACATGGAAGGAGCAGCCCTTTTAGTGACCAGAGGCACGTGGGGAAGATCCAATGCTAACCTGAAGCTCAACAGACCTCTCCTCAGAAGAAAGGGGCAGCAGGGTATGGGGGGTCGGGGGTGGGAGGAGAAGAAAGGATTTTTCTGGAGAGACTGTTCTTTCTTGAAGGCGTAATAACCTCAGGTGTCTGGTGCACACACTAGGTTACTGTCTGGGCTCCAGAAGTTGCCAAAAGCCAGCTTGACCTCAACCCAGAAGTGAACAAAGGTGTGACCCAAGGGTCTGAGCTAGACACAGCCAAGAAATGCATGCATGAGCCCATAATGCTATACGTAAAGCATACCTTTAAAAATTTCAAATCCCAGGATCAGGGACCCTCTATGAATGTGTGACCTGCAGCTGTGAAGGGCAAGATGAGGGAAAAATTTGGATCCCCTTCAACTGGAGCCTCCGAATTGCTCTCACATAGGCAGCCCCACATGCCTGCAGCCCTTCCTTGCCCTGGGCTCCTTGCTCAAGTAGCTCCGTGATGTAGTTGCACTGCAGCTGTGCTTCACTGGCAGGATGGGGACGGCAAAGCTTGCAGTGCTGTCCAGTATCGAGAGCTGAAGCCCTGGACATCACTCTGAACTTCAATGTGAGGTTTTTCGAGCCTTTCCTTTTCACAGGGTACGACATTTGAGTTTTAGATCATCTTAAGATCATCTTAGATCATCTGAAGGCTGACATGCATCCTTCCCCAGGATGGGACCAGACTGTAGTCCTGCTTACAGAGGCATTCACTTACTTGTGACCCTGGCTAGGCAGCCATGTGGGTGTCAGATAGGTGCCACCTTCTGCTGGGTTAGTCAACACATGTCTTTCAGTTCAAAATCATACACCAGAGTGCGTGAATTTGCACAAATCTGAAGGGGCAGAGAATTTTTCTGCTTTGTTTTTTAAAACCACTTGTAAAAACAAGAGGCAGATATTGAACTGGAGCCAACATCTGTATCGTTGTAAGACTCAATCACCAGCCTTTTGCTGACTCTAGAGCAATAAATATTCAGGGCCTCAAAAGCTTTTCTTCAATCTGCTTAGGAGAAAGCAGCCTCAAACGATGGCCAAGAAGGGATCTTGCCCAATGTCAGCTTCAGTGGATCAGCTCAGGGAGGGAGTGGACCTCACCAGATTCTTGCAGTTCCACAGCTCCTTATTCTTTTCTAATGTCAAAAAATGAGGAAACACCCCCCAGTCAGTAATTAAGAGCACAACCACACACGCAGCAGATGTGGCCCAGCGGAGGAGACAAAAGCCTCTCCCAAGGTAAAAGCAGGAATGACCAGCTAGAGGGAGGGGAAGATATCTGAGATCAGAGCTGCCATCACCCCTACAGTGGAGGTGGACCCCTGGCCTCACCTCTACATGTGGATTCAACCAGTTCAGATCCTATTTTAGGCTGCATATGGGGCTTTTCATCTTCAGAGCACTTAACAGGCATGTGTTAATCCCCACACTGCCCTTCCGTGGCAGATAAGTGTTTATTATCTCTGCTCTACAGCTGGTGGGACAGGCTCGGTGGGGAGTAGCTCATTGTTGCAAACTCTGGGCAACCTCAGCTCCTGGGCTCCTTGGAAAGACACAACAGGAGTGCCTGGCTTGGACTGATGGAAGGAGCCCCAAGGCAGCTCCCCAGGGAGCCTGGGCTACCTCCTGGGCCAGTGGACGACTGGAGCTGGGCTGGGCTGGGTACCATCCCCCAGCAGGCGCCTTCCAGGGGAGGAAGTCAAAGGCACCTTCTAGACACAAAGCCCCAGGACTCATCTCCACTGCCTTTGTGCAGTAAAGTCAGGATAGCAGCACTCATTTATTATGGGCAAATTAACGCCCATGGAGATTAAAGCTTTATCTCTCACCAGCTCAGTCGCATCTGATTTAGCAACGTGCAGGGCTGGCCTGACACCACGTCCCCGCACGCTGGAGGAGCCACGTCCCCACTGCACCTCCCCCTCCCCAGGGTCCCAGCACCGCGTCCTTCTGTGCTGAGGACTAAACCTGCTCCTTTCCACCACCCTTGGCTTCTCCATTCTACTCTGAGCTGTGCCTTGTGTACTGCCAGCCTGCCTGCTCTGCCTGTTCTTGCCTGTTAAAGCCACTGTTTGACAGATAAACACATAAAGAAGAACAGAGGGCGGAACACAGATGCATGGCCAACATTGATGCGGTCCCAACACCCATGCATTAACATCAGTTTGACACTGCCACCTCTCTCTGTGCAGCAACAGACAAACATGGCAAAACGGAGGCTACCACCAGTGGTGTGAAACTGCCGTGCCAGCCCCAAATGCAGGGTGAAGTCAGTGCTGAGCCACTTAGGGAGGGAGGACGAATTACCGTGCACTTGGTTGATCTCTGAGTTGGATGACAGGATCTCATCAGCCAACTTCTGGGCGGTGGGCAGCACCTCGGTGTGGTGCGCTGTGATCAAATACTGAACAAACTTCTGGAGCTGGTCCCTGTTCATCTGGAAAAGGGTCTCTGAGATGGGAAGACGGAGTTTGACCTGGTCCGGCTTGCGGATCCTGTACAGTGAAAGTGCCACAACGTGGGCGCAGTAAAAAATGTCCTTGTTCCCGCAGCCGCATGTCACTGAGGTGATTTTGCAGCGGTCAAAGCTGATGGCCACCTTGTAGGTCATCTCTGGTTCTGTCGCAGTCGCCGGCTCTGTTACTGTCCCACTGAGGTGGAACCCTGGAGAAGAAAAGAAGAGGGAAAGGCCACATTACTTTCCTTCTGACTGCGATCACCCATGCAAACTCTGGAAGGTGGACAGGGCCAGCCAAGACCGCTTATGCATCACTATGTCAAGGAGCGTACCACCCAACCCACGCCATCCTGGTGGCTTACACCCAGCAACACCCAGCCTGCATACAAACACACTCCTGCACCAACACACACAGGCAGCCAGGCTCTTCGGTGAGTTTATTTAACAGCTGAACCCTCAGGGAATGAGCAAAGCCGCTCAGTTCCCATTTGTTTAAGAGTCTCTGAGACTGTTTCTCCCCTGGGAGTCATCTTCATCCACACCTCCTTCTCGCTGAATTTGTAACTCATGTGAGCAAGGGCTGGCAGAAAAAGGCCAGGTTTTCTTTTCTTTGATGAAGCAGACAAAAAGCCTCACAAATTAAATGCAACACAACTCCAACTTCAGTCCCTCAGCCAGGTAGAGTGCTCCGCGGCAGCTCTGAGATCTTCCATGCAGTGGGAACAAGGAACAGGGATGGGAGCAATGTACAGCCTGAACCACGGGCTGGGGGGGAACTGTTTGTTCCTTGAGCTTCACAATATCTGCTGTTCCCCTGCGAACTCTTGAGCTCTCCTTCAAATACTGTGGCCAGGAAGCCAGCCGCTCGCTGGGGCAATACATGTGTCGGGCTGCAGGGACAGCCCAAATTGTTCAGGCAAACATTATGGTGCTCCCAACAGCCCCTGCTGCGCTGTGAGGGGCTGCAGCACCTTCAGGCACAAACCATGCAAAAAAGTCCCAGCAAGTCCCAAAAGTGGGTGATGAGTGATAAACAGGCTCGGAAAGTCATCTGGGTCCAAGGAACCTGGATGCACCAAGCAAGTGAGGGATAAAGTCAGTGAGAAAAGACCGGATGCCAATTAACCTCAACCCGAAAGCCCAGGGAGCGCTTCCCAGGAGCCGGCTGCTGAGGAGGTCCAACACCAACACTTTGCACTTGCCCAGCCCCTGGAAAGGAGACATCTTTGTTTCCCCCATCCACCTGCCTTGTTGCTCCAAGGAGAATGAGGCTGCACCAGGAGGTTAATTAATGTGGCTGGGGCCACCCGGTGCCCCCATGTCAGACCCTGGCATGGTACCTGGGAGCATGCCACCTGCCCCAGCCCTCTTCCCTGAAGAGGATGTTCACTTCTCTCCATACTACAGCAACCATATTAAGCCCGTGTTTGTACAGAGGTCCCTGCAGAGCCTGCCTGCCGTCCCCCCGGAGAAGGCGGCAGACAGCTGAGAGCCCTACAATTAGTGACAGAAAAGGAGAAGGGGTGGGGGGGTGAAGATTAAAATACACTAATTGCATCAAACCCTTGTGTGTTTGCCAGCTCTCACAAAGGCTTTCCGAGACAAATTCTACCAGAGGTTTTTAATAAATGGCATCAAAACCAGCTATTCACTGCCAGTCTCTTTAAAGCCATGCCAAAAAACACATTCAAATCTGATTAAGCGTCAAGGAGGTCTGCTTTCACTTTAGTGCAAGGGAGGGGGAAGCAGACCTGTTGTGCTGCCATCGCCCGAAACCCACCCCGCACTGCCCTCTCGCTCGCACACTGCCGGAGTTGAAGCACGGCTGCAGAGGTGCTGGGCTTGGTGCCACGGGGGCAGCGCAGCCAGGGGCTGATGAGGCCCCCCCGCCCCATGAGTCCATCCCCCAGCAGCCAAACTGTATAAATCCCGAGGATAAACTCCAAAGTGTTTATGTTTTACCACTTCTCTGGTCTGCGATGCTTGGCAGGAGGCTCTGACTCGCTGCCAGTTTCTCCCTAGTTTACTTTTTTAACAAGTTAAAAGGATTGGAAACGACGTTCCTGAGCAATAATGTATGTATATACACGTATGTACACCCGTAGGCACATATGCACATATATATATAAAAATATATATATATTTAAATATATATATATAAAAACCCTCGAAGACAAATTACCAGCCATAAACACTGCCTTCAAATGCTTACTTTACCAGGATCATGGGCCAGATCCCACTTGGGGCTAACTGGTGTAAGGCTGGATGAACTTGTTTAACCAAACAACCTGTTTCGGACAGGTGTAGGTCTGAAAACACATGAACAGAGGTCTGAATCTGTCCCCCCGAGAGAGAAGATTTGCCCAGATACTTCCCAGGCTGCTCTCAGGCATCCTAAAAGCTGTGCTCCTCCATCCACTGCAAGAGCTGGTCCTCGCAACTCGTAGCTGGGGTCTGCAGGCCGAACATGACTGTTTGGCGCACCAGCAACGGCCAAGTTCATCTGGCACTGGAGCCCTACAGCAAGTGTCGGTTTAGATTTTAGCCGTGGTGGCAGCAGGTCTATTTAAGATAAACTAGGAACTATATACAAAACATTTATCTAAAGATTAGTCACAAATTAAACACAGCGAGATGGGGAGAGATAGGGGCTGGCAGGAATGGCAGCATTATTTGGGAATATTTACATTAACAGGAGGTCAGCCTGCTCCACGGCCAGGTCTGCACCCAGCACCAACCCTGGTACCCATGGGTGGGAGATGGCTTTGGCAGCTCAGCAGTGATTGGTATCACTGTCCCAGAGAAGAGTGGTGGTTAAAGGGTAGATTACGGTGTGGTTAGTCTATCATCTGTCAAAGCATTCACACCTGGTCCACAGAAAACCCTGATGCTACAGCCACCAAGAGGCTACAGGTCACACTGGAGAAGGACCGCTGTCACTGCACCCTCCTTGGCTCTCATCTCACATCCCAACCAGCACACGGGGCAGGCGATACCAGCACTCCAGCAGAGAGAAACACAGCCCTTGCCGCAGACACAGGGTCTGGATAGAGCTGAGAGCAAAACCATACTTTCCTCTGCGTCCCCCCTGCATGCTTCAATTTAAAACGTTCCTACAGCCGAGTGCTTATCTAGGACTTCATCCTCTGCTCCTTAACATAAGCTAACTTGGTGTTTTGATTTGCTGCCAGCAAAGTGACAGTGCCAGGGCTTGAAAACCATGGAAAAGAAATAATTATGTAACATCTTTGAAACTACAGACTCATTACACACCATCAGAGTCTAGCTTTGTCCCAAGAACATCATCTTGTCCCTGCCCCAGAACAGCCTCCGTTACTTTTACCATGGATGCTTCCCAGTGGATGCCCCTGTGATCCCGGTTGCAAAAGGAGCTGAGTGTTCATACCTGCCCCAGAAAGAGCACAGAAAGGTGCCACAAATGTTCACAGGGCACGATGAGCACATCATCTCCTTCCTAATCATGGAGACAAAACATCAAAGGAAGGACCTTCTCCCTGCCACGGCAGATCTGCCCCCAGGTCTCACCTCTGATGTTGCATTAGTGGCGCAGGATATTCTGCCTCTGATTTAAATTAAAACCAACTCTAGAAATGTCTCCTGGGTGTTTGTGAGCACCAGTGCCACCAGTGGCACTTCTAAACTCAAACTGGGCAACACTTTCCTCTCTGGAGCTGATAAACCCTGCAGGGTGGGGGGAATGTGGACTCACAAAACATCCCTGGGCTCTGAAATAGCTGTGAAGGAGCAAGCCTTTAGCAGGAGTTCCAGTGCAGGAGGCTTTGTTATCAAGTCAAGACTGTTAAGGCGTCAATAGAAGAACCTTCAACCAAGACAGAGAATTCTTTGATCTCTAAACCTACTCAACCAAAAGGAGCTTTGCAAACCCTTCCAGTTCTGTAAGAGCACCCAGAGTCTTTCAGCTGGGCATTTTTAACCCAGATGTCCATGAACCACCCATCAAGAGAGACTACCAGCCTGTCCTGCAGCTCCAACCCACCACCAGGCTTGGCTGTGGAGACCCCTAGTCTTGGGTCCTCCAGCAAACCACAGAAGGTAAAGCCAACATGCAAGCTGGTTACATTGAAACACTTGAAGTTTGGAGATGGGCAGACCACAGGTAAAAATTTAAACCCCAGAAACAGGCAAAACCCATGCGTAAATCCTACCCTTCTCGCAACGCTCTCATCTAGAGCCCTCCAACACCCATGAGGAAGAGCAGGGAGAGGAGGATCCCGCAGCTACAACACTAGCCAGGAACTTGAGAGCTCAGCTCTGCTCCCTCTGGCAGTTGCCGCTCACAGCCATCCCCCACATTTCACACCAGAGTCCAGGCAGAAGTCACAGTTGTAATTTGCAAAGTTGTGCCATTTAGAAAAATTAGCTCGTTCTTCCCAGGCGTGGCACTCACTTGCCCTTCGTGGAGCATTACTGCAATCCTGCCGGGGGGGCAGCCTTCACGCCAGAGCAGCCATCTCTAGGACCTAACTCGGGACCAGCAGAGACCATCTGAGGTTGCTGCACTAAAGGATGGGGACAAGTAACACATGGGTAATGCAGGCAGCACATCTTCACGTCACTGTGGCTTCTCTACCTCCTCTGCAGGCTTTTCTTGGTCTTTGTGGAAACCTCAAAGCACGGCAAAGGACGGCTCTGCAGAGGGAAACGAGCAACCACATCCACCCCCCTGAGCAAGGACCCCTGGCAGGATGCAGCCAGATGCTGTACATAAGCAATTCACCCCCACTCTGGCTACCAAAACCTCAAGTGACCTCCTAGTAACTGAGGCTGATATTTCGGGCAGGCTTTAAGAGCAACGTGGTGGAACGTCCATCCATGCAGCTTCCCAAAGAGCACCAGCCACATCCCCTTGCATCCTAGCCAGAGAGGGGTGGCTGCGGTGGACAGCGGCTCAGCTCCCCCTCCTCACTGATCCTACACCTGGTGCTGAGCTCCCAGGACCCCACCTCTAATCAGACTAACCCCATTTTGGATCCATGTTTGGGCAGCTCTGCCTGCAGGCAGGCAGGAGCTCTGCAAAACCAAATGGGAATGAACACAGATCTTTATGGGGCTCAGCAGATGTACACGAGGTAAACTGAAATTCTCAGTGCAAGTCATATACACTAGGTTAACACGACCCAAATATATTTTTTTTAAAATTTCCAAGCCACAGCGGAAAGGTATTTTAAACTAAAGCAATTCCAAGGTCTTTAGTGATTAAACGGACTGCAGCTCCAGCTCCTAGTGGAAAAACCATTTGTTTTTCCACTGTGTGAAAGCCATAACTAGCAATGAATAATAATTGCTGCACCGAGTATTATTTATAAGCCATTCTCGGTCACATTTCCATGCCTCAAAACAGCAGCTTTCCAAATGTGAACTCAAAATCAGTCAATATTTGTAATGTAGACAACACCCGTGGGAGGAAGGTGTCGGTGTGCTCACACGGTGGGAAGAGGAGGTTAGTAAAATCTCCCAAAGCTTTCCAGCTTCTAGATCAATTCCTCCAGCCGGCTGATGCTGACAATTGCCGAGTCCCTGACCTTGCAGTTGGAAAGGAGACGGGCTCATGAACTCATTTGCACATGACAATGCTCCAGCAAAGTGAATCATCTGCCTCCGATAGTAACGGAGAGTACGGCGCGCCCCAGCCCTCCCGGGCTCCATTCAACCAGCGCAGGGCTGGCCTTTTGTACTGCCAGTGCAAGAAAGACTCCGCTGAAGATGTGTGCAATTAAACCCACTTTTCTTGTTGCTCTTTTGATTCAGCACGGCTCAATGAGAGGCACCCTAGGCAGGTGTTGTCACACACAGATAAAATGTGCCTTTTCAGAATGCTGGCAGACAAAAAGAAAGAGGGTAAGGCTGAATCAATTGCCATTTCTCCCTTGCAAAACAGGGAACCCAGACTTCCAGTGAGTCAATGAGCAGAGCTGATATGAGTTTACATCCTCCTTCCTCCCCAAAGTGATTTCTTTTTGTGGTCGCAAGCAAAGGTGTTGCTGTTGAGGGAGACCTTGGCAGGGATGCAGGAAGCAGGTGATGGCTAGCCGGAGGATGCTGTCCCAGCAGAATGCAGCTGTGCTTCTTTTTTGCTGTACGTTTTCCCCTCGCAGCCCTCCTCCCTGGTCCCCACCATGCTCCTATCCTTTCCCAGTTGTTACCACCCTGGAAAAGCACCTCTGGCTTCACAGAGCTACAGAGACCATTAATAGTCCCCTTGAAGGCTGTGCCTGCAGCTGATAACAAAAGGATACAGCCGAGCTGGAGAGGATGCACCATGCCTGCAAGTGTCCCTGCACGTACCTACGGTCTCAGACACCAACTACCACAGGTTTAGGAGAAATACTGCGTCTCCAGGTAGACCAGGGAAGAAGCACAAGCTGCAGCTGTAAACAGAGGAGATGCAAGCAGGGCTGTTTGTGCTGGAGGGAGCTGTAAGCTCCTCTGAGCAGCTGAGTAAGCTGGAGGGACGCTCTCTCTGCCATCTGCTCTGATCCCACAACACCTCCTGCAAATGAAGAGTCAATCCGCTGGTTTCTATCCCTGTTAACCTCTAATCAGCCACGAGGACCGGCCTCTGCCTTGCTCTTTATCCGAGCCAGCTAATGCGTGAAGCACACCACGCTTCCCATCTGCTCCAGCATTACTAGAGTTAAAAGACAAAGCCATTTCCCTGTCCCGAGCATTCACTTACACAGATGCCCTTGTATTAACTCAATTTCCCAGCGATTTCCATTATTACCCTTATGAGATTTCTGGTGTTTGTTTATCTAGGAGCCTGAAATGGAGGGGTTTTTCCTCCCCCTACCCAGCTCACGGGGTGGCTGCACCAAGGCCATGCTCCAGCAGGCCGGTCCTGTTCTGTGACATTCCCCTAAAATATTCAAAATTGTTCCCCCATTTTCCCCCCAGCCCACAATGTTCTTTGTTGCCCATCGAAACCTGAAGACCTAGGTTTTTTGTGGTTTTGTTGCCAGCTCCAAAGCCACGACCACCCCTCCCAGCATCACCTCCCACATCCTCCTGTCACCCACCAACAAATGGGTTTTTAATCTACCCAGATGCGCAACCCTTGCTCCAAAGACATATGGTTTGGGGGACAAAGGAAAAAATACAACCAGTTTTAAAGCTCGAACTGATTTCCTCCGATATTCCTTGCAGCCCTGGAAGCTGAATTCCTCAACTAGCAGTTCAGATTTAACACAGACCAACCCGAATACCATTTTTGCAGCAGCATAAGCAATAGAAAAAGCTTGAGGAGAAGAAGGGTTCACAGCATCTTTGCTAACATGTGCTGCTCACGTAATAACTGGTGGCAAAATGCCGTCAAGTCTCTGCTCTTTATTGCTACAGTACATCTTATGGTAAGGTTGAATATAAAGAGCTTTCTTAAAACCATGAGAAATTAGAAAGATGAGGATGTGCAGTACATTTTTTGGCAGAAGTGGTGAACGCACCATCTCTACGTCAAGGAAGAAAAAGCAACACATCCCTGTGACCATCCCAAAAGCATCCCTCTTCTCTCTGTGTTCATGAGCGTCTGTGTCTGAAAAAGGAGCAATGCAGTTCCTTGCTTTCTTAGGTGTTTTCTTAACAGATGCATGGTTGTTTTGAAGCATGAAAGAAAATATCCATGGGGAGGAAATTCATTGTTGCTAGAGTTTCCGGGCTTGTGCATCCCATCAGTTGAGGCTGCCACAGAGCAGACCCAGCCCCATGCTGTCACCACCCCGGCTGCCTCACGGAAACCGATGGGAGATGCCAAAATTCACACGCGAGGCTGAGCTGGGGTCATCTCCTGACTTCAATGGAGCCACCCAGATTTCCAACAGCTGAGAAGCTGACTTCTAGTACATAAAAGGGTTTTAATTAGGAAATGGCTCTTATCCCTCCATGCAACTGTCACTACAATGGGATCACTGATCTTCACCACTGTCAAAACCAAGTGGAGCAGCACTCTTCCCTCCATCGTCTGTTTTTATGTGGCAATTTATGCAACACAGTCCCACCAAAATATATTCCCATCCACTAAAAGAAAAGCGCCTCCCATACGAGAGCCCTTAAATCCATTTCTCCTGGCTTAAGGGCTCATCCCTGGCTACCCTCTGGTCAGGGAAGAAGTTGCTCCAGAGTCATGGACATCCTTTTCTCTCTACATATCTGCTCCCCTTGCTGACCTGCTTTTCTGAGATGTGGCCTCCCTCCTGTGTTAGCAGCTTCTCCGAGTCCATCTTGGCCACAGGCTAGGGAGCAGCTTTGGATTTTGTCTCCAAATATACAAAGATAAATTGCATTCAATGCATATTTTGCAATTTAAAGGCAGCTCCGGAGCAGGCCACCCCCATACCAAAACCAAAACTCAACCCACCAATATGGAAAACCAAAAGCAAAACTAAGCCTGAGAGCCTCCTGACTTGTTTTCTTCCCACGTTTTTGTTTTGCACAGGGCAGGACTGGCAGCCAGCCTAACAAGGACCAGAATCAAACCAGGGCATCGTGCAGCAGTGGAGAGAAGCAGGACACCACCCTGCTCCTCCCTGAGACACCAGACCTTAAAATAGCAGCTCTACAATTTATAGGGAAGTTATTAGTTATAATTTTCCTGGCCCTCTGAAGCCTTCTGAGGGAATGAGGCAGCCTAGATTCAGTATGAAAATCTGCTCCAAATTCTTCCAAAAAAAGACATTTTTCCACTAAGAATAGTTCTATTTTTTTAAAGGGAGGATAAAGTCTGACTTTCTAAGTTATTGGCAATGTTGTTAAATGAACATTATATTTACAAAGCGTTTCAATAGCGTTTGTGGTAATGGCCTCAGCAACAGATCTGCTGAAAAGGTCAATTAACTTCCTTCCGAAAACCTCACTTCTAAGCACAGAAAAGGGCTCTGCATTGAAACTGCTCCCCCAAAGTGGAAAAATCTTTCAGATGACACAATTTTGCCATTTCTGCTCTCCATCCCCCATTTGGGAGTTGGGCACAGACCCCAGGAGCAGGCACTGGGACGACCCTCCTCTCCTGCCAACTTTTACAGCCCCCATTTATAATAAAAACACCTTTTTTTTTTTCCCCCTATTGAATTTCACTGAGGAAACCACAACCAAACTTTTTTTTAATATTGTAGAAATATTATTATACTTAAACGGCTTAGCTCACTTCAGTAGCTTCACAAAAACCTGGTGGTTTCCTTCCCCTGCCCCAAACCAATACAGCTTAAATTATGGAGCTTATTAGGGCTGTTCCATACAGGGAAATTAACTAGTCATTGCAGAATAAATTATTCAGCAATTGCTATTCCAGATCAGGCTCCTCTGTGGACATTTTATTCCAGAATAATTTTGGGAAACTTTGTGAGTGCATTAATTATTCCTGAAGGAAGGGACTTCATTTCCAGGACAGGGAGTCATTCAAGTAACTGCCACACACACCAGTGGCTGGGCTGGAGACCAGCCCTTGGTGTCAACCCTGACCAGAGAAATCCCAGAAGAGATGTGAACAGTGTCAAGCTTGGGAAGTTTGATGCTGAATTTTAACGTCCACCAAAAACTGAGGTGAAGGAAAGGCACACACCTTGATTTCGTGTGGAAAAAACATTTTTCCAGCTTTCTTTCAACCCATAAGTTGCAAAATCAGAGGAACTGTCTAATGAGAGGTTGGAGGACTTTGCATCATGAGGTGTAACATCTGCCCCCCGGCGCTGGGGAAAGCAGCAAATGATTCCTGTCCCTGGGATCTCTGTACAGAGCCGGGGAAGGGTAAGCTAGATGGGCAGATCCAGCAGGACCGCGCTTTGGAGGGGGGAACACTTGCTGTCACATCATGCTTCCCACGTCTCCATCTTGGCTCTGCACTCTTCCCACAGGAGTCCTGTATGCACACTGGAGTCTGTCATCCCCTGTTAGCCCTTCACAGGAGCTTACGTGCATCCGTAGAGGGCCGCAAGGTTTTCATCCATCATGTGCATGACGTGTGTTGAGGGTATCTGAGAAGCACCAAATCTGACAGCACAGAGACCTGCAGAGCATCCCAATGCGCTGTGGCAGCTCCCCAGCCCAGTTCAGTCTGCTGGTGGATGAGTTTTCTGTTTCTTCCACAAGGACCAGGTTTTTGTTGGGTGTCCTCCTGTCCTACCAAACTATACATCATGCCCAAAATTACTCAGATGACTAGAGAGTCAGCTCTATGAAGCTCACAAGCTGTTCCACAGCAGCTGGACTCCTTGCCATCTCCTGGGCATGGCCATTTCCCCAGGCCCCACAAATGGTAGCACAAAAGGGATCCCTGATACACTGTCTGCTGCCACCCACAAAGCTCAACACGCTTCAGAGGGCAACTGCAAGGTAGAGTGTTCAGGCACTATAAGAAAAATCAAAGAGGGACAAGACCAACCCAAGCAAGGCAACTAGATACAGGTTCTCAGCTGACAGTAACTCCTCTCTGGTGAGACCCCAAAGTGAAGTTTGGGGTGACAGCTGATGCACAGTCAAATTGTCCAATTCTGCACAACAAAAACCCTCTGCAGAACAGTCATCACACTTTAAATAATACTTAAAAACCCCTTTGGATCACATTAGTTTCCACATGACCCTTCTGAGAAGTCAGGAAGGCAGCGGGAGGTCTGTGGAGCCAAGACTTCCCCAGCAGCCATCCTTGCTTGAAAGGAAAGGCGGTTGGGAGACAGATGCCTGACAAAGATGCTCTGCTCTCCTGCATCAGCAGTTTTTACCATCTTTAGCACACAGGCATTTCACGAAACGCAGATTCCCGTGCGATGATTTTAAACCTCTCAGCGCTACCCTTGCTCCTTCCGGACATGTGTTGTCCCCAGCATCTCACAGCCACACATCACAACTTCTGCTATAGTGAGGAACCTGTAACTGGAAAGCTGTCCCAGAGGATCCACCACACATGGGAAAACATGAGCCCTCTGCTTTTCAAGTTCAAGATAATTCCACAGCTTTGCAGCCTTCAGAAACACAAAGGGGCCACAAAAGCTGATACCCGGAGAGACGTGAGCCATTGCTTCTTTGGATATGGAGCAGTGTATGGGCTGCCTCTCAGAAACTCATGTTTCTGATTAAAAACCTCACAGATTTTTTTTTTTTCTGGAAAAACATTGTTATTCAATACACAGCCTAGACTGCAGGCTCCTCTGTTTGCTTTTGGTGCAGTGCAAACATCTAAAACGACACCGCGTAATGACAAGATCTGTCATCAGGACGGCTAGGGCTACAGTAGAAAGAAAAACGAAGGAGCGATCCATTCCTTCTCTCTGGAATTCGTCACAATTAAAACAAAAGGAAACCTATGTTGTGCAGTTAATGCTAAATACACAGGACTGAAAGGAAAGAGGAAAAGTGTGATGGAGACCATTTAGCAGCGGTTTTCTCCCATTATGTGGCATGAGGTCCTTCTGGTGGTGGATGGAGTCTCCAGCTCCTCTAACCACAGACCTACTTCAGTAATTAAGTCCCTTTATGGGGGGGAAAAAGAGGGGGGGAAAAAGAGGGGGGGAAAAAGAGGGGGGGAAAAAGAGGGGGGGAAAAAGAGGGGGGGAAAAAGAGGGGGGGAAAAAGAGGGGGGGAAAAAGAGGGGGGGAAAAAGAGGGGGGGAAAAAGAGGGGGGGAAAAAGAGGGGGGGAAAAAGAGGGGGGGAAAAAGAGGGGGGGAAAAAGAGGGGGGGAAAAAGAGGGGGGGAAAAAGAGGGGGGGAAAAAGAGGGGGGGAAAAAGAGGGGGGGAAAAAGAGGGGGGGAAAAAGAGGGGGGGAAAAAGAGGGGGGGAAAAAGAGGGGGGGAAAAAGAGGGGGGGAAAAGAGGGGGGGAAAAAGAGGGGGGGAAAAAGAGGGGGGGAAAAAGAGGGGGGGAAAAAGAGGGGGGGAAAAAGAGGGGGGGAAAAAGAGGGGGGGAAAAAGAGGGGGGGAAAAAGAGGGGGGGAAAAAGAGGGGGGGAAAAAGAGGGGGGGAAAAAGAGGGGGGGAAAAAGAGGGGGGGAAAAAGAGGGGGGGAAAAAGAGGGGGGGAAAAAGAGGGGGGGAAAAAGAGGGGGGGAAAAAGAGGGGGGGAAAAAGAGGGGGGGAAAAAGAGGGGGGGAAAAAGAGGGGGGGAAAAAGAGGGGGGGAAAAAGAGGGGGGGAAAAAGAGGGGGGGAAAAAGAGGGGGGGAAAAAGAGGGGGGGAAAAAGAGGGGGGGAAAAAGAGGGGGGGAAAAAGGGAAAGCTCTGTAATATCCCAGCCAACTATCTGCTGGCTGGCTGAAATACAACCTGAAAGCCTCACCAGAATAAAACCCCACCCCTGCAGCCTCCTGCAGCTCCTGATTTGCCCCAATCCTCTATGGATCCAGGCAGAGCTCCCTGGCAACCGACACCACGCGTGCCAGAGGGTTATCAGCAGATTTATCTCAATTTGGAATTGGAAGCAACCAAAAATGCAGTGAGCTCAGCATAACAGGACAGAAACAAAGTAAAAAGCAAAACCAGATGAGTGACTGGGGAGTTGACTCCTCTCTTCCCTTTGAAAAAGGAAGCTGGTAATTTGAGAGAAGGCGGTTTTACCCACAGTCTCAGCAAAGGATTTTAGGAATCACCCTAATCAGCACATAACCCAAGTATTACACAGTGCTCCCACTTAGAAACTGGAAAGTGGGGGGAGGGAAAATCTTCCCCTGACTCTTGAAAGAGGATCCACAGGCATCCCCAGAAAAGGGGGAGCAGCCACATACCATGATTGACATGTCCTGGTTCGGGGGTCTCTCATGCAGCCAGCTAGAAGAGAGGACCTGGGGAGCTGCAGCCCACTAGGGATCTCCCGAGAGCAGCACCTGCCACCTTTCCCACCTTGTGCTGAGCCAGGAGCAGGGTCCCTCTTCACACAGCCAGGAAACCGAGGCAGCAGGGTCTGGCAGCAAAGGTGAGCGCCGCGGGACAGCTGGCTGGGGTGCACTGAGCAAGGGTTACAAGGAGCCCACGCTCTGCCACTGCTTCCTCAGGAAGGAAACCTCCAGCCCTGCCTTCCCCCCGGGCAACCTTCTCAGGCTCAACCTGGAATATCTGCAAGGTTTTGGGTAAACTCCCATGGTTGGGCTTTCCAGGAACCGCAGCCCCTGGGCTGAACATGGCACATATTTGCAAACTAAGTTGCTGTAATGACAGGGGTCAAAGCCAACACTGGGGAAAGTCATTCTTGCTGAGATAACACCTGAAAATGCATCCGCCATCCTGCCTCAATGCTGGATGCTCACACCCTGCTTCCCCCGGCTGCTTTACAACTCCCACAGCTTGCTGCACCGACTGTGCATCAGGTGTTACATACCCTCACACTCGGGTTTTGCAGATGAGGAACAGCCAGGAGATAAAACAGAGGCCATTTTCTCCTCCAAGAGGTGCCATCTCAGCCCCCACCAGGATGCTGGCCCACAGTGCACGCCAACGCATAATGGCAATCGGACCATTTGGCATTGAAAAGCCCCAACCTGTGGGGTCACAGGAGAAGCCTGGGTATCACAGGCACCTCACAGAGATGCAAGCACAAGCTCAAAACCACACAGAAAGATACAGAAATGAAATTCAGTTTTCTCACAAAGCTCCCTACCTTTTAAGCAGATGTGATCATTCTTGTCATGGCTCAGGGCTTCTGAGCACTCAGATTTAGTTGTTCAGTGATGTTAACATCACCTTGATGCATACACAGCCAGGCTCCACCACCATCATCATGTTCCCACAGAAGGGTACACAGAGTGCCCACGGCCAGGCTACCTCCAAACTGAACACAGCATCGCTTCGGTAGATGTCTGAAGGAAGTAGCTGTGGGTTCCTGGCATATAAAGAGGCCTGAGACCTGACTAGCACCGCGCATCAAACAATGATGCTCACCTGGAAGAGCAATGCTGGGGACTGCCCAACAATGCACGGGGAAGATGTGTCCATCCAGTTGTGCCAGGTTTCAAATTTACTTAGAGCTAAAGGACACAGGAGGCCCAAAGCTCCCCACAAAACCAGCTTAGTTCCCCTGTTGTGCAAACAGCTACAGGCACCCTTGCTTGGATACCTACTCGCAAGACTTTACACCCAACGCTTGCGCATGCAGAGAACCATCACATTTTACCGTCTCTGTTACCGATGCGCCCACCTCAACGGCAAACAGTTCCTGCGACAACACACACGCCAAATTAAAATGATTGCAACCTTCAGCAGCCTCTCTCTCTCTGAAGAGCAATTGCCGTTACTTATTAATTGGCTTCCTCAAGATAAACAAGAAATTTATTAAAATCTGGAATAGACGGGGAGCGCACAGGGCAGCAGAGGGACAGGAGCTTGCCACTTGTCTGTAAAAATAAATACTTCTACGGTACATTACACTTTCCACTTGCTGTTTCCCCTAGGAGCCAATTTCCACACCGTGCATTTCCTCCACAGGAGATGGAAAACCCACAGGCTTCTACAGCAGGTTGAGGGCTCAGACATCTTCAAGGGGAGGAAGCACCAAATTTGGGACCTAGGAGGTAAAATGTAAATAAAAATAGAAATTTTGAAATAAAAGCTAAGTGCATGTTAGTGATGAGCACATCTGTCTACAGCTGCTCTCATGGATCATGACCGTGACATCTTACAGCAGAGATTCTTTTGAAATCAATCAGTCCCTTATTTAGAGAAACCACTCCGTTAAACCTAGAGACGAACTCATCATGGATCGAGACGCCAACACTTCCCAAAAGAGCTGAAAGCAGAGTCTCACTCTGTCCAGCCGACAAGCAGGGGATGCTCACAGGTGGAACCGGAGGCACGGAACTCTTCAGCAGTTTCCCACATCGTCTACAACGAGGAGAAATGGTTGGAAGGACAATGAGGAACAGAGTTCCCAGCATGCTCATGATAGGAAAAGCAAAAGGTCATCTGTGGATCTTCTACCCCTGCAACAGCCGCTCCAACAGCCTTGCTTTCATACCTCCTCCCTTGTTTCTCCAACTGTAAGGAAAGGATTAAAAATGGCTGTCACCAGCACAATGTGAGTTATCAATCTCATCAGTACACTGGGCCAAAGCAGAAGCAAATTACATCCCCACTATACTCTGCATTTGTGCGCACGGAAGTGCATGGGAGATAAGAGGGAAAGAAAACACACAGCAGATAACCAGGGCACCTAAAATACAAGCGGCAAGTTCACAGCCATGGCTGCCTTCAGTTCTGGTGGTTTACTAGAAGTCAACCTGATTTTTAAGTGAGCAATGCTGAGCAACAGAGCTGAGGAAACCTCTGGGGCAGTTGCAACCACTCCACCCTGTGGGACCTCTAGGATGCCACAGAACCCTTATCCCTCAGCCCTACCCTTAATGAAGGTATGAAAACCCATGTTAGCATCCTCACCATCTCCAATCACATAATTGCTAAGAAGTGCAGCTTTGAGAGCTCTGTACCACTAAAAGATGTTGCTGGATATGTACAATCGGTATGAAGTGTGTTGGAGGAGACACTGCCAGACCCATAAGTCCAAGTAAACTCAACTGAAAAGAAACCTAAACCCATTGTTACTTCAGTCCCATTACAGGCTCTGTTAAGCTCAGCCAGCCTTAACTGTTGTCCCCTTTTCCTACTGTCCCCTGGACAACGCCAGCCCTGGGGGCTGCCCCAGGCACACCTTTGCAATCCCCATGCCAAGCACTTGGGAAATGCTATCCCAGCTCAACACCCCTGGAAGATGCAATGACTGAAGGGTCACCAGTTGACATTTCCAGGCTGCCCTGCAGTGAGTCCACAGCTGAAACAGCATGTCAGAGGCTGGCACAAGTAGCAAATCCAACATCAGTCAGTCCAGCCTCTTCCTACCCACCACCTTCTAGTCCATCATTTGCCCAGCCTGCATTCTGCTCCTTCGCACCCAGAGTGGGCTGCAGACATCACCCAGTCTCGAAGGCGGAGGCTGCTGAACCCAGCTACTGCCATTGAAGTCACCAATTAAACTCACCTTTAGATTTTCAGCTGCCTGCATCTTTGCCAACTGGATATTTAAGCTGATACTTTTGCACGTTCCCTTTGTCTGAAGCCAACAGATCTGTCTGCTTCAAATACAGGAGATCTCTTTTTAACACTCCAAAGCTAATGAAAAAAATCCCCTCTGGTGAAAGGACAACACTGGATCAGAGAAGTTTTATTAGCCCTTAACCATGCAAAGTTGGAAGCTCATCCCCTGTTTAATTCTAATACTCCAACTCTGTTAAACATTAACTGTATAAATAATCAAATACTTCACATGACAGAGCCATACTTCCAATCTGGGGCCAATAACCCAGAGGGTAATGAAGGGTGTAGTCTTCTGGGCTGAAGGATTTCCAGCACTCTCCAAAGAGCAGAACAAAGGCGGTCCCCTTCCCCCTCCGCTGCCTTCAAAGCGAAAGCTTTGATTTGCTCGGCAAGACCACATCAAGCCAGAGAACAGGCATGCAAACGGTATGTATCTCATCACCCCCTCTGCTCCAGAGACACACGCGAAACCACCAGCCATTGTGTGGTCTCTGCTCCGTTAAACAACCCGCGTCCCCTCCTAAAACACCCACCTCTCCAGCCCTGATGGCTGGCAGCCTCCAAGTATCCTGCCTCCAAGCATCCTTCTCGCCTTCGCTCAGCGCTAGCAGGGAGGTGACGTGGCAGCAACCCACCCAGTCCACATCAGTCCCAGACATGGTCTCTTCCACCAAACCCCCTGGTGCTTCTCCAAGAGCAGCATCTTCCTGGCAAATGGCACTTGGGTGAGACAGGAGCTCCAGCTCTCCAAATGCCTGTGGTCTTCTGCCCGGCTCACAGGGGCCAGACACTCAATGCTGCTGAAAACAATGCCAGTTTCCAGTTTAATGAGGAGTGTGACTGCCTGGCACCTCCAAAACAAAGCTCTCGCCCTCTGTGGGCTTTGGTTTCCCCGACTGCAAAGCTGGGATAATGTCCCTTCTGGGCCTTACTGGGGTATTATAAGAAGCAGGCTGAAGTTGTTTGGCTTCTTAGGAAATGACCGGTGCATTTGCAAAACACTGCGGATAGATCTATAAAGGAAAAAAGCCCGTTTGAAAGAAGTTAAAAATGAAAAGCTGCATTAAAAATATATAAATCTGATGCTGGCTGTCCCCCTCTTTCAAGGTCAAGCTAAGGTAATTTTTTGGAATATATAATCATCAGATGTCCAGCACTTCCCCAGTTTAGATTGATGCTCTCACTTCAATGCTGACTGAAAAGCTTCAATTGATGTTTGACAATCAAAGTAGCAGGAGCCAAATGGAGAAACATTCGACCCGCAGCCCTGCCTAAAACTGTGCTTTCAGTAGTTCTGAGCTGACTTCGGAAAATTCCTATTGGCTTTGCCAGAACCCAGGAGAGCAATTCTGCATTAATTATCACTCTCGCTCTGCAGACAGCCATACAAAAAATAAAGACAATTGCAAAGCTTGTTCAGAACAGGAGACCCAGCACCAGGGCTCAGCACAAACATTTTCTCCTTCAAGTGTTATTCAATCATCCAGCTCCTGAAGAAAGTCCTTGACTGTACCTACACTGTGCGGTAAGGCATGGTCTTACCATGCCCCATATGATTTCTGTCCATATTGAGTTTAGCTTCAACGCACAGCACCTGAGCTGTACAAAAAAATGACCCGAGGTCAAGCATGGCATGTATCACCCAGTCTCTTGCTGCAGTGAGCATGAAGTCCCTCTGGAAGGGGCACAAAGTCTTCTGGAACCACCTCTGCTCCTGCATACAGATGTGAGGGCAAGTGGATCAGCCTGAAGGGTAGGATTGCCTCCCAGGCAGGGCAGTCACACCACGACTTGCATCTTCGAAGGAGTCAGCAGGACTCCTCCCTATCAGCTGCATCGGCAAGAAAAGACCCATCTCCACCACTGCACATTGCAGACCTAGCTGCATGGTTGAGCAGTGCTGCGCAGGGTCCATTGTGCCACCTTTATATTATTAATTAGGCCATAGCCGTACAGTCTGGAGTTGTACTGTGCTGGTACAGGAACCTGTTTCAGCAGCAAGTTCCCCCAGCAGAACCCTGATTTATCTCCTTCTGCTGAATGGGGAGAGGGTGGTTGGGATGTATAAGCGCAGAGAAGGGCTCAGGTGTGGTGGGGTGGGGGAACCCAGGTGTGGCATCCTGGGGAAATGCTTTTTCTGGTCAGCCCATCACTTTCAGTTTGCTCCTGTCAGCATCCCCTTGAAGCACACACAGCATGTACAAGAGCATGAGATGCACCTTCAGGGGTCCCCAGCCTACCAGCACTGACTAGAATAGCTCAGGCTTAAGCCCAGCTCTTTGCAGACACAGCCCATCCCATGTGCACAGACATAGCCTGAGAGCATACAGAGCAAACATGAATTGGAGAAGGGCCCCAGATCCTTGGGACTTGGTCCCTTCAGAATGCCACATTAGAAAGGGCTTAGCACTACTTTACAGCAAGTAATTCAGATGTCATTCAAATTACCGATGCAGCACCAATGAAACAACCCTATATGAGCATTGGCCACGAGCCTCTCGGTCCCTCCTGGCTCCCTCTCCCACGCTGACATGCTTCACAGGCGAACCGCCCACGCTGAGAACACGCAGCCTGCTCCAGGGCTCATTCCCACTGCATCTCCCATCCTTATTTAAAACAGGAGATAGCTGGTTTCCCTGTTGAATGCGGTGCAACACCAGCCACACTGAACAGGCTTCGCCTGAAACACAACCCGCTGCCTTTCCAAGCCAAGGGGGAGATGTTCTCCCAGTCTGCAACGAGTGATTTCAGAAACCCTTAAAGCCAAGCTCTTTGAGTCTTACTTTGCTTGACATAGCAAAGACAGAGAAAGCACCATGGCTCCCTGACAGCTGCTTTTTCTGCCAGCTACTCCAGCGAGGTGGAGTTGCCTGCAGCCCTCTTCCACCTCTGCCGCAAAGTCTTCTAACCAAGCCACACCAGACAGGGACATGGAGATGCCAGAAACATTACTGCAGGACAGCTGCCATTGACAAAAGCCACTGTTGAACAGATTACCTACTAGAAAGGTTAAATCTTGAGTATCATTCCCCTACACATTCATCCATGAAGGGAAAGATTGGTTTTAAGGTCAAACAAAAGAAGAAAATTCACCCAAATGACTGTGTTCCGGCCTTTGATGACATGACTGCCAAACCCAACATAGCAGCCTAGTCCTCCAGCTGCTGCCTGTCACATCACTCTCCTTTCCTGCAGCAAATGTAGAGAGCCCAGGAAAAGGAGAGGGGACAGACAAGGGTCCTTCTGAAGAGGAACAACCCCATGCCTTGTGAGGCTGATGGAAAAGCCCTGCCAGGAGTACATCCAACAGGAGGAGAGCTCTCATGGAGGGCCCTGGGGAAGCATCTATGCAAGCTTTCCTTGCGTGTATGCTCTTCCCTAGACATCTACCATTGCTCTCACCTCAGAAGCACGACACTTGCCTGGCTACCTGCCCAGCATGTCAGAGCCCAGGTGGAAGGCACAAGAAGCCCCAAAGCAGGGCAAAGTCAGCAGCATCACACTGCACGCCTCTGAGATGCAGAAACCTGGGCTGGAGGCATGCAATGCAGCTGGGATGGAGTGATGGAGCTGCCTCCGCCAACGTCCTCCTACACCAGCCACCACCAGCAACAGGCGGTCCAGACCTGGGAGGTAAAGCCAAGAACTGCAGCAGGAGAAGGGTGGATACAGAGACAGGAGAGCCAAGTGCTCTTCACCTCCCACACAGCCACGGAACCGTGGCCAGAGAGCCCCTTTTTGACTTGCGGTTCCTCATGCTGACAGAAAATTCAAAGCTGAATTTTACTCCTGACTCTCAGATCCTGAGGAGGAGTAGGAAAAGGAGTAAAAAAAAAAAAGCCAGGCCATCTGCTCAAGGTCCCTGCAGCAGAGGAGAGGGCTGCACAAGGTGATTCCCCAGGCAGAGCCCTGGTATGTCTTTCTGGTTGACTTGGCCATTTGATTTCTTTAGTGCAGTTTTGGACCCAGATGTTTTATAACACACACTATCGAGTACATACATGCGAGGAAGCTAACTCTGATTTGAATATCCCTGAGAGCACATTGCTCTTATTAAACACACTCTGCAGAGCTATTCCTCCATGCAGCATTAGACAGTACAAGACGTTCTGGTAGACTACAAAAATTGGCCCATAAAAAATAAACACTTCTGCCTCACTAAGGGCATCTGGAAATGACCCAGAGAGCTTGTCTATTTTCATTGGTAGCATTTTTGTACAACAGAAGAAAGAATTCGATTGTGAATTTAGAGCAAATGTTCCTCAAACACTTACAAGGAAGGAATCCTTGAAAACATCGGCAAGCATGCCAGCCACCCAGCTTCCCATGGGGAGAGCTGGAAGACCACATTGCGGTCCCATTTCATACAGGCTTCCCCCCACAAACTCTCCTCTCTACTGCCTCTCAGTAAATCACATCCTCGAGGAAAGAAACTTGTCCCAAACACAGGATCCACCTGCTCCCGCTTCCCCAGGCATCCAACCCCACCATGGCACACATGTGGGGGGCTACAGCAGCGTGGGGGCAGCCTTTTACCCTGATGCTCCTTTGATAGCAAACCACAGTTCTGAAAGAAAAACCCACTAACACTGTTTAAAGTTGATCCACTGCTGCCTTTGCACTCTCCATGGCTATAAACTTCTGCCCTGGCAGCTGGACTCAGCATCAGTTCAAAACCAAAAAGCAGGTTCTTCCTTGGCATTTAGGGGTGCTGGCAAGACCGTGGTCATTTCTGGAGCTTCAGCATATCTGCAGTGGTGTCCTCCCACATCGCCGGAGACAGTGGCATGTCCTGCTACACTGCGTCATTGGAGAGCTTGACTGACCCAATCACTCTGCTGCAAAAGCAACCCAGGAGCATTCAGTCCATCAGCAAAGGGGTCTCAGATGAGCATACAGGAATAAACATTGAAGAGACAGCATCTTCTTCAACAGCATCTTGTCTGGAGACACACTACTGGTGACCGGTTTCTCAGGGCTCTCCAAATTCCTGCTCCAAGCCCGGCAGAGAAGAAACAGGAATGTTGGAGTCCCCCATCCCAGATATCCTACCCAGGGACTACTCTGCTGGCTGCCTGGCTCCTTCCTTCTCAATAAAACACTCTAAAAACAAACAAAAAACAATCTCTGGCATCGTGACACTTTTCACGAGGCAGACTCCAGGCCCTCTAGCCAGGCCCAACTGCAGATGCTACAGAAGTGTATTTATTTTAAAGTGACTATTTGAGCTGGAGTTTGAAAGAGGAACAATCCTTTTTTTCTTTTTTTTTTTTTAAAGTGCTTGTGATTATTGTAAAAATTGATTTTAGCAACAGTTACATTTCAGGCTTTCTTCAGACAAACCATCTGCTGATCTCCCAAACGCGGCACAAGCACCTCTGCAGACCTCTTCAAGGACTGTGCACTGGAGACACGGCACCCGGCGAAGGGCCATTACCCAAGCTGCACAATTAAGAAATATCGGAGTGAGACAAACTGACCTGGTGTGTCCCTGTTGCACAATGCCACCCCATGCTTCTCCCGGACCCTGGAAGGTCTCCCTCATCTGGTTGCTATCCCAAACCTTTCCCATTTTCTGCCCTTGTCTAGAGCATCTCTATTTTACTGTGTTCCCTGCCAGCCCCAGGTGTGATTAGGGACAAGCTCCCTGCTACGTGTCTGCTCCCCAAAGCAGCTATTAGAGGAAAAGCCTGCTCTGGCACAGCTAGCCCCAGGGATTCACTGGCTGGGAATGGCCGGCGTCCAGCCCTGCCTCCCTGGGGAGCTGCGTGGGAAGGAGCCTTGTCCATTGTGAAGGGACTCGGGTAATTACCAGCCACTGGAATCAAAGAATTCTCTGCTGAGCACATGCAAATTCCAACTTTTCATTGGTTTGGCCACATTTGCAGAGGGATGGCAAAGACATCTCACAAAATGGGCGCCTCCTCCCCCTTCCTTTTGCACTGAGCTTCACAGCAAGCTCCAAGAAAAGCTCCTCAGACTTCTTCGGCAGACTAAAAACAACAGTTATCTCCAGGCTTTCTCCCCAAAATGGCAGGACCATTTTACACTCTTTTTTGCCCCCTAAAATCAACCAGTTTGACGCAGACATCCCACATGGAAATTGGAACCATGGATGATTAAAACCCTGACAAAATTGCAGGCGAAACTGAAAATTGGGTCTTATCTCATGAACTGTTGGGCAAATCTTAATAATAGCTGGTGCCACAAACCCTGCCTCCAGTAATCCCCATCCTCAGGCAAACTGCTTCCAGACACCCGCTCAGCAGCATGACAGTGCCCATCTCAACTTGCTCTTCGCCTCTGCTGACGCTGAAATTGAAGCAGACTTACAGCAGGATAATTTAGGGGAAAATTACATTTTCTATATAACTTTCATACGTGACTATATTTAGCAGATGGAGAAACAAAGTATGCGTATTCAGTAAATATATATTTTTATAGCCATAAAATTATAAACACATACGTATGTTCCAGGAAGATCTTAAGTCTATTTTAAGATGCTCTTCACATGCAGATCATTAAAGCCTACAATATAGCTCCTTTGCCATATTATAATAAATATGGAAAGTGAATACACACTTCTCAACTCTTGTAGGTCATGAGAAACCTAAAGATGATCTTGCTTCTCTTCTGGTTGCCCTCCTTAGTGCTGTTTCAAAGGGAAATTGGTTTCATATGTGGGCTGACTGCACCTCACAGCATCATTTTGCTCGCAAACCTAATTTAGTGAGCTGCCGAAGCACTGTTAACGTAGGCAAGCATCAATTCCAGGCCTCCAAAATCCATAGGGTTGTCAGAAACAAATTCCTCACCTGACAGACTGCTAGCCTTGCAAGAGCAGCAAACCCAGCATATTTCCACCTCTTGCATTCAGGAGGCATTAATCACACTTGCATCGCTCCAGCTATTGGAATTTCTGATATGGGCTGATTGATTTCCTCCCCGTTCGTGTTTCAAGCTGCTCAGGGATGTGCCTTTGGGGGTGGGATGCTGGGCTCCTCTTCCTGCTCCAGGCATGGCCAAAGCCAGGAAATGAGACAACTTTCTCCACCTTATTTCCTCAAGACTTCTGTCCCTGGGGAGTTGACAAGGTTTTAATCAGCACCTGGCACTGTATCTATCAGATATGCTAATAAGGAACCTTACCTTAACAAACACCCTCAAGAGCAGACTCATCTATCTTAATTGGTAAATGCTTCATTAATAATGCAGCTGAAGAGTCTCAGAGCTAAAAATATAAATAGCAAGTTCTGATGCAAGGGCTTTTTTTTTGTTCTAGCAGTACAGATTCAGAAGGAAGGTCTCTTGCCGTGCCCTGTTGCAGACAGAAGAGCCCTTTGCAGGCTTCACAAAAAGCCCCTTTTCTGACTTTGGGGGTTCCAAGTTCAGAGCACCCCTTCCGAAAGGAGAAAGGCGGGCATACTGGAAGGCATTCCTGGGCTGGGAGGCACCCGGGAGGATGGGAACCCCTCAAGCACCATCACAGAGGTCAGCGTGACAATGCTACTGAGACAGTGGCTTCCAGCCCACTGATCGATGACAGGAAAGCATTAAAACGCCTCTTTGGTTAAGTCACAAATTCCAGTCCTATGATTAACACTGCTCTTAGCCAGGGAGCAAAGCAAAGGCTCAAACAGCGCAATCAGAGGGACATCTGAAGAAAAAGATCTTGTGTGTCTGAGACTATATATTCTGCAATAAGATGACCCCAGGCCTACTATGTTAGACTCCAGCTTTCCATTTTAAGGACTTCGCCAAAATAAGACAGAAGAGTCTCTGAAACCCAGCTCTACTCAAGAATTCCAGGGTGTTAAAATAATAGGCTTGGGTTCTCCTTTTTCTTACAAATTCATCCTGCAGACAAAAAGCCAGACAATTAGGGATTTTAAGCATACTCAGTCCAGCCAGGGCCTTGATCTTGCTGATCAAATGAAGTTTCTCGCAGCGATGGCCATTACTTTTACAGAAAACCATTTTTATTGCCATTTTTTTGTAGAGCTCTGTTTATCAGTCCCTATAAAGTCTGAATGGGTCATACTAGGGGGTTAAATTTAAATGTAGAAATGAAATTTCTGGGCTTTGTGGAGTTTGGATATAACATTTGTTGGTAAATATCTTCCTCCTAATGGCATTTGAAGGATTTAAATAAAAAGAAAGACTTTAGACCAAATGCCACATAAACAGTTTTTGGCAAAAATCTAAATATTGCAAGCAAGTAGGTTTCGTCCACTTTTCTTGGGGAAAAACTGCCAAATGCATTTTGTTCCAGATTCAACTACCATGTCCACAACTTAAGTTTATCTAAGCAACCCTTCTCTGACCCCATCTCTGACAACTCACAACTCTTTCTGCATTATTTATGGCATCTTTCTACAGCAAATGGCTCTTCCAATCAGTCAGAGGCTTCTTTCAGAGGTTTTTTAAGCGGTTCTAGCACCGGGCTTGGCGAACAAGGCTGCTCTACAAGTCCAACTCACAAACTTTCAATGCGACTTCAGCTCCTTTGGAAATGGCTCCTGGGCACATGTGAAAACTCCTGATCAGAAGAAAAAGGCAGGCGAGAGATTCTGTTTCCACGGGATCACAAACAGTCACACCTGGAAACACTGGGGTTTTTTCCTCAAACCCTCTTCCAAGTACCATTTAGTGTTGTGGGATAGTGACAGCAAGAAACTTTTAATGGGGAGCTTGCCAAAGCTAAGTAATATACTTTTTGTACCTGTTAAGAAGAGCAGCTCAACAACACCTCCCAGGACAGCAGCAGCAAGATGGGATTTTGCAAAGGGCTCTGCATGGACACAACATCTTTGTACCCCGCTGCTGATCACAGGCAGAGGGGCTCAGCATTCGCCATCCCTCCCGGTGCCTCTGACTGGAAGTGTCTCGTCCGAGACAAACCCATCATTGTGCAGGAAGCTTTGCAGCGCCAGCCCAGCAGGGCATCAAGGACATTGGAAACTGATTTCTCCAGCCAGCCTGAGCTCCTGCCTCCCACCCCACTGATTAATGGTTCTCCACCACAGTGGCTAATAGGATCCTCTTTGAAATCCAAATAACCAGCATTAGTGACCTCAGACCCCTGCCTTGCTAACTGGACATACTCCCTGCCTTTAATTCTGTCTTCTGTAGCACCTTCTCTACCAAAGCTTCCTTTCCCATCATTTTCTTTTTGAGCCCCTACACCCCCGTTCTGCTGACGGCTCCCCACCTGCAGCCCCAGCCAGACCCCTACAATGCAGGCTTATGGCATCATCACCCCAACCCAGAGCATCCTCCCCCTGATCCCCCACACCTGGGAAAGGGTTCAGGTCAGCTCCTGCAACTCCACAGCAATGTCTGTACCCACACAAAGTCCAGGCCAAGGAGCTACAGCAAATGCACCGCTGGCATGGGGAATCACAGTCGAGTGTATCCCAGGGCTGATTCTCAGCAGCCAACAATTTAAAGCTAAAATTCACTGGGCTCTCTTGCTGCTCCCACACATAGCTCAGCAGAAGCCTGTCTGTAAGGGACTAACATTTAGGCAACCAGCTCTGACTACAGTAAATCTCCTTCCTTTTTTTTTTTTTCTTTTAAATCCATAACCACCAGCTTTAAAGCTTTAAATCAATATCCCCTCTTGCGATCTGCATTCAGTGAGGAATTATTCACATTGAGAGCTTTAAAAATTAAGCTAAACCCTGCAGGGCCCAGGCCAAACTTAAGTCACAGCAAAGCTTTAAACACTGGATCAGGGACACAGCATGAGCCGTGTCCTGGTCTTAGATGCAAACTAAATGTAGAAAACAAAGCTGCTGTCACTGTGTTAAAAGGAAAAACCATAAACGGTCCATGCTGCGACTTCTCCCAGGGACACAAGAGACAAGGGCTCTCGTTCCACGAAGAGAGGTCAGCTCATTCCAACCAAACTTCTTGCAAAGAAAAGAAACTAATTGTCCCTGCAAAGGAAAGACTTATTGTCACTGTTTGAGGGAGAAAATGGAATCTGATCCATCCACCTGTTTAGGATGCTGGCCAGAGGTAGCTTTTTCAGAGGGACGATGCATGGGCAGAGGGCAGTGCCATGTGCTCCCTTTGAAGTGGTACCCACATCCACGTGAACAGCAGGTCCCCAGTATCATTCACCCGCTGCTGCCCACTGCCAGCAACAGCCAGCCCCAGGGTGGGCCGAAAGCGCTGAGCTGAGAGTGCACAACATCCCTGGAGGTGCCAATTTTAAGAAGCAAGTGAAGAGGAGGCAGGGAAAGAAAAACCCACAACCTAAAACAGCTCCTATTTGTGCCCTGGAGGAGCACAAACGCCCGAAAGAATGGATGAAAGGAGCAAGGACTCTCAATCTCACTCGTAGGAGGAGTTCCCATCTTTAACTTGAGATGGGGTGTAACCTGCTCAATGACAGGACTGGATATTAGAGGGAAGACCTCCTGTTCCCCCACCTCTCCTCCCACCACCGGGACATGGGGCTGCAGGCACCTGCCTCTGTAAAAAGACACCTCAATCCCACCCCGTCACCCACCTGATGCTGTGATGGCAGCAGAGGGTTGGGCATAACCAGCCCAGGAAACATCAGCTGGATTTCCACCACCCCCATAGTGGCACCTAAGCGAATGGTGAAACCTCTCCCTCTTCCCTGCTTGAGGGATAGTTCACCTGGACTGTGCAGTAAGCATCCTGGATCCCACAGCCACCAGCACAGTGTAAGACCCAACAAGGACTGGAAAGGGCCAAGGAGCTGGAACAAGGCTAAGAAATTAGTAGAAAGCAATGCAAATCAGGAGGCTCTTCTGGCCCTGAATGCCCTCATTGTCCTGCCACACCTTGGCCTCTTATGGGTATGAAGTGCACAGGGGACCTCAAGGCTTGAAACCGCCCAGCAGAGGTTACGCCTCATGTTCAACCCTTCAGATGCCCACACACAGCCATTTCTCTGGCTCTCAGTCACAGGGGTGACTGCCCAGGCCTTAATATTTGTAAAGTCCTTAGGAAATCCTTGGAGGGGAAGAGCAGAGCATTATTATGAATAGCTTTTTACTCTGCTCCATCTGAAAGCAGTGGTTCTTTGTTCGGCCCTGCACTGTCTAAGCCAAGGGTTAAAACTTGACTGGCTGGGATGTAAGAAGGCTATCCCCCGCGGTGGGGGAGAGGCAGACTTCTGAGGATCTGAAGAACAAGATGTCTTTCTAACCTGTTCGGACTCCAATAAGCAGCTTTAGATCTAACAATAGGGGGCTGAAAACCCAAATGCCCCAAAGCCTGGAGGCAATCAGGACTGTTTAAGCATCCACAATTGACATTTCTAACACCACCTGAAATGTGTATTTTCCTTCCTGTTTCAAAGCCTTATTTTCCAATCAGATTATGTGCAGGATAAATATCCTTATACGGTGACAGCAGGCACTGCACAAGAAAATTGGGGATAATGGTAAATGCAAAGATTTACAGATACTTATCTCAGCATCTGCAGCTTTGAATGTGGTGTTCAAACACAATGTCAATCACCACAACCCAGAGAAACTGCAAACTTGCTCAGCTGAACTCAGCCCTAAAATAAATTAATTAAATAAATAAAACAGAACTAGGTTTTTAGAGACAATCTCTCAAATGGGAAGTAGCAGCCGCATGCACGAAATGCCGAGCTGGTCCAGGCTGAAAAAGCACAAGAACAGATGAGCAACTGAGAGGAATAACCCTGGCATGTTGGGAGGGATCTTGTCTGGGACCAGTGGCACCCAACCATGAGGGACCCCACAATCAGGCAGGCAACTAGACCACCACCTGCAGATGCAGCAGCCACAGACACACCACGGCTGCCATGGAGTATGTTGGCACTGGTCAGCCAGGCTGGAGGAATGGCCACACAAGCAGCCCAAGCTCACTACAGTCATGAAGCAGCTACCCAGGTGCTTCAAAACATCAGGCTGCAACCCCCTGCCTTGGGGACCTTGATGGCTTCTGCTGTCACCATTCCCTCCTCACCTCCAATCTAGTAAGGGGATCCCAAGCTCAGGCTGTTGCAAACAATCCTTGACCAACACTGCCCAGGATAATGCACCTACATGCATATTTGTCAACCAGCAGCTGTTGAATGCACATGCAGGTCCTACACATTCCCACATAAATAATCCATGTAGCAAGGCGGCCCCTGCAACACATTTGCCCTGGCACTGACCTAGGAGGAAAGAATGTGCCATCAGGTCCTTAAACTGTAATAATTCACCTCAAAAATAAAAACAATAATTACCAGCTTAAAAATACACTACCTTTAGCAATTTCAATGCAGAGGAAAGATGAAGGTGGAGGATGCCTCTTCAGCAGTCCAGATCTTAGCTCTCAGAGCCCAACTCGTACTGTCATCTCTGAAGACGTAGCTGGACCTCCTTTGGCTGGCCAGCCATGCCATGAAAGCACAGGATCCACTCTCCGATCATCAGCTCCCTCCCCTGCACTTGCTTTCAGTACTGGACATCTTTCACACCCCCAAAGTCAGCTGGGCACACAACTGATCCTCCAGATAAACAGCCTGACATCTAACAGTGAGACTTGGGCTACAGCCATAGATCATCAACAGAAAAAAGCAAAGCTGTGATCTGAAATCTTATCTGGATGCTGCAGAAATGCAGTGGAGAAGGTCAACTTTCCACCATTCAGCAAACAGACTCAGCGCCAGCACAAAAAGAAACACTAAAAAATATCACTGTTGAGTTAAGACAACTTTGGGGTTTCTGCTTTGCAGCCAAATATCACTCAGCGGCCATTAAACAGATTTTTTAGCCATCAGTGGAACATTAGAAATTCCATGAATTTGAAGTTTATTATTTCCACGATACAGTTTATACTTTTTTCAGGATTTATACTCCTTGGCTTCACTCTTTCAGCTATAAATAAAACCATTTGCTAAGTTGGCTGATACACTGCAGCCCATGACTGGCACATTTATGCAAGTTGGCTGAAAAAAAAGACGGTTCAAGGAATCGCCAGAAACACTAAATCCAGTTATTTCAAATCCATTTTGAAACATCTGATAAATCTGCAGGGTTCACTTGATATACAGAGCTGGCTAAACTCAAGTAGCTGTGCTTCTGCGCAGCATCTCTGACATTTATGGAGTGGCTGACGTGCACTCTATAGCTTTCAATCTCAAGTCCTTCACAGTCCATCACAAAATATTCATGTCTTTGGAGAGTCTTCGGAAAGGAGAAAGAAACTGCAGAAGAGAGCCACCAGAACAGTCTTATAGGCTATCCTGTGCTTTCCCACAAGAAGCTGGAAATGGAAAGGAGACCCACATCCATGGCTTCCCATCTTGGTGGGACACACCTGGCAGGAACAGGATGGGGCATGTAGGGGTCTTTGCACCCTAGGTATCCTGAGCAAAAGGATATCCCATGTATCGCTCAAGAGGCTAGCCTCCACTCCCCCAGACCTCCTGGAAGACACTTTCCTTGATAGAGAAGATATAGCAGCTTCTTAAGAGAGAGCATAACATTCCCTTTCATCAGCTTTACACCTACAATGAATCTATTTCACAGAGCTGTGTTGCCCCCAGGACTTGTTCACACTGTCTCTTTTGTACACTCAAAACATGTTCTCATCACATGTTATGGCAGCAATGAGTGGAGGGAAGTGCTAAGAGGGGAAAAGCATCAAGCAGACCCAAGTGCTACAACTTTGATCTTGCTTGAAGGCAATGTAAATACAGGCTCATCTCAAGCAAAGAGCAGATCTGGAAGCTGCTCTGGTCCACCAACAAGCCCCAGCAAAAGGGTGAGCCTGCACAGCTATTCCCTAAGTCAAAGGGAGCTGGAGAGCTTTAAGCTTCATGAGGCTGAGCCAATAACAAACACTGCATTGGACTAAATTTACGCAGCTTTTGGGGTAGATGGAAATCCTGAAATCCACCCAACTCTCAGAGCTCCCTGGTTAGTGAGAGGCAAGTGATGAAAGACCTGATCACAGCAGAAAAAAATAAAGACATCCAACTCAACGTTTTTATCATAGCACTTGTAATCTGTGCCCTGGGAACTACTCAGAAACAGAAAGCAACTCTAGCCTCAGGATACGTCAACAGATCTTACCCCAGCACACCGGGGACTGACAGCAGCTTTGCCTCTCCAGCAAGATGAGCAAGCCAAAGGAGAAGGCATGAAAGTCATCTCACTGGAAAGGGTGGTGCAGGAAACCCTGAGCTAGAGGCAGGGCTGAATATTCAACAGGAGCTTACTTTCTCAGCAAAACAAAAACCTTGCAAAACTGCTCAGACAGGTGATCAGCACTGCAAAAGGAGCACAAGCCCTCCAGGAACAAACTCAAGGTGTGTGGTGCCCTCAGCCAGGGGAGAGCAACTTGAGCCCTGGAGGATCCTCAAAACTGACCCTTTATTAGGCCAAGAGAGGTGGGAGAAAATAAATCAGAGGACTAACAGATCAGAGCCACAGGCCAGGGCTTCCCTTCCTGCCTCCTCTGCTCCAGGACATCCTGTGTCCAGTCAAGAGCTGATTTTTTTCTTAACCACCAGTTAAAGCCACACTTCTGAGTTTTGGTTTGGGGCTGTCTGACCTCCAAGACTGACAGCTTGGGTACACTCCCTGCTAGTCATGCATTGGATTTTCCTTACCTGAAAGCACCATTATTGCTTGGAAGTCCCTCCTCTCCTTTTGCATCTCCATAACAGCAGCAATAGATAGCTGCCCACCGCCATTTCATCCATGGAAATGCTAACCATTTTGGAGCATACAACACTTGATAAAACCACATGTTTTTACCACCCTGCCCTGCCTGATTAACAGCTGACAAGACTACAGCTCCCAGCAGCATGCTGCTATGTAGTTCACCTCTCACTGCTGCCTCCAACCCTTACAAGAGAACGTTGCTGACCACCACTACAATATGCAGCACCCAAGATGCAAGCCAACACTAGATACTTCTCTGCCTCTGCTCCTGCTGCTGGGAGCCAAAAAGCAATCATTCCCTGCTCCTCCCTGGTGCAACTGCTCAGAAATTGCTGAGTTCGACCTTACTTATCGCTGGATGTAGTGTAGTTCTGTTTTCTAATCCCCTACATCTGGATTTTGTACAGCCCTTTTCTAAGGCTCTTCAGATTTGCTTTACAGTTTATCACCCTGCTCAAGCAAGATGACGCATCTTTAAACTTTCCACTCGAAAGAAGCACTGAGGGATGAAATAATTCAAAACCCAAGAAGCTGCCTTGGAAAATAGACCCCACAGAAAATGGCCAGCAGGAGTTTTTTTAAGTCATAAACCTAATGAGGCAAGGGATTATCTTTTCTGTTGGAAAGACTCCTTGTTCCTGGTATCATAACAGAATATTGAACCATTTGAGAACTTTTCTTCTTAGCCTTACTCAGAAACTAGGACGATGACAAACAAGCACTTAGCTCAGAGTAAAAATAAAAAGAACATGAACATTTCTGTTTTCCTGCACATAAAGCAGAAAAAGACTTCCCAGCACAGACCTAACGAACAGCCCCTTCTCCTCTACCCCAACTCAAGAACTCCTTGTACGTCTCCAATTTAGACAACTCTAGAGCAACCAAGATCCTCTAGGCCCAGGCTGAGGTGTCCTCACCAATACATCCCGGTGGTCAGAAAGGGTTTATCATAGTTTCTAGAAGCAAAAATACACCTCCAAAGTTTTAAGGTCCCTGGATCCAAATGAGAAGAAAACCTAGCAATGTTATTTTTGGTGGAGAAAAAAAAGTGGAAAGAGGAGCCTAAGAGGAGCCAGGCAACACACACACCAAAGAGAACAAGATCTAAGTGTGGAGATACTGCTGCTGTCCGGTGCCTATGGGGTTGACCTTTCCGTCCTCCCCCTTTACAAGAACCTCACCCACCCACAGGTTCCTGGGGACACCCATCATACAGGAGGGAGCATTGGTTCCAGTTCACCTGAGCTTTGGGGTCTCCAGGGTCCGGCCAGCACACATGCACCAATCCAAGCAACAAGGACAACAACAACAGACAGGGAACCATTTCGCCCCATGTCCCAGGGCCATCAGCCCACTCCTCTTTACGCCTGATGCCACAGGGAGCCTCTGATCCTTACCAGCTCCCTAAGCACAACCCCCAGCGCCTCACAGCTCAATGGGGGGGCTCTCCGTGGGGGTCTGGGATGTGTTTCAAAGACAAAATGTTGCCAGAACAGGAAAACCCTGGATAAAAAACAAATGAGCAGCTCTACTGCTCTATATCAGGCCCCGAGGAAGCAAAGGATGCCTCCAAGCACCCAGGGGACTGGGCCCCCCAGCAAGGGTGCTAAGCAAGGAACCACATGGCCTGGCAACCCTGAAGAGTACACGCTGCCTCCCACATCAGAAGATTATTTGTATACAAAGCTGTGTTGAATTAGGGCAGCCAGAGATAGTGTTGTAGCTCCGCTGAGGAGTGTACACATGGCCTCCCCTCACAGTGGAGATGACCTGACCAATCCTGCCATTAACAGCACTAGGCTGGAAAATAGCCGCTGCACTGGCGGGGAAGTATCTTCAATGGGAAGGTTTGGGCAGGACAGACTGAAGAAAGCAAGCCAAGCTTTACCTGGCGCAGCAGCAGGCAGAGGGACCTGAGATGATGTCCCAGTCCAACACACAACACTGCTGGGAGCAGTGCTCTACCTGGGAGCCTTGCTCTACCAGGGCTGGTCTTGTAGAGTCAATATTACTGGACCAAAACCCTGCAGCCTCAGCTGAGCCCTGGGAAAATGTTGACTAAACCAAGGGAATATCTGTCAGCCCTTTGCGCTTGGTTTACTGTCTGGAGAAGGCAGGACCCTCCACAGCGCAGGCAGATGCCGCAGTCGCTCCGATTCCAGAAGGAAACGTCTGCCACTGCATATGCAACCACTTTTCTGCTCTCTGCCCCAGTGATGTTCCCATATCCAGGGAGGGGAAAAAGGAAAAAAAAAAAAAAAAACAACAAAAAAAAACACCAAAACCCAACATTCCCTTTGGTTAGGTTAAGGTAGCTCTTTTTACTGTAAGGTTCAGGCTAGACTCCGTGACTCCCTGTATAACCATAAAAGTGCACATTGGCATGACTGGCTTCCTCGGATCTTAAATAATCATTTTTAGATTGAAAGCAAAAAAAAAAGCATTTTTTTTCTTTTTAGAGTTTATCTTTTAGTCCCTACCAGGTGATTTCTTGCTCTCACCTGGATGCTGGCATGCAGATGTACAACACTGCCAGCATCCGGGCTGATGCAGAACCTGCTCACACCAGCAGCAGAAAAACGGTCCCAACCCCCACAGCATCACATCTCCTTCCCTGGGCAACCCCACTGCAGCACCTCAATTTATTATGCATGGCTTCATCAACAATAACCAAACACATCATCCAGTCACCCCTATTTTGCTTGCAGTCCTGCTGTCCTGGAGAAGGGACAAGCCATCCCGCTGCTGGGCTAAGATACAATCAAATATTTAAATGAACATTTCTTCTCTAAGTCAACTTCGCCTTCTCCCTGCCGGCAGCTACCAAGTGGCAGAGCGATCTCCTTGCATTACCGTGACAACCTGAGGATGGGTTACAACCATAGCCAGGCTGCTGAATGGCAGACTTTGGGTACTTGACATGCTACAATAGGATATGTTTGCCTTTTTTCGGAAACGAGAGGCCAACATTGTGAAGCAGTTAAAGCCAGACATCCAAGCGAGGCCATCACCACACACAGGCTCAAAAGGCTTTGTCTGCCTTTCTAAGAGAAATTTCATAATATGCGAGGGTGAGCAGTCAGCAAAAGGCTTGGATCTCTCGACTTATAATCATCCCCAGTTTCCTCACAACAGCCCTGAATACATCTTTGATTGGTTATGTATGAGAGGAACCGTCCCCAGCGTGGTGCCAGACATGTGCAACACAGACTTGGGTTGGACACTCGAGCAGGAAGAAGAATTCAATTCAGCAGCCATGCTGGGGGTGGGGGGGTGTCAAAATGTGGCAATTATTTCATCCCGAATGGTTTTGAGCTATTACTGGTTCAATAAGGGCTTGCCTGGAAATTAAAGGCTACAGCACTTGCGGTCCCCCCCTGCAGATGAGCCGAAGAGCCAGTTTCCCAGGCTATGGCTCTTATCCCCCAGAAGGGCATTTCCACCTCCATGTCTCACCCCAAAGGTGAGGGCCACCCTTCCCTTGGAGGGGGGACACCCACCCCTCAGAGCACCCAGCTGTCTCCAGCATCCATCCCAGTCCCCGCCCCCGCCCCCCCGGGGGCAAGGGGAGTGGGGCATGGATCCAGCATTCATCCACCATGCAAGTGGCTTTCCTGTTGTTCTAGGCGAACAAAAGCCGAGCAGCGCAGTGGGCCCTGAGAAGGGTGCCTTCCCTTTAATGAACGTGATTTCAATCCCAGTGAATATTCATAAAATTACCCCAGCTCTAATTTGTATAAAATGACAGCCTGCAAACCAGGAATGATTGAAGAGGACCAAAATCATTTTGTTTGATTACAATCTCCCCTCCCTCCTCCCCCCCTCCCCACCTTCATTATCTTTTATGTCTATTTAAACCCTGGACACTGCATATTCATCTCAATTCTCCCTCCATCTCTCCTTCTGTTTGTGGGCTGCTGCTGCTATTTTTCCCCCCTCCCGTCTCTCCTCCTTTCATTGTAATTTTCTTCTTGCTTCTGTTGTGCATTCAGGGATTTGAGGAGGTTTTCTGGGGGTGGGGGTGGACTTCATTTTATTAAAAAAAAAAGTGTGTTGTCTGGATAGAAAATTACATTTGCATGCTCGAGGGGCCTGAGGGCTTCTCTGTGGGCTTGGCAGAGATCCTACCTCGGTGGGGGGGGGGAGGTAGAAGATGCTGATTTGATTTCCTCCTCTTCCCACCCCTTCCCCCTTTCCTTTCCATATTATAGATGTCTGCCTGATTTTTCTTTTCTTTTTCTGCATGTGCAAACCACTTGAAGAACAATGGCACAGATTAGAGGCCTTCCTTAGGGCTGTTTATGAATACAGTTGTGGAGTTCAGCAAAGCAGAAACACTACATACAGTAATTGGACATTTAATTACTAATGAAGCTAGCAACTGAGTATTTTTTTTTTCCAAGGGTCTGAAGCAATGTGACAGACCCTCCAACTGCAGGTTTAATTATGGTTGGAGATGGGCTTAATACTGCATCTTATATTCTATTGCCCTCTTGAAGTCCCTTCCACCTTTTTTTTTTTTTTTTTTTTAAATTTTTATGCCCCTGCCCTCTCCAAGGAGGGAAACATCCTGATGCTCAGGCCACCGGACAGGATGATGCTTCTGCTGCTGCTCTTGTGCGCCAAAGCTGAAGCCAGACCTGGACAGATTTCCTATGAAACCAGCTCTCCTAGAAGCATGGAGGGAAGAGACTTGTTTTGGTACCCAAGAACATCCAGAACCAATCCCTCCTTGCACGATCATGTCCCAGTTTTCATCCAACCTTGTTTCTGACATCTCAGAAATTTTCAGTCCCTCTTTTTAAGAGGCCAAATACTCAGATCATTTATCCCCACTTGGAGAGAATTCTTTTCCTCCTAGTATTTAGTTTAAGTTTTCTTTTCCTTCTTCCCCTTCATCATGTCACTGCCCTCTCCAAAGCCCATGGGGCAACTGGAAATGAAGGCATTTGTGGAAGTCCCCACACTGCAGAGGAGCCAGAGCAGGCTTCAGGCAGCATGAAAGCAGCTTTGTCCCCCAAAAGTTTTGCTCCCCTAGGTTTATAATGAGGCATCTGTGTAATGCTGGGCTGGTTTCAGGAGGGAGAGATGAGCAACTCCAGGGTCTGGTGGGGGAAATTAGGCTAGGCCCATTTAGGTACCTGAGGTCCCAATCCAACCACTGGCAGCACATCTCAGAGGACCTCAAAGCAACGAGCCAGTCTGCAATGGACCACAGCTTTCACCTCTATCTTGTCTCTGTCAGAGGCTGACAACCGCTAGGAAGACACAGCGAGAACTTCTCCCCTGCTTCTGGCAAAAGCAGCTTCAGGACTTCCTGAGCTGGAAGCCGCATCTGGACCATCTGGTTTAATACCACCGTCTAACACTGAAATGGGGCTGGAATAGGGGTAACAAAGCAAGTGTGGAGCTTTTTGATCTCATTCTGCCTCACTGAGTTTCATTCATTGTTGCTCCAATTTCCTTCTTCAGGTGAAAGGAGACTAAGTGCCAGGCAATCCCACATCCTCATGCAGAGTGCTAAGCTCCAGGGAGCAGAACTTCCAGCTTCTGTTGATCAGAAAACCTTCTAATTGATTACAGATGAATGCTGTGCAACTAAACTGTTGGATTTTAAGAGTACAGAGAGCACTTTTGTAAAATGTCATATGCATATTGGGATTTTTCTCTCCTGGTTTTAATGACAAAGTGCAAATTTGGGAGAGAAGTCAGGAGAAAGCAGAACAACAAACGTGAGGAGACAAAACACACTCCCAAAGAATAAGTCACCCATTTCTTTCTCCAGATTTCCCAGCTCATCCCCCTGCCTTTGTAAGACTGTGTACTCTCAAGATTCACTCATGCTAATGTTCATGTGTGTTACAGAGCATATGACCAACACTCAGACAGGAGCCATCGATTCAAGTGGCCTGCACAGTCCTTACACAGCAGGGCTATCTCCTCTGGTCTCAGGGTGCCAAGCCAACAGGAAGGACTCATACCTATGGGAATGTCATGCTAATTCAGCTAAATTGGCTGCAAAATGGAGCGGCCTGTTTCACACTCACATGTCTGACGGTGGGATTCATCTCCTACCCACTGAGGGTCTATGCCAGTGGACAAGGCTCCTCCACCATCAACTGCAATAAAATCACTACGTACCCTGGAAGACTGGGTTAGCACCACCTCCAGGCTGGTCTCTCCAGTGATTAACTGGAGGACTTTTATCTTGGAGGACTACACTGAAAAAGGCACATAGCTTTTAGATGGTAGACAGCAGGCAAGAGGAAGCCCTCTCAAACAGCATTTGCTTGGGTAATAGATGCAATTTCCCCCCAGGATTTACCTTCCAAATGTGGGATTCAGTCAGTAAGCATACCAGAAGTTAACTGGCACCAGCGAGAGGCCCTACTGTTCTGCCTCCGACTTGGATTCTAGACAATTCGCCCCTGGCTGTTTTCAGAAGCAGATACCATGCTTCTTGGACCAGGAACAAGAGTCTGCACTGAGCCTCTTTCTAAACTTTGCCCAGTTCCTCATCTTTGACTGAATTCAAGACTTTTTTGTTGTATGGATACTAGAGGGCAGAGGGGTCTCAGTGGATGCAGCAACCCAGCCACCATTCACCTTCCCCACACATTCCATGTCCCTTGAGATGGTTTTCAGCCTGTCCTTTACACAGAGATGCAGCTGATGAACTCAGTCACTGTTTTAATAAGTCTTTTTAGATCCCTTTTCAAATGAGGCTAAACAATGGGGGACCACCACAAAGTGGGGCAGCACAGGATATGGCAGGATCCCTGTCAAAAATGGTAAACAGCCCATACAAGCCTGCACGGACAGACGGCATCTCTGGCCAGATCCCACTATCAGAAACTGGGTGCAGCCAAGCAGAGAGATCTTCTGGCCTGTGCTCTGCCCTTACCTCCTGCCAGCTACCTCAGCATGTGGCGGCTACCTCACGTTTCAAAGGAATACCATATTTCATCCAGGGCCATCTTCAGGAACACCTCCAGCACCAACTCACCAGCAGCAGCCCCTGCCCCGTGGGAGCTGACCATTGACAGTTCAGTGCTACAGAAACAGTGCTACAGAAACGCTGGTGGCCAGATTAATCTGCTTTCCTGCATGCCAGAAAAACACTACCCATTGACTCATCTCAGCATTTCTCAGACACCTCATGGCACCAAGAACATCTCACAGTCACCTGGACCCAAACGTCTGATCACACCCATCAACTTCTATCAACATCAGCTATATTTCAAACTATTTTAAAGCAATAGCGATGAATGCAAAACACAACCTAAATACAGGTGATATGACAGAACATAGCCCTGATGTGAGCTGCCTTTGACCAGCACAGCTCCATGCAGTCGCCACCATAAGAAATCATACTTTGCCTAAGTGACTTGCAACTGCTGCTGTCCATCTGACAGCCCTTAAATGGGGCCTGCTTTATAGAAAAGGATGAACACGCTCCTAGTTAAATCTGGGCCTCTTCAAGATGTCTCAAGTCAGACATTCAACGTTTAATTGCTTTTGAAGACCAAAGAGCCTTTCTCCGTTCTCCTCCCATGTGTTTATCTTCTGCAGAAGTCAGCTGCTGAGTTTGCAGGAGAAAGATCAAATAACAACAAAATGAAGTTTTAAGTTGCAGACCCACTGCCATTAATCATATTTGCAACATCTTCTTTCCCTTTCTGCCTCAAACACACTTATTTCCAGACCCCAGCAAGCCTACAACCTACAAACACATGCCTGGCATCCATCAGAGAAGCTGCTTCTATGGGGAAAACATGCCAACAGGTACTAGAAACTAGTTCCCTACTCCACACATCCAATGATGCTGAGCAAAGTTGTCAGCAGGAAAGCAGGATGACACAAAGGTTCAATCTCGTCCAAAGTGGCTCCAATCCTAGGAGGGAAAGGAGAGCAAGAGCCTCTTCTAGCCCTTGGGCCACGGGAAGCTCTGGCAGTGGGAGGCAGCTGGTTCCTCCAGCAGTGCCGCTGCCCATTTAGGGTCCAGGTGCTGGAGCCTGAGCTCGCTCTGCAAAAGCTTGCTGAGGTTTTGGGACCATTCACATCCAGGGAGTGAAGGTGGCTGCATTTAGAGAGTTTCCCTCTTTGAGGGCCAGCAGACCCTTCAAGCCACTTCAGAGAGGCCACATCTGCCCAACAATTGTCTTTTTTTCTAACCGTCCCATGGTCCAAGAAATCTGCGACCTTCCCACACATTGCCAGATGCCATGCCTAGACAGGGATGCCCCAAACACTCTACAGACCCTGGCAGACCTGTGCATCAAAACCTGTTCAGACCACAGCCAAGACCAGAAAGGAGCCTGATCTCCCCCAGCACACTCAAACTGGCCTCTAAGTCTGCACTTGCTCGCAGGGGTTTTCAAGCTGAAACTCATCTTTACTCCCAGTTAAGGCAGTTCACTGTGGGGCGCAAGGCTGGGGTGGCAGTAGGACCACCCCAAAGCTCACAAGCAATGGAGGAAAGGGGAAAAGCAGTGCTCAGAAAGCCATGCCAAGGCGATTTGGTTTCCAGCAAGGCCAGAAACGTCAAGACAGCGCCACGGCATTGCTCAACATGAGCCAGATGCAGGCAGCGGGGCCCTGCCTATTATTCATCACTGGGCCTGGAGCCGGGATGGAGGTAAACAACGCAGCAGGCCCCCAGGATCCAACTCCTCACGGCGAGCATGGCGCTCGGCCCCCATCCCAACCCACTCCAAACCCCAGCTCACCGAGAGCCCACTGTCATGGTGGAGGAGGATACTGCTTGCAAGCCGGACTCTCAACATCTCTAACTTGCTACAGCTGTTCACTTTAACTGCTAAAAGCCAGCGTAAGCTGATTTTGCAAAGAGCCTATGTAAACTGCACCGTTCCTCCAACATAAATAGTACAATCCTGGCTTATAATTTCAGCAACTTGATGTTTTCTTGGCCAAGAGAAAGCCTAAGGAACTGGAGATGGAAACAGCTTTAGAAAGCCTGGCCAACTGCACAACACAGTCTGAAAAGGTCCCAAAGAGGATGACGCTCACAGCCACGTGGCCATACTAGCACTGCTTCACTGCAGCTCACACCCACACACCCCACGGATGGTGGGCAGGCAAGTGCTTTGCACTGGGACACACACTGCACCCTCCAATGTCTTCCTACATGTCCAGGGTTATCAAGAGAGACTTACTGCAAAGCTGGCAGAGACACATACCAAGTGCAAAAACCATTTAAGAGTCACAAATATCCTAAATCTAATCCTGCTCCTAGTAAAACCAGGTCCTGGAATCTGGATTTTTATGACAAAACATTCTCCTCCTTGCTATAACACCTGGGAAAGACAGATGAGGAGAGCACACTGGTGTGGAGGGTCTACAGCCTCCACTGCCACCATCTTAGTGCCTCTTCATTTTGTCTCAGACCCAAGTGGCCAGGACAGCTTAGTGACTGCTGGTGGTGGTCCTGACCTCACCTGGATGAAGCACAAGGAGCTGCACACTCCATTTATGCAGAATTTGTATCACACACAGCACCTCCTGAAGGACGCAAGGACCTGCACACCCTCAAAACCAGCAGCAAGACTCTGCTATGCTGCTGCACACTCTATGTAAAGTAGCCTTTAAATCCATGTAGTGTCCTACTAAAGCAATGCTGCTGCTTTGTTCCCCAGTGCAGAAAGCATCCTTTGAGCTAGCTAGATTTCAAAGCTCTCCACTCCTCACTGCAGCCAGAGATAAATACATTAGGATGCAAGGAATTAATAACTTAAGACAACAATTCTGAGTTTAATAGAAAATGTTCCTCCCACCCCTCACTCTGAAGAGGAGGATGGCTGTTAAACCTGTGCAAAACTTGCATTAATTCACCAACTGTTTCCATGGCAGAAACGGGTGATGCAGTGAAGTCAGTGACTTCATTTCCTGAGGACATCAGATCTTGCTCTGTACTATAAATATGGGTTTGTATTTTAGGTCCACAAAGGGATGCTGCATTTTAAGCTTCCACAGAAGTCTCTGGGAAGGCACATACCTGAGGAGGAATCAGGAAAGCAAACTCTTTGATGTACCTGCAAGTTAGTCTTTCACCCTAGCATCAGTACCTAGCACGATTTGCTGGAGACAGCAAGACAGAAGTAGCTTTTCAGGAAAAATCACCTCCTTGCTTCCTTCCCTGCCCTTCTGAAAAATACAATGCCCACATTGGTTGCTCAGGCTTTGATACCAAAAGCAAGGAGATGTTAACTCAGCTCAGAGAAGAGATGGGCAGAAGGGTAAGTGTAAAGTAACCATCAGCAAGAGGCCAAGGAGACAACACAGATGTTAAACACAAGCGAGAAATCCACAGCTTTATTTCCACAGCAAATCAGTGGTGAGATGGAGTAGCCATTTTACACACCTGAGCTATCTTCAGCAGCCTGCTGACACTCACTTCTGTCCTCTCCCAACTGTGCAATTTGTTTTCGTAGTTAATTACAAAGACAGATCAACATCAACCTACAGAAATCAGGCAGCACCTTAGCTATTTTTGGAACAAAAAGAACAGGACAGAAGGTGATCTCCTTTGATGGGTAGAGAAGATACCCAAAATAAATGATCTTTTACGCTTCTCCATAATTTCTTTCCCTTTTGTTTTCATTTAACATCTTTGATCGTTTTAAAACGAGACCCACTCATGAATTCTCTCCTAATTAAATGTTCTAATTAAAATGCACCACACTCCATAAATTCACTCTGGTTTTGAAAGCTGGGTTTTAATCTGGAGGGCAAATAACTCTGATCTCAAGGCTGAAAGAAAGAAAAAAACCACAGAACAAAAAAACACCCCACCCCACATACAACTGATTCAACAACATTTAAAAAAGAAATCTACCCCAAGACCTAGAGGGTAAATAGGAACATTCACCTCCACTTATGTTACCAAGATGACACTGGCAGGTGATATCACCTCTTCCCTAGTCCATACATCAGGTGGCATAATGATAGCATCTATCCTAAAACAAATATTTACTCTGATTTCTACTTATGTAAATACCTGGAAGGCAAGGTGACATTTACAGATCACTATGATCAATTTAACCAGTGTCCTACCTGTCCTGGCTAGCACTTCTCTGTTCCTTTACTGTAAATCCTCATACACCCATATAATTTCAGTATCTACTTGAAGATCGAGCAGAGAGTACAATAAAGCAAAATTCTTCTTCAGTAGATCTGTAGTTTCACAAACTTCTGCCCTGAGGTTAAAAGCACGGGCTCTGACAAGAAAGCCCCTGCAGCCACTGAACATGAGCATGCCTGTTATTGGGATAAAACGTCCCACCTCCTTCCCAAGAGACTGTCAGTATGAGTTTCGCACCGTATCTTCCCCACTGGTCATTAACCAGGACACCTTACACAACCATGCTGTATGCTAGACAGACACTAAGCATCAAATATGCAAATCAAAGACCAAGCCTATGTAGATATGAAATGCTCAAGAAGAATTCAGGGAGATCCCACATCAACCTTTGGCCTTGGCCACACCTCTCAGTAAAGCCTCTAAAGCAGCTTTTGCTGCAGAGCAGACTGGTGTCACCTCCTTCCTACGAAAGCAAAAGGCCTCCAAGGTACAAAGGAGACTCCAAAGCAACAATTTCATTTGGGAGAAGATTCCTCTACCACTGATGCTATGAGGACATGGTGCTGTATGCCTTCATGCTGCACAGCCCCGCTGGCACTGCCACTCACAGGCCAGACCCTGATGCTCCCACCCTAAAACAAGCCCCTGCATGGTTTCAGTTATTTCAGGGCCAGAGATCATCACCTCACCAAAAGGCATCAGACGAGTGGAATAGGAACTCCGGAACAAGAACTCTGTGAAAACACATTTCCCTCACGCGCAGTTAGGATACATGCTTTCGTTTAGTTTCGTGGAAAGAAAGAAGGTCAAACAGGCCAATTCATGACATACAAGCAGGCTCGCGCATGCATGACAACATCCTGACAACGTGAAGTGGCATGAACCCACTCTACCCTCAAGTGGGATCATTCCCTGTTTGCCAGTATATCTCTACATATTTTCACAGAAGTTTAGCATCACATGTGGGCAAAGCTTCTCCCTCCAGTGGTTTTTCATTCCAGCATCTAACTGGCTTGAGGTCTTGCCCTCACAAGGACCAAATCACTGGCAAAGGAGGCATTAGCTGAGTATTATAACACACGATCTACATCTTTGCAGAAGAGCACACTTTCTCATAGCCCAAAATAGCTCAAAAATTGATTTTGTTTGGATGGGCTTTAGAGAAAAAAAAGTATCTGCAACCAAGCCTTTTTTCATCCCAAAAAGTGTTTCTTTCCCCCATGCCCAGAACACTGTGGTCACATAACCTAAACATTACCAAGGGCACTGATGGTGAGGTAGGTACTTGGTGGCAAAAAAGCACTAGTAATTTCTGCTTCCCAATACAAAAGTTGCTATGAATCTTGCACCAGTTCATTGCTTCACTGCAGCTTCACCAGCAGATGAAAATGGGCTTTGAGGGGAAAAAGCCTTACTTTAATCACAGATCTTCAAGATGACAGCTACACTGCAAAAATGAAACACATTCATGAAGCCCCACAGGAAAGATCAATGGGTTTAGGTTTCAGGAAGATTAGACTGTATATTTTTAAAGTTCTGCAATATGAATTTGGTTTAGACAAACAGAAGAAAGTGGGGGAGAATTGTAATCTGTAACACTTGTTCTTTCTGAGTTTGAAAGCCATTTATTATTTTGGAAACACTTCTGCAGCACAATTCCCAAGCGACCAAGACTGTGATTTCTACAGCAGAATTAACCATTACAAATAGAAAACCAAGCTCCTGGCATCCTGAGGAGGACTGGAACAACCTGATACTGGCATGCTTGGGAAGGAGGAGCTGACATCTTCCACTTCATTCCCACTACAGGCTTTGCACCAGCCTTGCCAAAGTAAGCAGCCACCCTGAGCCCCACCCTGACTCAGAGGCTCTCCTGGAGAACTCATCTCCCTCCAACATGTAGCCCCTGATCTCTTCTACAGACCTAGGGAGGCAAGGTCCCACCGGCACAGATCACTACTTCTAGTCATCATGGGATGAAGTCAGGTGCATAGTCCATCAGCTAAAACAAGGCTGAGGTTCTCCTGTAGCCCTGAGATCTTACATCCAGGTATCCCCAAAAACTGGAGACTTTGTCATCTTCTGAGCTTCTACAACTTGAAGAATATGTTGGCCCAGGAAGCCACTATTTAGTTAAAGCACAATGATTTCAGAAAAAAAGCCCTGCTGCATTTCACATGTGCTGGATACCTTCATCCTCTGTGCTCCTTCAGGCTGCACTGCCCATTTCCTATGAATTTTGCAACAGAGCTATTCTCTGCACTACCCAGCTTGATCTGACACCATGGGAAACTAAAGAGACAAGAGCACATCATCTTCAACCCTATTCTGTTTTACAGATCTCTATGCATTTTCCCGGTGGAGATGCAATCCCACAACATGAACACCAGCTTCCTGAAAACAGACTGGGTTTTCTTAGCCTGACTACTCTTGCAGATTCTTTAGGGGAATCCTCTAATCTCCAGGCCCTCAGATCACAGCCACTGGGACAGAAGAGACACAAAGATGGCAAAGATGGAAAAGGAAGGCAGGGGTGGGGGAGTGGAGGGAATATGAATTTGGAAAAGGCGACAAAATACAAAAACACAAATGAAGGAAGGATACTAAATCCCTGCCACAAGAGCATCAGCAAAACATGTCTGCAGTCCTCTGATACCTCCTGCCACTCAAGAGCTGACAAGCCAAGCTAAAAGGTACTGCAGAAGGTTGATATTGGAGGCATTTGCAATTTCTTGCATTATAGTAGTCCTGCCAGGTGCAGGTTTTGTTTAAGTTAACATGCCACAGCAGGGATGCACAATTATAGGCAAGTTCTCAAAAATAGCAGGAGAGAAGTTTTTCACTTAGCAATTGTACAGGCTCCCTTTCTTTCTCCAATGGCAGAGAATGTAACTCCAGAGGGAAATCCATCAATTAAGGATTGTGGAGAATGGGCAGTGCCTCCCATCCTATTGACTCACCTGACGGGGAAGAAAGCAGCTCGGACACAGACAGGGAGGCAATGCTCCATCTGTGCAAAGAAATCAGTTCCAACAGCACAAACACCCCAACCCCAGAGGGCAGAGTCCACCCCTCAACCCCCAACTCTTTGGTGCCTGCAATTAATAATATACTTCTGAACATCAAATGAGCAATAAATTCAAAAGGAGTCCCATTTCTAAAGCACCCCAAGCCCTGATAACCCCCACAAATTTCAGCAGGGCACCAATCTCCACCAATCCCACCAATTCATCCTTTATCACGCTGCTTGCAGGAGATTCACAGGAGCAAACAGGCAAGTGCTTCGGAAAGCAAGTGGCCAGGTTCTCCCACTCCTTGAGTCTCCTGAGATGCCAGGCAAGCAGGGACATCAAGCAGATCCTCTTGCAACACAGGGTCATGATTGCAAGACAGAAGTTCAGTGGGGAACCCAAAAACCAATGCCAAAAGGCACAGAGACAGAAGGACAAACATTCAGAGACCATTCCCAAGTGGAATGAGTTATTCAAAGATATCCAGGAGGAGATTCTCTTCAAAAAGAGAAAGAGAAGCCTTAAGAAATGTGATGAGTAAAGGCAGATAGGACAGTCCTCTGAAGACTGAGAGCTCCTCTCTTCTCCCCTTCAAGTCTTCAGTGGGGCAGAGCACCTTCCCTCTGCCTGCATGCTGTAGCAGCAAGAAAATGAGCAGGGATCTGCATCAGCCACTAACAGGCAGCTCACAGCCAGCTCTCCCAGGAAAGCAAGCTCCAGTACACCTCCCCCAGCACAGCAAGGACCTCTCCTGATGGACAAAATGGAGAAGGGCTAATTTATTTTAGCTGCTGTGAGATGTCAGGATGCCAACGTTGTTTAGAGAAGGGATGTGTCTCAGCTAGCCAGTCTGCTACTCAGTTAGCAAGGGTGAAACATCAACTCTGCTTGGCCTGTTATTAGGTTTGCTGCCCGGGCATCATCTAATTGTCACTCCAGTTTACGAGATGAAGGTTTGTGTTAAGGTAACACTGGATGGAGTTTTGGCAGCGTGTCCAAAGCAGACAGGAGGCCCAGATGTAACGAAAACTCAATCACCTTCCATGTCTGAAGTGCCTTCTTGCCCACTGGCAGCAGCAGGTTTAAAGAAACAGCATAGAGCACCAAGGATCATTACAGGTCCAAGAGGGTGATTCAACCCCAAAGATCAAAAAAGCCTGCTCACTTTGAAATAAATGTACTTGTTTGAAGCGCCAGATGGACCTCACACGCTGAACTCTGTCCAAAGTAATAAAGGCTACTTGAGCATACTGTTCACCTGACCCTGGGGCCAACACCAGTGAATGGCATTCCCTTCCTACAGAGAGCAGACTTCTCACCCTACCTAGAAACATTCCTACCATGCTCCAAATCACTAACTCCTACTGAAGATCACAGGAAGGGATCACAAAATGGAGCCGAGATGGGTTCCTGAAACCTTATGAGTAATTCAGATAGAAAAAGTCTTCCAAGATCAATCACTTTGAGCCATCTTGGTTGGGATTCATCTTGTTCTACTCTGGACTCAAGCAACAAACCCCTGTCCTAGCTCCTCATCCACCCTCCCTCTCCAGTCAGAGCACCCCCAAAGTACCCATCTCCTTGCTCAGCAAAGGGAATGAAGACAGACACAGTCTCCAGCCAGGTCTCACCTGAGACCACCGTGAACCCACCAGAGCATCCCCATGCACCTCCCACCCACCCCATCACACTGCCAACCTGCTCCAAAGTGGCACATTGTAGGGCTCCCCCAGCTCATTGCCACCCCACAGACCAGCAAGAGGGTATGACCTACAGCTGCTTCCCCTAAGAAACCAGGCTGAACTGTTGCACCCGGTAAGGTTGCAACCAAGAGAAACATCTACTGCCACTGCATTTGGAAACAGCAATGCCAGAGTTCAAATATAGAAATGAAGAAAATCAGGCTACTGCATATCTGTTTTCGCTCAAATTAGACTTTTTTAAAAAAAAAAAAAACCTGTGACTGCACAGTGCCCTAGCACCCCCACTCTATCCCAAACTTAGCAGGCGTTTTTCTACGTTACAAATTCCAAAGGCGGCTAATTAGCCAAGACTCAGCAAACTCAGGTTAAAAAAAGAAGCTGCTTCAACTCCATCAGGGAGGCAGATGGCAACGGCGCGTTTCAGACACTGCAGGCTGCATCAGCAGTTTCTCCAGCCGATGGTGTCTGAACAGGGGAGGACTGCAGATTGGAGGCAGCACGGCAGTCTGTCTGCCAATGGCCCACAAACAGGTGACTCATCGCTGCGAAGAATTCCTCCCCAGCTCACACCACGCAGCCTGGAAAGGCATCCAATTGATTTATTAACTTGCTAGAAGTTTTCATCCGCCATGGGTTGACCCTCATGCAGCGGTCCCAGCCTACCACAGAGACACAAGCACATTACAGCCATAGTGCGAGTGTTCATTGGGTTGTCAAGAGCCCAGCATTTCACCCTGTCTTTCCCCAGATCTGTTTCCCACCCTAACTGGGATACAGGAAAAAGATAGGACTACTGCCAATGATGGGAGAATAAGTGTGTCATGGGAAAACCTGTGCTGGATACATGAAGCAGTGAGATCAGTGCCTATGCAGCCCAGCTGACTCTTCAGAATAATCCCTTATGCCAGCAGGAACCTGGCCAGGTAGACACAATTTAATTAAAATGACGTCAGCTCACAACGCAGGAGTTGGAGGTCCCTCTAGACACGGTTCCCAGTGGCTCAGATGTTGAGCAGAGACTAGCAGTGGTCAAACTTGCTTGACTCCATCCATGCTCCTGCTTTCCCCTCCTCTTGGTTCGAAGCAGGTCTTCACTTCAGACACCCTCCCATGTGCCCTTCCCAATGCCCTGAGCTTTCACCACCACCATAAGCCATCAGCCTACAGTGGGAGCATCATGCAGTGCGTCCTGCCCCTCTCAATCCTATCCCACTCCTTCAAGACCCTGAGGCATGCTCCAGCTGAGAAGTAACACTGAGGGCACAGCAGCTGCAAGGAACCATACTGCATTGCTCTCCGTGCTGCAGGGGACATTTTTCACACACTGGGAATCCCAACAGTATCTGTCTTGGAGTAGCCACGGAAGTAAAAGCCACATCACAGAGATAGGACTCTGCATTTGCAAAAGAGCACTCAGCCTTTTTGCCTGAGTAGACCAGAGTCAACATGATTGACTTTGGGTTTTTAGATGGTCAGTTCAGTATCTGCAAGTTCTCCCACTGCCCACAGACACTGATCCTAAAACCTGAACCATCTAAAGGATCATTGCCTGATTCCAGCTCAGTTATAGATTGGGGGTGGCACTGAAACATGTCAGAGGAACCCATGGCACATCCCCAAAGAATCTACCTGGAGCATTGAGGAGCAGGTGACCAGTTTCAGCTAGAGCATGACTACAAAAGACCCGAGTTTTCCAGATGCCACCACAGCAGATGTTCTCTCTGCACTTCCCCAGTTTGCTTTGCTTTAGGACTACAGACAAAGAACAGTGACCCAGGGAATTTGGTGGCTTAGGACAGTCTCATCCCCTTGTCAGCGGACACATCCTGCATCCTAGTCATGTCCCAGCCCTGTGCGAGGTGAGAAGAGCCTGAACAGTGGGCTGTTACCTGTTGTCCTTTTCAGTGCAGGTGCAGAGGGCAATTTCCATCTGAGAGGGTGAGGGCACCTGTGCCCAGCACCTCTGACCAGGTCCTGACTTCATGGGTGGAGGGTCTGGGCTCCTTATCTATAAGCTTCAAAAATGTCCAAAAGCTAACGAGGGCCCGGCTGCCCTGTAAGCAATAATAAAGCCTCTTCACAACATCTGGCTGGTGCTCAGGGACTGATCGATAGCAATCAACTCCTGCACATCAGCAGGATTTTGCAAGTGCCTGGTGCTCTCCTGAATGGGGCCATTAGCACCTACAATCTCAACCTAATAGCCTGTAATGAAGGGATTTTACCTACACTAATAGCAGGGCAGATGATAAACAGCAATTTCACTATCAATGTTCATCTGGGTGCGCAAGCCTTCATCTTGCCATGGCAGAGATGATGCTAGCACCCTGGGAAGTTGGCATTTCAGAGGGTCAGGGAAGGAGGAGGCACTGGGGAAGCACAGTTGCCCAAGAGCTGCTCCCTCACATGGCCCTTTGATGTCCACAAAATTTGAGGAACAATGGGAGTCTCCCCTAGTTGCACCATCTCCCTTCAAAGTGGATATTCTGGTGCCCAGTAGAAGGATTTGCTTCACACTGATGCTGCCTTCCCCTGCAGACCTACCAGGGATGGGTTTCTCTTCCCTCCTGAGGCCATGCACCTGGCAAGAGTTAACTTCATGGATGGTTCCAGCTCCCGCTTTGTGGGTTTAATACGCCTAGAGCTGTCGCAAGGGTGTTAAAACTCCCACTCTTCCAGTTCAAAGGCAGCTTTGCAGAGCTGAGCAGTCTTAAAATGCACAGCTTTTCAGAAGTGTGACCTTTTCACAAGGTTTCCAATTCAGTAAAGATTTGTTTCCTCCCTCTTCAAGCACGTAACTAATGATAGTCATGAAACACCTCCTCCAACGGCAGCAGGCAGGCGGGCCAGGCTCCCCGCTGGCCTGGAAATGTCACGACCGGTTCCCTTTGGTTATTGCAACGGTGCTTCTGCAAAGGCTCCAAGGGCATGGAAAGTCACCATGCCACTGTCAGGTATCTGAGCCGTTGCACACTGGGTCTTGCACACAGTTGCACACCACCTCCATCCCACTGCCCTCTCCCCAGCATGGGGAGCAGCCAGTGCAGGCAGGGAGGGCAGCAGGCTCAGGGTCCTGGACCCACCACATCCCCCTGCGCAACGCAGGATTGACGCTGCCCCATGCGCACAATTCCCATCCACCCAAGGCAGGAGTGGGAGAGGTCTCGCTTTCAGAAAGCTGTTCAAATCCCTAACTTCTCTCCCCAGTAATGCCCATACCAGGCTCTTTCCTGCAGATATCGACCTGGGAAACCTTCCCAGCTCTCCCCAATGCCAGATTTAGGTCACATCCACAAGTTTCTTTGGCTGTCCTTCCTTGCTTTTGCTCGCCCTGGGGTTTCTCCAGAGGAAAGAAGAAGAGGAGCATTTTAAGGCGTTTGCACCAACAAATCCTACAGCACACCAGAGGTGGGACTTCTCAATGCACTCCAGGCAGATACCTGTCCCCAGCCCTCACCATACAAGCACCGCCCAGGGCAGCCTCATTCCTGGGTTCCTGCTCTCACCCTCCTCCACTAAGACACTTGGACCTCCTGCATTTTCCATATTGCAATCCAAGAATAAAAGTTACTGCTAGGCAAACAAAGCAAAGCCTTAGGCTGACAGGATGGACAGCTGCATTGCCACCTACGGGGACTTCTCCATCCTAAGTGCCTACAAACCCACAAGCCCCCAAAGAGCCTTGGCACAAGGCACTGCTCCTGGCTCCACCTGCAATGCCATCCCTGTCCTTCCACTCTAAAGCAAGTGAAAGGGTGCACACACCCTGCCTGTCCTTTTCCTCCTCCTCTGCTCGCACAGCCTGGAAACATCTTCCTGTCCCCACACAGAAAGAGAGGTCTTGAGGGCAGAGGCCAGCTTTCACACACCTGGGAAGTGCCTCACATGCTACCTAGCTATGCATGAAGCAGAGCCACTGCACCACTGCCTCAGACAACTCCCTTCCACATGTCATTTATTTCCCTGTAAATAAGCTCAACTTTCCATATTTTGCCCTTCTTCCTCTGTTTACACTAGAAGAATGGGGGAATGCGCTGCTGTCCCCGAGGGCAGCAAGCCAGCTCTCAAAGGCTACCAAACCCAATGAAGATGGCATTCCATATGCCCCTGCCAAAACCGAAGCTGTCTCAAAGCTTCGTTGCTGCTACATTACAACCACGAACCTCATTTCAAGTTCCACCCTTCTTCCAGAGTGCCCAAGTCACCACTGCAAAAATGAAACCCATGACAGGAGGAAGGTGGTCTGTAGAGACATCCACACAGTCCCTACAGCTCAGGAGACTTAGGTTATCTTAAAATACCTGGGATTAGTAATCTAAGCAGGTAGGTCACACGCTCCTTAGGGCAGTATTCAAGTGCTGTAGAATCTGGTCTCAATTCCATGACCAGAGAAGAAGTTCAGTACGATTACGCTGCTGAGGGTCACCAGCACTGTCATGCCAGTTATTTCTGAGCTAACTGATGGGACACATGACCAATCCAAAAGTCTACAAACTCCTAACCCAAGGCACTGTCAATAACACAGCTCATGCTTCCAAGGAACACATAATTTTATGCTGACAAAGGTTCTGCAAACACAGAGCACATCATCACACACACCAAGTTCAGAGTTTGGGTTACAAGCTTCCCAGAAAGCCTTTGGGCCAACCAAGGGGGAACTCCAGTCTTACACCAGACTCCATAAACCTGCCACACAGCTCCCAAAGCAAGCCTTGGCTAACCTGCATTTAGGCATTTTCCTTATCCATTGTGTATTTACCACATGGGTTTGTCTGGATGTGTTTTGCTCACGATTTGCTCTTTGGAGCAACTCCAAATCTGCCTCCCTCTTAAGTTGTGCTACAATATAGTCATTTAAACTGATTGCAAACATCAGAAGCGAGGGTTGATTTCTTTATGCGCACTAATTCTAGACTAGGTCACCAAACTATTTGCATAGTTATGTCAGCACTGTCTAGACAAACCATTAAAAACAGGATGCAATGATCATCAGAAATGCAACGTCACGTTCGTGCCCAGAGATACTGCGGGAGCCACAGGGAAAGAAGGGAAAGCCAAATCTGGCCCATTCACATAGGCTGGCCAGAGATGGCTCAGTTACCACTTTTTTGTTTGAAGGGAACTTTATCGAAGCTCACCAGAAAAATGTATATTTAACTGCAGTTTGGGGGGGGGAAGGAAGCTGACATCAGCAAGCTTGGAGAACAGCAGGATTCTCTGGAGGACTCTCAAAGCAGTCACAACTTCACCCAAAGCTGGCTCCTCTGGGATGCCCACACCTCGCTACCAGTGCCAGATCCTTGCCGGGAGGCTAACGCCCACATCAGCACCTTCATGCCACCATGCGCAGCACCCTGCAGCAGGAATCCCAGCACGTACACCAGGATTCGGCCACCCTGGGCACTCACCCTCACCAGCTCCCAAAAACACTGCCTCCACACCCACAGTGAGCTTCTTCCTAGCATTGTGCATCGGGAAGGCAGATTCCCATTCCTTGCCACTTCTTGGCAGGGAACTCTTCCAAACTCCAAGAAAACGAGCTGTAATCTTGGCAGAAAGGGATGTGCGTATAAAAATCACCACTCTGTCAAAACAGAAAAATAATGCAGGAGCTGATCTATGCACATTAATCCGCTGCAGTCAATGAGGAGACAATTTCCCTGGAGAAAGTAATACATTAAAAGGAAGAAGAAAAAAAAAGGGAAGGAAAAAAAGATTAATGTGACTTTGAAATATCACAAGCACCGTTTATCTTCCTCCTGCCACCACAGGATTTTTTCCCCTCTTTTTTTCCCTTTTTTTTAATACAAAGAGCTTTAAAATTCACTGTGAATACAGCCCTTCTGCCTCAGATGTGCAAACATAGGTGCATTAGAGTATAGCAAAAATATAAATAAAGTACCACTTGCTCACTCAGTATACAACCCTAACATTTTTAATTTAATAAAAAAACACAACTGCTTTTCACTAGCATAACCTTCTAATTACACTCAGAATAGGTGGATACTTCTCAGAGCTCCTAATTATGCTAGCAATTCGGTCACACACAAAGTTCAGTCCTTGGTACTTCTGTGTCTGCATCAAAGCTCAGGACAAAAATATTGCTCCCTGATATACGTTTAGCAACTTACGGAGCTCAGGCCATGGAATAGGCATGACCAGAAATTCAAGTATGCATTTCCCATTCTCAGGCAGGACTAACAGATTTTTGCCAGTTAAAAATATAGAAATAAATAAGGTTCAGTCTATGTAACACAAAGAAGACAGACACTTAAAACTGGGGTGAACTGCATGAACTCAGCCTTTGGCAATCCTGAAACAAAAGAGCTCGCCATGTCGTTTATATTCTCATTTTCCTTTTACACATATCCCATAGATCATAAATATACATTAATAACTGTAACAGTCAAAGTTTACATTCGGCTGTAACATTTAGGATCAATACTCTTCAAATGACCTTTAATAGTAATGAGCTGCCATAACACTGTCTTGAGGACATTAAATTTTTATTAGAAATATTTTATTACAAATGTTCAAACCCATCTCTATGCACTTGTGCACCCATACAAATATTCTCCCACTATAATATTTTCCCTTGACAAAAAAACAAACCAGGTCTTCCAAGGTTTTTGAAAAAATGTGCATAGTGGAGGCTTTAGATATTTCACATTTTCAGACGTGGGGTTTTTTTTCTTATTGTTTTTTTAATCAGAACCCATGAGCCAGAGGTTGGAAAATCATCCGCGTTTCACAGTGATAAATAGGAATTGTTCCCACGTGGCTTGAACAGGACGGGACCGAGCTCCTGATTACCATAAGCCCTCAATTCAAGGGGGCGGAGGAGGTGGGAGAAGCTAATGCCCCGTGGAGGGGTGACCCCGGGCAGCATCACCTCCCGGCCCTGCAGACCACCCCCAGTTCCCTGAGGATGCCAGCCAGAGGCTCAGCTCCTGTCCCTGGTCTGCAGGGGCCCCAGTGGGGACATCCCCATCAGAACAGGTCCATCTCATACAGCTCCAGCAAACTGAAAAGCAAAAAACAGGAAGATGGGGGAAAACAACAAAAATGGAAAATGTCTAGTCAAGATCCAGCCTCTTCTTATTTCTGTTTTTTTTAATGACTAGCCAAGTTCAAAGTCAGATCATGTCCACATCTCGCTACCTATTTTAAGAACTAAAAATAATTCACAGGGTGGGGGCCTTGTAGCAATTTATTTTTTCAAACTATAGCGAAATCTGATTTTAGCAGAACAATGAAACCGAGCAGATGGAGGTGAAGCCAAACAAAGGAAACACAGGGGGGAAAAAAGAAAAATATTTCTCTGCATTGTTATTAGATGCCACCTCTAAGCAAATTAAACACGTTCAAGGCAGCACCGTATATTGCAGTTAATGTTCTTTGAAGAGCCAGCCTTGGCTCAGCACAGACTCCAGGTTGCTACAAGGAGCCTAGACCTGACTGGGAGGGCAGCACAAGCACGTTCCCACATCTTCCTCTGAACTTCTTAGAAAATATTGACTCAAACATTTTGCCTCTCTTGTCCATGCTGATCTAGAGCTCAGACGCCTCTAAAAAAGCATTGTGATTTCCAGACTGCGCTTTCTAAACAGCAGCGATCAAATCGGAGGGAGGCACCCCTGAAAAAGCACCAGAAAACGGCAGACAAGCCGATCAACCAGTATTTGCAGTCCCTACCACCACCCCTAATTTTTAGACAGATGCTCTGAAACCACAGCAAATATCTTTCCAAGTTCTTCGGAGAGGATCCTCCTTTCCGGTGGGGGTACCAGGAGAGATGGCAGTGAGCCGGCAGCGTGCACCCCGCCGGCAGCACTCTCCTCCCCTCCCCTCAGCAGAAGGCAAACCGCATCCCCTCGGCTTCCCAAACCCCTTATCTGGGTCAGGGCGGTGGCAGCTGCAACCCCCATTTCTCTGTTGGCTCTTGAGGCAGCTCATTAGGGTGGAGAAAGGCTCCCGCACATCATCTCTGCAGGCCTGTCGAGGGCTGATCCGCGACAGGTAATTCCCACTGCTTAATGACCTGAGACCAGCGGAGGCGAGGGCAAATGGGAAAGGGAATCTTGTCAATTGTTACCCATCCCCACATCCCGATAAAAAGAATGATTACACTTTTAAGTTCAAACAATTCCCTGCAGTTGTAGCCATGTCATATCTAGATTGTCTAATTTACATGCATATTCATAATCCCTGTGTATTTAATTAAATTCTTCAATCCCTGGAGTGTCTTTCCTAAACAATAGTAATTTATCTTGCACAGATAAGGGTGCCCTCGATTTATTCCACTCTGTAGCTAACAGCATTTCCTTCTGATCAAGGCTAGGAAGCAAACTTGAACAGAAGGAATCTTTAAATATATTTAAATTGCAAGATTAGGCTGCTTCTCTTTCTTTCTCTCTCACCCCAAGTTACCCTTTTAAATGATAAACACTTTCTCCTGAGCTCCGAGGAAAACCTTTCACCCAACCTCCTGATAACAGCTGCATGCTCCAAATGCAAAAACAGTGCCCAAAACACACGTTGCAAAGAGATCTCACAGACTTGGCATCATGAGCTACCAAGCAGCAGGGGTTTCATCCAGCATGGTCCATGGGACATCCTCTGCACACACTTTGTACCACAGGCTGCCAACTCCTCCACTGCAGCCCACAGCAAACAGGCCACACAGTAAAGAGTTGCAGTCAGGAGGATGAAGAGTCCATTGTTCCAGCAAGTATCCCTACACGAGGAGCTATTCCTTGATGGATAACCTCAGGCATGTAGGAGAGGGCCAGACAACATGCCAGACCCCCAGAGACAAGACAGCCGTTCAGAGAGACACCACCTCCAGACCACTAACCCTGTTCAAATATTAGCGTGGGGAATTTAACTCGGCCTGCAATTAGAAAAGTGTTAAAATATTTAGCAAAGTTGAACCAAGATCACCATGATTGGGAAAGGAAAAGAGTAAGAGTCTGGTGCTACCTTGCATTTTTTGATTGCACATTTCTCAAACCCCATTAAATCCACAGCTCTCAATAGCTTCACTCCTTCTCCCAAACCTCAGCCTGCAGCTCCAGGACAGCATCGAAGTGGGGTGGAGAAGCACTGGTCTCTCCAAAAGCCTCTTTAGTCCCACCAGCTCTGCATCACTGCTGCCTCCCAGAATGGTGCCAACAGCCCCTGCCAGGGCAGCAGCCATCCCGCTGCCAGCGCAGAAGGAATGCCATGCCCCAAGGAGACTCAGGGATAATCCCAGTGCTGCAGGAGATGTGGGGCCAGGGCTGCTTTCACAAGCCATCTCCTCCTGCATCCACATGGCAGCTGAGGGCCAGGGCAGCCCTTTGGCTGGAGAGGCTGTTCATAAGCAGGGAAGCATCCCTCTGCTCCGACCCTGTTTCTTAATCTCCTCCCGAAGCATCTGCTGCTGACCGCTGCCAGACACAGGGGAATCCAGCCACTCTGCTCCCAACCAAGCCCTCGTAGCCTTTAGAGAGCTGTTACTATTTATGAAAAGAGGGTCAGGATCCTGCTTGTCAGCTCCTTCCTGAGCTGCAGCGTCACCCATGCCATAGAGGCAGCTCTGGGAAAGCCCTCAGGAATGGGACTGCTGGGACTTGAAGATGGATAGGCTCCAAGTCACAGCCACTAACACTGCTCTGGAGTAAAACCAACCTCCTCCCACCTGGGTGTCTCTGCACCCACCCCCTGGGCAGCCCCATCTTCCAGTTTCACACACAACTGCATCCACCACGTCCTCCTCTCGGCCATCCCCATGGCCATGAGACCCCTACTTTGCTATACTGCTGCATCGCAACCATGGCTTAACAATGACACAACACCACGAAGAGCCCCTACCCTTTACAGTTAGTTGCATCTCCCCTCATTCAATAAAGGAGAAGCAAGGGACAAGGATGGTGATGGTCTCCTTCAGCACTGGAGTTGGATCCAGCACTGCCCTGAAGGGGAAGGGGCTCATGCAGCCACACTGCCCCATTAATTCTGGGCTCAGCAACTGGCAGAGCCCACAGGACAGCAAGGTGTTATCCCCCACTGGTGACACAGAGCCTGCCTGCTGACACAGCCTGCCATTGCCAAATCCTCTTCCCCAGGAATTTGTAGCTGGATTCAGACATTCCCAGCCTGTTACTTATTTCAGTGCTTTCAGCCCTCCAGAGTACAGGGACATCCTGTCTTAAACCTGCCGAGCCTCATGCCAAGAGGACATCTGCTTGGAAGGCAGCCCCTCCAGCTGACCCAGCCCTGGAGGGCTGCCTTCCCGTCTCTGCAAGATCCCAAACATACCCTTGCACCCAACAAAGCGAAGTCAGTTCACAGCAGAGCCAGGAGCAAGAAAAGCTGCTCAGGCAAACCACAGTTCCCATTCCCTCTTCATAAGCTTTGCTAGGTTTTTAGACCTTGGAAACATTTTCTTCCTACTCAGGGCATTTTTAGGTTAATGGTTCAAACCTCAGTCCAGGAAACCTTACTGTGGCTGACCAGTTGATGGGTGTGGGGATGGGTGGGGAATAAAAAAAAAACAAAACACACACCTCTTGGGCATCGGTCCTCCCCACTGCACTTGAACCGCAGGGTCTGGGCTGAGCTAGGAGCCACCAGAAGCAAGCCAAACCCAGGCATGCAGGCAGGCAAGGGAAAACCTCACCACTGCCTTGTGCCTCCTTCAGATATGGGAAGCACAGAGAGTGAATGATCACCCATGGAAAACGTCAATCTCCGATTCAGGATGCTCTCCAAAACACGGCATCCCATCACGAGGAGTAGCTGTGCCTGCTAAACCCCTCTGCAAAACCCCAGAGGTGCTGGGGAGGCACCAGCAGCGCCGGGTGACGACGCCATCGGCAGAGGGAGCACACGACGTCCGAACTCTCCATTTGTCCAGGAGCAGGTCTCCAGCATAACAGAACTCTGATTCCCCACACTGACTTAATCTGGCATGGTCCTTTTTGCCTAAGCCTTGTTTCACATGCACCACTCAAGTGCAAAACAATAACAAAGCATTGGTCATTTCAGCAAGAGCCCTTGGTACCCCGAAACTCACCATTCTTGAAAAACTAGTGCTTTCATGCAAAAGCCCCAAATTTGGACAATTCCCATTAAGTCACTCTCCCCCATCATTTCCCCATTTTTCTATAGCAGAAGGTGAGGAGCTGAGCCATACCTAGGAATATCTAATCATTCATCTTTATCCTGCCTATTTTTTTTTAAAAGTTTTTATGATTTTTCCAGGGCCTACATAACAGCAGATTTTTATTATAACACAAAGAAAGGCAACACAGCACAGTTTCCCTCTCCCAGCAAGCACAGCACCAGTTATAACACACTTCCAGTTCCCCTCAGGTACCCCATGGGGAAGGCAGCCCACTGTGAGCCACTGGCAAATAACCCCCACCTTAAAGACACAGGGTATGGGAATCTTTCAAACTAAGTCACTGTGCTGAATTTTAGAGATAATGGATGTTTGTGCTGTATGAGAGCTGTGACTCAAAGTGGACAGTGATGCATCTGAAGATACCCACTGTTTCTACATCCCACCAGCAACGTGATCAGGTGACCAGAAACCATTTTTTCCCAAATAACCAGTAACTTCTAAACTGGGAAGCAAATATTTGCTCCCAGTACACCTCACCTACATGGGAACAGTCTGACCTTGCCAAACACCTCCTCAACCGTGCCAACCCTAAAGCAGCAGAAAGCAAGGATGTGTGCTGCTCTTCACCATCCATTTGGTGAGTCTTTGCACCGCAAAGGGCTGTGGCCAGGTTTTACCGGCAAGGTGCTGTGTCCTGGCTCTGAAACCAGCAGCCCCATAACCACTGTCTGAACATGCTCCTCCATCTCAAAAAAACCTGGCTGCTATCAAGCAAACCTGAGGGGGATTAGCCAAAGAACCTGAATTTTATGTAGTGGGACAGGGTCTGTGAAGCTAAAGCAGACTGAATCAAACTCAAGACAAGCAAGAGATGGAGGGAGCTCTAGGAAAAGGAGGCAATTCACACTTCCATGCCATGTAGAGGGCTCTGGAAAAGAACTAAGGGGCTAAGCTCCACTCTGCACCTTTTCAGAGGCCATAGCTTAAAAGCACTCCAAAACCCACTGCTCGTTCTTGGTCATCCTTGCAACCATCTGCTTTGCACCTGTTGGTGAGTAATATTTTCCAGAGTGAGAAGCAAGTGAACAGAAGCAGCACACCAGAAGCCACCGAGCTCACTATCACGCTTGGTCACAGTCCCTCTCCATCAAAAACTGCAGGAGCTTTTAAGGTCCAACCTCATCATGAGCCCAAGGGGTAGAGGAGCACAATTCATTGTCCCACCCACCACTTTTCAAAGCAAAAGATATCTCCTCACTCTTTCCTCACACATCCTCCAGTTTCCAGAATTTATCTCCTAATGCAACAGATCAAGCAACACAGCAGGAGACCCCACCAGAGGTGGCAGCTGGGGACCACACCAGGCACTGGAGCTCTCTGAGCGCACTAAAAGCATCTGTCAACAATGCCAGCTGACCTCAGAGAGAGCCAACCTGCCGAGACCCCTGGTCTCTCAGCCCAAGTCTTCAGAGAGCTCAGCCAACCTCAACAACTTCCCAGCACACCATAACAATGTTTCCAAAGCGGAGCTTACAACCTGATTTTTCAACTTGCAGGCCAGATGCCCCTTATTTTGAGAAAGTATGTTAAATATGGGTAGTCCACAGCTTATGGATGAAATAATGCAGGCTTAAAAGAGGGGAAACTCAAGAGGGAGAAGATACTTCCCAACAGGGGAAAAAAATATAAGATTTGTCTCTAAATGTAACAGACCCAGGGGACAAATTAAAAAAGGAAACCATAAAATGCTTGCCCAACATCTTTTTTAATTCTTAAATCCGCTCTTTTACAGTAAAGTTTCATCCACTGTGTATAACTAGATGTATGTGTTTATGTACATACTGATTTATTTGAAATTTATCTGTACAGTTTTTCATCCTAAAGAAATTGTAACTGAAAAAAGAGCAACTATTCAAGAAGGAATAGCATCACCTCAGGCATAAAGGTCTCAGAGATGCTGCAATGTAAATAGGCGAAGGTTTCAGACTGTGGTCTGCAGACTCATGCAAGGAAGGTAGCAAGAACACACCAGCTTACTGCTGCTTGCCTTCAGCTCCCCACGCAGGGCCTGCTCCAGGAACATTTTAAAGACCTGCAATTTGGAAATCAGTTGCAAATCCCTGACCAAAAGCAGTTCAGCAAGAACCAGAGGCAGCAAGACAAATACTGCATGACGTTCCTGTCACCATGCCTGCTCTGGATGCCTGGCTCAGCCCCAACCTGGGCCACTTCACGTTCCCAGATGGTGGAAACGCTGCAGAGGAGTTACAGCAGACAATGTGGCAGCCTTACCTAGCGAGGACTTGGGGACAGGCCCTTCCTACAGACAGTGTGTTGACACCAAACTGCAACTGAAGACTACCCACTAACCATCTCCCAACTCATCATCCCTGCTCTTCCAATAGCAACTCCGAACCCCAGATCCCAGAGGCAACTGTCCCGTCCAAGATGCTCCACAGCTCTACCAAGCTCCTCCATGCCCCATGGATGTTCTTGTACCAAACAGCCAAGGCTAGACAGCATCCCTTGACCAGCCCTGAGGATCACACATTCAGGACTGTGTTACGCTACAGAGAGCTCAGGGCAAAGCACAGCCATGTTTCCCAGAACAACCCCATCCTCATCCTAGCCCAAGTTCTCCTGCAAAACACAAAACAGGCTTTTTGTCATTTGCTAGGAAAAGATGAAGCTTGCTTAGGGTTTCTTGATCCATGTTTCTCTAGAGATGGGAAACAAAACAGAGTAGCAGGCCACTGATTCCTGTGCTAAAAATCCAGCAGTCCGAACAGGTATCAATGCAGACCTTAAGCTTCAGGAGCAGCAGGTCCAAAACACGAATGTGGCCCAGATACCCAAGAGCCAGCAGACAAAATGAGTGGGAGAAGGGAAACAGGGAGACCAGTATATAGGCAAAGGGGATACCCTCAGTTTGCAGTCGCAGCCCCATACCAATCATTTTGGCATAAAAGAGATCTCAAACTCATTTAGGTCACAGTCCACCTCTTGAAAACCTAGAATCCACCCACCAAATTCCATCATGCTTTGTTATTAAGCACTTAAAGCATACACAAGGAGGGACGGAAATCGTCTCCGTACATACAGCAAGGACCAAACACTTTATTAGGGTAGAGGAAAGAGCATCATGCCTGCAAAGCACCCAAACATCACATGCCCCTTAGGACCCATGCAGTGGGCACTCCTGGAAGAGGCTGACCTGCCAGTGTCTTCAACAATCATGAGGAAAATAAAGGCGATAAGCAACACTAGACACCCACCAACCGAGCTAAGAGGATGAAGCATTTCTCAGGAAACAATCGGGTTCTCTAATAACAGGGCTGCAGCAGCGGCATGAAAGAGAGGGAGGAGGAGCAGGCGGGGAGAAAGGGACTAGCTGGATATTTATCCCATCTTCATCTTTGTGTTATCAGTACCCCGGTATCAGCATTGTTCAAAATGGCTGCTTAGATGGTTGCCAGCAGCAACAACAGAATTGGTCCATCTGCTGGCATTCTCCCTAATCCATCTCAAACACTCGTCGTCTTTTTAAATGCACGCAGGGGAAAGAAGGAAAAAAAAAAGTCCGCCTTGTACAAAGAAACAGAATCCTCCTATAACAGAGCCTTTTAACTAGATTTTATGCCACCCCTGTTTCCAGGACACACAGACAAAAGTTAATTTTACGATAAAAGAACCAGTGTAAGGTGCTTTTTTGTTATGAGATCAGAAAGCAAATGGAATTTGAATTGTCTGCAGTGGCATGTATCTGACAAAGATTAATTTAAACAGATATTGTCTCTGAAACCAAAGTCCATTGAACGGCTTCACAGCCTATCAACCATGCGAAAGCAGCTCCTTCAGCAGCACTGCTGACTCCACCACTTTCTTTAAAAATGGCTTAACCTATTTCTTGTAAGATAAAAGGTCATATATAGTTCTATTTTACAAACCCATAATAGCCAAAGCCACACCAAGCGAGGACAATCGGGAGAAAATAATAACGGGGGGGATTTCCTCCCCCTTCACAGACAGATGCTCGACACTTGCTGGGTATTTTTCAAAGCGCGCCGGTAGCGAGCGGCTGCAGTGCCGCCGAAATGTTTCGACATCCTTAGAATAGGATAAAAACCCCGGGGTCGCCAGTGCAGGATGGAGTAGCCCACCCCGGGGTGAAGATGCTGCAGCAGGGCAGCTCTCCACAAGCAGCATGGGATGATTCTTTCGAAGGGATATAAAGCCATAAGGATGCAGGGAGGAGAAGGCGGGCTGCCAGCTCCCTTGGTCCCTGGGCCATGCAGACAGGGGCAGGCAGGAGGGGAGAAGCGCTCCTCCCCGGGCGCTTGCTCACCCCTCCGGCCCCTCTCTGAACACTGGGGTATTATTTCTCCTTTTAATCACAAGAAACAGATCTGTGCATGCCATCGGCGGGCTGTGCGGATGGAGACAGCTGCTCAGACTTCAATGGGACACACGCACACACAGGAAAAAAGGCTGCAGAAATCCAAATCTTGCAATTTCTTCCCTTTTTATTTCCAGTTTATACAGAGCACCGCAGGGAAAACGCTACCAGACAGTTTCAGAGCATTTGATACAGCAACGACCCAGCTTTGGGAAAAGAACGAAGGAGAAGCAAAATAAAAGATGACAGCCAAAAGCACTTTTAATATAGTTTCAGTACTTTCAAGAGAAAGCTTCTGTACACAGAGCAGCCAATGAACTGCTACCAAAATAAACACAACTGGCTTTAAAAAAATTAAGAATTTATTTCTGATGATAAAGAAAATCAAAAGAGACGAAAACCAGTGAGTGAGACAGAAAATAAATTTCTTTTTCATCCTCCAGACACACTACTTTTAATTTGGCATCCAAAGCCATTGTAGTTCATTAATGCAAATTTTATTTATCTCGGGAACCCATTTGTTGCTCTGCTACCCCTTTGACAGGGCACTCATCTTCATCAAGACGCATCCATAGCTAGGGCACAGCACGCAGCACCTCCTGCGATCCCTGCCTTTAAAAACCACATAACACCAATAATGAGTAATGGCTATTATTGGCATCCCGAGCAGTCACCCACACACCGCCATCAGCTGAAGGATGGAGGCCAGGGATACTGGACGGCATCCGGAGCGGAGGCACAGCCTGTCCTGACCTTGCCAAGGTCCCAGACACCAAGTCTCCAGCATTCCCATGGGGAATCCCTCCCCACCAGCAGCTGTGGGGCACAGGCACCGTCTCCAGGTGCAAAGACAGCAGCCAGGCAGATACCACACTACATCCTGCTGAGCAAACCTCAGTGATGATTAGCAGCCCCCGGTCAAACAAGCTGGGTGGCATTGGTGCAGGCAGCTCGTTACGGGCATCCAGCAACAAGCAGGGCATCACAAGCCCACTCACCCATTTTAACCCACGGCTGACAGCAGCAGGACATTTGCAGCACAAGCTGGACCAACATATCTGCGTGCAACCTTCCTGGCATCCCAGCAGATCTACCTCCTAAGCACATTCATGGCTTTGTTTTTAAATGATGTGAGAAATGCCAAAAAAAAAGAAAGAAAAATCCCTGGCAACTTGCACCTAGAATGCGACAAGTAAAAGCCCAGGATTTCATTAATTTGTGCATTACTTCAAATGCACCATTTTACAATGACTAACCCAAATCCTGCACAAAATCCTAAGCCTTAAGCTTGAGACAAAAAAGCAACTGCTCTTAAAACGCAGCACTAGAAAATCCATTTGGATAGAAATGTGGTGGTGTCATGCACAGGTGAATCCTCAGCATTTAATAAAACACACCCACCACACCAACCAAGTGGAATCTATTCATGTTTAAACATCAGGATTACAAAAAAAAAGCCTTTGAAAAATTGCATTCTTGCTCCTGGGACATTTCATTGCAAAACCATGAAGATGCTTTCGCCTTTACATCCCCCAAGAAGTGGTTTTTCAGGACCTGTGTGTCTCTGTGAGATGTTAGTAGGCTCCTTCCCAACTCCTGTTGCAAAGGCACAAGTAGTCAGGGGCTCAGCCTGTACATGAGACCCTATCCTTGTGAAAGCCAGGTCAAAAATCAAGTGGGTCTCAGTTCTGCCCTTCTGAGCATGCAGGAGAGCATCTTCAGGACCTCAGCAGCTCTGCCAAGGGACAGGGAGAGCTCCCCACCACCACCAAACATCCTGGCTCTAACAAGGTAAGTCTTGTCTCACAGCACTTAAGGTAGCCCAGGTTTGGTGTCTTTGAGTTTTTGTTTTCATCAGAACACAGATCAATTTCTACTGATGCTGATGCCAGAGAAAGCCAAGATGCAGCAAAGGCAGGAACCAGTTACTCAGAGAAGCCACTTTCGTCCTCTCCTCTCATCCCCAGAAGACCAGGAGTATGACAACCCCATGACATAGCCTCTTCAAGACAGCATCAAATGTAAGGTAGGACATACTAGAAGTTCATTTTCATACCCTCAAGATAGCTATTCCAGACCTCCAGCTCCTTGCAAACCAAAGCCATCCATACCAGCCTCAGACAGGGAGATCAATGGGGAAACACAGGTTCAACCATCATCTGCCTCCTGCTGAGCAAAGCCAGGAGAGGACCCCAGCACCCACCTTCCCAGGTCCCCAGCAAATCTCACCCATGGCCCCACCAGAAGAAACAAGCAGTGTGAAGAGACGGGGGAGCAAGCGAAGGCTCTTTCCATCCCCTTGCCCAGGACCTTACGCAAGGTTTGCTCCTCAGAACGTGGCCAGAGGAACAGAAAGCAACGCCTGACACCCCTGGGAGAAACAGCAACACCCCTACATCTCCAGAAGAAAAGTCACCTGCTTTAAGCACAAAGCATCATCATGCAGCAACAAGCCTCGGCCTCTCACTGAAAACCCCGGGCTCACCTGCCTTGAGAGGGTGAGGAGATGCTGCTCCCCCCAAAATCCCTGCTCAGCTCCTCACCCACACAAGCTACTCCAGCCTCAAGGGCAGCAGGGGAGATGCAAAACTTGCATCACCGCTAAACACAGAGCTCTCCATGTAACCTAAATGCAAAAACAACTAAAAATTAAACGTGAGCACAAGGTTGGCCACACAGTCCATCTGAGCTAACCCCAGACGGGAGCCGGTCTCCTGCTGGGAAAGGGGAGCAGGACATAACCCCAAAACCATTGAAGACGTGCCACCTCCCCCATGGACCAGGTCCTCCTCCAGGGCTAGGTTCACATATATGCCAAGGAAGCACATAAGCCCATGAACTCTCTCTTCCACCCTAATGCTACCAAGATTTTTTTTTTAATATATATATTTATATATATATATAAATTATATATATATAAATATATATATATAAATATATATAAATATATATATATAAATATATATTTTTATATATATATATATATATATTTCCAAAGCAAATTAAAAGCTGACACACCACAAGAGACGATTCACAGCTGAATGTGTCTTTACAGAGCAATAGGATAGATGAGCTCATTTAAGTTTTCCAAAAGTCCTATCTGAGGTTAGGGGGACTAATCATAAAACATCTAACATCAAAGCAAGCGTCAAATAACAGCAAAGCACATTCCCTTGCACAAAGCTTCAGAAACAAAGCACGCAGGCACATGTGGTTTATGTTACTGCAGTTTTAGCACAGCTAAATGTTTCCTAAAAGATTCGCTCTAGATGTGAGCAAAATTAAAATCTGCTGTAAGTGACATGTGTTGGAAGCAGAGAAAGCCAGTGTCTCACCTGGGCTAAGCTTTGCAAGTGTGTAGGTAAGCTAAGAACAAACTCCTATTGCCTGCTCAAGCCAAAAACCAGGACTTGTTACACTGAAAAACACTTCAAACCTAAAGCCAAAACTAAATATTTTATTTCTTGTGCTTTATTTTTCAGGTCTCTAGCCCCTTTAAGCTAGCATCCTTTTACCTGGAGTAACTAACCACCCAGTTAAAAAGATGTCCCAGCTTCAGAAGGTCTGTTTATACTCTTAAAAAGGACTCAAAAGCCAATAAATCAATCTGGTAGAAAAAAAAAATTGGAATTCCAGCTGTCAAAGTTTTCCTAGTTCTCCCTGCACAACCAGCAAGAAACTCTGGCTGTTTTCATCATCTCCAATTCCAGTTTCTATAATATAGTCCAGAACATACTCTAGAAATATCTCACCTATGAGGGAGCAGCAATAAACGGATCATAAGCTTTAATGCCTAATAATCCTTCCTTTTAATTACGTATGTTAAGAAAAAAATAATTAGAAACGTAAAGGGCTTAATGTATATTTAAAGTGTGCAACAGTTTCCATCATGATAGGGCTAATGAACCTCTGCTGGCCCCTTTTATGTGGTTTAAAGTATTTTAATATACATGGTAGGATAAAGTAATCTACCCACAAAGAAAAATAAAGTAAAAATTAATTAGCAAATTGGAAACATGTTGTACAGCTGCCCCACCCAAAAACTAAGAGGATCCAGAAAAACTAAACTCCCTAAACTAAGCAGGGTGCTAAACCAAGCACCCTGACAGGGCATACTGGGTTTCAACGTGAAAAGAAAATATGCTTCATGACCCATGGCATTCCTTCCAAACCTGCTCCCACTGGATATAGCCTTAAACCTAGACCCAGGAGGAGATCGATCTTTACACAAAACAAAAGCAACCACAACTGGCCCTTGAGAGCCCTATCGAAGTGTTTTCCCCAAAATAAACAACTCTATAGAGTCGCACACACCACCTAGACTTTCAAAAACAACTGGATACAAATTTAGACACTGCCCCATACCACGTCACAGGGGAGGGAAACCAAATGCTTGCCTAAAAGCACGCATTTTTAGGGGAGAAAAAAGATATCAGAAAAACAAAAAGAGGTTTCAACCACGTTAAGAGCATAGGAACCCACCAGTATTTTTACCTCTGAAGCTGCGTTATAGCAGGCATCATTATAAATATACACCGAGAGAAGCTGGAAGCTTTTTCTTACACTATGGTTTTCAAATCAAAATTCCTCCAATTAAAACGCCAAAGGCATTTACATGTATTATTTACAGGTATCAGGTCTATCTTAACCTCTGTCCAGACAGAAGCCTGTTGAAGCAGGGTCAGAAAATCCCCCACACCTCGATGTCCAACTTAGGAACCATGGGAAGGTACCCAGGACTGACCTGTAAAGCATCAGATAAAATATTCAGGATTAATTGCAGGTTTAACAAAAAAAAAAACACCACAGGTTCCCTCCAGGTGTTTACAAAGCCAGTGCATTTTAAAGCCCTGCTTCATTGTTACTCTAACAGCAAAAGTAAATTCTGCCTATGTACTTATGGCTGGACCGCATACCTCCCCATCAGGGTACAAAGGCTTATCTGTGGGGAAGGAGCCGTAGGCAGCACACACCATATAGGTTCCTAAGCGGTTGGCTACAAGGCAAAGAACAACACAAAGCTCGATGCTTCAGAAAAAGGAGAATTCCCACCTAAAATTGCCACAGACACTCGCCCACCCATCGGCAGCCGTGACAGCTCGAGGGCAGACTGTATTATACCGGACTGGGGAGCGCAGGCGAGAAACATGGATTTGTTCTGCTGGATCCCAGCCTACTGTCAAAATCCACCAAAGGTCTTTTCTCTCTCCAAGAACCCAAGAGATAATGGTGTAAAAACTTTTGTTCATAAATATTTATGCGAGTGAACTTGTTAAAAATTAACCGCCGTCGTTAAAGGTTTTGTATCCTTTAGGATTCCCGGCATGCAGTGCAGTTGCATGCTTTATATTAAGCCTGGCATTTCTGCATTCCTTTCCTGCATGCTTTTGTCATTTGTCTAAAAATTAAAAGGAAAAAAAACCCACACACCACACACACACAAAGACAGGATCTGTACACATAATAATAAAGCAGTTTTTAAGAAGACAAAGATGCCTGTGTTCAACATCCAAGATCTTTCTTTGAGCTGGGGGGGGGGGGGGGGGGGAAGAATCAATTTAATGACTCCAGTGAGATCAGGGTTTAAGCCTCGTTTAAGTTTTACTAAGCATGAAGGAATTATTGGTTGATAATGTGACATATATGGTTTTTTTCAGATCTGCCAGTTTTGTAAGCACGAGGGAGCAGGAGCCTGAAGCAGTTTGTCCCCTCAAGTACAACCCTCACCCCTCCTCACCATCTTCCATCTCCAGAAGACCATTCCTCTTGGATTTTGGCTTTCAATTTTTCAAAGAGATTTTCCAACCACAGGGAGAAGGAATTTCACGTCCTTACAATTCTTATTTTTTCACAGGTCTGAGTCAGAAACATGACTGTACAAACATCTGATCTTTATTAACAGCAGATCTCAACTGTGCAAACCTCTGGTCACGACGCCGGGAGCTGGCGGTGTCCATTAAAGAGATCCTTAGAGGGGAACAGTAGTTTTGATTTAGCGCTGGTGAGCACCAAGCAAGCCAGTGTTGGGGTTTTATTTTTTTCCAAGACATAATGGTTCCCATATAAGCCGAAAACCAAGTTCCTATCTTAACTGCAAACACACACACGCAACCACAAAGTGTTTGTGTCTCCGGTGGCTGGAGCTCTTCCACCTCACCTTCCAGCAGCATCCGCAGGATGGATGTGGAAAGTTGGCAGAGGACATCTCAGCTGTGCCTCCCGTCCACCCCAGATAAACACGCAGCCCTTCACAGCCTTTTGTTTGTTGTAAATCTTCCTCCTCCGTCTTGGGGCTGCAAGGGGCTGCTGTGACAGGGCTGCTCCAGGGACAAACACAGAGGTGTCCGACCCCACATCACCCACCCGCTGCTGTCCAAAGAGGAGCCGCACTACAGCCAAGACCCGAACACCCCCTGCTCCGAAGGCAAACACCCACGGCGAGCATCCCGCACGCCCCTTTCGGGCTGTAAAAACAAGAGATAAATCACCCGCCGACTTTGCGGCGAGCGCTTCCAGAACATGCTGCTTCATCTAAAAAGCTGACAGTTCGGAGGACAATGGGCGCAAGCTCCGATTTCAAAGCTGGGGAGATGGTTTAGACTTGTCAGGGGTTATGAAATGCCAGAGCCAGGACCGTCCTCCCCATCCTCTGGCTCACCCAAAACAGCAGTGGAAGCACGGGGAGAGGGGGCACGCGTGATGCTGGATGCCAGCACTGGGCGTCACTTTGGGATGGAACTGCTCTGCGTGTCCTGCACGCACCTGACCCCAGCACTCACCCAGATCCATCACAGCATCGGCTAAAACCTCATCAGAGCCACGTTTCAAAGAGAAATAAATGTTAAACCCTCATTAAAAGAGAAAATTCCTTTGTACAGAACCAGCCCTGGTTTTACCTCCGTCTCCCACTCCTGCGCCGGCTGCTCACCACATCCACACCTTGGTGGGCAGGTCAATAACGCATCGCCCACAGTAAGCTATTATTTTTCCCCACACACTCTTAATTTTAAAGTTCCTGCAGAGCTACTCCTCTCCAAAATAAAATTATTTGGTTTTGAGTTTCAAAGTATTTTAAACAGACTTAGAATAATTAATCAGCTTAACGCAGCCCTTAGAAAATATTAATTCACCCAAAAAAAAAAAAAGGGTATAATCATATCCTCAGAGAAAAACCTTTTGTGCTACAGGAATTTTCACTGCATATCCTCAGAGGTGGAAGAAGAATTCTTCTGCTGTCTGCTATTTTCACGTCTCAAATGGAAAATGTTTTGATAACGGTCTTCTGAATGTAAGCTGTACCAAACGGGTTGGTTTTTTTTTAAGCTGTTTTTTCCCCAAAAGGAAGGAGGGCTTTTTAAATAAACACCTCCGAACTAACCCTTCCATACAACAAAAACCACCCTCCCTTCACTCATTCACGCCATACCCTGGCACAAAATGAATTTACATTTCGCATTTGCAAAACAAATTCTAGCCTAATGTCATTTTAATGGAAACGTGCATTTCAATCACTTCCAATAACAACCAGGAGCAGATTATTTTATGAAAAACACCGCAATTTGTTTCTCTTTAAGTATATATACAGATATAAGGCAGCTTTCAGATGGTGACAGGGACTGGAAGGAAAGGGGAAGAGGAACATTTCCTCTCCGACAATCCCCCTCCGCCAGCGCACACAAAAGCCACCTGCCCATGGAGAGAAAACACGATGCCATTATTCCCACCATCATTCCCACGGCCCCTTCGTCACCGAACGAGAGCGAGAAGGCCGCGCGTCCATCCCTGAAACACGCGTCGCGCCAGGCCGCCGGTGGTACCCGCCAGCCCACCCAACTTGTCACCCCAACCCTTCCCTCCAGTTTCTGCCAGCCGGCCTCGCCGCAGGTGCCCGAGCAGGGGGCTGCGACGGGGAAAGCGGGGGGCAAATCCCCCCCCCCGAGATTTTCCAAGGGGGGGAAAGCCCCTGATGGAGAAGACAAAGGCAAACGCTCAGAGCTGCTGGAGAGATGCGTTATGTTTATGAATCCCGCGGAAGGGTAAAGACCCCCGTGGGAGCGTGGGTGTGAGTGCTCAGGGGTGAGGAGGACCCCGTCTGGGGGCTGGGGGGGGGCCGGCAGGGCTGCGTGCCCTCCATACAAATCCCCGTCGGGTGCCTTATTTGGGGGCGGGGGAGTCTGGCTTTATTTTCCCACTAAGGCTGGACAGACAGCGTCCACGCTGCGGGCGACTGCCGGTGACACCCACCTCACCTCGGGGGGGGGTGGGATGTCACCCCCAGCCCCCCCCACCCCCAAAACCGGCACCGTCCCAGAGGAGCACAAGGCGGCCCCTGCCCTCCGGGCAGGATTTTCCTGTCAAACCACAACCGCGCCAGACAAAAGGCTGAAGTGTTTGGAGGGGATGGCGGCGGCGGGGGGGGTGGGGGGGACGAGGACGGACAGACGGACACACAAGCCCCCCGGGGGCCCCGTCCCGGCACTCACCGACTTGCAGCACGTTGTCCACCGCGCCGGTCTCCAACAGGCGGATGCCGCGGCGGAAGGGCAGCCCCTCGCCCTGCGGCGCGGCGGCGGGGGCGGCGGGGGCGGCGGGCGGCGGCGGGCCGGCGGCGGGGCTCTCCTCGCCGGCCGGGGCGGGGGCGGCGGCGGCGGGTCCCGCCGCGGCGGCGCTGGCGGGGGATGCGGCGGCGGCGCGGCCGGGCTGGAAGCTGGAGTACATGCAGATCTGCCGCTCGCTGCGGGGGAAGCTCCAGTAGACGATGCGGCGCTGGACGGGCTCGGGGATGCGCTGGAAGCGGCCCTCCACCCGCTCGAAGGCCCAGCTCCCCGCCACCCGCTTGGCCGCCGCGTCCAGCAGCGACTCGGGCTGCAGCAGGCTGCCCGCCCCGCCGCCGCCGCCGCCGCCGACCCCCGGCCCCGCCGCCGCCGGCCCCGCCGCCCCCGCCGCTGCCGGCCCCGCCGCCGCCGCCGGGCAGCAGCCGGCCAGCGCCGGAGGGGCCCCGCTGGCCCCCGCGCCCGGCCCCGCGGAGCCGGCCCCCGCGGCCCCGGGACGGGGGTGAGCGGCCCCGGTACCCCCCGCCGGGCAGGCCCGGGAGCACAAGCGCTTGGGGCCGGGGGCGCCGGCGGGCAGCGGCGGGCGGAGCAGCTCCTCTCCCTCTCCTCCCTCCGCCATGGCTGCGACCGACTGAGCCGGGCGAGGGGAGGAGAGACGGGGAGGAGGAGGGGGGCGGGGGGGGGGACGGGACGGGGAGTGGGCGTGGAGACTGGAGGGGGTGGTCCCACCGGCCCGGAGCCGGCCTCCGCCGGGGCGGGACGCTCCACAGCCCCCCCCCGCCCGCCGCGGCGGACCCCCGCTCCCGCCTGCACCTGCCGGCGGGCCGGGGGTCCGGTCCCGCGGGGCGGGGAGGGGGCGGCCCCGGGCACCGCCCCGGTGCCCTCCTGGCTGCGTCCCCAGGCGGGACACACGGGCGACGCGGCGTCCCCCGTGGCCGGAGGGCGGGGAGCGGGAAAGCCCCGCGGCTGCCCGGCCCCAGGGCGCCGGGGGGCCGGGGGGCGCTGAGGCCAGCCGAGCGCAAGGAGCTTGTGCTGAGTTAGAGGCAGCAAAGGGGCACGGCGGGGCTGGAGGTGGCACCGCTCCCCCGGGGGTGGCCGGCGGGAACAGGGGACGGCTCCTCCTGCGAGCCCGGCAGTACCCGATCTCGACGCCCGGCCTAACCCCATGCCCGGCCTAACCCCACACCCGGGCAACCCACAAATCTAACACCCAGCCTAACCCATAAATCGCCTTCGGCTTCACCCCGGGTAACAGAGCAGGCAGCAGTGCCCTACCCTTCAGAGTGCATCGCTGTTTGATTTTTCATTTAAAGCCTTGCAGTAAAGATGCTCGCCCCACACATATCTGCGGCATACTTGGGCACAGAGAAAATACCAGGTCCTGTGGCATGCTCGGCCTTTGGGAAACGAGGTGAAGAAACACAGGCAGGGCTGGCTCCCAGGGAGCTCTGCTGTGCTCTAGGTGGGGTTGTGTTAGAGCAAGGTCCTTCAGCACATATTGCCTGAGTCGGCACCCCAAAATCCAGGGACCTGGCTCTTCACCAGCCTCTGCTTCAGCAGAGGGTGATGGCAGCACCCTGGGGACCAGCACAGCATGGGGCCTATAGGGAGAGCACTGCTGCCCTGCTGGGGCTGGACACTTTGCTGCCGTGTCCAGCAGGACACCATCCCAGGATTTTCCCCAGAAATACATTCCTGTTCTTTTGTCCTGTCTAATTTTAAGTGACAAACCCCTGAGGAAGAGCAGAGCTCACAGATCTCAGAGTCCGGGTTTCTTACTTTGTTATTCTCAGCGTTCTGAGAATGTAAACCCAATTCCTTTCTATCTGCAGTTCAGTCACATCTAGACCATTACTGGTTACTCCCTTGTTGCAGAGATCTCGTATTTACTCTTACTGACAGAGCAGGAGTACATTTCCTGGAATAACAGGGCGATGCAATTAGGGAACAGGAAATAATTATGCACCTTTGCTATGCCACGAGATACCTCGAAGCCCAAGGTGTCCTTTGCAGGACTCAGAGGGAAGGAATCAGATCTCAGGCAGGTAGTGAGAGCAGGCAGAACTACTGCAATGAGAGATCTCCATTTTAGAGAATAAGCTACATGCTAATCGATGAAGGTCAGGAAGAGGTTTTCCTTGAAGGCTGAGGTGTTTGTTGCTGCTGCTGGTCTTGTTCAAGATAATCAGTGCTAACCAGTGGCAGGGCCTGGCCGCAGGCAGCACCTACACACAGATTTGTTTACGTTTTCCCCAGGAATCATGTCCCCATTTCTTTAAGCCTGAAGGGCATTTCACTCTCCATAACGGATTGTTGCGACAGGGAGCACTTGCGAGCGCAGCATTTTGCTCATCACCTCTGCTCGCTGTGGCAGTGGCAGGACCTGGAGGGATGAAAAAGGCTTTGTCCACCTCTGCCCTTCCCTGCTGCACAGAGGGACCTAAAGGGGCCATCCCAAAGCACCCTCCTGCCCCAAGGCAGAACACACCTTCCCAGCAGAGACCAGGATCTTAAGCTCTGATGGTGATGGAGGCTGTGGGCTCTGGTGTTACAGCAGCCCGACTGCCTGGGAGTTTCTGCCAGCACCCATGTCTCCCCGCAGCCACCGGCTCTGCTCAGGCAGAGGTGAGCCTGCACAAGAGCTGGGACTCAGCACCCCAGCTTGTCCAGTCCCTCTGTCACCAGTCTCTGCAGAGCTCACCTAGCGACAACCTTGAGTGTCCTTTCTTACATTGTCCCCAGACAGTGCCAATAAAGAGGATTTTAGACTTCAGCTCAAGCAGGGATGTTATTCATTCCCAATGAGCTGACTTTTCACTGCATAAAACATATAATCCAGACTCAAATCAAAGCAAGGTCGGTGCAGTGGCTGGCCAGCCTGTCTCTGAGGGGTTAGCATGTTATTTCAAAGACAAATCAATCTATTTTTCCTCTCCCTCTTCAACTAAACATTTGTTGCTCCCCATTCCTCTCCATCTTTCTCTGTCCATTTCATTACTGCCTTGAATTTCGCAAGGGGGAACTCTCCTCCTCCTGGAGAACATGGACAGATCTCTTCTCCCTGGGGAATGATGTGAAATGTCAGCCTCCCGCCCAGCCCCTGATGCTGCTCATTCAGAGCCTGGAACCAGGTACATAAATAATTCACCACATGCTTTCCTGAGCCAAGCCATTTGCTGAACCTCTACCACTGGCAGCCCCAGTACCCCTCCCAGCTTCGAGGCTGTTTGGTCGGGGTCTGCCCATGCTGCGACCCACCAACTCCAGCCATACCGGCCTGAGCACTAGTGTTATTCACAAAGGGATGATTTTTCATGCTGGCCCAAAAAAGCATTTTATTTGAGTCCCTGGCTAGAAAATTTACCAACCAAGTGGACTGAAGTCCCCATGGCTCTACACTGCAGTTAGGCAGCGGTGCAACGACCATACTGAGGGAAAGTCTTTGGGTGCCAGCTCACTCGGAAGTCCAGCTTTAAGTTGCAGGTGCTGTGGGGCAAGAAATCTGCTTTCCCCTTGCTAGAAACTAAATTCAAGAGCTCTAACAAAAAGAGAGGAAGAGGATGCTGCTGAGATGTTCTCTGCAGGTTTCCTGGCACCTGTGCTTTGTTTTGTGGCAGACAGGGTAAGTGCTGGTAGGTGCCTCGTCTCAGCCCAAGGGGCTCCTACCTCCTCGGCTGCTCCTACCTGCACACCTTCATGTAGCTGCTCTCCTCTCTCCCCACTGTGCCCAAATCCAGTCCCCAGCAGAGAGGCTGCCTTCCCCTCGGCATATTCCCCTCTCTTGGATGCTCCCGTGCCTCCAACATTGCTTTGACTCTGAACAATGTTGTGCCCTACTAACATGGGTAACACTGGCTGAGCTTTGCAGAGATGAAAGCAGAGCTGTGCAAGCCCCAGTGAGCACCAAGGAAGTCCTCTGGTGTCAGATGAAGATATATAAGAGCAGCAGAAGCTTTAAAGATGCCAATTAATGATGGGGAAGGACCTAGACAGCAGAGTGCAGGTGGCCACCAAGATGCTGCTCCAGCCACCCAGAGGATTTGCTGCTCCGAAGCAGCCCAAGCTGGGCTTATCAGCAGCCAAGCTCCCTGCTAGAGCCGCCAGCCCTAGATGCTTGTTGGAAATGTGGTGGCTTCTGCCTTTCCCATGTTGCTGGTGCTGTTCAGAGCAGAGGCTGGAGGGAAAGGACGTGGGGAGTAACACAGCCTGTATCTCCCCTGCCTTAATGCGCTCAGGAGCAGAGGGATCTATTGCCCTGAGTGAGAATAGTTATTCCTTAGCATTCGCATTGATCCAATGTCCAGGAAGAGGCAGAGAGCATTTTCTTATGAAATATTTGGCTTTCCAAACATACCAAGACAAGCTATACCTTGTCTTGGTTGCCCATGGTGTTGAGCCCCACTTCTAGATTCTCCAGTGCCTAGTAAGGTCTTCAACAAAGCGTAAGCTTGAGCTGGAGCTTTTTGCCATCAAACTGTTCAACTCCCCTGTGGATTCTCCACTGACTCATTAGTGCTGAGTTATTGCTGCGCTCCTCTTTCAGCAGGGACTCTAATGAAGTTGCTTTTCACTAGCCAGCCAGTCATTTTATGAAACTTTCCAGAACTGACAATCTCAGGGACCTCCTTCAGGTGTGACTGCAATTGTCCATGTACTCAAAAAAGAAATGCAAGGACTTAAATACACCATTTCCCCTTCCCAAGCATGGGCTGAATTCAAATGTTAGGTGCAGAATGGCTGCTTTCACCCTCATTTTGACACACGAACAGCTCTGCTTGCCTGTATGTCTCAGAGGATGCTCAGGGTGCTGCAGCTTCTCTCCCCTTCAACTACTGCCAAGAAAAACCTCAGGCCATCCTCGATGCATGATCAAGGATGCCTGCACCGAGCACCATGCCTTGCCCTCCTCAGGGCACCCCATGGTGCATCACCTCTGCCTGCCATGCACCGCAGGCACTGGGATTTTGGAGCTGGCAGGGCTGGGGGTCCTGGAGAACCTCGACAGGAGGGTGGGGGAGGGGGGCCGGCTAGCCCTGCTGTGGGTATAGGGTCTGTGGGGCAGGGTGGAGTTCGGGCAGCTCCTTTGTATGCCTTGAGAGCAGACACCCAGGAGCAGAAGAGCAGGAGGAACAAGGAGATAGTCTGGGGCAGCAGCAAGGAAGGGGGGGAAAAATGGAGTGAGTTGCTTGGGTACCAGGTGTCAGGCTGGGATCAAGCAGACCTGGATTCCCCCCTCACACCCAATCAGAGAGTTCGGGCTGTCAGGATCTGTTGTTCCCTCTCTCCCACACACACAACATTACATCTCTGGCTTGCCAGGGCTGCCTTTCCCCAGCCCCCACAAGATTAGCAAAGTGCTGAGCCTCTGCCTTGCCACAGGGATTTCTGCACCATTCCAGCAAATGCATTTGCTGTTCAGGCCAGCAATTAAGCACAGAGGAGCTGCTGGGTGAAGACCCTCGGCTTCCAGAAGAAACAGTCATCTCTCACTTCCCCAGTGCAGACTCTGAAAGCACAGAGCACTCCAGAAAGTTACTCCACCCCATGCCAGAGAGTGGCATCCATCCCAGCTGGCCTGGCTGCCACGGCGCTGAGCTCAGCAGAAAGCAGCCCCCAGCCTATTGCCCCCCTCCCAGCCACTGAAGTTCCCTCCCCTTAATTAGAGATGCTAAAATAACCGAGGAGTCATTTTGCAGGCTACAAGAGCATGAATAAATGATGGCAAAGCGAGGCGTAGACAATGCTCCCGTTAGCCTCTTGCATGGGGTCTGCCCTGGCTTCGGAGATGTGAGCGGGTTGCAGGGTCTGGCCGGGTGGGAAGCCGGAGTCAGGCCAGGGCTAGGGCTTGTCCCTCCACCCTCCATCACCCAGGGTCCTGCTCTTCTTCCCTGGGCAGAGAACCAATGGTAGGTTACGTCTTCCAGCCTTTTACCTTCTGCATTTAACGTACTTTGCAAATGGTAATTAAAAGGTAGATAGCTCTGGGTGAGGAATGGTCTTCTGGGGAGGAGGGAGAGATTAAATCAGTGGGAAGCAGCACACTGAACCAACATTGCTTTTTCAGGAAAAAAGAAAAAGATCTCTAATGGAGAGAAGATAACATACAGATTCTGCAAGCTAAAAAACAACGCCCATAGGCTGAAAGCTGGGCAAGTTCAGACTCGGAGAACCTACAAAATCCCAGCGCTGGAGCGTAATTAACGGAGGAACAAGGGAGCGGTGGGGCCCGTCTCGGACGAAGGCAGGAAACGGGGCACCAGCCACCGGGAGAGGCTCCCGCGGGATGGGCAAACCTGCCTGCCGCGGCCGCCGCTTGCAATGGGTGCACAAGGCACGGCTGACGGGCTGGGGGGTTACAGTGCCACACGGCTGATTGGCTGGGGGGTTACAATGCCACACGGCTGATTGGCTGAGAGGCTACAATGCCCCATGGCTGATTGGCTGGTTGGCCACATCATCGGATGCTAGTTGGCTGTATGGCCTTATTACTGCATGCTGATTGGCTGGGTGGCTGGGGGGGGGGGAACCCCAAACCTAATAAAAATCCATCTTTGACAGAAGTCAGATCATTTTAATTTTTAATATTTCTTATGCCTGGTACTGCTGGTCTTTGCAGTTGTCCGCATCATTTTGCCAGCCCTACCTCAGGCGCCGCTAGGGCCATCACTGTCACACCTGCCGTCACCCCAGGCCATGCTCAGCAGCAGGTTTCAGGAGCTGAAGTTCAGACACCTGGAGCACCTGGGCTGGGTCGTTCCTTACCATCCATTTAAACAATTTATTCCAAAGCTGTTTCCACAGGAACATCCATTTGTGAAAAAAAAAAAAAGGCTCCAGCCTGGGACCTAGTCCATAGTAAAAACCAACAAACATAATTAACTCAGCTTTTCTTTTATAGCTTTATCAGGGCTCTGACAGTAGCTGGGGAGCCACCCACCCCAGGTCAGGACTGGTGTCCTTTCGGTAGGCGTTACAGTGCACTCTCTCAGAGGCTGCTCCATGGCTTCGTCCTCTTCCTCCAGCTCCTTTACAAGGCAGTCAGGTATACTCCCCGTGACGGATGCTGACATGCCTCAGCTCTTGACAGTGCAGGCAGCCCACACAGGGACCCACTTGCGAGGCCGGACCCCAGCATTGCCCCCAGCGTGTGTGCAGTGGGACAAGGGACAGTTGCACCATGCTGACCTTCCCTTTAACAGCCCACCCATCCCAGCTCCCGTCTAGGATGCCGTGTCCTCACGCATCGCTCCATGCGTAGGAACCGGCAGCAGACAGTGGCAAAGCTTCAGCAGAGGTGCCAGCAGTCCCAGCATGAGGCTGCGCCACCTGAAGCCACCCAAAGCGAGAGCAGGATGCAGCAACTCGGCACCACACCTTGGTTCAGCTGAAAACCAGGCACCACACCTGGCTCGTCTTGAAGAGAAACAGATGGAGAGACACACGGCAAATCTCCCCTTGCATGGCAGCAAAAAAGGAGTAGCTTGCTAAGGCAAGAGAAGGGAGACTGAATTTTAATAAAGCTCCTACGAATGCAGGGACCAGCGCAGGATCCAATTTCAGCCTTGGGCACCTCCATGCTGAAAATCCACACATGTTGGGCTGGTGAGATATGTCTCTGCTGGGGTGCTGTCTGGGCTTTGTCTGCTCACGCTGGGCTCCTTTCAACTCCCAGATCAAAACCATAACTAAAAGAAGCAAATTGTTCCCTCCATGCCATTGTCCATCACTGACAAACAAAGGTAGGAGCTAGAAACCAGCAGCATGGAGAAATGCCTGTTTCATTCTTGCATGGAGATGGCACTAAGACCACCTATGGAAGGGTGAGAGCCTTAACATCCTATGGGGACGGGGCTCCAGCTCTGCCTATCCCAAACCACTCTGGACCCATCAGAAGAGAGGGGAGGAGCTGAGATGGGTCTCTTGTAGGTCAGCAAATAGCTGGGGAGAGACTTGGAGGTCTCTGGAGGGAGGAGAGGTTATGGGGGAAACAACGGGAGAGGTGAATCTTTGCTCAAAAGTCAGAGAGATGCCTCCACCCTATGTCCCTGGGGACCAATTTGGGGTGACTCTGCTCTCTCCCTCCTGGCAGACAAAAGATGGGGCTTGCTGAGCAATGGGGCTTTGAAAACCTGGGGACTGGGCTCTGTGCTGCTGGTGGCCTCATGCCCAGCCAGGACCCATGGTTGATGTGGGGGAGGGAGACGGGAATGAACGAGGCCAATAGCTGACGCACTTCCTCAGCCCTGTCTTCACCAGCCTCCAGTACCGGTGGCTGTGTAGGGGACAAAAGTCACTGGGGCTGGCTCACTTCTGTGGCTGTTTCTGGGCTCTGTCCCATCGCCTTGGGTGATGCTACATCAAGGTGATTCTGGACCTACTCCCTGGGGACATCAGCAAGTTGGCCAAAGCTGGGGACAAGGTCTGTAGCCCTCATTCCCCAGCTCCTAACCCACAATGAAGATACATGGCTGCCATCCCCAGGCAGCGGCATTCACCCTCATTCCATAGAAGCAAGAGGGGACTGGCTGAGCTGGACTTGGGGGACAGAAATGCAGCCGCCTGCATTTATTTTGCCTAACAACAGTGATCTCTCTGTATATTTTCATTCTGTTTTCCTAGGCTCAGCTGCCTCCTCAATGAAATGTTTCCAAAGCAGCCTGGCTTGGCGGCATGCCAGCCCCGGCTGCCAGATGAATGGGCGGAGGAGGAGGGACCCATTCCTCTTCTTGACACAGCATCGCTGCACAACAGGCCTCTGTTGACATTAGGACTGGCTGTTCCCCCTCTCCTGTGAGGCTCAGCCTGGGTCCTGGCAGGAGCAGCAACAGGGCCAAGACAGCAGGCTGCATGTGACGTGGGACTGGGGACTGTCCTCCTCTGGGGCGGTGGCACAGCCACAGACACCAGGGTGCCACGGCACAGCACTGCCAGTTCCTGAAGTCAGCCCTATTCTCTTGCCCTGGACCCTCTCCTGCTGAGCCAGCCCCACTGACAGCTGAGCACTCCTTGGAGCTCTCTGACTCCTACTAACAGCATTACTCCCCCAGACATTAGCGATGCGAAAAGCCTGTTAACTCCTGCAAAATACCTCTCCTCCAGCCCACTCAGAGCAAAGCTCTCCCTCAGCACTGCTGGAGTGTAGACACCAACACAGGTTTTGAAGAGCTCCAGGTCTCCAGCACCTTTTGGGGGGCGAGCAATGCCATGGGGGCCCCCAAGCACAGCCCCTCAAACCCTTCATGCCTTTGGACAATAACATATGGAGCAGCATCAGCTTTACCCCAAACCCTGGCCATTACACACAGAGGACTTAACCCAAGCAGTGTCACAGCTAAAGAGCCTCAATTTCTCTACCCAAAGCAAAAGAGCAGCCCAAGTCTTCAGGGCTAGAAATTCGTCCACTGGGAGGTAGCCAAACGGCAGCAGTGCAGCACAGTGCCAGTGGGCTACCCACCCAGCACCAGACGTGATTCCTCTATCTGTCACTGCTAATTGCAGATCTGGCTGTCAGCAAGGGAATGCAAATCTGTGTGTGCCCCACTCATCACAATGTCACCTACTTGCCAGGGACACCTTTAGAATCTGTGCAAAGAAAGGATGTAGAATTTAGTGAAAGGGCTGAGGAAGCATCAGAAGGCAAAAGAAAGAGACAAAAGTCATCAACACCCTCCCAGTCTGCACCTCTCCCCCACAGCCAGCTCCCCTGGCATCTCCTGCTGGTGGCCAGCACCCAGCTGCTGCAAGCTGAGGACCAGAGCCTGGGTCGGAGCAGCACCCAGCAGCACGCCACAGAGACACAGACTGCTCCCACCAGCCATAGAGGGGAGAGGGCTCTGCCTGGATCTGGTGGAAAAGAGGCCAACCACACATCGATAAGATGAATTAGTTGTCTCAGCAGCACCAGCAAAATGAGCAAGAGGAGTGGAGCCCGTGAGACGCGGCCTGCTTTGTTTCAATTACAGCAGCTGCCAGAAGAAAAAGATAACCTCAATATTGATGGCAGAAGCAGCAGACAGAGGTGCCCTTGTGGGCTGCTGGGAGCAGGTAGAGGAGGAAGGGGGAGGAGGTGGAGGGAGGGAGCAAGGGAGATGGAGGAGAGTGGAGCAGGGTCTCAGCCAGAGCCCTGTGGGAGAGCATGGCTGGCTCCCATGGGCTGATGAGAAAGACCCACCTGATCCTGTTGTCCTCATCCTCACAAGGAACAGCTCCTCTTCACCCTGGCTCTTGCCCCAGTTGTCGGGCAGAGCATCCGCCCACAGAGACAGGGTGGAGGGATGCAGCCTCGCAGGACGTGGCGAGAAAATCAACTCAGAGCATCAGCAGCAGGACATGCACCACAGCACAGTGCCGCATAACGCTGAGCAAAAAACCCATGCCTTTGCTCCTCACTCAGGCTGTGGGGCCCAGAGAAGGGATGGAAAGATGACAGGAGGCATTGAGTGGGACTGTGTGGGATGATGGATGGAGCTGGAGTGAACAGGGCTGAGACAGGCATGGGGGCAGCCTGGGGTGCAGGCAGGCACGGCTGCCTGCCAGGGATGCAGTACTTAGCTGCTTGAGGGCTGGGCAGCCCCCAACACTGTGCTGGGCACTGGGGACAAGATGCCCAAGGTGACCTCGGACTGCATGTGGGAACTTCAGCCCCACAACAGCAGCTCAGGGCAGGCACCAACATCACGCCTACAAGCCAGAGATTGAGGTACCGAGCCAAACTTCTTCCTGGGAGTGCAGAGTTAATGCACAGCCCTGGGCGGAACTGAGCCCTGGGTTCCCAACCTGGCAGAAGGTAACTAGAAGGTATGAAAAGCTGGGGCCTCTTTGGTCTTCAATCCCTTTACCACCCAGCCTCTCAACAGGGGAATGCTTTATGGGGTCCACATGCAGCTCCAAGTCCCTCCCTGTGCTGAGAGAAACGCCTAGGGAATGCAGCGAGAAATGCCAGCGCTGAGTGAGCCTCCCACCCTCTCTGGGGAAGGGGCCCCACCAGAGGCCAGGCTGAGCTGGGTTCATTTCACAGCGGTTTTATTCATACTCTGGATATCCACATCGCCCTCCAATCTCGCTTCTCCCCCAGGAGAGACCCCCGGATCCTCACCCCCACGGCCCCGGATACAGCCCCTACGTCTCCAAGAGGGGGCAAGGCCACCATCTTGCGGCCACCCATCACTACTGCACATACCCGTGTGCAAGGCCTGGAGGGTCCCCAGGATGTCACAGCTATGGGGGTACAGGGTTTAGACCATGGGAAGCTGCGACCTCCCACCACTCCTAGTGCTCCCAACCCCTGGGATCACCTCCTGCAGGACACACGCTGTGCCTCCCCTCGCTCCCTGGCCAGGACACCCAGGGGTGCCAGGACATGCAGAGCATGTTGGCAGTGCTGCTCCTGTCCCAGTTCTGGCCCTTCCACCCCTGCCCTGCTGCTCCGTGCAGTGTCAGCCAGCAGTGACCAGGGACCTCCTGGTTTGCACAGCAGGCTTCATTGAGCATGGAAGGGCAGGTGGAGGCAGAGGAAGGCTCAGAACCAAGACCTGGTGCTGAAAATGCAGCACCTGCGGGGGGAGTGTAAAAGGGATTTTCATCCCTGGTCACAGTGTGGGAGTACAAACCACATGGGGGATGCTGGAGGGGCTTGTTATACCAATGCTGCTGGTGACCAGCAGCCCAAAGTGGGTCATTTCATGCCTCTGGAAAGCAAGTTGGCATGGTCTGCACACTGCTGGGTTCTTCTGCAAGGCTGCCCAGCCTGGCTTAGTGCCCATTTCCTTCCTTCTGCTTCTTCCCCTCATGATGGGGCTGGCCATGGTCTCCATGGTGGTGGTGAGCATGGGTGGCAAGTTCGTGGTCCCCTCTTGGGTCTGTGGCTCTCTCGCTGCTGACCTCATGGTGGTGGTGAGGATAGAGGGGATTGTGCTGGTGAATGGGGGTCTCTGACTCCTTCCCCTCTTGTTTGGGAAGTGGGCTCAGGGTTACAGGGACCTCCATGGTACTGTTAGCCTGGGGAAAGTAACACAAGGACTGGTGCTGTATGTGAATGCACACGTGGCCCCACAGTGAGCCTGTGAGTATGCCTGTGAGCTGGGATGAAAGCAGACCAGCATCCGTCACACAGAAAGCTCCGTGGGTCAGAGCAAAGGCTCTCCAGCCCTGACCCAGGACACAGGGAGGACAGGAGAGACGGAAGCACATAGAGCATGAGCCTCTGTACCTACTTCCCTTTGCTGTAGCTGTCTGTGGTCCAGGGAATTCCTGAGCCAGGAAAGGGACGTTGCATTTAATATTTCTATATAGATTTTTCTCCTAGAAAGTGACTAATTGCATGCTGAGCCCGGAGCTACGTCCTTTTCTTTGGTCCGAGCTTGCTACCTCTGGGTCCATTGCCTGCCCCTTTCTCACACCAGAACAGCCTAGTTAGCTTTTCCAGACCTGAGCTATGACCCTGTTAGCCTGTTCCTTCCCAACCTGAAAGCTCTGACCTATTTAACTGCCCTATTCCAGACCTTTCATCACCTTCCCTATAAACCACGGACAAGGATGGCTGCCAACCCAGACCCTGTCCCCGATGTGAAGATAAGGTTGGGTTTTTTTTCCTGTTGTGCAATGCTGGCTCCAGCGAGCATCCCTGCTCCTTACCTCCTGGGTGGTGTTGGGGTAGAAGGAGCAGTTGCCGCAGAAGTCCTTGCTGTGGGTGAAGCGGATGGCCGACTCCACATAGGGGAAGTGGAGGAAGCTGTAGGGCAGCTGGATGTGGAAAGCCAGGCGGCCGCACCTGCAGGAAGAAACCATGGCCTGGCTCCAGGTGGGGGGGTCTGGGGTCCCCCTGGCCCAGCCATGGGGGTAGTTTTGGGAAGCCCACCAAACACTTTGTAATCCCCATGGAAAGCCTCAGCCGAGATGGGGGACACTCACCGGTCGTAGACGAGGAAGTCGTCCTTGTCGCCCCCCAGGACCTGCCAGACGTCGGGCTCCTCCGGCTCCGGCTGGAAGACGGGGACGCCAGGGGGGGCCTGGCGCTCCAGCTCCCCGAACATGGCACGGGAGAGCGGTGCCTTCTCGTTGACGATCATGTAGCGGACGTCGACTGTGCCCTGTCGGGTCAGCTTCTCCCGCAGGTCCCCGAGGCTGCGGGGAAGGAGACGCTGGGAGAGGGGTGCTGGGGTGGGGGCCACCATGCCGTCCCCCAGGGTGGCGGGGCTGGGTCTGGGGTAGGGGGAGCAGGGCTCACCTGCGGGCCTGCTGCAGGCAGAATTGTCAGCTGGCCTTCAGCAGGGCCACCACCGTCACCTGCCCTGCCGCCCCCGCCATGGGGCTCAAGCCGTTGACGCTCCATGTTGGCGCCTCTCGGCAGAGCCAGCTGCTGTTGGCCACTTCCTCAGATGCCGAGGCCAGCCCCAGCCCCAGCCAGGCGGCCAGGGCCAGCACCAGCAGCCCCATCCCAGACCCCCGGCCCTGGCAGGGAAATGGGGCGTTAGTCTCCCCTCTGCCCCAGGGCTCAACCCAATGGGGTCCTTCCAGCCCCACTGCAACCCCAAACCACCTCCCCACATGCCTTTTCAGGGCAGACAAAGACTGGTGGGCAGTATCATACTGGTCCCAGCACAGCACTGGGAGCCAGGACACCCACGCTAGCAGGGCAAGGAAAGGGGCACGAGGTGAGGGGATCAGGGTGTCCAGCTCCTGGCAAGCACAGCACCCTCGCTGCCAGCTTTCGTGAGCACCAGCTGCAACAGCCGGGTGCCACAGTCTCCCCCATAGGTGAGGCACCTGCTTCGTGTGTTGGGGGATGAAGGTCCCGCTCCCCCATGGGCCTTCTCCACCTCCCCAGCCCCGAAAGCCAGACCCAGCCCTGGCCCAGGAGCCTGTCTTCACCCCAGGGGTGGGCAGGGATGCAGCCCCCCTTGTCCCAGCCACCAGCGGGGAGTCAGTGGAACAGGGACAGTTTCACCTTCAGGTCACCTTGAGAGCCCTTGATGTCCCACAAGGCACTTCAGAGGTGTGCAGAGCCTTTAATCCCCCCTGCCCCCAGTATCTGCCTGAAGCCCCTTCCTCCCACAGCCCCCTAACGCTGCCCACCCCAGGAGTATTCATACTATGATTGGAGATATCCATACCAAGGACAATCCCTGTCCCTCCAGGATCCAGCATATTTAATGGGCAGGGGAATGATATGGGGCTGGGGGGGGGGAAACGATCCAGGCAGCAGGGGAGGGAGCAGGGTACGGTGGGGTCTGCTCAGGATGGATGAACCCCCAATCCACAGCCCTCTCCCCCGCGAGAGCAAGCCCTCAATAACTCACTTCTCACTGCTGTCCTCCGGCCAGCCCTCGCTCCCAGCCCCAGCAGCTCGGCAATGCCCAGCTGCTCCTGGTCTCCCTTTTATCTCCTGTCCACTCTCCCCGCCCCAGAGGGAGGAGAAGAGCCCAGCCAGCACAGGGACTGCACCCCAGCCACTACCGCCCGCCTCAGGGGATGGCAACAAGGCAGGCACTGTCCCCCTCGGTGCCACGTGCCTTCGGGATCCTGCTGTGACATCCGAGCCCGAGCCGTGCTGGGGCAAAGCGGTGCCTGGTGCTGGGCTGGTGCAGAGGGTGCCAGGTGGCGATGCCGGCAAAAGGCAGGCACAGCCACTCGAAACCCTCCCACAGGCACAGGAGAGCCGGCAGCATTGCCAAGGGCACTGCTTGCACCAAAGGGTTGCAGGACCATGGGGTGACATTGCACAGTGCCACCCACGCACAAGGTCCCTGGGGAACTGCCAGCATAGCTTCCGTCACTCTGCAGCCAAAAAACCAGGTGCCTGCCCGGCACCCCAGGGGTACCAGAGCTCCCTGCCTCACGGGGTGACACCACAAAGGCTGTGCCGTCCTGGCACGTGGTGCCATGGCCGCTCTCGGGCTATGCTTGGCCCCACAGCAAGCCCCCGGTGTCCGGTCCCAGCCCCACTATGCGGGGGGAGCGGTGGTGGTGTGAGGAGCTGGTGCTCCCTTGGGAAATCACATCGCTGGTGGATTCTGCTCCCCAACCAAACAAGAGGAGCTCACTGCTTCAGCTGTACACGGACATCTCTGCAAATATTTGAACAGTTTATCATACCTAGGCTCTGTACAAAAACATGATAAGGCAGGGAAGGGCAGCAGACACAGACACGATATGGGCAGCGACATGGTCCTGGACACACAAAGAGAGCAGGATTCATCCAAAAACAGCCACAGACAGCAGGGAGAGAGGGGATCATGACTAGAGGGGCTCAGGAATGTCAGCAAGGCCGTGGGGCCATGGGCTGGGATCGGGGAGCAGGTGCAGCTGTGTGGGGTCAGCCTGGAGCAAGACCCATCCTGTGACTGACACCAGACCCCCTGCAGAGCTGTCACCCCCTATCCACACGCTGCTCCCCACATGTCTCCGCCAGGTACCCTGGGCACCATGGAGCTCCTAGCATTGGGCAGGGGCACATATTCCCCACTGCACGCACTGCCACGACAGGGAATGACCCAGCACAGGCTTGAGCCATTTCATCACTGGTCCCAGGGGACCCCCAGCCACCACCTGGCAGCCAGTTCATCTCCTGCCTTTGCTCATCCCCCAGCCGGCAGCCGCAGTGCCTGCGGTTATCAGCCTGGGCAGCTTTTTGTTCTGCAAAGGCAGCCCGGCACCTCCAGGGTCGATACAAACTTTGGGCACCTGCCGTGTCCGGCAGCCACACGTCCCCAGTGTTAAACGTGCCAGAGGATTCCCATGCCACACCAGCACGGCCCCACGCCATGTGTGCCCGCTCCGTCCTTGTCCAGGATGGCACGCACCGCTTCCTCCCGCCGGGGAGGCGTCCCCCATGGCGGGGCACGTCGCTTTTGCTTTGCAGCCTCCCTGGCATTGCCAACCCCCTTCCCCGTCCCGCCATGGCCTGTTGCATGCTGGGGAGGAGCAAACTGAACCGCCTCTCCGGGGCCAGCCCCTGCCCCGGCATCCCCTTCGCCTGCAGCCTTGACCCCGGTGAGCCACAGGCCGAGGGCGAGCCAGGGCCCCACGGGCCCCACGGGCACGGGGGGGTGGCGGGAGTGGGGGTGACGGGGCGGCGCAGCTGGGAGAGGTGGTGGCGGCGGCAGAGCGGGACCAATGCTGATGGCACAGGGCGCGGGGGGGAAAGGAGGGAGGGAGGGCTCCTGCCCATGTGCTTACCGGGACAGGGGCCCCAGCGAGGATACCCCTCCCTGGGCCGGTGTGGACCAGCTGGGGGTCCCAACAGGGTGCTGCTGGGCCCCCTGCTCCCCCATGGCAGGGGGGGTGCAGTGCAGCCTACCCCCCCAGCCTGGCAGAGCCCTGTACCCTGCCTGCAGGGAGCACTCAGTGCAAAGCCCGTTTGGGGGGGTGGGGTGGGCATTGTGAAGGTGGAAGGGAATTAATTAAGCAGGTGTCCCTCCCACACACACACCCCAGTGCACCTCTGTGGGGTCTGGCCAGGGTGGCTGGTGTGTGGCATGGGGTCAGGAACCCTCAGTTGGATGCCCTTCAGAGGTGGTGCCGAGTGGGTTTTTTGGACAGGTCTTTTTTTTCCCCCTCAGCATGTGATGGGTATTTGAGCGGGGAGGGAGGTCGCTTTTCCCACAGTGTCCTTCCTATTTCACCCTCCATGCCCCTAGGGCAAGGTCACTGCCCTGAGGTAGCTCCACACCATCCTTGCTGGGGAAGGGAAGGGCACATCAGCTTGCTGTGACCCCTCTGCTCCCCCTGCCATTTGTGGGCCACTGCTGACAAATGCTGGGGCAGCACAGGAGCCTTTTAGCTATAACCAGCATGTTGCTCTGTGTTTACCAGTCCAACCTCCATGTTCCTGGTCGCTGGTACAGGACATTCCCCCACCACAACCCTTGTCCCCACAGTCTTGTTTACACATGCACACACACCTCCCTCACGCAGATTTCCCCACTAACTTCCCTGCGGCACCCTTGAGGGACGCATGGCTCCAGAGGGGACCTGCCGTGGCCAAGGCTCAGGGCTTTCCCCCCTCTGTGGCCCCAGGCACGGGCATGGGGCAGAGCAGCATAGCAAAAGGGTGGCAGGACGGCTTGGCACCCGTGGGCAGCTTTTTGCATTTGATCCCAAAGGTGGGTGCCCTTGCACAGTGTTTATCAGCTTGTGAGACCCACTTATTTAAAATACACACATTTAAGGGGTGCAAATTTACATCAGGTGCATCTGTGCATGCAGATGCACTCGTGCTCCATGCAAGGTGGGGGAATGGCTCCTTCCCGTGGCCAGCAAGCCTCCCCTGACCCCGTGCGTCCTCCCCACAGCGTGCCCAGCCATGGCAGCCTCACTGATCCGCCCCTGCTTCATCTCCCTCCACGTGCCCTACAGGCAGGGCTGGGCCCAGGACCTGGTCACGACCTTTCGCTTCCAGCCAGTGGCTGTGCGGGAGACGCCACGGGTCCGGCAGCTGGCCTTGCGACGGGGAGCCGCAGTCTTCCTCATCAACGAGCGCCTGGCACCAAGGCTCACCAGTACCTCCTCTCACGATTTCCTCTATGATGTGGACCCCCAGCCCACCTTGGGCACAGCCTCTAACGTCTGCTTCGAGGTGGATGATGTGCCAGGGCTCTGCAAACAGCTGCAGAGCTGGGGATGCTTCCTGCCGGTGCCCCCCACAGAGGTAAGGGATGATGGGGGCTCCGTCACTTATGGGGTGGCAACCTCCATCGTGGGCAACATCAGCCATACCCTTCTGGACCGATCCCGCTACCAGGGACCCTTCCTACCCGGCTTCCAGCCCATCAAAGCAGCCCCCTCGGCCACAGGGGATGGGATTAAGATCACCCACTTTGACCACATCACGTACGTCTGCCCACGGGGCGGGGCCCGGCTGGCTCTGGACTGGTACCAGCGCTGCTTCGGCTTCCGCCGCTTCCTGCTGAACCCGGAGGAGAAGCTGGCTGAGGGGTACATGGTTGGCGGGCAGGGGGTGGGCATGCTGCTCCTCGCGCTGCAGAGTGCTCAGGGCACCCTGGCACACGGCTGCAAGCTTGTCCTTGCTGAGTCCCTCTCAGAGGATGGTGCCAACCAAGTTGACACCTTCCTAGAGCAGCACGGTGGGGCCGGGATCCAGCATGTTGGCCTCTGCACCACTGATATCATCACCACAACCAAGGCTTTGCAGCAGCGGGGTGCGCGGTTCTTCACACCCCCCACTGCCTATTACAGCCATGGGGGCAAAGCAGAGGAGATCCGTGGGGCCGGGCAGGACCCCTGCACGCTGGCAGAGCTGGGGATCCTACTGGACACCACTGTGCCCAGGGTCAAGGACCGGCCAGGTGCTGATGTCACAGAGAGCCCTTCCCAGGAGTATTTGATGCAGATCTTCACCCATCCCATCTTCTCTGAGGACACCTTCTTCCTGGAGCTCATTGACCGGCGGGGAGCACCAGGCTTTGGGGAAGGCAATATACAGGCACTGTGGAACGCTGTGCAAATCTATATGGACCAGCAGCAGTAGTGGCATCACTGCAGTCCTCCTCCCTCAGCTCCCTATCCTCTCCAGTCCCACCCTGGGGCACTCTAGAGATACCAGCAGGTGCCTGTGGCATGGCCCAAGTTGGCAGGGACCAAGGGAGGTCTCCAGGTCAACACAGAGCCAACTTCAGTGTGACAGCAAGTTGCTTCGAGCCAGATCCAGTGGGACTTTAAGCATCCCCTGGGATGGAGGATGATTTCTCCTCCTCCCTGGGTTCCCAGTGAGTTACCGGCGTAAAGAAGAACTTTCTGCCTTAATTTCATTTTTATCTAATCAGACTTGTGGCTGCAGCATGGCCAAGGACACTGCTGTCAGAGCAACACCCCCAGATGTAGGGGATGAGGGGCTGCCTGAGGGGAGCGGATAACCCAGGGGCCATGGACATCACAGCTCATCAACAGTTATCACCCAGAGCTCAGACAGCCCCTGTGCAGGGGAAATGATGGCCTCTTGCTCCTCTCAATTAAAGAGTTAACCTGCAAGCACCTTGGTTTTTTTCCTCCTGCCATTTAAGATCTGCCTTACACCAGGTGAGGATGAAAGTGCCCTTTCCACCCCTCGAGGCAGGCTGCCCCCAGCCCTGCACTGTCCCTAAACTGAGGCCACTTATCCCTGTCACAGCCCCCAGGACTGGCCCCTGTCCCTGCCAGCCCTAGGCAGTGACATAAGCCTGGGGAGGAGCAAAACCCTTGGCAGCACCCTGGGAAGAGCCTCCAGGGTATGTGCCTTTGCAAGGGTGCTACTGTGCATCAGTCAGGGAAAGCCACAGCGCGAACACAGCGGGGAACAGCCTGATGGAAAAGGTAAAAAAGGGGGATAAAACCCTACAAAAAGCCCAGGGGATGGCTGCTTGGCCCCACAGAGGGGCCCCCTGTGGGCAGGAGCTGTGCATCCCCCAGGGGCTGACCCCTGCCCTCACAGCAGAGGTGCTCTGGGTGCCTTATTTGGGGTCACCCACAGTTAGTGCTCAGTCGAGGAGCTCATGGGTGCATTAACAAAGAAATCCCTCCTGTTCCCAGACCAGATGTAGGGATCCTGCTGGCCATCCTCATGTTCAACCACAGGCTGCCCAACACCCCCAGCTTAGCACAGTACAACAGAGGCAGAAAGTCACTTAAAAACGCACATAGATTTATTATTAGAAAGCCTATGGCTCAGGTTCAGTAAAAACAAGTGTATAAAAAGGGCTACTGGAGGCCAGGAAGGGTACAGCCTCATCTGCCAGACAGCAATTGTGGATGCTGTACAGGCAAGCAGCCAGGGACAGGGCTGTGGGAGCGATGTGGCCACAGCCTTCCTGCAGCCAGAGAGAAACCCCTGCTGCCACGAGTCTGCAGTGCCAGAGTAGTGGCTCTACGGGGCCAAGTAATCCCAGGAGGGCTCCACCTGAGGAGGGAGGGCAAGCCTCGCTCTGAGTCATGTCCAGGACAACCACACTGGCCCCATCACGGCACAACTCCCAGGGGAGAGCTGGGGAAGCCAATGCACTCTGCAAGGAGGAGCAGGAGACCATTACAGAGCTGTGGGTTGGGGACGCAGCATTGCGGGGGACACCATGGGCAGGACTCACTACAGCGCAGGTGTCCAGTGGTCTCAGATGTCAAAGGTGCCATCACGGGGACTTGGGTGCCCGGAGGAAGGCACGGAGGGAGAGCTGTGTCCCAGGGCAGGTGCTGCTTGCTCCCTGGAGCTTTGCCCCCCGCTTCCGCTTGGAGCCCTGTGGGAGACACACACTAGGGCTAAGGCAACCCCAACAGCCCCCAGAGCCTCCAGGGATTGCCTTTAAGGCAAGATGGGGACCCTGGTATTGGGGATATCCAGGGGCAAAGCCAGTCAGGCAAATCCCCCAGATGCAGCCCTGCCCCAGGCAGGGATGCTTTTTGGCCTGACCCCAAAGCCCAGGGGGGCTCCAGCACCGCACACCAGGGCCTGGCCCACAGCAACATGGAGCTGCTCCTGCGGCTGCACACCCTCCAGCAATGCCCACCTTTCCAGGGCTGCTCTCCTCCCCACGCTGCTTCTCATGCGCTTTCAGCACCTGAAGGAAGCACACGAGAGGCCAGAGCTGAACTGCATCCAGGTCCTAGAGCCAGGACAGCCCACAGAGGCCGGTGGGATGCCCAGGACCCCAGGGAGACAGAGGGGAGGGAGGAAAGGCCCAGGCCCCACCAGTACCTTTTTCATGGCTGTGGACACAGCTGAGGCATGGAACTCCTCCTCCGTCACCCAGCGGGATGGGGATAAGGCAGGGTCCAGGGTCACATCCCCATCCAGGGACAGGGAGTAGACCACATATGTCTGGTGGATGTGAGAGAAGATGTGGACAACCTGTGAGAGGATGGGAAGACACCAAAATGGGCAGGCAGCAGGGGATGCACTGCTTGCTCAGCTGCCTCACATGTGCACTGAGTCTACCAGGGCTCTGAGGAGTGGGGTAGGGCTTGGGAGGGGTGACAGCAGGGAAGGGGGTCCATCCTCCCCCCATGCTATGTCCCCCATGGCCAAGCACAGGCGGCCTACTCTGCATGCCTCTGGCTCCAGGCCCACCTCTCCAATGAACCGCAGGCCTCCAGCCGCCACTGGCCGCCCTGTCCAGGCCTGGAGGTGATCTGCCAGCACCTCCCTCTGCTTCTCCTCCTGCAGACCCTGAGCCAGCGGGAGGCTGGGGAACTCCCAGAGCCCAGCCAGGAGACCTGGGAATGGGGCACAACGGGGATATGAGCCGGTAAGTGGCACATCTGGGGACACTGTGTCTCATCACATCCCACTCCCAGACGGCTCTGTCCCTCGTGTAGGTAGAGAGGGTCTGCGTGCTGCCTTTGCTGCCCTCCCATCCAGCTGCATTACCCGAGCTGGGTCTCTGCACGATGAGGTACTCCAGGGCCCCATGGCAGCCCCTCCGCTCCAGCACACACGTAGCCGTTCGTGCCACCCGCGGCTGCTTCTTTGCTGCTTTCCGGGGGAAGTTGGTCACCCCCAGGCTGCTGTCCCATGGCTCCGTGGCTGGGGGGCACAGGGGACAGCCTCCAACACCTGCAAACACCGGTGTAACAGTTGCCACAGGGCCCAGACCTGGAGCCACAACAGGGATCTCCCCAGGCGCTTACCACAGTCCTCAACATCAGACACTGGGGCACGTTTTCCAAACAGCTTCTGAGAGGCAAAGGCCAGCTCCTTCTCCACCTGCAAGGGGGACCAGGAATAGGGACAGGTTTGTCCACCAGCCCACCTTGTCCCCATGAATGCTGACCCCTCAGGTCCAGCAGCCAGTGAGGATGCAGGACATGATGCCCAGCCAAGAACAGCTTGCAGTACTCATCTGGGACAAGGATGGCTTGTAAGAAGCCTCAGAGGGGACCTGGGGTGAACTTCTGCCACGCCACTGGGACAGCTGGCAGCCCCTGACCACCCACAGGCAGGGAGAAGAAAGATTTTGGGGCCACGCTTACCCTGCGCTGTGCTTGGCAGTGCTGCTTCAAGGGGCACTCCCCGCACAGCGGGGCCTTGGGCACACACACCGTTGCCCCCAGCTCCATCAGGGCTTGGTTAAAATCCCCAGGGCGGCTCCTGTCTACCAGGGCATTGGCCATGTCCCTGGGAGAAACAGAAGTGAGCAGCATGGTGCTCTGGGGAGAGGGCCCCAGGACCTCCTGCTTGCAAGGGGGGATGCTCCTAGGTAGGCAGAAGCAACACAGTTCCCTTCTCCACAGTTCCCAGCAGCACCAGCTTCCCAAGAGCTCCCACAGCCCACACCTCTCTCCCTTTGCAGGCTCAGCTCCCCACAGCTCCTGAGCAATCCTGCCCTCAGCCACTGACAAGCACAGCCACAATCACCGCAGATGGGAGAGGAGATGGAGTGTTTCCCCTTACCAGAGCCGTTCGATGACGGCTGGGCTGCTGGAGTCAGCACCAATGCACCGCATGCGGCACAGGACCCGGATCACGTTCCCATCCACGACGCCAGTAGCCTGGGACCAGGAGCTGGGGTTACCATGGCAGGATGTGCCCATGCTCCAGCAAGGCAGGACACTGGGGTGCTCCCAGGCCAGTGGGGACACAGACATGAGGCTGACCCACAGGCCAAGCTGGGCAGTGGGTGAGACACACTGCAAAGCTGGGGAGAGCCAGAGCCAAGCACAGCCCTGGGGAGCCCCTGGCTTGCGAGACCCAGCAGCAGGGCCCTGCCAGGAGTGGGGCAGGGTGGCAGAAGGGAGACACGTCCACTGACACCCAGCTCTCACCTGCCCGTACGAGATGGATGCGATGGCTCCCGCTGTGTATCGACCCACTCCCGGCAGCAGCTTCTGCAGGTCCTCAGCTGTCCTGGGCATCTGGCCGGCCAGCTCAGACACCACCTGGCAGAGAGGGCACTGAGGTCAGGGGAGCCGCCAGGGTGCATGCCTGTAAGCCATTTTACCCATAGTAAGACAGGATCCCACCCTCCGTAGTCTTGTGCCAGCAGCACACAGCCCCAGTGAGGCAGGGCAGATGGGAGCCAGCCCCAACCCACGGGCCACAGAAGGCTTAAGAAATGCCCCCCACATCCCAACACTAGGGCACCTTTCTTGCCGCCTCCTGCAGACGCTTCCCTCGGGAGTAGTAGCCAAGACCTGCCCACAGCTCATTCACCTCCTGCTCCAAGAGACACGGCGTGGTGTTAGTGGGACGAGCCACGAGGACAGGGAGAGCACCCAGCCCCAGCTGTGCTCACCTCCAGGGATGCCTGTGCCAGAGCCTGCAGCGTCGGCCACTTCTGCAGTACAGAGGGAAGGGGACAAGTCAGGGGCAAGCAGAGCCATGCTCTGCAGCTGGGGATCTACTACAGGCAGTGGACAAGGTCTCCAAAAGGGGCAGCCTGTGGGCACAGGACTCTGCGAGAACAGTCACCTGCATCCAGCGGTTGTAGTAGTCAATCACTGTAGCCACCTGCGTCTGCTGGAGCATGATCTCAGACACCCACACTGCAGGCGGCAGGGCAGGGATCAGAGCAGAGGCGCCACCACCACCCACACCTCGTGCTGGGGCCATGTTAGTACTGTCTACAAGCACTGCAGTGGCATCCAACACATGGGACCCCTTCCCACCTCCCTCTTTCCCCACATGCTGTCCCACAGGAGTTTCCTCAGGCCCAAAGTGGGCTCTCAGATCCCCCAGAGCCTCACTAATGGGGCCAACGGCTCTCGTGGCCACCCCAAGCAGCTTGTTCTGGGGATAGCAACTGAAGCCATATGTCTTCACAAGGCTGTAGTACACATTCATGTCAGAGGGAAAACATCCAGCAGGGCCCCCCAGGCACGCCTGGGTGTAGTCCCTGCTCCTCACCTGCGTACGCCCGTCTGTCAGCATCCAGCTCAGTTGCTGCCTAAAAGGGGAAGAAGATGGAGTGGGAGAAACAACATGACACAGGACCCCACCACAAAGGGGACCTGCATGTAAAATAAAATCGTTTGTGGTGTGTTTTGAACACTGTGTAGGCATCTGGTTCAAAAATCCCACCAGAGAAGCTGTCCCAGACACGAGCCCCTCTGCATGGCAAGAAATCGCAGGTAGATTTACATCGCACAGAAGGGCCGTTCCCAGCACCGTTCAGACAGAGGTTGCTGTGAAGCTGATGCCCACCCCGGCACCCCAAGCACTGCCTCACCACTTGGTGCCAGGCCGAGCGCAGAGCAGGTAGGAACTCTAGTAAAAATGCTGGGCAGGCTAAAAGCAAATACACCAAAAACCTTTTTCATGTAGCGCCCACTGCTGCAGCGTAACCACAGGGGCAGGAAAAAAAAAAACAGGTTTAGAAGTCAACTGGACTAAGCTTACCAGAGAAAAGAGCTCACGCTTGGGGGCTGTGTCCGGGACTTGCAGTTTCACCATGTGCTCCACTTTACTGTTTGTACCTAGGGACTGGCTACAGACCACCCACCACGGAACCCCAAGACTAGCTGGGAGCACGCTCCCAGTTCCAACACACTCTTCCACTTCCACGCAGCTGGGGATGCATCGCAGGGGGAAAGACACCGTTGTCACCCCAGCAACGCTCCCGCAAGGCAACGGGAGCCCTGCCGCCCCTTACCAGCGTCCTCCAGGGAAGGTCCCGCTTGCATTTGTCGTACCAAGCCAGCAAGTGCCCGCGCAGGGCCTCGATCTCAGCCGGGTCGCTGAAGAGGTGCCGGGAGGGCGGCGGGGCAGGCGCTGGAGCGGGGGCCGCTGCCGGGAGAGCGGCGCGAGGTCAGAGCACGGCTGGGGACGGAGAAGCGCCGCGGGGCCAGAGCCGGGAACCCGACAGAGCCGCTACCGGGCCTTACAAGGACGCAGCAAGCACCGGCAGCTGCCCAGGCTGGCGGCCCCGTGCCCCGGAGAGGACACCCCACGCTCCCCGCCCAGCCCTCCCGCTACCGGGCACCTCCGCGGGGCGACGCGCCCTTCCTGCGCAAGGCTCCCCTCCCGCCGCTCCGCCGGAGCCCCCTGGCAGCTGTCGCCCGGAGGTGACTCATGGCCGGACCGTTCCCCGCCGGAGCCAGCGCGGCACCACGTGAGATTTTCCCGGGAAAATATTTCCCTTCCAACGCCCCGCCCCCGCGCTGGGACAAATCAGAGCGGGCGTCTCCGCCCACCTTCCGCGCGCGAGCCAATCGGAGCAAGGGGCAGAGGGGAGAGGGCTCGCGCCCTCCCGTCCTCAGGCCGACCGGCGGAGGAGGCGGGACCTCCCTGCGCGCCGGACCCAATCAGCGCCCCGGGGGAGAAAGTGCTGCTGCCCCCGCCCCTTCTCCCGCCGGTCCCAGCGGCTGGTCGAGAAGGACCCCAAAGGGGCTGTCCGGGCTAAACGCCCGTTTACGTAAAAATAACATTTAACTTGAAAACGGGCTTTGGACAAGGGGAAAAAAACCCGCTGACGTCCGACAGAAATCGGGCCGCCCGCGCGGGCGGGTAGCGCGGGGCGCGGGGGCGGGCGGGGCGATCGGCGGGAGCGGGCGGCCGTCGGGCGGCCGCGGCGGCGGAAGGCCCCGGAGCGGCGCGGGGCGGCGGTGGCGGCGGCCATGGCGCGGTGGCGGGTGCCGGTGGTGGACGTGCAGAGCGACAACTTCACGGAGCTGTGGCCCTCCATGGTGCTGGCGCTGCGCACCGCCACCTTCGTCGCCGTGGACACGGTGAGGCGGGGCAGGGTGCGGCGGTGACCGGCGGCGCGGCCGGGCCCGCGGGGCCGCTGACGGGTGTCTCCCCGCAGGAGCTGAGCGGTCTCGGCGCCAGGAAGTCGCTGCTGAGCCCGTGAGTCCCTGGTCGGGCGGGGCTGGGCGGGTGGGGTGGGGTGGGGGTTGTTGCTCAGCCGGAGCTACCGGGTGCGGGTGCTCCGGTGCGCGCCCCTCCGGTGCCGGTTCCCCGGTTGCCCGCTTGCCTTCCCGCTGCGGGCTCAGCTACCCCGGGGTGGCCGGTGGGAAGGGGCAGGAACCGTCAGCTGTCCTCCTCCTGCCGCCCAGGTGCATTGAAGAGCGGTACAAGGCCGTCTGCAGCGCGGCCAGGACCCGCTCCGTCCTGTCCCTCGGCGTCGCCTGCTTCAAGCAGCTCCCGGAGAAGGTACGTGCAGGGCCGCGGAGCGGCCGTTTCCTCTTGTTCCCGCCTTCCGAGGGCGCAGCGGGTACCGGGACTGTGCCGGGAGATGGGACTCGCCCCGGCTCTTTCGGCAGCTCCCGGTGACAGGTATCCCTGCATTGCTTTGCACGCTCTCCCTCCGCAGTCCGAGAACACGTACCTCTGCCAGATCTACAACCTGACGCTCCTCTGCATGGAGGACTATATTGTCGAACCCCAGTCGGTGCAGTTCTTGGTGCAGCACGGCTTTGACTTCAATAAGCAGTATTCCCAGGGGATTCCTTACCACAAGGGCAATGACAAGGTACGAAACAGGTCTCCTTCGGACACCTCAGCTTGCTCTGCTCCGGGCTTCTGAGGCGGTTGCTGGCTTCTCCTGGCCCTGGTATCTCTCTCACGTAGCTGCTGAGTGAAGGTGGCTCAAGGTGGGGGCATGAGTGCAACTTATCGCTTTCACCTCCCTCGTGTTTTATATCCAGGCTGTCACTTGTTGCAGTTGCTTTTCCAAACATTTGGGTCTCTGGTGAGAGCAAAAAAATAGCTGTAGGCAGTATTCTGCTACAGCAGGCTCTGAGGGCTGCCCGGGGTGATGGCAAGTCAAGGCGCTAAGGCTCATTGACTAATCCTTCCATTCGCAGGGCAATGAGAACCAGAGCCAGAGCGTTCGGACTTTCTTTCTGGAGCTCATACGAGCAAAGAAGCCTCTCATTCTCCATAATGGCCTGATTGATCTGGTCTTCTTGTACCAGTGCTTCTATGCTCACCTCCCAGACAACCTCGGCACCTTCACTGCTGACCTCTCGGAAATGTTTCCAGCAGGAATATACGACACCAAATATGCTTCAGAGTTTGAGACTCGCTTTGTAGCATCCTACCTGGAGTATGCTTACAAGAAGTGGTGAGCAGTGCTCTGGTATTTAAAGCTTATGGGAGGAAAGGCAAAGGGTGTGTCAGCACTTGTTTGCTTTTCTAGGCAAGGGGGTTGGGTCTTTGTATTATCCCAGTGAGTGAAGAAAGAGCTTTTCAGGTGACTCTGCCCCAGGTTCTTCCCATTTCTAGTACAGGTGCTGAGCGCATAAGGCTGTGGTTTGTAATGCACCTTTTTTGTTTGGTGGGCAGCTGCTGAAAGAGGATGTCGGTCTTCTGCTGGCAGCAGTTTTGACCACAGAGTGACCTGATCTAACTGAAAAATAATTGATTCGCTGCATGGCCCTGGTCCAGCAGTGTCACAGGGCTGCAGCAGGAACAGAAGAGAGACCCTTAAAACTCAGCTAGAAAGCAAGTGAACACAGGGCTGTGCCTGCAGGGCCTGCTGGTTATAACTCGTTTTTGTAAGGGACGGTGTAGTTAAGGGGTGAGCACTCCCTGCACCTCCTGACACTGACTCCCACACGTGATGCTCACGTATGGCCAGCCACAACTCCCATTGCTTTCCTTCCAAGCAAAGGTTGTGTTCTTGTCCCAGGGCGTCCTGTCTTGCTTCCTGCCCCCAGCTCTTTGTGGGTGTCTTCCAGGCAGACACACGTTAGAAGCAGAGATGTCTATCCACTTCACATGTCACTCTGGCCCCTGGTTCTGCACTCCCCACACAATCTAAACAAGTCCCTGGCATTGATACAGGCCCTTAAATCTCCATTAAACTGAAGTCACACTCTGTGCAGAGGAGAAATGGTATTTTTAGTGACTGTTTTACATCAGGAAATGCCATTTTGACAGGTCTGAAAACATTAAAGATGGCTGTTTGCGAACATGAGAATGCTTTGTTTTGACAAGACAAAATTACTTTTTAAACTGACCTCTTAAATGTTTGAATCCTCAATTCTAGTTACATGGAGCCTTCCAAAGGTTTTGGGCCTTTTAGCCAGCTCTTGGGACAAAACAGTTCTTTTCTCATGGCATGGAAAATGTTTCATTTTTAGCTACATTGCCCAGGTTCGACCTGTCTGGGTGCCGGCTGCTGGATTTTCTACATGATACCTCATTTTGGGGTATTTCCTCTTTGTCCATTAACACTATGAGGACTAACACGTATCTTAGTGCCCTTAATATTTAAAACCAAGCTATGTGTCCCCTTTTCCCATAGCTTTACCAGAGACAGCATTGTCCCTGCCTGTACGTCATCATAAGAGAAACTGACCTTTAAATAAGCATGGAAGCATCTACTTACTAAAGCTGTTTTCTCCTAGGACTGGGTTTCTCTCTAGCAGGCTGTCAAACTGGCGCTAGAGCTCAAGAGCAGGAAACTAGTGGACCTGAGACATGTCGAGAGCAGCGAGTTCGCACCAGCTCCATGCTGTGGTACCTTCAGCAAGTTAACTGCAGTGACTGCCTACTCTTCTCTGTTCCAGCAAGCGGGAGAACTGCAAGCTGAAGGACTCCAGTGGCCAGCACCTCACCGTTGAGTTCTGCAACTACCCTGCCAACATGTCCTGTTACATCGACTATCGCCACTGCGCTCTGGAAGAAGAAAGCCACAACATGGGAGGGGGAAATACGGTGCCTGTCTGTGAGAAATTTTCAGTAAGTAACATGAATCCCTGCTTCCTTCCTGGCTCCATGGAAAGAGCCACATGTGGCCGGAGCAGGAAGTGGTAGGGAAGCACCTGGGAACTTCCCCTTGCTTGCTTCACAGTACAAGGAAGATTTTCAGGCTTCAGGTGGCTTCATGACACTAAGGGCAATAGCATGCTCTGTTTGGAGGTGGTGAATTATTCCACAGGATACATTAGACACAAAGATTCAGAAAGAGATTATAGGGGATGGTATGAGGTACAGTACCTGTTGCTGTCTTGGGAGGGCTGTAAGTTCTAAATTTGTTTGGCATGTCCCCTGAGCAAGAAATACTGCCTCTTCCATCTCCCATAACTTGATGAGATGTAAAAATGATTACCTGTCTGCAGCTTCTGGCACCGCCACACAGTGTGATCCACAGCATCTTGAGTGCTGCTACAGCAGCAAACAAAGAGCCCATCTGATCAGATCATAACTGGTTGCAGATGCTTCAGGGAGAAAAGGAACTCTTCCAGATATTGCACATTACTGTTGCAGAACAACATAGGTTGGGGAAACCGCCAATATTGCTCTGAGCCTTGTTTGGTGAATTTTGAAAATCGCTAAGGAGAGAGATTACAAAACCCCTCCCAGGCCCTGTTCCAGTGTGTGACCACTCATTGTGAAAAATGCTTTCCTATATATCTAGTCAGAATTGCCTCTGACTGTTACCACATCACCTTTCCCTGTGGTGCCCTCAGAAGAGTTTAGCTCCATCTTCTCTATAACCTCTGTTTTAGGTAGCCGCAGACAGCAACTAGATATCCCCACCCCGTTAGCCTTGCCTGCTCCAGTCGGAACAAGCCCACCTTCCTCACTCTCTCCTCATATGTTGTGTGCTACATCTTCACAGCTCCCAGCTGCGCTCACTGTAGTTTGCCAGTGCCTTTCTAGTGTGTTGTGGGGCTGTAACTGGACACAGGGCTCCTGATAGAGCCTCACAAGCCATCAGCAGAGGGGAATAATTAGCTGTGCTCTATGTTATGGTGATAAGCTGCTCTGACAAGGAGACTGGTGGCTACAGACTTCTCTCTTTCTCTCTAGGCCTATGGCTGGTGTCCAAAAGGGGTGAATTGTCCACAGTCTCATAACATTGACCTCATAATTGATGAGGATGACAGGCTTTCGGAGGAGAAGCGGAAGAAACGGAAGCACAAATGGAAACGTCGGAAGAACACAGAAGGGCCTGCAAAAGCGTTTGAACAGGAAAGCCCAGGAAAAGAAATGGAGCTAGCTCAGAATGGGGAGGAAGGACCACCACGAAAACAGAGCTGCTATGAGCCTGCATCTGCTATGGAGCTGGCAGAGATCACGCCCAACACTGAGGGCAGGCCACCGGAGGCGAACTCCATGGACATGGAACCAGAGGTCAGCTCAGACACCAGCGCACAACAGGAGGATGATCTGGGGAGGGCTGAAGAAACTGCTGCCCAGGTAGCGGCTGCTGCGAGCCCTTCTGCTGAGGGAAACGCCTCTGACGGTGAGCAAGGGGAGGGGAAGTCCGAAGTTCCCGCTGTGGTGGGCTCAGTCAGTCACCCAGATGTCCCCGAGACTGAAGCAGCATGTGCTGCAGAAAAGGAAACCCACGGTCCACCTTCACAGGTGGGCACACACCGAGCTGGCTTTGATGCATTCATGACTGGCTATATCATGGCTTATGTCTGGATGCTCAAGAAAGGAAAAAACATGGACGCTGGTGCAGGACCCTGGTTGCCAGACTGCCACAATAAACTGTACCTCAGTGGGAAATCGGTGCCACTTCAGATAGTGAAGAGCTTGTTTTCTAAGTCTTCCAAAGCTCACAGCCAGAAGATGAAGTTGGCCTGGGCCAGTGGATAGAGCTAGAGGACTCCTCCCTGAACTGGGCTTTTTTCTCGCCCCTCAAGTTTTGAAGTTCTTTATTTCATCAAGAACTGACCAGAAGGAGAGCAAGTTTCTTACTTGTGTTTGTGTTTTAACTCCTGACAGATTAAATTGCTCTCAGCTGGAGTTCTGCCTGTCATTCCTTAGCCACATCCTAGGCTGTGAAGGCAGGGGTGAGGCTGGTGGAGAGGGAGGAAAAGCACACCTCTCCAAGTGCACCAGGTCTGCAAGTGCCAGTTTAGTGCTCTGCACTCAAAGAGGGTTTTGAAAACAACCTCAGGTTGCATTCTGGAAAGACCATATGCTGGATCCTTTAGCGTGGGTTTCATTTCTTGCAGACGATGAAAAGGGTAGTCACTTGATAACAAGAGGAGACAGAGGCCAGAGCTTCCCCCTTAAGCTTCTTAGCCTCCTCCCAGATCTTGCTCTTCTCCTTACTGCACCTAGAGCATCACTAAATGCTACCACTTAACCTAGTGGTTTTGGGTGGGACAGACTTTTTCAAAAGGAACATGTGCTAAAGATCAAAGTATACCTACAAAAACACATCTGAAAGCTCCAGGCTGTTGAACAGCTTGATAGAAAAATGCTATAAATAGTCACTGGAGGAAGATGTGATGCTTCTGCCAGACACCAGAGGAAAGCAGGTGTCTCTTCAGGCAAATCATACATTTTTATGAATGTCTAGTCAAGCGTTACAGCTTTCAGTCACTGCTGTAGGGTAATTCCCAATAACCCTCATAATTATTTCCTGTCTTTCTAAGGAAGTCAAGAGGGAGAAAATTTTTGTTTTTTTTAAAAAAGACACCAACCATGGCTCGTTTAGAACATGCACCTGGGAGAGCTGTCACACTTCATATTTGTATTTTACCTTGCTCTTGGGTACAGCATACATAACACGACCTTTGCTCCTACAGGAGAGAGGGGAAGGAGAAAGCTTTTCCTCCCAAGTGCCAGCTGATTGTCGTGCAGGGTAACTGCCTGCAGAACCAAGCCACAGTAGGTATTCAGACTTCTAATTAAGGGGAGATGTAAAGCCAGATGTGGTCCTCTTAAATGGCACAGCTTCCCTTGCTACTGCAGCTGTTCCGTGGGGCTGGAACAGAGCAGCCACACTGGCGAGCTCCCTGCAGGCTGAGCGCTAGCAAAAGCCAGCTTGGCTTGTAGGTCACAAGTTACCGCCTACTCTTCAGAGCACTCTAAGGCAGTGCAGAAAAAGTCCTCAAGTCTCATGGATTTAGTAGTGTAACACTTGATAAGATACAGGAGCAAAATAACACTGAATAGGGATGACAGTTCTCCCTGTTTATAATTCAGCGCCAAGTAACAGTGAATATGATCTCAAGACCAGTATTAATGTCATCCATAGCTTAAGTATGCATTTAAGCCAGATTTTTTTAACCTAGAGTTGCCCTCTTAATCACAAGACTCAGGCCTTGATTTTATTTTTATTTTGAAAGCAAGTTGGGAAAGTTTACAAAACCTGACCAAGAAAAAAATTACGAAAATATTTAACTGGATTCATCTTTGGTTACTTCTTATTGCAGTTCCAATAAAACATACACCAGTTCTATAGTTCAAAAAAAAGAAAGTCAATCAACATAAAAACAAGACGTGCTTTCTTTACATATTCATAAATATCCACAATATTAGAAAAGGTTTTTTGCAAAGAATTTTTTTTCTGGCAGTGTTAACTTACTATTATACACAGGCTACAAACTTCTTCCTAAGCCTTTAATTACAAGTTGAGCTATTTACAGACTGCAAAATATTAAGACGTAAAACTCCTTCATAAATACGAAAATAGATCATCTCGCAAAGATCTTTATACTTAATCAAATATCTGGCTGCCCCTCCTCCCAAAAGAAAGGTTATTCGTTTTGCATAGAAATGTAGTGACATGCAATATAAACAATAGCATTAAGTGCAAACAGGAATTATTCAAGTGTCTTTAGTTGTACTGGCAAAAAAATACCAATGTTCTGTTACACATAATACATCAATGCCTCTCCAACAAGTATAAGTCTACTATAGCCCCTTGTCTGCACTGCTTTAGAGGGGCAGCAATTCACATGCATTCTCTTAGTTGCATTTTATCAACCTCAACAAAAATAGCTTATAACAGACATTTAAATGAATTCAACATAGAAAGATTTAAAGTGAATTAAAAATATCTTTTATCTCTTCAGGGAACCTAGCAATGTGTAGAAAGTGTTTTAAAAGAGCAAGAACTGCTCCCATAAGAAAGTCAAAAATCATGATAAAATCCGATCACAGTAAAACTTTGTCACATCACTATAAAACAAGGAGTTCGCTGACCACATGTTTGTATTCATGTTCACCAGTAGCTGTCAGAAAGTGGCCCCCAGTAGAAAAGCACTCTCAGGTAGGCAGAAGACCTAGCAGTATTTACTAGGTGCAACCTAGGTTCAGCTTTACACAACCAAAGGGATGAGACGTAGTGAGTGCCAACTGCATCCAGACCCTTGGAAGCACTGGGCTTTAGCAAGCACTTAGCTATTTTAAAGTGGCCTTCTACTCCAGTTTCATACACATGCCTCTTTTCCCATGCAGACCACAAATACAGGAAAGGCCTGAGCCGCTATTCCTTGGCGTTTCTGACATCTCCACCTCAGTACAAAGAGCTAGAAAAGCTGATAGATGTGCCCTATGCATGTCAACTGGCTGTGCTTAGGGTAGACATCAAAAAAAAAAAAAAATGTAGCCATGCTGCTTTGTGAGGGAGCTATTTCGAGCAGGGAAGCATTTTAAGAGACAGTGGTGTAAGAACAGAGGAGGTCACTGTAATGGGGGCCACAGAGGTACCCCAAGGCTGACTGCACAGGCTTTGCAGTCAGTGTCAGGGAGGGCAACAGGCTTCATGATGAGGGGTCAGCGCTGACAATCAGGGCTAATGCAAGGCCGCAGAGCGGCCGGAGGTGTGCGTGTGCTCTCCGATGAGGCTGCAGGCAGCTTCCTCGCAGCCTGGTGATCCAGAAGTAAACTATTCCTTGTTATTGCTTGTTTGTCTGAAGTCACACACCTAAATGCATCTTGTGACGACAGAAGCTGGTGCTGATGGTTTCCCTCCCGAACGATTACAACTGTATGAAACTTAAAAAAGGGAGGGGTGCGGAGGAAGTGGGCACCAGGCAGGCAACTAGGTGGCTAAAATGTTCTGCTGACTGTCTCCCTGTCCTCCATGGAAATTACACACACAGAGTGCCAGCTACACAAGCTGCTCTGCACTCTGCAGACACCAGTCTTGCAGACAGGGTACACAAGATGGACTGTCTACAGACCAGCACCTTCAAGAGGCAGAGAGGTGTGGGCCAAAAGGGGTGATCTTGGTAAGGGCAGGCATTTTTTCTTTCAAACTGCTAACAGCTCCCTAATCTGGCATGGACCACACTAAGTAACTCAGCAACACTGGGTTTCTTGTTTAATTCTGTGCAGCCACTGCAAAGGGATAATTGCTGCTTAGTTCAACATGGATTTCACAAGAAGAAATAATTATTAGCTCACAAAGTGATTCCCTACACCTCTGGAAAGATAAGCATCTAAGCCAAGAAAGAACGCAGGCTTTCTCCATTCTTTCTTTGAGATAGGAAAAGAGTAGGAAAAGAGTAGGAATACACTTGCTTTTGTCAGAGACTAGCTTACATTTCCATCCTTACAAGAGAGCAGGAAGGGAGTAGCAGGCTGCCTGGGTGAAATTCTGGTCTCTACTGCATCACCATCTGCTCAGCAGGCACGCAATGCATACCTCAGTTAGGAATGATAACATAGGTTAAAAAGAAAAATCCTGTGTTGTTGGGACAACGATAATGGAAAAGGGCAGGATCATGCACAAACATCATCATAGAACAAGCTTTCCTGTATATCACATCCCAGAGCGGGGATCTCTGACACTGGTTCCAGCAAGCAACATGAAAGCTCGTGCTGCTGCTTCTTTCATATGTACCTGCTGGTGGAAGAAAGGAAAGAAAGAAAAAGATCATCCTACTCAGTGAGACAACAGAAGACAACAGCTTCTTTCTGCAGAAGAAAAAAAAAGTTAATTTGGGACAAGCTAATTTTCTTCAGCTTGACAATTCAAAGCCCTTCTGTGAGTCTACTGTCTACCCTCCTCCAAGAGCACTTGGATGGCTGCAACACTGCTGGCAGCTTCCCCTGGGCAGGGGATTCCTGTCCTCCGTCAAGCAGCCTGGTTTTAAATAAGAAGCCATCATTACTGCAGTGATATCAATGAGATGGGATGTCGTACCAGAGAGGAGGTGGATATGACCCTTCTAGCTCTGTGGTACTAGTCGACTGTGATCTAGATATTGCATTTAATCAACTATTCTGCAGAAACAGATCACGATGTCCATTCAGCGCTTCAGAGGTAAGAGCCCACCCCCCCAAAAGCTCAGTACAACTGGTACTTTCACTGGCAGTTTCTCCAGAAGACCGGAAAGGACAATGCCTGGAATATGGCTCTCCTCTTGTGCCCTGGGCAAATCTTCCTCTACATTTGGGTTCAGGTACATGAAAAGCTATGCAAGCAGGAGAGCGGTGCTTACCACAGCCCGCTTTCCCCTACTAATGTATTACACACCATTACCAAATCCCAAGGGAAAATGAAACACCAGGGAACAGATTCTTCTTGTTAATCACAAAGTACTTGTCATGTGGCTCAGCCTGCAGATTGTGACCAGCATGAGGGGTTTTGTTTTTGCTGCTTTTGAAAGAAGAGCTTGTTTAATGCTGCAACAGCATTCACAGCCGCTCTGAGACCAGAGAGCACTCCTATCTGCTCAACATAGCTCTGTGCCCATTTCTAAAACAGAGGCTCCAACTCATGTGCACTGCTGCAGAATGTTAATGCAAAATCTGCAGTGGTTTAGAGCAGCTGGTCAGTCAGAGAAGAGGAAAAGCCTAAGGGTCACTCTTTCTACCCAACATGGAGCTTAAGGCCTTGAAATGCTCCATGCAGGAATCCAAGTCAAACTATTTACATGGTGCCTGCTCTGGCTGCTGCCTCTTGGAAGGACTGTGGGGCCCACATGGCCATTCTGGCTGGAATAGTTCCCCCTCCTAATACAAAGCAGGGAAAGGAATAAGCACAGTTTGAAATAAAGGTAAAATAGTCAGTCTCTCCGGACACTGTCTGCAGCTATCTGTTTGACAGCCAGTTTCTACCATCTGCTGAGTCTCTTTCAAATGTGAACCCCAGCACTATAGAAAAACAGAGTTTAAGCGACTGGGAACAACTGTTCCCTCAAGGACACGTTCAGTTTTAGCCTTCTCTTCATATGTCACAAGTTGACTGCGTGCTGCCACTTGCTGAGATGTCAGAGGAGGTCTGAGACAACAGGACAGGACTCTTCCCATCCTGCTCCCTGAAGGACCATGCCCCTCTCTCCAGCTCAGTGGAAGGACTAACACTGAACAGAGGCTTTGGAGACTCTAGCGGAGTATTTTTCAGTAGGTCATCTTCCACCTCCATCTCTTCAGACGGGAGACAACCCACAAACACTTGTGAAGAGCCATGTCCCTCAGAGTTCACCGAATTCTCAACTGGGAGCTTTTTGTAAGACAGCGGCTCAGGCTGGGCCAGCACTAGTGGCTGATTACATGCTGGCTCTCCACATGTGTCCTCAACAGGGCAAAACCCATTTTCCTCCTGGGCCACTGGCCCATCTGAACAGTCCATATCTTCTTCTTGTCCTGGTATGGGAAGAAATTCTGGCCTATGAGGCTTGGCTTGAAAGGGGGGAATCTCTGACACACCATATTTACTGCTACTCAGGAGTTTTTGCCGAACCTCTGCACCTAGCTGGGTTGGGTCACACCTGCTGACAGTTGAAGACAGTCCCCCAAACAGGCCATATTCCTTGTGCGGCAATTCAGGAGAGAGCGGAAGTGATCTGCATCTCCTCCCAGGAAGAAGGGAGAATTCTTGCCAGTCTGTGCTATACGCCTGCCGTAACTGGGACTGGCTGGCTTTCAGGCCTCCACCTGCCTCTGGAGAATGCAAGTCAAACACAAGGGAGATCACAGACTTGCTTGGCATGTCAAAGAATTTGATCTTCCCCCCCTTGAGGTCCTCCCGGGCACTGAAGGGATTAACTTTCCGGCCTAACCCTTTGTTTGGTGTATAGTAGGGGTCCTGCACATTTATCTTCCTGGAAGGCTTGCGGGAGAAGATATCTGACTGGCTGCGTGACAACCAGATATTACGGCGTGGACGAGGTGACTTGGGTGGGATCTTATCATCCAGGGAACTCAATCGTTTTACTCCTGGTCCTTTTTCAGTTGACCCTGAGCAGAAGAAAAGAAATACTCTTAGTTTAACAGAGCTATATGCCCGCATGTCTGCGTACTCACAGAACCTTCATGACAACTGTAAAGAAAAAGCTGCATTTCTGATGTTCTAAAGTATCTTCCATAAGCACGTTTGCTCATTCCTTACAAGTTCCAGCACAAACACAAGGACATCCTTCCCTTCTCCTCAGTGTATTCCTGGTTTCACACGTGGAGATTTGGCAGCCCTGTCCATAGGACCTTTTAAGTGTAAGGCAGTCAAAACTACATTTTTTTTTAATTTACTCATGCCTCAGGCTAATTAAAAGTCATCTTGAAGCCTTGAGGAAATGCAAATTCATTTAATGCCATCTTACTTCTCTAGGCAGAGAAACAGGACTGCTTCTTTTTCATTTTATGATCAAATTTGCCACCTGCATTATGGGGGATGCTAATTTGGCAGGACAATATTGTCTTCAGAAAAAACAAAGGAAAGGAAACTGTACAAAAATACGTTAGGAATGAAGAAGTCTTTCCCTCTTCTATCCAAACACTGTCTTTTAGGCCCCCTTCAAACCTCCCTGCTGCCAGTACACTGACAGAGCAGAGATGGCACAGGGTGGGCTTGGAGAAGAACAATTTGCATGTTTCTAGATTTATCATCCTCGCTTCCAGCAGAGGTTGCCCAAGATCTCTTGATGATACTGACCATAAAAAGAGAGAAAGTAGAAAATATAGTTGCCAAAGGAACCGGGACTTTTTCACCCCAATGGGAAAAGTGTAAGACCAAATAAACGCCTCTCCTGATACCATGAAGAGTTTAAATCATTCCTTCCCCGCCTTCATTCTGTACATTAACCAATGCAGAAACTAGGGACATGAGTTTGACTCTAATGAATAAGAGTTAAATAATAATACACACGCATGTGTGTATTTATTTGCGCACATGCACATATGTGCACGCCCGTACACACACACATATATCTCTATAAAAGCTTTGTCACTAGAACAGGGTGGGAAATTTGTAGTTGTTTTAGGAAAAGATGCTAACTCCTTGAATGTTTGGAACATGCATCTGCCACTGGCTCTCAAGGTGCCTCTGAAGAGCTGTGGTAGGGCAATAAAAAACATATATAAAGAAGTGCTATCGCCTTTTGATTACCACTTCCAGAATAAGTACATATGTATTTCCACTTTTCCCTTTAAATACTGCCTCAGTTTAGACTGTTGTCACTCCGCCTAGGAAAGACTATGCAGGTCAAAGAACAGCATGTAACACTTCTCCAGGAAGATGCAAATCTGACATGTACTCCAAAGGGAGAATGCCAGGAAAATGAAGACTTTTAAACTCACGCCTCTTTTAGATGCTTTCCAGGTGTGGGAGAACTACCACATGCATGCACTCCACGTGGTCTGCAATACAGAACTTACTTCAATTGATAACAATATTATAGACAGATATATATATGTATATATATTGTGTATTTATATATACACAATATGAGAAACTATTGTTACTGTATTCTAAGTTTCCAATTGCCAGAAGTGTGCTAACATAAAAGATATCTAGAGCCAGAATATGCCCCAGCCTATAAGAACTGCTTACAGTTTGCTCCTCACACTAGGTGGCACTAGATGGCTTTAGAGAAAGCCCTTCAAGGCCAGCCTTCCCAAGCAGATCTGGGATTCATCTTTTCTCCAGTCTTTCAGAGTATTTCTGGGTACTTTATAATACTCTTGCATTTTCTCTGCTCTTCCTCCTGAAGGAATTTAAGAAGCTTCTAAGTGTTGCATGTAACATACACTTATGTATATGCACTAAGTATGGCAGGGACAAAGCAAAAGTTGATGGATTTCCATATACTGTTAGCAACTTACAAAACCATTCCCAAATGAACTCGAAACTTCCCCTCAAGAGCTTGTGGGCAGAATCTTTTGAGGCACTTTAAGAAACAGTTAGCTGTTCTTTCCCAAAGGACACTGCAGTGCAAAGTATACAGCATTGTTCCCAAATAATTTTCAGGCTTTGAGTAAAATCGTTCAGAAGCTGTAAATAATACCATATATAGCTGAAATTCCAGTCTTCAAAATATGAAGCATTGAACACTCTTGCTATTAGCCTGCAGGAATGTTTGTACAATACAAACACACACCTTTGGGTTTTCTTTCATTGTTGTCAAGGTTCAAAAACTTTCTCTCCCTCTCCGAGTCCTCATTTCTCAGGCGGTTTAAAATCTCCTCCAGTGTTATGACAATATCAGCAAATGAAGGACGCAACTTTGGATCCATCTGTGAATGAACACGAATCAAAGAGTTCATGCGGGTTTGCCCATGCTATTCTACTTACACAGTGGACAGAGGGACTATCTGAAGAAACTGAGGAAATTCAAAACCATTTTAAGTGTGTTGCCATTGCAAAAAACCTAAGTAAAGCAGGGGAAAAGCAGTATTCTGTCCCACTTTATGTCTATTATACCTCTCACATTTAATTATCAAGTTGCAAACATCCTGTTATGAGGACACATTTTAAATTGAAAAGGTGGGAAGCTGTTAGGTTCAGGGCTTCAGAGGGGGTTTTGTTGTTTTAAACAGCTTTCATAGTTCAAGGATTTCTTTCTGGACTCCTGTAACCAGCCAGAGGTTATATATCAACGTTATTTCAAAACGTGGCTGAAGCAATAAGGATTAAGCAGAGCAACTTGGCTATGTCATTCTTTAAAAGTTTGTAATTCTTCCATGATCTCCTTGTGACTTTAATCGAAACCCACCCAAATGGTATTGCTGATTTTTAAGTTTAAACGTTGTATCTTTCCATCTGTAATTAGCCTTACTACTTGGTGTACTGGTATGTCTTGTAAGGAAGCAAGATTGGTTATATAATTTGACAAAGTAATACAGCAGAAAAAAAAATATCCATCTTTGCCAAGTAAAATACACCCCGCCAGTCATCAGTATGTGTTCAATTTGTATTTATCAGTATGTATTTATTTATTCACCCTAGCAAAAATGGATCTCTAAACAAAGTTCAACACAAACTGTACTAGAGGGCAAGCAGCTTAATAGAAGTAGTAACTCAGAAGGCATTTCATAATTTTGAACATTTAATCTGTATATGTGTTACAGGTTTAACTACTGTAGGTAGCAGTGTCTAATTCAGCAGCTGAAAGTTAACCTCATTACACTATTAAAAAAGATTCCACTTGACCTGATTCCTGTTCCCAGCCCTCTACAGGCTTTTTCAGAGCAGACAAGCCCAGGCAGATCTCACCTCTAGCACAAAGGACACACTGGTGCTTTGTAAACAAAAAACCCCAAAGACCTCCCAGATACTGCCTTGCAGGTCCTACAAGATGGATCTTTCTGAAGAGCATTGGTATGATCAGCAGTGCCAGAATGCCTTCTAGCAACACAGGGTAAAGGCTAAAAATTCATATGTACAGTAATAAAAACCAAACAAATCAATCACACTTGAAGAGCTCAAGAGCAGCAAGAAAGTTGTTCTAATGCAGTAGCTGGAATTTCCTGGCATAGAAAAACATCTTTTTCTGCTTTCCATATTTCACTGAAAGAGTAGGGCAGGGGCAACACCACAATACGCACTCTGTACTTTGACAAATTTACTGATTTGGGAAGCTTAGGGAGCTGTTGCAAACTACAAGAAGCAAGAAGAGCTCTCTGGCTATTTTAATTTCTGCTAGGTAAGATCCAGGACAAGTGCAGCGATGAAAAAGTGACACAGAGCAACATTTCCCTCTTCTGTCCCTGAGCAGTCCAGACTCTGCTCAAATGGAATAAAAGGTTCTTCCTCAATGCAGCAGTTGCCCACAGCTCAGCTCATGCTGGTAAGCTTTTTGCATGATCGTGCATGATTACGTTTACAAGTATTCGCACAAGTAGGCTTATAGTTGCTGGGGAGCCTTGAGTTTTAAACTTCCTTGCATGTACTTATTTTAAAAAAAAAACCAAACACTTCATAACAGCAGACTAAAGCTCATACATGTCAGTTTTCACTAGTTTTTTTAGGTTGCCCTAAAACACATATGCTAATTGTAGAAAACCCCAGGGCTTTGCACATTAGTTCAGCTAATCAGCTGAGCTACATAGTTTGCACTGTTTGTTGACCTATTAAATAATTTAAAAAGCTATATAAACGTTCATGTCTAAGAGTAAATTATCCCACGGATCACCTATTACTGAAGCACAACATGCTTAGGAAGATAAGAAAACCTTATCTGTTCACCGCCTTTTTCCTTCTACTAGGTAAGTGTGGCATGCTCCACACTGAAATCAGCATATTAATGGCTTGATCAAAACACAGTAATTTCCACTTTCAGTTCAGGGAAGGGATGTTTATTATGCAGGAAACAGCATTTTATGATAATCAGTAGGAGAAAATCCTTTTTTTCTGAACACACCAAATTCTTAGATGAGAATGTAAGATCAGTCACTTCCCCTTTCTTCATGAGTAGTTTTACTCTGAATTTCACTGTACTGAAAAATTGCTTTAAATCATGCACCATGTGTTTGGATACATTACAATTTCTGGAGTCTACAGGTGGGAGTTGAGGCTTCCAAAGTCAAATCCTACCTCTAGCCAAACCCCTTAGTGCATGTGTAGTCAAAACGCTTCACGAACATGAGTCAGACATACCACTGTCCTGGTGACACAAGCTCCACTGTACTAAGGTGAAATCAGAGGAGTGAAGTAGCTTGTCCAGAGTAAGTTCCACAACCATTTTTAGAGTTAAATTATGCTATCTTGTGTCAAGAGCAGTAATCAGCCCCACCTGCTCACATCCCCACCTTTATACCACTCTCCCCTTGAGCAGGTACATTTGTACTAACACAAAGTAGAAGAGCGAGCTTGGGACAAAAACAAGCATCAAAAGCATGGAGTAATGAGCCTTTTCTTACAAACACTTGGACACAGTGCTGGTATTGGCTCCAGCCTGGCCTGGTTGTGGAGTCCTGGGCAAAGTTTTGTGCAACACAATTTTTAGAAGTTGCCTCAACTTAAGTTGTGCAAACTGGACATTCCCATTCAGCTGAATCTGGTAGAAGTTCAGGTTCTCTTACTTCATATAAACCAGTTTACTATACAAAAGTACTAGCAATCTCTTATGGGATATCCCACAAAAGAGATCTATTTCCTTGGAACATACTGAGGAGCCATGAAGGTATCCAGCACTAACTGTTACAATTTTACTTGTATAACTGGCAGAAAATTTACTCCATACAGCACAGCCTATAGCCTTACTGATAACTAAATAATTACTGTCCAAGTTTGGGTTTTTTGGAACACAGGCTAGGGATCTGGAGGTTTATCCCACTTTCCAAAAGGCAGCATATAGAAACTTCAGAGTATTTCAGTGTCTGCTCTGGATTTGTTTGTCCCCTCTGTTTTAAGAGCTCAGAATTCTTTCTTCACAGCTCAGTAGGTCTGTACACAAAAAACAGCTGGATTTTGTCAGCCTGAGGGCCAGCCAGTGCCAATAGCATACAACTGGTTATGATCAGCTGGAGCAGCCTGCAAGAAGCTGTTCAGTGTGCCAGACCTGTTTGTTTGGCATGACAGAACACAGTATTGCAAAAACACAAGATAGAGCTTTTTGCAAGGGGAAGGGAAGGCTTATAAAAACTGTGAGACTTTCTGGGTTATCGGAATGTATGCTGCTTTTATAGGTAGGCTCTTCAAGTCTCTTCTGTAAATGCTTTAAGCTCTATCTTCAAAAGCCAGAAGGATTTAGAGAACTCTGGTTTAGGCCTCTCCCCTTCAGGTAAGATACTCACATTACAGCAGTTGAAGGCCAGCTGGAGGAAGTCAGGGGGACAGTCTCCCACCATGTGCTGGAAGGCATCATAATCCAATCCAAAATTCTGTACAAAAAAACCACAGCAAAAAGATATAAATGAGGTCTTCTATCTGGCCCAAAGCATCTTCTTTTCAGGGGGTCCCTAACATGGAGTTGTTGGGAATAACAAGGAACACCATCTCTCAGCAGTCACGTAACACAGGATTTTGAAAAAACTTCATGCATACTCCGAACTGCGGCATTCCCAGTGGGGATTACTTGATCCAAGATACCTGTAAAAGAATAGGCTAACTTCAAAGCCCATCCTTCTTCCTGGACTCAGCTGCAATCCACTGCACTTGAAGTGTTGCCTGTGTGGATCTGGAAGCAATATCTTATACTATTATGTTTCGCCATGGTGACTTTCACAGTGTAAATTAATAGCTAGAGGCTTCGCTATCATGAAAATTTATCCATTAAAATGGTTAATTTTTCAGTGGGTGGCAGACTGGTAATACAAATTATCCAGTTAAATGCATTTCCGTAAAACATGAAGGGTAGAGAAGCAATAGGATGTCTTATTTACTGCAGTTCAAGACCTAAGCAATTTTGCATTTTCAGAACCGGAGGGGGATAGACAATTTAGAAGACAGGCCCCACCCCAGAGGGCCAAAAGCTGCTCTGCAGATGGGACCCAACCAAAAGTGAACTGAAGAAAGTAAGAAGTATCTCATTTTATTGGTTGATTCTAGCTCAGATCCACAGTGCTTAGCACAGTCTATGCAAAAATCAGGGTCAGCTTATTTTAGCTGGTGCTAACATAGCTCCTGCCCCTTTCACAAGGAGGGGGCGCTTAGTGGATGCAGTGTGCCAGAGGTGCTCTGTTCTGAATCTGGCAAGAAGTTCTGTATGAGCTATCAGTCTACGAAAGGAAGGTCACTGCAATGCTCTCAGTGTTCTGCCAGTTTGGGGCAGAAAGGATTTCCCATGAGGACTGCAGCTGGACAAAGTCTCTGTGAAAGTGTCTTCAGTGGAGCTTCTTACAATAACAGCAGAGAAGAACAAAAGCCTTTTACAGGCTATTTTTAATGTAACACCTATTCATCGTATCTTTGGCAGCAGTGCCAGAAGTTATAAAGGCCAGCCATTATCATGGCATACTTACCACCTCCCACCGATGTTATAAATGTAACCACTTACTTCTGTGCGAGGGAGATAGTCTGGATCTGCCTGTATTCTTGCTATAATCTCACACAGAATTATACCATAGGAGAACACATCTGCCTGAGAGAGAAAAAAATAAATAGCCACATGGTTCAGCCATGAATACTCAGCGTTCTTATCTGCCTCAAAGTTTCTCCTTACCCCAAACGGTTATCATGAAACAACCGTGTGAAGAAACACATGCTCACAGTAATGCATTCTTATTGCACAAATAGCAATGATAACTTTAAAACTCTTTCAAGAAAAAAAAAACCAAACCACTCTTAATTTAGCAGTTTTTTTAAAAAAATTGAAAAAAAAATCCTTCCTTGCAAAAAGAATGGTGAAGTTACATTTGATGTCTTACAGACGGGAGTAATTAAAAACATAGCCAAAACATGACATGCCCAGATATCACTGTGGTTAGAAAGACAGGTTTAGAATACACATGACCACAGCTTATCAAGAACATTAACACTGTTTTTAAGAAAAATTACATTTTTTCCTTCTCACAGTTCAGTACCTCTGGAGAAAACAGTGTCTTTCCCAAAGCTTGAGGTGTCTAGAAACACTGTACACCAGCATGAGTTTCCACTGAAATTTCCATGGTGCTTAGTGCTTATCTGACTACCCCTGGAGCTGCACAGTTCCTCAGATTTCCACCCACCTGAATTTTTCATGTAATAAAATTTAGGAAGAGATGGAACACAAGTCTACAGAGCAGAAGCCAGCATTCCTCATCCCTTATATATCAGGCAGGCTTATATGTCATCTTTCATGCTGATGAGGCATGAGACCTGCTTCCTCTTTAGTCCACCATGCCTTAGGGCTAGTGAAGAATGTGGCACCACAGATTTGGGTACTTTATTATTAATTTAGGTCAACTGGAACTCTTAAAAAAAAATCTTTGAAATGGTAATTATTACATTCATTACTGAGGTAGCTACTGCTTTCCTGCAACTTAAAAGTACCACCAATTAAACAGACTATTGACTGCTAAATATAAAAAGGTACAGGATGTGGCCTTTATCATAGAAAAGCTGCACTTGCAGGGCTGAAGTAGACTATGTTACACATGGGAGAGAAAATCCTGTGTAAAGAAGAGCTTGATTGAAAATACTATTTCTAAAATCCAGTGTGATCTGATCCTCCTCTGAAAGAAACATTCCCCAATGCTCAAATAGGAAAACTTAGAAATACCTTTGGAGAACATTTTTATCCAGGTATCTTACCTTGAGAAATATTAATATTTTTTTTTTTTTAATTAAAATTCTTGTACAGGTTTACATACAGACTTTTTACTTATACCCAGATTTCTATAACGTATGGTCAGGGAAGAAACTTCACTACGTTTCTTGCGAGACTTTGGTTAAATTAAGCTGTGTTAGGTCAACAAGCCACTACCATGTTTCTGCATGTGGAGTGTTTCAGAATGGAAATAACGTAACAATGAATTATGCTGAAGGTAATTCCATTTCCCTATAGGAATCCACATAATTTAAGTAAAAGTATTAGCTATTCAACTCATGCTGTTGCTGTCCCTGAGTCTCAATGACCTACTGAGGACAGAAATGTCACAAATGAAAACAACAATAATTTTAGTGTTATGGAAATTCTAAATCTTGTATACAGTAATTGAAGAGAAACATCTGACAGCTAAAGGCCATTTATATCATGTTCCTACCTTTTCATTGTAAGGTTCATCTCTGAGAACTTCTGGTGCCATCCAGAAGGGAGAACCCACAACTGGTAACTTCTCACTGTATAGATATGGGATAGACAGGGGAAACAGCAGTGGGGGGTGGGGACAGAGAGAGAAAAAACATTAATTAACTGCTCAGGCATTGCTACTAACTTTCCATAACTCCAAATATCTGCAGAAGCTTTCACCAGAGGGAAGTCAATACAAGTGGGTTGCATAACATACTGTAGTTTACACTGGCTTCCTACTGGAGTCACTGAAACATTCAATAGCAGGAAGGGAAGGTGAAAGAAGAAGAAAGGTTCGATCAATTACTCATATGGCCACTTAAAAAAAAAATAAATGTTTTATTTTAAGGTCATGGCTGTTCCATAGTTTTGGTTTCCAAACTCTTGGCAGTGTGGGCTCCTTCATCTATACATAGAAAGGTTTGAGGACATCAGTTTTGGGCTAGACGTCAAATCCTCCATTCATGCAGCAAGGCACGCGGGTTTCCACCCCTACGTGCATACCAATAAGCAGCTCTGAAAGTATGCAGCACAGCCTGCTTGCAAAGTGTGTTTTAAAAAAAAAGTCAATATTGACCAGATGAATCTTTGAATAGGGAAACATTAAAAGTAATCAGAATAGAGAGGATTTGAAAACTTTGCAGTGTTTCCATATGGCTGAATACAGGGGCCTTAAGACCAACTTCCAGCTTGCCACCCAGCTTGACCTTGAAGGAATACCTTTTTTTTTAAAAAAAAAAAAAAAAGCCTCTGAAGGCCTCAAAATAGCGTGGCTTGCTAGCCAGCAAACCAGAAACAATAAAACTGCATTTGAAAATGGAGGTAAAGACTAGATCAAACCAAAATTGTGGCAATGTAACAACTGTATTGGGTGTTTTAGTATCAAGCTACCTTAACTTTAGCTATTACCGTACTCTCAGTTTTCAGGGCACCTCAAAACTGGCTATTAAAAACATCTTAAGGCACCTTGTGGCACCCTCCTGATTTTGTGATGGGTTCATACGAATACAGCTGAAGCTTTCAGCACCTTAAAGGGCAGAGATTCCACAGAAGCGTAAGAGATACACGTTGGCTGTACTTATCAGTAGCTTGGAAATCTAGATGTTCGCTTTGTTAAGCTTTTAGATCAATATTTCATCAACGTTAATGCAAGCTTCAGACCTCCCAAGATACGGTTTTAGGCTATGTGCAGTTTAAAAACAGTGCCTAGCTGAGATGAACTTTTATTGTTTTCTTTGCAGTGAAAAAGCACTGGAAGGCTTTTTATTTTACGCAGAATCACGCACTGAAGAAAATCTGACAGCACATTCCACAGTCAGAATGCTCTGAAATATACAAGTCAATATACAGAGAGAACAATGAAATCCTTGTCCTTGGTTTCCCTAACGGAGGGATAACAAAAGGACTATTTCCAACTGTGGCAATAGCTTGTGACAGTCACCTGCACTCAAATGAGTTAAGATTATAGTTTCATCCTAGGGAGAGCAAAATGGTGACCTACCGTTAGACAGTAATTTTAATATCTCTTTGTTATAAACCTGGATCTTGAAAACTAACTCAGTGGATAAAGAATAATACTGGAATGCCACTGAATATTGTTTATGAAAATGGAAAGAAGCTAATTAAAATTGTTTGGAATCAACAGGGGACATTTATTACAAAATCATCCCAATCCAGAATGCTGGACAGTATTTTTGTGTTTGCTTTGTTGTGTTTCGGGTTTTTTAAAACCAAAATTCCCAAGTACCTGCTTAGAAGATCTACTGAAAAGCTTCAGTAAATTGTCTACTCACTGGAGCGTTTCTGAAGAATAAATGTCACCACTAAATCTATCAAAATGGACAGGAATTAAGGCTGGAACATTTTGGTCATCCAGCCTGCAGTTCTAGACTGAAGACTGAAGATATTTTTTGCAAATTTTTATCAGAACACAATAACCGCCTCAGGGATCCAGCTCATTAGAGCTTCTGACCTGCAGTCATACTGCAACTCTTGCTGTATTTTAATTAGTTTACATACCTGTGATCAGGAATTTTCTCTGCTAAACCAAAGTCTCCCACTATTGCAGAGTATCCATTCTCATCATGTTTTATTAAGCAGTTCTGGGGGGAGAAAAAAAACACTGAAGAGTTATTGTCTGGGCATGAAACCCATTCGCCATTTGTTTTGTTTTTAATCTGGAACAAGACTATAAGATATTGTTTGGAAGACATTAATCTATGAGAAGGCTTTTGCCTGAAAGCAGCCACCCTTTTCCCCTACCCTCCCCCCTGCACAATCACATGTCTGTCAAACTTAAGATGCTGCAAACAGCCTTACACTTAGTTAATAATCCACTTAAAAACTTGCTGAGAAAGCAGGCAGCCACAGGCAGCACGTAGCCAGCTAGGTTCTAACAAGAATTAAGATGATTTAGCTCCCTTACTGCTTAAGAATGCAACACATGCTGTTCGCTACAACACCTTAAATTTTCTCTTTACAATTTGCCTGTACCTGACCAGAATACAAGATCAGAACAGACTCTAAATGCCTTTGCATATTTTGCTTCATTAACTACTGAGAAGGAACTCAGTGCTTTGCAGTAATTTTCATCAGAAAATACAAGAAGTGATAAAGTTATATGTGCTTTTAAAGTCTCAAAGTTATTCTACAGTACATCATAAAACATGATTTAAGAGAAAAGACTAATAAAGAAAAGCTGTCAATCTCTTCCTTTCAGATGTGCCCTCCAGTGTCAGGAGGGAAGGCAATTTAATGTCACACACAGATAATTCTGGTCTGGCAGCATCACATCACACAGGGTATTATTGATTTATTTTTGTTATTTATTTACAACTCTGAGAAATATGCTTTGACCACTTCAGTACCACATCTTTTCCCTTCTCACCGAATGAATCAATTGCTGACTACCCTAATTTTTTTTTCTGTCCTGCAATAGGTGGAGCAAGACAGAGAATTCATCCCTTCAGCACATGCCTTGCTCTCTATCCTTCTGCAGGCAGTACAATAGCCATGACAGGCAGCAAAACCACTGCCGACTCCTACAGAGTGGTACCCTGCATTAATTAGCTAAACAGCAGGAAACACTTTCTAGCTTTATTGTGCTTGGATGTAGAAAAGCCCCTTGCTGACCCCAGAGCATTAGCTTGTCTGTATAATGCAACTACCAAGAAAAGTGAGTCCCTTGTCTAAAAGATCAAGTTCAGGTCATCACTGTTTACATTAGTCAGAGATGACTCTGGCTCAGGCCATGAAGCGAGTTTTCTTCCTGCCAATTAAAAGGTTAAGCAAGCCACTCCTGCAATCATGTAAAGAAAATGCATGCCAGCCTCTTGAAACATATGCCAGGCTCCTGAGATACAAAGTTTTCTTTGCTTAGCATGACTTAAGTATAATGAGTACAGTTAGTTTGGGGATTCATAAACACGTACCAAGTTAAATCAATCATGCTTGCCCAAAGAGCAGCAAAGCTTCTCAGTTACGGGCTTTGTTATCTTTTATCAAAGAGCGCATTCATTCAGCTTGCCTCTGTTTAAACATTTGGCCACTATAAGTGGACTTAAAACTGAGAGGATAAAACTTTTCTGAAAAATCTTACTCAAATTATTCAGACAAGTGGAATTTCACTGTGTACCACACAGAAACAAGGCTATGAGGACACCAGAAATTTTGCAGTGTACAAGAATGCTGATAGTAGTTTATGCAGCAAAATATACAGGGTTATTTTCTGCCATAGATTCCTCAGCAATTTTAGATGATTTACAAGTCAATATTTTTAAAAAAAACCACTCTATAATTAATTTAAAAACTCGTTTTAAGATCTAGATTTCCTTCTTGCATTACCTTTGACTATTTACATTTTGTTCATTTTGAGTAGCAAGACTGCAGTAGTTCATTTTACCTTTTGGGTTTTGTGGATTAGGGTTATTCTCCAATAACCCCTGTTTTCCAAAATTTCAGGGGAACATTTAGAACCAGACTAAGAACTATTTTCAACATAAATAAAAATCTGTAGAAACATTTCTACTGACTTTAAGGTCTGCAATAATTTACAGAGCTGCTTTAATATCAGAATCACAGAATCCCAGGTTGGAAGGGACCTCAGGGATCATGTAGTCCAACCTTTCTAGGAAGAGCGGAGTCTAAACAAGATGGCTCAGCACCCTGTCCAGACGACTCTTGAAGGTGTCCAGTGTGGCCGAGTCAACCACTTCCCTGGGGAGGTTATTCCAATAGTTGACTGTCCTCAGTGTGAAAAATTTCCCTCTGGTGTCCAATCAGAATCTCCCCAAGAGCAATTTGTGTCCATTCCCCCTTGTCCTCTCCATGTGACTCTGTGTAAAAAGGGAGTCTCCCTCTTCTTTGTAACTACCCCTTAAGTACTGGTACACGGTGATGAGATCCCCTCTGAGCCTCCTTTTCTCAAAAGCAGGCTTAAATGCAACATCATCCTGACAGCAAATTTTTCTTCAGCTTCTTACCAGTATACAATCACATCCCATTAGACAGCAGTACATCACCAACCGAAGATGAACAATCTTACCTGCCACCAAGCCCCAGGCAGTCTCAGCTCTCAGGTACAGCACTAAACTATTATACAGTAGATTATTCCTAGATAAATCATAAGTTAAACCAACAGCGCATCCAATCTAGCTGCCAAGTAACGCTACCTGACAGCTCTGAGCTCCTTCCCAGATGAGCAGGAGCTGCCTACAGCAAAGCGAGGCTCCCTTTCAGTGCAGGCCATTTGAGAAACCAAACAGAATGGACACCCCACTGCTGTGGTCTCCAGAGGTTCTGCAGGAGAGGCCAAGGCCAGTACACCCTGACAAGGCAACGGGGGAAAGCCTAGGGCTACACTTCCACTATAAAGTACTGATCAGTTGTTCTGCTGTGGTGGGCTGCATAATGTTAAATGACATAAAGAAGGAAACTAGTCTCTCACATTAGTGGAACCCTGTCTTTTGTCTGTGTATGAAGAAGTGCCAAGTGTGAATTTAAATTTATTGTGATACATATTCCAGTACAAAAGAGACTTTTTTATTCACACTTAAATCAACCATGGGCAGGTGACATGCACCAGACAAAAAAAAATGCCAATCACTACAAATGCTCACTGTAGTGAAACTAAACTGATTTAATTCAACTGGTGCAAATTTTTATGTAGCTAATCACCAATTTCCTGGAAGCCAGAAAGGATGGAAGCCTATTCCTACCAAAATCAGTAGTAAAACCCTTCTATGGATACTAGTGTGGTCAGATGTTAACTCTCAAGCCTGCACTGCTCATTCAGGACAAAGTTTTGCAGACGGCGATGCTTTGTTCTGTGCTGAGATTCTCCAGGTGTTCAAAGCCAACCCTCAGCATCACCATGCTCCTCCTCCACCCTTCCCACCCTAATAAAGCCATTACACATCACTGCACCAAATCCACAGCACAGGTAGTTAAGTTACCAGATCTAAGATTTAATTCATAGAAAGATGACTTTACACAGCCCACTGTAACTCATAGTTTATACGCACTCAATTAAAAACATTAAGCATTCACATTCTATTGCCAAGATAAATCAGACTGAAAAAGGGACAAAGCTTCTTTAGAGACTATAAGGTTGAAAAGAGCTTTTGAATTTAAGCTAGAGGCGGTATCTTAGTAGGAAAAGCACAGTAGAGCACACTGCACTGTTTCTACTGACGAAGTGATACACTTATTTTCTTTTTTGTAGAAACTGAGAAGTATCAATTTGGTATGAAGTTGTTTCGTTAATGGATTTTGGCACAGAGATACAAGAGTTCAAACCCCTCTCTAGTGCAAAGAGCCTCTCAAGAACTGCCTGAGATGAAATGCCAAGCGGCTTTACAACGCAGGCTTTAAGAAAACACTTTCAACTTACTACTACACTATTTGTGTAAGCTGCAAGGCAGTAAAACATGACAACCTTCCCAAGCTTTCTCTTTGGACCTCTACAGACAGAGATGTTCTTTCCTTTGGCAGCTCACACGGTCAAAGAGGGCAGTATTTGTCTTCAGTTGGCTTCTCAAGGGTTTTTTCCCCAAAACGGGGACCCCATCAGTCCTTCCTGAGGCAGTCTCTTAATAGAAGCAAGGAGCTCTGTACATGAGCCCTAAAGAGTTAACAGAGCTGTTTATGCAGAGACAGATGTGAAAGAACATAAAGCCCCCTTTGTGTGTTACAGGAGCTTAACATCTGCTTTGCACAGCATAATCCTACTAAGACAAATGCAATATTCTACTCTCCCTTTTACATAAACAAAACCGAAAATAGACCCAAGAGTTTCAGAGTTAAAAATAAGTTGCTTAGATGAAGAAACACCATCATTTTATTGTACAATATGACACACAAGCTAGATTCCTCAGAGTTTTTACTGCACTCCAGAAAATACAGCAACACTACTGCAGAGTCATTTGCAACCCTCTGATGACTGTTACTGAATTAAAATACTTAAAGGCCAATTGAGATGTATCAGCTTTTTTTAAAGGGCTATCCCCTAGCAGAAACACCACTGACAATTAAATGTACAACAGGAACTTTACAATATTAGGATACCCTTTTGAAACTGAAAATGTTTAAGGGATGGGCTCCATTTGGGTCCCAAAGTACCAGTAAAAGTTTATTATTGTGGCTATGATTAGAAATAATCATCTGTAACAGCTAATTTTTTCAGTGCAAGCCCTCCTCTGCAGTGCAAAATATCCAGGCAAGAGCTTACTCTAGCACAAAGAAGACCTTACAACCACAGCAGCAAGTATGAGATTCATCAGACAAAGGTTCTGTTCATTGCTTGGGTTTTATTTTGTGTTGAACAAGCAAACAGCATATAAGGTAGGAAGTCTGGGTATGTCACTTTCAAGCCCAAAGGCAGTGAATTCATGTTACATCAGATAATCCACAGTAATTGTTTACATGCATTATTCTGTCCTGTAATAACTGAGAAAACTCCTCTCTCAATGAAAGAAGGGTAAGCCATTATACATTTACTGTGAAAGCTTATGTTGACAGGAATATACACATGTACATATGTGCCTGTGTGTGTATTAGGCCTAGAGATTAGAATTCCTTCACAGATTTTATCAATGGAACTCAAGATGTTCCCTAAGACTGCTCACAACCTAATATCAATTATAAGACCTTGTTTTCAATTGTACATAATTTTGCAAAACTAAAAGGCATTTGCTGGGGGTTTGACTGTGGTTTTTTTTCATCAAGAGCTTTGGTAGTCGGCTTTTGGGGAAGAGGCTGTTCAGCTAAGACAACTCAGCTGATTGGGAGAACAAATGGAGAATATGCGTTGCAAGCAATTTTTGAAATAATAAAAAAATTTTCAAAAATATTAGCCTAGTATCATACCCATATTTGGCATGTTCTCAACTTGAAACATAGTAAGACCTTTTGCCACCTCTGCAAAAAGTACACTGGGACAGGACACCTGCTGTGTGGGGAATTTGACAGAGTGAATAAGGTGACAAGACAGTGCAGGAGACCAAGGTAGGGGCTGGCAGGGACCAAGACCAGGGTCTTGAGCTAGGTTCTTGAGACAGGGGAAAAAACCTGAAGACTATTACGAGGACAAAAGAACTGCAGGCACAGCAAACAGGTGGTGGTGGGGAAACAGAGCTAACCTGGAGGAACAGAACAGGGGGAGAGCTAGAAATGGCTAAACATACTAAAGACCAGAATGCAGAAAGATAGCTTTGATAAAGCATCAAGCAGGAGCAGTAGGAACAGGGTAACTGCAGTCAGCCAAAGAGGGGGGCAGGAACCAGGAGTGAAAAGAGGAAAAGACTTTGGACAAGGATGAAAAGCCTGACTGGAGGCTGGCATCATATGCTATCAGAAAGGACTGGGTAGTCAGAGAACACACGACTGGTCTTAGGAAAAAAGAGACAGACTCCTAGATGTTCACATCTCACTGCCAAGGAGTCTTTCTTGTTCCTCTGTCTATTCCTGCTCCCTAGCAAAAAAAGGCAATGCGTATTAGTAATACAAATTAACAGTGGCAATAAATACTAATTAAAAATACTTCATGTATTAGTCACTGTATTAACTAAAGCAGCAGACACCTCTGCCATGAATCTCAAGCTTCTGACCCTGCAAACGAAGTGCATAATGCCATTGTTTTTTTCCAGTTCAGGTTTTTTTTTTGCAATTGGTAGGAAGCTGTACACAACATACACTACATCAAAAAATTAATACTGCACGAAAGATGGGATGCAAAACTTCCTGTAAGAACATTCATTCTACCTTAATGCATAGGCATAAGGGGAAGTCCTTAATGACATGATCACATAGTTTTCCACCTGGCACCCATGCCTTTTAGTGCACGCAATGGATTCGCAGCGACAGTGAATTGAGGCTGTACGTAAAACACTTGGACCACTATTATCAGGACTCTGGCTACTCTTGCCACAGGAACAGCAGGGTTAAGGAAAAGCTGGGAAGAGATGAAAAAAGAAAGGCTGGGCTGAAAATGAAGGTCTTCTGTCTTGTGGTTAAGACTATTGTAATGTTGCCCCAGGATCTGGATTCTGGCCTTCCTCAGCATCACAGGAGGATTCTGTGCCAGGGAAGCTAGTTTAACAAAACCTTTCAGAGACTGTTGTTAATCTTGTGCTTTCTCTGTCTTCACAGGTTCAGACTTGACTATTTTATAAGTACTGTAACACTTCAAACGGTCCCTGAGGTCAGTGAGCATATTGCCTTGAACTTAAACCTGTGTAAAATGCCATATACTCCAAAGACTTAAAACATACACCTAATATTCACCAATATTCTTACTTTTAATGTGCTCTGACAGGGAGTTTATTCTTCTCCCTCATCTCAGAGATAATGTACAAATAAAGTCACTGCTACTAGGGCAGTCACTGGTGTAAGATGCCAAGGAAATCAACAGTGCTTCCAGAGCAGGGTTTGAATGCAATGGAAATACAGTGTAAACAAGGTGTTGAAGGAATTCTCTGTGTAGCAGTAAGGTATTTGTTTTGAGGGGTGAGGTACAAAGGGATTTTGCCATATTCTTTTTGCAGGCTGGCCACTTCTTCCCTGTGCCTTCCCAAACACTGTTATTTTAATTGTAGGTAACAACAGACAGAATGGTGCCAAAACAAGTCAGATTAAGAAAAACTTTCTCACAATCCACTGGCTCCTATTGAAACACTTCCAATATTTCACATTATGATTTCTGTTTTAATGACTGCATCTTCTATGACTAAGACTGTCAGAGTTAAAATTCATAACTGGACCTCCTTGAGAATCACTGAAAGCTGAAGAAAATCCTTGTGATTCCAGGACGCAAATCCTCCTTGTGCACATTACAACGAACCCCAAATTAAAAAATTATTCACAGGGCTTTGCAGTGATATGGATAGGGGACACAGAATGAACCAGCGAGGCTGGTTGTCATAACCCATCTATGGCTTAATCTCTGCGTAAATCTCTGTGACAAGTCAAAAGTGAGGACACCACATTTATTGGCTTACAAAATGTACAAGTCACCCTGCCCACACACCTACTATCTGCAGGCTGGAAACAGCCAATCTGACTACTCTTACCTTCTGACAGATTCGAGTTAGGCTGTTGCTGTTGATCAGGGCAGATCAGCCTGATCAGCTACAGCAGCCCAAGGCCAGAGCCCTAGGACTGAGCTGCTTACGACGTGGGTAAGTAGCGGCTGTCTGGGCAGCACACTGCCTCTAACGAGCGCTGCCTCTCTCTTTGACAGAAGGGCAGCAGGAAGGGCACCAGTGGGATGTCAGGGCCGACAACCCCTGTGGGCTGCCACATCGACTATAATGACCTACATCCACTCTTCTCCACCATTCTTCCCTCTGGCTTTCTACAGTATCAATGCTGTTCTGCTACACTCCACAGGGTGTAATTAGGAAGAGAGATCACCCAGCTGTATACTAATTGTCAAAACCACTTATTTTTCAGTCTTAGATTGGCAGGAGTCAGGAACTTTTCCTTCTTTAAGTTTTTATGCATCCGGTACATAGGCATACCTAATGCTGTTGTCAGAGCAAGAAAACTTTGCTGCCATAACTGACAAAATAAAATTTATGTATTCACGCCACCTGCTCCAGAAAGCTGCAGGAATTGGAGGTTTGCCAGAAACAGAAGAAAAGCAGAAGTACGGGTCTAAATTAATCCCTAATAATTGTTACAGTAAAATTCATATTAGAAGGATAATTTGCAGTGGGCTATTGTGTGAAGTGTAACAGGTAAAGGTAAAAACATCGAGCCATTCCCACACAGAAAGTCTCAGCTTTGTTCTGTTCATAGTTCAGTCAAGGCCAGTAAGTTTCCTAGAAAAATACCTCACGCTCCCATCCTGCAAACTCAGTGTCCATTCTGACTTGTGCAGACATCTAAATCCTTGCCTTTGCCTTCATTTGATTAATAAAGCCATCACATCAGTTGCTGAAGTTTACAGAGAAAGAAGATCAATATAGAACAGTATTGAATGTGCCCTTGTTCAATCCAGATCACAAGTTCTCTCCCAAGGAAAGAGCCAATCACATCTTCCTTCAGCTTGCTCACACATTGACTATTTACTTGTGAAAATGAAGACAACTCATCCCACCACCAGTATAAACCTGGTAAAATACACGGCATCTCCTCAAGCAGCAGCCAAAACCCACAGTCTGAGTGCTGAAAATTTTGGTGACAGGTTTTTGCTTTTGTTATTATCTTAATTTTTGCACTTTGGAACAAAGTGACTTCTTTAAGACTTAGCCAGCTAGGAGGGCAAACATTTGCCCAACAGATTTAATTTTAAAGTATATTTTGTTAATACAATAATAAAATTCACGAGTACCTGGACACTTAAGGCCAGGTGTTTCACCTGCTTTCCTTCCCAAACAGAACAAACAAGTTCTGTTCATATACCACCTCAAAAAATTAAAAAAAAAAAATTTAAAAAACCCTGGAAAATACAGAATATAGCTGATGACAAACTTTTATCCTGACAGCTTCCAAAGTGACCCACACAGATACTATACCTTTAGTGCTAAGAACCATCCAAATATAGCATAACCACTAGTAAATTCTTAGTTTGGTTTGGTTTGTTATTTGTTTTTAAAACCCTTATTGCTTCCTGTGGCCACTGATGAGTTTGCTGTTGCAGTGAAATCATGCACTCCTCCCAGGGGGTGCATTCTCTAAACAACTGACATTCATCAATAGATAACATTGAAATATTGGTAGGGCACCTCTGGAGAATGACATACAATTATGTAAAGCTTTGTTCAAAGGCATTCACAGGGGTCTCAGGAAATGGATTTTCATATTACTACCCATCACGGTACGTGTTATAATAAATGCTGCAGGCAGAGTTCTCCTTAGTTACTTTGGTTCCTTCTGGTAATTCTACTTCACCACTCTTAAATGTACTAAAATACGTCCTGAACAGAAAAAAGAAGGGGAACCCCAAGTTATCTTTTCAGTTATTTTTACACATCTCTTATGTGCACACTCCAAGGTGCCTGAAATGGAACTTTCTGAGTGCGTCATGTCAAAGTGACATGACTCCAAGTCTGGGCATTTTTTATACGTTTGATATTCTTCCCTGCAGAATTCAGCACCTTTCACTTGAAAGGACACCCAAGGAAGTATTTTATTACTCCACTGAAATACTTCTTTCACCTACCAGTTGACCTTTTTTCCCCCCCCTTGGCTAAATGCACATTCTTCATCTGTTGAACACTGCACTGAGGTAGGTTTAAATAAACTAAAACTGGATGGAGGACTAAGTCACTCATATTTGCAAACACACTATGCTGTGTTTTTATTTTTGAAATCTGTTTCTCATTTTAAAAAAATAGTTCCTTTTAGGCTAAGATAATGTTCTTCTGGATGCTTTGGACTGAAGTCACATTATGAAGTCTTCCCAAGAACAGTTTTGGAAGTTCATGTTTCAAGTCCCCAGTGACCTTAAACTAGCTCATTAGCTCCAGACAACAGCACAAACAGGACAGCAAAGCCCTCAGCACAGGCTGCAACAAATGGCAAGACCCAGCATGAATACTGGGGCAATTTGTTCACAGAGCTTAGTGCTCCTATGTCAATATTTCTAGCTGAGCTCGAATTAGCTAGCTGCTTCAGCCAACTAAGTTCATACAAGTTGTTACTGAAGCAGTTAAAAGCAAGCAAACAAAAAAATCTATGTCCACTGAAAACTCTACAAGTGAAATATCATTTTGGAGGAAATTTTGAAATTTGAGAATTTTAGGTAAACTGTTTTGATCTTACTGACTTAAGAAATGAAAGAAATATAAACCAGGATTGTATATATATAAACCATGTATATATATAATGTATATATATAAATGTATATATATAAACCAATGCTTAATGCTGAATTAGTAATGAAAGGTCACTATTCCTACTGAAGATTTGTGAAATACACGGGGGAAAAAAACAACAGGGAGATTTTAAAGTGCATTTATAATAATCTCCTCAGTTTGGGTCCTTTATACAATTGCCCTATTCCAATGTTAGATTGTTATGCTTAATTATCCAGGGATTTAAATATTTGCAGAACTAAAAGACTCTGCAGCTGCTTTCTGAGAAATCCTAATCTGAACTCAATTAAGGAATGACCTTCTTTCAGGATAGTTATTTCTCTGGTTCCCATGCAAATTATCCCCATGTTTTGCAGAAAGTTTTAATCCTGTAAACAGTATTTCAATATTTATCAAAATGTCTTGGATCACACCTTACAGAATAGCAGTTCTCTGCTGGAAGGAGGAGGAAAGAACCAATCAACCAGTTATAGTACCTTCATTAAAGAGTTCACTTAATTTTATAAACAGTACCTTGGATGTAAGGTCTCGGTGGAAAATGCCTTTATAGTGAAGATAACGTATTCCCCTAGCAACGTCATATGCCAGTTTCACCCTCACTGTCCAGGGCAGATGCTGGTTACTGTCTAATAGCTGTTCCAGGTTACCACAGTTGATGTACTGAAAAGACAAAGCAACATTTGTAATTAATTATTTAACTTCATATATTGTCAGGATTGTAAAATTCATCATTACACAAAAGTGTCCTCAGCTCAGCTACACATTAAAAACTTCCTCCCCTACCCCCCACAGTCTAGGCAGGCACAAAGTCTGCAGATCAAGAGAAGCTGAAAATGTCTCCCTTTACCACCTGTACCAATGCATTTGTGTTAAAAATGCATGCAACAGCCACCACTGCATTAAGTCTATGGTACTTAAACACTGGTAAATAGACCCTTCAGAAACACCTACAATATAATATCACGCTCTCATTTCAGTGTGAGGAAAATAAGGGCAAAAAGGATGAAGAGCTGGCTTTCATTCAGGGTAAGTCAACAAAGAGAGGGCTAAGTACCCAAGTGTACGTCTCGGTGCCTGATCAAGTTCGCTGATATCAATTGCCTAAACTGAAGGAGCATTAAAGAAAAATATTACAACATGTTGCTGTAAGTTACACTTTTTCACTGCTGATTAGGACTTGTAGATACAGCAATCTGATTCCCTCTGTGTTCAGTACTACATCAACCCCATCAAATGATAGCCCTTGTAAAAAAGAACCTACATTAAGATAAATGCTACAAGAGACAGTGAAATAAAGCAGCACCCAAATGATGCTAAGTAATATAACCCAGGGTTAAGACACGGCAGCTCCACTGCTCAAATAATCATTACAGCAACACCGGCCTTATGCTTTATGGATAGACCCTTTATATCACAACAGCAGCCACGTCACATTTGAGTAGCTTCTTGTTTCACTCCCAGACCCAGTCCCCTCACCAGTGACAAAGCAAAAAGACTAGCTCACTCCAGAAGGAAAACCTGGCAGCAATGCAGTGACTTTTCTCAAGAAAATCCAAGCAAAGCAGACAGGATAATTTGCTCCCAAGCCTGGTCTAAGCACATAACACTGCAGCAGGCTGCACCAACTTCGCTGCTCTGTGCCAGACAGCTCTCCAACTCTCTCTCAGGAGGCTTTGCACTTTCCTGTGTCACCTGGACAAAACATGTGCCACCATTATCAAGTTAAAATAAAAATCATAACTGCAGCTCTTGTTATTTCAGAAACTTTGTACTTGCTTGTATTTTGTTGGGCTTTGTGTCTTGGAGCCTGGGGCACAAGGCAAACATGTACCATGCACCATGCAGTGCAGATGCAGCTGAGGGCCTCGGACTATGCTATAGCAAGGAAAGGCACATGTAAGACAGACTACTAGTAAGTCCAGGGCTCATGGCTCACCTCCTGAACAGTCTACAAAACCCAGCTTCTTCCTTAACAGTTAGGCCCTGTCTTTTTCTGAGCCCACCAGTTATTTTTGAAAACCTTTTTCAGCAGATACGCAAGTTTTACAAGTAACTATTTAACGAGGCTAAATTTTGGGGGCAGATGAGGCAGAAACCAATTTTAACTGTCACAAAGCTTACCGGGAGGGGGCACCACAAAGCAGCGCGGGGCTCCCCCGCACACCCCCGGCAGCCGGGTGCATCCCGGCCCACGCACAGCAGCGCATTTCGCTGGCAGTCCAGGACGTGACCCCTCTCTCTGCCCCCTCTCTCGCAGGAGCCCTGTCGACTGCTGGACAAGCCGGGACGTACGCGTGCCCCGCAGCGGGCACTAAGCATTCTCACCCTCGGCATCTGCTTTTCTCCTTTGGTCCGATCACGGTGCTGTGCAATCCCCCTTTTGTCCTTGAGCAACAATCAAGGCAAAGGGTGAGTACAAAAGTTACTACTTTGATGCTCAAATCTGGCCCAGACCGGAGCTAACTAATCTTCTTTGAACAGCATTTGACTACAACTACCTTCTCGTATCAAAGGGGGCAACCCCATGACAGGCACCTGGGTCTAGGAAATGCTCCTATATTTAGCCATTTCGTGTTCTTATGACTACTTCAAGATGCTGTTTCATATATTTTGCATTAGATTAACCGCAGGAGAAAGACTGCAATGATATACAGGCAAGGATTTCAAAATAAGGTACAGAGAAATAGAATGCTTCCTCGTATTGACTATTTCTAGACCAAACAGGCAAAAGGTATTTGTATTTTACAATTAGGCAAGGAAAGCTCTGAACTCTGGAGAGTAATCTGACTGACATTTTAAAATGCACTGTCCTATTCTTAAGTGGTATAATTTTCCATCAAACTATTCTTTTTTGTGCTGAAGTCAAGATAGTTTAATTACGCAGAAATTTGTGCTTAGTGCATATCATTTCGCAAATTAAAATGCCTCCTGGCCCCCCTCCAAGAATCAAGGCAAGCAAGGCTTAACACACCAATGATAAAAATCAAATGTTTAGGACTACTATAAACCAGGCACTGCAGCTGGGGGTGAGGAACTTGGTCAGATGACTACACTGGAAACTAAAAATTGCAGGCTGGTGCAAGCCAGAGATCCAAAACAACCTGTCCTTTATGCTAGGAGTTCATGTGTCAGGAGAGTAGAGCAGCTCTGGAACAGGTCACTCAGAGGCTGTGCAATCTCCATCCTTGGAGATTTTCAAGACTCAACTAGACAGAGCTGCAGCCAACCTGACTTAATATTGGAAACTTTGATCTTTCTTTCTCATTGCTTTTATTTGAACCCCTAAGGGAGCTAGATGACCTTATAGAGCACTCAAGAAAATAAAATTGCTTAATATAATTTTTTTTTTTAATCACAAGCTGCTAGCATGCTTAAAGAAAAAATGCTGAATAAGATCTCTAGCTTAACTTCACATATATTCCCAGCCTCCTTGAAACAGTGCGAGCAGCACTTCTCATCCAGTTATGTTCAAATCATAACAGTATTGACCAAACTCAAACAGAAGGCACTAAAGCGCCTAGCTCAACAACTCATTTATGAAGTCACACTTTCCAATTATCTCAAACCATTTCACCTTTCTGACTGGGGAATAACAGACCATCCATATAGCACTACCATACTTGAATTCACTGGCAAGGGAATGCAAGGGGGAAGGGAATCACTGGCCTGGCTTTCTATTTTGGTTAGGGTTAACCTGTGCCGTACCATGACAATAATTGCTCCAGAAATGGTAATAAAATAAAACAAGCAACCTGTAAGAGTATAGACATACACACCGAAATGTGACAATAGCTAGCTACTATTTTGAGCATGCTCGTGCTTTCCTTTTCAGTAAAAGTAGCCTGCTGATTTGATCCACTACTGCCAAATTAGTTAAATGCACCTAATCTATTCCCCCAGCAACTTTCCAGCCAAATTAGCTTGCAGGGTCGTTCACCCATCTTAACTGCAAGGACTGGATTCCAGCATGGGCTGGGCAAAAACTGACACACACCTAGGGCACAGCACGCATGACCTGCAAGAGCAAGAATCAAACCTGACTAACACATGTACAAAACCTGCTAGGCCTCCTATCCAAAACTGCCACGGGCAAGTGCTCAGACCTCGTTTATTAGAGATGTGAGATCTGATTTTGGCTCCGAAGCACAGCAGGTTGATCATCAAGTGAACAACTAAACTAAGATTTTCCTATAGACATCTTTAAGACTCCGGTTGACCTCAAATTTTAGCTGACCAGCAGGTAATATTTGCATGCAGAGTCCTGAATTACTCCTAAGGCAAGTACCACACAGAGTTCAGTGCTCCCTCAGTGTCACATAAGTAATCCAATTCTTCCGGTCATTCAGGCTGGTAATGCAAACAGCCAGCCTGATGGCCTATTTTTTTCAGAGCCCTTCAACAACGCCTTTTCAGAACAGACACAAAATTATGCACATTATTTCCTAATTGCCAACGTAGCTGAAAGAAAAATACTTGTTCTTAATATCTTACTAGCACAAACCAGGTCTGTGTAGCAAGAATATCCCAAAGGATAGTAAGTACACCTCTTCCAAAGAGAATACTGGATTGTATTTTGTCCCTGAAACATTTCAGTGTTGGTACAGTAAGGCTGCAACACACATCATCTCAAAGCATTATTCTACTACAACAACAACAGCCATTGCGTAAGCGTACAAGCAATTGGAGCAGAGATCTGATCAGGCTATGACAATGAAAGCAAAGGACAGTACATTTCATAAAGAGACCTCGCAGCTAAATGGAGCAGTGTTTCGACCTTTTCAAACTCTGTATCATCAGGTTGCAGTGAAACAGCTACCCATTATTCCTACAGCTAGGTTTCTGATGTGTAACAGGACACCAACAGTCAGTTTTTATCTGGTTGCCAGAGTCTAAAAAGTAACCGCTTTAGGTTGTTTATTTTTGCATTTACTACAACTTAACACAGCAAACTGAACACTGGTTTAAAAGACCATTTTAGCTCACAAAAATATTATTTTCTATAAACTTATCCATGGTAAGAGCTCATTGTTTTGTTGCTAGAATGAAAGTTCAGCAAAGCTGTATTTTGTTACAGCTCTGCCGAACCTTATGAGAAAAGAGAGCAGTAGCTTCTTTGAAGGACAAGTTACCCAGAAGCTCAGCCAACCATAGGTGCTTTCTGGATCAAGGAGTGTTGAGGAAGCTTCTGATGTTACAGCTTAATGTTACGAAATGAAAAAGCAGCAGTATATAACTCTTTCCCACGCAACAGTCAGGGCATAGGGAAACATGCTACTTTAACTTAAGAACAGGGTAATAGGACTGCTTCCTTGCAAGCACTTGCAGCCACATTAATCAGACTCAAGCATATGAAATGAGAAAACAAATGAAATTAAGCATATAATGGTACTTACGCATAGCATTACATGCTTCATTTCAAGAGACTAATACTGAACCCCGGCTGTCAGATTTTAGCCTTCAAAATTCAAAATAAAGGTTTGAACATACTAATATGAGAAGTAGAAGCTTTTAAAGGAAAGTCGCATCAGATTCACATAATTCCAGCAGTTACTGCTCAAAAACAAAGACTCCAAATACTACCAAGTCTGAGGGGGAAGACTGAAGGGAACTGCAGAGAGTTTTCAATGCTACTTTGAAAACCAGTGCTGTTTCAATATGTAGATCTAATAAATAAACAACCAGATACTGCACAGGAAACCCAGAAAAAAGTTGGTCTGCTATTTACTCTGCTTTAAATGTCACTGCTTACTATTTTAAAGAGCAACAATTAGCCACAAAACTATACGGTAGCCCAAATGTTGCCAAAGGCAACACATTAAGTGGTTAAGAAAAGTAGGTGCGGAGAGCACATTTAGGATGACAGGCCACACGAGGTAAGTAAAGAACAAGTGCTCCAGGGACCAGAACACTACAAGACAAACACTGGGATAGCAACAAATTAATATATTGGAGAAGTCCAATGAAGAAAGCAGGCAGGGAAGCAGGAGGAAAGAGAAACTAGAGTCGCAGCTGTAGCACCTTCAATGTGGAGAAGAGAGATGTCAGAGCAAAGGCCACACTGCATAGCTGGACTCTAAAGGGAGACCTGGAAAGCAAAATAACATTGCAGACATTGGCGACAAATGCATTGAAGCAGTGTCAAATGAGATAGAGTTTGCATGTTTGTATCATTTCTAATGCTGGAAGTAAGAAGGTAACTCTTGTGCCTAATAAGAAAGTTGAGATCTTTTCACTCACTCAGCTTTCTGCAGAAGTTAAAAAAGTTTTAAACTCCCCTTTTCAAGGGAGACAACCCAATCTTCAGTTCTCATGTGTTTAATAGTCACCTGTCACACTCAGCACTTTCTGAGTGACTACTTTGAAGGCTTCTGGCTGCAAGACAACATGCCAATGTACCCTTCTGCCACAACTGGCATAATTAGCAACAGTGGGAGGATTGGAAATTTCCTCATTTCCCCCAACTGTTTTCATTAGCTTCAACCATGCAGAACTGGAAAAGAAAGACAGTATCGCTATGTGCAAAACTACAATATGAGATACTACAAGTTTATACATTGAGATTGACTACCAGATTAAATTGAATTGTTTTTGAAGTTAATTCATAGACCTCCACTTGGTTTACAAAAAAAACCCAAAAAACAAAAAACAAACAACCCCAAAACCAACACAAATTTACAAAACCACCTCACCCAAGTATCTCTGAGCAGTAACCTTCCATTTCCATTAATTATCTAGCACATCAATTGCACCAAACAAAATAAATTAAACATTAAAACAGAACAAGTTGGATGTTTAATTTGGGCTGTACAAGTATATTTTTAGACAGCAGGTTAACTAATGTTGCCAGGGAACAAACCACAAGTACTGAAAAAGAGTCAGAACATGCAGGAGAAGCATATTTCAGAACAAAACTCAAAATTTTTCATGAGAGACCAGAAGGGCTCAAGTGGCTAGGAAGAACAGCCTCATTGAAAGGACAGAAGAAAAGCCAAAAGCCTTCATCTAGAGGCTGCTTTTCTTTCCTGCTCCTCGGTTGCTGAAAACCAAAGGAAAAGCAGCCTGTAACCTGAAGTCAATTTCTCTTCTGCTTTTCAACCAATACAAACAATTCAGTTCTTTAATAAAAAATTACGTATTTTTAAAAAAGCGTTAACCATTTAAGGATTAAAATAATCTTGCTTTGAAAAGTGTCAGCTATTCATAGAGGAGAGGACAGGCTTCCTCATGCAATTGCCATGGCATGCTTACTCATCAGAACTCGGGACCAAAAGCCAAGAAATGCAACAGTTCTACGTGATATACCTATCTGATACATATATCTGATGGTAGAAATCAGAGTTTCTACCTGTTTCTTCTTCTGTTTCAGTTGTGGCATTGATTGATTCACTGGCTTCTCCTTCTAAAAAGGCATGTACATGCATAGCTTATGTTATATGGGTAAACAAGAATTAACATGCACTAACTCAGGAAGGAGCTGTAATGAAAACCATTTGTTGCATTCCAAACATTTAAGCACTGGCATGGAAAAGAACATGGCAAGATTTGTCTTCCTTTAATTCTCTACATCCAACAGCTCTTATGGTCATCAGGCCGAATTTATCCCTTTCCTGTCATTCCATTCAGTCAAAATTTAATGTTCACTTGCTTGCCTGCTGCTAGAAACAGAGTATCGTAAGGCTTCAACTGCAGGCATGTAGCAGAAATGCACTACTGCAACCCATACGCGTGAAGGGTTTGAAATACTTCAGGAAAGAAGCTTATTTTGTTAGAACCGGAAAACACTCCCAGTATATCTATACAAACTGACCTTGATAACCATTTTTCCTGTAATTATATTAGTAGAAAAACAGAAAGCAAAGGAGGCCTAACAAAATCCTGCATTTATAATCTGAAGTCACAACCATTTGCATTTTAAGTAGAGCCTAGTTTCAGATAAGAATCTGGGATATGGCAAGCTAGCAATGGCATAAATTAGCACACAGGCAGGGAAGAGAGAGTACCTTGTTGCTGACACAGGCAAGAGAAACAGCATCTCTACAATAACACTTCTGTTTAGAGCAGAAGGCTCTATCCATAATGACAGCACTTTGAACATACTATACACTCAGTTCTGCCTAGGAGCAAACTGTAGCCCCTGACAAGGAGCCTCTTTATTTAAATAAGGTCTTTCTCACCTTCCCCACAAAGATACCAGCAGTAGCAGCCCACAGATTATATGCCTGCAAGATTCCAGATAAATAACCTGTTTGCTTCAATTTTTGAAGGCTGTAAAACAGCTACAAGGATCTGCTGAGCACAAAAGTCATAGCACACAAACACCTCTCACACTACAAACTTTATTTAAATTCTGCACAAGGAATACTGTATTTGAGCTGTTTCAGAGTGCTCTTCCAAGCCTCAACGCTCAGCCGTGCCGCAATGTCCATTTATATTTGAGGGTGCTCAAACACTTTATTGGCAATCACAGAACGTGCCAAGATCCCCTATTAACAGTGGGATGCAAAAGCAAACATTAAAGGAATTCTGTTGTACAACTCAGTTTCTGAATGGTTTGGATGGCTGAGAAGTAAAGTGAGATGAGGAAGTGAAACTACAAAACACTTGTTAATTCAAGAGTATGCTTCCTGGGGTCCAGGGCAAAGCAGGGAGGGGGGAGGAAGAAAAAGCGATACAAACAAACTAAATTTACTGGAAAATATGTAAGAAACAAAGGGCCAGCACCACAGTATCTATGTATGCATTTCTTCAGACACACAAGTAACAGGAAAAATCTAGTCCTCAGGCAGTATTCAGTTTTCCTCCCCTTTCTTCCCCTCATACCACAACAGTTGAGAAGCTTGCAACTTCTCACTCATATTAACCTAGACGTATTTCCAGGATATCAGAAAGCAACACTAAAAGAATTGCAGGGGCTGCAGTTCAAGAATGTTTTTTCTTTTTTTCTTGAGACAATGGCAATGGGTGTCAAGACACTGATACTAAAAACCCCTCCCCAGAAAAACCCGACAGAACACACCCACACCCACCTGCATGTGTGCCACATTCATGCAGGGAAGGGAGAGGAGGAATGAGACAACGAAGGTTGCTGTTTGCAGTTCAACATTTATCTGCCTCTTATCTTACTTTCTTCTATCCTTGAAACATTCTGAGAGGAGGAAGAGGTTACCACCACCAATTTACTTAGCAAGCCTTCCTGAGAACATATTTAGATGCATCTATCTCAATTAAAACAACAAATAAATCAGGTTCCTCGTGCACTATTACAGGCTCTGAAGTGATGAAACAAGTCAATCATCCTCCTACAAGAGGGAAAAGAAAGAATTAAATCCAACATATAGCCTGTGTAGCCAAGAAGAATTATTTTTTTTTAATGAAAGAAGGAAAGGGCGGGGGAGAGAAAAGGAGGTTTAACCATAAGGTCTTAAGCTTATACACAGGCATTTAAGGAAAAGTCTAGAATGCAAAAGCTTGCATGTCCTGAAATTCTCACTGAAGTAACTGGTTGCTCATCACTTCTGATCTAACACCTGCATGCATAAATAGACTGTGCACTTGAACTTAGACTCATTTTCAAAGTCTTGGCTTCTCTCTTTACATGAGGATTTCTTTAGTGTCTCTGATTATAGTACTTTTTATGCCTGAACTTTCTTCTCTGTGAGAACCCGCCCTTCACTCCTTGCCTAATCACATATTGCAAATGCATCTAGCAGTTTCCCTGTGCCTTCAGCACAGTGCAGTGCTTACACAACTTTCACTGCTTGTCTGCTTTTGGCAAAATGAGAGACTTTCTCTGCAGAGTTGTCCCCAGTGTGTTTAATCTACCTGATCCCCACCACCCCATGGTATATTTTTCCTTTACCTGACCTGCCAGCACTTCCTCCTGAGAGACAGCCTGGATGCATCCTCCATAAGTCAACATTTTTATCCGCTTTCTGTTTCCCACAACTGACCTTTTTACTGCAGGTTTTTGAGAATCAGTTCCATCTTTCTGTAAAGCAAGGAACCACTTGAAGGTCTCTTACTTATTATTCTAATTCCGCACATGTACATGATAGGAGATCACTCTCTCTAAAAAGATGCATTTTGGGGGAATTGGTCAAATCATATCAGGCATACAGCCACAGGAAAACACTCCCAAATTCAGTAACTAAATCTTCCTCCTGTCCTCAGAACAAGTGTTGTGACCAGATACCGCAGCATTGAACTTCCTATCAAACTGAAGCTATGCCACAGGGGCCCCTACATTCTGTTGGGCTAACTTGGTAGAGCCAACCCAAAAAGTAAGTTAAAAAAAAATACCCTATTGTTTACTGTTTTCCTGGAAACCCTAGGTCTTTGATTACCGCAATCAGACAAGATGGTTAGCCTTCATTTATGAAAAAGTAAATAGCCATCAGATGTAGGGAAAAAAATTGAAAGATCATGTAACTTACATAAGGTCCTTTACATGCTTTCCAAGAAACTGGCTTTTGATACTTAAGCACTCAAAACTGCAAAGCTACAAATCAGACAGACTTAGCTGAAACTCCTGTGGAGGCCTGTATCATTTTTGCTGGAGAAGGAACTAAAGGGTCAAGCACACCACATATGCCACAACATCAGGCTGCAAAAGTATGAACTGGAGATAGAATTTCAGCCAGAACACTAAATTTCCTGCCTCCTGTCATTGAAATCCAGGCCCCCTTGTGTGATTTTAAATGGACTTTTTTGGTATGTGCAGCACATCAAGCTGTGTTTGGGACTGAAATATTTCTTCCTTTTAACTAATTCACAAAAATATTTGGTTCCCAAGGAAAATAATATAAGTAAAGAATATGTACTTTGTCTTAACTTCTGTGAAATAACTTCACTGTCTTCGACACACTGCTTTTTTGTGTTACAAAATAATTTGTGAAGCCTTAAAGGTTAAACCATAAGGTTTAAACAGTGTGACGTTCTCCAAATACCAACACTACCCTCCCTTTGCTACAAGCTTTTTAAACTCTACTTAGTATGAACAGTCTAATTTACTTATTATATTTATGCACCAGTGGATGCAAAATTAAATCTAAACATGGTACATGTGAGTCAGGTTTACTTCTACCTTTAATCAGCCTAACTCATTTCTCATGTACAAGGTATGGTGATGGGTACCGGAGTCTGCAACTCTTTAGCTGTTGGAATAACCAATTGTCTAGGCTCAGTACAAGTGCCTACAGCATTATTTCAAGAAAAATAAGACCTCTTTAGCTGATAAAACAGCATGATGGTGTCCACATCCTTCTAACCCTCAGTCAGTCTTCCTAGAGTTGATAGACTGAATCATTACTAGAAATTGGATTGTTTTGTGGTTTGGTTTGTTGGGGGGGGTTGTTGGTTTTTTTGTGTGTGTGTTTTGTTTTGGTTTCATTTTTCATGCATCCTTTCAAAAATATTTTTAGGGCAGACACCCCTCCCCCCAAGCCAATACAGTTGGTTAACCTAGCACTTTCCAGTTAATACTGCATCAGGGCATGGTTGCTTCTAGAGCTACCCATGCTTCTTGACAAGGATCAATGGCACAGGAATGGGTTTCTTCAGCTCTGCAAGCTGTGAAATGCCAGATATATTAAGCCTTTCATATGTGGATCTCTCAAGTTGGAGAGGGAAATGCTGTACTCTTCTAAAGAGAATGACTCCATGGGAAAAAAGGACATCACTTTGAAGATTAAACAATATGATGCCTTGTATAGCACAGAGAAAGGATGAGGTAGAGCCGGTCACCAAGCATCAGTCTACATTTGCTGACAATGCATTCAGCCACTTTTAAAACTGAGAGCTTAAGTGAACTGTTATAGTAAAACTGAAATTCACACTCCATATGCTGTGAAGACTGCAAAACTAAGACCAAATATGGCTCAACTGTTGACAAGCATTTTAAAAATTCTATCATGAATGATCAAGAGATTAAGGGAAGTGTTTGCACTGAAACAAGTTTATAAAAAAATTATAACTGCATTTCAAAATTATCAAAGATGGAATCATTTTGCAGCTACAGAGGGGCAAGAAAAAGCGCATGGTCTACATGTGGTCCTGGACAAAGCTATTAAAATAACTTATTTCAGAGACATATACACATACAACTACCTAATATTCAAATGTATAAGTATCACTTTTTAAATGTCACAATAATTTAATCAAAAGCTAAAAATGATACTTTGATACAAGAAAACTGAAGCACATCCCAAGGCTTAGGACTTTAAAGATTCAGGATCTTTAAAGTTTCAAAAAGATATTGCTAGAGACTTGGTTTGCCATGTAATAAAGACATTCATCTTGGAATATACACAGAAACTTCCTAAATTTTTTGATCTAAAAAAGTTCCTATTACCAACATCAAGACAGCTGCTGTATGCAACAATGAAGGTGATACTTTCATGTCTTCGTAACTTAGTCCTGTGTTCACGCACAATGAAGTAGAAAGCGGAAGCAATAGACTTGTCTTTCTGTACACATTCAGTTGGTTGGGTTTTATTAACCCCAAAAGATTGCGCTGATATTCACAGGTGCCACTAAGCAGGCTCACAGTAACAGAGGTTGTGTATCTTGTAGATTCTCTTTAACTCTATTCCCCAGAAAAAAAGAAGTAAAACACTCCAGTTCTATGTATTTTTAAAAATTATGATAGAATTAACTTGGTATTTCAAAGCATGTTAGCTTGCAACAATTTTTCTGTGGTGAGATAATACATGCTTTTTCTCAAGAACAGAAACATAAAGCACTATGCAGCAGTGAACAGGCTCAACAGACGTGTTACGTGATGCATTCATTCTATTTTAGTGCTGGAAAAAGCAGTAGCATGAAATGGAATGATTTCTCACCTTTACATTACAGACTAGCCTAGTCACCTTAACACCCGAGTTATTTCCTGCTCAGTTTTAAACCCTACTTCTGCTGCCATGACCCTTACTCATCTCCTCAGGTCCTACAGCAAACTTCTCACAGTCCCCAGTCATTAAGGGGGAGTGCAACTACTGCTGTATCAGACAAGGTTACCATTACTCTTCTCTAGAGGTCAAATCCCTGGGGTCCAGATGAATGTTTTTCTCTTGACCCTGAAGCAAGTATATGCAAGGCTTGACTCTTAATGACTCCTGTAAGGAAAAAGCTAATGAACCCAAACAGCCAATTAACAGAGGAAATAACACAGATGTGTGCTGGCTGGACTTCCAGTCCTACAATGAAAGCAGCAGAAGAGGCAAGCAAATAGTAGCAATAGGTACTCTGGTTTTATACCACATACCCATTCCTTTCAAAGCATACCATCCTGGAATTAAATATATTCTGTTCAAATGCCCAAATCCATACCAGGAGGGGTACAAAGTAACCCTAGTTTAGCAGAGAACCCAACACCTCTGACGTACTTTTCATAAAGCTAAACTTACACTTCTGGCACTTGGATTTTATACCTGCAAAGGTCCAGACTGCCTCTACACATCACACTTTCCAGCACTGGCCTCAGTACAGCACCACTGTAAGAACTACTTCCTAGTCCCGTAGAAGTACATAAAAAGAAGCTGTAGCTCTAACATGCTATGAAAAGTATCTGAACTAAGGACAAAAATAAAGCATGCAAGTAGAGATTTATTACAGTATTAATCCACAGGTCCTGCTATTCATTGGCTAAGAGATCATAAGGATCAATTTAATCTGCAGAATTTTACACATACTTAGAGTTCTTACACAGTTTAAACAGCAGTCCTTCTGCAGCATCCCAGAGCCAGGAGGCATTTAAAAATGCCAGATGCTGGCTGCTGAAAGTCATCTGAAAGACATCCTTTGTCATCATAGCATGCTAATTATTTTTTTTTTTTAATTCCTTCAAAGAAAATTCCATCTTTTTTACACTACTCTGTATCCAGACTCATTCCACTAAAAAAAAGACATTTAGGATTAACAGGTATCTTCTCAGAGCTTCCAGCAAAAACATCCAAGATAAAGATAAAGTTTGCACAGTTGCTCAATTACTCGCAAAAGTCACAGCAGTTTCTAGTTACACAAGAGCATAAAGTAAATAACTTGACATACTGCCTGAGACCTCTGACACACTCAAATAAGATGTTTTATGTATGCAAATAAGACCAAACTGGACCAGAGTTAGGGACCAAATCTGATGAGAAACAGAGGACCAAAACATCTCTACAGTTTCCTACCCCTCTGCTTTTTTGCCCATCCTCTTTTCTTTTCAATACTGCAGAAAAAGACTACAGAAAGTGCCTAAGGAAGATTTCAATAAGCAAGGGTAGCTAATGAAAAGCACAAGATATTAAGGATATAAACTGAACTGGAAATCTCTAATCAGTATGGCTTGACTGTACACATGAAGTAATACATGAACCTTTAATCTTACATGAAGTAAATGGCTTGCCTAGTAATTCTTTAATTTTTTTTTATTTTTTTTTTTGGCTACAAATTGGATGGCAGCATCCAGCAGATGAGTAAAATTTTCTGGCAGGATGAAGTTGAGAGCCCCTTAATTTCTCTTAATTTTCTACTTGATGGCACCTTTAACACAACTTTTATCTTCTCTTCAGTTGTCTCCAAGCTCAGGCTAATCAACTTAGCACTGCAGCTTCTCTCTTTTTTGAGGGACAACCACCAGAACACCATCTTATCCAGGAACTAAAACCTCAGCTGGTAAACAGGTAATACCTAAACTGGGAGCAATTCCTTTGCCATATGAAATATTTGCAGAATAACTGATAACAGGAATTAAATTTCTAATGACATGATGTTCTCTAGGGCTGACAGGCTAGCCTACTGTGATCAGCAAAGCTGCAGTAAATATTTGCAGTGCTACAGGCAGTAAAACTAAAGTTACTCAAACAATATGACTTGCACTGGTGGAATAACAGTAGGGATTAGTAAGTGTTACAGGAGATGGGGAGGATGGAGCATGGAAGGAATAGTGTTCCTGCGCTTTTTGAAACTCTCAGAAGTGTGCAGTTGCCATCTGGAAGGTAATGTATGCCTACAATTTTTGCTGTAGCGTAAAGGCTTAGAAGAGGAGACCTAAGTGATGTCTGCCTGTTTTCCTCCATTCCGGGGTCACAGACTCTCCATAGAAAGATGTCTAGGAACTGAAGGGAGGAAAAAAAGAGGGAAGGAAAATGAAACATTTTTAATAGTACATTCTGCTTGTGGAAGTTGTATACCAGAAGGATCTTCTCGCTTAAAGAACTTACTTTCCCTTCCTTGTAAAATGAAAATTCAGCACAACTGTAACAATTCTGAGAATTTTAAGCTGTTAATATTTTCTTCTTTCTAGTCAGTGCTACCTCCAAAAGTAAAACAAAAAATACTAAAAATAGGAAGGTCTCTGAAGGCCTGAAACTCCACTAATTGCATTTATAGTTTACTTAAATTATTGCTGTTGGGAGGAAAAGCAGAGAAGGAAAGCTTGTAGTTATCACAGAGGAACTTATTAAAAAACAAAACCAAAAACAAACAAACCCTCTCTCTTCAACAGCCACAAGCTCTTTCATTAAGATGAGCTTTAGGAGCACAAAAGGGATACTCTGTGCAAGAAAGAAAAAAAAATTCTTTTCCGAACTGCTACATAACAGCATTCTTGTCTCAAAACTCAAAACAATGAATTGTAGTTGATGGTAAAAACAGCACTGTCAAATTCAGTAAGCTATTACAGTGCAACACGTCAAAATTGTCCAAAAACAATTATCTTGTCCAAGATAAAAATTAACATGTCTGGAAGGACTTCTGTAGTAAATTTTTTTCCTGGACTTTACGACACAGCTATAAAAAAATTGAACTGAAAATGTGCACGAGTTCAAAGAATTCTGTGGATTCTCTAAAAAAAGTTAAAGCAGCAGTCAAGATTCTTACGGCAATTTTTGCCACATACATCTGCATTAAACTCTGTTGTCCGTACTATACATTGCCTTGAAGTCTAAAATGTCTCCTCGGTGCTCAGAGTGGTGCAGTCTGCAGTAACACATACTGGCACTGTCACGCAGCCCTGCACACACTGCCTGTAAGGTGCAGTACATGAGGCAGCTGATAAGGAGAACTCACCAAATGGGATGCACTGGAGGAGCCAGGTGCACAGAAAGGCTGACTCACCCCTTATAGTCATCTCACCGTTGTTCCAGTGCCATGTACATGGCACCCTAAAACCAAGGCTGCCCAAATACACTCTTAGACCCATGAAACATCTAATAACACACCAGATACTTGGGATGGAATCAGAAGGACTGACTGGGTAGTACACAAGCAAGAAAACAGACTGAAAGACTGCAGAAGAGGCATGTCAGGCAGACAGCAGATTCAGCCGCTGGCTGAAACAAATCTATCCGCCCCTCCGTCACAGATTGTGTTCCTGCCACACTGCCACGGCCCTGCTCCCTGCCTGAAAAAGCTCCAATGCATGTCAGATCCTGCACTGAGCAAGTAAAGCTACAGCTTTAGATTGCGGCAGCAGAGCATTTGTGCACTTTTTTACTTCATCCAGTATGAATTAATAGCCATAAAACTTCTGTTGTAACAATTAGCTATTGTTTCTGAAGCACTGCTATTTCAAGATATCCCAATCAACACTAACTCTCCCGTCCTCATCTTCTATACACAGAGCTGTCAGGGTTTTCATTACCTTCAAGAAGGAATTACCAAGCTGCGTGACTTGTTCTGTGCATATATATCTAATTATAACAAGATTTCAGCCTGACCCATCCCTCAGAAATTCAGAGAGACCTGCTTAACAGAGTTCAATAAATCATCTAAGATCCACAAAAAGGTATTAAGTGACTTTTTTATGCAAGACCATATGCTATGTTACCTGCTTCAGTGTAACAGCATAGGCCTATAGAACCTGCAACACAAATAAATTTGCCTCCCATCTAAAATGGGTGTTTGCTCATGCATCCATTCTGTGGTAAATGTGTATGGGATAAGATCATACACTTTTGCTATTAAGCCATGGCTGCTCCACACTAACTGGGTCACAGCTTCAGGTCCCCTGGAGGGTATGCTGTCTGCTAACCTCCTGGCAGTGGCTCAGATCTGGTCTCTGAATGCTCAGCAGCATCTCATGCTAACTGACACCAGAGCCTGTACTACTATGCAAGTTTCTCCAAGTCTGAGGATGCAGCGTGCCAGGAAATTAAGGAATGGAGAATAGAGAGTTGTCAGATTAGGAAGGTGGCTGGAAAACAAGAAGAGGCTTGAAGGAGAGGTTTAAATTAGGTTGGAGATCCATGCAAGTACAGCAGGAAGCCCTGCAGATTCTTATAGCTACAGAAACAAACCACTAGCTACAGATTAGAGCTCAATACTGAGAAAGGAATACCCAGTTCTTGGTTGTACAGAAAATGAGCACAGCGAAGCTCTGCCCATCAGCTCAAAGTTAGTGAGGCAGCCTAACGCTTGCCAACTCAGAGTGGTACGCCTATTAAAGTATCTACTTCACTTTCCTTAAATGTCTCTTAACTATGTGCTTGCAAGGATAGAGGTTCCTGCCAGCCTAAAACATTCTGTGACTCTAAGGATAGATACTGAACTACTTCAGAAGAGGCATATGCCATAACTTCTGGCTTGAGTGGTACTTTGAAAACAATATTGGATTTTCAAAACTGATAAGACTGTGGATTCAGAACAAGGCCAAAGTCCTAGTGCAGTCTATAATTAAACAATTCCATACTTATTTGGGGGGGGGGGGGGGGGAACCACAACCCCAAACAAACCAAAACAAACAGAAACTGCTTCTTGCCCAACAGTTTTAAAAACAAAAGCCACTTGAGAAAGGACAATTAAAACAATGTAAAATGCTGCCAAAAGGGAAAATCCCAAAGCCTACATACGATCAACACCCTCCTCAAGCAAAAAACCTGCTCTGCACGATCCACTGTGTTTAGCCTCCCATGTGTTTAAACATGCAAGAAAAGAAATCTGTAACACTTCAGACTCTGCCTTCCAGTAACAAAGTGTGGTGTATTACTAATGTAGCCCCTTAACAGGCTTACAAAATCCTCAAGGCTCCTCTAACACCATTTGTGGTTGTTGCCTGTTAATAGCACAGGAGGCGAGTAAGCACAAGTTGTCTAAGTCCATTCATCAAACCTTTGCCACAAGTTCTCAACTTCTGTCATGGAAACAAAATAAAAATAAACATGATTTCCCATCTCGGCCTCAGATATAAGCTCTAAGTGATGCTGTACCCCTTTTACTTAGGCATGTATCATCAACTGTACTCTCAAAACACAAGAAGGGATAATTAAGCTCCTTAGAGAACCGGTCCAGCATAGACTAGTGCAAGAGAGGGTTCTCCTTGCAGTGACTCAGAGACTAATTGAGCAATGGGCCTCTGAATCAAGTTTCATCTCCAAAGAACTGAAACTCTGGCAGAAGTTCTCTGAGTGCTAGTAGTGTCAGGCTAGTATCAATTATGCTGTGCACTGGAAGCTAGGAGACCTCCTTTTTGGACCACAAGCTGAAAAAAGCCACGAGACAGTAGATGATTTGTTTATCCTCCTGGGCTATATTTGAACTGGTGATTCACCACATCCATCTTACTAATAATTCCTCCAGCTCGCCATTTCAGCCCCTTCTCTAACCTCCAGAAGTCTTCAGAACTCAGCTATTACTCTACACACAGTTCAATATGAAAAATGACGCTACTTTTGCCAGAAAACAACTAATTCCACCACTTGGAATATACGCAGCTCTTAACATTCAAAAGCTCTGTAAAACCAAAGAACAACTACTGTATTGGACAAAACTGTGTGTGGATTCCCTACAACATCAATTTATGACAGCCTTTGGTCATGTTTTTTCCTATTGAAGGCGTTAAATGTCTACCTTGGTCCACATAAGAAAAGCAGTGATCATTACATGTACTTTTATAATATATCACTAAAGCTATTCTGTTTCTCAAAATTTTGCAGCAACCTTCTTCAGTCTAAAACTTTTCCTCTTTGGTCTCAATATGTTTCAGGAATCTCTTCTGTTATTCTGAATTCTAACTATAAGAAGTTATTCTTTGAAGTCTTTCTTAGATTTATTTGCTTGCCAGGAACTCAAAAATAGCTGAACAAAGCAAGCAGCTACAAAGTTAGCTCTCCATGAGGAAGCATCTGTGATGGTTTCTTTTTCTTGGCTTTCTGGGTGAGGAGGGACATTTAAATGGCAAGTAACTGGGATGAAGGGGAGAGAAAAAACAAACAAACCAACTAACCACACTGAGGAAGATCTGCCAAGATTTAGTACAACAAAATATTATGAAGCTCCATCTCTTCTAGGACACATTTAGTGTGCAGGAGGGCCTGAAACTGCCCTGTTTTAACTGAGCAGAGGTCCAAAAGAACTTTGAAATATGTTTTATTATTCACAATGAAGGTAAGCCTGCCTGAAGGACTTGATCAGCCACGTAATGCCAGATCTTAGAAACATTTCCTCTACCGAGCATAGGGTGGAGGAGGGGAATATCAAATAAACTGTCCCTCTCATATCAAAGGACCCCTCACATGTGCTGTATCTTGAAATTTCTGGAAGTGTCTTTACCTTTGCTCTTACACTAGACAAACGGGCACTGTGAACCAGTGTGCATCTCTCTGATAGTAGCTAGAACTAGAACTGCAGAATTGTCACCCCAGAAGGTGAAGAAATTCAGTGCCCATGTATGTGCATCTTTGCCTCAGAGCTGCATATAAACGTTACAGAAAGCGACGGTCACTCGTATCCTGATAATTGGCATACAGCTATCCAATCTTCTCATTTTACAGCAGTTCTTGGCAAGCATACCAGGAACCTGTTTTAATTGCTAATTAATAACATACTTGTCTTTGGGAGGTGGGAAAGGGTTAATTTTTGAATTAAGCAGTTCCTACAAAATAGAAGTAAATAAGAAGCATTAACTTTAAAAGCATAAATTTCCCCTCAATCTGTACTCAAACAGAAACAGCAGGAAAAATATTTTATTGATTTTTGACCCAAAACAGGCAATGCTATTCCTAAGAAGAAAGAATACTCCCTTCTTGTTTTTCCTAAGCTGTTAACAGGGGGATTAAACATACAACCCAGTAAAATTTGGTGGAAAGACCCATGTGAATGGAAACTTCAGTTTTGCATTTGATATCTAGATCTTGGCCATATGGCCAACGGAATAATTCCTTTCTATGGGACCCAGATTAAGGTGTAATCTTGATATTGTTCCAAAGAAGAAAAAGTGGTAGGGACTGAATACACTAATATCACCCAGCTGAAACATCCCCAATTCACCTGTGAAATGTACACACAACGGGAGTACAAGTAAGACAAACACAATGCAATGTCACTGAAACAAATAATATTGAGGGGCAGCCCAACGGTAATCCACATCTCTCATTTAGAATATTATCAGTGACATTTTATGTTCCAACTGTGGTGTTTTTTTTCATCCTAATATGTGCTTCTGATGAGAAAAGACATACAAGGGCTATGAGCAAAATACAGTTCTGAGGCCTGATTCGGCAGCCTTCCCACTGCATAGCAAATAGCATGTGATTAACTCACTTGTCACCATAAAAGATACTATCATTCAAGGTGAACAGCAGTTGCAGAGTTTGGCCCGAGAACTGTTTCATATTCAGTATGTATATCGTGAAATAGTCTTACCTCAGTAAGTGCGTGCAGCTGTCCTTGATGCACACAGACACCCATAAACCTACAAGAAACAAGAAAAGAAAAGTGGTTTGGGCTTTTTTCCCCCCCTCTTTTTTTTTTCCCTTTAAAGAAACTAAGATAATAAGAAGTATTGGATATGCCAAGAAAGAAAGGGGGGGGGGGGGGGGGGGAATCAGCCTCACAGATACTGCATATCTCAAGGTTGATTATTTAAACATCTCAGCACAAAATCATGTGCCTACACTACAATATAATTTGAATAAGCAGTTCCAAGAGAGCACAAGAGACAGCTCAAACTCAAGATGCAAAGTTACTAATTTGACTATACACGAAGGCCAGCATATAATGACTTATGCAGAAAGGAACAGTCTCAGAGTTCTGTTTTAAGGAAGTTTAAGCCAAGTAAGCCACTGCTGGTCTGCATAAATAGAAAATTACTTCCCTTTGCATTTTGCTGCTTAAGCATAAAGATGTTTCTTCCTATGCTGCTCCTAACCACTCCGGAATATGAGGGCACATACATGCAGTATACTTCCCCTCCCCAACCCCCTATTTCCAACACTTTAATCAAAGCAAGTTCCGATACTGTTCAGTACACACATTCCACAAAAGTTACCTATGCTGCACAAGGTTCAGACTCCTGCTGTTAACAGTAATGACCTTGGTTTTTCTGGAAAGCAACAGAGAACGTGCCATACATTTAATGCATGGGGAACAACAGAAAGCTCATTTTTACCATCATACAAGCTGAACTTAGAAGTGACAACATGCAAATTAATATTAATGGTAAACATCTCCCATGAGAAAGGTCAGTAAAACTTAAGTTGTAGCCACTTCAGAGCCCTCCCTGCACAGTTAAAGTATTGGTTCTTCCTAGATTAACTAATTTTCAGTTTTATCATTTAGATTGTCTCAACAAGCCAAAACACATTGTCTGTCATTTCCACAATGTTCAGAAATTTCCACTTTGCAAGCAAGGGGTAGAAATGCATGATTTCATTAAATGTGACAGAGGAATCTTGTAGAGAACAATCTGAAGGAAAAGGACCTTTCATATCCTCAAACGCTTTGGAATTTAAAAACAAAATGATGCAAGACACATGTAGTACTAGTTCAGCTAAGCTGCTTTGGAAGAAATGAATGATCCTCACTGTTCTCTTGTTTAACAGCTGACTAGTAAATTACAAGCAGCCAAAGAAAAATAATATAGGTAAGGTCCTTTGCATAAGCTGAGCTGTGGAAATCTGTTTTTATAACCAAAGAAGCAGCAAGACTAGTACTTCAACATCTATTGCCTGCTCTCACCTCAAATAATATTCAGAGTTAAATATGCAAATTTTTATTTGAGACACAGTGAAAATCCAATTCTTCTTGTGTAATGAAGAACAGTAGGGCACAACCAGGTATTCAGGGGAAAGGCAAGAAAGGTTATTTAGATACATCATCTACTCAAAACATTGCTGCTTCTGAGTTTCACCTCATACAGCAATTGCATATGAACAATTTTGTAAACAAGTTGAAAAATTAACCTTCCTGAGACTAAGAAATCCAGCGTCCTCCAGAGCTGAAATCTGTTTCTTCCTTAATTCATTCTGAAAGTCTCCAGAGATATCAGGAATTGTGTTAAAAGCTTTATTCACAAGCAAAAATGGAAAAAAAAATCCAATATATCAGTCCCACTATTAGACAACCTTTGAAAGTATTATTTTGTCTTTTATGAAACATGCTAATGATACAAGGTTATCCCAGTACTGCAATATTTTCATTTAACAAAAACTGAGGCTAAGGAATTAAAAATAATTAAAAATATTCTGTATATCAACGCTTCCTTTGTAAAGGTGTATTACATTACTTTCAAATTAGGAGCTCATTGTATTTGACTTAATTCTAAAATATGAATGTAATTAAGAATTTATCAAAATTTAGGCAAAGTTAAAATTCTTGTCTCATCTTTACCAAACAGGAAAAAAATCACTGTCACCCAAAGACTGGTAGAACTTAACTTTTGCTGCCAACTGTTTTGTTCAGGGGAAGTCTCAATGGAAACATGTTCATTACCTTTATGAACCTACACTTAAGGCAGAAAAGACACGCTGGCTCAAGTTACCAAGAGTAAGAGTTCAAGAATTCTTAAATGTTTAAGGTTTCTACTAGGAAACAGACACACATTTCTAACTTTAAATTAGAAATTAAAAACAAAGCTTAGTATCATGGTCTCACAGAAAAAAGGCTGGACATAAAGATACATTTATAAACCCCACACATTTAGAGGTTATTAGCCAGGAAAAGAGAAACCAGATACACTGATAAAGACAGAATTAATGAGTTTACAAGCAACATACTGAAACCATTTAAACTTTCTGTCAAGAATCTCAGTTTCCAGACTCTGGAAAATAGATTGATAGAATAGACCTCTAGTGATCCAAATTCCTGGAAAACTTCTTCTTAGCTGCTGTATGAAGCAATAATAAACCTCTTGGTTAAGCCAAGGACTGCTACAAAACACTGTTGGAAAGCATTTTCACTAAAAGATAATACATGCAGCTGCTACCAGGAAATACAATTACTGAGCAAGGCTTAACATAAGATTTCAATTTCTGAGATTGCCCCAGATGAGATTTCAAGTTCTGTGGATAAGAAGCTGACATGCTGGCCCAGTACAGCTGAGATTATTCCTGTTGGCTAGACGCACTGTCTCCAGAGCCAAAATGTGCTTGTAGGTGAACTTCAGCAGAATGTCTTGTCAGCCAAAGGTTACGCTTCCTATAAGCATTTCTAGTTGGAAGAAGCTTCAATGAGCCAGTCATCCACAGAACAGGAGACCATTTGCAGATTTAAGGAAGTTTATTTTCAAGACAGTCTATCTGGCCTTATCAGGAGTGCTGAAGCACTTCCAAAATCATAACTAGTGGTTGGACAAGTTTTCCCAGAAGCTGCAAATATGAAGGACGCTATTTGAGTCCACCCTACAGTGCAACACACTTCCCCCACAAAATATTTTCTAACGAATGTCAGCGATGTTCAGACATTGGAAGTCTCTTTCCATAAACCAGTTAATTCCTCGGTCTGTAACACCTGCCCTCCTAGGCAAGAGCAAGGAAAGGTATTCTGGACATTTCTTGGTCTTTTAACAGCAGTTACCCAAACTGTTTCCATTTCAGTCTGACTGCAAGGGAGAAACAGGAAGGGGGAGACTAAGAACTGTAGCCTCAGCTTGCAATCTTTGCCCCCTTGATAAATCAAACAAAACTAATATCCAGATTATACAGCCACTGTGGACATCTAGCCATTGAACACATGCTTCCCATTAAAAGAACTTCACTGGAACATGTTCCTATTCTGTAGATAAACCCAGGGCAGCTACAGTCCAACATAATAAATTGATGCCCTCTGAAATCTACTGCTTGTATGAGAAAAATTCATCAGTTTGATAACATTAAAAATAAGAAACAAACCAAACACACTGATGCAGAAGTCTCTCATATGAGCTCAATAACAGAGAGAAACAAGGTCAAAAGACAGATGCTTATTTCATTGCTCTGACTGTTGGAGAACAAAGGGGGGTGAGTAAGAATATTAAGTCTGCATTAAGGCCTTCCTTAATGTTTTAGGCACCATGCTACATTAAAAATGTATTTTAAGTTTTCTACACTTGCATTTTGATTCACAACAAAGATAAAGCATTTCATCTATCCCTTCTGTAACATATTATACATAATGCATACAGCCTCCCTTCTGCTGTCTTGCACAGCATTTCTAAAATATTCCTTTTTGATAACCACATTACACACAGGGAAGTAAAAGTATTTTTCTTTTCTGTTAAAGCACTGAGTAAGTTCAATACAGGACCAAGGATATTAAAAGACAAAAGCCATCCTTCTGCCTATCGTAACAAAGTCAATCACAAGTAATTTCACAAAAAGGAATGTTTGACAGGAGAAAACTGCACACACAAAAGGAAAAAAAAAAAAGCTGGTGTGTTCCCAGGGTACTAGATTTGTCTGAAGGGAGATGAAATAAAATTATCCTTGAAAGAATTTCATGTAATATGCACACTGCTTGCTTAGTGTGTGCGTGCACACACAAGAAGGTGGATTTAATCAATGAGTCAGTCTGCCTGCACATTCACTCCCAAACACGCAGCAATATCTCCAAGCACTCCCATGAGAGCACTTAAGACATCAGCTAAGGCTTTCTGCGTACAGAATGTTTTAAATGAAGTCCCCAAGGTACAGATCAAATAAAGAAATACTTTTTCATGCAAACAGTAGTGATATTAAAGACTGAAATTCTATCTTGAAATTGAAAATACATTAATTTAAGAGACAGCACAGGAGATGGAGAAGCTGTGTTAGCACACCACTTCATTTGTGAAAATGAGAAAAACACACCTGTAAGACATTACCAGAATGAAAAGGTATCAGTTCTCTCAGGCTGCAGCCCTAAGGCTCCCAGCCTGGGACACAAGGATGGAGATTTCTTGGGTCCTTTCCAGCCCTATTTTCTTTGATTTCGGTAAAAACTCATGACTACAGTAGCACATCAGCATTTAGAGAACCAGCGAAGCAGTGAACAACATTTACAAGCATACACCAGACCTTTCAGAACCCTAGGACCAGACTTAACCCAGCACTGAGCTTTAAATGGGACTGAAGCTAGTAAGGAAGTGAAGAAATGCTCCAAACCTCTGGTTCCCCTAACCCCAGAAATTACAGTCTTACTGTGTATTAGCCAACCTGTATTAAAGTGGCTATAGTAAACATCGCATGGTGCAAAACAGAACCCCAGCTCACTTTTCCACTCCTGATCTCAGCATCTGTTTTGAGGGAAGACGTGATAAAGCCAGCACATCCCACACCCAGGGCAAGGAGAAGTATAGATCAGAGGCAGAAAAGCTTTTAAACCTCCATGCTTAGCTTGCATGCAGGAGTGAGGTGGAGATAGATGATTTGAGATGGGGCTGATTGTAGAAACAGAGCAGAGCACTCCATGAACACCATTAGTCTGCTTTTGCCCTATCCACTGCTAAAATGTCCCTAAGCTGGTCCCTGAGGGAAAACACAAAACCAGGAAAAGTGGACCTTTCACACAGTTTCTTATGATCGCCAGACGGCAACTGAACAAGAAGTTACTACACTTTGAAAGGTTAAAGTTAAAATCTACTCAGCCTCTGGAATCACATCTGCTAATTGAAATAGGAAGCAAGGAGGAGGGAGGAAAAACACCCAAACCTCTAAATCCCCTTATTTTTTACCATCATACCAATAAGCATCATAGCTTCATGAGATGGAGTCTTCTATTCCAAAACATCCTTAACAGACTGACAAAGAGGTTCCGTTTTTGCCAAAATAATCCCTTTATTAAAGGGAAGTTTCTCATTTTCTTGATGGAAAATATATTAGAAAAATTTTTATTTTATATATGTGTGTATATATTTGACCACTAGAATCTTTGTGATGCTACCATGGGGACTTCGTAAATGAAAACTGAGCTCTTCACTTACATCAGCCAGATCAAGATGGATCTACATAGCTGGCCAACAGCAGAATCCAAGCAGAGAAATACTGAAATGAGTGAAGAATATTTCAAGTTTGCATTTCACTTCATGTCCAGCAAAACAAGTTATTTTTAAAACCTAAATAACCAGACTGATACTTCACCAAGTATTAGAAGCAGGGAAACTGAAACACAGTGACACAACTTGATTTCCTAAAATACTACAGAAGTATCACTAAGGTAAGAACACAAGCCTACCTCTAGGTAACCTCCACCGAGCTAAGGAATGGAAGAAAGTCAGCAAGTACTGACAAACTCACACTCCAGAATGGTGGTTGCAGGCTAGGATAAAAACCTCAAAAGACACCTGTAACTGTGAAAACGAGTTGATACAGACAGCACAGAAGCAAATGCAGTTCCAAACAGTCAGCAATATTTATCATTCACATCAGTGCAATCAATGGCAAAAATACAAGTATCTTTGCAATAACATCTTGAAGTTAACTGTAGTCATATGAGAATGGATAGCTTGTAAAAAGTTGCTATGTATTTTGGAGCACTGGCAAAGGGATGGATTTCTTTCATCATCTGAAGGGTAACAATGATTTTTAGCTACCAAGTACACTAAAGAGGAATCTCTCTTCCATATCACTTAGTTGACATAAACCAGGGAAGAGTGCTAGGACAAAACACATTGATTCAATTACAAGTTTTAGGTACTGAAGCAGCATCAGGATGGTCAAAAACATAATCGTGCCCAGATTAAGGAATATTTTAGTATACTAAAGTAAATGTATCATTGCTTAATCCGATACTCACTTTCTAAGACATTGACTGAACTGCATGTGTTGAAATATGTTGAGAGCAGACTTTGGATACCATAAAGCCAGTTATCTATCCAGTTTCATAATTTTACCTTTGATATTAGGGCGCCTCGCAGCCCTTTATCTGCCACAATTAACTACTGCACTTGACCTCAACATTTCAGCCTAAGAATCCACTAGCATATTTACCAGCAAACAACAGATCAGCACTAAGGAAAGTAACTTGTTTACAGCATAAGTTAACAGTAAGCAATCCTAGAGCTTACAGAAGACAAAGAAGCTCAGATGTATATATTACATAAAAATCAGAGTACACCTTCAAGGCAAGCAGAGGAGATCCAGTGATTTATCAATAAATAACTAAACCCGATGCTAGTGACAAAACAGCTTACTCAGTAATACAGAGGAAGAACTTCAAAGGACAGAAATTAAGCTAATAAAATAATATTTATCAGCAAACTGAGGTAGCTCATAGTCCCTGGAAAGGGGAAGTTATGCATTAGAACTTCTTGGAAGATGATAATTCCCTTTAAATACTAATGCAAGCTCAAAATTTCCAAAAATAATCCCAGAAAATGTTTCAGCAGGTGCACTTTGTTGTAGAACATTTTCCTAGTGACCTCTCAGCAATACTACTCCAGCTGCTCTTGCTTGCCAACATCATGTTTTCACCCCTCACCACTTTATAATAAAAAGCAAATTATTATCAAATATGATTTTGAATGCATTTCTCAAGCGTGAAATAGGTCCTAAACTGATTTTTACAACACCAGTAGGAGCACCAATGATTTACAGGTTTCTGAAACATAAATACAGATGTTTGCATGCACTTGTGTGTGTATACACACACACACACACACAGAGGCAGGTAATATTTTAAAAGGGCTAAACCTTCGCCCAGATATAAAGGGTCTGGAAATACTGCAGTAAGTTATTTTAAACCAAAAATAAAATTACACATAACTAATACACAAAACCACCAAGTTTTCTACTACAGAAAGGAAAGTAATAGTTTTTACTGTGTATTATTATTCAATAACTAAAACTATACACAATTTTCTTATTTGCATTTCTGTAGGAACATCCTTGCTTCCTGCAGCAAGGGTACTTACCTAATACATCACAAAAAGCCAATATTTTTTACCATAGAAACTGCTCTTTCAAGCAGCCTGAAATCAAGCCATTCATAAAGCAAATGGAGTTTATTCTTGAAAACAAATTATGCAAAGATAAATTGCTTCTATTTAAGTAATTTATTTCTTATGTACTCACTCATAACTGCTTAGTTGAGAACAAAGGAAAAAATATTTCTCTATTAATCCTGTGTAATAACTGGGAGACCAAATGGAATTCCTTTCTGCTTCATGAATAAATCATACATCATAGTTCTTTCTTCAGGACCATCTGTGCAACACCACTGACTTCAAATTTTTCATAGGGACGGGTATATCATCAATATGATGTCTTAGACATCATAAGACATACAAATTTCAGCAATTACTCAAAACTGAGCACAATAACTTTTGTTCTCAGCAACAGCTGTGTAACTCCATTCAAGATGGGGCAGGGTTACATTAAGCTGCAACAGAATGCTTTTGCCTGTCAAACTATCCCTTTCCTACTTTGCCTCACCCCAGCCCAAACCAAATACTTTACTTTGAATAGAGTTTTAAAGCTAGATGTTTTTAAAATAAGATTTACAAACCCATAAAGTGGATAAAGAAAGTGAAGAAGTGTACTGACTTAATGATTCTGACAGTGCCAGTCCTATGAAGTTATTCTTTCCACAAACCTTACTAAACAAGCAGCTCTATCAGTCCCCAGGATCATACACTGCTTACCTATTCTGAGGGAAAGGAAGTGGTGGATAGATATAAGAAATAATTAATGATCCTGTAACCTAAAAGCCAGATAACTGACATCATTTAAAAAACCCCAAAACAAAAACCAGCAAATAAACAGAGGAGCCAGAGGAGTTGCTGGGAACTCACCTCACCTTGGAGCAGCGAAAACAGCCTATGAACTCTATTTAGGGACAGATTACTACAATGCTTGACTAAACATACTATGATAAAACCAATGCAGTTTATTATGAGTAAAAATTTTCTACGTTCACATGTTTGGGGAGCTTTAAGGAAAAAAAAATAAAATAGGCATGAATTAATACAACACTCCCTACAGATAGTCCAGGTACTTCTGAGATGTCTCCTTGTAAATACTGAAAGAAGTGAACAAGATGACATTGTTACACATCAGTTGATGAAGACTGAGCCAGAATTTCAAGGGTCAGAAAAGTTGATTATAAAGGATTTTAGGAATCAGTACTATGTCTGTACTATTTAACAGTCTGGTGAAGAAGAGGAAATTAAACTACTTAAAGTTCACTGTGTTTCCAAAACTTTTCAGAAAGAGCTATACTGCTAGAGACTATCAAAATGGATCCCAGCTGTGCAACAGCAGTGTAGGAGAACCGGTTATTTGGTGCACTGTCATCACACCTTTAAACTCCTTCATGTTATGGCTTCAGCTAGTTATGTTAATTGCTTGTCATTCATAAAAGAGTAACCAAGACTGAAAAGATTCAAGGAATCACAAGATACACATTGAAACGTTTTGGATTTGCATCCAGTAATCTATTGCAAAAACAAGAACTACCTTTCTCCTTTCAAGAGCAGATAAATCAGATTAGTTCAACTGAGTTTCTTTTCTTCAGTCCCTCTTACCCCACCCGGTAATACTACAATAAGAAAACACTAAAAACTAGAAAGTAGACCTAAAAATACGAGGAAGCTATGGCACTTTGTGTTGTTAGTCTGCAAGATTAGTAACCGTAGGTTATCTGAATGGCGTTAAATTCGTAATAATTTAAAATCATGAAGAGAAGCCAAATTTCGCTCTTCATATCACTTCACTGATTCATCAGAAATTTATAACGTGAAAACTTGTTTTTCTCTGAAATAAGTTACTCATTACAGCTAAAATCCAGGTACCAAAATCATGTGGATTTCCAATTTGCTCAAGTCTTTTCTTCCTCCTTCCCTTCTTCCATTAAATTAAAAGCTGATCCCATACACATTCACAGCAGATACAGCGATAATGAAAAAAAGACATAAATAAGAATTGGAAATAGGAAAGCTCTACCAAACACAACCCACCTCTATATGATTTAGAAAAAAAGCCAGTATACCTTAAGATGTTTGGATGTGACAGTCTATTCATAAGTTGAACCTCTTTCAGCATGTTTGCTCTGTTGCTCTTCAGTGTGTTCATCTTCAAAGCCATTACCTGGTCTGAAGTTCTGTGCCTTACCTATAGGATACAAGCAAAAAACAGTAAGGATATGAAATGCAAGACTAAAAAGCCAGTAATGTTGTAGTACAAGTTAGGAGATCCTTCATGACAAATTACTTGACCTACACTGATTTCTGTAGTCTTCATCACACAGGTGACTTTCTATAAGCATACCATCCAAATGCAAAAAGGTATTTTGCTCTTCTCTTGCAACTAGTGATGACAGAAAGCTTGAGAAGTTGAAAAAAAAGTTATCAGCTTCTTAGCACAAGTGAAGGAAGCCACTTACTCTTCCAGGGAGAGAAAGCTTCCTACACCAAGACCTATGAAATTCACCTTGCTTCCACCCATATCCCTCCTCTTTTCCCACTGCAGTGCTTGGTGTCATTCTTACACAGAACATGTTATGAGAGGACCCGCTGGTTACAACTACAGGGCAGATTTCAGAGGTATTCAGTGTTTACTTCTGAACCAAGACCATGAACCAGATTATACATTCAGTGGACAGAAAGCATTCATAGCAACCCCTGCTGCAAAGCAGAGAGGTTACTGGACATAGTGACACCTGGTCTAGGGTGTTCAGTAGTGGCTGCAGAGTGAAAGCATGAAAAAGAGGATTTCTTTAGCAACTGCTCAGAACCAGCACACCATTCAGAGTTACCTTCCCCGGTCAGAAATGCATGATTGTGGCCATTTCTAACTGCATACTCTCGAACTAGCCTTTTTATCATCAGCACACAGACCAATGTTATGTAGATGTGTGCTACTATCAGAGAGCAGTTGTCATGATAGTGCAAGACTTGCCAAGCCTCAGAATTTCCCCGCAGTTGAGAATTCCCACAGGCATATCAGTAGTATTCATGGAAATTGTGTTCCCATTATTTTCTTCCTACATCTATACCTGCAGCTGGTAAGCAGAGAATGTGTACTTCTCAAAGCACTGAACTACCACCATGGCAAATTCATTCATGTTTATGCAGATTAGGAGAAGTTTAGAAAAGTCTGTGATGCAAGAATTTAAGACTCATCAGCTTTCTGATTTAAAACAGAAATCTACATTATGACGTAGGCACATACAAACTACCTATATTTTAAACAATGGCAGTCTGCCCCCCCTTCTATTACTCTGCTCATCTTTTCCAATGAAAGGCTTCTTTAGCTGTGATACCTGAATTACAAAAAGAAGAGCTGAACTCAAGCAGATGCAAGAAGAAAACTGGGTATGTTTTTTGGAGCTGAGGCTCACTGGTAGTTCTGAGGCAGCAAGCGATACCCATTTTCAAGTTTTATTTCCACACTATATCTTCAAGAAGAAGGGCCACGTTTCAGCTCAACATTCTCACCTAGACACAAAGCACCATGAATTCCACACAGGGATGTGCTGGGAGGAAAAGGCGTCATATTTCAGATGCGTGCCTGGCTCAATTCTTCCAACTTGCCAATCCCCATCCTAGTTTGAAGTATAGGGTAGCACTGGAGACATTGCCATTAAGTGTGATAAACAACAGCGAGGGACTGAGTGAGTAGAAAAACAGCCTTCAGATGCTTTTTCTCCGGCTTCTCCCCTGCCCACGAGCAGCTGCCTCACCTGCAGTCACCCAGTAATCCCAGTGCAAGAAGGATCAGAGAAAGGAGGTGGAGAAGCATATAGGAACCAGTACTGAGAGCAAAACCAACAGCAAGCTCATAAGCATGGGACTCCTCCTTTCAGTGGCAATACTGGCTTTAAAATAAAACTGGTCAAACTACAGCTTCAGTGCATTATAACAAGATAATCTAGAATCCTTCTGCATATAACCTGTCTTGCCGGTTTGGCATGCTTATGGGTTTTAAGCAGGCTGACTGCATGTTAAGTTGATGAGGTTTATTGTTACTTGTCAGGTTACTTGTGTCTACTGTGTGCTTTCATTAATTTTTAATTATGCAGCTTTTGTATACCCAGCCAATTTGAATGAACAAGCTAGGATGGACAGGTCAGTATCTATATACAGGCTTAAAATCCATATTAGTTATACATTAGTTTTATTAGCAGTAATGCTTTAGCTGAGGAACAAAAAAAATTAAAAATGCTGTCATGGACTTAGGAAGATTTGTTCCAACAATGCAAATTTAAATTAAGAAAAAAGGACAGTTTGGAAGCTTTTAATCTGTACACAGCAGCTAAACCAGCACACTTCCTCTGGGAGGCGGCTTAAGAATCTTGGGTGTTGTGGTGGATTAATTTGGGGTTTGTAGGGAATAGGAAGGAATTTGAAAGAATGTAACTTCTACAGGCAGAGAGATGGTCTCAACAGAACTTCCTCAGAAATCAGCTTTCCACTAACACAGAAGCTTCAAGGTCTGCCAACAGGGAATGAATAGAGGTAGAAGGTGAACAGGAACTCAGATGGGAGTGTGGTCTTAAACAGTATTTGCCTTGTCATTAACTCTGCTAGCTACCTCTTAATTTCCTGCCCATTTCTGTAATTCACTCAGTTCCATGCCAAAATTTTAAGTTCTTTTGCCTCAACTCTGAGGTAAAAGCAGAACCTACCACAGGACCTTCTTCCTTGTTCTTTGCCTTTTCCTTGTTCTGACCGCTATTCTTGAGCTAGGGAAATCTCAGAAAAGAGGGTGGGTAAGTTTCTGGGGCACTGTGTCCTGCATGCTTCCTGGATTTTCAGGTCTGATAGGCAAGGGGAAGTGGTTGGCAACTGCTTCTCAAAGGTCTGACTGTCCACAGCCAGAGAAAACTGAGCTGCTTTTCCAAAGAAAATTTTTTATTCTCCATTTCAGAAGGATATTCAGGAGTCTTTTTGGACTTGATAGACTGAGCAAGGTTCAGTGGTGAGGTCTGGGGCTTTTTCATTAATTTGTTTTATAAAATAATTTTCCCCATGTTTGGAAATAGCTCAGATTTCTAGTATATATAGCATATTCTGTACAGATAACTGGTCTCTAAACAGCACCCAACACTGTGCTGTGCTTTTTTCACTTAAAGGGACACTGTAAGGTAACACCAGGCATTTTATTTGAACTTTTGTATATTGTTCTGATGTTGGAGGTGTATTCCTGATGAATTTGACGGAACAGCAAATTACCTAATCAATCCAAAGGAGAGGCAGGAAAACAGGGACTCTTCCTCTCTTCCTAGCTACCCTTTAAGCAAGGGAAAAAGAAGCAGAACTGAAGGTGGGAGGCCATCTTCTCAAGATGACAATACCCAATATTATGAAAAAAATCAAATACCAGTTTATATTTTATGGAACACCATGCTAATCACTTGGAATATATATAAGGTTAATTGTGTTCTCCCCCCTGAAGCACACCTGGCAAACACTATTTCCAGAACAGAGTGCCAACAGCGAACAGACAGGTCCTATCTTTAAGGTCTCAGTCAAGCTCCAGATCATCTACATCGAAGAAGCTATCAGTTACACCACCCTCTGCGCCTACTTACCTGTCAGTCATACCCTAGACAAAATCTGGGTCTATTTTAGCATCCCTTGCCAAAACCCTGCCAAACTGTTTAGTTTTAATTCATCATCTCCTTTCAGGCCACCTCTGATGTCTCAACCACCTGCCTGCTCCAGAAGGAAAACCAGTAAATATTTTGGAATTTAACATTTATTTACAAGGCAGTTTTCCTCAGGCATATACCTGTATACTCAACATAAGCAGGGATTCACTCATGCAATTCAAACCTTTCACTGATGCAACTAGCAGATTGCTGTAAAGCTTTTAAAGCTGTTGACATTATTATTAATTAGGGTTCCTTGCATATCAGAGCAAGTAACCTTTCAGTGATGTCTGGATGATCATGCCTCTGCTTAGAAATATTCTGACAATCCTACAGCTGCTTTCCCATGGTGCTTTGCAGGTGCTTTTGACTTCTCAGTCTGCTTACCTATGTGTCTCCATCTCCGAGGTCACAGTAACCAGATATTGCCTCCCTGTTTTATAGCTGGCAGGCAGTTAAACTGTCTCTTTGCACTCTGATTCTCCGAGGATCAAAGTACTTTGTAAGTACTTTGACCTGGCCTGCCTGCTCATGGTGTCTCCAAACCATGTTCTGATACTGGACCTTACTGGTTCCTTTAGAAGACAGTGAGAAGTAGAGGCGGTCATGGATCCAGGCACAGAAATAGTAATATATTTGAAAGAAAAAACAGCGACTGAGTAGGGTTCACATTGGATGGAACTAGTCGCTATATAAATGCTGTACCAACTTCACAAAAGGAGTACCCTGCAAAACTTGGTGGGTTTAATTTTCAGCTTGCTGCTTAGCTACAAAATTCTTTATTATTAAATCCCTAAATATTTTTTACTAAGTCATATAGGTATGTCAGGGCTTTCTGAAAAACCAAACCTTTATATTGCTTCTGCTTTTTGCCTGGTCTGAAGGGGGAGAAGCATTTAAGCAATAGCTGAAATCTAGCCTGATTTCATCTTCCACAAGGCCTATTTGACTTTTACTATTTATTAACTGTACCCTTCCAGGTGTCCTTGGAATGTGCATCTGAGGAACACTTCCTAACACTGATGTTATAAATCACAATACAACTTCCAGTTCTGCCCCTAGCTTTTCACTGCAATTTCTTTTTTTTCCAACTATATAATGATGATTTGGAAGTATTTTGTCACCATTCTCTTCCAAAACTGCATTTAATTACTTTCCAGTTTTTCCTTCCTCTTCTGGTATCCAACCTCAATGCTTAATTACTTACAGATCTTATACAGCCTACTAAATAAAATCATGTTGCCTCTCTCTCCCTAGCACCCACACCACACAGTTATTTCTTCATTCTTTTACACACCTCAATCTTCATCTGGTCATTTCACCTTTGCCTTTCCTGACATGTGTCCGAAGTACCATTTTAAAAGCAGTCCTTTCTAGTCCAAATAGATAACCTTCCCTGAGTTTGCTTCCTGTTTCTGAGCTCTGCTGTATTATATGGGGTTGGACTAGATGACTTCTAAAAGTCCCTTCCAACCTAAACCGTTCTATGATTCTATCCATTAAAATGCTGCACATATTTTTACTTATACTGGCTCACCAACCTTACTGTTTCAAATGCTTCCTCCATACTCAGCGTGCAGCCTTCACATTAGTGACATATACAGCAAAGGTCAACTGACTTTTTATTTATCTATGTCGCCTTCTATCAATCTCTTTTCTGTAACAGTCTAGGTGTCTTTACCTGATTTGCGAGTATTTTCTCTTGTGATGACAAGAGATTAAGACATTACCTTAGTTACCTTTCTAAGCTGTTTGCACTAACTATGCTATATAACAGAACTCTATTTTCCATTGAAGAAAGCTCCCTTTAATTGAGAAGGCAAACCTGTTCTTCAGCTCAGATCACACTGTGTGTAAAACTGGAATCTCAAATGTTTTTCTAAACATTAAAATGTACTTACAGTCAGATACACATGTTCATAGTAGTGATGCCTATATCAAGTCAAAAACATCATGTCACTAGGAAAATTTGCTGTGACAAATAAGAGCTTAAAGAAGTACATCAGTCCAGATAATATTAAGCTGCTATGTTGATGCTAGGAGAGTCAGATTCGGTTGTGGTTGTTTCCAGAGTAGTAGTATATAACATCACTACACTCTAACTTCTTGGAGCAAGAAAGAAGCCTGCCAAGTGTAACAAAACTTTGCCAAGCAAAACTAGTCGGCATGTGTTACAAGAGTTTTATCACAGGTTCAAAAGATGTAAGAAACTAGGCACAAAACAAAACCCAAAAGCTTTCAAAAGCCTGAGAGTAACTGTGACTTCACTAATTTCTATTACCAAACACAGTTGTGAGAAATACCTTTACCATTTTCCCTTTAGTACAAAGGCTTGGTATTGGTCATCAAATTAAGATCCTACTTCGATAACTTCAGTGACTTCTAGCATCACCAATTCAGCAAAGTAGCATGCTCAATTACTACAGCATATTCCACACTTACAGTCAAACTAGTTCTCCATATTTTTTTTGCCAAACTAAAGTGAACTTACAATTAGCAAGATAGCAGTACGGTCAATACTTTGTAAATCCATTTGTGTGTGCCAAAAAACCCTGAATTTATCTTTTGTATTTTGTTTTTCTTCATTACCCACTGTAACATAGAACCAGGGTCCAAAATACAGCATTCATTTATTTTAAACAAACCATTTATTGATAGGAATCTGTGCACATCTCTCTGCCCTTAACTTGGTCTCAATCAAATCACAAAGGCAAAAAGAGACTACAGTCTTACTTTGAGAAAAATCACAAATTAATCAGAGGACTATTGTTCCACAGTTTGAGATGAGATACAAACGGGAACAGCCTAGGTGGGGAAGTTCACTAATTTTGTAGCCAGGTCTGCAGAACGTAACCTATAAAATGCCTTTGCAATCCAGAAGAAAGAACATGGACCCACCTCTTAAGGCAAGAAAATGCAGACGAGCATTGTCATACCACAAACTCAGCATATAGCTCAAGTATGTGCTTCATACCTGAGTCTAATCTCCTAGTCTGCAAAGGAAAAGATATACTGAGTCTGAAGTACGGTAAAAGCTCGGAAGCACAAGAATTATGCAGGACTTAAGTGCAGGCAGATGGTGTGAAAGTTACAAATTGACATTAGTGACTCAGTGTAGGCCTATTGTCAGCTATGGATTAGTTAACAACGCAATGCTGTCTCAGTATCGATTCCACCAACAGAGGTTTCATAGCTCTGTCCTCTCCTCAACCCCTAATCCAACAAGACCATCAAACAGAAGGCCCCACCCATGCAGAGCAGCGCCTGCTGCTGCCCCACACAAAGGGCCGTGCAGCCACCCCAAAGTGCTCTCAGGCTGTGACAAGCACAGCGAGATCTGGTCAGCAGCCGTGGTGACCCCCAGAGGTAGCTCATAAGGAGAGCAAAAGGGAGTCCCTACAATTTGGATATGGCCTCAGCAGCTACTGGGAACCAGACATCTTAGATGACTTGTATACAGAATTCCCAACAACTGGAGAAGTAAAGACTAACAGAAGCCATCTCATGCAGGTTTTGCAGTTCCTTTCTCTAAACATTACCAATGTCTATTAAGGGGCTACGAAGAAGCCTTTCCTATGGATCTGAGGCAACATCTCTTTTCTGTTACTGCCATCAATAATAATTTGCACTTTTCATTTTTATATTTCATGCTAGTCAGTAACATAAGCATGTGTATTACCATCACACACACATTCTCCAGACACAGGCAGTGAAATCCACCACTGAAATATATTTAACTTGCCCCCACCTCCCAGTACCAGTAAATAAGTGTTCAGAGAGGTGTGTCACAATGATCTTAAGTGATGCACCCTGTTCTCTAAGTGCAGTCATGTTAATACTGGACATATGCCAACACAGTTATTTGAAGAACAGTAAATCAGCACCTGTCTCTCAGTATCAGCTATGAATGAGCTTACACATGTGCATGTTTGCCAACTGGCAAAACACAAAAAATCCCAGAGCTGCCAACCCAGCACATCTCCATCCAGAACAGAAAACTAAACAGATCATTTAACTGTGCTTGAGAAATTGTTATGGAAAACAAGACAAAAAGCCCACAAACATTTCTGTGCCAAGGGAATCTTGCCACCTGCTTTGCCCCTGGGAAACTGCACAGTGATACTCAGATTGGCACAACTTGTCTTCCAGAAGAAAATCAAAGGCCCAAAGGACACTGAACTACTGAAGTCACTGTACTAAACAAAATCCAGACAGGGGTTCTCCCTTACTGCAAGGTCCCACTTGTTACAGTATCAGAGTGCTTTTCTTGTTGACAGAATTTGTGAGCATTCTCACTAGTTGTGAGGACAACAAAGACTTACCTCAATATATCAGCTGCTCAGCAAGAGTTAGAAGAGGCCACATTTCCAAACAGGTGGTAAGTACATTTCAGACCAGACAACTTTACATTAACCTATGGTTTGTTTTTTTTACTAAGTATTCTTTTAGCATCAAGTTTGTTTCAGTGTTTTTTGTTCTGGATTTTTACTAAAGAAACAAATACTTCACTTTTAGGTTATAATGATAGTTCCACTGTATTTTCCAGAGATTTCTTTCTCCAGCAGAGAAGCTGTCTGGCCAGAGAAAGTGAAACATACTGTAAGCAAAACTCTTTCCCCTCTTTGTTAGTTTCCTTCACTCAGTATAGTTTTAGACTTTACTTATAGTGATGCCAAGTAGGACTGTAGGAAAAAGTATTACAGAAATATGATTTTGAAAGTTTTCTGAAAATTTTTCAACACCACGACAAAAGGCTAGGCTTTCATTAGATCTGCTACCTGGTGACAGCTTTTGAGTCACTCCCAGTGTTTCCCCAACTGGTGTTATAAAGTGATTATAACATGCATATCTTAAGACTGCTAGTCAGAAAAATAAATAAATAATCAGGACTTCAGATAATAACTGTGAACTAGTCTTCCATTCTACTTTGTATTTCAAAGCATTCTCAGTTCTGCTGTATGTAAGAGTGCCCTGCAAGACAGACAGGTAATTCTGAACTTTAGTGATACTCACACATGAGTGGGGATGAAGCAATTATTTGCCCTGGTTGTGAAATCCATAAAGAATAATAACGCAGGTGAGGTTTTTAATTCCTATATTAATGATCTCTTGAAGTAAGGCTTATTTATTAGTACGTCTCCCCACAGCCTATGCCCTATAAAAGCACTGGCTAATTAAGTGACAAGGACTAGGATGACAGCAACTTGGCACCTTAATAACCAAAAAATCATTAGCAAGAAGACGACAACTGTCTGGTTTAGTGGTCACTGTACAAATCATCTTCGCAGTTGGTAGAAGGGTTCCAAAAGGCTGATACTTCACGCATCACTGTAAGACAAATCAAACTTACAAGACTTCTACTTTGACTAAGAAAGCACCGGCATCCTCAGGATTTATGCCTCATCTCAGTTCCAGAATGGTGCTTCTTCCTACTCCTGACAAGCACCAGAGTAGAGAGAGACTGATTACAACCACCTAGCTGATATAACTCAAGAGCTTGAAATGAAGTTTCAAAGTTGTTCTAGCCTTCCTGGCCAGTTTATATAACAGAGCGTCTACATTCACAAGCAAACAATTAGTAGCATGTTTTAACACTGACTTCACATAAGAGACCTTAAGCCTCAAACTTGCTTCTGTAATCTTGAGCAAGGCAAAGGAATTTCCGCCCCTAGTCAAAAGGGGAAGACTTTCAGCTTAAAATTGAATCCCATTGAAATGAGACCAAAAACCACGCGTGGACAAGATTTGTTGTCTTTCTAACAGACAACACATCACACAGGGAGGGCAGCAACAACTGCAACAGCTCTATCCCACTGCGTCAGAATGAGACGACATTTAGAAGAGGAATAACACACCACACCTGGGTGAGGAAAGACATGCACTGCTCAAATGGGTGTCACTTCTCAGTCAAGGTATATTCCCCATGACTGCAAGACCAAATATTAGATCTGCATAACCAATACGTAAAATAATCCACTTACTCCTTCCCTACTCTTTTTCCAACCTACAAGGACTTCTGCCACTATATGTCATAAGCAGAGTCCTATTTTGCCTGATGTAGCAACACCAATCTCAAGAAGAAAAAACCCAAACACTTCAGTTAAAAAAAATTCAATTGTCTAGACCATTAGTTGCCTTAAACTGTTGGTAGCTATAGGTTTCTGAACAAGCTTAATCAAGAACAGTCTGAAAAACCAGAATGGCTACACATACCACCAATGAACCAACAGGAGAGAGAGGACAATTTCTGGTTGGTGAGGCTGTTCCCATAGCCATTTAATTTTTAAAAACAAGCACAACTATTACAGCTTCTAGCCAATGGGCTTTATTAAGCTTTTTTTTCACTACAACTAAAGAGTACCTTCAAAAAACTATTTTCTAATTAGAAGACCATTTATGCACCGTAATGGCATCAATTTTTATACACCAAATACATTAAGACTGAAGTAATTCACTAATCACTTTTCTAGTTATGGAACTGATTTTTATTGTTATTTTTGCCCATGTGTTAACACCAAGTGTTACAATTCCCCAGCTCTAGAAAGTCAAATATCCAATGCTTAAAAAGTATTTAATACATACAACTAGACAGTTTCCTACAAATACTTCATAGGGTAACTAGAATAAAATACCTTTTAAGCCTATCAAACAGTCCCACAAATATCAAGGATACTGTGTGATCTCACCTATAATGTGTTACAAAGTTTTTGAAGAACACCTGCATTTGTTCAGGACCTGATCAGGCTGCTAATTCCAGAAGCAAAGAGGATCCTTTCCTAGTGCAATCCTTACATTACCTGTTCAAAACAACACATTAGAAAAATGAGAAGACTCTGAAACTGAAGCAGTAAGGACAAAGAAAAAGCATGAGACACACTTGAGGTTTCCTGTGAAATTTCACATTATCAGCTGACTTCTTCAGTGCTGCCTTCAGAATACTTTTAACCTGAACACCAGAAATACTTCCTTATGAGTTATGTAGAAAGGTATTTTTGCTGTACTTCAAATTTTGAAATGGGTAGTGTTACTATTTTGTTCCTTGAGACAAAATTACAATGCTACTAAATAGAGAAGGTATGAGGAAAGCACATATAGATGATGGAAAGCAAATCTTCCAGATACTTTCTCACTTCCTTGGAAGATTTTTACCATCCCTCTGCCAAGAGCTTCTGTGCTTCCAGCTCAACCAGCTGAAGGGGTGGTTCATGCACATTGTCTTCAGAGGTAGTCAGAGTAGCCTCATCTACTGTTGGAGGTTTTTCAGTCCAGTGTGGCTTATGCAACCACTCCTCTCTTGCTCAGTTAAATTGATTCTTCAGAGATACCTGGGAGTTAGTATCTTCCATTGCAGTAATCTCTCCTATCAGCTTTAAAGAACAGGTTAAGGTGATGTCCGTGAAGAGCAACAGATAAAGCTGCTTTTGCCCTGGGACAAAAGGAGGAAGAGCAAGATGACATGAATTCTTTTCCAACCCTAACCTTTTGACTCCACAAATCTATAAAGCAAAGAAAAACATAAAAGGTGTACCATATGGCAGGAAGGCCTAAAAAGTAATTAAAATGCCTAAGCTTGATATAAGCAAAACTTGCAGAAAGCAGTTATGCCTACTGGGCAAGAATTAGTTTCCAGAAAAAAAAATAAATTGCAATTATCTCCAGTAGGCTGCTAAAGACAAGAGGAAAACTCTTCTTACTGCATTTTAAGTCTGGGGACATGATGCAAGTTCACACACACACTGTGTTAGCCAAGCTATGGTTCCAGCGACACTAAACCTCATATACAATAGCTACCATAAAGAAAAACATCTACACACAATTAGTCTTCCTATCATCCTCTACATAAACACACAAGCATTCTGCCCAATTAAGTGATTTTATGGAGATATGTCACCATGAAGAATGTAATGTTGGCCTAAAGCATGGTGACAAAGTAATGAAACTATTCAAAAGCAAAAGCCAGAGTTGTACTATTAGGCAAATTCATCCCTTAGATTGGTATTAACAAAGAAACTGTTACCTGTTGTCAATGTTTATGTTGAGAGTTTTGAAATAATCATAATATACCCTTTTGATTATTAAGAAAATTTTGTCTCTAGATGGAATGATCAGCATATCACTGATTTGTGCTGACATGTAGCCCCTTCCCCCTTAAAAGAACTCATGGGGAAAGGTATTGGTTTGACAGTCTTGAAGATTTTATGCGGCAATGAGGTGCACACAGAGGAGATGGTAAGAACTTGCTTGTAGCATCCTGGAAGCGTGCTGGGGCCTTGTCTGCAGGAGGGAGCTCCATACCAGGCTCTGTTCTCGGCCATCCTGCAAAGGCTGGCAATGATGCACAGACTTGCATTTGGATTTAAAACACATTGACAGTTCAAATATCGCAGTGCCTGCTTATCTGTCAAAACCCAAGTTAATATAGATTCCAGCTCTGGAAAGTGCCGTCTTCAAACTCTGAGCCACTAGTTTCCAACACCTTCTCCAGTGGGATTTTGCTGAGCGTGGGCTGCAAGCCAAGCAGCAGCAACCTTGCCTTGAATTCAGATTCTCTTGCCATTTTTCCCCTGCACCTTTTCCACGTCCTTTTGCAGTCATCCTCTCCTTTTAATCTGAACTGGCATTAGTTTTTCTGCATGCTCCTTTATAAAACTACTCAAATATCTCCTTCCCTCCTTCCACACACTCACAGACATTTTACTCTTGGAAGAAGGCCTCTGTTGACATGATGTATCACTAAATGCCACAGGAAAACTGAACCCTCTGTCAGTAATGAGTTGCTAGTAGAGTCAATAAGCAAATAGACAGGACCACCTGTAGAAACAACTCAAACTAGGAAGTTCGAGCTATAAAAGGATAGTTTAAAAAAAGTAATAATAAAATATGGCTTGGGTACACAAAAGGAGGTTCTAGAATCTTCTATAATGGAAGTTTAAAGGACAGGCTGAAAATAGCTACCAAGAACAGATCACATACACGAGCCTAGCTCAGCAATGGATACTGTATTAGTTCTCATAACATCCCTTCCCAGCTTTACATAAATCTTATCACCTAATTTTAAAATTAATTAAGCTAATTGTATAACTGTTTTACAATAGCAATATATGTACCTGAACAGAAACTTCTGTAAGATATCTGGCTTCATGCCACAACCCACTATGACTAGATTAAAGACTGACTCAAGGTACAGTTGGACGTGACAAAGCAGTGTAAGACAGGGGAGTCTTTTCCAGAGCTTCCAGAGGAACTGAGCTCAGCCTCCTGTTACTCAATATTCTGCGTTCACTTACAGCTCACTGATTGAAGTTGCCACTCACAAAATTTGAAACTAAGTTTGTAGCATGACCCTGTTCACATTATTTCATTAAGTAGTGAAGTCCACTTGATATCTTACATCCATCTGAGCAAAAATTAACACCTAAATTAAAAACTTCACTACAAACAAGAACTGAAGGCTACAGAAGAGGAGACCCTCATCCATTAAACATAGGGTACTAACATGCTATATTAACAAAAAGTGGTGTGTGTTTTATGAGAGTATGACACAAAGCAAAAAGATAGTCTCTACATGTGATTGTTAAGAACAAAACCAGGGCATTCTGTGTTGGGATGTCCACTTTACAAAGACAAAGATATTGGAGAAGATGTTGGAAAGACTTACACCTATATTGCAAGAACTAGGTCATTCCCAGAGTGGGGGTGGGATAGGAAAGAGACAGAAATTGGGACTAAACAGGCCAAAAGGGTCAAACCCTAACTTGATTATGTACATGAAGTTTTATTGGGAAGAAAGAAGAGGTACTAAAAAGATGCTGGCGCAAACAAAACAATACAAAGAACAACTGAGTGGACTAAAAGGTCCAGAGACTTCAAGGTAGGTACAAATTTACAACAGTGAGATAAAACACTGAGCACTGGAATCTATGATACTGTCTTTTAGGTCTTCAGTTCAGAACTGAATTAGAAAAACAACAAGTGGAGGGGGTGGAAGGAAGCAAAACAGTGTTTTATGTGGTGCCAATATATGCTGTAGACAAAATACCAGTTACTGGTGAAATATAATGACCTTTGATTACGTGGCAATGTGTGTGTAGATGATCTAATAATCCTTCCGAACCTTAATTATTTAAGAAGTCCATAATGCATCTATTTTTAAACATATAGTTTAACCATGAGACATAATGGGCAAAGTATGACATGAAAACAGATATTCATGCCAACCAAGACAGATACTTTTTTGGGGGGAGGGTTGGGGGGATGGGGGGTGTGTCCCTCACTCTATTATACAGTTCTTACCCTGTGTTGTTTATTCTAGTTAGCAAGTTCTGTCAAACCAAGGTCAGAGGCCAAAAGAAGAAAGTGACTACTGTTTAACATCAAACATTTCTGCACTGGACTCCTCGAGGCCTGCAAAATTATAGACAGAGATATTTTAATGAAGCAGAATGGTAATCAAGTCAAAGTGCAAAAAAGACAGCTCTCAGTGAGTCACTTTGGGAAAGCCACATCAGTAGCGCCTCTCAGATCTACCACAGTCAGATAGATGTTCCAGAGATCAAGCCCACCAGCATGACAATGTGCCTGAGAGACACAGTATCATAAATGATACAAAACAGAAATGATACTAGATAGTGTACATTAGAGGTAACAGAACTACAAGTTTTATCTTAAGTATAAGTATTTGATAAAAAAGAATTATATGTAAGTGTTGTTCACACTACCCCTAAACACAACTCCACAACATCCCTGTTTCTCCTTTCGCATTAGACAGCCAGATGCTGCCTACCTTTAAGGCACCTTGAAGATACTAAATAAATATGAGAAACAGGATCCTACCCTCAGGCACAAGGTATGTATTTAGACAGGTGTACCTCCCCTGATCAGTCAGCACCTTTGAAATTCAGAGCACATAAATTTGACCGTACAAAATAATGACTAACAACTAATTGATGAATTGAGGACCATCATCCCAGGGTTTCAAATCAGAGGCCCTGCAGCATAAGCACATACAGCATGAATAGCCTGAGGATACTGACCCATTTGCACCCACCACCCCTCTTGTTAAGCAAGTTGCCCTCTCTTTCTATTCAGACTCGGCCTTGCACCTGGATAGTGCTAGTTTCATAGGCTATGGAGTCCAGACATCACAGAATAGCACTGACGTACTTCCAGCATTTGTTTCTCAAGGGTGTCCATGTCATACTGGCACTAAGATTCATCATATTTTGTTTTTCATATTGTTTCAATATATCTTAAGACATCTTCATAAGTAAGCCAGGCAAATGTGATTTAGAAGGAAGTTGCAATGTAAAACTATAATCAGAGGAGTAGCTCATGGTTCACCAGTAAACTGGTAAAATGATCAAGTAAGACTCTGGAGGTATCTGCCTGAAGTCAAACCAGAAGGTGAAGGAGGGCCAAGCACTTCTGAGACAGAATTAGAATTAAAGGTGGTCTTGAAAAATTAAGAAATGCTTCAAGGGGGGCAACACACACAAAAAAAAAGGCAGCCACCACCATCATCCCACACCACCCCCCAAAAAAAGTATGTCTCAGTTGGCATGAATATCTGCGCAAAAATGGGAAAACTGTGCAGGCAGAAGTTCTGCAGAAAGGATCTCAGTTACAGAGGATCATAAACTGAGTGCTTAGAGCTTGGTGCTGTCAGTAAGTATGCTGAAATGGGAGGGCTGATTTCCGTCTCAAAATTTTTCTCTGGAGGCACCCATGCTCAGCTGTTTAGTATTTCAGCTCTGAAAGGCAGTTTATGTCACATTTTGCCTTGCCTTATATATCTTATATTCATAGGCTCAGCTTTGCCCATCAACCATTAAACAACTATTTCATTAACTGATTTTTTGAAGGTGTTATGTACCTTCTTCTCTGCTTACAGACATACACCTGGGAAGGTCATTTGTAAGACACAAACTATGCTGACACATTGCTTAGAGTATTTAGTAAGACAGAATTTTTCTCTCTGATGATTAATTTCAAATAGTAAGTCTATTGACTCCTGCAAGGTTAAAAGCACAGTTCGAGGTGCTTAAGACTGTGCCCTTGCTGGCCTTAGTACCGTCTTCACATTTGATCTCTGCCAGTCCCAAAGACAATCTCTGGAAAACTGCACTAGCCTTAGCAGTTTTGTCAGATCATGTTTCCTGACAAATAGAAATTATTTTCCTCCGTTATACATATGTCAGCTCTCCAGCTATTGGGAAGGGGGAGCTTTCAGCAGTTAAGCTCATACTTAAAATAGTTCTATAGTGCAGGGACACCTTGCTGCTAATCAGAGTGACCCAAACATAATTTAAGAAGACAATGACAATTCATCTTCTGATAGTACTGCTAATTAGATGGCTAAGCATATTTAAAACAGCAGAAGAACGTCTGCAGTGAAACAACTATTTTAGCATCCAGAACTGCCCAAGACAAAACCATTAATTCTTCCCTGGATGTCAAAAGACTTCACCATTCCTCAATAGTAAAAACCCGCAAATTCCCCAGCAACCACACCTGTACATCAACACGACCTTCCCAACATGCAAACACACCGGACACTGAATTTGCTCAATTCTATACTGGATAAGTGAACCCTGTTTTCATGTATACATTAATAATAAACTGCCAAAAGTCCATTTTTAATATTCAGCCAAAGTGTCTAAGTATTTCCAGTCTCTCTCAAAAGTTCAGCTACAGAATGCAGAGCCAAAAAGAATACCTGAAGGAATTTTACAGCAAATTTAATATCTCATACTGGCTTTGAACCCGAAGGTATATTTAAATAGAAAAAGATCCTGGGTTTTAGTCTGACTGCTGTCCCAACACACATTTTATAATTAATATTATCTATTTACAAATACAATATTAAGCATAATACGGAAACTAATCTCTCCCACAATTACTCATAGCTCTCTCAGTCCTTATTGGTCTTCCCAGCTAGGAATTTAAAGGTTTGGGATCACAGCTGGACATTGTTCATTTACAGACAGTCTTTGCCTAGCTCCATCTTAAAAAGCAAACCTCAGTGTGCTGCACTTGCTGCTAAAAATTAGAACAGGCACTAGTCGGCTGCTTCAAACTAGATCGCTAATAGTTTGAGAGTTCAGGTTTTCTAAACTAGTTTCTATAATACTTGAAATTCATGTTCACCCAAATACTAAGTATTATAGTGATGGCTAACAAAATCAAAATGCTAGTTTAATACTTTATCCTGAATAAGCCACAAAGTTTAATTTGTGTATGAACGAAGGTGCACTAGAAATGCTAAGAGATCATGCATAACACATGTGACCACTAATATATACATCTAAGTTGCAATGTACTCCTATTCCCAAGTTAAGAGAAAGCAACTTCTATCCACTGTGGTAGACTATATTTTAAAAAGAGTTTCCACAGAAAAGGATGGAGGGGAAGAAATCACTGAAAACAATTGTCAGTTACATAGCAAAACAAAAATCCCAAACCCTCAAAACAGCCCAAGCATTCTTTGCCAAATCACTTGAGTAGTCCAATGTACGATACTCACAAAACAAATACACAACTGAAAAAAGCTCTGGTGACATGGGATTTTTTTTTGAGATACCTTTGCTAATTTAAAGAGAAGGCTTCATTGCTCTTGTAAAGTTACTTACGCAGTAAGTCTAGAACTATCCTGGATTTTTCTGTGTTCTGTCATTTAGCTGGAAGCCCGCAGATCAGACTGAACTTTTAACTGTATCAAACCATGAGGCTCTCCCTCCTGGAAGCACATCAAGGTTCTTGCATGAAATCTGATCATCAGCACAGCAGGATTAATGACAGGTGGTCAGGCTGATAAACTAGCAGAACAGAAACCTGCTTAAACGAGTATGGAACTGCATCTAAGATAAGGTACTAATGCATTCTCACCCCTTTGTGCCAAAACTGAAGCGAGACCTTGTTTGAAGCTGATGTGAAAGTAAAGGCTTTATCACTCGTCTCCCTGCAGAAGGTCTGTGGTTGCTTCTGGGAAAACAGACACTAGATACTCAGGCTCCGAGGGACCACTGCACTCAGAGTAATGCCACTGATTGCAGACGGACACGGTGTGATGTCTAGTTTAGCTTACTGAAAGGGGGAATGGCAGGGAAAGGTTTTTAAAGAGGTAGCAGACTTACTTTATGCACAGGAAGCCAAACCAGATATCAAGGATTTCTCTCAATCAACGTAAGTTCTCAAAGAGATGTTTACCTCTGCATGACACTACCTGACTAAACAAAGTGCTCTCATAAAATAAGATTTTCTTAGTAAATCACTTACTATGAATGCTGGAAATCTCCCTTTACTTTTAGCCACTTTTCCCCCCCACCTACTTTTCTTTTGCAGCAACCAATAATACCGTACCTTTCTGCTGGATATGCAAGCACCTTCCCTCAGGGCACTTCTCCATGACGTTCCTCACCAATGCATAGTAGAATATTACAGCTATTTCACCCAGTAAGTCTATCCACAAAATATGTAGCTATTTGACTACAAAACTTTTTGAACTCCCAACATAAATATGGTTGGCAATACTACTACAGGATAAATTAATAATGTAAGCAGTGGAAAAATCCAAGTATTAAAGAGGGCAAAACCCTGAATTTACACAATAGGAAAAGACACAATGCCCCATCAGCAATGCTGAGATAAACCTAAGGCAAAACTACTCCAAAACATGAATTCTGAAATTCGCACAAACAAACCGAGGTCTGTTATTCCCCAGTTACTTAGAGATGACCCAAGTCTACTGGTACGCTTTTACACTTCACAGCAGCCTCATCATAAAAGCTGTAAAGATGAGTTCCAGCAGCAAATAGAACTTTAAAAGTCTGTTCATTTCATGTTAAGAAATGTCTGGACACAAAGACAGGTCCTACAAAATGCATCATAGAAAATTTTCCAAACAGGAAAAATAAGAAGAAAAAAAACACCCACAACAAAACCTGGTTTTCAGTTGGTATACAAGCTGGCTTTATGAAGAGCTGACCTGTGCCAAGTCTTCCAAACACCCCAAACAAAATTTTTCATGTCTGCCCATTTGAAAGAATTAAAACCTTGTGTTAGTGGAAATTAAATTTCATGTGTCTAGCTAAACAGAAAAACTTCTGCAGAGTGACTTGCTTTTACACAAGACAAGTATATATGGAGATCTGAATGCCTGTGGGTATTAAAGCAACATTTAAAAAATTTTCATTTTCTAATTCACATAGTTATTCACAGCAACAAAGCTGGATAAAAGGTTTTTTGGTTTAACTTCTTAAAGAAGAGACCACATGAAGTGTCATGGAATGGACTTAATATATTGTGAGATAAAATTTTCTGGCATTTCGCTGAAATGGAAATAATCTGGAGGGTGACTTTGTTTAAAGTCAGAAACTAGGACAAGGAAACAAATTATTTTCACAATGCCTGTAAGCCTGGAATTCAACTCAATGTCCTCTTCCTCTATGATAAACCTTACCAGAACAGTCAGAAAGCAGAAATATCACCATCACTATAAAACTGCGGTTGCCTATATGGTTCCACAAACTGCTTTACAAAGATCCTATCCACTTCCCAGATCCATAGCAGCCAGCCACTGACAACATCAGTTTTTCCCATTCATACTATTTACTTCAAGCTAATCTCTCTGATCATTTGAATTAGAGGCGTGGCACAACAAGCAGCAAAGGAAACAGAGAAGAGCAGCTAATTGTATTGTAACCTCAGTGCAATTAATTTCATGGTTTCAAATTCAGTAACTGTGTGTAGATCTAACACATGCATCTAGTGTTGGGAGGCAAAGGAATGAGTACAATCCCACAAAACTAATAACCTGGCTAAATTAAAGACATTCACACTTACATATAAGAGGACCAATAGCCATTGGTATTTAATATACTACATGAATGCGAAAATACACAACAGAGACCAAAAAATAAACCAATTTTTTTAGCTTTTATGTGTCTCCCGAAGAGCCTCTGCAGCTCCCCAGATAGATTACAAGTGATAAAAAATAGCTGGAAGAGTGACAGAGGAAATATTTGAGACCTGCAAGTTCTTCATCACTCACTCACTCTCAGCACAAAAAATGAAGCAAATATGGAGAGAAAAGAACTAAACACACACCTTGAACACATCAGAGAAGAAACCAGAGCCGATTTTTTCACGTGTGAAGTCATCAAGATGAGTAAGTCTGGAAAAGGCACTTATCAGGGCTCTGTATGAAGAGGTACAAACTCTTCCTATCTGGGATGCAGTCCCTTCTCCTCCAGTGCCACCATCAAAGTCTTCAGTGCGCTCCAAGCGTGGTGGAAATCCTGCTATTGAATTCCGCTTACTTCGGTCCATTTTGAAAACAAGGTTTTATTTTACCAAGGAAGAACTCACATCTTAGGTCATTTGCCGTCTTCTCTGCCTTTGTTAGATCCTAAAATACAAGAAATTGAGATTACTGTTATCATAAACATATCTAGTAAGTTTGATAGGACTTCAACACAGCTTGCGCATATTTAAGAGAATAAGGGGAAAAAAAAAAGCAGAAGGTATCCAAGTAGGGGCATCAAAAAACAAAGGAGAGGGGGAAAAAAACCAAAAGAAAAAAACCCACCACAAAACAGCAAAACCAACCACACAGCATCATCAGTAAAGACAGACAATCTAATGATCTTTTACTTTAGATTCATGGAAATAACCTCAGCTATTACAAGATGAATAAGTTTGGAACTCAAAATTTAACTGCTAACAAAAAACTCTCATTCCCTCCCCCAGCCCCTTTCATTTTTTTACATAAATTCTGGTTGCTAAAACAAGCAACTAAGCTGGAGGAAACCCACAAAATGTAACGTTCTATTCTACTTCACTGGCGGTTGGTGACCAATCTACTGCTATTGCAAGAGAACGTTTCACATTAGGGGCTGAACAGAGGATCCCTAACCATAAAAAACAGATCAACTTTCAGTTAACTTAAAGAAAATTGTTAGCTGTCAATAACAGTAGCTGGAGCACCAAAACCTTTGTTTTTAAAACTTCCAGCTACGAGCGTTCCAAGACCAGTTCCTTAACTGGTAGGACACAAGTTTATACATACTAAAGATCCAGCTCCAGATTTATAAAAATATCAACAATACTGCTACAAAACCAAAGTATTCTTGAAAGAAAATGCCAGAACAATTCTCCCCACAAACACACTTTATAAAGCTATATTAATTTCAGTTCAACTGAAAACACAGGAAACAAGCTACATTTGCCAAGTAGAAGGGGGGAAAAAAGGTAAGGGATTTTTTTTTCTTTTAAGAGGATGATGAAGCAATCAGGATGACTCTGGAGCCCATCAAATTCAGTTTGGACTGGTAAACCTGACAGGTGGCCTACTTTTTTAAAAAAAAAAAAAAACAACTTAGATTCAGGAGGTTATTTATCTTTTCTACACTTATCTGTTCATTTACAGCAATCTGGTGAGCCCCTACAAAACCTGAACAAAGTGAGCAGTCACAAAGAGGATAAATTGCCTTTTTTTTCCCCTCCTTCCCCCCGCCCCCCCCCCCCCCAGTGTGAATGAAAAACTGGTGGGAGGGGAAGGAAACAATAAAATTTAAAAAAAAAAAAGGTGGACAAAATAATCACGAAGCAGGGAGCAGGCCAGGCAATTATACTTCTATTTAAACAGATGTACAGAACATGAATATTACACTAAATTTGAAGAACATCTCAAAAACAGAGGCACGCCAGCTGTCCTCTGAATATATAGCAGTGTTGCTATACCCATGTTTTGTATGCAGTGTATCTTTCAGAGATGCTCTGTGCCAACACATCAGAAAAACACATAGTCCTTCCCTGCCTTCAGAAGTAAGCTCTCTTGAACTGGGTGGAATTAATTTGGAGGTTGTCCTCTCCAAAAAACGGGGAAAAAAACACCTCCATAATTTTCAAGGGTGTTTATTTCAAATACCTTAACACCTACCTCTCTAAATAGGAGTTGGTGAATATAAGCGAGTCTTATCAAGGCCTCATTAAGATAATTTAATCACTACCAAATCCCATGTTGGGGTATTCCTACAGATTTTTATATGCAGACTCCCACATGCAGGAGCTTACTGCACTTTTCAGATTATACTACTACATAGTCCAATGTTATGGTGTGGCTGACTGCCACACAGAAGATCAGGATCCAATTTCTGACCTCATATTCTTGCCCCATGAGCCTTGAGGGTCTGGAAAAGGTACAGAAGCACCATGAGAAGATAAAGCCTGTTGTATCTCCCCAGCTGAGAAAAATAGCCCAGAGAACCTCCTCAGCTATAGCAAAGATACCTGGGAATTTCCAAGGCATGCTTAAATAATTCCTTTTGATCTGAAAGGGACAAACTATAATTTGGTTACTTTTCAAGGAGAAAACAAAAGAACTGTCTATGGAAGGAGGACAGGCAGGAAACCAGTGTTAACAATTCATTTTCTGGAACAGTCTGGAGACTGACCAGAAAACCTGCTGTAATTGAAACAATTTTTTAAAAACTTACTTGCATCAGAGTAGTACCCACATGCACTAGACACTTTCTAAGTAAGGGAGCAAGCATTTGCCCCAGAAATGCAGTCTGACACTCCAGTATCACAGCAACACCATATAAAGTGGACCCAGGAGCTTCTAGACACCCCTGCTAAATCTAGTAATACAACACATCCACACTGCAGCCCAGCAAACTAAAGCAACTTGTAAATCAGGGCAGTAAGTTTACATTCTCAGGTGAAGTAAGATATATGCAAAAACAAACTAGGAAAGACTGCTGTTGTCTTACCTACAGGAAGATACCAAGTTAGATAAGCAATCTTAAACAGGAGGAAAAGCCTAACTTTGCCTTAAGTATCCAGACACCATTAACAAAAGATCAGCTCTCAACATAGTCTCTCAATCTAATTTTTTTTAGCCAAATGAAAAAAAATCTCCTTCACACATACAGATCCTTTTGATTGAAATCACATGGCGAAGTTTCCAAAACTCTTTACAAATCCCACAATGAAAGAAGAGATTCAAAGTACTTCACACAACATAAACCCCAAAAGGTTTTGCCATCTGGATTCCGAAGTAACCCATTCCTTCATTTTTACCTGCTAGAGTTTGCCTTCTTTCCAGACAGCTACACAAAATCCTTGGAAATTATTAGGATAGAACTCTATTTGTCTAGTTTTCTGCCCAGGATTGCCTACACAGAATTACAGGAAAACTTCAAGTGGGCACAATTCCAAGCAGGCCTCCTGTCATTTTGGCCAATTACACTAATGATCACATTCTCAATGAAATCAACCAAGGTTTAATTGACTGTCAAGTCAGTCTGAGGTACTTTAATTTACTACCTTGTATGGTTAATTAAAGTGCAGTGAACAGAATCCAAGACGATCCTGCAAATCCTGCAACCAGCCAAAAGGTTGTTGGGTATTTTTTTTCATATTAAAGTTCAGCTTAAACCAATAAATTCTTAGCTTTCAGACCAATTTTTCTGACATCCTTATACAAGAAAAACACACCCCACTCTGCCAAGACAAAAACATTTAGAAATACACCTCTCAAAACGCATACCTGCCCTACTCATCCATTTATTACATTATTGAGAAGCAATTTCAGAATGTTTCATGCCCTAGCACATTTCAACTTCTTCGTTTAAAAAACACAAACCTTGAAGAAATAAAAATATTATCCACGTTAATATTATACTAAGATCAGTTCCTCCACTGTATGAATGCATTGATTTTTCGAATTGTAGAAATTACTATAAATACAAATACTATCAGCATTTATTTGGTTAATTAGACATTTGGCATTCAAAACCAATGCCTAAGCCTGCAAATATTTAAAGATGTAAACCTCACAACAGCACATCAAGTTATACCCCACACATCAATGTAAAACTAACAGGTGACATATATTAGCCAGCACTTAACATTTTATACTTCATAGACATAAAAATGGGGAAGGCTTCTCAACTTTAGCAGCATCTCTTTAATGCCTCGGGGTATAAAACAAGATCCTTCCAAAAAAACATTTCAATTCATTACTAAGACTTTTTCTGTCTCCAGTATCTTTATAACGTGCATATTTGTACTCAAACGTCAAACTCACAATTTCCTAAAAGATGGCCTTAACAACAACAACAACCATTTTTAGACACAGAAGACTGTCGCTAGGCATTCAGCCTGGAAAGCAATAAATCTGATGGATGCATGTTATTAATTTGAAAAGGTTTTCTGAAGAACAAGATGCCAAAGCTTTGACATAAGTTATTTGCCAAGAGTTAACTATTTAAACTCTTAGTTTGATGTAGCTCAAAACACAGCACTACAAAAACATGAAGGAATTATGCTGGCAAGTGTCACTCAAAAAAAAAAAGGGGGGGGGGGGCCAGGAAGAATTCACTGTAGTAAGGTGCAAATTTCAGAGAAGCTTCAAAGGAATGTAAAGAACAAAATTTTCCAAAGACTGAATTGACTTTGAGGTCACCTGCCTAGGAGAAAAAAAAAAAAAGAAAAAAGTGTTCAGGAATGAAACACAAGAAATCAAACTAAACAGGTAAAGAGAACCAGGCATTTCACAATTTTGTTCTCAACAGCTGTCATCCATTTTCCTAACAGAGGAAAGTTCCTTGGTTTGTCCATAACTTAGCTTCTTGTCTTTGGGAGAAAGATAATACCAAATATTTACAGACAAAGTAAATACAGTACCAGAGCTTGCACTATGTTTAGCCCAGCTCATCCTGAAGCTGAAGTCTTTTTGACTACTTTTACAGGATTAAATCTTAGGGTCCAGTTTACAGTCTCAATTGCAACATTACACTCGAATGTGAAAATCCCACCATTTTCTATTTCAATTTAGGTAACACTTTGCTTTAATTTCGTCTCCGCTGTAGGGCATAATTCCTAGCTCTAGCCAGTACTGTCATAGTATAAGCTTCCCATAACTAGGGCTGACACTCCTCAGAACAGCACTGAATTGGCCCTACTACACCACTCCAGAAACTGGAAGTCTGCTAAAATGCATCGTCGTTTTGTAATGCAAACAAACCTCCAAAGAGGCTAAGCAGAAACAAACAGTTCATTTATTTTGTGACTGTAGCCAAGTCTGAAACCAGTAAGAGAAACTAGCCATTAACTTATTGCAAAGCTCAGGACTCAGGGCCAAGGTTGTAGGTTTAAAAATATTTGCATCCAGCATAGGCATAAATTCTGGCACATATTTAGAAGGCAAACAGAACTGGGGGGGTGGGAAGATCAGAAACCCACAAACAAACAAAAAACCGCTTGATCCTTACGCCCATAGTATAATTGCCAGCAGTTTCTAGGGTCCAATTATAATAAAAAACTAAACCTCTACAGAAGGACCTTGCAAAAATCCATTCATCTCCTAGTCTGGTTTTATTCCCTCCAGTCCACAGTGCAGACAGACTCTAGCCTAGTTACAGAGCATCGTCAGAGTTAAATGATCACTCAAGTAGACCATGTACAATACACAGCTGCTGCATCAAATGGATAATTATATTATGTTTGCCTAACAAAACAGCGCTCAGTAGAGACACTGAGAAGCCACTCATGCCTTCCAGGTGTCAGCAAGCTGACATTTGCTTTAGCTCTTGAGAAAAACAAAGGGAGGCAAAGCCTTCCAATACCAACAGGTATTGTAACATCTCAATAATCAAGGCATTTTCCCCTTGGCCTCTCTGCCAGGTTTATGACTGAGAGCTGACAGATCTGTTAGCACTGGGGGGGGGCTTGCAGGAGACGAGCAGCAACTTTCTGTTGCTTCACTGCAGCCAGTGAGACAATCCAGCACCGCAAGACAAGAAAAGAGAACAATAATGCTTGTAAGAGGGAGGAAGATCAAGTAAGCAGGCTGAATTACATACCTGACTAACCTCTATTGGACAAAACCTTACATATCATCAAACAAGACAGTCAATATTTGTATTTTCCAGCTAAAAGTATAATCTCCACAACTATTAAACACATTCCATAATCTACCCTTAAAATACAGCTGAAACACCAGTCCATGTTACCTCAAAACGGCCAGTACCATGTTTACTTCAGGTACCAGCTGCACAAACAGAACAGTAACACAGTCTTGACTAACCCGTTTATGAATTTTTGAAGCAAGAACAGGGCTTCACAAATCTGTTGTTGGTAAGGTACTGGAGGCATTGGAGTCTGCTGGTATTTACATATCAATCTGAAGCACCCTGAGTACCAAGGAGGAACATGTAACTCGGTTTGTGAGCCACAGACCTGGAGCATACAAAGTCAGCCTTCAGAAGCAACGTTATTTCAGCTACCTCCCCTCCTGGCTGCAAGAGCTATGACAGTTCTCCAGCACAACCAATGGGACAATCATATCAAAAAGTGGCTTAGCCACTACCAGAAATGTGTTCAACTTAAAAATAAGTGAGAGGGCCATATGAAAAGAAGCTTACTGTCTAAGTCAGAAGGAGGAGTTGGCAACAGACAACAGATGGAGCCAATGGGATAGTTGCTGATTATTAGATGCACTTACCGACAGACAGCTTCAAATTAGTATATTACTAATAAGCAGGAAAAGGGCTTAAAAATTTTATGAACATTGACCATTTTTTTGATCTTGCCTAGAAGAGCACTTATTTTTGTGCCAGGCTGCAAGGATCCAATAAAAAGCTTCGCTGTTGTGCAAATGCATGGTTCTCAGCTACAGGAAGAATACAGAAAGGGAACCTATGATGCAAGTGAACCACAAGCTTCATTCTTTTCTGCAGCAGACACAGAAGCAGCCCTTTAACCCTGAGTTTCTTTCATGAATTTGTGAAATCATTTACATAAAGAATTACAATGCAAAAGCACAAATGTATAGAATTGGAGGTTACAGGAGGCCTACACCACCACTCATGCAGACCAACTTTCTCCTTCCACAGTCAGAAAAATATTAAGCACTGAAGCAAGGATTGCTCCATCCCTACCTCCTGCTCCACTCCTGCTGCCAGCCAAGCATCCTAACAAAACAGCACAAAAGAAGTTCAAAGCAAAAACCATAGGAGAGCACACACTTGCCACCAGGTACAGGGAACACACACCCCTCTACCTTCTGATCAAGCTGCTCAGGTTTTGCATGCGAGTTTTATATTAAGACAAACCAAAACGGACAACAGAATTACACAGCCATGTCTACAGCTGTACAGTATACTTCTGCGAGAGTCAGAAAAATGACACTGTTATTGGTCTATCAGGATACAGTATGCAACGATAATTTCCAAAGATGAAGATGATGAAAGGCTTATGGCTAAAACACTGGGTATATCAGAGTTTCTCACTAAAAAAAAAATCTTATCTTAGGTTGTAAATTCCACTGCCTAATTAGGTACATAGAACTGTAAGTCTGTTGATTTTGCAGACAATAAAATATGCTAGAACTCTGATCTCTACTAAAAAATTAATCATTTCAGTTGAAGCATAAAAGCTTCTCATAAATGATCCTAAATACTAGCCATAAGTCTTTTTTAGAGGGACAGACAGAAAGGTATAAACTTAAATAAAATTCAGTTCGGTACTCCTGAAATTTTAGATTTCAACTATCAAGGTACCACCTATCAGAATACCCAAGCTGAAAGTCCCCCGAACTTAAAGCAAATACAGTTCCCACCCTCAAAGGAATGCACCATGAAGAGCGACCATCTGCGTTTATATAGCACCTTTCATCTGAAGGCCACAAAGCAAACATATATGCACGTACACCTGAACAGCCGAGCCTGTCACTAAAACGTGATTCACGTATTCTTACAGGGTAAGAATACAGCAAAACCCGCGCCAGGCTTTCACACCTCTTGGTAAAGCGACCATTTTCAAGGCAATCCTCGCGTGGTTGGGAAAAGCCCCCAGCCGTGTCCGGGCAGCTCCTCGCCCCCGGTCAGGACAGGGGTTTCTGCAGCCGGCTCTCCCCGCAGCGCTCCGGTCCTGCGGCTCCCGCCCCCGCTCCACACCCCCAGGGGTGCACCCCGCAGCCCCCCCCCATCTCCCCCGCTCACCGAGACGCACCGCTCGCCCCGCCGCACCGGGGCCGGGGGGACCCCGCCCGCTGCCCCCTCCCCGCCGCCAGAAGGCTGCCCTTCCCCGGAACGGCCCCCCTCTTCCCCCGGGGGCGCCCCCCACCCGCAAGGCCCTTCCCCTCGCCGCTCACCCGCAGGGACGCGGGGTACCCCCGGTGTCCCCCGCCGCCCCCCGGCCCTTACCTGAGCGGCGGCGCCAGCAGGGCCCGCGGGCGGCGCGGCCTCTCATGGCTGCATACCCCACCCGCGGCCAAGCCCCAGCTCCTCAGCAGCCCGGCGAGGGTCTTCCCCGCCGCTGCGGCAAGCGAGGGGGCCCCATGTGAGGAGGGAGCCCAGCTGCGGAACCCGCGGCCGCGATCGCCCCAGCTCCTCCTCCTCCTCCTCCTCCTCCTCCTCACGCGTCCGCCCCCCCGCTGAGCCGCCCACAGCACCGGGGCGGCTCCCGACCGGGAGACGCCCCTCCCTAGCATCCAATCAACGCCGGGAAAAGCTGGATGGACGGTGGCGCTCGACCAATGGACGAAGGGAAGGCGGGCGGAGTGACTCGCAGGTAGTCCACGTGAGTGGCGCTTTCTAATTGGCCATGAGCGACTTGAGAGGCAGGAAGTTTGACCAACCGCACGAGAGACAACAACTCCCGGAGGCAGAGTGGGAGCCAATGGTAGGAAAGAGAGGGGGGCGTTGCTAGGGGCGCCTCGCTTCCACTGGTCAGCCTTTGAGGGCGGATTATAAATAAGAGAGTTAGCCAGTAGGGGTGTGGTGCGCGCCGTGACGGACGGGCGGAAGAGCCAGTCACCGTATGTTTATAGGCAGTGGTAGGCGTGAAGCTGTCAGGGGAGCGGGTTGTGTGCGGGTGCCATGGCGGTGGTGGGCCGGGTCGCTGGGGAGAGGCTGGCGGCCGAGCGGCCTCGCATCGCTGCGGCGGGGGCTGGGGTGTGCGCCGGCCGGTGATCGGCTGTCTGTCCGGGGAGGGCGGGAACCCCTGCCCTCTTGGGGAGGGGCTGCCCAGCGGCCCGCGGAACCTCACCGCCCGCCTCGGGCCCACCGGTACCGCGGCCGGGCCCGGCGCCAGCCCTTGCCCCGCGCCCGACAGCCGCTCCCGCACCGCCGAGGGAACACCCGGCTTTAAAATGACCATACCTGGGCTCCGTGGCGGCCTCCCTGCCCTACTGCCTTCAGCGACCGGCCCCCACCACGTTTCCCACAGGCTCACCCCTTGTTCTGGTCTCTTCCTCCCTCCAGCTCTCAGGGCTTCAGCATTATACTCAAACCCTTCCTTTTTTTGTCAGCTGCCTGCACCCAAGCCGTGGTGTCAGTCCCGGCAGAGGAGCACAGAATCCCAGAATGGCAGGGGTTGGAAGGGGCCTCTGGAGATCACCTTGTCCAACCCCCCTGCTTGAGCAGGGACTCCCAGAGCAGGGGCACAGGACTGTGTCCAGGTAGGGTTTCAACGTCTCCATGGAAGGGACTCCACAGCCTCCCTGGGCAGCCTGTGCCCCTGCTCTGGCACCCGCACAGGAAATAAATCTTTCCTCATATTCAGGTGGAACTAACTGTGTTCCAACTTGTGCCCGTTGCCCCTTGGCACCACAAAAGAGTCCGGCCCCATCCTCTTGACACCCACGCTTTAGATATTTGTAAGTATTGACAAGATTTCCCCCTCAGTCTTCTCCAGGCTGAACAGACCCAGTTCTCTCAACCTTTCCTCATAAGCCCCTCGAGCCTGTAGCCTGCTTACTGCATCTCAAATTTTCTGAGGTTCTGGCTGCCAAGCTGTAATAAGTCTGTGTTTTTCACATATAAACTGGGTTTTTTTCGCACTATAACTTAGCCACATGTAGGCAGTTTGTAACAGGTATAGAAAAAGATATCTTTCTTCCTGCTAGGACACACTGCCAAACTTCAAGTATCCGTTCCAAAGCACAGTGGGACTAGAACATCTCATTAAATGGTTGTAAGGGGGTTTTGGTTTTGTTTTACATTGGCAAGGGATTGATTTTTTTTCCCTGACCTCATCCTTGGCAAAGGCTGAGCTATTTTTACTGAAACTCTTCAAAAAACAAAGTTTATTTGCTGTAGAGTCTTGGATAGAATAACCATATCCCAAGCAGTTAAAAAGAGCGGAGTTATGACTAAAGAGGGTCTCAGACAAGAACGCATCGCTCAACCTTGCCATACCATATTAGTACTATGTTTTTCTCATTATCCTTGGTCATTAAGTTAACATCTAATCTTTTCAGCTCAATCCAAAATGTGCTTGAGTGTGTTTCATGTTGGAAACATCAGCACCAACTCTACAAATAATACTGAATGGAGATTTACCCTGACAGTTGGATTAAAATCTCTGCTCTGCAATTTATTGATTGAATTTAGTCTCAGAATTTCACTCAAGCCTACAGTGAAAATTTCTCTGTAAATTTAACTGCAAAAAATGTAATAATTTTTGCACAGGTAATAACTTAGAAGTATTTTATGTAGGGGAAAGAGTTGTCCTGTTTTCTTTATTTCCCTTCTCAGTTTCCTTCACAGGAAATTTTCTCACACTCCCAAAAGTTAAATATCAACCACACACAAGCATCTCTTCTAATGACAGCTCAAACACAGGGTTCAGCAAAGCTTTTGTAATTAAGCCATTAAACAATTATTATCATATCCATTGTATTTTAATCAGCGACGAAGCAGATGGAACAGCTCAGACCCATCAGTGTCTTCTGCTCACTGATACTCAAGCAGAACTGAGCTCCAGAATGGGGCTTTTCAACAAGACTAATTTTTTAGAACTAATTTTTTAAAGTCAAATTTCAATGCTGTGCATTTTGCTGGGATTTATCCAAGCAAGTGTAACAGACTTTACAAAGCCGGCTCTGAAGCATGTCCTTCCCCACGGTCGTTCACTATGCTGGTGCGCAGTGATCCCCGCGGCCTTGTACCTGGTTAAAGAAACCTCTGTGCCTCCTCCTTTCATCTCACTGTTCTGTTCCTGCTGGTTTGGAAGCTATTAGTTAGCGTCAAGATGACATCTGGTGGTAGGTTTTTATTACTTCTCTTTTTTGGGGAGCTAATCCCAGCACCATGAATCATCTTTCCCCAGTTCCCCATCATAAATTTCACCTCTTCTTCTGATTCCCAGGCAAGATACACATTGTCTCTGCTTTTAGCGTGCAAATATCTCATGGGTAATATCCAGGAACAAGCATTTATCCCATGGGCTGGTGCAAAGTAACATCATTACAATATGCCAGTGTGATTCAGTGAAGTTAAATCTCAGTTGGAAATGCTCATACTGTATTTCACATAACATTGCATGAGGTCCTGTGATGTGTGTTGTAGATGCTCCCTGTTTTGAGAGGGAAATAAGACCCCTCCTACACCTTTATCACAAAGGCAAGGCCTACGTTTCGAAAGCAGAAAAGCACATGTTTTGCCAGTGACCACGTGTGTACGTACACCAGCAGCAGAACCTCTGTCTGAGAAAATCCCCTGTCCGTCCTCACAGCTGGCAGAAGTACCGCAGCAAACCTGTGGCCTTAAAATCTGCAGAAGATGAGTCTCTTTTGCAGTCTTCCTCTGTTGCCTGGAGAGAGGAATATTAACGTTGTATTAGAAGACTCATCAGAGAGACTCATCAAAGGCAAAGTCTTGCAGATGTCACAGCCTACTCCGTTCTAACGATCTCTCTCCTGCATCCCAGAAGGGTCACGCAGACTGTAGATACGGCAGGAAGCTCTGCTCACGGCGGGTATTCCCCTCTCCTCCAGCTGCCCCCAGGCTGCTGCCCCGTGCAAAGATCAGCCAATCCAAAAAGCAGCTCTGTGGCTTGTGGTTTGGTCTTCTCTGCTCTCAGATGTATTCGCTTCCCCAGAAAGATCATGCTGGCTTTTTAAATGTAGCCGGTTTGGCAAAAGGGTGGTGAAGGGTTAACTCACAGCGTGGCAGTAAAAATAGACATGAGAGGACTTGGGTGAGAGCAGGCAGGAGGGGGAATTCACTTCCTCCAGGCTTTGGGAATGCCCCAGAGGAGTGAAGTTTGGGAGATTTTGCCTTCTAAAGAAAGATGCTGCAACATAACCACACAACTTTTGCCACCACTGTAGCAGAGCGGGTATTTTCCCCCAACAGAGAGCTCCAATTTTGTGGGCTCCAAAATTAAACAAGTGTCAGGCAATGGGGACTGTCTCTCTCCCCTCCCAGGGGACCAAGACAGTGTGTCAACTTCACAGCACTGTGGTGAGATTGGGCACATTAGTGATTTAACCCAAGGAATACTTTATGTAATTAAACCTGTCATGGAAAAACATCTTCTTTAGATAGGATTGGTCAAATTCTGCTCTGATTTACACCAGTGGAGATCTGGAGTCATGTCACAGGAGCTGGAGGAGAGGGTCCCAGCAGGACTGCCTGGAATTTGCCCTTGTTTAGTGTCAACGCTGTCCCTTTTCTAGCCCCTATCCTCGGTGGTCATTTAACAGGACAACCATGAAATAATTATCCCTTTACACTGTCAGTCACACACCAAACCCCCCAGATTTCAAAAAGCATCTTAACAGGTTCCCCTAGAGGTGCATCCTTCCACCTGCACCTCCCTCAGCCAGCCTTGCAGGTGGCCTTTGCAGACCAAGGTGAGGTTTTCTCGTGGGTGAGAGGCCATTTCCCACTGCTCTGAGCAGGGGAAGGGACAGCACAGGCTGCGCTTGGACCCTGTGGTCCTTGTCATGTCATAACCATCCTCCTGGCAGCAAGGAGGGCTCTGCGGGGGCTGCCTGCCCGCTGTCCTCTGGATGAGGATTTACATGCCTGCTGATGAAGAGCAAGGTTAACGAATCTGTCTCACCACCAGTGCAGGCAAGGCAAACAGCCTGTCCTTGTGCACAAAGCCATGCTGGCATATCAGCCCGAACCTGGCACTGCGCGTCTCTGCACGGGACCTGGCAGTCGTGGGATTGTCAGAGCCTCTTCCATGTTTCTACTCCAGGAGGCTGGGCAGACCCCAGGCAAGAGGCTGGCAGCAGCACCCGACACTCTGCCTCAGGAACCAGAGAGGGCTTATGCTGGGGCAGATGGATATTCCCATTTAGGCAGCTGCCATGCTGTGACTGGTGCCATGGCCTTGCGCTCCCCTGCCTGCTCATCACGGCCATCTGCTGCCCTGGCTTCAGCTCAGAGCCTGTCCCCACTGCAACCGTGCCATGGCACAGCTATAGCCGAGCTCCTGGTTGGTACCGTGGGCATGGAGCAGCACAGAGCTGGCCAGCTTGCTCCAGCCTGCTCTACGATGCTCCCAGACGTTATGCTGTGTGAACACCGGGATGGTGAGGCAGGACTGACCCCCTATTGCTGTGCCTGGGTGGCTTCAGCCCTGGGGAGAGCCCATCAGACCATGCTCCAGCCTTTTGGGCCTGAGGGCCAAAGGGTGAGACCCCAGTGCTCCGAGCAGGCCTGGGGCACAGCTCCCCTCATCAGCCCCTGAATTTTGGGTTGTCTGATACCAAAACACCGATTTTGTAGGGAAAAACTTTAAACATCTGACAAAGGTGTATTCACAGTAACAACCACCAGAGTGCAGAAATACAAACTTGCACTAGCTTGAACCATGGTGGATGCCCAAAGAGACCACACAATCCTATTAAGCATCGAGGCCACCAGCCCACACAGCCACCAGTCCCACCTCTCCTGCCCCACGCCGAGGCCTGAAAGGGTTCCTGCATTGCCTGGTGCACGGTCCTCACACCCCAGCTAGAACAACTGTTCTCTGGCATGAAAGCACAGCTCTTTGCCTCCCTGGGCAGTGCAGCAGGCTCCCTTCCTCTGGTTACACTCTTCACACTTGCCCTTACCACTGCAATTACAATTGCACAGAGACTCATTGTGGCACTGAAATCAGAGACCTCTGCCACAGCAGAGCTCTTCAGCGTGTTCCCACTGGCCACCCTGGGCTTGGGCAGCCCCAGGTCTGCCCCTGCTTCCTCCAGCCTGGGCTTTCTGCAGATCTTCAAGACAAGCATCCGGCTGCTACTGGATCCCTGCTTGGCTGCCTGAGAGATCCTGCTCTGGGATCAGCATGACCCTGTATACATTTAGGTCTCCCAGCCCCCTAATTTTCCCCAGCTCACTGAGCCAGCAAAATCCCACTGTTTATTATTCCTCTGCCCCAGTTGTTCTCTGTCTCCGATGCTTTTTGTTGATCTGCTTTTTTTCTTCGATTTTGTTTTTCCTTTCTTCCTTTGCTGGGTTACAAATCTGTGAAGGGCCCTTGGAAAGGAAGATGAGTCAGGGCAGATACTCAGGGGGAAAAAGACAAGCTCCCAGCCTTGAAGTCAGGTTCACTGCCTGCGTCACTGTTATTAAAAATAGATGAATGGCAGTGGTGTTTGCATTGGAGGAGCATCAGGGGAGATGTAATATCCCAGGCTGCTGAGCAAATGCTCCCTCTGCCTGCCTGCAAGTCACCCAGTAGCATCTTCTGCTCTTTGATAAATTCTTTTTTTCTTGTCTCTGACTTGTGAGATTTAATTTACCTTTCATAAAAAACTGTTTTAATGTTTCAGCCTTGGGTGGGGGGTGGGGATGTCTCTCCTTGGACTAGCTCTTCTGCTCTGGTCAGTTGGCCACCAGCTCTCTTGAGAACTAAAAAAACCCTTCAAGTGCCAAGTCATCTCCCTTCGAGAGCAGCCCCTCTCTCCATCCCACAGGGAAGTGCTTCGCTGAGAGAGCCACCATCTGAGGTAATAGATTGGCCCATCTACCCCAAGACCAACTCTGATCATGCCCAGCCCTCTTGAAAAAGCAGGTTTGCAAGGTGGCGTGGGGCAGGCTGGGATCTGCTGAGCTCTCTGCAAGGGCAGGGTCAGATGTGCACCCACAGTGCTCCCGTGCCCAGTGGCGAAGGGCAGAGGACAGAGAGGCTGAAGAGCAAGAAATGGGAAGATTTATGTGAACCCAGTGAACCACCCACGTCCCAGCAGTGCTGGCTACAGCTGCCATCTCTCTGCCCAGGGCTCCTGCTGCTGCCACCACTCACCCCTGGGCTGTGTGGAAGAGGTGCAACTCTTTGGGTTGCACAGGGGCCATGCTGAGGTGACAGTGGCAGTGGGACTAAAGCTGCACCGCTGCTCCGCTCACTCAGGGGATGCTCAACTCATGTCGTAGCCCAGACTGGGGGACACAGCTCAAGCGCTGAGCTTACGCATCTCTCCCAGGGCCAACATCTCTCTCACTCCTACCTTTATCCTTACTTCCCCTCAGCCATTTTGCTGCCACTATTTTCCACTCACTTGTTTTCTATTATCTGCTTCTTCCTATTGAATTAACATAATCAACATTATCATCTCTGGCCTGCTCCATGCTCTGGCCACCATCCAGAAACAAAAGGACAGGAGCTAAATAAAGCCACTGCAAGAGAGTGTGTGACACTGGCAGAAGTCGATGCTGTGTTTTTCGAGCACAACATTTTCTTTCAGAACTTATTCTAAGTCCTCAACTCTCATTGCTACCCAGACCAGTGTCTGGTCTACATGCTGCATGGGCGTGCAAAGATGTTTTCAGTCTCTTCCAGAACAGTCCAGAGCGACTACCCCCTGAGCAAGTCAGAGCCCCTGTATAGCACACACGGACATAGACAGCTGCTGCCTGGTGTCTGAGGGGAATATTTTTGCTCACTCCAAGAGAAAGTGGCAGTGCACCAGTGGGGAGTTAAATTGCCCCTTGTTTTACCTCCCTTCTCCAGCGTAGGAGAGCGGCAGTGTCATTGCAAAGGCATGGTCACACTGATGCAGTTTTCTCACTCCCAGCTGCCCCTTCCATGCTATGAGGAGCTGAAGGGTCCTCATTAGTGTGTTAATCTTAATCTTAATGAGTGTGGAGATCAGCTAAAGTAATAGCAGTGACCTGCAGGGGGGCTTATCTGCCCAGGTTTATTGTTGCTGCTCACAACCCCTTGGGGAGTGCCAGCCCGATGCTCTCCTTGTCACCCAGCTGTTGAAGATACCCTGTGCCATGTCTATACGCTTAATTAAAGCAGAGGGACTGGTAACCTTGACGACTGAGAGCTGTTATCTATAAGCCAGCTGAGATGGATATCGTTTTGGCATCTCCTGAGAGAGACCAGAGGAGAGACATGAGTCAGAAGCTTGCAGGCATCAGACAAGTTCATGAACTGTGGCCGCAGCCAGCAGTGCCAATGTCCCCCGGAGCTCATGTCCTCCCCAGGGGTGGGTGCTGTGGGGAGTGGAAATGCCCTGGTCCCTCACTGCTGAGATCTGGCAGGTTCCAAGGTGCCAGGTCGGTGGTGCACGCTGTGGCACCGGGAGCCCAAGCCCATCTGGCACAAAGGACGCTTTGTGCTGTGGCGTTGGTGGGGAGCAGAAGACTCTTATAACTTACCAAAAAGTTGTAAATACATTTAAAAGAATTCCCCTTAGAATTGGGAAATTTGTACCAGCCCAATTACTTCTGTGTTAACGGGATGCCAGAAAATGGTACATCTACTTTTGGTGGTGGTATCAAGCAGCTAGAAACACATTTCCAATGAGGGGCTGAGATTTATGGTTTTTTTCTTTTTAAAGATCCAGCAAAAGATGTGATCAGTTCTGCATCAGATCAACACTGTTCTCTTCTACCTGCCTCTGAACTGAGGGCAGGAGCCTCCAAGGAGCCCCACATTGAAGAGGGAAGGCAAGACTTCTCAGGGAACAAAAATATCCATTTCCACCTTCCTCCTCTGTCCTGTGGTGCTGCAGACACGGGTATCGGGACAGAGGAGAGGACTCACAGCCCCACCTCTGCCAAAGCAGCCTGAGAGAGGGTCAGCCATGACACAGGGCCCCCAGATGCCTCCAAGGCCACCTGTTCTTTGCACCCACATCAGAGGAGCCCCAAACTTTCCCAGTGTTTCTGTGAGAGCTGACGGGGCAGGACAGGAGGGCTCATGCCAGATGCACCACATGAGGCTGAGATTGGAGAGGATGCACCATGACAAGGGATTTGCAAGGGGATTTTTGGTCCTTCCGGAGAACAGCCTGGGTGCAGGGTGCCTGGCCGGGCGCCTGGCCACTGCCAGCTTTATAATGGGGTTTCTTTTTCAGAAATGACGACCAGAAGACAGCGGTCAGACTTTCTGAATGATAGCTGCTGGCTTAGCCCTCACAATACCTGGATCGGATTGGCCAGCCCCAGGAGGCCGGGTGGGATGTGGGGCCAGGATGTGCCCCACAGGCTGCAGGATGCCCTGAAAAACCAGCTGTGGCCCCTTGAGCACCCAGCTCAGCATCCAGGGGTGCTTGGAGCAGCACTGCACCTGGCTGCACCCACAGACCCAGCTACCCCACAACAGTGCTGGGGCCCCAGGGTAATGTCACTAGTTGGGCTTGGCCACTGTCCCCAGCCCTGTATGGGGCAGAAGCAGGGGTGCCAGGCACAACTGGGGGTGCCAGGGGCTATGCAGGACAAGACTGAGGGATGGTGAGAGCCCAGACTGGGGTCACTTGGACCAGCATGGGGTGTCGGGGTGGTGCAGGACCGGGCCGGGGATGCCCGGGACAGAAGGACCGGACCGGGGGTGCCCTCCCCGCACTAGGGGTGACCGGTCAGAGGATACCGGGGCCGGTGCGGGACTGGACCAAGACTGCCCTGCCCGAACCGGGGGTGCCGGGAGGCAAAGGCTTTGCCAGTGGGCGGTGCCGAACCGGACCGAGGGTGCCGGGGACAGAAGGGCGAACCGGACCGGGAGTGCTCTGCCCGAAACGGGGGTGCCGGGGACCGGACCGGAGGGGCGGGTCCAATGCGGGTCCGGACCGGCCGGGGATGCGGGGGGTGCCGGGAGTGCGGGGGGCGGCAGCGGCCCCCGCCCCGCGCCTCCGGGGCCGCACCACGTGCCGCCCGCCCCGCCCCGCCCCGCCCCGGTGCCGCCCCGGTGCCGCCGGCGGAGCCAGCGCGGATCGGCCCAGCATGGAGGGGACGCGGCGTGCCCTGCTCCGCCTGGCCGCCGCCTGCTGCCTGCTCTGCGCCCTGCCAGGTACTGGGGGCGGCCGCCCGAGGGGGGCCGGGGCGGGGGGGGCGGCCCGGGGGTCCCGCCGCTCCCGCCGCGGCGGGGAGCACGGCGCCGGGAGCAGCCGTCGGGGCAGCGCCGGGGCCCGGGCGCCTCCACCGTCTGGCGGGGCTGCGGGAGGGGGTCTGGGGAGCCCTCCCCGGGGACGGAAACCTCCGGACAGCAGCGTCCCGGGCCTGGTCCCGAAACTGGGGCGAAGTGCCGCCCACCCCGGGCACCGTCGCCCCGGCGGGCGCGCAGGTAGGGTCGCCCGGAGATGCTCGGGGGGGAGCCCGGGCGAGCTCAAAGGCGGCAGTGAGGCCGCCCGCCCCGGCCTTGCCCATACAAGGCAGCTGCAGGCAGAGCTCGCTGCTCCCCCGCCAGCGGAGCCGGGCCGGGCTCACCTCCCCGCCCCGGCGGGGAACCCGAGGGGATGCGCGGGGAGGGCGAGCAGCGAGCCCGGAGGCACTCGCCCGCCATCATCCAGCCCTGCGAGCCCACTCTCCCCCCACTCCGCAGCTCTTGAGTGCCTACGAGCCGCTGCTGAGCTTCCCACCGAGGGGACCCCGGACAAAGCCCAGGCTCTGCCGCCTCCCTGCAGGCACAGGGTGCCCGTCCCGCTGTGCGTGCTTGGATGCTGGTGTCCCGGAGGGAGCAGGAGCCAGACCCCAGCCCCAGGCAGCCTCTCCCAGGCTGTATTTTGGCTCGGCTCCACGAGCAACACGTCCCCACGTGGGCAGGCGCAGCCTGCAGCGTGGCGCTGACAGCCCCGTCCGCCGACACGCTGCCGAGCCCTGCCGCGTGGCTGGGAGCGCACCCCGAGTCGGGGGGCTGCCGCCACCCCCTGTGACCCTGGCAGCGACGAAGTCTGGGCTGGCATTTAGGGGCTTGCCTGGGGCTGGGGAAGAGAACGCTTTTCCTTGCGGCTGAGTAAAAACCCTTGGCTAGAGCCTGGTCAGATCACAGCACGGTGATGACGGCAGGAGACCAAGGGGTAACACACAGAAACTTGGTTCCTTATAACTAATTGGGCTGGTAAAACCCTAGCGTAGGTGCCTGCGGGGCTACCCCAGCAGCGAGAGCAGCGCTCAGGCAGAGGTTTTGGGTGCTGGATGCGGTTTGGCTGGGTTTGAGGCTGAGCATGGGGAAACAGTCCCAGCCCAGCCCCCTTCATGTGGGCAAAGCCTTGAGTAACGCTGTGCTCCCTGTGCGAGGGTGGCTGCGCTGTGACAGGGTGCAGGGAGGCTACCGCTGGCAGAGGAACGACTCGGGATTTCAATCACCGAGAGAAGGAGGAGCCTGGGGCTGCCGCTGGCTGTGCTGGCCCCGTGTTTTGCAGTGTTTCCTGCCCCCAGCACACTGGGGTACCCCTGGGGAGTCCCCTGCCCCAGCTGGCTCATAAGAGCCCTCTCGCTACAAAGTCCAAGACTCAAACTGCTGGGCTCTACCAGATTTAAGGTTGCGTTGTGTTTTTCCTGGGATCTTTCATGCTTAGTGTCCCAATCCCAAAGTCCCTTCACAGCCTCAGGAAATGGCACCTATGCAGCTGGCCTGGCCCTCAGGGCTCTTGGATCCACTAGCTAATCCCAGCCACAGTTGAGGGAGCAAAAGTTTTGCGAAAATAGGTGGCGTGGAATAGATGCCACCAATTAAAAAATGCCCCTTGGCAAGCACACCCTTAATGAGACACCAGAGAATCTCAGCAAGACAATGATGGGGGAAGGGAAAGGTTTGCCTGGAGATTGGCCCTAAAGTAGACAGTTGCTAGACAAACCTGTCCAAAACCGAGCTTGTCCCAGCTCCGTGCGCTGGTCTCTGCCCTGCTCCTGGTGCAGATCCTCTTTGCCTGCACTGTCTGGCAGTGCCTGCTCCCGCTCCCCGGGCAGGCTTGCTGCGGGGCCACAGAGGGGCTCGGGCTGCTGCGTCCCCTGCGCTCTGCCCACCCCAGCCTCTCAATGCAGCCTTTCTTTGCTGCCTGCGGAAATCCACTTCCTCCAGCACCGTTAGCCTTACGAATAAAACCTTGAGTAATTTTTGTCTGGGCATTTTGCTGGCTACCCCTCCTGCCCTGAGCTGCCTCGCAAGTGGAGGGGACAGTGCGGGGCCGGGAGCGGTAGAGGGGCATAAAGCCCAGTCTGTCAATGGCCGGGGCCATGCACACAGGCAGGCAGTGTGTCCGCTTGCAGAGCCCTGCAGCCAGTTTGCCATGGTTTTTTCCCCTTGTTTGCCCAGGGTGAGGGGGAGTGGATGGACCCAACCCCGCCCTGGATGGCTCTAGTGCTCCTGCACCCCGAACTGAGCCACAGCTGGGTCCTCACCTCAGGATGGTACCTCTGGCTGTGTGGGGTAACCACCAATCCTGCACCGCCTGCCCAGCCCCATCATGTCATGTCATCAGTCTTCAATGCCATTCCTGCACGTGTTCTTCCCCCAGGTGCAGGGTGCATCTTGGCTTCCTTCTGCCCTTCCAAGGCCTGAGGCGCTGGGCAGGGGCGAAGCACTCACCTCCTCCAGCTCCCCTAGCCCCACCCCTCCAGGCAAGGGGCAGCAGAGATGATCCAAGGCATGGAGGCACCTCTCCATCCTTCCTTTCCACTGAAACCCTCTGGGTGGGCAGACGCAGTTCTTGCTGCAGGAGTTTCCACAGGGCTGCCTTGCAATGGCAGTGGCTGCCTTTGAGCCCACCACACTCTGTGGGGCAGCTCTCATAAGGCTCAGCACCGCTCAGGTCTGTGGTCATGTCCTGAGCACTGTAGGGCTGCTCAGGACAGGGCCAGGGCAAGTGCTCGCCCTGCATGACCCAAACTGCGGCCACTCAGGGCAGGATGCAGCCTCCAAGCCCCACAGCCCATGAACCCAGCAGCCACAGAGCTGGAAGGTCCTGGGGGCTGCTTGGGGCTGAGCAGATTTCCTGATGTCCAGACTCCCCCCAGCTCACGCACCACACTGCACTGGAGACCAGGCTCCCTGCTGACATGGGGCTGCTATTAAGGCAACTTGCTAATTAATTTTCTCCTGATGACCTGCGTGCTTCCTGGACTGCAGCTGTGAGTCCCAAGGTAAGCAGGGAAGGGCTGGCTGATGCCAGAGCTCCCTGCTGTTGCTGTGTTTTTGGGGTTATGCAGCTGCAGAGAAGGGCAGGCTTCCCAGGCCTTGGGTGCCATGTGTGTCACCAGCAGCCCCATGGCAAAGTGGTCTTCATCATGGCTCAATCCCTCCACTGGGGAACAAAGCAAACGGGATGGGAGCCTCCTGGGCACCTTCTTGCCAAGCAGGGCGCTTCATAGCTGTGTATGGCCAGTGGAAAATAACTGCTGGTGTGACAGTGGTGGCTGAGCAAGGCAGCCTGCTCTCCCCTTTTGCTGTGCCACAGGGATTTGGGATACGCCCCCTTGCCTCTAAATGGGGGATCAGTGATGGGGCTTCATGCAAACCTGTGGGAAAGCAGTTTCTTGCACCTCTCCCTGCCCCAGCTGGGTGCGGAAGGGCTCACGTGGCAGGGCTAGGCAGAGCATGCCACCCTGGGGTGCTGCATCCTGCAGGCAGGCGCTCAGACTAATGCTGCCCCCCTCTCCGATGCACCTCCTCGGCTCAGGCTCCAGCACTGCTGCGTGATCTGGGCATGTCTGTGCTGCTTTATGGCTTTTCCTAGTACTGAAGAACCTGTGCTCGGCATTTATGGCGCTCTTTCCAGGGCTGCTCATCTCTGCTCTCGCAACTCTTGCTCTGCCCAGCTCTGCTCTGCCACCATGGGCTGGTTGTCCCCATCCCAAATGCAGTGCCACCAAACAAGGTGGTAGCACTGGCACGTTCCTGGCTCCCCTTTTTGCTCCCCAGAGGTTCAAGCTTGATGCCCTGCATCCGCAGATGCCCTGGGGAAGCATCCTCCTGCCTGCCCGGGCAGGCTGGGCGCTGGGCTGTCCCTCCCCAGTGCTGCGCTCGCTCGGCGCCCCGTATCTAATCTGAGCCCCGTCTCGTGCTCAGCTCGTGGCCACCTGCCTATTGGAACTTCTCTGTCAGGAGACCCGGTTTCTATTCCTGTCCCTTAGCACAGCCCTTGCTTTGCAGCGTGCCTGGCCTGGCAGCTCTCCAGGGCCGCGCTGGGCACTCAGAACCCCAGTTCAGCCCCTGCCCCCAGTTTTGCTGCCTGTACAGCAGCACATGGCTCAGTTCACAGAGTCCGCGCAGGGTGTGGTGAATTAACTTGCTGCTGCGCAAGAGCTTCACTGTGGTCCCCAAGCAGATTGTGAGGCCTGATCTGTCCCTGCACCCCATACCTGGACTCCCACGCAGCCCATTCAGCCTCTCTCTGCTGGGATGGGGATGGGGACAGTCCCGGCATCAGCCCTGGCAGGGAGAGAACTGGAGCCTGCAGCAAGTGCAGCCCAGTAGCATCCTGCCTCCATCAAGGTCCTGCAAGGTGTCAAACTGGAGCTGAGCTTATAAAGCAGTTGCCCTTTGTACCAGATCTGTGTCTCTGAGCTTCAATTCATCATGATGAGGGAGTTTGCTCTGCAGCATCCCTGGGTGCACCTGGCACCTCCCTGAAGGGCTCCAGAAATCTCTTCTGCTACTTGGGTTTTTTTTTATTCCAAGCTCTGAGTTAAGAAGAGGTCTGGCTCGGCTCGTATCTAATCAGCAGCCACTCCGGTTCTGCTTTTACAGGAAATGAGGAGCCTTGGTTTGAAATCCCACTATATGGTTTTATTTGCATTTATATTCGAGCTTTTCTTCCTTGAAGAGGTTGTTTAATTACCATTGGTTGGTAACCATAAAAATGTAATAACTAGCAACAAAAGATAATTTCTACACTTAATGGAGTACTTTGCTAAGCAAGAGGATATAATATAATTGTTTAAATAAATATAAGTTACAGCTTATGCTGTTACTTTTAAAACATTTTATTAATATTGCATTTTACTAGGTTTTTTGCAACTTGAGCTGTTACACTTAAATGGAAATTGAATTCAGTTAGTGCACAAAACCAGCATTTTAGAAGGGTTTGGGTGCTTTTTCAAACACTCGGGGTAGTGGTTTGACGTGCATTCTGTAGGAAGCTGATTTACACAAGGTGCTATCTGCAGACAGGGACAACCTGCGCAGGAGGATACGTCTGCACCAGGGAGTTCTGCTCCCATGGCACTTCTGAAAGCCTGGGTGGATCCTTTCTACTCTTTGTGCTCAGCTCTCACCTCTTCCAGCAGTGACTACAGCCTGAACCCCGCTGCCCTGCTCTCCCTTGAGCCCCAGCAGCCAGCCTGCTGCTGCCTTCCTTACCTTACATGGCTCTCCTACATCTCACCCTAAGAGGGATTTTAGAAATGGCGGTAAAGCCTATGGATTGGAGTCGGGTTTGTGTAGACCCTTGGGGAGCTCAGGCTGCTGTTTCTGGCTGAGATAGGAAGGAAAATGCAGAGGATGCTGCTGGGACTGGGGCAGGAGGATTGTAGCAAGAGCTCGTCCACAGGCTGGTCCAGCTGAGGCCCTGCTGTTTCATTGCCTTGTTTTATTCTGAGAAAAAATTGATGGTGGGGTGGCTGCTGTGGCAGAGGATGGAGGAGAGGTCCCCACTCTGTGTGGCTGCCCTGACACAGCAGTGGTGCTCTGTGCTGGTTGTGCAAACCTTCCTCAGCCCCTCGCTTGGCCCCAGCCCTGAAACTTGGGCAGGGAGCACAAAGCAGGAACAGCCCCGTCTCCTGCAGAGCTGGCTTCCTTCACTCCTCGCAGTTATGGCATATTTATACCATGTCTGCTCTGGAGGTGGTGGGAGCTCGGGTTGATGTGTGGAGGTCCCTCAGTGTTGTCATGCACTGCTGGAGAGGGGCCGAAGCTGTGGGCTGATGCTCAGAGCCCTCCCTACCCTCCCGGAGCAGGGAGTGTTTCCCACCCTTGTCCAAGGCAGGGGCTTCTTGGCTGGCTGCATCCCTCCTCCCTTGGGGCCACTCTCTTCCTTCACCCCTCTCGTTTCCCAGACAGAGGTCACTGCAGTCAGCACTGTCTGATGGGAGCTGCCGCTCCAAATCCACCAGCCCTGCCCTAATGTGGTCTGAGATCGCTGGTTCTCACCATGCACAGGCTGAGCCTGGTGGTTAGCACAGACACGGGGCAGGAACAGGGCTGTAGCCAGGGGCCCACCAGCCAGCTCTGCTTTAACAGGCACTGCAGCATAAAGCAAACCCATCCTTGGTTCCCCATCAGCGAAACAGAGACACTGTTATTATCAGAGCTCTTGCTTGCAGCTGGTCCTGCTTCTTCGCTTGCAGTACAGTCAGAGTTGCTTTGTTATGGATCCAAGGGTGACTGCACCTTCACCAGCAGTCTTGGGGTGCTGCAACTCTCAGGCCTTGGATGATCCCAGAGAAGGTGAAGCATCGACACCAACTCCTTCCGTTTCCATCTGAGACAAGAGGGGCATGGCTCCCTCTTGTCTCCAGGAGCCGATGAGGGTGATGCCTTTAGGCAGTGCAGCCACAGCCTCCCTGGCATATGCTGCAGGAAGCAGAGCTCCTCCTGGAAGACGCCAGAGTAACGAGCTCTGACCTGCATCTCTGTAAGTAACTGTTAAACAGCTAAAAACATAGTCACTCAGTGACTGGAGCAGCAGTGGCAGCGCTGGAGCTGGGGATTTTCCGACCTGTCAGGCACCAAGGATCCGGAGCAAACCACAGTGGTTGGACCCTGGAGGATCACAGCTGGTGTGGCTTGCTGGGTCTCATCCAGCACAGCTCGCCGCAGCAGCTTTGCAGCAGGGCTGTGCTCTTCCCTGCTTTACTGCAGAGTTTGCACAGGAGCTGGGTGGGAATGGGGTGCCTGTTTGGGTGGTAAAACTGTGGGAAACAGAGTTGTGGCATTGCAGCAACGATGTAGCAAATCTTAGTGCAAGACCCTGTGAGGGAGTATTCTTATTAAAAAAAAAACCTGAAGAAAAACTCATTAGTGCTTGCACTCTTAACACTCACGTGCTCACAAGCACCGAGTTGCACCTATCAGGTATTTGCCCAGGTGCTTTGTTTGGTGACTGTGTACTGGCTTTGGATGTGCCCCTACCCCTTAGGAGCTGACAGACAGTGATGGTGATCTGTCTGTCCCCGAGTGATCAGGATTTACTCACTGTCCTTTGTTTCCTTGCCCATCTTAAGGCTGTTGACTTGTTCTCTATCTTCCCATCATCATCTCTTGATGGCTTGAGTCTTTGTGTTAGCCTGATTTATGGTCTTCCTTTCTTCAGGCTCTCCTTTGTTTCCAGACCTGGGTCTGCTGTGATGTTCTGGGCTAGATGACCTGCTAATCTGGGTGCCATCAACACCTGCCCCGCTCAGAGTGGGTGCCCTGCTGCCCCAGCAGTTCCTCTTCCAGCTCCACACCTGCCAATTTTAACATTTCTTCAGCCATCCTTTACAAACCAGGTTTTGCACACCATGGTGCTGTGTTACACCAGACACAGGCCAGCTGCCGCTACAGCACAAGCCTTTCTGCAACAGTCCTGCTACGTTTCTGTGGGATGCAGGGCCAGAGCAGCCCGCCCACGCGGGCACCACTTCCCTGGTGGTCATGGACACTGGGCAATTCTGCGGGAAGGAGCCGTGCGGCTACTTACAGAGAGAAGAGCTTAGGGAAATACTACTCCCACTAGCTCTCCCTCTTGCATACAGTGGGGACCTGTGTGTGCAGCCCGTCTTCATTCACAGGGAGGGGGGAGCTGCTTGTCCCCACAAACCCTCCTGCCCCACAGCACCTCCTGGCGGGGATGCCAGCTCCTGATGCTGCGGGGAGGTGCCCTGGCATGTAGGGCCCAGATTCATCCACCTTCCCCCTGGCTTTCCTTTCCTAGTCAGAAACTGGCAGGACGGTTTCAGAGTTGCTCAGGCCTTTGTGCAAGACAGCTCTCCCCAAATCTTTCCTATGCATGACCCCAGTCACAGCTTGCCACCCTGTGGGAGGCTGTCCCGAGCACAGGCCAGCTATTGAAAGCAGCACGTAGCCAGGCTCACCACTGGCCGGGCACCTGGCCACCACCTTTCCTGTTTACCCACGGTGACAGCGCAGCTCTGTGTACATCTCTTGCTGTGTAGGAGCAGGTAGCTGGTGTTTACAGAGCGAGCATCTGTCAATGCCCAGCCGGGATCCTTCAGCATTGCCCAGCAGAAGCTCTGGAGCTGCTGGGATCTCACCCAACAGGCAGCGTGCTGAATAGCAATGCTGGGTTTAGGGCTGGAAATTGTCACATGAAGAGCTGTGAGCTTTGATGCCTGATCCCAGGAAACGCAGTTCTCAGCTCTTTTCCTTCCTGGTGTTACTGGTATAACTGTATCCTACACCTTAGCTCTATTTCAGAGAGCAGCTTGCTTTGTTTAGAGGCACATTCTGGCCACAGACAGCTGGATCGAGGCAAGGCCAAAGGGAGCATCACTTATGCTTTCAGTCTTCATGTTTAAGTTGCCCCAGCTGGGGCTTCCCTTGAGAGCTCGTTCTCCGAATGTGCCGAGTGGGACTGTGCTGCCTGCTTGTGCATCCCCCGCAGGAGCCCTCCTGGGACTGGGGCCCCGGGCCGGGGAAGCGCAGCTCCGACAGGCTGCTGCAAGGTTTTGAATTCTCCAGCTGGTGGGGGTACTGCAAAGTTCTCTTGAGAGAGATGTATTGTGTCTTTTTTTAGGGCCTGTTAAGTGCTGTAGCTGGAGGAGAACTCTGATAACTGTCCATTCTGAAGAGCTTTCAAAAACTCTGATTTCCCCAAAGCCTTGGTATGAAAGTGGGTTACTTTGTTGGTGGCATCTGCCTGTTGGTTATGGCATCTGCCTGGGATGCTTCTCCACCATGGAGAGAGTGGGCATGAAGATGGATTTTTTTTTTCGGTACCTTTGTTTTTTTCTGTAGTTGGCTCATTATGCCTCTGTGGCTTGGGTAGAAACTTGAACAGAAATCATCAAAATATTGACCATGCGATGTTTTTAAATTGACTGGAGAGTCCACCTCTCTGTTACATTTCTCTGTTTTCTTCCTATTTACACCCTAAAATACCCTCACAGGATCCCTGTTTATGAACGGGCAGTGTAAGAGCCTTGTGGTTTTCCTCCTCCTGCATATTGTCACGCTGTCTAGCGGCTGTGGATCTGTGGGGGATCCTGGCTCGCTGCATGTCCCCATGAGGGAAGCTGGCCCTGTTTGCTGTAGTGGGAGGCTGAGCATCTCCCCATTTCTATGACAACAGTCACACTTTATAGTGGTGATGTGTTCATAAATAGCTCATGAAGGCGGCTCCCAAGGTACACCACCAGCTCTGTTAGCCATAGTACTCTTGCTTCCCATTTTACCTTTCCCTCTAGCAGCAAGCCCACACTGCTGAGATGACTAGCAATATACACTTTACCCTTGCCAGCCACAGACGACTTAAACATTATTTTTCTACACTTCATTGGGCCAGGGAAGATAAGAGGATCTACTTCCACTTTTTCCCAACTTATATTTTTCTGCACCGCTACGGACTCTTTGTCAGTAAAGCAAGGAAGACTTACTTATCTAAGTTTCTCACAGAATCAGGTGTCAGGTGGTACTTCTAAAAACCCCAAATCCTCTAAAAATGTTTAAAAGGTGCTCCAGGGTAGGGGGGTTATTGATGCTGATGCCAGAGAACAGGAGCACAGAGCTTGAAGGGGAGGAGGGTAAAGACAGGTCCCCTAGAGCCAGTCCCTGCCTCAGAGAGATCTGGAAGACAGAGGAGCCTCAAGTGTGAACCTGTGCTGGATTTGGAGTTAAGGGGATGGAGAGGTTCAGTTCCTGGCCTCCCACTCTGTTACTTCTCTTAGTGTGGGATCTCTGACAAACTTCTCAGTGTTTCTTAACTCTGTTCCATAGGAGAGGGACTGAAGACAGGTGAGACCTCTGTGACACCGACAGGTTTTCTTAGCACAGCCCTAACCTCACATCAGCCAAGGGAAGCCTCGGACTTCAGTCCAGTGACTACTGCCATTCCTGAAACAAGCCTGGAGAAAAACTTGACTGCCGCAACACTCAATGCCACTGGAACCAACTCTACAGAGATGGAGGATGCCTCCATCCCTACCACCCCCATGGTAGGCACCAAGGCAGAGACACTGCAGGCTTCCACCACTGTCAGCCCTAGGGAGGTCACAGTTACACAGCGTGAGCACTACAATATGAGCTTGTCAGTCAACAGCAGCACTGAAATTCCCTCCCCTACCCCAACTGCCAGTACTTTGGAAGAAAACCAGGCCAACCACGAAGTCACAGAACCTTTCAGCACAACTGAAGAAATGGATGATGCCAGCAGTGCAACCCCCACGCCTCCTCTGAACAGTGTGCCGGGTGAGGTTTTGCCTTTTCTGCCTGTGCAGATAGTCCTGCCCCAAGGATGCACAACCTGGGAACTTCTGTGAACTCTCATGGGAACTGGAGAGAGGGGGGAAAGGGGAATGAGCTGTTAAGCATGGCCAGTTCAGTAGGACTGACTTTCAGAGCTGCTGTTAGCTCAGCATCCTCTTTGCAAGCCCCATTAATTTTGGTATTAATTGTGCTGGCTGCTTTCTGATAAGGACATTGATTGTGTGCAGGGAAGTCCTTTATATATCTCGTCCAAAAGAACATGCTTCAGCAGTGCTGCCCAGCTGGGCTGTTCCTGCACCAGGGCTGGGTGCTTGACGGGAGCCTTCCCTGGTGCCTGCAGAAACGGGCAGCGCACCCTCCCTTAACACAAAGCATGGAGATGGGCAGGCACAAGCACCAGCCCATCCAACCCTGGGCAATCATGGGAACCCCTTACCCTACCTTCAGATCCCTCTGGGCAGCATGGGAACCGGCTATAGGGTCTGTGATCCCAGGTCGCCCACCTTGAGGCCTGCCAGGCTGTCACACACCGCAATGCAAGGCAAATATTGATTGACCATTGATTTGCATGGTGTTCATGCACAACTGCATCCTTCACCCTGGCTTGTGTCATGGCGTCCTGCTGTTCTGTGATGCACAGGCACAGCCTCAGGGGCTGTTGTTACCAGTCCCTGGGCAGCCCCCTTTGTGCTCACCATAAGGAGAGACCTTTCCCAGTCTCTTGCTCTGGGGTTATCCCCAGCTCTGTGCAGAGCTGTTCGAGCCTCCTCTGCTTGTCCTTTGTCCCCGTGGGACAGGCCTTGTGGGCCCAGCTGCGGTTGACTGACATTGCAGTCTGGCGCATAGGAAAACCAAGAGGACTGTCTAAGCACTGTGGCTCATAGCACGGCTCAGCTGCAGCTGCACTATAAGACCTCGTTGTTTTCCAAAGGGTTGCCAATAAGTTGCTTTTCCTTTAGCCCCAGCAGTCTTCCTTACGGCCTTGCTATCACCTCATCCAGTCCCACAGAGCAGTGCACTTGCATTTTAGCCTTTGAAATAACTGTTTGTTCCTATTCTGCAGCAACAACTAACAGCTCTCAGGTAGGGCCTTTGGATGGGCAGACTGTGAAGCCCACAGCAGCAAGGTCTGAAACCAGGCCAGGAACAAGCCCTGCGGGTGCCACAGAGGAGAGCACCATGGAGCCCAGAACTTCCTCTGCTCCCATCTCCGCCCTAGGGAGCACATCCTCTGCTGGTGCCTCCAGTACTGTGACAGTGAGACCCCTTGTCACCAGCTCCACATCTACCAGCACATCTACACTGGAGGAGCCATTGGAGCCCATACACAAGAAAGCTTCTGTGTTGGATGTTGGTGATGACAAAAATCCAGGTAAATGCTCTGCTTTTGTCCCTGCTCTCGCAAAACATGGCAAAGGGTTGGGGGGTACCTCAAATTTCCTCTCGGTTGTACTGGGCAGAACCAGAAAAGACAAGGCTTTGCTACTCCAGCCCTTGAAGACTCTCCTTTGGCCTCATTCCCTTGGTATCCTTGCAGAGCTACCCAGTTCTCCTCTGGCTGATACAACAAGGGCTGATCCCTTGGTAATCACCGTGATCTCCGTCTTCATTGTCATGGTGGGCATCCTAGGCCTAGTGGGCTTCTTGAGATACCGCCAGCACAACAGCCGCATGGAGTTCCGGCGCCTGCAGGACCTGCCCATGGTGAGTAATGCCTTCAGCCCAGCCTGACACAGTCTGGCTTGCTACTGGCTGCTTTGCAGTTCCCCTTCTACTACCTTAGCAATGCTTTGGGTATTTGCAGCTGCAAGAATGCTGACCACAACTCCTGTTCCCTCTTAGGTCCCTCTCCTTCCATCCAGGGTTTGAATCAAGACAGCAAGTCTCAAGGTTGACCACTAAAGAAGCTCTCTGCCTTCCCCTCACTCTGCAGGGGAATGCTAAGAGGTTAAATAGAGAGAGGAAGGGGAGCTCCATCCAAACTTCCCCTGAAATGACACGTTCCTAACCTCTCCTCCTGTATTTACTTTGTGACTATGACAAAGCAGATTCTGTGCTCTGTGCCAGGGAGGTTGTCTGTCTGTCTGCATTTGATCCTTCAGGGATATAAAAAGATATGAGGGTTTCAGAGGCTGGATTAGCTCTGGGGAAGCTGCAACTAACTCACTGTGCTTTCTGGGACAGAGGAGTACCAATTCCCTTCTGCAGCTAGCAAGCAAGCTGATGCTCTTTCAAGCTGAGTGGAGTTTTCCACAGCCAGGGTTTTCCACATCTCTGCAGCAGACAGGCTCTTCCAGCATACATCTCTTCTCTCCAAAACCTGCAGGAGGAGGGGAGAGTGACAATCCAAAGACCCGGGAATTGCACAAGGACGGCATTTGGGTGGATTGCTGGGCAGATGGCCACACTGTGACAGTGTGGATGAGAAGGCTGTGCTGCCTGCACAGCACTCCTCCAAGCTGGGGCTGTTTGCCGTCGTGCAGACATCTCATTAAAGCACGCTCTTCTCTGCTTCTAGGATGACATGATGGAGGACACACCTCTCTCACTCTACAGCTACTAGGCAACCAGGTTGTCCTCTGCCTGGCCTGCTGAACTACCCAGAGGAGAAGGCCTTGAGGACTTGGTCCCAGACGATCTGCTGAGGAATGAGGGGCTGTGATTTGCACACAACTGAAAGATCCTTTTCAGATGGCTTTTGGTTTTAGACATTTTAAATAGTTCAATGTTGAAGTTTTCATGCTGGGAATCAGAGCCCAAGTCTGGCCCTTTCCTCCAGGCTCTCCTCGAAACAATGCCCTGAAGAGGTGCCTCCTCCTTTTAATGTGGTGACCAATTAGCCAAGACAACCTTTGCCATCATGTTCTGCATGGATCTCTTCTGTCCCTCTTGGCAGCTGCTGCTTTTAAAAGACGTGGGGAAGTGATCCATACAAGAGCTCTTAACACTGGTGGTGTCAGCACAGTACTAGCAAAGGAGACTGCTGTTTTCTGAGGGAGCCAAGGATGTGGAGATCAGTTCTCTTGGGCTCCTTCTTGTTCTATATTTTTAAGGTTGGTTGTTTGTTTTCTTGCACTGTTTTTTGTTCCTGTTTCAGCTTTAGTCCTGGGATTGGCACTGCCCATCCTGAAACACCTACCAGGAAGATGACAGACCATTCTGCTTCCTTCCCACGTGCATACCTTTTCTCTTTAACAAGGGAAAACAGTTTTGTGGCCACTGGAGAAGTGCCCTTGCTACTTGATGTTGCTTTGAAGTTGCTGGGAGGAAAATGAACTTAGCTTATTTTAGCTTAACAGGCCTTGATAGGACTCAGTCTATTGCCAGTTAGACACGCTAATTTGGACTCACCAAAATTAGGAAACTCTGTCTCCCATACATGATACTTTCAGCATATGCATAAACTCCTTGCCCAGGTTCAGTAAATGCTCTAGTCCATTTCCCTGCCTGGACTGACACATGCCTTTCTCAGGTACCTCCCTGTTTGCTGCTAGCATCTGGTTGCTGAAAGTTGTTGTACAAAACTAGCACTGCACTCTCCCTCCTCTGCTAATGCAAAGTCAAAGCTCCTTTACCTTCTAATATTGGTCTTTGAGCCAATTGGCATCTTGTCATAAGGGCGGATCCTGGATGCAGGTGCCTTCTTTCCCTTCCCTTTCTAGATGTTAGGCTGTTTAGATTCTACACTTTTGCCTCAAAATATCACTGCTGTAGACTGCATCCAAGGCTCTTGAGGCCCCTCAAGGAAACCCATGGACCAGAGCCTCTGAGTGTAAGTCTGAGGATCTTTTGGTGCCCTCGCCTCAGAAAGACCAGAGTGTGCCTGACATGAAAGTCTCCATGAATTGACAGCTGCTCCTGTTTTCTAATTCACATTTGACTGCAGCTATGTCAAGTTTGCCTAAAAAGAAACACATGCCTTCTCTAGAGCGTTTGATTTTTGACTAAGCCAATTGCTCCCTCAGGATACAGCAAGGGGTAGAGATTATCTACCACATTGCTCTTACAAGCCTCAGTCCCTCCTCTCCTTAGAGTAGCAACACTCACTGACCCCACAAAGGACAGATACCAGGCCTCCCTAACAAAAGTACCCTTTTTTTCCAGTGCTGTTATTGCTTGCCTTAGCAAGGAAAGGGGAACTTCCCCATCAGCAGGGCTCAAGTTATCTCTAAAGCCCAAAGACGGAGCAGAACCGGTCTGGGTCAAATAGATGAACTGGGTACAGCAGCAGTTCCTCCTTCCTGCATTACTACTTCCGAAGTGGCTGACAAATGGCTGCAGTGGAGTTTGGGTTCAGCTGTTGGCTTTGGCCTTACATCTGTTTATTGTAAGGATGCCCAGTAAAATAGGGAAGAAGGGTTGGTTCTCTCCTACTTTATTATTGCATGAAAACTAAAGGGCAATTGTCACAACTCCAAAGCTTTTGTATCAAGCATTGTCTGCACAGAGCAATCTCCCTAGCTACAGACTTGTTTCCCCTGCCAGAGGGCAGGGTGCTACTGGTTTTTGGCACAAGGGGAGGCAAGTTAGTGGTGGAAAATAGAACTCCATCCTGGCTAGAACCGGTGCAGGCTGGTGTAGCTGGAGAGTGTCTCTGCACACAACCAAAAGGGCAGGGGCTGGTTGTTCTTGTTTCCCATCTCTGCATCGCTGTCCAGGGGAAAGGGGTGAGGAAGAAAACTCGCCCAACACCAAAGTGCAACTTCCTTTGTAAAATATGTTAATAGTGGATTTTGTTTTCTGCAATAAAGTTACAAATGCCACAGGTGTCCTGGTCCTCATATTTTCATTGCAAACATCTAACTGAAAAGCTTTTGTAGATCACAATGAATCCTGTGATAGATAAACAGCAGCATTTGGGGTAGGAAGACTCACAGAGCTGATACTACTGAAAATGCCAGACAGCTATAAACCATAGCTCTGAGGGTTTGGAAGGACACCACCCCCTGCATGTGTTGCTTCTGGTCAGGGTCATTCCCTGCCTGGGTTGACTGAGATTAATTTCTATACGGTTAAACCAAATTAAATCTGCCTTAGAGAATCACACTAGACCAAATAATCTAAGATACAGCTTTAGAGACTCTTCCTTTGCCTCTGGTTGAAGATATCCTTATTTTTGTCTGTTGCCAACTGGAGCTCCAAACTCTACTTACAGAAATATCCTAAAAGCTAGCCTAATCCAAACCTAAGTATCATCATCTGTCATGCTTCTTTCTATAGTGCAGAAGACAAAGCAAACTGAAAGGCACGTATTTCTTTTTGTTTAGCTTTATAGCTGTTTTGAACTCTTCCCTTTGGAGCTCAGACCCACAGGGAGGTAAGCGCTCATGGTTTGTTTCAAAAGCCCAACTCTTGCTACTGACCAGATAAAAGTCTCTCCTGAGCTAATAGTCTCTCTTAGCTGTTACAATACTTCGGCAAAACCATCCAGCTCATGTCATAGACTGTGTTACAAGATTTTCTACTGCAAAAGCAAAATATGGTGAGTGAAACTATTTGGTCATTGGGCTTATGCTGTTTTTGAAAGAGTTCCCACAATGAATCTAGAAAAGCAAATCCCTGGAAGATCTAGAGCAAGGGGAGAGCAAACAACTTCTTAGCCTAGCAAAGTGATTGCTGAGTAATCTGAAGACTTGGGGGTGAACTCTAAAGCCTGCAGATATTTCAGTCCTGTCCCAACATACAACCATACAAAACAGAAGAACTAAGTAACGGAACAAACATGCTACAACTAAGCCAGTCTTCTCAGGTCTGAAGTCAGCATTGTTCTGTTGGAGTTTCCTCTGTTCTGCCTTTTTACCACCAACCCCATGCAGAGCTGATTCATTCTTTGCAGAACAAACTGCCAGTCTGCCTTGTTAGAGAGGTAGCACAGAGCAGATCTGCGTTAGCTGGAGAGGCAGCAGCAGGACAGGCTTGTGCAGGCAGCCACCCTCAGGAGGCACGAAGCTTACTGCTTTTGCCCGGCCAAGTTCTGACCTCGCAGCCAGGTGATGCAATCTCTGAGTTGGCCAGGTTTGGAGATGGACCATGGGCCAGTTATATGAGCTTCATCTTTCCTGTGCAGCAAAGCAAACTGACAGAACCAGAAAACAACTGTTGCCAGTTTCTGCATGTCCCTTTGAACACAGCTCTCGCTTTTGATGAGGCTTAGTTTTAATGCCTCCTAGGGTAAGGCACAATTATATTATTAATTAGCAAGGGGACAAGAATCAATCAAATCTCTTGCATTTAAAGCTAAATAGGAGGAAAAGAAACCCAGATAAAAGCAGACTTTGAGACCCACCTGCCTTCTCTTCCTTCCCCTCCTCCCCTCTCCAGACTCATGTTTTGAAAGGAAGGGGATTTGAGCACCTGAAAAGTGACAGTGCTAGAGCTGCTGTGCCAAGAGCACCTGTGCTACATACCAGTCCTCTGCCCACTCAGTTGTCCTTCATGGCTCAGTGCCATGGACACTGGATTTTCACCATCATGTCACATTGCAAGTCTGTAAATAAGGCTACAGACAGTGTTCGGGATCCAGAGGAGCTCATGAAAAGCACTGGAGTGGATAAGGCAGCGTGTGGATCTGCCAAGACCAATAACCCCACGAGGCTCTCCCATAGATAATATAGTCCCCTGTGCTTGACACCACCTAAAGCAGAACAAAAGAGGCATTGCATTGATCCAGGGATCCGGAACGCAGAAGCAAGCCAGGGAGGCAGAGCAGTAAACTTTCGGTAATGAAGGCTACAGAATGATTCATAACCTGGGAAGATTTAGCCAGTAGCCAAGCAATGTTCGTCTCGTACTCAGGGGAGAACAGAAAATGCCTACTGTCATTTCCCTGACACCTAGGAAGGAAACAAGAGACTGCACGCCTCCACATTATTTCTACTCAACTTTCTATGACAGCATTCAATTCAGTATAAATGTGGATTTGTCATGGGGGAAGGGGGAGAGTTTTTCTAAGTGTACCTCCCAAGCCTCTGACAGGGACATTCCCATCTAATGCTACATCTGCTTCACTGCATAGCAGAAGTGAGAGAGGGATCTTCTCTCCAATCCTCCCTTCCACCTCCCAAAAGAAAAATTAAATAATGCACTTCCTGTCCATAAAACAGCCAAATCTGTGTTACTACTGATGTGTAGCTAAGTGATAAGCAAAGCTGGAAGACCATGACTGCTAATACAAAAGTCTCTGTCAGTATTAGGCCCCCAAAACCATTCACATTTGGGTTGTTTTTTCAGTTTTTTTAAATCCCCCAGAACTTTGTAAGACAGTCAAGGTCTTCAAACTTCCCCATCCAACCACATTTGAATGAAGACTCTTCCCCGCTCTAATGTTGCAGGGGACATGTTTCCTCACAGATCTGAGAAAAATCAACCTTTACCCAAAGTACAACTTCAAAACAGTCTCAGAATGTAAAGCACTTAGACTTGCCCAGAAGAGGACCTTCTAATTGTGGCTGGTGATACATAACTTGCAAACTAGCTGATTCTGCAACATTAGTAAGCTTTCAGAAGCAATCATTAACTATTACATGAAGGAAGCATAGATAGGGTGCTAGACAGTGTCAAACTTGATAGATTTGTGCATTTCAAAGACAAAGCGATCGATGTATTCATCTGCCTGACAGCCTGCACAGCCTTTCTTGTGCTTGTTCCCACTTCCTGTCTAATAAATAAAAGACATAACACAGGTCTGCTTCACGTGCACGAGCAGTTTAACGATGGTTAGCCTCAATTCCTCTGTAATAATTTTTCTTTTGAAAGACCCATCAGCCAAATAACTCCCTGAACCGCAAAACCAGCATGATCTTGATCAGACGGACAGCGGTCACAGCTGCGAGAAAATAAGTATGTGTTTGTTCCTACTGTTCAGCTCCCTCTCTGTTTACAGGTAGACCCAATCCCCCACCCACAGTTCAAATAAGGAGCTAAGTTACCAGAGGTATCCTCCCAGTCATAAAACAGGTCTCCCTGTGATGAACTGCCCAGAATTAATATATCCCTGCAGCAGAAGCCTTTTGCTAGCACTCTTTGAACTATAATGGAACATCTGTTGACAATCTCCCGCAGGGTAACTTCTCCCCTCCTGTTTTAATCCTCTCTCCTTCAGAAGTACTTTTGCTCTGAAATTAGACACATCAGTTGCCACAGGACGACTCTCACAAGCGTTAGATTGTTTCCTTTTACACTGGTCTTGCTTGGGAGCTGTAGGAAGAGGGTTGAGCAGTCAGCCCTGTTCAGTATTTTCTTAAAAGTTTTCTTTTATGTCCAATTTCCAGAAGCTTTCGATGCTAAATTGCAGGTTCTGCTTAGAACAAGACCAGGCTCATGGGTTCTGGAACATACCTTTCAGCCAGATTTAAGCACTCATTTGATTCTGACTGAGAAGGGTTTTACCAGAGACAACTGCAAAATTAGCAGTTTTCCTTTCTGCTAATCCTGCCTATGCTTTCTGATCACACAGGCAGATTGAACCACTAACATGATCATTGCTTCAGTTTCCCTAATGACAAGCTTGGGGGCAGGATAAGAATTTTTGCCTACAAATATCTATATATATCTATATATATATATATATATATACAAATATCTCAATATTTGTAGGAGGAAGGCAATCATGCACAATGCTATATGTGGCTGGCTAGCAGAAAGGGAACCTGTTTCAAAAAAGGCCAAGAGAAGCACTGGGAAAACAGCTCCCGTTGTTTTACAGAGTCTAACCTGGTGGCCCACACTGAGTGATAGAGAACTGGTCACTTGCATCCTGCTCAGTCTGTTTCTTGGATGCATCAAGCCACTTGCCAGCTCAGCTTCAGTCAGATCCAAGCTGCTCAAGCAGGCTTTCATATCCCAACCGTGATCTGCCAAAGGCTGTTCACACATTCAGGTCCACTCTCAGAAGCAGAGTTGAACTCTGGGAAGCAGCTGCTCCCTGGAGAGGGAAAACTAACTGATCTCAGACTTATCTTCAAAGCAAAAACCACAGTTCGTGCAACTGAATGAGATGAAGGTCACAGGAGCAGCCTCCACCACTGTGTCCTGTCTTGATCTGTGCTCAAGCCCCCATTTGATGACTTCTACTGCTACTCTCAGCACCACCAGTCTCTGCCTGCTTTTCAAACCAGTCCTAACCAAGCTTTGCTGGGCCCCCTTTACACGATCCCTGAGTCTGTGTCACATCCCAAGGTCCTTTGTATTGACTGAGAAGCAGGCAGCAAAGAGAATGCCACCGGTCTCTCTCCTGCACTGTCCCATCTGCTAGATTACAAAGCCTTCACCATCAAATAGGCGGTTGTTCTCCTTCCCCATTTCTCCCCCAAAGCACTCTAAGACTTTCTGAACTCAGCCTCGTTCATTCACCTCTTCCCTTCTCCTTTACCAGCTAGCAATTATAAAACTGAGTTCTCTCAGAGGACAACAGAATTAAAAAAATCCAAACCAGATTAGGAAATTTCACAAGGGTTTCTTTTGCCACTACGGCACTTTATTTTCATAAAACAAACCCAGCAACCTCCCCTTTATGGCGGTCATGGAAGTTTCTGTTCAAAAACCAAGATCTCTTAGACTGTTTTGAGTCACAGAAAAGGAAGCAATTTACCAACACTTGCCAAGTCCGCTGCTCTATTTTGGGTCTTGTCAGACTGGGTAAATCTACGGTCAGTCCATACATGTTCAGTTCTTGCTACATATAGAGTCTCCCTAACTGGCCCAATCTGAGACCAACTATATATTCCAGAGGTTTACCTAGCTGACGGTTTAAACTATATCCAACATAACCCAAAAACTTGCAGTATATTTGGGGGGGAAAAAATGAAGACATTAGTAGAGACACACAAAATTCTCTCAATTTTTTCTGGTCCACCAAGTGAGAGCTCAGAAGACAAGATCATAGAGCTCATCCCACGGGAGAGGGCTGAAGCAAAGGGCTGCAGCTAGGAATTCTCTGACCTTGGAGGAAAACCCCCCCAGTGGAGACAAGCACTGTAGCATCTCTCCCTCTGCAAGCCAGCCAGCAGCCGCAAAAGCTGATTGATGCACCAGTAATCAGTCCCTCCATCAGTGTCTGTCACCTGGGGTGAAAGAAGAGAATACACAGCACAGTGTTGTAAAGGTATAAGGTGTAGGTCTAAGCAAGAGAGCATGAGATGACAGCCAACAGTTCAGGTCTCAGGTGGAGTGTGGGACTGGGCAGGTCTGTGAATGACTTACAAAATGGCTGTTTCCCTTCCTTGAGTTGCCTCCCTTGCATCAGCCCCACACCCCATAGCTTCCAGTTCTAGTAAATCCAGGAAACAAACAAGTCAAGAAGAAGAATTTGCCCCTCTAGGGAAGCAAATATCCTTTCAATCTTTTACTTGTTCCCTGCAGTAAAGAGTGCATCTTTTAGTTAACATTAAGGGTCATGCAGGTCACTGCTGAGGTCATCCGCTCCAGCTGTTTGTAGCCTCTTCTCCAGCACTGCTCTACTCCAGCTCAAAACACAGCATGGAGATATCTTTACAACCTACACAAACAGAACAAGGAATTAGCCTTCCCCAAACTCCTTACCCCATATTCCAACCCTAAGAACAAATGACAGCCTATGTCTAGCCCTTCCAGCACTGCTGGTTCAGTGTGAATGGCAATGTCCCTACTGCAGTATTGGTCAGGTTTTCTGATGCTACTACAATATAAATATTTGCTACTAATACTAAGCAACAGGCAATTAAGTTCTTCTTATTAAATGAGGGGTACTGCTTGAGCATCTGATTGGTAAAGCTCTATATAGGAGTCCCTACCTGGCACGTGCCTCGGAACAAATGTTAAAGAAAAAACTTAACCCTTTGATAGGACATGAAGACTCCTTAGGCATCACACTAACAGCAGGCTGACATGTTACGACTGCATCTACAAAGCAGTTAATTGTAGCAGGTTTGCTAGTAAAGTCTGAATCAGCAGGATTAGTGAATTGGGAAAACAGAACACAGGGCTGTTTAATATGCCTTACAGCCTCCATTCACAAGAATCTTAAGCATCTCACTAAAGTAGGGCATGAATTTTTTCTTTTAAAGGAACATTAGCCCTTTGTTCCTGATTTCTTTTAATGCTGTGTTAATGCAAACACAAGGGGGTTTTATATCCTAAAAGCAAGGCATAAATCCAAAAAGGATAAAGAGGCTGAGAGACAAGCCTTCTTGAAGTGAGCAATTTTCACCTTCCTAATCTCACTGGCTGTGTGTCAGCACCAAAACAAAAATGGAGCCACATTAAAAAGTCATATCTTGGCACTGTCAGAGGAAGTGATAAGTATCATAATTGGCCCTCACATGCAGCTTAACATTACCCTGACACTAGACGGGTAGGGAGGATGAAAGAACAGGCAGGTACACACATGTTACCTCTGTCCTGGCATAGAAATAGTGCTCTCAGAGCAAAGTTTTAACTGTGGCCATAGTGCTACCAAACTGTAGCTGCCTTCCTGCCTTTAGGTGCCTAATACTCAGCCCTACCAGCAGAACTGGGCACAGCACATTATCAGTATGACCTCTGGAATGCCCTGAACAGCAGACACAAATAGGTTCTACAGACCTCTATCATCTACATTACTGTGAAAAACCCAGATAGGCTCTTCAGATCCTGAGGATGCAGGAATCCACCACACTTACCTGCAGGCACCTTGATCTCTGCAGTGCTGGAAAACTCACTGGAGCTGAAGCCTCTGAGGCTGAGCTCTGAGATTGAAACCTCACTCAAAGATGGACCAAACCACTCTGCCTCTCTCAGCAAGTTCTTGCTTCTCTCTAAAAGAATCGAAGCAAGCAGCAGCTTGGGTCAAAAGTTCAAGGATGAACTTGCTGAGCCTAAGCCTCCACCGTCTACCTTTTGTGACACCTCTTATCGCATGGATAAACTGCTGCTATTCTGATTGAATAGCATTTTACTTATTCTTGCATGAGTACAAGCAGTGGCACAAGGCAGCAGAAAACAGGTTCCATGATACACAAATCTAGGCAGGAAAACACATTGGCAGAAATGTTCAAGCACTGGATTTCACCTCTCTTTGACACCGACAGCTCCAACCAACTCCAAATCACACAGGTTTAAAACACAAAGAATCAGCCAGCTCATTTCTGCTCAAAGCCACAGTCACAACGCCAAACCCTTCCAATACAGAGGCCAGTCTGTTGGAAAGGCGCAACAGGACACCTGATCTGACAATGAGATCTCTAAACCAAAGGGAGGTTGGAATACCATGTCCAGAGTGTTAGTAACATTGGAGTAAGTGGGGAATAGTTCCTATGACCTGTCTTTCCCTGCAGGCTCAGCAGACAGCACCTCCTTCAAGAACAGTCTTTCCACTTGATCTTTCAGGTCAGAGGCTGTAGATCTGATTGAAGCAAAAGGAATACACTGCCAGTCCTTAAGCTTAGCAATGCCTACAGGAACAACTATTGGGGGTGGGGATGGGAACCACTTTGATGGGGTTTCTGAAAAAGTCATGCCATGTAGCAGCAGAAGGCAGTTCTGCTGAGCCATTCAATTCTGTTTTCAGCAGATGAACAGTCTGGCAGCAGAACCTCTGCCTCCCCACCTAGCCTTGTTCACATTGTTACCTCAGTTGTGCCAGCACAATTTTTTCCTGCAGCAGCACTGTGAAGCGCACGACTCGGGGCGGGGGGGAAGAAAAAAAAAAACCCAACAAAAAAACCAAAACAATGACGCACTTGTTAGAACCAGCTCGGCTCCCTGATCGGATTTACAGCATGCCAACAATTGCAGTGGCAGAAACTCAGGAGGCAATGTGCTGCGAAACCAGTGCAGGAAAAAGCAGAGGGGTGGGCACATTTTAAGCTGATGTTGACAGCACAGACAGATCTCATGAAATCACAGCTTGACAATAGGTGGCAGAGTGACATAATAAGGGAAGGCCTTAGGCTTTTGTAGAAAGAAATAGGGAATCAGTATTTAATTACAGGAAAACTTCAATAAAGTTCCATTATTGAAAACATCTCACCAAGTTGATGCAATATCCTTTATCAAAGAAAACCTAATAATAGAGCTACGTTGACCTCCACACTCAGCATCCACCAATACTTCCCCACTAATAAGGATAGACATTAATATGCTTATGGTCAAGAGGGAGAAAGATCAGAAAAACAGACAAGGAATTAAGGTATCTTTTAACTCCATTTCAGCTACCAAATTGCCATGAGTCTTCAAATAATTTGTGCAACTATCTCTCTTGGGTTCCCAGCTAATGCAGAGCAATAGTTCTTTAACAGGGTCAGAAAAAGGTTTCAAGAGCTGTGGATGGAAAGCAGAAGGAAAGCAGCTTATGTTATAAGCAGTACAACATTGTGAGTTGGTGATACTTATTTACTGTTTTGGAGAACACAGAGAATGAAAGATCCTTTCTGTATCAATAATTTATGATGACACCAAATCACGCTGTAGTGTACGTGACATCAGCATTAGCCTGAGGGAGATGAATGGGAGTGTTGTGTTTTTCCTGATAATAATAAAAAAAAAACAAACCCAAACTAACAAAACCATACCTGGGACACAGATCCCTCTCAGAGATATCACTGCCTTACCCCAGAGGAGTGATACATATTCTCTGGATGCTGTTTCACTGTAGCACAAAGCTGTATGGGGAAGCGAATGCTGGGAACAGTGACATGAATCCCCAGCTAAACCTGTGACATCTGGCAGCTGTCCACGGGCAGGTGGGGTTGGACAGAGGATGCAATTAAGCAGAGCCAGAAGGATCTAAGGATCCTCAACAAGGAAGCTCCAATGTCACACATTTCTCTCCAGGGAGCAAGTTAGAGCCTTCACGCAGGGGTGGGGGCAGAGCAAGGGCCAGGCTAGCGGAGGTTAGAGGCACAAGCAAAGCTAGTTCCCACCAGCTGAGAGAGGAAAGTGAGGGCGGCTGGGGAAACTGGAAAAGAATTAGAGCTCAGGCAATTCAAATGAGCACCGCTTCTTGGAGGCACCGATTATTATTTCCAGTCATTTCAGCAAAAAGCAAGTAAGGTACTGTCCAACTAGCAACAAGGAGAGCACGTGGAGTCCACCACTGCCCTGACAGAGGGCTTGGGTAGGAAACAGCAACACTCCTGACTAAACAAGGAGGATGAGGTGGCTCAGGGAAGCCATGAGCTAACTCAGACCTTGGCGGTTCAGCTCCAAGGACAGCTGGGAAGGGAACAGCAGGTACCTATTCTCAACGCCCACATGGAATAAACTGAAGGTTCTAACCCTCAGGATACAAACATCTCGGTAACAGAGACTGCCATTTCACCCCCTTCACCAGCTGTCTCAGAAGGACTGAATGCCTTGCCTGCACTCAGCTGGAAGTCCTCTCCAGGAGAGGGCAGACACTTAAGCCATACCCGCTTCAAGCTTTACCAGTTCAGCATTTAAACAGAAGACCTCACCTCGCAAAGCTGACAGATCTGCTACCTTCAGCATCAGTACCATACTAGCCATGGAAATTAACTGTGCTCCACATGACAAATAGTCTATCCAGGCAGGTACCAAGGACACCTGGCAAACAAGAACAGCAAGATGAGAGATCAGTCCCCAGCATCTCTGAGCTTGCCAATCCAGCCCCTGTGAAAGCAAGCTGCAACAGCAAGAGCTGTCCTGCAGAGCTCTGAACAGCCACCAGCCAGCAGCACCCTCCTGTGACACTCCTGCAGCTCCCAGGCGGTCACTCCCCTCAAAACCCAAGAGCTGCAGCAGCTCTCACGTGGCATGCACAGACCTGGGCACCCCCCAAATTCCCTGAAGGTGCATCCTCTCTACCTGATGTGGCCAAGCTTCTACTGGGTGCTCCACACTTCCATCCTGAGTTTGCCTAAACTCTAAGATTGTGCTTTGTTGCTGCTCAGCAGACCTAGCACCTGAGAAAGAAGGGACAATCACTTCCAAGCATTTCCCAGAGGCAGCCTCTGATCCACCACACCACCATTAAACCCTGCAGAAAAGTCATGTCTAGATGAAGCTGGAACAACTGAGAAAAAGCAGAGAGCTGGACATATAACACGCTACCATTGGGTGAACACTTCATGTTTCCAGCACCACAGGTAATGCTTGGTTTCTTTATATGCGTCTGGGTTTGGATCGCAATGGCACCCTGCCTGGCATCATCTGTAACCTCTTCTTCATACTAGCCCTCCTCAGCAGGAATGAAAGTTTTGCTGCAGGTAGAAGAGTTGTGTTTTTCCCACAGCGATCACCTCACTCTACGGAGAGGCTGAGAGCATGCTTCCACCTCCCCCTACCAAGCAATTACAAGCCCTGGCTGTGCAAGTATCCTCCTGCAGCAGCAAGTTTCCAGAAGAATGGCAACATGCTGCTTGGTACAAAAGATACAGACCAGTTGTCAGCCCTACTCTCATTTCAACCCTTTCCTTGCAGCTCTGTCCATTCCCTATTCTTCTCCCTTGAAGTCTTTTTCAGTTCTCCCTTTTCCAAAGGTCATCTACTTCTGCAACAACTAAAAAAATTATTGATTCCATTCCAGCGCAGTAGCACATATTATACAGAACACTTAAGAGCACTTACCTTTTCCCCCACTTATATGTATTTTGAAGATACTAACTGCCCTCCACCATTCAACACTAGAACAGGAAGGCCTCTTCTTGCTGTTTCAGTAAGCCCATGGGGCACTGGCACTGGCTTTCTCAATCAAAGCCTTCTAGTGGCATGTTTATTAAAAATACTTCCTCTGTTGCAGGCAGCAACAGCATTTTTCAGTCTGGCTACTATTCACAGTAAACTCTTCATACATAATTTCAACACTCAGTTCTCCTCCACCGATACCAGTAGCAAAGCTTGCTCATTCTAACAGTAGGTCTGCCATGGGCCATCAAACTATCTAGTGCCAGATTTTGGAAGGAACAGGTGTGACTATAAAGCAGCCCACCTTGCAGTGTCAACTTTGAGTTCTCTTAATTTAATCAGTTGCAGACATTTGGTTCAATAGTTCTTTCTCTTGTTGACCTGTGCAGTAAAGCAGCTTGATCTTACGCAGACCGAGAAAAAGGCCATGGCTAAACTACATTCTCCACCCAATTTTCCATCTCTCTATTGCCAGACAAAACCTTACAGAACTATATCCACCCACATCTCTCCCAAGGCAAAGGGTGGATTCAGAGGCTGCAGGCAAGCCCCACGCATGTTCTCCTCCCACAGCTCTCCCAGAGCACAGCATGGAGTCACATGCTGTTCTTCCTTACTTCGCCTCCAGTCCCGTCTGTTCAGCAGGGCTCCCTGCAACAGGGGATCCCCAACTATAACGAGCATTACAGCGCCTCCCACCGGGGGCTGTTTCTGCCAGATCACATGGGCAGCAACAGGTTGTCCTGTGCAGAACCACAGTCCAGACCACACGAGGAGCAGAACTCACCACTACTCACTGACTTATGCTGCAGTTGCTCCAACCCTTTCCTCACAGGTTCATCATTTTGTCACAGTAGCTTTTCACTGCTTAAAGAAAGAGGGAAAAGTTACATTTTCCTCCAGTACCTTTCTGCACCAGCCCTGAATCTACAAAGGTCTTAACACTGACATCTCATTTATTTCTTGTGGACTGTTGGCATCAGGATACAAATGAGATGCACAATCTCTGTACTGCTGGAGAAGCACTTGCTATTGCCAGTTATGGCATTCACCTTTCAACTCCTCTGTCTTCCTTGGCAAGGCCTCCAAGCTGCTCTAAGTTCTGTTCTGCAATCACTGAGCATCCTCTGTAACAGCAAAGAGGAAAGGCAGAGGGTGTTACGGTCCCAGCCTAGCTCTTCAGTTGCTGGGACAGAAGGGATAAGAATAGGATCAAGGAACACCCAGTAAGATGGTTTCAAGGTTCGGTCCCATACCGATCCCTGACAGAGGCAGAGTACAGCAGTAGCCCAAGAATTCCCCTCTGCCACTACGCTGTATGCTCAGCAGACCACAGAAACCCTGTCTTCCTGGACCACTGTATTGAGACAGGAAAACACGTAAGATGCGCATTAAGAATTCAAATATTTGAACTAACCGCCCTTAAAGGCAACTTGGCCAGCTGACTAAATATTGTGCCTCACAAGGGTTTCAGCAAAGGACTCCACATGAGGATACCTGACTCTAGACCAAGCTTGGTCATGGCCCTTCAGAAAATCATTTCACCTTTGGTTTCCACTGTCCATTTTTTCTCCTGGGAGGCAAAGGTGTTTCTCACATTTCCAGATCACTAAAGAAAAAGCAAAGGAAAAAATTAAAAGTTCAGAAAGTCCTTTCTGCCTTGTATCCAACACTCTGTCCATGCTCGCTTGGTTAGCACGGAGATGGAGCTACGTTGTGCCGGGCTACACTCACAGCCTGTTGTTTCTTCAAGAGGACTTAGCAACCTAGACAAGAAGCAATCTGTGTAAGAGGCTCCGGTAACCATCAGTGCTTCAGTTCCAGTGCCTTTACCTGCACTACCTTCTAGCTTATTGATCTGCTCCTGCTGGAGCTCTTTCTCCTGCTTTAGTCAATTCACAGACTGAGTGAGTGGTTCAGTGATCTAAGTGCTGGGCAAAACCAGATTTTGTATGAGAATAACTTACCCCAGGAAAGAACACAGTTAGTGAGCTGGTTCAACTTCAGAAGCTGGAAATACGGGGGAACCTGGAGACAACAAGCCTTAATTCTAAACAAGACTGGTGGGATCCTTCTGCCCTCCTTGTACAGAAGGCACAGATACAAGAAACAACTCTTGGGGTTCTAGAAGATACAAGGGAATCCGCAAAGAAGGAAGCTTGCATATCTGAGGTAGTTCTTTCCCCAAGAACTTGCAGATATGGTGTCCTGACACTTTATAAAACTCAGGACTAATGGCTGGAAAACATTGCACAAGAACTATAAAGATTATGTTAAGCTACTACAAAGATTAGGGTAAAAAGATCCAAATCTGAGGCTTGGTCTCCAATGTGGCAAACGTGTTGGTAGGGAATAGGGAAGCTACAAAGAACACATACTTTCAGATGGGGAAGGTGAAAGGATTATCCGCACAGAGGCCTCGCTAACGATTTTAGCGAGCAGCGTCCACCCACACAGGAAGGTGGGGCTTTCAAACAGCGCGTGATGAAAGAAAAATATGCACAGCACAGAGTGGTATAGCACAGATGGGCACACCGTGCAACTATGCTAGGAAAACTTGCTCTGAACAGATCTGGCGATCTCACCAGAGCCCTCAAGTCGCCCTGGCCTGGGACGGCCGCTCGCCCCGCCGTTGCCTCGCCGCAGCGTGGGAGACGCGCGCGGGTACGGCACCGCTGCGGGGTGCCCGGCAGGCACCCCTCCCTCGCAGCCATCGCCGGGCCCGGTCTGTCAGGCTGCAAACCCACCGCAGACCAAGAGCGACGGACGTTTCCAGGGGCTGCGAAGGGCGGAGCCCACCTGGGCCTGCCACATCGTCAAACTTGCCCCAGCTCGTGCCTTGGCCAGGGGCTTGGAAAGCGGTGCGGGCGCGCGTCGAAACCCCGAAATTCTTCCCTTTCCCACCCGAACTACACCATCACACGCTGGAGGCGGCAGCCCTCTGCCGAAGTCATCAGCCCACCCACCGACCCGCCGCTGGAGCGACGTTACACGGGGACAGCGGGAGTTCACCGGCAGCTACCGGGGAACACGAGGGGAGCAAACACCCCTCCTCCACATCGCTCCGGAGCCACCCCTGCCGCCCCGAGACGGAGAGAGGGTACCAGTGCCCGCCCCGCGGCCGCCCGCCCCTCACGCCGCGGAACCCGCTGGGACGTGGAGTCCCCGCCGGGCGGGCTGGCGCGGAGGGGCGGGAGGCGCGGACTACAAATCCCAGGGTGCCTTGCGCGGGAGCCCCAGTCTCCTAGGAGACGCGGCGATAGAGTGGGGGGGTGGAGTGGGAGCGCGGGGGGGTGTGGGGGGGGTGTGTGTCCCTTCGTGCCTCCCGTGGTGCCCCGCGCGCACCGGAGCGCGCCAAAACTACCCTTCCCGTGACGCCACGCGCGGCATGGAGAGGCGCGTGGCGGAGCGGGTGCGCGGCGCCTTGGTCCCCTTCGGCTTCGAGGTGCATGCCTTTAAGGTACGGGCGTCACGCGGGGCTCGCCGTGACGTCATTCGGAACGACGTCACACGCACACCCCGGCGTTGGCAGCTGGGTGGGACGGCGGCGGTTCGGCGGGGCGCGGGTGACCCCTACGGCCGCCGACGGGGAGCCCCCGCAGGCCGCAGTCGCAGCTTTGCCGCCGGCGCGGGCGGGACCGGCCCCCGTGCTAAAGGCGGCGGCCGCCCTGCTCCTCCCGCGGCCGGCGGCAGGCGGCACTGCCTCCCCGAGCCTCTCCCAGCCGCCCCGCAGGCCGTGCTCGGGGCAAAGGCGGCCCGCTCCCAGGGACCGGGGGGTGCAGGAGGCGGCGGGGGGCGGCCGTCTCCCCGCTCGGAGGTCAGAGTGCCCCGGTGCTGAGCAGGGCCGGCGCTGGAAGCGCACCTCGGGGCCATGCGGCACCGCCGCTAGCGCGGGTTGGCGAGCGAGGTCTGCATCGTGTGCCCGGGGAAGCGGACCAAGGTTATCGCTGTGCCTCGGCAGCACCAGCTGCACCAGAGGCTTGCTCGGGCCCTCTGCGACCCTCCTGGTCTGGTAAGGTCAGGAGAGTTAAAGGTACATCCGGATCGACCGAGAGTAAAGTCCTCTAAGCAAGCTTAAATTTCAATCTCAATGTAGAAACACCTCTATATTAGAATGCAGACTACCTCATCTGTTCGTACGCGGCCTGCAGACCCCCGGCTGATTCTGGCCGCTGACGGGGGTCTCTCCCGTGCGACGGAGGCAGCCTCCTCCGCTGTCCCGTGTTGAACTGTACGCGCTCAGTTTCCACCAGAACTTAGGGGTTCCTCCTCTGCCCGCCCCAGAGGTCATCTGCGGTAAATCAATCTAAATATCAAATCCGAATTAATCTGCAACAGAGCTGACCTTCCCCTCCTCGGGGAGTGTTGTGTCTGTGACCGGAAATGTTTGTATTTCCTCCTATACTCTCGATCTGACAGAAAGTAAAAGGAAATGAGGCGCTGAGAGAAGTGAAATCTCGGGAATTTCGGGACGAATTTAACGCTGCTTTCTCAAAACAGCGGCAGAATGAGGGGCAGAACCCAGATCAAAAAGGCTACAGCTACCAGAGGGGAACCTTACAGCGCTGCATCTTGTTCCAGATTTAATTCTCATACCGCTGGCTCCGGTACACGGACGAAAACCAGGAAATCGGCAAACCTTAGACTCATGTCATTGTAATTTCTTGTAATGTCTCGATTCAGCATCTGAAACAAGAGCCACAAAACTGATTGAACTTTGGGGTTGATATAAGAATGTTTCTTTATTATAAACTTAGTTTCCATTGAATGTTTCCATATGGGTGGTCTGGCTGCCACTGTCACCCGTAAAGTCACTTTCAGATTAATTTCACAGATATTTAGAGATGAGCAGTATTTTGCAGTTTCAGACTAAATGTTAGAGTTACGTTACTTGACATCTTTCTGAATGTTAGGCCTGGTCTTTATGGCATCCCAGGAGAGTGGGAATTGTCATAACCTGTAAAAAGACTGATGTTATTGTGCAATACAATAGTGGGGGAGCGCAGGGTTTTTCAGCAATTGCTTTCTCCTGCTTTGCAGTTGCCCTGTCCCTCTGGTCACATCTGCCTGCTGCCCTGGCTTGATCCCTCATTTTTGGGCTGTGTTGCAACACATCCAGCCCTGGCAAGAAGTATCAAAATGCAGCTGTGTCATGATCCACGTGCTACCACTGACTGTTCTGGGGAATTCTAGCACTGCTAGGAGCTTCACATCCTTAATTCCCACATAAATGTTGCCTGCTGAAGAAATAAACCATGCACCTTGACACACCAGCAAAACAGAAGCACCAGATTTTTTCTGGCCGATGCTCAGGAAAAAAAAGCTGTAAAAGCTTTATCTAAACCAAAACATCTGATTTGCATTGGCAAGACTGGTTGTTCTACTTCCCTCTACGAGGGTTTCTGAGCAGAGCTGGATAAAGGGCAGTCTTGAGCTGAATGCAGTGGGTGATTCTTATCTCTCACATGCAGCTCTCAGTACAGCTTCCAGAGACTGTAAATCCCAGTATGCAAAACAACTTGGTTTGAATGGAAGGCACTAGGCAGGCATTGTATCTGGGTTGCAAATGAAGGTGGCTACGCTGCTTTCCACTTTTTAAAATTCCTGCATGCCCACTAGCAAAAGAGCAGTGTCCCTCTTTTAATGGAGATTTGTTTTGCTTTGCCAAAGGTTGGATGGTACAATGCTGTTCTCCAGCCAGCCTTTCATCTCCCCTACCCAGATGACACGCTGGCCTTCGTGGTCCTCAGCACGCCTTCAATGTTTGACAAAGCCCTTAAACCTTTTGTGAACAAAGAACGTTTAAAAATAATCAGGGATCCCGTGGATCAGTGTGTTTCTCATCATTTGTCACGTGTGAAGGAGGTAAGAACCTGAAATACCGATTCCTTTCACTATTGTGGCATATAGCTGGGTGGGCTGGGCAGTAGACAAAGCCTTCCAGGATCCTGTCCTTGCTTTTTAGAAGGGTAAAGTCATTATTCATGATGGTAATTCTTAGGAAGAGCACCAACACCAGGCTGTTGGCCTGCTTTACTTGCATATTCTATCTCTTTGCCATTACAACCTGTAGCTATGCAGAGTGCTTTACAGTCACACTTTGAAAACCCAAGGCTACAAGTGTGCTGATAGATTTCACTAGCAGGATGTGGAAATCAGGCTTCTCGCGTGCCTGATTTGCTAGCATCCAGTGCTCTGTAGTGGCAAATCTTTTTCCATGAGCCTGGGCTGATGTTTTTTAATTTTCCCAGAAATTCCCTGACCAGAAGGTGGATGTCATCTTTGATTATGAGATCCTGCCAAGCCGAAAGCCCAAGTTCTTGGCACAGACAGCTGCCCATGTTGCTGGAGCCGCATATTACTACCAAAGAAAGGATGTGAAGCTCGATCCTTGGGGTAAAAAGGTGAGGCAAAAACACAGTCTGGGAAGAACAACCAAACTGTAATCACTGAATTTTACAACTGTTGTTTACTCACTAGTTCTTTCTGCAGGAAAATACAATGTCCAGATCATATCTAGATGCATGAAGTGTTTCAGATAGGAATAGGAAGCTTGCAGGATTCCTCAGGGTGGCAGGGAGATGCATACATGGAGAAGAATATCTTGATCTATTAAACATACTTAGACAGGAGAATAAATTTCAGTGTAAAAGACAACCTGTTGCCTGGAGCAGTATAAATGAAAAAAAAATTGCACTGTGGTTAATTTCTATGTTAGATTTTCAAAAAGAGACCTCTCCCCACGTTACAGGGGGGGTGTGTGGGCACAGGAAAATGGGAATTAAATGCAAGGCTTCGAGCCACATGTTCCAGAAAGAGCTTTCCTTTCTTCTCTGTATAGCACTCCAACAGAGGGCTAGGAGTGTGAGAAGTTGCATAAAAGCTTGATGCTTTGAACTTAACCATTACTAGAGGCAAACTGAGACATCCTTGATCACTCTTTTTTCCTTCCAGAAAATCTATGGCGTATGTATCCATCCCAAGTATGGCGGTTGGTTTGCTATCCGGGGTCTCCTCCTGTTCCCCAATATTCAGGTACCGTTCCTGGAACAGTCTGCCCCTGTTGACTGTGTGAGCACAGAGGAAAAAAGAATTGAGTTGCTGGAGCAATTCAATTTCCACTGGCAGAATGGCCGCTACAGGGACATAATTGAGGTGAAGGAAAGGTACTCGGAGGAGCAAAAAGCCTACTTTGCCACTCCTCCAGCAGAGAGATTCAGACTGCTAGGGCTGACCCAAGGACTCCAGAGGAGCACATTTCACTGAGTAACGTGGCTGTGTGGAGGGGCAGAAGGCAAGCAAGCTGTAACTCATCAGCACGTTCTTTTCCACGGTGCTGAGGAGGATGGTGTGCTGATACAGAGATGGCAAATCCAAGCAGCATGTGCAGCATCTCAATCAAACACCAGCGTCTCAGGGTACGAGGGAGCACTGCATCATAGCATTGTGGTCTGGAGGGAGGCAGGAGCAGTCCGTTCTGTGCTGTTGCTGATTCGCTGTGTCTTTTTGGGAGCCTGCTAAGATGCCAGTTAGCCTTTGGTTGGGAAAAGTTCAGACACCCTGGCAACTGGAAAATCCATGATGCTCATTAGAGAAGTAATTTTTGTTCAAGAATCTTTCCAAATATTTTGGGTTTATTCTGCGTAAGAGTAAAAAAGTTAATTTTCAGTCATTGTACTCTGACATTTCTTTTTTTCATCTGAACTCAGTGCAGATACTTTTTTAGATGTATCCAGCATTTTATTACTCTGTGTCATAACCCTCCTTAGGGAATAAATCTTCAGTCTTTTCAGTCTTGCCTTCCTCAAAAAGAAATTTTGTCCTGTATTCCCTCACTTGCAGTGAAGCTGGCTTAATTTAATTAAGAAATCTTTTTATGTCTCCTTTCCTTAACATCCAAAAGAAAATTCTCCAGAGATTATTTCTTTGAGTAGTGTGATCCTGCACATGGAGCAGGAGTGAGCAAACAGCCAACAGCAGCCGCCTCCTTTGGGGTAGTTACGAAAGGGAAGGGGACACTACAGAGGTCACAGCTTGAGTCTGATGCGTTTCCTCTTCGCCCAGGGTCAGCCTTGCAGGACAAGCTGGTGTCTTTAGGTCAGTTTTAAGCACGTACCCACTGCATAGAGCAGCTGACTAAAGTCTTCGGAAAGATGCTGAATGATGTCTATGCAAGTGGAGTTTTTACTCCTATTAAGATAACTGACTGAAAAAGCTAACTCTTGTGGCCTTTGTCTACGGTAAACGAGGTTTGAATTTAAAATATTTTTCAGTGCCATGCCAGCACACACCCCACACACCGCAGTTTTAATACCATAGTTTTCTTTTGTACTTTACGCATGGGGAGATCGTAAACCTGCATGTACATAAAAACCATTGCGTGAAGCATTGTCACATGCACAGGCAACCAAGCAGAGAAAAAGAGAGAGAAAATACTAGTTATGTTAATGTTACTTATATTACTGGATAAAACATCTTCAGACAGAAACTTATCACTTTTCAATTTTTCTGATTACTTTGTCCTGTTAGGTTTGTTCAGAGGTTACAATGGCACCGGGGATCAGGAATTAATTTATCTTAGAGGACTTTGAGGCTCAGGCCTCGTAAAAATAATATAATACAATAATATTTTGTGGGAGATTTTTACTTGACTGCAGTGCAATGCTGCAAATCACTGAGCACTTTTTCCCTTTACTTGATATCAACGTGGTGATGCAAAAATATTCACTTGGCAGAACTGAGCCCTTTCTTTTTATTTTACTTTGTGATTCTTCATACCTTTTGGAGACCCAAACACTAAGGTTGCCCTCACAATAATTCACTGCTTGGTACAATTTTTCATAGTCTATATACTAAGCATAACCAAAATTCAGCACAACAACTTTGCTCTCCTGTGAACAGGGTCGTGAGCATGTGATTGCTGGGTTTGTTCAGTGTATTTGCTCTTACAAAACAGTCTTTGTTGCTTTCCGTGCTTTGTTCACCACATCTCACTAAGGCAGACACCTTGCTTGCTGTGTGGTAGTGGTATTGTGATTTTTAATTTAAGCAAAATAATGAAATTTGCTTAAATTCTGTTCTTTTCTTATAGAATTACCTCTGGTTGAAATGTTGGTTGAAGTTCCAGAACTTTCCAATTGAACTGTAATTTAACAGGGATTTGAGTTAACAGTTCATATTAGTAACATTTAAAAAACACTAATTCTCTTAGAAGGATAAATACAGAATGGAATTGGATTTATCTTTTTACATTACAATTCAAAGTAAAATATTTTGCTATTTTGGGGTTGTTTTCTTACAAATATTTAACATTTTGTCTTCACTTATTAATCAGATTACCATAGCCATTTCATTTCAATTTTTGTAATTTATTTCTCTTCACATTATATTTTGATTAATAAAATATATAAAGTTGTAAGTAACCCTCAGTATTGAGTGTGTTTATTTAAGCAATGCAGTGATGAACTTGTGGAGACCTAAAGATGTTAAAGTGAGAATCGACCACTGTGTTTTTAATATACTGAAAATAGTGAGCTACCTCAGACATGCATAATCCAGTATCTGAAAACAAAAGAAAAAGTTAGTTACTTTAGTAGAAATTAGTAAACTATTATGGCAGGCTCATCTGGGATATCAAAAAATAAAACATCCAACACATTATGAATAAGTCTAATAAATGTTGATCTTTACCAAGTCACTTCAGCAAGATCATTTCACAGTAAGCACATGAGAATGCACTTTCATTTTTTCCTCTGTTCTGGCATTCACAAAAGCTCAGGGTGTCCAGCAATACTGTGGTGGCTTAACGCCAGCCGGCAACTAGGCCCCACACAGCTGCTCACTCACTCCCCTGTGGTGGGATGGGGAAGAGATTTGGGAGGGTAAAAGTGAGAAAATTCATGGGTTGAGATAAAGACAGTTTGATAAGTGAAGAAAAGCTGCACTTTTTTTGCAAAGCAAAAAGCTGCACCCCCAGCCCACTTGCTGGTGGGGTAGGGTGAGAGGCGGAAAAGGACTTGAGTCTGTGTAAGCCCTGCTCAGCAGTAACAAAAACATTCCTGTGTTATCAAGGGGTGTTTCCAGCACAAATCAAAAACAGACCCACACTAGCTACTGTGTAGAAAATTAACTCTATCCCAGCCAAAACCATCACATTCTCCACCCCTTATTCCATACCATTTACGTCATGCTCAGGTCCCACACTATCCAATACGTCTTCATTAACCACCATCCTCTTCCCATCCTTTGATAATAATACAGATATCATTCCCTTAGCCTACAGACTGGCCCTATAAAATATCTTTTAAATGTCCACAAAATGTCCACTGAGTTCATTTAGTCCATGACTTTGGGCTCCATCTGTTCTGGTGGTCACTCGGCAGGAGAGGTGGTGTGTCGTGTGGAGTTATGGGGCACCTGCCAGGGACTAGAAACTTGACTCAACATTGGTGGCAGGCAAGTTTCACTACTAAAGCCTGATCACTACGCAGCTGAATGGAAAAGTTTAATCACCAAGGTCAACCCAACAGGTATGTGTGCCCTGTTATCTCAGAGTACATCCTCCGCTACGCCTGGGCCCAAGGCCGACTGGCAACCTGTAGGGGGGTGCTCAGACCCTCCAGAACATTCAGGCACTCTCTAGTGACAGTACTGGGCACGTGCCCACCGCCGAGTGGGAGGCAGGGCTATGCAGAACAGTTACTGGCTATGCAAGTGAGCAACCTTATAAAAGGGGAAGCCAGCAGAGATGACGGGCAGCACGTTCTGGAACATCCCCACCTCCACCGGCTTCAAAGATGCATTGGACGCCTGGACTCCCCCCCGCCCAGACCAGACAGAGTGGTGATAGCTATCGCAACAGTCCCTCTCTCCCTCCTTCTCTCCCTCTCGTTCCCTTTTTCACCTTTTTTTTTTTTCCTGTCTTTCTTTGCTTTTCTCTCCTGTATCTATTTCTGGCCAAATAAAGTGACTTGGCAGTTGGCTCCGTTTTGAGTCTTAATTCTGTTTCCAAGAATGTAAAAGGAACGTAGTCACGATAACACATTGGAGTTAATCAGAAGTTAAGCCCAGCCACTCCCAACCTCCCAGAATTATCTGAGGTTGGTTAGAAAGCAAGGGGGTTTAACCTTGGCCAAATTGTTCAACCGAACAGTGGATTGTGGCAGCACCCACGCCAGCTCAGGTCACATCACTGCTGCACTTGCGCTGCTTCTTTTAAGTCTTGTCCTCCAGTGATTTGGGTGGTTCCTGCTGTAGTAATTCCTATAATATGCAACTCAAATGCTGGGTTACAACAATTTAAAGGTATTTCCTTACAGTCTCCACACCTTATCCCTTTGGACCAGACCATCAGGTTTAACATTGTAATGACCTCCTCCCCTTGTCCCTGCTCTGGCTTGGACCTACCTGCAGACTGCAGTGCCTTGGGGTCGTACCTGCTCCAAGTGGAGCGTTACCCACGAGCCACTGTCTGTCCAGGGGTACACCTGCTGCTGCCCAGACTCATCCACAGCCACAGTCACTTTGACGTGCACCTGTTCCAGGGTGACCTTCTCCATGGGCCACAATGCCTCCAGCATGGCCTTACCCACTGCCACAGACCCTTCAGAAGAGAACCTGCTCCAACACAGCCTTGCCCATGACTGCAGTCCCTCCAGGGACGTACCTGCTCTGTTGTGGGCTTATCTATGGTCACAGGCTTTGAGGTGCTCCAGCATGAGCTCATGCACAGCCACTGATGCTACAAGGTGTACCTGCTGCAGCATGGACTTATCTATAGCCACAGACACTTCAAGGTGTACATTCTCCAGTGTCGACTTATCCTTAGGCCACAACACCTTCAGAGGCATACCCACTGCGGCACAGACATAACCATGGCCACAGACACTTCGAGGTATATCTGCTCTGGCATGGGTTTATCCACAGGTCACAGTCCCCTTGACTCAAGTTCACACTGAAGTTCCAGCCTGTCCAGTACAGCAGCACAGAAACAGCCAGCCCAGGCACATGGCCACTGCTGTTATCAGAATATTCCCAAGCACAGCAGAGTAAGGTGAGCAGCAGCACAGCACTACAGCGAGCAGCGAAAGCAAAACGAGCCACTAACAAGCACTAGACTCCAATATACAGTAAGGCAAGCAAGCCCCATGGCAAGCACAGAAGCCTGCCAATTAATAGCTAAACAGCAATAACAGCTATAAATTCAATCTAGTGCATTCCAATCAAATCTGTTATCTCAAACCCTTCAAGCCCCATGTTGGGCATGAAAAAGGACTGTTGTGGTTTAGCCTCAGTCAGCGACTCAGCCCCACGCAGCCACTCACTCGCTCCCCGCTGGTGGGATGGGGGAGAGGATCAGAAGGGTAAAAGTGAGAAGACTCATGGGTTGAGACAAAGGCAGTTTAATAGGCAAAGCAAAAGCCGTGCACACAAGCAAAGCAAAACAAGGCATTCATTCACTACTTCCCATGGGCAGGCAGGTGTTCAGCCATCTCCAGGAGAGCAGGGCTCCATCACATGTAATGGTTACTTGGGAAGACAAACACCATCACTCCAAACATTCCCCCACCTTCTTCTTCCCCCAGCTTTATATGCTGAGCATGACGTCACACGGTGTGGGATATCCCTTGGGTCAGTTGGGGGCAGCTGTCCTGGCTGTGTTCCCTCCCAGCTTCTTGTGCACCCCCAGCCACTCGCTGGTGGGGTGGGGTGAGAAGCCGAAAAGGCCTTGAGTCTGTGTAAGCCCTGCTCAGCAGTAACAAAAACATTCTGGTGTTATCAAGGCTGTTTCCAGCACAAATCCAAAACACAGCCCCATACTAGCTACTGTGTAGAAAATTAACTCTTCCCCAGCCAAAGCCAGCACAGATACATAATTGATATTTCAGGGATTTTCCCTCCGTAACCTAAAAGTAACACCTCTAAGAACCGGAATTCTTATCTGTTAAAACATATTAGTGAATACTGAGTCTCTGTAAGGGCAAATCTATGTTCTTTGTGCTTCTGGCAATACAGTTATGTCAGGCAGGACAGAGTACAAATGTTTAATAATACATCCATTCCTACTACAGTAATTTTGGAGGGAATTGGATTGGTTCTTACTGGCTTTCTCTTAGCCAGGTCACTAAGATCCACAGCTGCAGCTAGGAATTTTCTTTCCTTGCTGGCTGGAGTATAATGGTCCTTGTCTTACAAAACTAAAGTCTGAGAACCTGTTTGACTTATCTCTTGGGACAAGACTAGACATGGTGAGGAACGGCTCATTCTTGGATCCTGAGGCATTGTGAAGACATTCTTGTTTTCAGCATTTACAAATGTCAAACAAGTAATTGCAAATACCTGGAGAGATTTACTAGCTCAAGTATCACATTTCAACATTTTTTAGACAAGTAAGTTTTTCACTAAATCCTAATTTTTAAACATTTATTAAAGTATCTTTTTTCCTCAATATAACATGTAGAGCTGAACAGTAAAAAAAAATTAAAAGCTATTTGAATTCAGTTTTAGCAATAAGGTATCAGTATATATTCAGCTAATAAAATATTCTATGGACAATTAAAAAATTTGTAATGTTTTCATGCACATAACGTTTATCATTCATCCTCTCCCTCAGTTAAACATTGCCTTTTTTGACATCATCATTAACAGAACTGAGATTTCTATTAAGATGCGACAGATGACACTGATTAAATGCAAAGCACAATCTAATCTGGTGACAAGCAGCCATCAGGATTATTGCTCAGAAAGGGAAAAACACTTTTTTTTCCCTACCAGTTAAATCAGTTGCATCTCAGTGGTGCAAGAATAAGCACTGTTTGTTTGGTTATGAAGTAGAGTTTGGCAAACTTAATTCCTGGTATTGCCTTATTTCCTTCCCCTATAAAAAGGATGGCTTGTAACAGTCCTGTCTTCCTCTAGACTATGGAAGACTAAAAGATGGTTTGCTGTATAAATCAGTGCTGGTGTGTCAGACAAAAATAGCCAACCTTGTAAGAGCAGTGAACTCTTCCGGGTTTTTTTTTGTGTTTGTTTTTTTTTTTTAAACAGGGTTACATTGCCCTCCTGTGGGTCAGAAGCATCACTCTACCCATTCACTATAGTATACATGGTCTTTTATTCACTTGTGACCAAAGTTATGGGTGGTGTAGCTACTATTTAACACGGGTTAAATCACTGAAAATGCACAGTGACTTGAATTTGACTAAAATACCTCAGACTTCCATATTTCTGAAAACAAGAAGTGGCGCCCACTGATCAGCGCCCCTCTGGTTATCAGCACTCTGCTCAGCGCCATGCAAAAGGTACATTTTGAAAGTTAGCTTTGAATACTGATCTAAGCATCAGCAGTTCCAAAGTTCTTCCTCTGAGGGGAAGTGGGCTTTGCCACCTACTGCAGCAGAGAGCCAGCTGTCCTTCTGCAACCTTAACTTTCACAAATTCATCTACCACAATGGACAAATGCATTCATGAGACCTTTTTTGCTGTTAAGTTGGCGTCCTGTCCCATCGTATATCCTGTGACAGGTCATCAATCATGTTTGCTTCAGAAAGCAAACAGAGCACTTCCCTTCTAGGTTTTCAAGGAGGAAACAGAAAGACCCAAGAACACAAACATGCTTTTCTTTTCTCTCTGAGACTGAAAAACAGATAGATGCTCACATTACTTAGGAAAACAGCACTTTAGATGAAAAAATGACATATTTTTTTTCCAATAACCAAAACACAATAATGAGAAACACGGTGGGAAACCTAACAAAAAAATGAAATATTTTGCCATAGAATGAGCAATAATATATTTCAGTGGAATGTTTAAAGTCTCTTCAATAATATACCACAATCTTCAAAATATGATTATATACATACAAAAGTATTTGAAATGGCTACTTCCTGAAAAAATAAATTACGTAACTACCATTCATTAATATTATAATACATTTTTCACTTTGTTATTTTTGTTGATGTTTGTACATAATTCAGTGAGCAATTTTCTTTTTAATGAGTGCATATGATTTATTTTCCCAAAACACTTCCTAAAGGAAACTTTGAAAAACAATTCAGGTTTTTTACATCTTCAAAGTTTTTGGAAATCACACACCTTTACAACAAGTTACCTTGGGTTTTTTTTTACCCTCATGTAAAACAAAGCATGGGTAGGAGACTTCCTGGAAATTAAACAAAAGGAATAGGTGGGGGGAATTTCTGGGTCGAAAAATATCCAACAGAATTTTAAATTTATGCACAATCATTAGGGTTTTTTATGAATCCATAAAACCTCATTCCTTTTAAAGGAATTAGCTAGTTTTAGGTTTTCATTTCATGTCATAATCTTCTTTCCAGTATTATTCTGACTAGTCTTCCTGAATTATTCCTTGCTTTGTTTTTTAACCGGCTCTTATTCCAAAATATAAAAAACCTACAGAAATAAAAATGGAAAGAAATTCACCTTATTTTTGTGAAAAGTGAATTTGATTAAATATATTGGTTTTAAATTACACTGTTTTATTAATTGTAAAGATTTTTCCTGTCATGACAAAGGATATTAATCTAATTTTTCAGTGTAGATACTTCAAAAAATATGTTGCTGTAGAGTAGGAACATAAAACCACCAGGCTCACAGTTTCAGAGGGCAGTGCAGTCTTAATGGCTTCTTATATATTCATATAGATACGGTCAAACAGTATCTTGCACAGAAACATTCTAAATTCAGGCCCGTGTCCCATAATATGTACAGTGGTTTAAGTTTCAGGCGAAAGAGCCAAGTTTCACATTAAAGTCCAAACCTATCATCACTAGGTGTGGTGAGAAGAGCTCACCGCAGGCACATCGCTGTGCAGGAACACTGCAAACAATTCCCAGCGTGACAGCAACCTGTTCTCCTGCAGCCTCCTAAGCCTGTGCAGCTCAGGTTAACTGGTCACACAGAGCCGTTCGATTTGCACAGGCTTTGCAGGCCAAAGCCATTCTGTAATATCATTCTCCTACGTTCTGTGAGGTGCTTAAATTATACCAACGTTACAGGTGAAGACGCTGACAAGTGACCCAATATAAACACAGATGTGTGGACAGACAAAGTAAAATCCGTTCTGACTGTACATTGAAGGAAAATTAATCTGGCTTTTTGCTTCTAATATTAAAAATAGAAGGTAATACATTAATGATAAAAAAGATACCTGTTATTTGATTTCCTCATTTAGTGTTCTTTTTGTATGTGCCGTTAATTTGTATCAAAAAAACCCAGTGTCAGCTCTAACACACTTTCTAAATCGATGTCCAAATGTGCTGCATTCCTACTACTACAGGCTGGACAGAGCTAACTACCCCATGGCTTCATGCCACTCCTCTGCACTAACCTCTTTTATCCCTTTGCAGAGTTAAAACCAGAAACGTCATGGTTCAAGTTCTCTGTCTAGCAAGATACTTCAGAATATGTATTTACACAGACTGTCATTTAATACTGAACATCAGACCCACTGAAAATTTCACAGGGGATATCTATCATATTTTTAATCTATTAATATGATAAATCCCATTATTTTAACATATTTCATAAGCGTTAGTTGGATATATAATATTACTAAAAAGTACTGTCATGGGCCTTTTGTAAACATACTTTCCTAACAAAAGTGCATAATTTTGCAATACCTGTGAGATGTAAACTACTTGCTTGTGTTCTTTGAACTGTATTGATTTGTTGGACAATCTGATAAACTTTCATCAAAGGCCTGAAAAAAGGCTGGAGCATTTGTTAAGAAAATAGCACTTTTTAAATTTAGTAACTTTTTAGCCTATTTTTCAAAACCAGTGAGATACTAATTTTGTAACAAAGTGCTAATTCTTTAAACATTACTAGGCATTTTTTTTCTTATAAACATCTAAAAATAAATACCCAATTGTTAATGTTGAAATAACATACTCGTAAAAGATGTACAATAGCTAGTAAAGGTAAGGCTCTGTATGTTGAATATCAAAATCACCTTCTATATATGCTATGATAAACACATAACATAGAATAACGTCAGACTTAAGTCTGATGCACTGTTTTGTATTACACACACACAAAAAATCCTGTTGATGCTCTTGCACATATGCTGTTCTCTTTGAGAACTTAAAGGCATCTATCACAAATACAAGGGAGTCAGTACTCTTAGTTTTAGACGTTATAAGAACACAACGTGTAGAAGATTAATTTCCATTCACTTTACCTCAGTCTTCAACAAGATCAGACAAATCAGTATGTAAAGCCATTGTCTGCAAAACGGCAGCGACCAGGATGTTTGCCATTTATTTTGAGGGCAAGATCACACCACCCCACCCAGAGGAGATGTCAGGGTTACTTCACCACAGCTGTTAAAGTTCAGTTTCAAAGACTGAAATTCAAAGACTGAGTTCACTCTGTTAACTACTGTTGCGTACAATTTTGAAACATTTGATTACATACAGTTTTAACTGTTTTGCAGATCTCTCTGAATAGATAATATCCCATATATATTTATATAATTACATCCTCTATAGCAGCTTACCAATGTAAACACCTGCTGCAGTGTAGTTCAGCCCTCAAGAACAAGAATATAAATATATTAAAATATAGCCAATTTCGTTATCGTGTTGTCAGAAGATGACTGCTAGTACATTTGTTTCCATTGGCACTCTGCTTTTGAGAGGAATGCAGTACCATAAATTTCTGTAAAAATCTGTAAAAGATACATACAGATTTTCAAACTGATCCAAATAATTTTTCAGGGATTATGTTAAGACTGAAACTTCATATGTTTGTAAAATGTTCTTTTGCCAAGCAGCAAGCTGGTTATATAAATCCCAGTAATCATAGCAATCAGCTACAACTAAAAAGAAATGGAAAAGAGACACAGTGAGATGGATTTCAGTTTCCCTTCATCTGACTATTCTGAGTAAGATATTCTGAAGAAATTAATGAATACAAGGTTATTTTTACAACAAGCACCCAAACCAGAAAAAAAAAAGATGTGCAATCACTCACACATCAAAAAAAAAAGACAAACAGCACATTCAATATTCTGCCCTTTCTAAATAGCGTCTGCCATATGCCCCTTCAGGGAAAATCCCACTAAGCTGTACACAATACTGCAACAGCTATCAGTCTCGTCACCAAAACTAAGAATTGCTGATGTATTTTTACCACGCTGGGAAATATGGCACTCATTGATAATGAAAGTAAAACCAGTTCATAACTGTAATGAAAATAAAATATGCATCTTGGTAGGTACATGAAAAGATGTTTCTCAATAAATGATTATAGTTATTTGAATGTCATAAAAATTCCACCAGTCTAAGATATCACAATACTAGGAGTGGGGAGTAAACCCAAGAACACTTAATGGAAATTCCAAGCTGCATCTGAATCAATACTGAGTTTAAGCAAAGAAATAAACCCAGGGTCTTCTTGATTTGAAGCTTTGTGTGTTACGTATTTTGTGTGTTATACTCTTGGAAACATTAAAAAGACAATGTGGCAAACGTTCCTATGAATGCCTCACATGGCTGAAGAATAACAAAAAAAATTTTTTTAATTGCATTAATTCCTGCAGTCAATCATTTGGTGCAAACTTATAATACGGTTCCTAACTCACAGGTATTTCGTTTCTTGGCTGTTTTGTATTTCTACATTGTCATCGTTTCCAGTGACCATGTTTGAATACATACTACTAGTAGTGTCTCAGTGTTCCAAGTGGACGGCAAAAAAGTGGTGTGGGCAACACCGGCTTTGTGAACACATTTATCTAGGACATTTCACTGCATTACCATATATTGAGTTGTAGAAGACTCAGCAGACTGATAGAAATTACAGCAGACTGATTATAACTGAAATGTTTTTCTCGGTCACAGATTTTTTTTTCTTAAATTAATAGTTACTTAAGTAGCTACTGAGATTAATCACTTTCCAAAAAGAGGAAAATAAACACACAAATACAGCTGTTGCTACTGGGACATTGAAAAGGTAGAAGGTGTTGAAAATATGTTATTGGACAATATTAGGTTTAACTAAAAGCAGAAGTGCACATAACTGCATTAGCAGTGACGGTAAATGCCAGCAGCTAATAACATCTTCCTGTCAGAACTCGAGTCTCCCCATGACCGGTACACAAAGGAAACAGGGTATCAAAAGAAACACGTTACATCGGAGGTGTTGGTTAAGTGAATTACGAGGAGCGGCGTTTTTAGGAGACACCCCCCGACCCGGGCACTTCAGACCCGCCTCAGCCACCACAGGGCGGGTGGACGCCGCCGCTCCCCACCGCCCCTCGGGGGGCGGGGCACCGCCCGCGCGCTCCCCACCGCAGCCAATCCCCGGCGGCCGCGCGCGCCTGCCGTTGGAAAAGGCAGGGCGAGGCTGGGCTGCGGGGCGCCGCCCCGAGGGAACGGGGCGCTGCCGCCAGCCACTCCGCTCCCTCCGAGGGCCCGGAGGCCTCTGAGCCCGCGTCAAGACTCCCTCTGCCTTCTGGGATGCAGCCCCAAGACCAGGGTGTGAAAGAACCCCTTTATCCCCTACAACAAGGGGCAGGCTGGAGAGCAGCTAGTAAGTCTGGTCCTTTTAAATTCGTTTTTTACATCTGAACAGTGAATACACTTGAACGATTTGAGAAAGGCTGTTTACGTCGTGGTGAGGAGCTGAACTTGGTCATTAACATAAAGACCCTTAGTCTGGGGCTTATTTGCCATGCTATCAGGCATTAGCAGGGCTTTATGTAGCATTATATGATGCAAGGGCCCAGTTGAAACACATTGCAATTCTACTTCTGAATAGGTACAGAAGTCACTTTAGTTAAATCAGGGTGGATATCCCCATTCCACAGGACTAGACCACACCAATACTGTACCCTCCAAAGAACTGCTGTGACCAATTTTGTAATGTCAAGGCTAATATAGCTAGATACAACTAAGGTAAGTTTTACATTAGACTAGCCCTGACTTCACTCCTATTCATTTCTAGGAAAGAAGTCTGGTAAACAAAGATGACTGCGCTCAGCCATACTGATTAGTATTCATTCATTTACCTTGAACCATATGTTTTTTAATATACACATGTACCTGTCACTTCTCAATGCCACCCTGGAATGTTAGCATCATTAGTTGTCTTGAGAATAATAATTGGGATTTTAAATAACAAAAATGAGCCAACCAACCATCACTTTCACATATCTTCAGGAATATTTGTGGCACTTAAATACTAAAATAGCTAATCCCCTGGGTCTTATTGCAGTATTTGGTAGAAAGGCATTTCTAATAAGTCTATTTTTTCCAACTGCACAAGACAAGTTTACAACTCAAGGCATGCAGCTTTCACTTCTGACTGACATCTATAGCCCTGGGCCTCAACTTTGTAATTGCTCACTTTAAGCAGGACAGAACCTGTTTACTACTTGAGGAGCTGCAGTTAGATACAAGGTCTTGGCCTTTAGAGTTTAATCTTTACAGGTACACAAGATCACAAGGTTCCAACTTACTTATATTGCTAGGCAATAGCTCCTTCCCCACATCCTCAGCTCTGAAGTTCAAGACTTTATTACAAGCTGCCTCTACCATGAAGCTACATAGCAGCCACAGCTTTAGTGTAACTTAAGGCCAGAGGCATGTGGTTTGCATTTTAGAGTATGCACATAATCAGATTAAAGACAAGGCTGAGCACATCTGCGTACCAGGTTTCATAGTGTCACCCTTCTTTTGATCTTAAATCATATGATATAAGCTAATGGATAACTGGCATATTCTCACTCCCATTCTGTGTAGTGGAAGAGACTAGGGATGAGTGTTGCATATCCAAGGAAATTTGCTTTCCATAAAGCCATCTTCCACTCCTGTACCAGTAGTGTTCAAACTGAATGTTAGATTCCATGAAATTTAGCATGAACAGTCATAAATTTCACCAAAGTGAATACACTGTGTGAAAATATGCCTGGCCTTTATCAGTCACATTTATGCTTCATGCTCTGGGCACTGTAGTATTGCTTAAGTCCAACAGACTAATATCAAACCACGTTCCTCTACTTAGTAGCAAAATTGTGAAGAGTGTAAAGAGTACTTTACTACTGTAACATGAAGACTTAAGTGTTAGCATCTCCATTAGAATGCAGCTGTAAAAAGCCTTTAGGAATTGAGATGTCTACTGACATGTCTGTAGACAGATCTTTCAAAAGTGCAGCCTGCATTGCTTTCAGGGCTCCTGATTACTACATAACAACAGTAGACAGTATGCTCTTTCCACGAGTTTATTTAATAGAGTTACAAAAGGATACTACTGCTCTATATGCAACACATGGCTAACCAACATACACTGCATTGTCACTAAAGTCAACAGGGCTTGATGTACAGATATTGATCATTAATATTTTCTATGAAGGTAGTGTCAACAGGACAAACTTTCCTTCAAGTAAAAAAAGTTACTGTTTATACCTATATCATGATCCCTTGACTCATATGCAAGGACTTAGTCGAAGTTCAGTAATAGATGCTTGCTCTTTTCGTAAGGCATACTAGTTTCCACTCAGACTGAAAGTTTACTTCTGCTTGGAGAAATACTCTTTACTTTTCTGAACATCAGGCTTGATTGTGTCACTGCCAGGCTTCCATCCAGCTGGGCACACTGAAATGAAAAGAATGTTTAAGTCTTACCAGCTGCTCCTGCAAAGCATGTTTTATACAACACTAAAACTAGCAATTCAAAACAGAAGGTGCATTATTCAGTGGGGCATTATGTTCAGTTTATTTTACTGATTTTCATTTGTTCACTAGGTAATAGCACCCAAGGAACCAGGTGTTTGCCCATGGAACAGCAGGACCTTTACACATGTACTACCCCTCCCCATCCTCCTTAAAAGCTTCAGAGGAGTTAATAACAAGGTAACACCAACTCCAGCAATCTGGGTCAGAAGGCTTTACAACTATTACAGTACACCTCTCTTTTTGGATCCAGTCAAGTCTATATTCTCCTTATCTTTAATCAACCCTATTAATCCAGTCTGGTTCAATGGGGAGGCAGAAGAATTAAACTGCCTCTAGTTCCCCTATATGGCTATCAGAAGGCCACCATGACATAGAGGTTGCAAAGCCTCAAAATTGCAATGACTCCTGAGCAGTATTTTTAAGACAGTCTTACTTGTATACAACCATGCAAGGCTTAATGCATGCTCCACACAAGACTGACAATTTTAGCTACAGTATTCTCAGCTTCTGAGTGTTGCTGAACACCTCATTCTGGTCTATCCTGGTTTAGGTGGGACTGCAGTTCTACTTCTGGAAGAAAAGTTTTTGCCAGCTTTTGACTGCTCCAGGGCAGAGTAAACCCCAACAGGCTTCATTTGCATGACATGTGACTGCTCCATCAAGTGTTAAGGATGTCTCCTCAGCTGACACAGGAAGGCATACAAGTTCAGAAACACTGACTCTCTTCAGGCTATAGCATAGTCACAATAGCAGCTTGTTTTAATAAAATCTGCCATTGATTTACCAGTTCTGAAACAAGTTCAGTATGACCAGCACCAACACATCATTAATGACAGATGAAGACTACTAATACCTACATAGCAATTCTGAGTTTCCATAACCTGGTCCAAACCTTTCATCTACAATGCCTTTTTTTTAATTCCTGCAGAAAAGCTATCAGCCTCAAGCACCTTCTATCTCTTGAACTATGGGCAGAAAAAACCTGTCATCCGTTTTCTCCTCACTACATTTGTGTCCATGTGCAGTGAGGCCAAAGATCAGCAGGCTTTCTGGGAATTTAAATGCTTTGTCTAACAGACTATATAAGACATTGCATTAGTACTGATAGTCTCAACCTACCAAATCTGAGAGCTGAGTCTAAATTATGCTTATCCTTGCACGCTAAGTTATTACATGTTCTTCATTTCCATCTCAGCTATTTTCTGTGTCTAATGAAGAGACAACTGCTATATGCTCAACAAGACATCCAGCACCAAGTTCATTAAAGTGATATTGCAAAACTGAGTAAGTACTCAATGGACAATTAACTGCAATAGGATAAATATGGCACTATGGTGTCTTCAACAAGTAGCATTACAGAACCAGCTGCATTTCAAGAGGCACTGTATTGATCTGTGCACAGCAAGTAACATGTACTTAGCACCTTTCAATAAACCTTCATTTAACCTGCCTAGTTAATACTGTTTTCTAGAAAAAACATTTAAGATTTGAAAGAGGAAGAACTCTTACCCTCTCCATGTTTGTCTGTGAACTGGAAGGCCTGGACAAGTCTGAGGGTTTCATCAACAGAACGGCCAACAGGAAGATCATTGATTGTTATCTGCCTCAAGATGCCTTTCTCATCAATTATGAACAGACCCCTAAAAAACCACAACCCTGAAGTTAAACACCACTTTTGAAAGACTGATTAGACTGAAGTGAGTTTCAAAACCTCAAGTTCAGTATTCTATTATGGCAGTAAGTTGTGTTGTGTCATTACTGACCTCTTCCTAAAAACCTAATACCTTCCATGTATGCATAGCACTAAAACATTAGCAGTTAAAAGCCTAACATCCAGCAGGAACTAGGAAGGACAGGAGGCAAGTCAAAACACTAATGCAGGAAAGCAACACTATTTGAGGAAGATACTAGTGGAAAAACAAAATGGAAGAGAAACCCAAGACAAAAGTGAATTGAAGCAGAGGCATTTTTACATTCAAATAAAGACTACACACACCATTCTCAAAAGACCCAACCCAGCAATGGCTCATCAGTTAGTCCTCCAGAGTCATATTAAGAGTTTGCAGAAGTTCAGCTCCCTCAGCAACTGCTACTGAACGGTCAACTAAAACGTAAGGCTTGTGTTTTAATTAATCTGTACTTTAATCACTAAATACCTGTAATCACTTTCATGACTACATAGGTCTTGTATTACCAATGTTTGCAGAAGCCCACCTGCATGAGACTCCTGCACAGTGCACACAGGTAATCAAAGAGAAGCATCAAGCATTTATCCAGCTTAACAAAACCATGAAAAGTCTAAACACTAAGGAGAACCAAGTAGTACCTCCCCTTGCAGGAGTGTTTGATAGCTTGAAGCAGTTTGCACCTAGAAGAGCTAATAGCTTCAGCTTGCTCCAGGTGTTCAATCAAGTATATGCAAGCTCTGTGTTCATCTGACATGCTCCATGGTTGCAACATAAGACTAACAGCAAGTTTACCTTCTTGCACATTACCTGTATGCAATCCCTTCATCCTCTTTAAGTACTCCATATTCTTTGGCAATGGCACGTTTTGTGTCAGAAATCAATGGGATTTTCATAGTACCCAAACCACCTTGTTTCTTAGGAGTGTTGATCCTAAAAGAAGGAAGTTAAAACGTTAAAAATATGGACAGTTCAGAATAAAGTACAAGGTACAACAGAAGCGGATCATTCCTACAATATCATACTTGGTCTACCAGGAGGCAACAAGAGAACTGAACAGCATGCTCAGGTCTGTTCAGAAGCATGTTGCACCACCACTACTTTGAGTGCACTGAAGTAAGCAAGCTTGAACAGAGCCAGGATTCAGTTCCTGCAAGAACTGAGACCAGGCAGAACATTCTATTAGGTTGAAAGGCTGATTCTTACCAGGCAAGGTGACAGAAGTGAGAGTCAACAGAAGCTCCAATTACTTCACAGTTAATTTTCTTGAATTCATCAGCTCTGTCACTGTATGCAATAATTTCAGTTGGACAGACAAAAGTGAAGTCCAGGGGGTAGAAGAAGAACACAACGTATTTTCCTAGAAGGGCAGTATAACCAGTTAATCTCTTACCTTTGTAAGAGCTGTCATATTAAACATCAACCATTCAAATACTGATATAGGAGAAAGGGCTTGATACAATGCTACCTTTAAAGATTAAATGGCAAACTACAGATACCTGTTTTTAGGACTTGCTTTGTAAGTGGCAAGCCCATGAAGCACCATGGGGAGTTACACTTCAGCCAAATACCATTTACAGCACTCTTCAAGGCCACTCCACAGCCCCTAACAGAGAACCCCACCCATCTGAAGACTCCAAAGCCAGATTATCAAATCTGACAGGGAATGCCTGTCTTCTCGTGTACTCCTATAGGCCTGCCCAGAGCGCACCTAGTAGCTACACTAGAAGACCCTGTGGTTGACTACTAACGGAGTGCAGAAATGCCATGGTTCTGAAAAGCTACAAGCCAAGGAGACGTTTTAATTGAGTAGGTGACTAGGTTATTACCTACTCAACACCCTCGTTGAATCATAGAATGGTCTGGGTTGAAAGGGACCTTGAAGATCATCTAGTTCCAATCCCCTGCCACAAGGAGGGGCACCTTCTACTAGACCAGGTAGCTCACATGCAGCTGAAGGGCCACAGCTTCTTTAGAAACATCTTTCTAAATTCATCCACATTAGTATTTGAATACTTCAGGCTTTCCCTTTGATTTTAGTATGCTTTTTTGGCAAGGCAAACATTTTGCCAGTACTCTAGAGAAAGGAACTTTATTGGTTAGGGGAAAAAACCTAATTTCCATTGACAGAAAGCCTACAAGGGAAGATCTTACTGTTCCACGTTGTTTGGAGATGTTACATCAGTCTCCTAATACGACAGACAGGACAAATAAGCCTGATCTGAGATTAGGGTTTAGAGGCATTTTATACTAATTAGCAACTACTATCACAGCTGGGACATTCAGCCATGCTGCTGACAGCTTCCCAAGCATACCCCAGCCATCAATGATAACCATCACACAAGTTGCATATTTCAGTCTACTGCCAAATGGTCACTATTACTTTGAAACCAAAGAGGTTCCCTCCACTCTTGCATACGGCCAGATTACACCTGTGTTACTAGAGAGCACATAATCTCACCTTTATAGTCAGAGAGTTTGATATCTTTGAATTGTCCATCTGGCATTACAGCCGTGGCAGTAAAGTCGGGGGCTGGTTTCCCAATGAAAGCCTTTCCTGAAGACATCTTGATTTAATCTAGATGGGAGTTAATAACAACACAGTTTAGATAATAGTACATTTGCACCAGGAAGCACTTATTCAAAGCATCTTATCAATTTAGATTGAACAGTAAAGACAGCTTATCAGCACCTGGTCTTGCAACACAAGGCTTGAGTGAAATTAGCTTTAGCTTTGTCACCTGGGTAGTGCAGTCAGAACACTAACATTTCTTTGTAAAGCGGCAGCACAGTGAGATGCAGTTCAATAATCACAGCCCAGATACCTACACCAAGCCACTACATGGATTACTAGCCCTTTGAGATCTATGGCTCATTAGCCTCCTAATGACACAGTAATGGCTCTTTGACCATTACAGCTCAGATTCTGGGAGAGGGCTAGCTTAGAGTTTTAGCAGTCCTCACCAAGTCCTCTGTTGCACTTGGTAGCTAGAAAGTCTTTTTTTTGACCTTTTGATAAGGAGACCCTTGTTCAATTTTATAAGGGAATTTAAGACCTCAAACTTTTCTTCTGGTATCAACAGGAAGATAAAGAACCTTTGTTAATCCCCAGTGCTCTACATAACTACACTTTAGCCTTTTGAACAATTAAACCTTGTTTTACTTGCAACTAGAAAGACTCATGGTATACATGGGAATCACATTCTATGTTAACAAAATTTCACCAAGTCTTAAATTAGTACAGCCAGATTGTTCCCCCTACAAGTCTACTGAAAAATAATGAGAGGATACACAAGGACAAGAGAACTCTGCTGCTGGCTGCCTGCCCTAAAAACTAGTCATTTGTAATACACCCTGTACAGTATTTTTGCTCAGTCTGGGAATGCAGTATATCACTTTAGAATTCCAGTTACTTCCAGAGCATAATCTTTCAAATAGGTAACGATGAACCTTCAACTCAGTCTTCTCAGAAGTTGTTTCACTTTAGTCATTCTGTACACTGCTATGAGCACTAGCTGCCTGGGAGACAAAAAGCCTCTGAAAGGTTAGCATGAGTCTCAGGTTGCTAAGGAAAGCCGAGATTCAAGGCATCTTCCAAGTCCTCCCTGCAAGGCACTAAGTCCATTCTAAAAAAACTGACAGTATCTCATTTCTTGGCTCTTTCCCCCATGCCAGATACTTTCTTCCTGGAGAACTAGCCTGTAAGTCATAAACATTTAGCATTAAATCCAAGTTTAAACTAATTGGTTTAGAGTCTTTTCAGTAAGAAATTTTACCTTTTAAAGTTTCTCTTACACACCCTGACTGTATATAGGGAGTACTCCTCAAAATGCAAATGGAGAGTTAGATAAGCGCCAACCTGTTTAGTGTTTCTAACTGCCTTCTGCAACAGAGTTCTTTATCCCCATCTTCACCCAACGGTTTGGTCTTCAACTACAGCAGACCAGGACCAAGTCTTACAAATGAAGGTGGCCAGAACTGCAGAGAATTCACAGGGTTGCACTGAAGCAGTCGAGCAGGAAGGCATCAATAATCCCTCTGCCCAACATCACATGTAGCCACGAGTGCCAATGCAATTCTGAAACTGCAGTACTCAAAGAGAGACGAGGACAGTTGTTGCACAATATTCACTCGAGATGCCTCCAACTAATGAGTTTTATCTCATAAGCAGGAGCTGTTCTGCCTGGAGTGCATGACCCCATATTTTGTCACTGAATTATATTATCTTCCGTTACTCAAGCTCAAGGTCATCCTTTCGCTCAGTACTATGCCAGTCCTCCTATATTTGTTCCACTGGTAATCCCCTGGAGTATTTTACTAGGTATTCAATGTCAAATAAAAGCTGTCATACTGCTCTTTGGTACTTCCTCTTTCTAAACTACAAGTTATTCATCCCTTTTGAGGTAACATGAAAATCTTTAATACTGGCAGCAGATTTCAGTTGCCTCGTACTGCAAGAGAGCCATCTGCTTTCCTCAGAGCACCTCCTGCAACCTGCCAACGTTTCTGCTTTTCCGTGCAGGGTTAGCATGTGTTCTCACATGCTCTGCTTGGATTTTTAGCCACAGCATTTCCTGACCCACAGAGGCACAGACCACAGGCTCAGTATGTTACTTCCTTTCATTCGAGAGGAAAGGAGAATGGACATTGCAAATCAAGTACGCTCCAGTCAGGTCAGAATATCTTTCGGTTGCTCATAGCCGTGCACGGCCTCAATTACCTTCAAACTGCAGCTATAATAAGCCAGGCCTACACTCTTAACGAGGAAGTCATACCTTTAGGATAGCTAGAACAAGAGCGAAAGGCCGTTTCACAACACAGCACCAGCCTACCACTCTGCTACCTTCAGCCTGTCAGAGGCCGGCGGTTACGCTACGGAGCTGCGGTCGGGAGCGCGGCGCGGCCGCAGGTGGCCCGGGCTGCAGCGCACCGCAGCCAGGCGCACGCAGACCGCGCCGAGCGCCGCTTCCCGGCAGAGCCGTCAAGCGACACGCAGGACCCGCCCGCGCTCCTCTGCGGCAGAGGACCCCGGCCCCTCGCCCGCCCCGCGCAGCCCGGCGCCCTGCGGGGTAAGAGGCTGCGAAGCGGGAGGCGGGGAGGCTCCTCCCCGGGAGGCACGGCGGGGAGACGGTAACGGCAGGCGCGGGGGAAGGGCTATCAGCCCCCCCTCCCCCCCCCCCAAAAAAATACGGGGGAGTGGAAGCAAAGGAGGGTAGAAAGCGGCAGCCCCAGCAGAGCGCTCCTGCGGGGCGGGATGCGGAGAGCGAGAGCTCGCCCCGCTGCTCAGGACCTCATCGCGCCGAAGGCGGGGGGGGGGGGGGGAAGACAACCAAAAAACGGGGAAAAAAAAAATAGGTGGGGGGGGGGAAAGAAACGCATGAGAAAGCAACGTGCAACCCCCCCAAAATAGGCAGGACTTTTCCTCCCTCCCCGCCTCGAAGCGCAGAGACCACCGCCGCCTCCCGCACTTACACAAAGCCCGAGCAGCCCGCACGCCTCCGCCGCAGCCCCGAACTGCGGCTCCCCCGCCGCCCCGCCGCCTTTATAGCCGCCCCGGTCTCGCGAGGAGACGGGCGCCGCCGCCGAGGGGAGGGGAGCGGAGGGGAGGGGAGGGGGGACCCCGCCGCCACCGGGCGGCCGCTGCAAGGGCAGCATGACTTGGCAGATTTGCAGCCATCGCGGGCGGGCTACTCGATAGCCGGCTGCCACCGCCTTATCTCGGCCGAGACACGGCCCCGGACCGCTGAAAGCGGCGAAAGAATTTGAATTAATGGAGATAATTCTTTGGAGGGCGTCCTGGGAGGTGCCGTGGAAACAGCCGGTGTGATGGTTGTAAACAGTTAATGGGAAGATGACTCAGGTGGCTTATTGCAAGAAGAAATTACCTTTTTAATGCCTTAATATAAGAAGGCTATAATTATTAGAAATCATCAAAAGTTATCATTTTCAGAGGATAAACACGATTTTGAGGGAAAATAAGAGATGACTGGCACATCATTTAGGTGAAGGGGAGTTTGCCATTGACTTCATTATTAATGAAATCAAACCTGTTAGCAAAGCAACGTGCATTCCGGCGGGTAGGTAGGTGTGGGGTCAAGTCTTTATCCTCCCATTCCATATTATCAACTGGCTCCTCAGCCGGATACTAATTCCCAAGGCTTTCATTCATTCTTCTCCATCAGTGGGCAGACTGATCCAAGTCTTGCAGGTCAGCAAAAAAGCTGAAAACTAAATTAAGTGTAACCTCTGAGCTTTGGGGGTAGGATGGAAACTCTTGGAAGAGACAATATTCACTTCAGGGAGTTTTGACTCATTCCCAGAGTGAAGCTACTCCGAGGCGTATTGAGCCCGAGTGAATCCTTACAAGCATCGAGTCTGGATCCAAGACGAAATTGAAGCATAGTACTTTTAAGGACCAAACCCTGAATTTAAATATAAAAGTTTTATTAAATAATGAATACTAAAGGCCATTAAGGACATATCAATGACAAAACTGCTTGCTTTAGTCAAAAGTGATAAATGTGTTTAGGAACTGATTTTTACTCGTCTGTTTTGCAGTTTACAGTTGTGTTTCCTATACCTGTTAAAACTTTATTATAAGTTGTAATGAGGAGAAAACCACAAAGGATCAACGAACTTTAAATGTTTATAATCTATATCACTGTGTAGCGTTGCTGGGTGACTGTACCCATGTGGTGATTCACCCAGGAGATGGCTGGTTTCGACAGATGAATTTCGACCAGATGAAATTATTCTTTAAATAATAAGCATAATAACATGTATATGCATACTCAGAAAAAAACCTGCACTCACCTTAATGCAAATAATTTACCTCCTGTTGTTTCTGTTGTTACAGCATGCTTACTCTTTTACTGAAAGAAGTTTGTAACTTTCTTGAGATCAGTGTTGTGACAATAGTTGAGGTCCACAAATTGCGACATGTATATACCTACTTACCAACTCAGGCCATGAGCCTGTGAACAGATTAACCCCTGAAAGGTCAGGTGGTCCTAATTAAAACCTCTAGAACAATGTAGTCCTACTGCAACTCTGGCACGTTCACCAATGGACAAAGCAGTAATGACTTTCTCATGGTTTCAGACTCCTCTAATGCTTGTTATGCTCATTTCTCACACTTTCAGGTGCATAATATACCCATTTTGCATAGCTGCTGCAATGCAGTTTGTTCCAGGTTTGTGCCTTGAGCATTGTATTTCCATTTATATGTCCATGGCCTCATTATTTTTGATTACTTTCTGAGCTAGTCTTTCCAAGCATCAGTTTCTGGAGGTTTTGGAGAGATAAATTGTCAGGGCCACTCCTTATTCATTGAGCAGATGGGTTTCTGTAGCCTTTTTCAATCTTTAGATGTAAGATGGCACTTAGATAAAAAAAATGTTCTCCAAGAAAGGGCATGTCTACCCAAGCGGGTACGGGAAGGAGAGAGTTCTCTCCACACCTTGCATCTCCACACTGTTATTCACACAGTGGATTAACAGTGGTGTAGTGTTCTGCTAAAATAGCTGCCAGACAGGACCAGCTTGTACCTGATTAGCATGGAGCATGGGCAGCCCAAGTGCAGGCCTCTTTGCACCCATCCACACAGATACGGCTGCAATAAGTAGTTTGTGTATTAACACGGAGGAGCTGGCTGGCTCTGCGGTGTCAGAGTACTGAAACTACCCAAAGATTTCCAAATGGATAACCATGCCAGATTTTACATGCACCATTTTGATCACAGTGTCTCCCATATATCTTGGCTGGAAATGGGTCCTTGATGTGAAAAACTTCCCTGTAAAAACAAAGGCAAAGAAATGGGTCCTATTTTAGAACACTTCCACACGTTTGGGTTTCCGTGTGCTTTGTCAGAAGAGGATTTGAGGATTTTATGTAAGGGTATCCAGGACTTCTAGAGTAAGGTGAACCTAGTCAGAACAGTAGCGTAAACTGGGCTCGAGCAATGCTGGGCATGCCCCTTGAGCATACACGCATCAGTTCTACGGCAGACGTGATCCATGCTTGCCCCCAAAAGCCAGCACACCAGGACGTGATCACGGGTGTTCTGCAGAGCAGATCACTGCACATGCAGAAAGCCCGCTGAGTCTTGAACTTACTGTGTATGTGTATAACCATCAGGGGCACAGTAAGAGTAAAATCCTGGCCATGTGGGAAAATTTTAATATAATATGTGCAAAAAGTCAACAACTGCCACGTTCCCAAGCTGTGGGGCATTTATGCACAAGCAACTGGTGCATGATTGTTTTAATGATAACAATTATACATCATTAAATATGCTTTCCTTGTTTTGCTCAAGTGAAGACTCTATTTCTAGATCAAAATGTCTTGCATCACCTCTTCCTTCTCTATGTTTTTTTTTTTTTTAACAAACTTTATTACTGTAGGTTTGGATAATCGCTGCCTTTTGGTGACGTTTTAGTCTTCTTTACCTTTCCTCTTTTACCCCCTATGACATTATGGGAGGCTGAGATTTGTTAAAGTTCTCATATGTGATACTCATTTAATTCAAGCATCTTCTGTTGCATCAAGACTTCATTTTCAAATGCAATTGTGATTGACAGGGCCTCCATAAAAATAAACCCAGCAGTGATACCTCCCTTTTAATTCTTTCCTCTTCTCAATTTTCTATTTCCTGTTAATTTTAATTGCCTTGTCTTGGCCTCATGCTCTCTTTCTACTTTCCTGTATTTTGTCAAAACAGGCTGTGCAACAGAAGTATCTGGTCATGTGCGTGCCCAGATTAATTAACCTTTGTGCCTTTAAGCCTCCTGAGCAGTTCAAGTCAGAAGAGCAAAGAACCTCATCAGAATTACCCTTCAGGAAATAATTAACAGCCTCTTCAAAGCCCTGTTGGACATATATGTTGCCTTATTCCTGATCTAATCTTACTGTTTTCAAATACCGAATGTTTTTAAATTACTTACAAAAATGAAAGCCTGGAGTAAAAGTCAAGACTGGTTACAATTTTCTTTAGTTGTGTTTGTTTCCATGTATGGTCCGGTAAACCTAGGGCTAGTCTTTCAGTCACCTGCCAAAGTCTGCTCCTCTGGGAAGCTGTGCCTTCAACTACAGCAGCAAGACCTCCCCAGCGGTAACCCTGCTGAACGTGCTGAACGTAACTTTCAATCTTCTTGAACAAACAAGGAAACATTCTTTGCACCTTGCATTCTGTGCATTCTGGTGGTGCACCTGCAACAAAAGGAGCCGTAGTCCTCGCAGTTAGCGCCTCTTCTCTTTACACACCTTTTAGCACAAAAGCCGAAACAAACTGCCAATAAAACTGGGGAAATTCCATCTTTCTACCAGTAAGAACAGCTTCAAGAAGCTAAGACAAATAGCAGACCTAGAGATTTTGGTGTACGCGGTTACGCTTCATGTACATCTGTTCCGATTGCCTTTACTGCCTCCCTCCGTGCGGCGCAGGCCGCGGATTTATCCCGTGAGCGCTCGGCTGCGAGCGGCCGAGGCCGGGCGGTTGGGATTTCCTGCTGGGAACCGCACCGAGAGGAAGAGGAAGATGAAGACGAAGGGGGCAATCCGGGCGCGGGCCGGTGCCGCGGGCCGCCCCGAGCCCGCCGCCTGAGACAGACAGACGGACGGACAGACCGGCCCCGACCCCACGCACGCTCTCCCCACTGCCTCATATCGCATGTTTTCCTTACTCTGCTGCGCGCCTCAGAAGGCCACGTCCCGCTCCCGCGTGGGCCGCCCCGCCCCGCCGCGCCGCGCCGCGCCGCGCCCGCGGGAGACTCCGGCCGGAAGCGGAAGCGTCCGGCCTGGCGGTGGCACAAGCACGAGCCTAAACCCGAGCCTAATCCGGCGGTCCGTGCTCGGCGGCGGGCGGTGAGCGGGGCTGCGCGGGGCGGGCCCGGCGTGGGCCGCCACGATAAGGGGGAGGTGGTCGCGCTGCCGCCTCCGGGAGAGCCAAAAATCGGGGGGTTCTTCCCACCGGTGGGGCCACAGCGGTCCCGTAGCAGCGGCTTCTGTATTTTCAGTCTATTCCTATTTGTATATCTGTGTATGCTAATGCATATTTATGCGTGTTTTCCTGGGGGAAGACTCCTTGCTTTGGATGAAAAATGAGTTGTCGCTGTGGGTCGGTGCACAGGGGTAGTTTACACTTTTCTGGTTGTTAACCTGTCCTCGTAGCCAGGTCGCTGGTATTGCCTTTGCATTCCTCTTTCCGTGCAAATGTGGCAATAGGAAAGGTGAATGTTGTTAAGGCAAAACCACATCTCACTTGCCTAGCATTAGTTTGTTTCTGTTTATTTTTGTCTTCTAAAAAGACCCTTACGGCTTTTTAATGAACCAAATAATGATGGCTAGCAGACACTGTAGCTCTCTTACATCTCCTTGTTAGGGGAAGAATCTGAGTGGAAAGTATGAATTAGAGTGTTTTCTTCTAGTGTTCCTAATTCTGGTGTGTCGCCATTCTTCCAGAGGCTGTAGTTCTGCTGTCCCTGCAATGTTAATATTAAACAGTGTTACATGAAGCAAGACGGTTTTTAGAAAATGTGCTGATGCTAGTTATTGATTAAATGTGTACCTTGTCTTCTGGGCTGAAGTGTTGCATTTAAGATGATTGTGTAACGTGTTTGTGCAAAGCATATGGTTGTGTCATGTTTGTGTTATAGGCCAATGTGAATCAAAAAGCCTTAAGTCTTTAGTTGTACTGCATGGTCTAAGAAGATACCTTTATTTAGGCAACTCAATTCAGGTAAAAAGCACCTAGTTGCATTAGTGGACTACAGAATTGCTACACACATTCAGAATAGAAGAGAATACTGTTGTCATCGTCATTCTTCCTCCCCTGACCCCCTACCCCAAAAAAATAGATGTACACTCACAGTTTGGTTCACTGATTGCCTTCAGCGCTAGTGTCTGGACTTAACACATCTCAGTGCAAACTCAGAACTGTTAGCGTTTAACTGCTGTTTTGCACCAGGAGGTGCTGGTCCATTACAATCCTGACAGCGAAGGCACTCAGACTCTAAAGTGTAATCTCAAATGCTAGTTGTTAGAGCTAACCCTGTAAAGAAAGAGGATAGGGTTGATAATCTTGTATCCCTTCAGGTGCTGGGAACCCTGAGCTGTGCGGCATCAAACAGACCTCCTCCGATTCACGTGCTGCACGTTGTGCAGACCCTGCCCATAGAAGGGGTTCAGTCACTTGAGCTGTTAGGGATTCTCTTACAAGAAAACAAATCCATTCATAATTTCTACTGTCAAACAGAAAGGATGCTCACATGAGAATTTCCTACTTTTTTTAGATAACAGCAAGGACACGTAGGTGGTGTAATCGCAGGTGCCAAGTGGGAGCTGCCTGCAGGCTCTCCTGTTGCAACTAGCTGCTGAGCTTATCCTGCAGCCATGGGTTGTGTGTCCCACAGCACAGGCCTGAAGGCTACACTGTACATGAAGCACAGCACAAGACAAGCCTTGACCTACTCAGGTTCTAACGGTTATGTGCATCAGCAGCTCCTTGGTGTACAATGGCTGCCTGGTCAGGGTCACTCCAAGTATTCCACTATGTCTCTCTGTAAAACGTGTGCTGTTTGATGTCTGCAGTAAATGTACAAAAGTATGGCTTGAGAAGCTAAGCAAGAAATTGAGAACATAAACTTTCTGTGTGAACACATCCATCAGCGGGGACTTAATTACCTGAGGAAAATGATAACAATGTGTGGAAGGCAGAGTTATTTTGGGCTAGTATGCTGTGTTAATGCTCTGCTTTGAAAACATCCATTCCTCCTACTTAGTCAGCCATTCAGCCAACATCGCATGCTTCCACTCTTGTGGTTTTTTTTGTTTGTTTGATTGATTTTTTTTTTTAAACAAATAACATTAATGAGTTTGGACACAACTGAACTTGGGAAGCAACTTCCTCAGCTTCTGCTGAAGTCAAGTAGCCAGCTTTGGAACTCATCCTGAATGTGGTTTCTTTTTAACAGTTTGACCAGAACCATAGATTATGAGGACGTTAGGACACACTGCAAAACCTTCCTTTTTGATAAAAAGCTTTGCCACTGTGAGCAGATTGCTGTTAGCAGCAGCTATGCAACAGGTAATGGAAGGTCCTGCTGAGTGTTTGTTCTGTTGAATTTCACAGGGAAGATGCTTGGGTATCACAGTGCTAAGCATGAGAGAGAAGCCCAGGCTCAAAGTGACAACTGACTTTGCATAATCTTTTTTCATTCTCCCTTTACTAACAGAAGAATGCTACTCCTCTGTGAATTTGTGCTAGATTAGGTGTGTGACACTTTCTGTAACAGCAATGCTAGTTATTGCATTCTGTTTCTACTTGAAATGCATCTTATGCAAGAGTTGAGCTCTTAGTCTCGAAATTTCCATCAGAGTCCACATGTAGATTTTGGCAGTACGGGAACATACTCTTTCAGCTCTTTTAAAAATAGTGTCCCTTTCTGAATGAGCAGGAAGGCAAAGCTATTTTGGGATTCAAAACTCATAAATGTGTAAGGACCTACTTCATTTTAGCTCACTTTGCACACAGCTATTTCTAGTTTTCTGTCAGAATAATTAAAAAAAAAAATATATCGCAAAACCACAGGTTGGAAGGGACCTCAGGGATCATCTTGTCCAACCTTTCTAGGAAGAGCAGAGTCTAGACAAGATGGCCCAGCACCCTGTCCAGACAACTCTTGAAGGTGTCCAACGTGGCTGAGTCAACCACTTCCCTGGGGAGATTATTCCAATGGTTGACTGTCCTCACTGTGAAAAATTTTCCTCATGTCCTATCGGAATCTCCCCAAGAGCAACTTGTGTCCATTCCCCCTCGTCCTCTGCATGTGACTCCTTGTAAAAAGGGAGTCTCCATCTTCTTTGTAGCTACCCCTTAAGTACTGGTACACGGTGATGAGATCCCCTTGAAGCCTCCTTTTCTCAAGGCTGAACAAACCCAGCTCTCCCAGCCTATCCTCGTGTGGGAGGCTTCCCAGTCCTTTGATCATCTTGGTGGCCCTTCTCTGGGCCCCTTCCAGTCTGTCCACATCCCTTTTGTATAGCGGGGACCAGAACTGTACCCAGTACTCCAGGTGAGGCCTGGCAAGTGCTGAGTAGAGCAGGATAATGACTTCTTTCTCTCTGCTGGCGATGCCCTTTTTGATGCAACCCCTGTTGGGCTTCTTGGCTGCAGCAGCACACTGTTCGCTTATGTTGACCTTCCTGTCCACCAGGACCCCCAGGTCCCTTTCCACAGAGCTGCTCTCCAGCCAGGTGGATCCCAGCCTGTGCTGCACTCCTCGATTATGTTTTCCCAGGGGCGTGACCTTACACTTCTCGTTGTTGAACTTCATAAGGTTCTTGCTGGCCCACTCTTCCAGCCTGTCCAGATCTTCCTGCAGGGCAGCTCTCCCTTCTGGAGTGTCTACTTCCCCACTCAATCTGGTGTCGTCCACAAACTTCATCAGGCTACACTTGCTCCTGTTACCCAGATCACTTATAAAGATATTGAATAACACTGAGCCCAGTATTGATCCCTGGGGGACCCCGCTTGTGACAGGTTGCCACTGGGAAAAGGAGCTATTTACCACCACCCTTTGGGTGCGGCCCATCAGCCGGTTCCCCACCCACTGCACAGACCACTTGTCTAGGCCATAACGCATTAATTTCTCCAGGAGGAGGCTGTGGGGGACCGTATCAAAGGCCTTGGAGAAGTCCAGGTAGACAATGTCCACCGCCCACCCCATGTCCACCAGGCAAGTCACTTTGTCATAGAAGGCCACCAGGTTTGTCAAGCACGATCTGCCTTTAGTGAAGCCATGCTGGCTTTTCCTAATCACGTGCTTCATTTGACTTGTGATGGCCCCCAGGAGGATTCGTTCCATAACTTTCCCAGGGATTGAAGGCTGATGGGCCTATAGTTACCCAGATCCTCCCTTGAGCCCTTCTTCTAGATAGGGGTAACATTTGCCTTCCTCCAGCCCTCTGGGACATCCCCCGTTCTCCATGACTTCTCAAAGATAATGGAGAGTGGCCTTGCAATGATGTCAGCCAGCTCTCTCAACACCCTCAGATGGATGGTGTCAGGACCCATTGATTTGTAGGGGTCAAGCTCCTGTAGTAATTCCTGTACTAATATAGGTACCTCTGCATACTGAGGTGTTATTTCCTAGTGTCCACTTTGGAAAGTGCCTCCATTTTGTCATCTCTGCTAGTCTTGACTTCTCATCAGAGAGGGTTTTTTTTAGTGTTTAAAAAAAAAAAAAAAAAGTATTGTTCTCACTTGGTAGCATTTGCCTGTTGCAGGTATATAACAATTCATAAACAATTATGCTTATTGCAAAGGAAGCCAAAATGTTTTTGGTTTTCTTCACAATGTCAGGCGGTCTTGATAATGAGCTGTAGTTCAGCTCTGAGTTGGTGAAAACTGGGATTCAAGTGACAAAGAATGTATTTGGAATTAAAAAAAGGGACTGAACCTCTAGCAGTGATGTTCTTCGGAGCATTATTTTTTTTATTTTTTGTTCTTCTGGGCTATGCCTTCATAAAGGCCTTTACTATGCACTCCTAATCTAAACCTTGCCTATATCAGGTCTTCAAACCTTAACCTGCACAAAATGTGTTTATCCCCAGCTGCACTGGTAATTAGAGCCTGGTTACTGAGCCAGGCCGTAGGGAGTTGGTAAAGGAGAAAAACTTAGTGCAGAAGTCCTGTGGAATTACTGTACACTAAGGGCAGACAGACATCTCTTGCTCCCTTCTGCCTCATCACTGCTTACTCCTGATTGTTGGTTGTTTTTTTTAAAAAAAGATGTTTTCACCTGAACTTCTCTGTTAATTGTATGTTATTGCAGAATGCTTCTTTTTGTACTTCTCAACTCTGAGAAATCTTAAACCTGTGCATTGTAAAGGGAAAAAAAAAGGGGTTCCATTTCTAGTCTCTCCAGGGTAGCTATTAATCTCCTTTATACCAGTAAAAATTGTAAAGAGCCTACTTCATCTTTATTCTACCATTATGAGGACCTCTATGATTTTATATTTATTTTTGCATAGAAAAGATAAATTGCTGCAACTTACTGAATTGCTGCAAAACTCAGTTTGTTCTTGTTCTTTTTTAGGCAAAAATGTCTGCAGCATGCGACTTCGTTATGCTCCACACTGGGCAGAAGATGCCTCTCATAGGACTGGGAACTTGGAAAAGTGAGCGTGGCCAAGTAAGCAGAGAACAATACCATATTGTGCTCTCAACTAGTATTTGTGTTTTGTGCACCATTTTTGAAGCTCCTAGATCTGAGGCCTGGATCCTTTGCTTGAATGGTTTTAGTCTTAGGTCCACTAAAGTCAGGAGAATGTATGTATGTATTTGCATGACTAAGGCCTTACTGCACAAAAGCAGCAACAGAAGATCCCTTAAGACTTGTTAAGCCAGGCCTCAGGCTGTGGTGCTCTGGAGATGAATCCAGAAAGAGACCCATGAGTGGGGTGAGGCAGGGAAAATGCTGTAGCTATAATATGGTGCCTGACTCTTCCACTGGAAGATCCTCAGGCTGCGAGTTTGACCAGACATCCCTGTGGCTTGGGCTGACGACTCCACTGAAAGCCTTTTGAGAGGCAAGAACTGTGGTTGTTCTTGTAGTAAGTCCTGTTCCAGCAGTCAGCCTCGGCTTAGCGGAAGAACAAGGAACTTGCTTGGGTTATGCTGCTTTTAGACTAAGATGACTAATGTGTCATTGGAGATTCACTCTGCTTCTAAATGCAATGAACTGGCAAACGCCACACTTGGAAACAATTCTGTGCGTTACTACAAACTGTCAGTTGGAATGTTTGCATGCTATAGACTGTGCCTCCTATTGTAATACTTCTCCCCCTTGTCTGTCTTTTCCTTTCTGTTTCATTTAGTTAAAAGATAAATTCTTGGGGGAAGAGATTGCACATACTTGCTGTGAAAAGCAGTGTCCCTTGCTTGGTGGAATTCTTAGCTGGTACTGTTGTTTATAATGCCTGTTTATAATGCATGTCTGTGCAGTAAATGTTGTATATCTTGCTACTACTCTTGTGTTAGCTTCATGATAGTTTTTGGAGTATGTTGGATGATGCTGTGCTTGTGACTGAGAGGGAAAGTTAAAACCCTTCTCAAGATGTTGTGCCAGCTAGAGAAAAAAGGTTGGAAGCAAAGTATAAAAATTAAATCTATTCAGAGCCATTTTATTGTTGGTCTTCCTGTTCAAACAACTGTCAAGACAGTGGATCTGTTGGGAATAGAAGCTGTGCTAATGTGGAAGCTGAGTTGGTGTGAGAGCTCAGTCAGCCTCTTAAATGAGGACCAGGGTGAATGTTCAGCTCTGTCGCTTAAAATGTCTGCTGACAGCTGAATTAAGTTTATTGACATGCAGGAACTTAATGGATGGATTTCTGTGCACCCAAAGCAATTAAATGTGCATTGTCTAAAACAAATGCCTGAAACTAAACAATATATGAATGCATTGCTTCTTTTGTGTACTAACTGTTATAAGGAAGGTGCGGTCTTGTAAAAGAACTAGGAAAGATACTGCTTGTGTGTAATTTAAACCTAATTCACATAGATTTTGCCATAGTAAGCAGCACTTCTGGCAGCTGGACTCCACATGGGATCCCCATGTCTTCTCTGGAGTCCCATGGGAGCCATTGGGAGTAACTTCTTTGGAATATCTACTATATTCAAAGACTTACTCCTAGAATGTACTGAAGGCAAAATCTAGAAAGTGCAATGAAAATGGCTAGAGTTACAGAAGTTGCTGCTATTTCTATAGCATAAATAAATTCCTGTTTATCACTTTTGAAAATTCAGAAGCATAGCAGCAGTTTGGCAGAGTGTCCAAATGATTTAGCCTAAAAAGGACATGATGTAGTTCAGGGAGAATAACTGTAATTACAAATTAAAGACTAAGGGCCAAAACCCTAGAGAAGCAGAATTATCACTGATTACATTTAATCTAGCTGTTTCCCAAGTACAGGCTATTTATTGAAAGCTGTTTTGTGCAAGGGCTGCGTTAGAAGCAAGACTGGAAGTAGATGGCTTTTAAATTATTTCAGGTAAATATTTTGGAGATTGTAATTATTCTCCTTGGCAAGTTGCTTTTCAGTCTTGACCTTACTCTCTTGAGAGATCTATTATTACTGTTACTATTCCTGATCCTAAACAAGCCTTGACCTTGTAGCCAGATCTTAGCAGTCCAGTACAAAGGCATAAGGCATCAGGCATCATTGCAGCCCTAGTTTCCTAGATGGTAAGAATGGGGGGGGGAATTATAGAATCTAAATCTATGTTGGAAGACTACAGGATTTTATAGGATTTAGTTCTTATTAGATAATAGGATGCTTTCTGTCTTATATGATCAAATGCTAGAAGACCAATTTGTTTTACATGTTACCATAGGAACATGATGGAGGGGTATTGAACACAGTACAGAAGCTTATGAACTGGCAGCATGAATGAGTTCAAAGAGAAGTCCAAATCAGACAGGAGCATCAAGAATATCAATAGCATGTTTTTTTAAATATTGCAGCTTGATTATCTGTAATCCTTCAATGCTTTGTTCTCTTCCCTCAAGTGGGTCATGCTTTCAACCTGGATGATTGATCCCCACCTGATGAACAATCTAACCTGCTGTAGCAGAGGCTGGCTCTGCGGGGAGGAGAGAGTTGTATTTCTGTGTGAAACTTCAGGAAAGCTGAAGAGGAAATGCGTACCTTAGAAAACCAGTTGGACTGGATGTCTTGTGGCAGGATTGCGGCTGTGGTGGAGACTGTTTAGTGCTTGGAAGAGTTTGTTAGACAATAGAGAGAATCCTGGTTAGGTACACAAAAATTCGCTACTGCTGGTATGTATTAAGGGAGGGACTTGAATTCAACATCTGAAGGACAGAAGGCAAAACTCTTTATTTTAGGGAACATCAGCACTTAAGTTGGCATTACTTACGTGGTGCTCTGGGTTCCTTTTCAGCAAATTTTAGTACAGTATATACAAACCATGATACAGCAACACTTATGTTCTGGTCATATTGCATTTGAATATCACATGGACTAATGGTCTGTTTTTCCCTGTTTCCCGTCAGCAAAATTACTTGGACTGCTAAAATGTGACAACTTTGCAAGGAAGCAGGGGAGGCTGTCAGAGCCTTTTCTTTCCAAGTATTATTGACTGGAACTCTCCATAATGGCTTGGGCTGTGCAGAAGAGTCTCCCTAGTCACTTGAACTCGGTGTTACTTGGAAGTATGAAGATGGCTTGTTAGTTTTTCACCTTGTGATGCTCAAATTGAAAAACTGGAAATCTAGTAATGGATATTGTAATGAATTAGGACTTACTGATTCTGAATCTGCTGATTGTTAGCAATACCATGTTCCTCCATCTTCAAAACCAGAAGAGGGTGGGTGGCAAGGCCAAGTCCCTTGATAGGATGTATAAATGGGAGTGTAGCTCCTAGGACTTTGCTATGCAGTGAAGGAGAGTAAGGCTTCAGCAGCAATACTGTGTCTGCTTTGGAGCAAACCACTTCAAGAAGAGCATGAACCAACTGACAGGACAGTAGGAACAGCGATGCAAGGTTTGAGAAAGGGGAGTTGTGATGGAAGCACCTGCGGTTATGTGGTTGAGAGAGCTTTGAGAGGAGGCATGCTGGCACTTTCCAAATGTGCAAAAAGCCCCTCACAAAGGGGAAGCTATGGATTTCATGTCTGTAAGGAATAGGGTGTGGCATCAGGGCCATCTTGCTTACACATCTAAAAGCCTTTGGACATAAAGATACCTAAGCGTTGGAATAGATGGCCTGTCACTTAAAAGAAGGGTTTTGACAAATGTGTATAGGAGTGGTTTAGACTTAGTTGGCCCTGCTGAGGGGCATGAAGATAGGCTAGATCATGTCTCCAGATCCTTTCAGACTTACTTTCTGTAGTTATATGGTGCAAGGTTGGTGAGTTATGCTTAAGCCGTGTGACTCAACTTCCCTAATGCAAAATGAACTCAGTAATTGCTCCTTCCATAGCAGTACTGACAAGCTAAACTAAAGAATATATGGAAAGTTTGAAGGATCCTTTGGCTATTGTTACCTCACAACACCAAATATCCAGAGGCATGTGAATCTCCAGCTGCTTCTGTTGTCTTTTTTTTATTTTCTCTGTCTCCCAGGAAGTGCATGTACCTGTCTGAACATAATCTCAAAAATACAAAACTTTCTGTTAAAACAAAATACTCTTCTTAAACTTGCATCTATTAGGGTTTTCCCTCCTCTCCATAAATGATTTTTTTGCACATTTTCTCTTGATTGTTTGCCTTTTGCATGGGATGGGAACTCTCAGTTCACATTGGAATGTCTTAGTAGGCTGAGACTATTTTACACAAATATAAATCCAGGCCTTATTTAAATTACCAGTCCCAGTTTTTCAGTGCTAGAAATTTATCAAAACATGCTGATAAATAAATACTTCTGTTTATCACTTTGCAGAGGCATGTTTGGAGTGCCTTATCCCAGTTTTCTGCGAGTGGTGCCTACTTTCATTTTATGGAAAGTTTTGTGCCTGTTTGTTATTAAAAAAAATATTACCCTGATAGAGGAAATGGGGGAATAGTACAGACAAAGAACAGTGCTCTTTTTCCTTTCCTTTCTGCTTCAGCTCCACAACTCTTACCTTTTTGGAGGGTGGGTATTGAGTCTTAAAAGCTTTTAATATGTCTCAAGTGATTTCAGAATTACCACGGCCTTGACTTTGTAGTGACCTTCTGAGGAATGTCTTAATCAAAGTGAAACAAGGGCTGTAAATACTACCCTGGTAGAGAAAGCAAAAGGTTACTTCACTGCAGTAATAGAAGTGCTTTGTCATTCTAGCTAAGGGAAACTGGTCTACATTCCAGTTTTCCTCTCAAAACGCCAAAGAATGCAGTCAGAATATTCAATGTCTGCCTTTACTGCTGTTCTTGACAAGAAAAACAAATGAAATCCAGCAGTAGAGGAGACGTCTTTTCCACATTTGATTCCCCCTTCTTTCTGTAGCATCTGAAAGCAGGACTGTGCTCATCTTTAATTGGTGTTAATAATTGTCAGCTTTAAAATTGAACGTGCTGATACTTTGAAGTTGACAGAAATCAATCTCTCTATAGCTTTTGTGGACACATCTTTTAATCTCTTGACAAGACAGATGTAATCTCTATAAATACATTAAGGCATCTCCCACAGCCTCAAGAGACAAGTCCGTGAAGAGCAATGTATAGATATCACTGTATGCATAAGATGTACTCTTGCTGTAGCACTTCAGATGGATAGGTGTAGAAGAGAACATGTGCTTACTGTCCACTGGAAGTTAAATTAAATAGATTTTACTTAATGCTCATCAACATAACAGGAGATAATGATGGCACTGAAGTCTGTAGTAATCCTTGGTTCTTGCTGTTGGCAACACCTTCATTGCAGCAATGTGGGAAGCAAAATGCAAAGTTGGGAGCATCATCAGGAGATCCCCTGCAGGCCATGGGTTATTATTCAGCAGTATAGTGACTTTGACTTTCGTTGTTGTGCAATCAGTGAAAATGAGACATGAAGGAAAAATGTGCCATAAAATAGCATTATCTTAGAAATTAAGGGTTAGCAATTGAACCAAACCCATACTCTGGCTATTCTGGAATTAGAAACCAGGCTCTTCCTTTACTGGGAGAGAGAAGATTTCTTCCAGGCTTTACTGACATAGATCGATTGGTCTGTTAGTTCCAGAAAGTTTGTCTTCCTAAGCCATGATTTATTTGAAAACTGCTTCTTAAAGCTCATTTTACATTTAAGAAAAGCGTGACAGCTATAGTTAAGAATGAATCTGTGTTCTGTCTGGTGAGTTCTTGCATGCTTGGCCTATGCGCATGGTCTGTTTTCTAGAGCGTCTGCTAGCATTTAACTCTTTACTCCTAACAGCTGTGCCACAGAGGACTCTACCCTACTCTGTTTGCATCTTGTGACTTTATGTAGATCTGTGCTTTGGGGGGTGCTCCTCACTAAGGCCCTAACTTCTTTTTTTTTTTTTTCTTCCTTCCAGTCATGTGTCCCTTCTCACTGATTGCATTGAATAATCTGTTTCTGATTACAGGTGAAAGAAGCAGTGAAATATGCCCTAAGTGTGGGTTATTACCACATCGATTGCGCAGCTGCTTATAGTAATGAAGCAGAGATTGGTGAGGCTTTCCAGGAATGCCTTGGGCCAAACAAGGTAAAAACACAAGAACTACCATGCTGACTGTATGTTATAAAAATTTACAACTGTGACCTGAAAGTAGACTGTAAAGTTAACATTTGTGGCTTTTCCTCCTGGCTTATTCCAGCTATTTGTTATTAATCAGGAGCAGGCTTGAAACAGGGTCTTCTGTCCTCTATAACCATCCTGGCTGTCAGGAGGAGAAAAGATTATCAGGAATATTTGTATGGAAACTACAGAAAAAGCCTTTTTTAATTTTCCTACACCCTGTCCCTGCTAAGTCTCCCAATTTGGGTGTTCAAAAAATTGGAGGTTCCCAGAATCACTAGTTAAAATGGAGAATACTTGCTGTGATTTATATGTAAAGATACTCTAATTTGCCAGTCTAGAATAGCATGCAACGGTGGGTAGCCACAGCAAATTAGGTGACTGTTTGTTTTCTGATTATAGATCAAATATGAGTGAGTAAATACATACTTTTTCTTTTTAAAAAACAGTGATTGCATTTGAAAGTTTGGTAACTGTGACTCGGGGGCCTGCAGTGAGAGTCCATGGCCTAAATATGAAGTAATTGATAGGCATTCCTATGGATGACCTGAGGTGGAATCTTAAATCCATCCCCTTGCTCTTGTTGGCCTGAGGGGCCAGAAGGATTACCTACACAGCCCCAGAGCTCCTGGAAAGAAAGTTCTTATGTTCCTGCCCTCCTGCTGCTCTTGCCTTGGCTTTAGGGCAATCTCTTTGTTATGTGATTAGCTTGAGAGAGGCTGTTTTCAGCCTGCCCCAAGGATTCCTTCTTACTGGATATGGTAACTAACGTAGGGAAGCATAGGACACTTTTGTTCAGTTCCTATTAGCTAGCTAACTTAAAACTAGAATTTTTAAAACATCTTCCCCTTTGAATACAACAGTCATATGCGAAACACGCAAATAACTCAATGGTTAGGGGAGAGAAACTAAGCAATTAATCATTCCAGCTTCTACGAAGTATAGACCCGAGTGAAACTTGGTCCTGTGTAAGTGAGTGGGAAGTGTCCCCTGGTGGTGTTCTGTGCTTCAGCTTGCCAAATACGATATCCCTTTTGTGTTTTATACTTCCTAGTTAACCAACTTTCCATTTGTTTCATTTCTGCGTCTTACCCTTCCAATACAGGGTACCAAGCACTGAATTCTTAGTGTGTTCCTCCCAGAACCTAGAAACTCAACTGCAGAGGTTTGGGGAAACCTCTGTTTATTTTCCCACACTCTTTCCATGAGAAGCATTCTTGGTTTATAACATGTGATGAGTATAGTTGTGCCTAGAATATGTGAATTGTTAAATAGAAATTACAAAATTTACATATGAATTAACTGAGTAATCTTTCTTTTGGCCACATCACACTTAGTAGTGGCTTTAACCCTTGGAAAGTTTAGAGAAGTGTGTGTCTGTGGAGGGAATTGTTTTATTTTTCAAAACTTCTAATACATTGCTAAGTATTTGGTATACTTTTGCATTTGACAGCGTAAGTGTGTATTTCTTCATCCATTATATTTTTGAAAGGTTTTATTTGTAGGTTCCGTGTGTTACTTTTTTTTTATTAAATGAAATTGTTCTATTTGTTTTAAAGCTAGTTGGGGAATTGCTACAATTGCCTCTCTGAACTTCTTCCAGTAAATTATGCTCTCCTCCCTTTTTTAAAGATTATTAAAAGGGAGGACCTGTTTGTAACATCAAAGCTCTGGAATACCAAGCACCACCCAGAAGATGTAGAGCCAGCACTAAGAAAAACACTTGGAGATTTGAAACTGGATTACCTGGACCTGTACCTCATGCACTGGCCTCATGCCTTTGAGTAAGTTCTATGTGGAAAGGGCACAGAAAGCAGAAACCCCAGTTTTACATAAGTGGCTGGTGTTACGTCCTGAGGAGCTTCTTTCTGGGCTATGAATTTCTTTCTGTGTGTATTGCGTACAGGATGTTTTTCAGTGTGGCTAATAGTGTAGTCCTACAGACTGTCACGCAGACACTCGTTTCTACCCATAACCTGCACACTTACTGGTATTTGGTCCATTCACAGAAACAAGTGTTCAAATTTCATTCTTTGAATTCCAGTTGGGTGGGAATTTGTTGACTGTTAGTTTTATAGCACGTCTATAAGCATACAGTAGAGGAGGCAAAATTGCTGGTTTTGTGTAGAAGTATCGTAAATAGAAAAGGAAAAATTGTTTAGCAATGATGAGGCTGGGAAAATGGGTATTAAGTCTTCATTTAAAATCTTCAAGCAATTACTTAAATTTTTTAATAGTGAGAACAGCTAGGTAATGAAATTAGGATCACTAAACTTCTGACAATTTGGCATGGGTGCCAAAGTTAGGTAACTGAAAGTAGTCTTAACTGGGAAAAAGTAAAAAAGCTTTATGGGACAGGTTTCTATACTGAAGCTTGCCATCTTATACTATCTGAAAATTTGGCTTGCTGTGAGGTAAAATCTTTGAGTTTAAAATATATTAGAAGTTTAAAATAGTCTAGTGTCTTCCTCTAAGCATTGGGGAAGCATGGCAGCTATTCTTGGTTCTGCCATTGACCTACACGGTAACCTTCAGGAAATAGCAAAGCTGCTTTGTGCCTGAGTTTTACTTATCTGTAAAATGAGAATTAAGAGTTTTGTAAAGAAGAAAACACTTTTCACTAATAGTTATTAACTGTAGTGGAGTGGCCAAGCACATGCAGTTTCATGGTGGTATCTGTATGAGGAGGAAATTTAAATTACTTCTTACGACACTTTAATTGGAGGAATTCTACAGTTTGAGGAAATAAGAGACAAGAAAATTTTCCAGTTAAGTGCTAAATGCACTTATCCTACAACCCCATCAGAAGCAGGGTTCCTTGCTTTATTTTCTTGTAGATGTGTTACCCCTCTACACCCCCCAGCAGTAAAAAGGGGGGAGCTGGGGGGTAATAAATCTCCTGACCAGATGCTTGCATGAAGACTTCACTCAATAGCAGAAACCCTCTTAGATTAAGGGGCTTCTGTCTATTCTGCAAATTCGAAAACGGTTTTTCCCCTTCTAGTCATATGAACTGGATTTTACAAAGCATACAACACTAACGATAAGAGAAAAGACACACAAAGTATAAATATATTCCTCAGCACGGCAGAATGAGGAAGTGTTTTCAATTAGAGCTAGTTTGGAGGAAGAACTGTTAAAAATTCCCCGTTGTGAAACAGGTTTGTTTTCCCGTTTACTGTATCAAACATTGCTTTGATCAAATGTATCAAACATTGCTTTGCTAATAACACAAACACATATGATGTATATTAGAAATTACTAATATTTAAATGCGCTTGATGTTGTGGAAACTGTTGACAAAACTGACAATCTATTAAAGCAGTTTTGTGTTTTCTCATTGGAAACTGTTCACTCTCCAGTTTTCCACTAGCGCTACTTCAGCTGTAACGTGTGGTTGTCTATGATGCCTATTGTATTGGGAAGCTGAGCAAATTAATGTTATTTACACAGAAATTAAAATAGGCTTCCAGATGCAAATCACAGTGCTTTCTAGGTCTTGAAAATTAATCTCTCACTTAATACACTATTCTTGACATAAAAGGCTGCTTTTCCAAGTTGGGAGCTCATAATATTTTCAGAGTTATTTTTAGTTCTAGATTTATCAATGACATGAGCAAGAACCATCTCCCCTTGTCCCCAGCTGCTGCCATGTCTCATGCTGTCCACTGCTTAGCTAGAGCTGTGTAAGACAGTCTCTGAGATCTGAGCTAGCAGAGTCCTGCAGTGGTTATGAAGCAGTGCTTTTCCAGTGGGATTGCTGGCACCCCTCCTTGTGTGGACTGCTCAGGGACCCGTCATAGCCCTTTGGCAATGTGGTGGTGTCACCTGGCACAACCAGGCTCTTTGTGTCTTTTTTTGTTTGTTTTGTTGGGTTTTTTGTTGTTGTTGTCGTTGGGGTTTTGTTTGGTTGGTTGGTTTTGGGGTGTGTGTGTTGTGTTGTTTTTTTAAAATTTTATTTTACTTTTAAATGGGTTGGTATGACTAACTGGAAACACACCCAACCTACAGTCAACATGTACATGTTAAGACCTCTGTGAGAATCTGCACTTGTATCGAGTGCTGACACTGCTACAGAATCCAGAGGGAGTGGGAAACCAGCGTACTGGTCTCTCCTAGTCTCTTAAACCAAGATTGCTTTGGTAGTAGCTCTGAACAGGCTATGAAGAATATCAGTCCTCCCTCAAAAAACAAATTAAAAAAACCAAAGCCACCCTCTGAGTTGCTGCTCTCTTAATCAGCTGTTTTGCTAGGGTCAAAGTGTGCAAAGAGCTGCTGCTGTGTATATAGTGGCTTATCAGTTTTATGTAGTCACTACTGTATAGGTTAAGTAGTTCAAAGTACTGTATAACAAGTCTACATGGGAAAGCTGTATCTGAAACAGCATTTTATAGGTTAAGTCAGCATAATGAAATTCAACAAACAAGTTTGCTCAATTTGTACTCTGCCCTCCGAGCTATGTATAAGCTTTTGAGAATGCTTAGAGGAAAGTTTGTTTTAGTGAAGAACTAACATAACATAAATAATGTGGTATATATACTTACCCTTTACCTTTGATGCTATAGACGAGGGGACAATCTCTTCCCAAAGAATCCCGATAACACGATGCGTTATGATTACACTGATTACAAGGATACCTGGAAGGCTATGGAGAAGCTGGTAGAAAAAGGTCTTGTGAAAGCCATTGGGCTGTCAAACTTCAACAGTCGTCAGATTGATGATGTACTAAGCGTGGCTACTGTCAAACCAGCTGTGCTCCAGGTAAGGCAAATAAAGGAGAGGATGAATGCCTCTCCTATGTGTCCATAAGAGTGAAGAATTTGCAGACCAATGCCATGTGTTTAGCACAAGGGGTGTAGCTTCTTATGTACAGGGAAGAATATAGCCAGCTCTGCAGGAGTAGAGACACAGAGGTGGTCTTTCCAGGCAGATTAATTTTATGGGGAGGAGGCCTATATATTATGTATATGTACATACATATATTCTGTGGCTATTTATGCCTGCTTAGTTGAACAGGTCTGTGGAGGAGCTCATCTTCCCTGTGAGGAACAATTTAGTCTGTAAGAAAGGAAGACTCTGGGGGAGTAGCTCGAATCCATCTGTAGAGAGTTTCCTTCCTTGTTGGCACGTGGGGAAAACCCAGCACTCTAAACTTAGGCAATCTATTCTCCTTTTCCTGTAAACTTAGCCTACCAGACACTTTTTCTTTCTTTCATTAAAGCTTATCCTGATAAGGTTTGCAGAATCTGGAATGACCTCCTGTGATGTGTTTTGTTCTGCTGTGCTTTTGACTGCCTGTTTGTTTAGTTTTGTGTTAATATCTGTTCTCCAGCCACTTATTGTGGGTCATTTTAATAGGTAGAATGCCATCCTTACCTAGCTCAGAACGAGCTGATAGCTCACTGCCAGAAACGAGGACTGGTTGTCACTGCCTATAGTCCCCTTGGTTCTCCAGATCGCATGTGGAAACACCCAGATGAGCCTGTGCTTCTAGAAGAACCCGGGATCAAAAAACTGGCAGAAAAATACAGCAAGTCACCGGCACAGATCATCCTCAGGTACAGAACAATTGTGAGAGAGGGTAGCATTTGGGACCTGGCTTTAAATAAAGCAAAACACGCAAGCTAGAAGGAATCTCCTTAAAGGGTGTGTTCTTCTGCATCCGTGAGGGGTTAAAATCACAGGGAGTGCCAAAAGCAAACCCCCTTTGGTGCTTGTTTTACAGAGTTTGTAGAGTTGGTCCTGCCTTAGGGCAGGTGGATGGAGTAGACCTGAGGGGTCCAGCCAGGGCCTGGATGCACGCCTGGGACAGCTCGCTACCTTTTTTGCTGTGGAATAGCAGTAGGGCAATTAAGGCAGTGGCATGCCACAGTTGGGTGCTGCCTACTGAATTTGCCCGTGGCCAGTTGCTTGAACCCTTGAGCACTTGTTGCGGCGTTCAGATGGGCTCCCAGAAGGAGGGACTGAGGAAGGGACCTTCCTTCTTCGCACTGAAGAACCATTTGCTGTTTTGTTTTCATATAGCAAAAGCCAGCTACTGGATACTGGGAAACAAGATGATTGAGTGATATCCAGAATGTGATCAGCACCTTGAAAAGTAAAATTGGATTTCTATCCTCATTTTTTTTGTCTGGCTCTGTATCTATCAATGTGACTAGTACAGTCTTGGGCAGCAGCAAGTTAACCTGGCAGCTGAACATATTCAAGACTTGGTGCATAAGCCACTAGACAGGCACTTGAAGGATCTGGGTTTTCTTTTAGTTTCTCAGTGGTTGTGTTAGAACTTGCGTAAAATGCTTAAGTACATGTTTCTGACTCTTTCTTGGGTTTCTAGCTTAATGCACCTGAAACTTGCTTGCTTGTTCAAAGGCACAAGCATCTTCCTCTCATTGATTAGTCTAGTGGCTACTGTCTTGCTTGAGCTTGGGCATACTAGGTCCTAATCCAATACAGTGCTGTGTCAGCCCTCTTCTGGGTGTTTTTATTTCACATAGAAACATAAGTGGCATCTCTGCTGCCACAGGTTATTATTCAACCAGAATAAATATTGGGGTTCTTGGGCTGCATGCATAGAAAATCTCTCTCCTCTTTCTCTTAACAGATGGCAAGTGCAGCGTAAAGTGATTGCCATTCCCAAGAGTGTCACTCCCGCTCGCATTCAGCAGAATCTCCAGGTAAGTCTGGATGGAGAAAGGGAGTTTAAGCAATGACCTTTCATGAGAGTAATATACTGTCCTACTACTTGCAGCACAACAAGCTGAGCCACTTGCTTCATACTTGTTCATCAATGTATGCACATGCTTAGAAGGGAGGGTAAAGATTTTTGGAAACCAAACTTGGTATGTTTTAAGCAACTAAGTGTGTGTGCGTGCATATATGTGCACACCCACAGTCTGGTTATCTAAAGGCAAAGAATGTCCTTGGTAGAAGTCTAAATGAAAAATCTTTACTGAAATTTATCTGAGATACAAATTTATTGAACAAGGGAGTCTTCTAATGGTGTTTAATGGTTCTTATTTATGAGTAGCTGTTGTTCTACCTGGCAAATGAGGGCTGGTGACCATTTCTGCAGCAAACTGCTATTCTAATGATGATGAAGGAATAAATTTAGTGTGATTCACTTCTGCTCTGAAGTAGACAGTTTCGCTTTAGAAATTGTTTGAAAACTCTGACTTTCAGTAATTTGGAGGGAAGTCTCTGAATCACCTCCAGGTTACATACTTGTTTTTAAGTTAAGACTTGTTTCTGTAACTCCAGTTAAACCAATTTCTGCCATGTAGTTTGCTGCTAGAAATGTCAAGAAATACCAGAAAACTCTGTGGTTACTTGAGGTTTAGATCTGCATGGGAACAGAGTATTGACTGAATAGGCAGCGCTGGGAAGAACAGTCCCCCTGCTTTTTACTTATTTTTGTAGAAGAGTGCTATGCAGTATCAGCGTAAGCTTAGAGTTGGGAAGTATATGAACACCTCAGGCTTTAAGCCTTTGTTTTGGTGTTTGTTATAAAATGGGTTTAATTGCAACTTCATATTTATGAACAGAACACAAAATAATACTGTCTGAAGCAGATTTTACAGATACATAAATTCTGTTGATCGGAGTTGCATGGAAATTCCCTCTATTTTAGGCTCAGACTTACCAAAGTTGCAGCTTCAGAAGGTGTTTGAAACATCGCAAGTTGCATTATGTTTCATTTACTTGGGTTTAAACACTAGGATCTTGCAACTCTAATATAGCATGTAGGTTTTCTTTTTGAGAGTACAAAAGAAATATTATGTAACTACAGCTTAATAAATTATTCAGTCTTGTGTGTTTGCCTCAGTTACAACTGTGCTGTTGCACTGTCATCTAAAATTAAACACTGAAATAGTCAGCAATGTCTCAGGTCACTGTTGCCGTTCCATTCTGTCCTGGATTGTTGAGAAGTGGACTTTTTTGCCTTTGTCAGCTCTATTGCTCATGGATCTCTGGAGAAATTCACGGCACAAGGGGGTGGTTGTGCCTTACAAAGGAAACAAAACCAAGAAGCAAAACTCAACATCAATTAAATAGGAAAAACGTATGGTTATTGAATAAAGCCTCTTGCTTTTCTTCTCAGGTGTTTGATTTCAGCCTCACAGAAGAGGAGATGAACCATATTGGAAGCCTGAATAAAAACTGGCGTTACATTGTCCCAATGATTACGGTAAATTTCTCATGTTTCCGTTAGTTCTCATTATGTGCATGTGGCCACAACTTGGGATTTTTGCGGTTTTCTTTCTTTTAGTGTCCTCATCAGAACTACTTACTCATGAGAACACTACATCTTTTTAGGGTATCTAAGATGAAAGAATTTTTCAAAAGCTGGGTACAAAATAGGTAACTTTTTGAAAACTTTTCTCCTCTGTTTTGGCTACTGATGGCTCTCTCTAGTTCTTTAAGCCAGGGTCCCATCTTGCTTCAAACCTCACCAAACTCCTGCTGATTTGTTCTTCTCATGTACAAGCAGGCCAAGGTCCATGCCATTCCTCCACAAGTACTCTTTGTCCCAGCTGTCCCCATCTACTTTGTACTGTAAACCTCTAAGATCAGTGGAGACTCTTGGGGTGCTGTTAGTTCTCCACACCCATCGTGGAAGTCATGTGAGGGAATTTGTCCGCTCCCCTCTACTGGATGTCCCCCCCTTTCAGCATCTGTTGTAATGACCTTCCCCCAATGTAAGGAGTTTGGCTTAGGCTGTTGAATTCTTCTTCCCAAATCTGTTAGCCGCAGCATCGTTTAGCATCAGTAGTTTACTCTGCCACATCAAACCTTACCTCGTGTGCTATCAGATGCTGGTCTGTTTTTAGGAAACTGATGCTTCATGAGTGTTGAAATCCTCTTGGTCTTTCTTTTCTTGTATTAAAGGACCTAACCTTGGTCCTTCCCCCTCACAGGGGGAAAAAAAAGTCAATGCCTTGTCTTCCGTCTTTATAGCATTCCTCATTTCTTATTGCCCTGCTTCTGACTATACAGCAGAGAGCTGTTGCCATTCCCTGGTGTGTCACCAACCAACATATGGCAACTGTGCTATAATGACTCTGAAGTGATTTATCTCTTCTCTGTCATACAGTACACTGCAGAGATACAGTAGGTGTCTCTGCAAATTTGGAAGCTGTCAAGCATACCCTTGCCTCTCCAGCAGTTTGCCTGTAAATTATTCTTCAGTAGTCAGTGACTACTGGCTAAAGGAATTCTTTGGGGAAAGGTTTTCTCCAGGAATTACTGTTGAGGTTTTTTGAGTACTTGAGAGCGTATCAGTGACTAGTCTGAGTTAGAAGTTATGAATGTGTGAATTACTGTCTCATATCAAGGGTAGATGTTTGTTACACCTTTCACCGTTTGTCATGCTGGGGCTTATGAGACCTTCAAGGCCATGGTTTTAACTCTAGGGTTGCTTCAGTTTGTGTGCGTAAATATAAACCCCCACATCCCTGCAACCAAAATTATCTTTGTGCTTACAGATCGGGAGTCTATGCACCACACTGCAGGCTTAGCTGCTCATCTGTGTGAATGTGGTAGTGACAGGCACACCTGCTGTTTACAGGGTGTTTCTTTCAAGTGTTTTGCTACTTGTGCTGCAAACAAAGTTGTTTTGTTAATGAAACTGCAAAATACATTAGAATGTAGCCCGGCTTGGATGAGCCGGGGATAATTCATGTGCTTTTGTTACCTGGGAGACCTGATCAGATCACAGTGATTCACAAAGGAGAGATGAAATGCAGTTCAAAGTGCTAGCCCATCCAACTAGAAAAAGGGTGAATATGATGCAGCTGGGCTTCAAAGATATTGCCATATTATCAGATAACAAGACAGGAAGAAGCAAGGTGAGAATTAAAACACGACTCGGTAGCTGTAAGATCTCTAGTGGAACCTTTTGTCTCCTGCCCATCCCTTCTGGGCTTATCAGAAAGAATTTTCATCAACGGTGAATTAAAATTCCTGTCTAACCCTGCATGCCTGTCTCCTCTATGAATCTAACTTATAGTGTCTGGATTTCAAAGCGTGATAAGCCAGTGGTATCAGTGCTCCTATCAAAATTGACAAGACAGTTTTTCCTTCCTTTACTTCATTGATACATAACCATAAGTTCTTACAGTTGTGCCGCTCTTCTCCACAGTGTTTTTGTTTAAAGTCTGAGGACAGGCTATTACACTGCATGCAGACAATTTAAGTTGCTTTATACTTTAACAGCTCATTAGTTGGATAGAGGTTTGAAATTGTTCAGCCCTACCTTGCACCAGCCTGAAATTGAAACTTTCGGGAACACATAATTGGTCAAGGAACACACTTCAGCAAAACGTGAATGACTCCAGGAGAGGAGCGGTGGTGGTGTACACACGATGATCTGTCTCTTTTTGATAGTTGGCTACCGTTGACTTGCAATGTGTTCACTGCTGATTTTACCCTCCGCCACCTCCTCTCAAATTCCTGGGGTAGACTGGAATCAGCTATGTGAAACAGTGCTTCTGGCAGCTGCTGTCTTGGCATGCTGTGAACAAGAATGTTTACCTGAAGAGCTGTTCTATGAAGCGAAATACGCAGGGGGAAGAAACTGGGCGGGGGGAAATGAGGAATAGGAATTCTAGGAACATGTGGAAGGTGTTAGCTCTCAAGGGAATATGAGGAAACCTGAAGATATGGTGATACTTTTTTCCACAGGTTTAATGATTGCCTTCAGCTGACAGCTTCATTTCAGCTTTATTTTATTTTAATCTGAGCATCGATCAAATGTTAAACCATAACATCTTAGTTTTCTGCTCTGTACTGCCCCCAAGTGACTAATTTCACACTTCAGTAGTCTTCACGGTAAACAGTGCATTACTAGGGATTCCAGCTGTTGCTTTGAAGCACAGGTTTTATATGGAAAGCTAATACAGGGACTTGCTAGTGGACACTTGGTTTGAAAGTCCCTGTGATTCCCTCTGTCTCCATAACGTTTTGAGTGATTTCTAACATCACATTAATATAAAAATCACATATGTATAGATATCAATTATTTCTCTAACATAACTTTTATTCAGTCATTAGTTGCTGAATGTAAGTTTTAGCTGAATGATGCTAGTCTGTCACCCAGGCAGGTGTGTGTATCTGCCAATGCTGCACCTAAATTTCCCCAAACATTATGGGTGAGGAGCAAGGTTTTTTACTGCAGCTCCTTGGAAGTTGGGGGTGTTGCAATGGTCTTAATGCAACTAGAAATGCAACCCGTGCATCTGAACGCAAAAAGGTGGGATGTAGGAACTGAGACTTCTGCATGGCCACATCTGCTTTTGGGCCAGCCTGAGCCTGTGTTTCATGGTCTGTGAACATCAATTTCAATATTCCCATTTTACAGCTGGAGAAACTGGTCTTCCTTGGAAATGTTCTTAAACAAAAAACTGCTGTGAAGGAGTTCAGTGACACTGTTAATTGGCAGCCTGGCAATTCTCTATCATGGAAACATGGGCAAACCTCTGACTCCATAATAAAGTGTTCTGAAGCGTGCATGTTACAACACTTACTCAATAACGGCTACAAGGCAAAAGGCTTTTAACTATTATTAATCTAATTCTTCAAGCCTCAGCAGCTTGAAAGACTGTTGCTCGAGGCTACAGAAATCTATCTTTTTTTTTTTATTACTTTTTTTTTTTCTTTCACTAAGTGCTGAGAGGACTTGGGGTTAGAGAGAACAGCTCTTGCTTAAGCTGAAGAAGATGCTCTCAGATGTTTGGCATATGAAGATTTAGAAATCTAAACCATGCAGAGTTTGAAACTGAGAGTAAGAATGGATTTTTGTCTTTCTGACTTGAGTCTGTTTTCTTCACAGGTGAATGGAAAGCTAGTAGCAAGAGATGCTGGACACCCGCATTACCCCTTCAATGACCCCTATTAACTACTAGAAAATGAGGTGTTAGCATAACGTGCTCCTCTGCACACTCTTCCACAAAGTGATTGTTGCCACAATTTGTCAAAAAACCTGTCCAAATAAGACCTTCCTTCCTGAGTAGGTTGACTTACAATGTACCGCTACTAACTGACCTCCTTCCTGGACATACTGTAGCTTCCATGTCAAAATTTGTGGATTACAATGACTGCAGGCTTTCTCCTGGAAGCACAAAATCTTTTGGGGATTAGGTAAAGAGTGGGTGAGCCTGAATCAAGTTCCAAACACGTCATTATCAGGTTAGGGCAATAATTTGGGTTTCCTGCCTGCAAAATGGTTTTGAAAGCTTTAGTTATTAACATGGCAGGGTAGGGAAAGGGGGTGGGGGGGAAGGCATGAAAGTAGTTTAAAACTAAACTGCTCAGCCATTGACTTTGGATATCTTTATTCCTTCTATCAACATAATAGTAAAGTAAAATGTGCTACAGTTACACTATGTCCATAAACCATTCATTAAAACCCAAGTAACCAGCAACACCCAGTGCTTTTTATCCCCTTTAGAGTACTTGTGGGACTCAGAATTCTCTATTTTCTTTTTCTTTTAATTTGCCTGTAGATTTGAGGAGAATAAATGCATACCCTGGAGCAGGCCTTCAGGGCTATCCTCTCTGTTGCTTGTCACATGGATAAGTTTCAGCTCTAACAATAGTTCTGATTGTCCTGTCACAAAAGCCTCAAAAACCTTCTAGCAAGTCTTGTGGAAGAACATCCTGCTTTTACTGTAAAGTTGCCCAACGTCTGTTTACCAAAGATGTCCAGTTTGAGTTCTGGAAGGCCACCAAATTTGTTCCTGGCTATACAGTAAGAGCAAAGACCTGTCAAAGGGCCCCTTCCATTTTAATGTTGCATTTTTGGCTGATGCCTGGGAGAGCTGGTCCTGTCTCCTGTTCTACCGCTGACCCGCTGGTAACACCGGGCAAGTCATTTGCCTTTTCTGTGCCTCTGTTTTCCTCCTTGCCGTGTCTGTCTCTGTGTTACTCCCTGGCAGGGGCTAATTTCCTGAGTGCTGATACACTGTTGAGCAGGACTGGGGCCCTAGCGCTAACAAGGGTTTTATTCTGTTTCAGTCTTGTTTCAGTCTCTTAATGAATTGTCTAGCCATCCGAGTACAAAGGGCATGAGGTGTTAGTACCTACCAGAGCTCCGATGCCTATACCTTCTGTGGCCTTAGAAACCTTAACACTTTATTTTGATTTTCTCTACCTGTAAAACAGGATTAATGCTCATTTGCCTTTGTACAGGCAGGGGTAGCAAGGCAGAGTTTCTAAAGGCCTCTTGGATTTAAAACAAAGGAACTCTTTCAGATCTGTTGATGCCATTCAGAGACAGTCGTAGGCATGACTCCTCGTTTGCTGCTGGATAAAGAAAGCTTAACTGGTTGTTAGTGAAATAAAGATTACTTATTTTTTATTTTTCTCATAGCAATACAAACATAGAATTAGAAAAAGAATCATCTGTATTCAAATAGTTTTAAAGAATTATTTCAGTTTTAATAACCTCATTTATGGTAGGCCTAAAGTAAAACTATATATTCAACTCAAGCATAATGCCTCCTCAGGTATTTCCTGCCCTGGGCCTCACAGCACGCAGCTAAACTGGAACAAACCTGTTTATCACTTTTTGTAGTCCTTATGTACAATTTAAAGAATTTCTGTTCCTCGGTAAAGTGTTTCCTAATTCCTGCTGAATTTACCTCAGTGGAGAAAGCCATTGCAGCTCAGTTAGGATTCTTTACTACACTGGACGTTTTCTTCTGAGGGAAAGGAAATCCCTGTTGGTTTTTTATTATTCTAATCAAACACGGGTGACTTTGAATACAGTTCTTACTGCAGATCAGTAGGGAAGCAACTTTACTTTGAAGGCACTATGTAGAACGTTAACAGCAGTCATCCTGCCAAGAGAAGTGGCTTTTCTTGCATGTATTTACACTTGTATGTTTGCATGTCTTAAATAAATACTGCACGCGGTGTACGACTTTGAGACCTTTTTCCCCACTCTAATGTCACAGGCCCAGTTAACTTTTTCTAGTTACTTCTCTGATCGAGAGTAAGCGGGTAGAGAGAATTCCCAAGAAAAGCAGATTAATTCTGTATCTCCATTACGCCTGCAATTCCCAGCTCTGTTACCGCGCAGAGTAACACGGTGCAGCTGAAGCTGGAGAACTTTTATCTTGCAATATCAGAGGGAGAAATGAGCCTCCAGGTCTCCGCCAATGGCTTTTGCTGGTGCCGTGCGGGTTTTGCGGAGGCCTGTGCTGTCACAGCTGCAGCAGCCATGTCTGCCTGGGGTGGGCTGCGCGCCCCGGGGGAGAAGCAGCGCATCTGCGTGAGCTGGGCCGGAGCCGAGTGACTGCTCACCTCGAGGGGGCTGGTGCCTCCCGAAGCGGGCGGCGGGGAAAGGCGAGCTCCTCACAGGACGGGGCTGCGGGGAGGGCTGTGCGACGCGCACCACGATACCGAGGCGCAAACCGCCGCCCTCGGGGCAGGGCCTTGCCCCGTGGGCCGCGGGGCGGGAGGCGGGCGGCGCGGCCCCGGCACCGCCCAGCCGCTGTTGGGAGCCGCCGCTGGGAGCCGCGGCGGGGGCGGGCCCGGCGGGGGGCAGGCGCGGGGCGGGCCCGGGGCGCGGACTACACTTCCCAGCATGCACCCCGCCTCCCCGCCCCGCCCGGCCCGGCACTACACTTCCCGGCGGGCCCCGCCGCCGCCTCTCCCCTCTCCGGGACTACACTTCCCAGCAGCCCCCGCGCGGCGGCGCCCCCGCGTCCCGCGGAGGGCGGGCGCGCGGCACGCCGGGAGCGGTAGTCCCCCCGCGGCGTGCGCGCGCCGCCAGGCGGGCCGGGGCGTGTCCTAGGGGGTATATAGGCGGCCGGAGGGGCAGGGGTCTGCACTCTGCCGCCACCGCCCCTCTCTCCAGCAGCTTCTATGCAATCTTCGGCCGTCGCCGCCGCTCCCCCCTGCGTTGAGCCCGTGCCGGCCTCACCGACTAGGTAGGGCCCCGTGCTGGCCCCGGTCACGGTGTGTGCGTGTCGGGGGGGGTGGGGGGGCGGCAGGGGTGGGGGAGGGCGCTTTCGCGCGGCGGGATGACCGGAGGAAGGGGGGGGGGGGAGGGGGGAGGCGCAGGATTTCCTTGCGGGGGGCGTGGGGGGAAGGGATGGGGGTGCTGGTCTGTCTCGGGCGCCTGCCCCCTTTCTCTCCCCTCGCTATACCCCCCCCACCGGCGGTGGTACGTGCCGCCCCGCTCCTCCGGCGCCAGCTGGGCCCGCTCGCCTCGCGCGGAGCCACCACGTGACCCCTGAGCGGCTGCTGCCATCTTTGTTGGGGGCAGGCGACGCCGCTCGGGAGCCCGCCCGTGGGGCGGAGTGGGGGAGGGGAGCGGCGACGGGGGGTGCGGGGGGTGGGCTCGAGCCGTCACGTGGCGCCGGGCCGCCAGCCCGTCAGGAGCCGCCGGCGGCGTTTGGCGCCAACGGTGGGGGGCGGGGCTGGAGGAAGGCGGGAAAGGCGCCCATTGTCTGTGAGGGGCGGTGGGGGGGTGGGGGCTGTGGCCGCTGCCCGCCGCGCCCGGCCTTTGTTCCGCCCGGGGAGTCCGGCAACGCCGTCCCCGGACTCCCTCCGCCCCCGCCGCGGCTGTCAGCGGGGGCTGCTCCGGGGGGCGGCCGCGGCGACTCCCCGAGCGGGCGCCTGGGGAACGTCCTCGGTTTTCTGACTGGAAACGCGGCGCAAAACACCCGGTTTTGTGCTTTGCGGCTTGTTCCGTCCCGCGAGTTGCGTGGGGGCAGCCCCGGGCGACGGGTTGCCGGTGGCTCAGCGGCTGCAAGGGGTGCGTGGCCCTGGTGTTCAGACAGCAGCTCTGTTGGCCAGGCTTCGTCTGATACAGCCCGAAGGGGAAAGCGTCTGCTCGCCTAAAAATGTTTCATTCAAACAATAAACAAAACTGAAACTCACAGGTTTCTCCACAAGGCAGCCAGCAGAGTGAACCTAGGTGTGAACGGCTGAGAGCAAGCACTGCTCCTGGCTCTGCTTCCACACCTCCAAGCTCTGTTCCCATCACGAAGTAGGTAGCCTGTTATAAACACTTATTCAATATTTTGTTTGCAGGATGGAAGAGGAATTGGCAGCTCCTTCTACATCCACAGACAAGACAGACAGGTGAGATGGGAGGTAGAGTTGTCAGTTACTGAAGAATGTGAAACGTGCAGGGGTCATTGAGTGAAGCAAAAAGGTCACCCTTGAAATCGGTTGTTAGGCTTGAAGTTTAACAGATGCAGATGCTATAGGTGCTGAAAGCTTGAGCTCACCCGTAGTCTGCACAGATCCAGTGCAATAAAACTCTTCCAAGGACTAACAAATACCAACTGTTGTTTAAGAAGTTCTTGATCTGTGAGTTAGTGCTGGGGAAGCATTGGGGAGGCACAAATATGTGGCAAGTAGTACCCCTCTTTGCCAGTTGCTCTTGTACCTGGTCAGTACCCTGGACTGGGATAGACCTTCTGGAAATGGAGCTGTGTGAGATGCACTGAACTGAAACAGAGACTTGCATCTATCATTCTTCTCAAATGCATCATGCTGAGCTATGAGAAGTCATAACTTGGATTTATTATTCTTTTTCGTGGCTTAGCTAGCATTGGGGTCTGGTGAAATACTGTACAGTACCCAGTGTTGTATTGGTGTGCAACTCTTAAACTATGTTCTTTGGCATCCTTTGTCATATCAGATTCTAATACCCGCTTCTTGCAGCAATTGGTTAAAATTAAAGTGTCTTCCCTCTGTCACCAGAACTAAATGGTGGTCCAGATTTAAACAAACAAACCCAACCAAGCCAGTGTAATATAGGCAACTCACTCTTATATAAAGCTGACTGGGTTTTGGAAGCTGGATACAAAATTACTATGGAAACTAACAGAATCCTGTATTTGATTTATTTTTTTTTCCCCCTCTTCAGTATGGATGTGGATGGAGAATCAAAGAAACTATTGGGTTTAGGACAGAAACACTTGGTAATGGGAAATATTCCGGCCGCTGTTAATGCATTCCAGGAAGCTGCAAGCTTGCTGTGAGTAGTAGAATGTTTTGTGTGTGTTTGTAGGGTGTGGTTTTTCAGCCTGACTCTACTGATGTGGCTTATTCAAAAAAGATTGAGATTTATACCTTACACGTGCTGCTGTAGTTATACAACCAAAGAAAGGATGAACTGTTTAAGCCAAGTGTTGGACAATACTGTAGTTGGTGTGCAATTTAGGCAGCTTTTGTGGTAGCAATTCCCAGTGCGGTTCCCTATGGAGGAAAAGAGATTTGAAATTTCTTTTGCAGTGTATGGTTCTGATGTCTGCTAATATGAAAATAAGGGGATAGTGTTACTTGCCAGTAACTTCGTTACTGGTTGTGGTCAGTCTCTGAGGGTGATACCTCTTTGGGTTTTACATTAATTTGCTTTGCTGGATGTTGGAGAGCCATGTCTAGCTAAGTGAGAGGCGCATTCATTATTTGTTTGAAACAATGGGAGATGACCTAAGAAACCAATTCTTCCTGTCCAGGAATTTTTAGCTTTTGAGTTCATGTATCAAAAAATCTAAAGTAGGCACAGACAAATAATTCTTCATTACTTTTGTAGGGGTAAAAAATACGGTGAGACAGCAGATGAGTGTGCAGAAGCTTTTTTTTACTATGGAAAATCTCTCCTGGAGTTGGCAAGGTATGCTGACAGTTTCTCATTTGATTAAGAGTGCCTGGCATAACGGGATTTCACCCTCATATAGGTAGGGTTACACTAGATCTTCATAAACGCAGGGTTGCGCTGGCTGGGAATGGCTGTGGCATTGCAGCTTGTGCCATTAAAATGGTGTCAAGAGCTAAGGGATAACAGACTTTTGTTCCCTTTAGAATGGAAAATGGTGTGCTGGGAAATGCCTTAGAAGGGGTGCAGGTCGAAGAGGAAGGAGAAAAAGCTGAAGATGATTCTGCATTACCAACTGTTGATGGTATGTAAAGCTGTCTGCCCTGTTGTGGAGGCACCAAGCTGCCTTTTCTTGTCTATAAACAATCCAAGTTCAGTCCATTGGTACCTTAGGTAGCCCGAATCATTCTGTTGAAACTCTTAGCAGCCTGAATGGACTATTTTTTTTCCTTCTAATCTTAAAGATTGAACAAAACCTCTAAAAATTCTGCAAGGAACTAGTCACTGAAAGCATGTGTAAAGGGTCACCAGGTATCTGTCCCCTGGAACACTCCATTCAAACTTGCTTTCTTAAGCTTCACAGTCAACTTGAACTGCTTTGTAACCTTGTAGCAGTACAATGTGTGTAGTAGGACAGGTCAGAGCCTCTGTAAAAAGCCCAAGAACAGTAACTATTTTATACTACCTGCAGCTGGAGTAATACAGGAATTCCTGTCAATCCAGACTATTAGAACACTGGCACCTCTTGCTTAGCTGTGACTAAAAACGCTAGCGCGCAAAACTGCACACTGCTTGAGCGGCCGCTTGCAATAATGCAATCTGGGGAAGGGGACGGGATTTGCTTGGTAGTTTCAAGTTACCATGTTGGTTGTGTCCTAATCCCTTGTATGTTGAAAATGGAGCTTTTAGGAATGTCATCTAACTTGATGACAAACCAGTAACACACTGGAGGGTCTGAGGGTGGTATTGTCAGTGGCCATTAATGTCTTTATCACTAAACTCGAAGAAATGTTTATGCTTCCTCAATCATGTAGAAGAAGCAAGGGAGGAGTTGAGAGAACAGGTATATAACGCCATGGGGGAAAAAGAAGAGGCCAAAAAGTCTACAGAAGAGTCTCCAGTACTGTCTGAGAAGGAAATCAAAGAGGAGGATGTTGAAATGAAAGAGATTGGAGAAGAAAAACCAACAGAAGAAGCAATTGCTGACAAGGATAAGGATGTAAAGCTTGCAGAGGTTGAAGAGAAGATGGAGGCTTCTGTGGAAGAAGCGACTTCAGAAGAGCAGAAGCAGCAGGCAGCTGTGGAAAAGGAGGCTATGAAAGAGGAAGCAGCTGTGGAAGAGAAGGTGGTAGAAAAAGAGCAGAAGACACTGACTGAAGACAAAGTAGCAGAGGCAACTGAGGAGATGGAGGGAATGACAGATGTGTCGGACAAGGAGGCAAAGGCAGCTGTGGAAGAAGCTGAAGCTAGAGAAGTGGCTGTGGAAGAGATGGGAGAGGCAGGAGAGCAGACAGCAGAAGCAACAGCAAAAGAGCCAGCTGTGGCAAAGGGAGAGGCTGTAGAAGGGCAGGCAGAGGCAGCTGTGGAAGAGAAGGTAGCACAAGTGACAGCAGAAGTGCAGGCAGCAGTCACTGTGGAGCAGAAAGAAGCTGCAGAAGGGGAAGCAGCAGCAGCTGAAAAGAAGATGGAGGAGAAGCAAGAGCCAGTAGAGACAGCTACAGAAGAGAAACCAGATGAATCAAAAGAGACAGAGTCCTCAAAGGAACCTGTGCCCACAGAGGGTGAAGAGCCTTCTAATGACATGGAAAAAAAGGCTGAAGTAGCTGCTAAGGTAGAAAAAGAGGAAAAGAAAGATGACCTGATGGAAGAGGGTGAAGGTGCTAAGGTAGAAAAAGAAGAGAAAGATGACCTGATGGAAGAGGGAGAAGGTAACAGTGAGAGGAGAAAAGTACTTGTGGGTGAATGACTTGATGGATTTGGCTAACAATGGGTAAAAAGTGTTCCATTCAGAATTTTCTGTTTGCCTTGGAATAAGAAAAGGCACAGTAAAGGGGCTCTTGAAGGATTTTACATCCAAGTAAAGTTTCAAGGAATAGTGAATAGTCTCAGTTTCTCTAGACTAACGCTTAACTAACTGCAAAGCAAATCTTACCTGAAAGCGAACTTACAGCCCTGTGAAATGTGTAAGTAATGGCTAGGCTGGTGGAGAATACTGAATGGATGTTCACTTGCATGTCTCTGGGTTTATTGCACTAACCTTAAAATAACTTGAAGCACAAGTTGCCTCTGGTTATAACCATATTTTACTGTAAAACAGTGGAGCAGAAAAAGAACAGCTAAATACATAACAAAATAGTAAATTTGCTCTCAGTGGGGGGAAGGAATTCTCCATTTGAGTCTTTCTGGTGGTAGTTACAAGTGAGAATTTGGCTGGCAAATCTAAGCTTGATTTGCTGTGGAACCTGAAGGCTTATTGCTGCTATCTAGTACAGTCTTTCAGCTACCTAGCTTTTTCTGCCATTCTGCTTCCCTGCTTCATTATAGCTGTTTTCAGGATTATGTTATAGTAACCTAGTTAAACTTGCACACTCTGCTGAAGAAGTACCTGCGTGGTCTTAGTAGGCCAGTGCTTTCTATTGCTCAAGTTAACTGATGAGCTGATAATTGAAATGTTGCTTGTCAGTAGCTCAGCTGCACAGGAAAAGCCTTATTTTAGGAGTGGCAAATACTCAGATTAAGTAGCTCTGGACACTGAAAGGATTTGTACTGCTGAGCACAAAGACACTCAGTGGTGAAGTAGCTGCCTAACAAGGTGTCTGTCTGGACAGAGTATGACTGAACATCAACTAAGAGTAGTTATCCACTCCTCATCCTGTGAAAGGCTGCTTATGTACACATACTGCTTACTTTTCCTCCAACTCCATTGTGAGGACATGCTTGAACATCCTGGTGCCTGGTCATTCCAGATGACTCCAGCTACTTAGAATTGACTTCAACTTCCTGACATCTCTCCTTATTTTACCTTTGATTGAGCTGTCCTCATACTTGGAGGCTTGGCCCTCTCAGTGGCAGGTGTGTGCTTTTTGGGAGTTTCTCTAACAAGTTCCACTGGTAGAATAGATCATGCAATGCTCCTACACAGTATCAGAAGTCAAATCAGTGCTACACAATAGGTTCATTAATAACATTACCACTTAAATGTCTGACATGAGGAACACGAATTCAGAAACAGTCTTATTTGTACACAGCTTGGCAGCTATCTTGCTGAAAACGCTTGTTATCTGTAGCATGAAGTCCAGCAACTGACCAGTACCTCCAGGGCTGCTCAGGATCCCATGGCTTCAGTGGGAGTTCACAATGCATTTGTGAGAACAGAATTCTAGGTAAGTTTCCATTCTAGCTAGTATGAAGTTAAACTTAAAACAAGGACTAAGGTAGCCTGGAACTACTTTAGTCTACAGTGCCTAACACTTTCAGCAAGATGGCTGCTGCTGCTGAGAATTTTTAATGTATCTGTGCTCTTCTTGCATCACATGTCTAACCTGTCACTGGATGGATAAGGGCTGGATATAATATATTCTACCTGACTCTATGTGAAGGAAGTGTAGTAACGACAAGTGTTTTCACCCATCTTTCCCTGTAGAAACAGAAGAATCTGAAGAGGAAGATAAAGAAAATGATAAAGCTGAAGATGATAAAGAGAATGAATTGACAGTGGAAGGCAAGGTGAGACTGCTGACCTCTGATATTGGTGCTCATGGAAGAGTGCAGTATTTGTCTAAATGTCACGTTAGTGTCTTGATAAAAACTCACTTGTATTTTGTTTAGTCCTCTGTAGGAAATGACTTTTGGAAAGCCACCTGTATTGCCTATGGAAGGGGCAGCATTTTGTAGTACGTATTGTGGTGTCTTGCTCAGCTCTGCCCTTGAACTTGGGCAGCCTGCTGGTGAGCAATGCAGGGGCAGGCAGGGAGAGCGGCTTTAGCTTATCACTGAAGTTAATTACTTGCAACCATTTATTCTCTGTGTGGTTTTTTGTTGTCTCACTATGTGTGTTGAATGCACCCAGTCCAATAAGCCATGATTAGGATGGAAATCTAGCAGGAAGTGTAGTGCAGCCTCAATGTGAGGTGTTTCTTTGTAGCAATCAAAACTCTTGGGGAAAAAATGGAAGCCTATTAGAGCGTGGTACTAAGTGTGCTATACAGCCATCTTTAAGCGAATATCTATCTCTGCCTCAGACTCTTCTCATGAAGTTCAAAAGGTCATTTTAAAAAGTAGAACATAACTCCTTTATTTAGTTTTTGATTCAGCTAAATAGCACCTTAAACAAAATCTTGTTCTTAGGATAACATTGGTGCTTGGTGCCCTGTTACTTCTGGAAAAAAATTCAGGCCATATCAACTAAAAATGTAAGCTTTTGTTCCACTTAAAACATCTTCACTACAGGCAGAGTGTCAGTTGATGCAAGAACCTCTTCTGCGTGTTCTTCCCCTCCGTCCCCCCTTCTAGGGATAAGCTGTTTACCTCCTAAAGGAATTTATTCCTTGACAACATTGCTTAGAAACTTAGTGTTGTTTGATGTGTAACCAAGTCACTTAATCTTTAATGCATTTCTAGTCTTTACAGGAAAGTGAAGAAGATGAAATTGGAAATCTTGAGCTAGCCTGGGACATGCTGGAGTTGGCAAAAGTCATCTACAAGAGGTAAACGCTGAAGCCCTAATTTGGATATTTGCTAGAGAAACTTACTGGAAACTGGGGGGTGGCGGTGTAAGTGATTAGTGAACGTGGTGTTTTCTGATCAGGATTTGAAAGCTACTTTTGTCTTTATTTAGACAAGAAACAAAAGAAGCTCAGCTCCATGCAGCTCAAGCTCATCTAAAGTTAGGAGAAGTTAGCATTGAATCTGGTAAGTAATCCTAACTGTGTACAGTTCCGCTTGCTGTACTTCTTTATTTATTACTTTAAAAAGAGTGGAGGTGAGTTAAGATGAAAATAAAATACACTTTGTTTAGATAGCTTCTCACATGGCTGCACTTTAGAATCAATGGGTGAACAAGTCAGTGCCCTAAAATGGAGCAGTCCATGCTTTTCCAGAACAGCGAAAGAAAGCTTCGAGTAAGGAGTAATATGTTATGAGATCAAAACCAGCTTTGTGTTCTGCTTTGTAGGCAAGGCTTTGGTTAGCTTCAGAAACTGAGAAGGGGTCTCTTTCCTTATTGAAGTAGTGAGTCATTGCACTCAATGGGGGGTGTCTTTATGTTCTGGAATACATAAAGACTGCAAATAAAAAATGGTTGACTCCCTTAGGCTTTCCAAAATACTAGGGTATGATCAGGAAAGACCCTGATGTGTGTGTTATGCATGAGAGAAAGAAGAGTGTGAAGCTTTTATGTCACTAGAATGCACTGAGTGGAGAGCTTGACTGGAGGGTATCGGGAGTGTCTAAATTCAAGACAGCTCTAGATACAAGTTGCACCCAATTCCTGGCGGTGGGTAAAAGAGCGGGATTTGTGTGCCAGGTTTTGGCTTGGCTGCTTAGTTTACTGTGTTGCTGTAAATGGACAAAGCATTCTTGAGACAACTAGAGGAACTGGACTCCAACCAATCTTTTCCTGATGTGTGGGGCGGGGGCAGTGTTGGACTGTGAGTGGTGTCACTTGATAGTCTGAAAGCAGCCTGTCGCTGAACTCAACGGCTGTAATCAACGGTGGTTCTGTTTTCAGATGATAAAGTGCAATAAAGTACAGAGTAACTGAATAAGTTTACAAAAAGTGTGGCTTGTAAAGACCTTATGACTTTCTCCTATAGAAAACTACACGCAGGCTATAGAAGAGTTTCAGGCCTGCCTGGCCCTGCAGCAGAAGTACCTGGAGGCCCATGACCGCCTGCTAGCTGAGAGTCACTACCAGCTGGCGCTGGCCTACCACTACAACAGCCAGTTTGATGAGGCGGTTTTGCAGTTTGGTAAATCCGTAGAAGTCATTGACAAGAGAATGGGTGAGTGGATTTCTAAACCTGCCCAGTGATTGTGAGAGCTTTCACAGGTCAAAGCAGACTTTGTTAAACTGCCCTAAAAGTAGTTAAATATGTTTATTACCTTGCTGTGCAAATGTTTGCTGGTCTGAAACCGGTAACAGGCTATACTGAGAATCAAAGTGTATAGGCTGTGTGAGTGTTAGCAGACACTTGCCTCTGTGGATGTTGATAACTGGGCAGCTGCTTAGTCTTGAGGATTTCTGCCATAACTGTTTCCTCCTAGCAATGCTTACTGAACGAATAAAGAAGGCAGAAAGTGGGTCCCCTGAAGATGAGAAGGAGATTGAAGAGCTGAAGGGACTGCTTCCTGAAATTAAAGAAAAGATAGAAGATGCAAAGGAGTCTCAAAAGAGTGCAAGAGTAGCTGAGCTGGCACTGAAAGCGACTCTGGTTAGTGTCCTGCTGTTTCCTTTTAGCTAAACACTTTTTCCAGTGAGCCTTGAAGTAAACCAGGAATGGGAAGAAGTCAGGCTTGATGTGTAGGTCGGGGGCTGGCAGTTGCTCACAAATTATACAGTTTGTGGTTGTGAGGAGGAAACTGAGGCAGCTGACATCTAAAGAGAAGGTAGCTTTTTCATGTCTGTCCCATGTATGAGCATAGGAGCAGAAAGCAGTGCTGAGGCATGGAGTTGGGTCTCCCGTCCCTTTCTACACAAGCATATACGGTTATGTGTGACTAGAGCGCCAGAACTTGTGCCACTGTTCTTCTGCTTTTTCTTCAGGTTGGAACTACATCTGGCTTTGCACAAAGTGAAGACAGTGGTTCTGTTTCCACAGTAAGTTAAGATGGGTGTGGAGAATTCCTGTGTTGCTTTCAAGGATTACTGCTTGATGTTACTTATGTGGCGATGTTATGTCTTGCAATAGATTCCAGTTAGAAAAGCAGCTGATGGTGCATCTCAGTGTGTTACAGACATATCTCACCTGGTCAGGAAAAAGGTGAGTCCAGAAATTACTAGTTCATCAAACAGTACATTAAAGCACTGCTGGCTTGCTCTGTAGAACTGGATTTCTTGGCTTAAAGCTTTTTTCTTAACTTGGTTTTATAAAGGAAAAAAGAAAAACCTGAAAGTAAAACCAGCAGCAGTGCCTGAAACTCCTTTCCACTGGGAGCCAGTCAGTCTGGGAACCCTCCAGCCTCCGGGAGTCTGGTTCCTGATGGTTCAGCACCGCACCTGATCCACACCGGTTTAACTTCTGAGCCGAGTTGTGTGGCTTCTGCAGGTGTTCTCTGAACAAGTGCCCTCCTCTGAGGACCTGCAAGAGCAGCAGGGTGGCCTACAGACCTTAAGAAAAGGGCAAGCATCCAGGCTGAGTTGGGTTCCCTTCTTTTCAAGTGGAAATGGAGAATTGGACTTCATAAATAGCAAAGCCAGTCTAATGGTAGTGACAAACTGCCTCTTAAAGCGATGATGTATTACACACTAGGTTCCTTTAAACATGTTTTTTTCTTGAACTGTTTGTAAATATAACTAAAATTATCCCATAATGGAATCTTGGCTTTTATTTTGTGTGTGCTGCTGTGGTGCAGCCTGCCCTGTGCTCTGTTAACCTCTTTGAGTTCAGGTTTGCCTGGAGCAATGTTGATTTGCTTAACACAGGTGACTGTGAGTGCCAGATGCCCTGAATCTACCCCCTGAACTGTTACCTGGCTCAGCTGCCGCATGTTTCCTTGCCAAACTAAAACTGAGGATAATCTGGCACTATAAATACTGGCACATAAACAATGGGAGTCTTAATGCTTGAGTATCTGTCTTGAACCTGGCAAGCAGAGGTTGAATAGACAATGTGCAATGACACCTAGATGCTAACTTTCTATTAAAAAATAACTTGTACGTAGTGAAGACTAAACAATTTTGTCTTCAGAGGAAACCAGAGGAGGAGACTCAACAGGGAGACAATGAAGCTAAGAAATCTAAACCAGAACCGGCTGTCAATGGTGGTGGTGGTGATCCGGCCCCCAGTGGAAACGAGGTTGCAGAAAAAATGGAAGAGGAGGTGGGCAGCTGAGTCAGGAGCCTGTGCTGGGCTTATTTATTTCCATCTGCCCCTCTCTGTTCAGGTGTGGGTTTGTGCCTGGTAGATGTACTGGCTTTATTGCCTGCTGGTCTTCATAAAGCTTCCCCAGTGAGGTGGGGAGTATTCCCCAGTGGGCGGGATGTGTTGCACTGTGGGCTGGGAAGGCACCAGCTGTGGAGACTTGAGCCTGTGGGGTGGGACAGAAACGTGTTCTGGGTGTTGGAGCTGGGCTGAACTACAGGGCCCTTCCCCAAAGGATATATTTTTTTAATGCTCCTGACTTTTAATACTTATCTGGGCTACAGTTGCTAATGTCAATATTCTAGAGTAGTGTTGGGCTCTGAAGACCAGCAAAGCATGAGTAGTCAGTTAAGTCTTCAAATTACAGGAATGAACTGCTGCATGAATTGGTGCTGTAAGGCTGTGCCTTGGCTTTGTTTGTTTCGGGGGTGTGTGTGTGTTTTAAAACAAAACTTTTTCTTTTCTTCTAGACAGAGAAAAGGCCACAAGCAGAATCAGGGGCTGCAGTTGAAAGCACAGTATGATAATTCTTTAACCTTGGACACTCCTCTCCTTACAAGGAAAATGGTTTTGTATATAGTGTATTTTTTCACTTTTTGGCAACTTTTGTATGACTTCAATAAAGATTGTAAGCAAACATTCCATGTATTGACCCTCTTGCTGTTACAGGCTTCAGCCTCTGCTCCTCATGGCCCTGGGGGCAGGACTTGGCCCTGGCTCTCCCTTGCTGGGGAAGGCAGGGATGGCTCAAGAGGAGCGATGACAGAAAGTCACTTGTCTAGGGTGTAGGGTACAAGCCCTGTGATTACGGCTCCAGCAGGGCTTGGTTATGCCAGGCTTAGCCTAGAACATGGTTCCTGTGGTGCCTTGAGTTCCTCTAGCCATTGCACCCTTTATAGCATCCAGGCTGCTGTTAGGGTGCAGTGTTGATTCTGCTCAACCTCTGCTTCACGCTTTTATGTATCTGTGCTCCTGCAGGAGGAGCCTGAGGGGATGGGGGATCCTTACAGGGCCAGGGTCTGGATGGGCCCAGGGGTGGCTGGGAGGCTGCTCCAGGGCCAATGTGTGTGCTTAGATATAATCTAAAAACAAGGCCAAGAAGCAAAGAGCAAGAGGCTGAAGCCATTTATTAAACACCCAATGCAGCCTGCAACACAGCAGCGATATTGTTGGGGCTTTTGCTGGTTCCTGGGCCTGAGCCAGGAGTCCTTCTTGTGAGGCTTCCCCTAGAAAGTGCTCGTGCTGGGAAGGGAGGGAAGAGGACAAAAATGATAGTGTCCCCGTGCTGGTCCCCAAGCCCTCGCGGTGAGCTGGGTGAGACTCCTCTGCCCTGGGTGAGGAGCAGCATTAGGTGGAGGCTGAGCCCTGGGGCTGGGTGGCTGCTGGCTTTGGGCTCTGCCTGGCACAGCCTGTCCCTGCCACCTGCTCTCGCTGCTGCTGAAGTGCCCAGAGCCTCTCTGCTCCCAGAGGGACCCCAAATGCTTTCCCCTGCCCCGGCACTGTGGGGTCCCAGTGATAATTATACAGCTGGTCCAAAGCCCCCACACCTGCAGCTATAACATGCAAATTTTGCCATCCCTTTGTCACACATACAGGTAATAAAGCCCTGATTTCCCACCCCAGCTCAGTGGAGGGGTGGCAGGGCAGTGCTGTGGGGACACGGCCCGTTCCCAGCTCACCTTTTGGGAGGTTTGTGCTGCGCCGGGGGCTCCTGAGTGGGAGGGGGGTCCTCCAGGGCCATGAAGGGGGCCAGGGGTAGGCCAGGGGTGACACGGGGGCGGCTGGGGGCTGCAGGGCCGCCTGGCCCCAGCACTGGCCCAGGTGACCCCTGGGAAGGGAGAAAATTGGTGTAATGGGTTCTGGCTCTGTCCAGCCGCAGACACTGGAGCAGGTGCCCAGCCACCCCGTGCCACACGTGGTATTGAGTGTGCCGAGCAAATCACACCTGCGGTTTGGCACCCAGGGGCAGGGAAAACCTCCTGCCCTGGTGGCCCTGGCTCTGTGGGGCACCCGTGTCCCCAGCTGCAGCCAGCAGCAGTGCCTGAATCATCTCCCCAGGCCCCTACCTCCACGCTCATTGTCTCCTGTCTGGGTCAGCAGCCTGACGCCCATCTCCCCTCGCCTCTGGAGGCCTGGAAATAGCTCTGGGATGAGACACTCACCGTGAAAAGCTCTGGTGCTGCCAGGGCTGACGGGAGCAGGGGTGCGACATGGAGCGGGAGGATGGCGGGGGGCAGTTGAATCCCCGGCTGCTCCGCACGGCATCGCAGCATTCGCACGTCTGCCTGCAGCTGGGCCAGCTCCTCCGCGTGCCGTTGGGCCACCAGCGAGCCTGGGGGATGGGACTTCTTAATCTCGGGGTTTACACTTCCCCCAGCAGCCCTTTCCCCTGGCATCCCACCGGGCGGGTGTGCAGGTCACCGGGGTCCCATTCCTGCTGCTGCAAGGACTCTCCCCTCCCTGTTTCTCCCCAGTGTCCAAGGGAACATTGTCCCCAGCCCCAGTGCTGCCACTGTGCAAGGCCCCCCAAGTGCAGCAACCCCACCATAGGTGGGGCCACCCCATCTCCCCCCACCCCCCACCCCCCCCGCATGTACTTGCATGAGCCATTGACAGCCCAGGAGCTCTGACAGCTCCAACCCCAGAGGCAATCGGGGGCTGTGGGGTGCAGGAGGGGGCTGCCCCACTCCCTGGGACCTGTCACCTACCGGCATCAGCTCTCCTCTCCCTCCTGACCTTCAGCGCCAGGAGCTCGTCCTCCAGCTGCCGGTTCTCCAGCTCCACAGCCAGCAGTGCCGCATCCAGGCCCTGTGCACCAGTGCCGGGGGGCTCTGCCAGCACAGCCGGAGGTGCCGCAGTTGCCGGCTGCAGAGACAGGGTCCCTGCTGGGGGATGGGCCCAGGGCTGGGGCTTACCCATCCTCCTGCCCCCACGCAGCCCCATGGCTCCTTTCTCCAGCACCGTGGCCTCCACCTGGAGCTGGAGGAGCTGGTCCAGGATGGCCGGGTTGTGCCCTCCGGCACGCAGGTAGGCCAGTTGCAGCGTCCTGCCACAGCCATGGAATCAGCCATTGCTGGGGCTCGGCCGGACGCTCAGCTCGGCACCACCATCATTCACAGACCCTCACCTGGCCTCGGCAGCGAGCGGCCCGGCGGCTGGCAGGAGGGTGTCGAGATGGAGAGTGGCCCTGGGGAGCAAACAGGCAAATGGGGGTGGCGAGGTTGAGGGGCCAAGAGCCCCTTGATGGCGAGAACACTGCCGCTTCCTGGGTGCTCCCCCAGAAGGGTGCAGCACCCTGGTCCCTGCCCTGGCCAGGCCTTACCCTGCGTGTGACAGCCATCTGGCATGATCCTGCAGCACCTCCAGGGCCCGGCTCAGCTCCAGGTCCTCTTTTTCAGGGTGGATGGTTGCAGCCGCCCCAGTACCCAGCGCCGCCAGCCGCTGGCACAGCCCTGTGGGATGGTGAGGGGCTATGGGGGGCTCAGCATGGCCTCTGCAGCCCCACACCCTGGGTGTTACTTTGTCCCTGCCCCAACTCCCCACCCCCCTGTGACCCCCTCCCCCGCCCAGAGTGTCTCCTCATCACCCCTAAAACCCATGCCAGCACCTACCTGCTCTCTGCTGCTCGAGCTGCTGGGTCCTGGCCTGGATTTCAGCCACATGGCGCTTGTGGGCCTCCAGCAGCTCCTGTGGCTGCTGCCCGTGCCCCCGCGGTGGGGCCGGCCGCTGGCTGGGCTGTCCCTGCTGCACAGGGGCAGGTTGCAACAGGCAGGAGGGGCTGGACCCCAACATGCTTGGGGCACAGGGGGGTGTTGGAGTGCTGATGGCCACCCCGGGGTGTGGGGTTTGACATACCGCTGCTGTCAGCCTCCTGGAAGTGGGGTCGGCCATGCGGAGCAGGGCCCGCTCGCGGGGGGTGAGCACGTCCCCCAGGGGAGCCCCCCGCACTCGCCCCAGCCCCCGCTGTTCCCGCACGGCTGGCAGGAGCCCAGGAAGCACAAGGAGATGGGGTGGCTCAGCACCGTCCCCGTGCTGGGACACCCTGACCTTGCAGAGGCAAACGGGAAGAAAAGGTGGGGAAAAAAAGGCTTAATAACATAAACTTTTATGGCTTTGGCAAAATAAGCATCACGGGCTGCCCGTGCGGTGCCTTGGGGGAGGGTGGAGGGTCTCCCTGGTTCAGGCTGGGCCTGATCCAGCATCAATGACTGTGACGCCCCGTTTTGTCACCCACGGCATGTCCCAGCCCAGCACCCATCCCTGTCCCCGTCCCTGCTGACTGCCCCATCCCACGCGCCCGGTGCCAGACCCGGCTCCGCGGTACCGAGGTGTCCTGCAGGCTCCCCGCCGTGCCCGCAGCCCCCTCCGCAGGCTGTGGGAGCCCCCCAGGGAGGCCGGAGCTGCCGGCCGCGGGGGTCCCGAGGCACAGCTTCTCCTCATGTGCCCGCAGCAGCGGCCGGCAGCTGAAGGCCATGCGGCAGCGGGGGCAGGCAAAGCCCCCCATGCCCAGCATGCAGCACCCTGGAAAGCACAGCGGGGGGGGTGTTGCGTGTCGCCTGGGGTGCCACCCTGCGGTGCCACCCTGCCCGGGGAGAGGGCTGGGACGCGTGCACAGACCTGATCGCCGTGGCTGCCGTGTTCGAAGCTGTGGCTGCTGTGTTTGAAGCTACCGTTGCTACGCTGGGACGGGCGAGGGAGGGCGGCCGCACCCCTGACCCTGGCGTTTCCCACTCTTCATCACGGGCACTGGAAATGGGGAAAAGCCTGGCTTGGCCACCTGAGCCGTCCACAGAAAACAAGGCTGGGGAGGCCCCACCAGCAGCGACGCTCAGTGAGAGGCTGCCCCGGCCCCAGCGCTCGCTGCTAGCCATGCTGGGCCCCAGGGCTGCCCCAGGGCTGCCCCTTTTCCTCCTTGCAGCAGCTCACTGCTGTGCACCGCAGTCTTTAAGCTAATGAGCAGCCTCTGCACTGAGGTGGAACGGCTCCTTCTAACCCCTGCCCTCTTTTCATTGCCACAGGTGTCCAGGGCCCTACCCTTGCTCCCAAGGTAAGCTCCTCTCCTTCAGTCCTTGTCCCCATCTGCTCCCTGAGCTCCTGCAGGCTCTGCGCAGGGTGCCGTCGGTCACCCTCCCGCTGCCCCGCTAGCAGTACCCATCACGGATAATCGGCTGCTGTTCGACCTACGGGGATTTGCCCAGTTCCCCTCTCCCAGAGGCAGCAGTAACACTTTAGAAGTTTCGTCGATGTTCAAACCTCCCCTTGGTGGGTCAGGGCTCAGAAGCCAAAGGAAGAGGCGAAACACAAGGAGCTCTCGCCCACACGCGCCGGGCCCCGCCGCAGGCAGGTTCCGCCTCCGGCCAGGAGCTCTTCAGCACGGCAGCCCGCCCGCTGCAGGTCACTGCCAGCGTCGATGGCACGTGGAGGACTTTGTTAAACTTACCCCATTTCTTGACCCCAGCGCAGACACCTTTGCATAACTTTTCACTGGAATGGATGTAGAAAGTAACATTTTTTAAAGAAATGGATGAAGGTCTCCAGGCAAAAGCCATGTTTGATGGGAGCAAAGTGGTAGGACCTTCAGAAGGGACTACAAGATCTGTGAAGTGTTTCACAGGAGACCGAGTCCTTCTCAGAGCATTCCCAGGAAGACCCAGTGGCATGAGCCTGGCTTCCAGCTGGCAGCAATGAAGAAATACCCCCCTCGCCCCCTTACCCAGGGGGCGAACGGCAGCGCCGGGGTCCCAGCGACAGCAGGCACTGCAGGCACAAGTAGCAGAGTTACACCTGCCCTCGCCGAGCGTTCCCTTGAGGCCAGATGCAAAGATTCACAGCTAAACGTTGAAATTTTATAATTATGTCCTCGCTGCCTGGTCAGGAGTGGATTTAAAGAAGCCAAGCAAGAGCTCAGGTGAAATCCCCCCAGGTCAGCGAGACCAGGGTTTCGTACTCAATGTGCAATCCCATCCAACCCACTTGCAAACAGCACACAACCGAGCAAATGCTCTCCAATCCAAAACGTTTGCGTACAAGCTGAACTTAAAACAGACACTGAAATAGCTTAGGCCACAACCGAGTTGTTTGTAAAATCCTTTTTAATCTAATAGAAATGTTTTCATGAATTTTTAAAAAAGATTTCAATGAAAACAGCTTTGGATTCAGACATTCCCTTGCCACGTTGTGAACATAAACAGCAGCATTGCACTAGGAACAAGTGACACCGACCAGTCGAGCTTCACGGTTTTGTATGAAGCGGAAAAAAAAGCAAACTGCTTTAGTGGAAGATAATTAGAATTTTTTTCCTTCGTTTCTTTAAAAAAAAAAAACCAAAAACACAAAACAACAAAACCAAACACGGGCTATCATCTCACACCATTGTTCTCCCTCTCCCTTCTTGAAGAAGAGTTTAGCTCCTGCAGTCTGGGCGCTACAGCAATGTTTGCCAAGTGGAAAAATACAGCGGGAGAAGAAACTATTTATCCCCAGTGCCATTAAACCCCCAAAGTTGCAGGCCCCTTTAGAGGAAAGCTTTTCTTACATAAGAAAGACAATTAGAATTGGCAAACTGATGCAAAATATTTATTCCAAGTTAGTTATTTTTGATGCAGTAGTTTTTCCCCCTCATACAGACTCAATGTGATAGTCACTTTTTTTAAATCTGTAAATAATGTTATCAAAATAATCTTAATCTTTGAAATCTCACAAAAAATTTATATTTTACAATCCACCCTGAATATCAAGGCTGCAAGAAGAAGAACACAAACAATCCTATATCCAAATATTTTACAGCTGTACCCAAAAAAAGAAAACCACAAACGCCTGGTTAAGTGATGAAGCTCCCCGAGCCGCCAAAAAAAAAATAAAATAAAATAAAAAATTCATGTTATTAAGCATTAATTTAACATAATTAGAACTTCAATAGCCATTTTGTCATTGACAATGATTGTTTTAGCACACTGTTACCGCACGGCATTAGGTAATGCGGGCGGCACTGTTAGAAGCTTGTTGTTGCAAAGATCAGTCAGCCACTTGTATCCTGCTTACAAGACTGAACTTGTGCACTGCCCCACAAGGGATTTCTGTCAAAATTTGCTAGCTGCACAAACTTCTATTAAGCATTAGGGCAAAACCAAAAGAAAAAAAGCTAAAGAAGCCAATTTCTCTCTTCTTTGGGATACAATTATTTCCCTTGTGCATGAAGTATCAACAACAAAAGAAAAAACTGAACAGACTGGAGACAGAATAAACTCTGTTTAGTTTATACAACCCCAAAACACGTGTTTGAAACTATGAACTGAGTTTATTGGGTTGGTTTTATTTATTTTAATTTTCTTGTGCCCACTTTCAGGCATCGTCATCTGACGTTTCGCTGCTACTGGTTTCCGTGTCTGAGTCCTCAATCTTTGTCTTAAAAGTGCTTCTCCAGTGGAACAACAGGCTGGAGCCGCGGCCCTGAAGAAATCCATTCTTCCCAAATCCGTTTCTTCTTCGCTGTAGGAATGAAAGCAAGTTTTAAAACAAGCAAAAGTGCCGAGAGTAACTGTCGCGAACCATCTGGGGACACAAATTATCTATTGAACTGTGCACGCACGCTCTGCACGGATAATGCAGAATCATCAACCGCCCTACAGTCTCACTTCAAGCCTCTCTTCTCGAACATCCTTAAGAATTACACCACAGAAGGGAGAGGAAGAAGAGCAGTCATGAGTGGCAAGAGCTGTAAACATACCTGCTCTGATTTAATTTGGAACTCTTTGAGCTCATCCTCCGTGAGGGGAAGGTAGTTCTCATCATTTTCAGGATATTCCTGCCATCCCATTTCTTTCAATAACCTGATTTATGGAGAAAATAGAACAGGCATGGGAATTAAAGCAAAGGAACAATGGTCAAGGAGAGAACGTTTTGCCCATGAAGCACAAGGTTTTGTATTAATTCACTCCCAATTCACCAGGGAATCTTCTACATTAGAGACCAGGTCAGCAACGCTTTATGTTTATCCGACATTTTTCAACATCTTTTACAAATATTTAATCATCAGCAGTCCTGTACAATGGGTAGATAACTAGTCTGGCAGAAGGAAAGCACGGCAGAGATTCGAAATTCTACCAAAGCACGCTGAAGGAGGACGTGAGACAATCAAACCAGTATCACAGCTCAGAGTCTCCTAGAAACTTACTATCCGTTTACACCAGATGCTCACACACTGCTTACTCACTGAAGGAAGACACAAGCCAAGATACTAAGTAAATATTTTCATAACTCTTCCACTTTTACAGCATTTAAAGCAGCACAGGAGTATTCTAGGTGCAGAGTGAAAGTGGTGTGTGTGCAAGGGCGTATCTTCAGTCTGCAGACCATTCCATTTGGAACACCTGCCTGTAAATTCGCTGGAATCACGCTACGTTTGCACTCACTCCCAGTGTGGGCAGGTAAATATCTAGGCAGCATTAACAGACAGGGATGTGGCATTAGAGAAGCACTGGAATTTAATTACAGACCTTGGTAAAGTCTTGGCTCACCTGTCATCAGTGTCTTGTTTTACTTTCAGTAAGACACCACCCAGTCCAGCACTAGTCACGAAGCCCACACACCTCTGGCTCAGTACGCACAAAGTTACTGCTGCTTCCCAGAACGGGAGGCAACTGAGAGAGTCTCCCTCTCCTCACACAGTCCAAGGACTCACTCTCCTTTGCTCCAGACCCTTTATTCTGCTGCTTACTCACCTGTGTTCTGCTTCCAATGAATGAGAGAGGTTTTCCCCCTCCTCCGGCAAAGGGAGAGAAAGGCCATTCTGATGGCAGTTCTCTTCCCAGTTTTCCTTTGGTTCTGGTGTGCTGTTGCTCTCCATCTAAAGAAGAATAAAAGCATTAAAGTGTGCTTGCACAGACCTGCCAATAACACGTTCCAAGTTCAAGCTTCTGCTTTTCAAGTAAAGCCTTTCACCTTGAGTCAGTGTTTTTTACAGAGCCTGGACTAATCATGGCTGAAAGCAACTTCCACCTGGCGTGACAAGACAACACAATATGAACGACACACGGTGGACTGCACTTGTGTGTTGAGGGAGTAAGAGCTGGCATTACAAAGCCATCATTAGTAGCTTCTGAGCGAGAGTAAGAAAACTATGAGAATGGAATACTCCTAAGGACACCCTTTACTTACACATTAAGCCAGACTTACACATTTAGGGGTCTGGTCCAAGCCTCTGAGGCTTGAGCCACTATCCTGCACCTTTCACAAGCACCGAGTTCTGCTTTCCTATCGATGTAGTTTGACAAGGAAGCTTGAACACAAATTAAGAAGTTAAAATATGGTATTGTTCCACTCGGAGAATCCTTCCAAAAACCTAGATTACCTTCACTATCTGTGACCTTTCCTTCCGCCTCGGTCATTACTTATCCATTTGCATTTCATAATGTCACAGACCTCCCTTCATCACAGTGCTGTGCACTCTTCTGCTGGCATGAGGGCCAGACCAACGAAGTTACTCCTTTCCTCTTCCAGAGCCTGAATTACATACACTGCGCTGCTTTTTTTCAGTACCCAACTCCTTAAATACAATATGATCATATAAACAGTTAGGACAGCGATCTTACATCATCCAGCTTGTCACATTCTCTGTTCTCTGTTATCTCCCCGTTCCTATCATCTTTCAGTGTCTTCAGGAATTCGCTCTTTTTATCAGTGGTACGGCGCATCAGCTTCGTCAGGCGTGAAGAGCAGATCTCGATGGGAGGGGTGGTGCTGGAAGGACTCTGGACAAGGAAGGTACAATACAGAGACTTATCAAACTGTATTGCTGCAAAGATGGGGCCCTCTTCAGGGTCTGTGCTTACACCTTTCAAACACCCATTAGGTCTTTAGCTGGTTCTTAACCCCTCAAAAAGAAAAGGTAACGTCAGATTCCCATCAAAACACCGACTGGTGTTGCACATTCTCGTCTTCCCTGACCAGCACATTGTTCTCCCACCTATCATTATGGACTCAATTTTTTAATTTCCGCTAGGAGGCAATTCACATGGTCATGAATACGTTTATTTTGTTCCTTGGCAATGTAACTCTCTCGGGCAATGCTGGAGCCCACAACAGAATATTAAGGCAGAGAACACACAGGACTCTTACCCTACAAAAATTTTTAAAATTAAGGAGATTAGGCTCAGTTAAAATTTATGTCTTAAGCCATCCTGACAGACTGTACCCTGAAATTAAGCTATGGGGTGGTAATATCCTTTCAGGGAGTGGTCACATCCTTAACTGACCACAACTGGATGTGAAACAAGCAGCCACAGCCTCGGTATCCTCCCCTGGAGAGCACGCTGCCGATTCCTTGCTATGTACACTCGCAGCCCAGATGGTTGAGTGTGTAGCCAGACAGAGACAACCTTGGAGCCTGTGGGAAATCTGCTCAGCTCAATTCATGAACCCCAGGTAACCTCCCATGCTCTTCCTCAGTGTTTAAGCTTTTTTTAACTATCTTGAATCTGTGAACCAGGCATAGGCACAACAGTTGGCACATTAGCAGTGTCCCAGCCATGACACTGCAATAAAAACACTGCTAACCAAGGTGAGCTTTCAATTTAATCTGTTCCATCATTTTGACTGGACACACAAGAGAAACCTAGAAATGTGTTATGTGGAAGTTTCCAGTATCTTAACCTTCTGCCCGCATGTGGAGTTCATGCCTGGTTACTCTAAGACAACAAAGAATTTCGTCATTAATATGGATACCTGACACTAGAATCTTGCATCCAAACTTTTCCTTCACTTACTCGCTTTGATTTTTGTCTCAATATTAGAACAGTAAAGTTTCCTAGAGGCTCTAGTGTTTTTTCTCCCCCTTCCCCCACTTTTTTTTTTTTGTTTAAACTAGGGTGGGAAGGTTGCAAATTCAGGCTCTTCAAAATGAATCTCCTTAAAAAAGTGTTTTTATACTCAGAGTGCTTTGAGCAAAGATCAAGGGAAGTAAAATATTTAGCAAGACAAAAACAAGGCAGCAACTGCTGCTTATAGTTCTAATGCCTGTTGCACATGAAACGCTGGTGTGCAATAATGCCCTTTGGGGAAGTGTACGCTGAAAGTAATGTCTTATGGTAAACATCTCTCAGGTGGCCTTTTCAGATTTTGCCTGACTGAACACAGTAAGGAACAAATCAACAGTTGTAACAGACATAAGTGACTATGAATATGAGGATAAAAAGCTAGCATAGTAATGAAATTAAAGCTCTCAACATAGTAATTAATTTGACTGCAGTTACAGAAGGTAACAACGAACGCAGGGGACTAAAAATCAGATGTCTTTTGGAAATTAGGAATACTCTGCTAAAGCACTGGAGCTCTTTGCTAGGAGTAGCCCTTTTAATGGCACTGCCTAGAACTACTGAGGTACTAAACGTAATTTCTACACATATAGGGAAGACAGTTAAAGCTGAAGTTTAGAAACAGCATAGTCCTGAAAGGGGGTTGAATTTCACCTCAATTCTGATTTTATTCATAAATTCCTGTAGAAAGCTTTGTAATACTAAAAGAGAATGTTATGTAAAGGGGTACAAGTTGAAAAGATGTCAAAAGATTACTAAAGGAAGGTTTAGCCCTTTGACATCAAGGCATATCTCAGGTTTTTTTTTTCTTTACATGAGAGCACTATGCATCATCTCAGATTTGTTCAGATTCAGCCTGTTTAACAGGGGTAGCTATTCTAACAGAAAAGTCACCTTGTATAATTTTCAGAATTCAGACTGTATCTTGATTTGATTATCTTAGACTGGGGACATGGTGCCAGTGCTGGTTGGCACCATTTTAGTTTTCAGCTCACTGTGGTCTCTTATTCATAAAGGTGTTATTTCCAACACTTCTGTAGGAGGGGCATTACCCCATTTCAGAAGTATTACAGGAAACGCTGCTTTTCTGGGGAAAACCCAGCTGCCTGCACCTGCTGTCAGATTAGTACCTGACATCTTTGCTGACTGACGTTTCAGGCAAGACCTTCTTGGCTGGGGTGTGTGTGGGAGAAAAATAATGGAGACTACTTGTGTTACTAACATATGATATAAAGTAAATGCCCTTCTTGTTATCTACCTGGAGGTGAAAGCCTATATAAGTTTACATATTTGTGCTGTGGAATTTCAAGCTCCAAACAGCATTTTGTATATAAGCTATAAAGCGATGCACAGAAACGTTGGCCAAAATGTGTTTTGTACAGTTACTGCTGAAACATTAACAGATTTGGATGCAATGTTCTCTCCATACTTCAGACCAAAAGCAGAGGTAAGTCAGTTTCCACCAAAACAGACACTGTAGCTGAAGACACATGTACACACATTAAACCCCCTCAGCCCTCTCAGAGCTCTTTGCTTGTGCTGTTGCTCTCCTACAGAAAGTAAATGAGGCAAATCACCCTCCCTCCCATGTTAAAGAGCAGCATGGGAATCAGTTTCTTATCTGTTCACATCAGTTCTTGGTATCTGCACTCTGATAACACCAAGTCTATGCATGTCTAGTTATGCCACACTATTTAAAGAATGAGTGCTGTCTTTTTTATATTGGAGGGAAATTCTAATACATTCAGACAAACACCAATGGCTTTACATCCAGTTAAACCACATTTTTACTTCTTTTGGTGTATCAGAACGTGCTAAGAATGTATAAATGAGTTATTCTTCAAGGGTGCAAAGGCAGGTATGCACAGAGAAAGAGGACCTTATCATATTTCAGCTACAGTAGGTGACTGTGATAGAAGTCCCCATGTTATCCCCAAACCCAACCCCTTACCTCTTTGGGAGAGGTGAGGACTGAGCCACTCGCCAGTACTGCTGGTTTGGTTACAGACACCGGACTGGTAAAGGCAGAGTCACGGCTGGAGGAAAGCGAGCCTGGTTTATGTTCACTCCTGTTGGCTTTCCATGGACTTGGCTATATTGAAGAGAACACAAAATACTGGACAGTAAAAGGTAAGGCACAAGAAGGGGTTGCTTGCAAGTAGTAAAACAAACAAATATTATATGTCGGACATCGTATAGATATTTTTCCTCTGTTTCCAAGACTGGGCTCAAGTTTACCTCAACCACCACTATTTTTCCCTGTCTTCTTGTGTTTTTCCCAAACCACATACAATTCTGCTTCTGGGCACCACCCTCCAGCAGAACACCGTCAAAGCTCAAAGAGAAAATCCAGCATTACTCTTCATTGATTGGAATCACCAGCAAGTAATGCAATGCATCTTACAGCTACCCACAGATGGGAAGTAAAAAATCCCAATTAAATTCACATTTCATATGGGAACACTGTATGCCACAAAGAAAGGGTCTGCATCACTTGACAGGAACTTCTCCTGTGCAAGGAAGAAGCATGTCAAGGAATATTTCTGTCCAGGCTGAGAATGCAAATTACTTATTTTCTAGAGCTCTGAAAGTGTCCATCATTGCACTGATTCAGCAACAACACCCGCCTCCCCACCCCCCAAAGAAAAAAAAAAAAAAAAAGAAAAAAGAGGAAAAAGCAGCCTGTTCATTAAAGCGCATGAGCACTTGCTGTTTTGCCCTGGATACTCTCTGCAGTGTCCCCTCAAATATAGTGGCAATTCGGCTGAAAAGCAAAGACTTCAAGGTAAGTTTTGTTACTTGGAAGGTTATTCTTGACCCTCTTGTATCAATGAAGGTCAAACACTGACATCAGTGTCTTTTGAAGAAGGATCCTAACAAGAAACTTTTATCAAGAAGCATGAGAAATACACCTGTCAAAACATTAAAACATACTGGTTCCTTTGACCCATTAGACTTCTGAAGCCAACTTCAAGTCATTAGCAAAGTAACTCATGCGCAAGCGGGATTCAGTTAAATCTGAGATGCAACAGATCTTGCATTCTGCAAGCAATGAGAGCAGAAGCCAGTACTTCAGTACATTCTCACTCTCTGTTGGGTTGTTTTATTCATTTTTAAATAAATACATCATTTGGGGAGGCCGTCAGCATTACTCTTCCACTCCAACTTAAAAAGAAGAGCAGTCCACATCATGAGATGGATTATTCAGCATTCACAGCACACATTCCAAACATTCCCTTGAAACCCACAAAATAACTCAATCTGTGCAATAGTGCCTGGTACTAAAGTTAGGGTGTAGAATTACTCTAACAAGAAGTTCCTCTCCGCAGATCCACCAGTTGCACCGTTCAGATACCCAGCTCTTGGCTGCTGCGTGTTGTTCTCCCAGCTTCCACAAAGGGGCAGCTTAGACAAATTCAAAGACAGGCCTCTATTGCTTTCTTCGGGACAGCGATTCAGGCACAACAACCAGAGGTGAATATCAAAAGGAATCGTTTGCAGATTATGACCTTCATGGATTGCTTGACTGTGAACAACTAGCCATCTCAATTAGCCACCGAAGAATGCACTTGCTTTGCTCCCACCAGTTCCCTTCCCTTCAATACTACTTGGTACAACTTAAAAACATTTTTCATTCAGTTTGTCTGCAACAGCTTTCCAATACTGCTGACTTTGTCAAAAGGAATGTTCTGACCCCTCTACTACTTTATGCACTGCAATTTCTGTACAACTTTCTAGAGCCTCCCGAATAATGCGTAGCTGCTTTACTTCTGTACCTTTAAAAAAAGGGCATCACGCACAGTTTTTCTGCCTAAGGATACGCTGATCTCCCACCTTTTAGTTTTGCTAATGGTCACCATTCATTAACAAAAGCACTGTTGATGACACCAGCAGACAATCTGATAATCATTTGAACCATTAGGATTTTCCTCTAGTTGGCAGAATTTGGCCTGAATTAAGAAAAACTTACAAAAGAGAAAAGCTCTAAACCTGCTTTCTTATAAAAAAGTTGTTAAACTTTCCTATTTTGCTTTTATCTTTGAAGTGTGTAAGACTAATCTAATCATAAGGAAGATTTTGTTGGAATGTTGCAGCCAGCATTAGTAATTAATAAACTTTAGAACTCAAAGTATTTGGGCACCTTTTTAAAGAACTAATAAATTATTAGCTTTAAATATTTAAATTTCTTTTGCTTCTTAAATAACTAAGAAACAAAAAACCTACTTGTCTTTTCAATGCTCCTATATTTTCCAGCAAAAGAATTATAGCACAAACCCCATTACTTTTCCAGGTTGTCTTTAAGGCTCAACTAAATTACAGCTAAATTGCAGGATGTTACAATCTAAGCTGATCTTAGCCTCAATCGTGTTTTAAACACAAAGTATTGTAACACAATAAAGATTTTTTCAAGGTAGTCACATGAACAATTCAAGCACATCCTAGCACACATTCCACTTCTCTAGCATTGCTTGTTTTGTCTAATTAAGGTAAGGATTTGTCTACTGCATGAGAACACACCCATTCAAACAGACGTTAGTATAGTCAGAACAGAGGCTAGTTCTCTGTATGGGCAAGACCAATGGCATTTTAACAGGGAACAACAATTTTAGCAGCGAACAGACCTCTACCGTAAAGGCCACTACCCCAGAAACTACTGGGTTCCAGCTCCTGCTATTTGTTAGGGGTCTGATTCTCTTGTCAAGGAGGAGAATTCCCCCTTGATCTGCAGTTCACTAACTTAGTTGGAAACCCCTGTACCTTGGAAGGAGGAGCTGCAGGTTTAGGAACTAGGTTTTTGTAGACACTTGGGACAATGGAGGTGGCTTTGTTGCCGTTTGCCAGGTGAGAAACAGGTGATGTAAATGCAGCTGAGAAGGCGGCGGCAGGATCCTCTTTTGAAACCTTTTTGATGACCAGCATCTTGGTAGGTTGCTTGGCACTAGGGGGGTTTTCTGTAAAAGTAAACAGAGAAAGATTCTGAAATACAATTGTTCAGTTTCATAACAGCCTGAGTATTCTGCTCCAGTTTCTCCCCTCTCAATCTTAGGTGCTACGCATCTGATTCTGGGACTGCTATCAGCTGTTCTTTCATTTTAGCTTTGAGCAAAGATACTGGATAAGAATGTCAAGTCCAATCTTTTTTCATTTAACCACAACAGCTCCCTTGACTCTGAAGGGAAAAACCTACAGTGACATCAGCTAACAGCCTTCCACTACACTGCAGAAATCAGAACAGATATTAGCGTATTTTTGCGCAATGATGGATCAGCTTTGTTAATTCACCAATACAGCAAGAATACATTGCATAACTTATAACTCAGAAGACAATGCTTTTACAAGCAAGCACAATTAGTATTTCTTAGGCCAAATCAACACACTGGCAGGAACAGAACAATTTAAAAACAGTAATAGTAGAAACAGCTAAAAGCCCCATAGATGCTGATTATCATTATTTTTTGAGCAGAACAATAGCTACCCGACAAACATGCAAAAAGAATACAAGCCGGTACTATAGCAAAAAATATTTTTAGTTTTTTGTGTGTGTGTATTTGTCATATTTACAGTATCTAACCCAACTGATTTAGCTACATTCTAACTACAGATTAACAAACCTGTATTTAGTTGCTAGAACTGGTACCTTATTTCACTCAATTTTTTTAAAGGCATAGATTTGCATACCACATCAGAATCAAAAACAAGCCTGTTCTGAGTTTAAGAAAAACCAAAGAAATCCAAACCACAGAATTACAACAGTTTTGTTGTATTTCTAATATGAAGATCAGAAGTCAGGAACTAATGTCTAGTTCACCGAAATCTGCTCTGCCCTTCAAGTGATGTCTGCATGAAACTGTAACTGCAGTAAGACGGGAAGCAAACGCAGAACACTGACATGACTGCCACCAGCAGTTTTTTATGACAAGACAAGCACAGTTTCAAGTAGGCAAAAAGGCCAGGAGGTTAGTGAAGACTGGGGAAGGAAAACAACGCAGAAGAAAAAGCTGCAAACTATCTGCTTCACTTAAGTCTTTAGAATCTTTGAGTGACAAAACTAGCATTTAAACATTGGTTACAACTTTCTGCTTCAGCATCAGCATTCTGTACAGTGATGTAAATACCTTTACCTACCCCATACTCCAGAAGGTGTTCCTAAAGGTTTGTTCTGGTTGTTGTGTCTTCCAGCTTCTGGATTCAAAGATGGCTGGAAAAAGGCATGGCAAATGAGTACACATTCTATCACATATAACAAACAAATTTCAGTATTAACATAACATTATGCTTCTAGGATCCCGGAGTACAGGTAGATTTCTCTGAACAGCACCTGAATTAGAAGAGAGTGCTTTGTCACAAGACATCTAAGAATCTCCTTGGTTTCTGCTGTATTTCCGACAGAGCTATCAGAGGGTTCAGGAAAGGCCCTTTTGTCTTCTACTGTACAATTAAGTAGATTCCACCATCCAATACACTCAAAAGGTTTACGCTTTTTAACAGCAGCTCAAAATATAAAACACAATCCACATCATCAGTATATGAAGGATCTAGTCTCATTTTCCAAATCTTTTTATACAGTAATTATAAATAATAAAAAAACCCCAAAGCAATACTAGGCTCCTAATGTAACGGAATAATGAATATATATATACACACACATTTATTGACAAAAAACCTACATGTAAATTTATGTTAAGCTTCAGAGTCCACTTTTCAAGACAAAACTGCATGTAGACTCATTGATCTCTGCAAACTTACCTTTGATTCAGTATCAAATTCAACTTAGTGGAACAACTAAAGATGTGTCCAAACTCAAAGCAGGGTACAGAAAATCTAAGCATTCAATGACAAGTGTTCCTGATTAGCTGCTACTCTTATCCCATCTCAAATAACTTCAGTTCAAAATAAAGCCATCTTTTTCCCCTTTTTAATGAATTCTTCATATGTTAGTTACTATGGTGACAGCCTAAGTCTCTAATGAGCTTCTGACATAGTAGGCATTCCTGTCCTGTAAGAGTTAGGAAAAAATGTCACACCATAGCATAAATTCCTGCCTCAGACCCTAGAAATTCCTCTGTTTCAGGGCTTCATTTTTTAGTTACAGGTCAGTTTTATAGCAGGGGTGCTCACACCACAGGAGAACTTAGACTAACAGATTGTTTTGCAGACCTTACAGGAAAGGTGTTGCCATCGTCAGCCACACAGGCCTAACAGCTACATACTTAACCACAGTATACAGTAGTTTCACCACTATGGCAAAGACAATACAGGAGTTATTTAGCAAAGCTTGCTGCTAGACCGTGTGTGCTATTATCACCTTTAAAAAAACAGGGGAAGTAATTACAGAAGAAACAGCTGTGTATTTGGCAAAAGCACTCACCAGGGCAGTGAAGAAGAGAACAAAGTAGTACATGGAAGAAAGATTTAGACCAAGATGGACTACAACAGGGTACAGTCGCAATCGTTGCAATAACTTTCTACATTTCAACAGGCTTTTGACAGTCTAAAGAACAGGCTTATAGAAATCCTGAATTACAGTATTCTTGAGAAATCAGATTAACAGAAATCTACACACAAGCTTTACCACTGCTCTCAAGGTGTTAACCACCCTGTGATGCAGGGTATCACTTCCCAGCAGAAGCAGTTGAACAAGAGCGTGCAATCACTCCCCAGGCGCTTCGCTGAAAAAAACCCAGCAGCTTAAATCAAACTGGCTCCTGTGGCAATTTAAGTGGAGCTAGATTTTGGCCTGAAGCAGCTGTGTGGCATTCACATATTTCACTCCAACTCCTACCTTTCTGAATAGAAGCAGCGCCATCAAACTGCCATGACAATACCAGCTGTGTAATGGAAGAGTGGCATGCACCTTACTCAAGAGAGAAGCAGCAATATGTTTTATTGAGGTAGAATAATAATTTTGACTTCTGCCTGAGAAAAGCTGAATAAGAGAGCAAAATGCTCAAGATGATGATACCCACAAGTATGCACACTATCACCAGAAACTCTCATTAGTGGAGGCAACAATGGCTTGAGCAATGAAGATGAGGTCAGAGGAACTGAATTAGGCAAAGGGACCCAGTTACCAGAATCTTAGAGATGATATTAACCTCATTACACTGGTCAAGAATAGACTAGAGAGAACAAGATGCAGAAAGCAAGATACGTGGTCTGATAACAATAAAATCCTCAACAGGGGACAGGAGGAAAAAAAAATTAAATTGGAAAGAGAAAGCAGAAAAGGTGTATATATCTCAAAGCATTATCATTACGGAATGCACATGATAAGGATAAAAGCCATAAATCCAATCACCACTTGGTAGAGTTTGGAAAACTAAAGATAGTCCAGTAAAAATAGAGCCAGGATATAAGAGACTATCATACTGATAATACCATGTGAAGCAGGATGCTGCATGAGAAGTTGATGAATTGGAGACACTGATGGAAGAAATGGCTCAAGAAACCCCAATCCACAGATTAACAGAGAGATAGGGAAATATCTGATACCGAAATACTATTCCAGAAGATTCAAGACACATGGTTGCAAAGGTCTGAGCAGGTCATGAACAAGCTTGGGAAGGTTATCACAAACACCAACATGTACCAGAATGCAGGAAATAGGAAGAGCAGGCAGACTGAAGATAGCCAAACAGATGTACTTGGGAGCAAAAAAAGGCTTTGCAAGCAGAGCCACAAAGTCAATATGGCTACTCTTCCTTTGGCAGACCAAAGTGTTGCTTTATGGGTTTTGCTGAAGATCTGGCTTGTGTGTTACAACGCTGTCTTCAGTTCACAATAACCATTTGGCAAAATACAGTAATGTGCCAAAACCCACAATCCAACAGGTCATCAAATCCTGAGGACTCTGGGTACCAATTAGCATCCTGTCAGCCCTGGAATAATTTTGTTAAATCTGTTGTGATCTCAAACACGGAATGGAATGCAACTCTAGATCCTCGCCACCTATCAAAGCTAATAAAAATGAGATCTGAAAAGCCACTTCTCACAGCTGCCACTTCTAGTGAGAAGCTACACACTTACAAAGTCTTCTTCCTCAAACTGCAACTGCTCTCTATCTTCCTTCTTCTCTTCCCTGGATTCAACAGGCAGCTTTTCTTGAAAGGCGGAACTTTTCCGAGAATGGAAGTTGCCATTCCAGTGGCGATGAACTCCAGTTCCTCCTCCACCACGCTGATTCACACCATCATGGCCCCGTGAGGGACCATGCCAGCCAGGCTGACTGCCAGAAAGCCCAACATGAGCTCCTTTAGAAACACCAGAATCTACAGAATCATGGCGGAGAAGGGACGGCTGATGCCAGCAGTCTAAACAAAAGGAGATAAGTATGCAAATAAAAAAGTCAACACAGCGTGCAGAATACTGGAAATATCAGGCTGTTTTTCTTGTTGTTAAGTCAGTGTTCGCTAAGTAACTACTAGGCTAAACTTATTAAGCTACGGCGTGATTATATCAGACAGCAAACCAAGCTACACAATGCACGTACAGCTACCACAAAAACCCCTTAAGGCCTGAGCACATTGCATGGGAGAAGAGAATAGCACGTTTCTTACAGGATGTTTTGAAACGGTACAGTTTTGGGAAATGTTTGTATTCTGCAGAATTCTTCATTCTGTAGAATATGTAAAAATGTTTGCTCTCAGGCTGCATACTGATCCTTCCTACTCACCTCCGGCAGTTCGGAGGGGCCCATTATTGAAAAATCCATCAGAAGAGTTGTGTCTCCTACGGCTCACCCCAAAGCGGCCTTCTCCCCGTGGAAGATGCTCTCCATGTTTCTCAAAGGTGGCTGCAGGGGACTGCAGAAAGTAAAAAGTGATGTAATGAAGCATTTATGAGAGCACTCCAGGAGCCTGTCAGTCCAACAATGACATTTCATTAATTGAAATAAAACAAAAAACCACCCAAACCCCACATTCCTGTACTAGTTTTCAGTACAGCATCCATATCTGCATCACTTAACCAACATCAACAACCACATGAACCTGATCAGAATGGCACGCAAATCCAGGTACCTTACATAGAATCAGAGAGAACCTTACACACTAATCTTACCAGCAGGCTTTGCAAACACATACTATCTGCAAAATCCATTTAAGAAATTATATAATACACAGGTGCTCATTCACTCACTCTAAAGACAGAAGAGCAGACAGTAATGGAGGATCCAATCGGTCTGACTAAAATTCAGAGATACTCAAGTTAAAGCACTTTTGCACTGAAACAACTATAATGCTGTAGAAAACATCAGTACTTCTAACATTACAATTCCAAAGAATCTCTTACTCTTTACTTTCCCTCATTTATAAAAAATTCACACATTTGTTTTAAATGAATCAAATATCCTGAAATTACTTTTGTGTCCTCGTATTTAAGCATGAAGGTGAAAGCCATATTCTTTCTTCTTCATCAGTGTTGTCTACCATGATCTGGTTTGCTATTAAAATGTTTTTCTCCACCGCCATGCACAAGTAACACAAACTGTAAGAGTCCTAAAACAGACTTCCTTGGTCAACATAAGCCGCTTCTGGAAACAGTTTTAGAAAGAAGGTGACAGGCAAACTGCCCTCGTTTTAAGGCTGCAAAAAACTAATGAGTATTTCTGAGCCTGGAGTTGGAGCCCAAGGGCTTATAAATCTGCTACTCAACAAGGGTCCGATTATATTCATAAATCAAACATGAATTATATTCTGAATTGCAAATAAGTGGCAGCTCAATTCTTGACTCCCACAGATTTAGGGCCATTTCTTTAATGATTTTCTACTTGGGATCCCGCTCAGGTCTCAAAGCAATGACAGTGAACTACTTCCACGTCTGAACGCAAAGATTGTTCCTCCTCTGAAGTAAAAGGGATACATTTGTAGAAACAAAGACAGCAAAAATTATTGCCACCTAAGTTTCCAAAAGCCTTCTTTAAAAACACAAATGTTAAAATTAAACATTTGAAGTTCAACAAAAAACTGGGGTAATTTTTGACTTTTTATTATTGTCATATCTGTAAAAGGAGGTGGTCTGTATTCATGTTACCTTGGTTGACTGTGGCGTTGAGAAGTTAAGCCAGGCAGGAACAAAGTCATGCTGCGCCATTTAGGTCCAGTGTCTCCCTTCAATAAAATGAGGCATCAAACCTCATGGCCAGGATCTGTAAATGAGAACAACATTCCCCGACTATCACCTTTTCCAAACTGAAACAACACCGTTTATTTCCCAAAGCTTGGCCTATAAGAATAGAAGAAAAGTGCTGTAGTTTTTTATATTACAACTTAAGCATTTTTTTTTCCTGCTGACTTTGTTCCTCTGACTAGAACAGGTAAGAACTTAAATATTCCCAGTTACTTCCTGTTTACTGATAACACACCCATGAAATTCATGATAGGATAGGCATGGAGGTGGAAAGAAAACAGAAGAAACAGCATACAAAAGCCACACAATATATAGACATGTAAAATCAAGACATGACAGAATTTGGGGTACATTCCTTCATTGCTCATTGCCTTAAGTCTACAAAGGGGTTATTACTGTATGTTTTATTCCAGAGGCAGTAAATCAAAAATGACCAAACCAGTGATGATGTTAGAGACATTGAGAGCAGATCAGAGACCTGAAAGACAACCATATGCCAGGCTCTTGCACTCCCAACTTAAAATTGTATCCAGATTCACCAACTTCCATACACCAGGGAATGTCCTACGCTGCAACTGCTTTCATAGCTAAGAAACCAAGTGGTTAGGCACAGAACACAAGCTGGTTGAAGAATCTTAATGGAAGTTCAACTGAAGATCAGCTGAGGTGTCTCATTAACAAATCTGAAACTGAATTTTTCTTTCCAACACATCAAAGCAATTTGCACTGCTCAAAACGATGAAGATGCCATTATTGCTCTGCATAACTGAATTCTGCCTTTTTGTGGAAGGTTCTTCACTTTACCATTTTGCTTTCTTTTTCAACTTTAATTTATCTATGAACAAGACAACACTATATAAGCAAAGAAAGAGGAACATACAATGACTTACCCTGAGTTTGGCCTCTGTAGTCCAACGTCCTCAGTTTCTGTGCTTCACTGATCTTTGGGTTCCTTCCTTCTCCAGTATGCTGTAAGGCCAGCCTTGAGGCAATAGTGCGTCTCGAAGCAGAGCACGAGAGGCCGCACTTCGTGCCAACTGTGCCCTTCACCCCCTCAGCTGCTCATTTTAATCTCTCTTTGCACTCTCACTACAAAAAAAATACCTAAGAAGGTAATTTATATTAAAAAAAAAAAGCCACGACCACGTTCACCTCATTAAATTTCCTCTGGTCGTGGTAGTACAGAAGTCAGCCTTTACATTACAAAAAGGTTTGTCAAGTCTGCATGACAACATTCAGAGCAACACCATGGTTAATACTGAACAGATACACTCAAGTCTGCTGGATAATTCATGATCTGCAGCACATCAACCTGAACACTCTGGAAAAAGGACGACGTTACATAAAAATGTTTGCCCCAAATGCTGAGACCTAAACAAGAAGCATCTGCCCAAGTTCTCTTAAAATATAAACTTCATTTTTATCACATACATCTGCTAAAAAAGGTATAGTATTTAAAAAAAAAAAGAATGTCAGGATATACTCTGGTCTTCACGTAACTTGGTTAATGTTCCACAGAGCTAAGCGCTACTTGATATAAAGCTCAAAAGCAGGCACAAATGTTTATCTCCCCGTTTTTCACCATTTACATGCTGAAACATAGGTCACATGAACCAAAAAAAGCCAGCTCAAAAATAATCTCTTCTACTCTATTTTTTGTAGACTGGGTGCTGCTTTTGAAGGGACACAATTTATTCCACAAGAGATTCTTGTTCTACATTGGAGAATTCACTTCTGGGTCATAGTCCTCTTCCATCAAAGAGGTGAGACAGGAACTGCAGTCACTATAAAAAAAAAACCAAACAAAACCCCATCAATACAAGTGGCATAGAAAGTATGACCAGAGAGAAGACCAGAAGTAGTAATTGAGCAACCATAGTGCAAGAGCCAAAAGCTATTTGATCTCTGGTCTAAACAAAACCTGAAACAATCTAATTTAAAAAAAAGTCCCTGAAAAGGGCATTTTTGCTTTTAAATGATCACTTCCCAGATTTAGTTTACAAAAGGGCAATACAAACAAGCTGAATCAGAATAAAGGGAAGAGTGGAGAAACGGCATGCAGCTGACAAAAAGGGATTCCACACTTCATAGCCATTTTACAGCCTGCTGCTAAAATAATAACAAGACTCTAGGCCGCAGGTGGGCTTGGCCATTCCACACGCCTCATCTCTATCCGCCCACACCATTCCTCACCTGCTCCAGTACAGCCAGACTCCCCTCTCAAGGGGCTCATGATAGTAATACATCCAGTACTCCATTAAATCCTCCACAGAAAATACCTGCTACGGCCTCTTTCCTTGAACCATCTTACCTAACCAGAAGCAAACAGATAGGTTTACTGCTCCTGAAACATCTGAAAAGTTTTATTAGTGTTTTGATGCCATCAGCTGTTTTTCATGATCCCTTTAAACATGCCTTATTATGCCTTTATATTTGACTTATCAGACTTTGTTTTTCTTGTTTGGATATGGTTCCATTCTTTGATCAATTTTGGTTTTCATTGCACTTGTTGTGCCATTCTTTACTACAAGCACGTGGTCGGGTTTTTGTTTTGTTAATTTTTAAAGACAGTTTTGATAGAGGCTCGAAATAAACACACACAGAGAATTGTAAAAGAACCACCACCTTTTTAATCCTCTGGGTCATTCCCTTAAATCAACCCCCTCATTTTCACATCATTTTTTCTTTCTGGAACTAGATGTCATTGCTGTGTAGGGGAGTTTGGAAAGAGGGAAACATTTTTGCACGTAAGCTGTGAGCCATGCTCACATTTCCGGAAGAGTAACAACAAGCAGCCTCACAACCCCTACAAACTACCAGCCAAGACGAGGCAAAACTGGACTGGACATGGCCATACCCAATACAGACCTGAGAACTTTCTGAGCATCCCATCCTGCACCACAAGCTAGTAAGTGTCACACACCACACACAAAAGTGCTAACCTATCAAGACCTGTTTTTATATTAAAGAGTAATTTTTCAGTGCATAGAGGGACACACTGGAAATTCTGCTGCAGACAGAACAGTCTTTCCGTCATGCTGAACTCAGCACAGATACAAAAATCCTTTAGATGTGACCTTCTGAGGCTGCTACCAAAGGTTTGAGTAGTAAGTAGAAGATAAAACAGGGACAAAGTCAATGCAGTTGACAATACTTAAACAAGATTCATTACCTTCTGAATAAACATGCTTTTCAGAACAAACTGTATAGCAATTAAGCCATGTCAAACTATTGACAGAAGTAATAATTTATAAAGTTGATTTAATGAACCCTGAGAATGATTCACAGCGATGTGAAAAAAATGGACCTAAACAGAGCAAAGTCCACACAGAACTGTCCTCTGGATTTAATGGTATCTAAATAAATTAACACCACAGAATTACAGTTTTGAAGTAGGAAGTGGGTCTGAGTACACAACAAAAATAAAAACACCTCATAAGTTCCAGGTTCTACTTCACAAAAATGGCTCCCAGTACCTTTGGAAAAGGAAATGGAAAAAGAAAGCACAACAGTTTGCAAAACATGTCGTATTTCAGACCAATCAAAACCAAGGTGAAACTCTTTGCAGAACTCCAACTACCAATTTAGAAAAGTTTTTGCAGAAGATTCAGATCTCCTAACCTGCTATCTTGATATCACCGTTAGTATCGGTGACCAGGGCAGTTCATTAAGGGGGAGTATCTAACATGCATGTAGACAGCCTAGTGCAACTCCTCGACATCATTTTGGACTGATGTTCAAGTCTTGCAAACATCATGCTTGCACAGTTAGCATAAATTAGGCACTGCTGATCAGGAAACTTTATACTTGTTAAAGGAATGACCTCCACATCATCTCAAACCTTCTGTCAAGTATTTTGATACTTCTGTAACCCTTATTCTGAGACAACCTCCCTTGTAGGGACCAGAGTTACTGGGAGGCTCTGCACTGAGGCTGTTAGAGTAACAAGCTTAAATTAATCTCCACCCACTTCTCTCCAGGTAGTGTACAGAATCATAGAATCATTAAGGTTGGAAAAGACCTCTAGGATCAAGTCCAACCATGAAGAAAGCACACTTCAGATAATAAATTCAAAGTAATGTCTTGAGCGCTTCCAAAGTTGTGTTTCCTGGCATGAGCAAGGTACCAAAAGCTGTATGCCAATACATTACACACTGACACAGCCTGCAGCTGGCTCCTGATTTTGTTAAGCATATATGCTGCTCTTTGGTCATCGCTTTCCCATGCATGTAGTATCACAAAGAGAACAAAGAATGTGATATTAAAACGCAATACTTTTTGCTAAAGCAAAAAACTTGCTGTTAGATGAAGTGTTGTAAATTGTACTATTACTGAAACCCTGCAGTCTCCAGGATTATCTCACATGCTAGGTTTTATAGCCTCCTCTCACACACACACCAAATCCTGTCCAACATTACACCTTCAACACACCCAAGACCACTTCCATAACCTTCCATGCTACTGACAACAGTCAGTGATATCACAAAATCAAATGGGCAAGACCCAAACTCTCTCAATTACCTTCCCTGACAGCAACCTACAATAAATTCTTATGAAATAAAAGGTGCAAGAGCAGAGCATCGTGGTTCCCAGGATACCTTCTCAGACTTTTAAGCCAGAGCCTGCATTATAGTTTATTACCAGTCAGTGCTTCTACATCAATCTGTTGAATTGCTTTCTTTTTAAATACATTAATACATTTTTGCCTCCCAAATGAGAGAGGGCAGAGTTTAATTGTGCTTTGTATAAATTTGTGGCTATAAAAACATCAGCCTCAATTCAATAGGATGTTTTCTTGTGCTACCAAAATGCCTGACCACATTCTATTCAGATTTCAGCACAGCAATGATTTTATACACAATATACATACCCATCAATTCATCTCTCTTCAAAGCTAAGTCAGACTCTTGGTGAAACGCCTTTCCTAGCCTTTACTGTATCTTTTAGATACCAAAACTGCATAAAACACTCAACATCTGGGAGCACGACCAATTTATACAGTGGCAAAGTTGTGCCTTTTTTAACCTTTCTTCCTGAAATCTAACATTTTTAAATTATTACTATATAGAACTGAAACAACCTTTGCCAGCTACTCAATAATGAATAGAGTGAAGACATTCCTTGAGGTACAGGTGGGGTCTGCTTTTATTTGGTCATGCACATGAGCACGAGTGTGGAACACTCGTGCGTTCCCTGAAGGCAAAGTCCCCAATTTTTCCCATATTACATTTACAGTTCAGTCGAATCGGCCTCTGCTTCGCTATGGAAAATGGCAAGGACAAAGATCATCCCCAGTCGCCACTCCCAATTCCAGGAAAAAAGCAAATGTAAGGGCTTGTCAATGCAAATTTAGTTAATTCTCTCTCGCCTTTTAAATGAGTTCAAGTTTCCATTATTTCTGGAAATACAAAACAGAAAAAGAAAATATCATCACTAAACGAGATGTACTTTAAAGGCACACCTCCTTTCACAATAATGAAATCTGTATTAGTGAGTTTTGGTGAAGAAAAAAGGTTGTCTGTCAACTACCCCAAAATATTCTTTCACTGATGAAAACGAAGAATTCTTTGGCAAGTAATATAAGTAAATAAAACATTAAACTCTGTTTAGCACTTGGGTTCCACTTGTTAATGGTTCTAATTAACCTTTTAAAAAATAATTCCAATTATCAATTTTTACATGCTGCATTAAAAATGTTTTAACTTATTTCACAGCAACCTCATTTTGTAAGTTTTTATTGTTGCAAAATTACTTTTTTCCCTTGGTAAGTGCTTAAGTTTTATATCTAAATATCCTTCACCATGTCATTAACATGCATGTGGAAGAAGTTATATTTGTCACTGAGTCAAATAAGTGAAAGTTGTCAGATACTCTTTCATATTATCAGGCTTCATTGTGTATTTGTCTAAAAAATATTAAAAGTTTGACATGAAAATGGAAGAAACATACAAGCCTATTCCACTTAAAGAGGCACAGACTACACTAAGGAAGATACATAGTCCAGGACAAAAAACCCATCCTCTAATACACCATTAATAAAGTGTTCCTGCTGTGTTACAGTTAAATACAGTTAGAGTTGTTCTAATTCTTCTGTTAACTTTCATTTCTACTCCTAGCACAGACTTGACCACAGTTAATCTCTAAACCAGAGAGTTTCTAAAGCTTTGACTCTCAAGCTGAGCTTTCCATATATACCTGACAGTAGGAATGAAGGAGGTATTCCATATGCCAAGACCTATACTGACCAGAATGTAAGACTAAAGGGACAAGCTAAAGATAAATATAAGGCCCTTGAGCTGCGATATTAAATTCTTCATTGGGAATGAATGTTTCAAAAGTCTTAAGAAAATGCATAGACCAGCCTTAGCAGCAGTGCATTTTTCCTATTACTTCCCTCTTCCATCTCCTACCTTGGCCTGCAAAATTGTAAAAGCCCAACGGGAAGCAAAATCTGTCCCAAGATAAAAGATCACCTGCCATGCTGTGCCATTCCAGCACACAACCCCACTGGGAATACCTGGAAGCAGGGTTTCTAAACTTTGCTCATGTTAGGTACTGCCGTGCACATTTCTGAAACAGACAAGTTTTCCTGGATACTTTCTGCCTCGATGTTCCTTGCAAACCTCTCCAGGTCCCTTCACCTCTTCTGTCTACCTAGAACCCTATTAATTACATTAATTCCATTTCTCATCTCATCTCCTGCAACAGCAAATTACAAAGACTTGGAGCCTCTAGCAGAAAACCATCATAAAAGTAAACTTTTACCCTTCATTACACATTTATCAATCCAGCTAATAGCAGCTGTAAAAGGTCACAGGAACAACATCTGTCTATCCCTGCTGCAATTTCAGCTCACTTCACTGCATTTCTATGTATTGCTCTAAATAGAACATGTTTACTTAAAAAAAGTAAAGACTGCTGTTCTAACTGGTCAACTCAACTAGGATTTCAGTAATATTCCTAAAGATCAGATGTCAGCTGGGTTGCAAAAGCATTCAGAAAAAATAACAATTTAATGGATGCATAAGGCAGAACAGAATTTACTTCCCTCATCAGTTTTCTTTGTGTGCAACTCTTTTAAAGTTATTTAATCAAGCACATACGCCTAAACATACACCTTTCCACTTAGCTACTCTTCATATTAGAGTGTCATTTAACAGGTGTATGTTAGTTTATGACAGAGAATTAATACCATATGCATTCATAAAAATATGATCTCTTTAACAGCTTTTGATTAACCCAATACATTCACAGAAATAGCGAGTCACAGCCTGAAGCCGAACCTAGGAGGAGTCAAAAGCATGCTACTGATTTCCTTAAGGATATCAAAAAGCCACATGTGAAATTTCATTATCCTGTTTTCCAAAATTAGCAGAACATGGCTTGGTCTTACTATTATTAGAAGCATTTTACTGAATAAGATAATAATATTTGGGCACACAACCCTTTTAAAATAATGTAATTATAAATCTTGCTTCAAACTCACAAGCATTATTAGGCCTTAATACGAAAGACAAGTGCAGCATTACTACTTCAAGAGTTGTAACCACCAGTGAGCTCTATCTTCTCAGGTTGAGATTGTCTATTTGCAGTTAATGGCATGTTCACCTGCATAAAGTATCTACAAAACAAACTTACTTTCAGCTTCCATTAATACAATCGTCTAGACACACCTTCAGTCTGTCTACATGACTGAAATACAGCTACCTTTTGAGTGGACAAAAGTAGATGTTCCAGAATGGCATGTACAACTGGTAGTACTCACACACCTGAGGTATTACGCACCAGAGTAACTATCACACACTACCATCATCATTACTTGCTTCTTTCCATTATATCACACAGCTAGACCCCCCAAACGGTTATTCAAATATAAAGGACAGCTCCATTAATTAAAAAACAAATCTGTGGAAAACATTGTTTAAATTGTATCTGGCTGCTGAAAAATCTAGCATCTAAAAATGCAATGCATCACTCGTCGGATTTTATAGAATTATGGAAACGTGAGCACATTAAAACAGTAAATGACAGATTAAAAAGTTAATCATGTACCAAACCAAAGTCTTCCCAGATACAGACAGATATTAAAAGTTCTTGTGAAAACCAGCTGTTACTAAAAGACTAATACCTTGTTTTTCAAGTTTAAAGCAAATGAATCTATCTTGCAGAATCATCAAAACCATTTTGTGTTCTAGAAACAACACTGCAAATCTATATATTCCAAGATGAAAACACGCCAGAAGCTTGTCCATACAAAAGTTTTTCCAGAATAACAGGCTGGGGGTGGGAGAAAATCATATTAACTGTATCTGACCACTTTTGCAAACTGGATGACTAACTTCAGCGAACTGAAAATAGGTTTAAAAAGGTCCATATGGACATATCTACACACTAAAACCATTTTCTCTATTGACAGTCCTCCCACTGGCACCTCATGCAGTACTGCTTCATAAACCACATGTCCATTTACCTGCTTGCTTTCCATTTCTCTAAGGTCACACTGACCAAATCTTACCTCCTTCAAAATTTCTGGAATAAGTATATGCACCCACCCAACCACATACCTTGCAAAGCCTTAACAGCCTGCTCTCGTGAATACATACCAACATCTAGCATGAAGTGGGTAAGGAGATTTTTTTTTTTCTTTCTGAACAGCATACAAGAGTAACATAACCAAATCACACAGGGAAGTGACTTCTAGGACTGTGATGTAGGAAAGATTCTTGACTGAATAAGAAAACACCATTGACAAAAACCTCACCTTTAGCAATGCTGTTGATTGATTGATGCCTGCCCTTCCAGCCCCAGCTGATCCAGGTTCCTGACAGCAAGGTTACCACCATGTCATTACTGGGTCCACAGTATTGGGTGCACTGAGGAGACCACAGACCCCAACGCCAGCAAGCTTGTCTTTGGAAGCAGCTGTATTTAACACAAAAGCTCAAAGCACATTTCGCAAAAGCTGGCATGTGGGGAACCTGCACAGAAGCCCGTGTAAGATAAGGCTCTAATCCTCAGCCAGCAAGTGTGACACATGGCAACTGAACCATTACAGTGGGTTTTGATGAGTTTACTCCGAGTACCAAGATAGTACTATTTTAAACATGTAAAATCTAAAACGCTCAACTCCTTATAAGCACAGAATGGGCACAGCATAGATACTTTCTAGATATTATGTCTACCAACAATTATTCCAGAGTTTTATACTCTACAGTCACTGGCAATACTGTCATCCCTTATGCTTCTCTCCTGTGCCACTTAAGATTCCACTTCCCTCCAATGTCCCTTTTACAGTCTTTAGTACTGTTTATGTTAGAGAACTACAGTATTTACCTGGAATATTAAAACCTGCTCACTGCTCTGCCCTATTGCAGGGAGCAAGGTTCCAGGGACTGTACACACCTCTATTAAACAAGTGTACCATTGACACTACTGATACAAAACAAAAATGTATTTTAAATAGTATTAGGCTTTAAATGTGGACGATGTTCTGAACTTTCAACCAGCTTTAGCATTTTATGAAATAAGGTACTTGGAATCTGGAGAAGGTATTCTGCTAATTTTAATCAAATCCAAAGGTCTTTTTAGCTCTTGAAGGGAACAGAATCAAATATCTATTTTGCAGTGCACTTTGATCCACAGACCTTTTGAAAGTATCCGGGGTCAAGATAAGGCTCTATTCTGCCCTGAACCTTACAAAGCACAACACCTTGTCACAGCTGCCTTTAAAGGTACCACTGTCCTCCCCAAAACCTCATGACGGAACAAGTGAAATAACAATGGAGAGCCTGTCCGTATGGTCTGCCCAAAGCCTTAATGAACAAAGTCTCTCCTACTGCTCAGTAGCATACACCAGGACAATGTTCCCCATCATAAGGAAAGAATTGCAAATATGTAATTACTGGCTTATCCCTGCTACATACTACATACCTCCTGCCTACCTGTCTTCCAGAAACATAGAGACTAAGCAGAAGTGAAATAAGTAGTTCTCCAATACCTTAAAAAAAAAAGGGATGGGTGTTTCCCACTAAGGAAATTTTATAACCCAGTATTTTACCAGGGTTACTATTGCTATTATAGCACATTTACATTTAAATATATTCCATTTGGAGCTGAGAAAAACATATTTCCTTTGGAAAAGAGCATCAAATGCAACCAGACTATTTATCAAATATTTGTGTCAAGGCAAGAGAGACTATAAATCAAGTACAGGGAAGTACAGATCTGCATTCCAGATGAAGGATACGAGAGCAGAAGAAGGCATGCCACTTGCAAAGAGGAAAGACAATGGAGTCAACAAAATAAACAGAGAAGGACATTCAGAAATAAGAGACCATCCTCCTAAACAATACGATAGTAATTCTTCTCCTCGGTATCATTACTCCAGCCCTACAAGACCAGTACTACAAACTGGGAAGGGCAGTAGACTCCCGTTTTAGGTACTTCCTGCCCAAGACAACAGGCCAAGACTGAGGGACTAATCATACCCTCTCTGCCCCTCCCTCTGCTTGGTTTATTTCCAAACCGTTTTACCTCAAGATCAGGACAACATGAAGAAACTCCATTTGTTTCCCCATGACTAGGACACGACAAAGACATGTTCGCTCAGCACTTTTCAGCATGTGTACAATGCTTGCATTACAGTTTGTAAAGTTTACATTGTCTGCTATGTTTTTCATTCCACTAGCTTAAAAATTTCAGAACTTTCTCTATTTAAGAAAGTATAATCAAACATCAATGCAGAAAAGTCCCTGAAGAAAATTCAGTTTAAAACAAGTCCCGTACATATAAATTGCACAAATAAATATTCCATTTGTTTGGTCTTGGCTTCAAAAAAACAATAGAAGAACAAGTGATCCCTAATCCTGTGATCTGACAATTTGCTGCAGCTGGCAGATATACCCTCTTTGGATGTTCACAGCATTTTGCTAGAGCTCTCTCTACAATCTAGTCTGTGAAACTTTTGGAGACAAAATAAAGCAAGGAGTTATGCACAACACCTTGCCCAGCTGGTTTCAGCTTTGTCTTTAGATCTTGCAGAGAATTATTGTGCTGTTATTCTGCTGGTACACCGTGCAGGCCAACAGTTAAACAACATCATTCTTCTACCCTAGTATCATACAATAAACTGGGGAATAGCAGGAAAACATGGCGGGGTGGTGTGTGCGCGCGCATGCAGAGAAATCTTCAGAGGTGCCATAGTTCATCCCTTCTGAGATTTAAAAGACTTCAGCTCTACCCTCTCTCATCAGATGTCTTTGAAAATAAACTAAGCAATGCCCCCCTCCACCAATTTGTACAGTGATCTTCCGGCTGCAGGGGTCCAAAAATTAATCCTAAAATGTCTCAAAAAGTATCAGAAAAACAAGTTTGTTATCAGCAGACTGGAATTCGTTATGCAGCTATTCATACCTCCACTGGAATATTTTTTTTGGAGCTGTAAATCAAAAGAGATTAGCATACCAGCATTCTCCAGAGTATCTCTACAATCTGTTTTCGTTATTCTTATGGCTTGAAAGCCTGTCCCCACACCTAATGCCTAACCTAAATATATTCTGCTGCAATTTCAACCCATAACTACTTGTTTTATTCATGATGGATATGGCAAGCTGACTAACCTCTCTTTGCAGATACCTTTTCACACATCTTTTCTCCAGACCAGTACTTCAGTACTCCCTGACTGAAAGGCAGCCTTAGCAGGTAGCAGGGTTTTTTTGGGGGGGGATCAGGAGGGAAGTCCCACAGACCACCCTATATGCCAGCACTGGCAGCAGAAAATGTAATAACATATTCTGGGATCAAATACAGTAATGTTTTTAAACAAACAACCCCCCCACAACCACTCCAACTTTACTGTTGAAGCCACAAGCCTTTAAGTTCAAAGTACTGGTGATGAAAAAATTGATGTGACCCACCTACCAAGCACGACAGCTTGCAAGCAGTGACAGGATGTCAGAGCTGGCTCCTGGTTATACCTGCAGGTAACTTTTGCAAGCTGCTTTATAGATCACCCACTGATGTCTGATGAAACACAAGCTGTACAAAACCATTCTAGAGCTAAACAATCCATTTTTTTCCCCCCAATCCTCACTCAGGGGTTCTCTCTTATACAGACTTTATCTTCTCTACAGATCTTGTTACCCAGCCGTAACTTTCCCAAGTATGATGGTACCACAAACTGAACAAGATACTTTTAGCTGAAGGCCTACCACTCCGCAGCGCAATGGAAAAACTGCTTCATTACCTTATTTACAATGCTCTTGTATATGTTCCAGTATGACAAGTGAATTTTCATGACAGTGATGCTGCTGACTCACAATAATTTATGAACCACTACAACCCCTAGGTGCTCTCCCACAGAACTGCTGCCTAGCCAGCTGTTACTTGTCCGCATAAGGTAATACTTCTAAACACAGTAATCTGAACCCATTACACCAAAATGGCTGAAATCAATGCTATTGATTTCAGACCATTTATTGAATTTGTCAAGATCGTGCCATCTACGTGTTCAGTGAGAATATTATTTCAACACAAAAAAGGCAAAAACACCAAAGAGCATGTGACCCAGGACAGACTCCCTGATGTGAACACTCTTCCCTTGAACATACCCAAATCCTGTCTTTTTCTAGATGTTGTGAGAAGTGCTCCTCAACACTTTTCAGTATTCTAGAACTTTTCCCATCCCCACAGACTGTCAGTTCCCCAAGTACTGTGGGATACATTCTGTAAGGCCCAGCCAACCTGAAGATTATTAAAGTTGTCATTAACCTGTTTCTCTACTTTAACTAGAGTTCAAAGTACAGGCAACACAGTTTTCCCAAACTAACAGTCAAGATCATAACCCATCCAACATTTTCAGGGTGAGAGAATTCCCTTGCTGAGTTTTTTTTAAGATTAGCATCAAAAGCCTTTTCAGACCACCTCATGTGAATCCTGATTAATCCCTTGATGATGGATGACACATTGAAAAACAATGGCAAAACACTCCTTTCTGCTGAAAAGCTGCAGACCTGTTGTCATCTTTACTACAAAAATCCACCAGCAACTTTGTAAATACCAATAATTTCTGTGCCCAGAATACCATATACCTCCATGGCAGAGCCAGTCCTTTATTTACAAGTTAATTGTTCAACGCAAACCGAAGGTGACAAAATTCAAAAGGAGCGATGATCGTTGCCATGTGCTCCGTATGTTGCAACTATGCTATGAGGGTCACACAGATATCCAGGAAAGCAGTCCCTGCCACGCTAAACCTCTATCTCCATAGCCAGTCATTCTTGGCCATACCATTATCCATCCTTGACACTTACTATCTACTTGAACCTAGAACAGACGCTGAAAATAAAACTGCTCCAAGGGAAATTAATTTACAAATACTCATTTCCTCCTGTATTGGAAAAAGGGGATTCCTAAAACCAAGGACATGCATTTGGACATTATATATACACCCCCACCTTTGCTTATTAAGAGCCACCAACATCACACCATGAAGCTGTGGTGCTCCTTCCAGGGTAGAGGATAAGACTATGAAAATACTGAACGGGAATTGATAACAAGATTCAAGGAGAAGAAAAAAAAAAAAAAAAAGAAAAAAGAAAGGAGAGAGACATTGGCATTTTTGCTAGAATGATTGTAAATCCTAGAACTTCAGTAGCTCCTGGTGAACTCTCTAGTGTACAACAGTCCCTGGGGAACAAGGTCATACACTGCAAAAGTTTTTTTTCTGAGCATCATTTGTTGCAGAAAACCTCAGCTATGTTTGGGTATACTGTTTCAAAGGATTTTTTTAAGCCAGACCTTGGTAGTGCAACTATTTCAGATAAGTCATTTTATGGAACTGCATACATCTACACTCTGCAAAGTCTTTTTGCTGTTTAATTACAGAAAGGTCTAATAAACACAAAGTGCTAAAATTCTTCTGACACTTGAAGGCCAGCTTGAGAAGGCAGGAACTAAAATAGTTAAGCACACTTTATTAAAGAAATTCCAGTTTGGTGCGATATAGCCTGATCGCTAATATCTATGATTAATTTAACCAACATGCTTCTGTTCCCGCTTACTGTCATGCTAATGGCCTTGGCTAGCCTAGAATTTTTAGGTCTGCACAGTATTTGCACATGCACATACAGGGCAGTGGATACTTAGCCGCTATCAATCTCTACCTAAATCCACTCCCCAAAATGTAAATTTATCTTCTGGCCATACAGTAACTCATTAAAGTTTGGCACATTTTCACAGGAACATATTAACTTAGAGAACACAAACAACATCCCGGCATTCATGAAGTATTCTAAGCAGGACCATGTTTCTGCCAACTTCGCTGCTTTTCATCAAATCTGACAAGTAAAGAGAACATGCACTTCAATTACTCTTACTGAAATGAAAGCAACATAGGATTGAGTTGGTACCCTGGTCACTATACAAGTGACAATAAAATGTCTGCTTACACTTCTGTGTTAGCAGAACAAAATCTAAACCACTCCAGCCTCCCTACAAATAAATTAACATAAAACTTTAAAATCCCAAACAAACTTCCTGGTATACACACACTACCTTGTCAACCACAAAATCCAGTAACTATGACCTCTCCCTGTGTAAGTTATAGCAACAGTCACCCCACGGTCGTGTTATTACAAAGCCGTAAGAAAAAGCTGTATCCATGCAAGAGCAGCCAGCACTTTACTGAAGAGAGGTGCTTTATGTTTTAGCTCTACTGAACACAGCCAGCCCTTTTCCAATCTGTTCATACAGGCAAATGAATAAAGCACACCCTGAAGTACACTTCACAACAAAGTCAATTCAGCAGTGACACAACTAACCCCAAACATCTTGTAACACTGAAATTTAATTTGAAAAGCAACTTTAATTCTTGAGCCAATAGTTTTTGTTCACTTAGTAAAGACAACAGCTATTGACACCCCACTTCTGAAGAAATTCACAGATCCAACCACAGTATTTTTCTGAATTAGAAGTATCCCACAGCTCTTGAACTATTTTTCAAATTTCATGAAAACGCTAGTGACGATTATTTTTCTTAGTGACTTAATTTCCTAATTTAAAACAGTAATTTCAAGAGGCACTAACACTACGTACAAAGCAGTCACATCTGTGAGACAAGGTGACCATACCCTGTAAATGTTTGCGAAATATTTTTCCTAACAATTCAGAAAGCATGCACTTCCACTTGATTTGTTACATATCACATCTGCATTCTGCTCCTCTTACTTCTGAGACGTCCTCAGAAAAAACAGGACTTTTTTTTTTTAAATGCCATCTGTTCCCTACATATTTTCACTTGAAGTCCTAGTATGATATCTGCAATGGAAGCTTCTGTGTCATATAGGATTAGGACTACAAACCAGGTGAATATAAAATACAGAGGCTACACTTCCCTACAAAAAGCTGTTAAAAAAAACAAAAAAAAAAACAGGGGAAAAAACAAAATAGATGGAAGTATCACCTGAAGCCTTTCTATTCTCAATACAAAACTTCAAGAAGCTCTTCTTTAAGGTACTTTTTTTCTAGAAACAATCAGAAAGAATGTGAGATGAAAACCTGCTTTTCTCAAACCTGGTGATTTTATTTCTTCCTATTATGGTTCTACACCTGTTTCCTTCCTGAGCCAGAGACTGGAAGTTTGAAATACCAGCCTCCAAATGGATGAGCACGGGGAACCTTTCACTGAAATACCAGCCATATTAATTCATGAAGTAACATTTGCATAAGCTTTTTTCATAACCACCTAACATTTTTATAGAAGCAATGTCAACTCTTCAGTAAACGCAGCTTTGATAGCTCTTCAATTATCTCAGCTGTTTTTTCACCTCCATAACCCCCCCCATTGCTGTTTCCATACTTTGCACAGTCACTCACAACGTTTCAGGGCATTATCAACATTACAAACACTTGTGTCACTCAGACCTCGGGGGCGGGGAAAGGAAGGCTGACTTACCTGGTCGCGTTAACATAAAAAGGTTTTTAAGCAATGCTCTTGAACGATTCTACCATTACTTACAAAGATTTAAATAGCGACTGCTCCTCTAAAGCTGTTGAAAAACTCCTAACTTGTGCAGACACCCACTAACCGCTCTAAAATCCTTCCAAACCGGCTCATTACTAAACTAGATTCAATTCAAAGCCTTAAACGCGTCTTTGAAACGCTAGGTGTGAGCCCAGCTGTCCCGACCAAGCCCAGCTACAGCCGTTTTAAGTTAAACCGTGCAAGACCTTAGGCCGAGAGGGCACAAAGCGCACCGGACAGAGAGAAATAACTTTCACGACAGAAAGCCACCTCACGCCGGAGCCAGGCGCTGGTTTGGCGTGCACAGATAACGACGGGCACCTGGCGAGCCTCCCGGCCCCCCCCGCCCTCGCCCCCGCACGGCGGGACCGGGGGACCCGCCCGCAGCACACGTGTCACCGCTCGGCGCCGGCCGCCCCCGGGGGCTGCCGGAACGAGCCGCCCGGAGATCCCGGGGAGGCCAATGCAAACTGCCCGGGCCACCCGAGTTTCGTTTCCAGTTCGCAGTCATAACACAGGGAAACCGGGCCCTCCCCGCCCCGGCACCCCCCCCCCCTCCGCCCCGGCGGGACGCGGCGTTCCGGCCCCTCCTTCCCTCCCCCCCCCCCCCCCCCCGCTTCGCAGCCGACCGGCCCCGCGCGGTGACAGGACGAGGCTGAACTCCGGGGCGGCGGCGGCGCCCGGGCAGTGTCAAGCGCCGGGAACTTTCCGGCCAAGCAGGAAACAATAAACGAGGAGCCTCGGGCCCCGACCGCCCCCCCCACCCCCCCCCACCCCTCGACCCGGCCTCGCGGGGAGCTCCTCGCCGTCGCCTTCGGGAGCGGGCTCCTCGCCGGCCCACCGCGGCTGAGGGACGGGAGTGGGCGGAGAGAGCCCCCCCGCCGCTCGCACCATCCCCCCCTCCCCCCCGCCGCCGCCGCCAGCGGGGTCCCGGCCTGGCGGGAGGCCGATCCCGGGCCGCTGCGAGGCCGCGAAGGCCGGCGGAGCGCCGGCGGGCCGTGCCCCGGAGCGGCGGGCAGTGGGGTGGCGCGGGGAGGTGCGGCGGGACGGCGGGAGCAGGGGTGCGGGAGCCGCACTCACCGGCCAGGCCCCTCTCGCTGCCTCCTGCGGCCCCAGAACCATAACAAAGCTCTGCCCAAAATGGCTGCCCGGCCCTGCCCGGCCGGGGGCCGGAGGGGGCGGGGCCTGCCAGCGCGCGGGGCGGGGCCGAGGGGCGGAAGGGACACGCCCACCCGGCTCCCAACCCCCGCCCCACCAATCGGCACGCTCCTCGCCGGCCGGGCGCCACCGGGGACTACGCGTCCCAGAAGGCCGTGCGCCCTCCCTCCGGCCCGATCAGCCGGGCGCCGCGCTGCGGGGCACGCTAGGATTTGTAGTCGGCCGGCAGCCCGCCGCTCCTTCCCGCCGGAGCGGAGGCCCCGAGGCCGCCCCGGCCCCGCACAGCAACCCCAGGCCTTGCCGCCGCTCTGGAGCCGCCACAGCAGCAGGGGAAGGAGCGTGCTTTCCCGGCTCTGCCGTCCCAACGCTCCGGGGAGTGTCACGCACGCCTGGGCGCTTCCTCGGACCGGCGGAACTAGACGGGCCGGCACCTGTTTCCGCCCGGACCCACACCGCAGAGCGCCAGCCCCGCCGGAGCGCTTCCCCGGGGTAGCGGAAGCCGCCACGGCGCGGAGGCCGCGGCAGCTCGGTGGGGTAACGTCCGGCGGGACTGCACCTCTCCCGGGCGTGCCGCTTTTCCTCCCCCTTCCCTCCGGGCCGGGGCTCTCGGCGCCCGGAGCCGCGCCCTCCCCTGGACCAACAGGACCGTGGCGGGGGAGCCGAGCCCGGCGGCACCGCCTGCCCTTCCCGGTTAGTTTCGGCCTCCCGACAGGAGCTCACCTGCGGCTTGGGGTGAGGTGGAGTTTCCGCTCCCCAGGGCTTCAGGATTCGGCTCTTCCACCTGTGAGGAACAGGTCGTTTATCAGCTGCGTGCAGCCGTTGAGCCCGTGAAACGGAGGCGATCTATAGGCGGGAAGCCATTACCTGCTTCTGCTACTCAGTTCTTTTACCTAGAAATCGTCGTTGTAACAGCTATTACAACTTTAGAAATTCAGTTCGTAGAGCTGCGTGAAACAAAACATCCTGTAGCAGGTAAATAAGGATTGAGTATGTGAAACATTTGTCTTTAAATATATATCTGTCAGAGTCTTGCATCTGTTACGCAAGTCTTGACTGTGACTTAACTCTGGACATAAGACAAACTTAGCTGTTCATCATTTTCAGACTTTCTCCTGAATTTTCTGATTTAGGGTTTTGATAAAGCAAAGATGTTTCCTCTCATACGACAATGCTGCTTCCACACACCTTTCAAAGTAAGTTTCTGAAGCCTTCTGTGCTGTTGATATTTCTTTAAAAGTAAAATAGCAAAAGGTATGATTGTAGCGTTGGTAAAAAAAAAAGTGATTTACAAGTTGGAGTAGCCACATATTTATTGCTCAGCTTTTCTGAGAGAATTCCTAGTTTCTACAGCAGCTTTTAGCCAAAGCTAAGGTATTTCTTTTATAAAATCAGATTTTATTGTCTAAAGGTCTTTTTTTCCTCTGTCTCTTTTGATTGAATTTTGATTTTGAGTGAGGGGATAGTAGCTAGTTTCTGGGGTGACCTTGTCCGACTCCTGTGATCATTTTATGTTCTGCTCTGAAAAGGACTGCTATATCTTAATGCCTAAAGGATGTGTGGGTGGAAGGACAGGTGGATACACAAACCTTTTGCAGAGAGTAAGGTTTGCTTACTGACTCTGAAGAGCCTAGATGATCCTCATCAGCTAGCTTGTGAAAGCTGTATCAGTTAGCTTAATTACTTAAAAACACCTGAAAACCAAGAGGAAGGACAGCTGTGATGTGACCTGACTTGGAAGACTGCTTGGTACAATATTTCATAGGTAGTTTAGGTAAGCATACATTGTAAGGTGTTCAGAATGGGTTTTATAATTGCAGCTCCAGAGGTTAAATGGTCCCAGACTACTACTGTATGGAAGGAATACAACAACTTGCTCTTCTCTCGGCCTCTGCCTGCAGAGAGATGTGTGTCTTCTTTCAAGATCTCCAGGCCTCAACCCAGCATCAGTATGTGCAACCAAGGCCCAGGCTTTTCACACATCTCTCTCTTTCTTCAAGAAGAAAACACCCAAAGAATCTGAGACCAAAGACTCGGGCGTATTGCAAAGAAGCATGAAAGCACTAAAGGATTCTCCAAAGCCAGCCCTTTATTTAAGCCTTGCAGGGCTAATTCCATTCGTTTCTGTGCCACTGTCAATGGCCGTCCAGGGGACCTACTACCCAGAGCTGGCATTTGGTCAGATGATGTACGGTGCTGTAACTGTCTCTTTCCTAGGAGGAATGAGGTGGGGGTTTGCCCTCCCAGAAAACAGCCCAGCCAAGCCAGACTGGCTGAACCTGGCTAACAGTACGGTTCCTCTTCTACTTGCCTGGCAAGCCTTACTTTTTAAAGATGTCACTCACAGTGCAGTGATGCTAGTAATGGCCTTAGGGATAGCTCTACATTATGACATTGCCCTCCTTCCTCCTTATGCCAGGTGGTTTAAAGTACTGAGGGTAGCAGGAACAGTGGTGATGGTATTATCACTATTAGCTACTGCAGCATTGAAGGTTATTTCAGATGAGCAGCTCTTCTCAAAAACAGGGGAGGGCTCTTATAAATGGCAGAACACAAAATAATAAATCAATAGCAAAAAGCTATTTATCTGCCAATTAGGTATTTGCATTGAGTTCCAGGGGAAAGAGAGGCTTCTTTGTGCTTGTGAGTCATAAGTGATCGAGATGCTTATTCTCAAAGTAAACAACTTAGCAAGTTTAATAGGATTCTAAATACCAGTGACTTCCAAGGCAGGCATGAGGCTGTCCTTATCCACAGAAGAAAGCATCACTCTTGAATGAGATGTTCCTGTCATATGAATTTAAAATGAATATTCAAATGGCATTGGTATGAATTGCTGTATGCTGAATTATTAAAGTATCTGGTTTAACTATAATGTGTGATAATGTTCTGTGGTGGGGAGAATAACAGTGTAGTCATAAACAGTAAAAAGGTGAGAGCAGTTCTAGTTTAAAGAAGCAGCAGAGAATTATGTAAAAAGTACATATATGTCCAATTCCCATACTGTGGAAATGCAAAAGAGAAGACTCTTCTGCCTTATTTCAGCCGAGAAGATGCTGAGAATGCTGTGATTCAGTGCTAGTCAGGTAAGAACAGATAAGGCAAGGTTGCTTTGCAGTGGCAAACCGAGGTCAGCACTCACCTAAAATATGTTATCCAGCTGCTGTGATGGAGTGAGGAAACTTAGAAGGGGAAGCTTTGTATCCTTGACAAGGTGCTGTAAGAGACAGGTTAGCTTTCTGCTCAGGCTTAATTTAAAAAAAGCAAAAGTACTACCTGGGCCATCTGTTCCTAGGTTTTTTTTTGGACGTAGGGCCACCTACCCAAGGAAGCTGCATGCAACACAGCCATAAAGGTCTGCCATACTCCTAGATTAAAGTACTATCAATTGTTACAACACATGGACTCAATCACTGGCACTAGGGGATCAGATAATGGGATTGAGAGTAGTATGTGTCTTCTCCCTCCTCAAAACTCATTTTATTTGCATACCTGGGGCAGGTACAAATGGACTTGTAGCCTGCAAACCCTCCATGATAGGCTAGTTATTGGAAACACTGCAGGAGCACATGCTCCTTGTACTCAAGTCTTCCTACACATCATAGATACAGCCTAAGTCACATGATTTTCTTTTCTAGCCTCAGCTACCTCAAGAAACCTATGAAACTGAATGTGGGCATATTCACTATAGGCTTCTTATCTTAAGTATTCTTCAAGTACAGTGTAAGATGCAAGATGAAAAGTGACATCCACACACATTCTTAGGACCAATTTAGATAATCCTCAGTTCTCTTAAAGCACTGTTCTTCACTGTTGTTCTATACAGAATAAAGCACGTAAACTCTAAGTGACAGTATCTGTTCATTCTGCAAACAGACCTTTAAGAAACCAGCCCATCTTTAAGGTAGAGCAATCTTGTATGATATTGCTGAAACAACAATTTTGTACACGAGCTTCCAACTTTTCTCATCTGTTAACATGTAAAGGTTAACAGCATCATACCTCTGAAACAATATATTTGAGCTCTCTGAATATAAAGGAAGTAAAATTGAGTGTGCAAATGAAAAGAATTCTTTTATTCTTTCTTACTTAGATGTGGCATTTTTTTTAAGATGTGACCAGAGAAGGGGGAAAGAGATCATATCAGAGACCATGATCAGCTGACTTCAAAGTCTCATTCAAACATGATAGAATCAACCACAACAACTGGAGAAGGTAACTTCATACAACAGCAGACTCCCTTGGGTGCCACTAAACAGAAAGTTTATGGGTAGGGATCAGAAGTGAACTCTTAGTTTGGGAACTAACAAAATACAGCTATGGTAATGTTTCTCAAATGGTTCACAAGGGATCCTGAAATGTAAAGACAGCCTAAGAGGTATTACCCATCGTTTGATCCCAGAAAGGGCTGCATTGAGCTGGTAAGGCAGCCAGACTTCCAAGAAGTCTGAGTGATTTTACACTGAGAAATACATATTTTACTACAGAAGAGTGTTATTTGCATCTTTCAAATAGTCAACATTTATAACCAATCTTTCCTAGTGTCCTACTGGGAAATAGGATTTCCAGTTAAAAAAAAATTGTCAGTGATACAACTCATTATGACAGGAAAATACCTTATTCAAGAGTATTCCACAATCAGTTCTGAAAAATGCATTTTATTATGAAAAACTATTTAAAACAAGCTTAAACTTGGGAAAAAAAGAGACAGACATTAATTCACGCACATAAGAAATTCTTCTGAAGTAAAAGGTCACACAAGATTATAGAACAATCAGAGAAACAAACACTTCATCTTCTAGCATGTTTTAGCCTGGCAATCTCCCAGCCCTATGTTAGAGCGTAAGCCCTAGATTCTTAAGGTACCTGCAACACTCATCTTGGAGGCTTTTATTCATGTATGTATTTGATACTTATACACAGGGGATATTGACCTAGACAGCATGAACGCTCCTTTGTCTACACAGTGCAGGCTTCCGGTTTTGCGACATTCCAGTTGTGGTTTTGTGTTCTAGAATAACACTGTCTATCAAAGTTCAAGCAGCCTTATTTCAGACTCCATCCAAATCATCCACAGCTGTGCAGAAAATGCAATCACATTGTGCAAAAGTCAACTTCAAGTACATTAATTAAATGAAGCTAGAAATAACTCCAAACTCCTAGTAGTATTGTTCTACAAAGTGTATCCAAGCTAAATACAAACTCCTTAGGACAAAACACACTAATAGCATCACTTCTATGCTGAATGCAGCTAATTCTATCACAGAACGCTCCATCCACTCAAGTTCGGAAGAGGCAGGATACAAGATGTAGCAAGGATTAACGTGTGTACCTTGTAGAATAGCACGTTTTCCAATGCTAAGTCTCAGCATGTGTCACACAGGGTAAAAACACATTTAACTAAGGAAAAGAGGGTGTGTGTGAAGGTGTTCCCTATATTTTTATATTAAGAGCTGTCCTAAACAGAACAGCTAATCTAATGAATAGCATTTTCATTTAAAATTTAAAATTTACCAGAACTTACATTAAAAAAGGTGCTCTACTGTCATCACTGATACTGCTGAGAAGAAAAGCCTGTGCTGAGGTGGAATGACATTATTAGAACTGTGAGAATAACCTTCCAGAACAGGAAATTCTCAGCCTCTTCCCATCCAAGTTAGTGGCGTGGCCAGAAAGTAAACATCCAATTCATATTTAATGCCCGTCATGTCCAGCAGCAGAAAAGAGGCTCAAATGCATCAAGGTCATAAGTACAGGTACCAAGTCTTCCTCACCTGTTATCTTCCCTTCCTTGTTTTCCACCAGAAGAGGACAACTGACGCTAACCAAGTAGCCCATCTGCTCTTATCTACAGACAACTCCTAGCTGTCTATAGTAGCCTCCCTCCAGATTGTAAGGCCAGCTACAGATGCTAGCTTTGGTGCACCTTAGAGAGTCAACGCCTGATTAATGTCTCTAATGTGCTGGAATGATTTCTTCAGATTTCTACAGGCAAATTCGCCATTTATGTCAGTGACCTTAATCCAGTCGTAAGAGGCATTCCTACTCTGAACAGAATACTTCGCAAGACAGGCATTGGATAAGCCAATTTACTTTGAAGGGCAAGAGTTCTAGTATTTCCTTTTACTCAGGAAAAGCCCTCTGATCTAATTCTCCACTGTCTCTACTGAAGCTCCTGTGCTAAGAGGTTTCTGGCCAATGAAACCAGAAGTCTGAGAAGACAGATTTACTCATTCCTTGAATGAGTTTTCTTCTTCGTGTTTTACAGCACAGCTACGCCTCCTTCACAGCGGCTGGTGATCATGTTGGCAATTTCAGTCCAACTGTCCATATGAGGGTTATAAACTTCAACAGAGTCAGAGGTTACTGGAGCAGCAAAATCATGACTCGGAGCTCGGCCTCCTGAGGCATAAAGAAATCCATTCACAGCCACAACACAGACACCAGCTCTCGGTATCTTCATTGATGCAACTTCAACCCACTTTTCCTAATGAGAAGGTGAAAGAGTCAACAAGTAGTTTTAGGGTAAGCACCGACTCTGACAAAGTAACTTAAAGCTTAAAAAGTGAAACATATACAAAGAAAACTATGCATACACTTCACAGGCTCAAATATGGTATATGTACAGTATCAAGAGTGTTGTCAAGACTGGAATGGCAAACTTTCACAAGGGGTTGAAATCATGCTAGTCACTAAAGAACAGATCACATACTGCCTGTACACAACACCCCTCCCTTTCTTCAGTACTGCAAGATGCAGTCTGTCGCCAAAACAGACAATGGTACACAGTCTGAGGTGGGAAATAAAGAAAGGTATCGTTCAAGTCCAAAAGCAAAACGGAACAGTGCACTGATTACATTCTGCTTTTAACACTAGCTACTGTTCCAAAGAGCATCATGGAAACGAGCAATAATAGTCAGGAATAATTTCTTATCTTATTCAAAATCTTAAGTGTTCAAAGTGATTTTTCTAGTCATGCGGAAACACCACTACATTTTGATGCAGAAGAAAGACCCTGAAAAAGTAAGAGTTACCCTTTGTTGTAAAAGTTGAGGGATTTTTTTTTCCCCTTCTCATCAGATTATTGACCACTCTGTTGCAGAGGGGAAGTCTATTCCCCCATCTTAACCTGAACAAGTATTTACCAAACTACAGTACATCCATGCATCATCAGTATTTTGGTTTCCCAAAAGCATGTGTACAATCTCCGTAAACACTCCACTAAGTCAGATAACAAGATTCTACAGACTGGTTAGGACAGGCAGACCCTGAGGTCCGAAAAGGAAATGGAATTTCCGAAAAGGAAATGGAATTTCCAACTTTTTTGTTTTTTTAAGAAGGAAGCAGGCTACCTCTGAGGAATCTTACACAACGTTGATGCAATCTACATTTGTGAAAGAACAGGACTCTACCATACCTCTTCAAAGGAGTATCTTTCTACGGTAGCGAGTGCATCCTGAGATTCATTCCAGCCTCCCACAGCATAGATGCAATTGTTGAGAGCAGCCACACCAAGGTACGCTCTTCGGGTGCCCATTGGAGCAAGCTCAGACCAGCGTTTAGATATTGGGTCGTAGACATCAACAGATCGTAGCTCTACTCCTTCACTGCTGATACCACCAACAACATAAATCAAACCTGTAGAAACAGCGCTTTTCCTCTATTAGGTTTCATAATACAGAGATTCAAAAGACAGAAAATGTTTGTCACAAATTTCAGCCCAACATTAAGATGGTTTAAGAATGCCAGATAAAAGTCCTCCATTTGTCCAGTAGTAGCATACGTAAAGCTTTCAAGTGAGTAACTTGAGGCTCAAGCACAAGAAGCTCTGATCAAAGCAATAATTAATCAAGTGCAGGGGAGAGAATTCAGAAGGTTGCAACTGCTGACCAGGCCTGGATCAAACGCTTAATAAGCACATTTATAGATCCAAGTCTTTAGATAACCTGTGACAACTCTTCAGGTTGTCACAAAGACACACACAAACCCAAATATGGGAGGTAAATAAAAGCAGTATTAGGAAGAACAATCAACTGTGAAAGACTAGCTGGATAACCATACTGGCAGCCACGTAAAAACCATTTTCATAAGATAAAAGGCAAGAGACAGAGAACTTTATAGTCTTTAAGTCCTGTTGAATTAAAAATATGGTACTAGAAGGACAAATAAGTGAGGTACAAGCTTGCATGACTGACAGCACAGTACAAGACAAAGGTAAAAATTCATGACTGAAACATAAAGCTTCAAAATCCAGTGGCTCTTGGAGCTGTTTATGGATACAAACTTAACAATACCTTGCATTTCACAACAGCCAAAGCAGTAACGGGGCACAGTCATGCTTCCCACTACATCCCAAGTATTTTCTTCAGGATCAAATCTTTCAATTGTGTTGCCAATCTCTGCTCCAACCCAACCTCCTGCAAATAACAGCGAACTCATGAAAGAATTCAATGGCATGAAGCTGTGTGTTAGCTGCATTATAGATATATTGTGCACTGTTCCAGGACAGACTAATTCTGAAACAGCATGCAATCTATAATGGAAATAAGTTATAACTGGACAATGACTAATCCACAAAGATCTGGTATGCTAATGCTCATGTAAACAGCTGTTTTTCAAAACTTAAGTCTGCAAATTTGCAACAGCAAGATGTAATATTTAAGATTAAATCAATTTGCAAGTTCCATGAACTAACACCTTTAAAATTTACTTACCCAAAGCATAGATAGCACCATAGCACGTGCACACTCCCAGTCCGCAACGGGGATGGTTCATGGAAGCTACAGTGGTCCACTGCTTAGTAACAGGATCATAACATTCAGTACAGTCAAAAATCATTGAGTCCTTCTCACCTGTGTAACAACAGCAAGAACAGAGACAGGGGAAACACAATGTTTTGCACTGCAGATGTAGAAGCATTCTTCAACTTCTTCCAGGACAGGCAACAGCTGAATTCAAGATCTTTCTTTCAGCTAGCCAAACGGCCAAAGCAGCAAAAGCTTTGTTTATACCTCAAACTTAATCATCACCGGGAACAGCTTTCATCAACAGTTCCCCAAAACTTCGCTGAAAACATCAGAGGGGTGAACCACCATAGTGCTACATACTTCTTACTCTGCAGCACAACTGACAGGGTTTTCAAGACCAAAAAATGTGTTCTGTGGTGACAAAACCAGTATACATATGCATTCTTTAGTGATGGGCTGGTAGAGCTACTCACCACATCTTTGTGCAAACATACATAACAAGCCTTTCCAGGTAGGCAGACCACAAGTGGTCTGTCCTGTACTACGGTCTTCTACACTATGGGCTTCTGCTGGACTAGAGGTGAGAAAATAAATGCTATCAGTGGTGGTACACAAGGTCAGCAGAATATCCAACGTCTCTTAGCACACCTGCACGTGTCGATATGCTTACCTGTGAGGTACTATACCATGAGGGGAGAGCAGCTTAGTAAAAAATGGCCAACAGAGAAGCCCAAACAGGTATTCACAGAGCAGTGACGGTAGAGAACCAAGGAACCACAATTAAATTGTTATTATATTCAAGAGTTGTATTATCTACTGCTGAGTTCGTCAGAACCCCTTAAGGAAGAATAATTTAAAAAATCTCCATCCATGAGTTCTCTAGTACCCATGTAACAAAGAAAGCATCTTTCAGTTGTTACCTCCAATGGCATAGACCATTCCTCCTGCTACAGCCACCCCCAGCCCACTCCGGGCCTGGTGGAGAGAAGACACTGTGGTCCAGTAGTGGCTGAAGGTGTCAAATCGCTCCACACAGCTGAGGGCTCTACTGTCACTCCAGCGTCCTCCCTGCAGTCGGGTGTACCCACCTAGAAAGTAAGCAGAAAGATCATGACTAACAGCTTCCTGCTCACCCCAATGCTCCCATATCTAAACCACAGAAAAAGTTACAGTAACAGCCATTAGCCACTTTCAGAAGTAACTGGACTTCTCTAAGTAGCATTGTTTCTCTAGCACACAAAGAAGAACGGTTACCTTGAAGGTCACATAACTTACGCCTGAGCTGACTACTTCACTACAACAGTACAACCATTACTGTTCGCGTTCTCAGTAAAATGCAGAGACCAGCAAACAGCCTTTGCTATCTTAAGCTGGTGTTACTTCCCACAGGGTGAAACAATAGCATTCCCCTCCAATACAAAGCTCCAGCTTTGCTGAAAAATTGCAATTTCAAGTATTCCATCACATGAACCAAAGTATTCTGGATAGAGAAAACTTCAACCTTGAGAAGAACAAGGAGCGCGGTGCATTTGCATGCACCATTCCAGCAGCAAACCATGGGCAAATCCTCTGCTGATTTATAGCTTTCCATCCAAGCCAAATAATTTCTAGAAGGGAAATCTAGGCTACGAATGCCATGTCATAATGACAGGAAATGTGAATGCTACCCTTCTGTGCAATTCTAAGCAGAAAGCAGCTAACGTGGTAACTCAGCCAGATGAAATATTTTGCTATTTTAAAATCTTTTGGTTAAAAAAAAAATAAATCCAGTATCTCTTTTGATACTGCAATATGAGATACTACTTCATCATTTGTTTTACAAGGTTCAAACAGCCACATTCTAACCTACTGCATAAAGGTACTTCCTGGCTTTCCTCCGGGGACGACCTTTAGAGGCTTGCAGAAAACTGCTGACCTTGTTCTCTTTGGGAGGTTTACAGACTTCACAATATTCTTTCAACAGAGTTTGCAGGGCCACCCGAAGGCTGAAATCTGGAATACCTTGAGGAAAAAAACAGATGGCAAAAGACATAGTGAAAAATTACAGACCATAAACAACTCAGTTGTGGAAAAGTTACCAGCTTCTCCTAAAGCAGCACAAAAGTCAAGATTGCCTACTTTAATAGGGCTTTTTCAAAAGCATGTTTTTAGAGTAAGCTGTGCTCTTTTGTTAAAAAGGAGAATTTGTTTGGATACAGTAACTCTTTTCAATCACGATGCAATTAATTTTAAAAAGTCCATCAAAATCCAGTAACTCTGATTGACACACGGTTTGCTCAAATCCAAACACCTGATATTATTTCCTCCCTTCTTTCACTTACTTTCTATGTATTTTAGTAGCCTTTGTGCTGGTAGCAGAGGGAATCGAACAGGCTCCAGTACCTCTACGACGTATTTTTTTCTTTTTCCCACATCCTTCAAAATCCATTGCATCGCCGCGATGAAAACCTGGTACTCGTCCTCGATGCTGAGGTCCTCGCTTCGCAAGATCTTGATCAGCTGCTCTTTGGTCAGCGCCAGGAACTCCTCCCCGCTCTGCACCTCCAAGAAGTGCGCCTGGATGTAGCTCTCGGTGAACTCCATCAAGTCGTGACAGGCGAGCTGCTCGGAGAACTGGAAGAGGCCGATGCAGTTGAGCGGGTCGATCTGCCCCTTCAGGAACTCGCAGCAGAGCTCCACCACCTCGGTGAGCTGCAGCATGTCGGCGGCGACGATCAGCTCCTGGACGTTGTGCTCCCCGATACTGACCGCCCCTGCGGGTGGGCACACCTCAGCGGGGCTCCGCTCCAGCCTGCGGCCGCGGGCAGCCGGCCCTCGCCGGCCCCCCACCGGCCCCCCGAGCCTTTACCTGTGTAGATGAAGTCGAGGAGGGTGTGGAAGGTGCCCGCCTCGACGCCCGCGATCCGCACCACCTCTCGGCCGGACTCCTTCATGCCCCCCGCGAAGAGCGCCGCGAAGTAGGGGCTGCTGGCCGCCAGCACCAGCCGGTGCACGGCGAACGCCTCCGGGCCCACCTCCAGCCGCACGTCGCAGAAGCTCTGCCCGGCCCGCAACCGGTTGATCTGGGCCAGGAGGAGGCGGGCGTGCCGGTCGGAGAAGCAGCTCCCGCCGCCCTTCGCCGCAGCAGACGCCATAGCGGTTCCGGAGGCGGCGGCGTCTTCCCCGCCCCGCGGGGCAGCGCCGGCGCATGCGCAGCGGCGTCCAGCTCCGCCCCGCGAGGCAGCGTCCAGCTCCGCCCCCCGTGGCGCATGCGCGATGGGGCCATAGCGGGAGGGCGCGATTGTCCTGCTGAGGCGGGAACGGTAGGCGGCTGGGTTGGCGTTCGTTAGGGAGGTCCGTGCTGAGGTGTCCTGTGTGCGGAGCACTCTTCGCCCTCAGCCGGCGTAGGAGGGGGATCGACCCTGGTTGGGGTACGCCTGTCCGATGCTTTGCTTATGTGCTTGCATGGTCACTTGGCCCTGTGGAGCCTCTTCGACCCCATGGGTGCCTCCCGCCACCGCACCATGAGCTCGCTGCCTACTCTGTGAGGAGCTTGTGGTTAAAGCTGGTCCCCTGCTAGGTTCGCTGACTCTGCCTGGTGCTGAGGTAACCGGTGAACGGCAGATGTGCTGCCACCATATTCACTGCCTTCACAATCTCTGTCCTTCAGCCACATTCCCCTCAGGCCTGCTTCGGAGACTGGATTCCTAGCTACCTTAATCTGCACTCATGAGAGACAAACATGGCAGCGTTGGGGAGAGACCACAGCTACCATCTGTCTGGGGGAACCCCAGAGAGGCCTGTCATCACCTCAGGGCTGTGGTATCAGGGCCAGCACTGACTGGAGGCAGAGCCAGCCCACGCACCTCCTTTCCCTATAGTGTCGTGCCACGTGTGGGCCTTCCTCTTCATTCCAGCACTATGTTTTGTCACAGTGTCCTGTAGCAGTACCATGTGGGCCACTGGGGTCAGCACGGATCGTGAGGCAGAGCACGCTTCCGCCTTAGTCTGTATAATTCACTGAGTCACTGGATGCCTGAGCACTGACTGAGGGATGAGCATCACGTACCGAGTTACACGCACATGGTCACTGGGTCCGGCAGAGCTGGCACTGATTCTGAGAGAAAAGCATCCCTCCTGAGTTTTCCACAGCTGTTCCAGCAACGTGACATGCAGCCAAAGCAAAAAGCAATCAGAGAGCCTCTTGGAACGCTTCCATATCTATTTACTGTGAGACTGGGAAATAAAAACATGTCTCTTGCAGTTACAATGGTCATGGCCCCTCAGGCTTTTCTCATGATTCTGTGTTTCATTGTAATAACTTCTAAATGTGCTTCTGGAAGGAATCTGAATAGTGATACTCTCTGGGGACTGTTGGTTCGTCTGTTCATCAGCATTACATTCTTGACAGCAGAGTGGTAAAATTACCTTTCAAGCTGGTCTTAAAAAAAAATACCCATAGAAAATACAGATCTAGATAGAAAAATAAGGTTTCTGCAAGCGCACGCAGTTCGATGCATGTGGATATAACACAGTGTGAATTTTAAGCTAGGCCAATAAATGTGTTGAGATTTTTCTTTCATTGATGAATCAGCAAAAGAAACCAGACCCCTCTCGTGCTGACATTTTATTCATCGGAAGTGGCCTGTGAGTAAAAGGCTTAGAATTCTCCTAAATGCCAGTCGCTCAGTCGCTGGCTGATGTCAGCTGTTAGACACTTGGCCAGTAGTAGGATTTCACACCATAGCGCCAAATTTACAGACAAAAAATAGCGTTGCTGAGACTGCTAATTTTGCCCCGAAGCCCTGTCCTGTACTGTATTAATGCGGTTCAGTGGTTCTGCTTCCAGAAGAGGGCACTGCTTCAGCATGTTTCTTCTGCGACCACACAAAATCGGTGCAAGATGGAGCTAATGCTCCCATATGCTATTGTGCATCTCCCAAAACAAGCTGTAGATTTTCCGGAATAAGTCTCAAAGTGCATTTGACAGTGTGAAATTGCACTGTGTAATTAGGAGCCTTTTGATTAACTAACACCAAGCATGACAGACACTGCAGTGACAGAATTAAGAATGTCTTAAATTTTCATTTAGTAGGCTCCTAATGTGATATTTGCCAACAAGCCAGCGGAATGCTGACTGACATATAGGACAGGCAACAAAAAAGGCATGCCTTGAGCTCCTCAACATGTCCCACTGTACAGAAGTGCTGCTGTCACAGTACCAAACCCCCCCAGTGAGAAGAATCTCACAAAGAAGCTATTTAGGGTTCCTCTTGAAAAAACCCTGTGCTGTGTCAGAGCGCCATGAAGCATTGCAGTCCTCCCTGGGTCATCCCACAGAGGCCCACGGCTGCTCAGATTTCCCAGAGTGAAGGCTTCTCAAGTAAACCTTTCCAGATGCCTGTTCTGCTGAGCTAAGGTGTCTGTGCTCCCTCTCTCAAATCCTGCAGATGGTGCTGTTTCTACAGGAGGATACGTATGAACATGCAACAAATGTGAATGGCTAAAAGGTATTGCATGTGTGGGTGTTGTAGTTTTCCTCTGTTACAGGCAGATCTTTTTCAGACAGAAGGTTTTTTTTTTCCTTGAACGTCATAAAGATGGAGGGCTTTTAGTCTCAAAAAAAAAAAAACCTAAAAGAAAAATAATTTATTTGAAAGTGCAGTTTTGCCTGTCCGCCTTAGTCAGAAGCCTGTCCTATACCTATAGCTTTGGGGATCATGTTGACTTAGCACTCAAGCAGTATCCATACCAGACTTGGCTGCTAAAATTCTCTCTTGCAGAGAAGACATGAAACTCAGGCCTTGACCATTTGTAGGTGTGACAAACCCTGTGAGATGTTTTGTGATAGGGAGCCACTTTCCATGAAAGTCAACCACAGTGTGCCAGGTCGAATTCCTCTCCCAGTTTCAATGGGTATGAAATCTTCACTTCCTGTTCCAAACCGGAGTGCATCTCTGCACTTTGTCTTCTCTGCTCAGGCATCTGCTCCAATCTTTCAGTGGTATAGTCAGTTGCAGTTTTAATTACTAATTGCCCACTTTATTTACTACTTGTATTTTAATGGGCTTAGCTTATCAGATGGGAGGTGTTGGACAGCCTCACCAAAATGGGAGGGAGTTTACTTTCTGTTTTAGTGTCCAGGTCACAAAACCCTCGTAGGATACAACCATTTTTGCTCCAATTCCCTAGGTTTCTTAAGGACTTGAACTGAAAATTCTCCCAGGGAAGCCAAAATTGCAGAAGTACAGTGGCACCAAGAGTTTATGAGGAATAGATATATCTCTAGTGCACTGAGCTACATCTCTTATACTTCCAAGAAACCTTCTCTCTGTTAAGGCCTGTGTTTGCCCAGGTGTCCTCTTTACCCTGGGTGCCACTGCATGCCCAAGGCAATGATGCAGATCAGCAGTCTCTGCTGATGCACAGTTTAGTGGAGGGGTAGTGTTATGTGCTGCTTGATGAAGAGTACACCTGTCCAAGCCATGAGCCGCCAGCTTCTCTAGCAGGACGCTGTGGGAGACAGTGTCAAAGGCTTTACTAAAGTCCAGGTAGAAACATCCACAGCCTTTACCTCGTCCACTAGGCGGGTCACCCTGTCATAGAAGGAGATCAGGTTGGTCAGGCAGGACCTGCCTTTCATGAAGCTGTGCCAGCTGGGCCTGATCCCCTGGTGGTCCTGCATGTGCTTGGTGATCTCACTAAAGATGAACTGCACCATAACCTTCCCCAGTACAGAGGTCAGGCTGACAGGCCTGTAGTTCCCTGGATCCTCCTTCCAGACCTTCTTGTAGATGGCCGTCACATCGGCAAGCCTCCAGTCATGTGGGACGTCCCCTGTTAACGAGGACTGCTGGTAAATGATGGAAAGTGCCTTTACAAGTGGTTCCATGGTGTAATGGTTAGCACTCTGGACTCTGAATCCAGCGATCCGAGTTCAAATCTCGGTGGAACCTGGTACTTAGTAATCAAAAGGGGCCTCATGGCACTGGGTGACTGGTTGAAGGATTATGATTGTTATCCTCAGAGGCTGGTGCCATCAGTGGAATTTTGGATATTTTGACCATGGGGAAAAAGAGTCTTCCAAATGAGTTGGCAGGGCTTATCGAGTGGGGTTCAAAGGGGGAGGGGAATGTAGCCAGGCCCACCAGAGAGGAGTCTAGGGGTGGTGTGCTAGGGTTGGGGGTGAAATGATAGTCCAGCTCAAGTACATCTATGCCAATGCATGCAGCATAGGAGGAGCTGGAAGCCATTGTGCAGCAGGATAGCTGTGACTTAGTTGCCATCACAGAGATGTGGTGGGATGACTCACATGACTGGAGTGCTGCAATGGATGGCTATAAGCTCTTCCGAAGGGATAGGCAAGGAAGGAGAGGTGGTGGCGTGGCTCTGTATGTTAGGGAGTGCTTTGATTGCATAGAGCTTAGTGACTTTGATGATAAGGTCAAGTGTTTATGGGTAAGGATGAGGGGGAAGGCCAACAAGGCAGACATCCTGCTCAGGGTCTGTTATAGACCACCCAAGCAGGATGAAGAGGTAGATGAAGTGTTCTACAAGCAGCTGGAGGAAGTATCACAATTGGTTGCCCTTGTTCTCATGGGGGACTTCAACTTACCAGATGTCTGCTGGAAATACAACACAGCAGGGAAGAAACAGTCTAGGAGGTTCCTGGAGTGTGTGGAGGATAACTTCCTCACGCAGCTGGTAAGCGAACCTACCAGGGGAGGTGCCTCACTTGACCTGCTGTTTACAGAGAAGGACTGGTGGGAGATGTGGTGGCTGGAGGCTATCTTGGGCTTAGCAACCATGATATGATTGAGTTCTCGATTCTTGGCAAACTAAGAAGAGGGGTCAGCAGAACCACTACCATGGACTTCTGGAGGGCAGACTTTGGCCTATTCTGGGCACTGGTTGGGAAAGTCCCTTTGGATGAAGTACTGAAGGGCAAAGGGGTCCGGGAAGGCTGGGCTTTCTTCAAGAAGGAAGTCTTGAAGGTGCAGGAGCAGGCTGTCCCCAAGTGACGCAAGACAAACTGGCGGGGAAGACGACCAGCCTGGCTAAACAGGGAACTTCTGCTGACACTCAGGAAAAAAAGGAGAGTCTACTGCTTTAGGAAGAAGGGGCAGGTAACACAAGAAAAGTACAGAGACCTCGTTAGGTCTTGCAGGGAGAAAATCAGGCAAGCAAAAGCCCAACCAGAACTCAACCTGGCCACGGCTGTAAGGGATAACAAAAAATATTTTTACAAATATATCAACAACAAAAAGAGAATCAAAGAGAATGTTCATCCTCTATTGGATGCAGAGGGGAACATTACAACTGAGGATGAGGAAAAGGCTGAGGTACTAAATGCCTTCTTTGTCTGTCTTTCACAGTAAGACCGGTTAACCCCAGGGTACTCAGCCCCCTGAGCTGGAAGGCAGGGATGGAGCACGGAATAAACCCCTCATAATCCAGGAGGAAGCAGTTTACGACCTGCTGCTCCACCTGGATGCTCACAAGTCTATGGGGCCAGATGGGATCCACTCGAGAGTACTGAGGGAGCTGGCAGAGGAGCTTGCCAAGCCACTCTCCATCATTTACCAGCAGTCCTCGTTAACAGGGGACGTCCCACATGACTGGAGGCTTGCCGATGTGATGGCCATCTACAAGAAGGTCTGGAAGGAGGATCCAGGGAACTACAGGCCTGTCAGCCTGACCTCTGTACTGGGGAAGGTTATGGTGCAGTTCATCTTTAGTGAGATCACCAAGCACATGCAGGACCACCAGGGGATCAGGCCCAGCTGGCACAGCTTCATGAAAGGCAGGTCCTGCCTGACCAACCTGATCTCCTTCTATGACAGGGTGACCCGCCTAGTGGACGAGGTAAAGGCTGTGGATGTTTCTACCTGGACTTTAGTAAAGCCTTTGACACTGTCTCCCACAGCATCCTGCTAGAGAAGCTGGCGGCTCATGGCTTGGACAGGTGTACTCTTCGCTGGGTAAAAAACTGGCTGGATGGCCGAGCCCAGAGAGTTGTGGTGAACGGAGTTAAATCCAGTTGGCAGCCAGTCACTAATGGGGTTCCCCATGGCTCAGTGTTGGGGCTGGTCTTGTTTAATATCTTTATCAATGATCTGGATGAGGGGATTGAGTGCACCCTCAGTAAGTTTGCAGATGACACCAAGCTGGGCCGGAGTGTCAATCTGCTCAAGGGCAGGAAAGGTCTACAGAGGGACCTGGACAAGCTGGATTGATGAGCCGAGGCCAATTTTATGAGGTTTAACAAGGCCAAGTGCCGGATCCTGCACTTTGGTCACAACAACTCCATGCAACACCACAGGCTTGGGGAAGAGTGGCTGGAAAGCTGCCCCGCAGCGAAGGACCTGTGGGTGTTGGTTGACAGCCGGCTGAACATGAGCCAGCAGTGTACCCAGGTGGCCAAGAGGGCCAACAGCATCCTGGCTTGTATCAGGAATAGTGTGGCCAGCAGGAGCAGGGATGTGATCGTGCCCCTGTACTCAGCACTGGTGAGGCTGCACCTTGAATACTGTGTTTAGTTTTGGTCCCCTCAGTACAAGAGGGACTTTGAGTTGCTGGAGCATGTCCAGAGAAGGGCAACGAAGATGATGAAGGGTCTGCAGAGCAGGTCTTATGAGGAGAGTTTGAGGAGCTGGGGTTGCTTAGTCTGGAGAAGAGGAGGCTGAGGGGAGACCTTATCACTCTCTACAAATACCTGAAAGGAGGCTGTAGTGAGGTGGGTGTTGGCCTCTTCTTCCAGGTCACTAACAATAGAATGACAGGAAATGGCTTCAAGCTGCATCAGGGGAGTTTTAGATTGGATATGAGGAAAAATTTCTTTACTAAGAGAGTGGTCAGACAGGCTGCCCAGAGAGGTGGTAGAGTTGCCATCCCTGGAGGTATTTAAAAGACATGTAGATGTGGCACTTCAGGGCATGGTTTAGGAGCCATGGGAGTGTTGGGTTGATGTTTGGACTTGATGATCCTAGAGGTCTTTTCCAACCTTAATGATTCTATGATTCTCTGATTCTGTGATTCTATGAATTTGCAGCCCCTGGTAGGGTTAAGATGAGAGAGGCAGCTGGAGTTCACACTCCTGCAACATGGAGGAGAGAAGAGGCTACCTGGGTACTTTAAATGTATTTCTCAAAAGCAATGGTGGTTAACTCATTACCACCCCAGCGGGACTGGTTATCATGTTGTCTACTCAGTTAAAAGCCTCTAATGAGCTACAGGCACTAGACTCTAATTAGATACCTGCATAAACCTGTTGCCAGCTTACATTTTTACGTAATAAATAAGCTTCAGTGGATGAAGAAGCTTCCCTTCAGGGTCTGAATGTTTCACAGCTCAGTGGGTAAAGGCATTGTGCTTCACAGTGAGATCACACATTTTCCAGACTTAAGCCAGGCCTGAGAACACTCTCTCTTGGCAGGTTTGGGCCAGACCCAAGAGCTATTACCTTCATTCCTGTGAGGGTTAATGAGTCTTGATGATTATGTGTGTGTGTAGGGTAGAAGTCTGAACTGGAATCGACCCAAAGATGGAGAGCAAGATGGGTCCCCAGAGGTAGCCTTTCTGCACAGGCAGCCCCAGAATATAGGGCTTGTCTGAAAACTTTGTATGTTTTCACACCACCAGCAAGGTGGTGATGGCTCTGTCTGTTTCTCAGCTGAACTGTTAATGGCTAGGGAAACTGTAAAGCTTACTGAAGTGCTATGCTGAATGATTCTCTTCTCGTCTTTAGAAGCCTTTGTGAACTCTTTTGTCTGTCTTGGAATTTGTAATTAATTATTTTTTATTACTTTCACTGTAATATGGCTTCACGTAAAGGTGACAGTAAGGTAACGGCCTGATATCAGAGTCGTCAGTCCAGAGAAGTTTAACATTCTTCAACTGGGTATTGAAAAACTCTCCTGAGTACCTGCATTGCACCAAAGGTACTGAGAAGCAGGCTATGCTAGACAGAGTCCAACTGAACAGGGTGATGCCCTCCAAAGACCAGCCATACCCTGGGGACCCATCTGGCAGGCAGCAAAAAGTGGGGAGCATGTCTGAGCTGCAAGAGCCTCCAGAGGGAATGTGGCATTCCCAGTGAGTAATGCACAGATAATGGCTTGTGGTTTCAGGAGCACTGGCAGTATTTCACTGCTGTGTGCTCCAGGCTTCACCTTCACAATAGTTTTGGGTAGAAAGGTGATTGGTGTGTGATAAAAAGTAATGAAAAAGGGAAAATACTTTTTCCAGTCTTAAAGTATGCCCTAGTGATGAAAGAATTGTGTCATCTGACCTACCTGTGTGGAGAGGTTCATGTTCTGGGTACACTTACCTAGCAGGAAGCATGGAGGAATTCCAGCGAAACTGGGAGTGTTGTGCAACACACGTGGCTACAGTTCCCCACCAGTTAGAAGGTTCTTGTGTTTAAGCCATAGATCTGGAGCAATTCCAGGCAGGCAATCTGATTTAAAGTAAACATCCTGGATGCAGTGTGTCATATACTAGCACAATATTGTTTTAGTCTTTCTCATTTCTCCTGTGGGAATAATCATTCCATGAAGAAGGAAAGTGATCTAATGAGAGAATTAACTCAAGAGCTTGAACACTGAATTAATCACAGCTGTCTGAGAGGGGAACCAAGGCAAACTCCGCAGAGAGCTCACTGCATTTCCAAGGAAGGAGGCCAAAACAATACTAAGACTTGGATAGCAGTTGGTGATCAAAACAGAGGCAGGAGAGGTATGCTTTTAGTAGCTACAGGGAAGCAAAACTGTGCAGCAGAGAGCGTTTTCCTCACTTCTATGAGAAGTTAAATCTCAATAGTAGGGGATCGCTGCAACTTTTTACTAGAGCTGTTGAAAACTGCCAGATTGTTGGGGTCTGATCCTTGCTGTGTCCTTACACTTATCTGAAGTAGGTGATTGATTTCCTAGCTTGGCTCTTTTTTCACCATTGTCTAGAGTTGTCTTGCAGCTTCACACTGAATTAGACCTGCTCGCTAAGCTGACTTTATCAAAGGAGCAGGTCTTTTTTTGCCAAAAGGAAAAATGAGTTGTGCTTGAGAATTATCAGTCTTCAGGCATGTGGGACTTTTAGTCTTGCCGTTAGTAAAGTCTGGCAATGTTTCAAATTGTAATCCAAATCCTAACGCTTTTTGGACTCTTCACTTAACTCTTCTTGTCTACATCATCGTGTTCCCTTGGATAATATAGTAGAGCAAACACACAACAGACTCATGAATTGTCTATAGCATGTAGCATTTTTTTAAGTAACTCCATCTTATGCAAACCTTTTGAACAGGAAAAAAGGAAGGAAAATAACCATAAAATGTGCATAAATGCAGCTAATTTTATTCCCTTTATTTTATATAGTCATTAGATTTAGACCAGGAGCATGTTTGCTCTCCTAGAAGGTATTGTACTTGCGTTGACAGGGCTTGTGAGATGATTTCAGTAAGAAGATGGATAGAGTTAAACTCTGCCGGATACCCACCACATTCCACAGCCTGTGTGTGCAGTGGGGTCATTCCAGAAGCAGCGCCTCCATGGAATATGAGATATATACGTCAGGAACTCCATGAGTAACTGTTAGTAGGATGTCTGCAGGTCCTGCATCTGCTTGCTTTGTGAGTCAGGACATCCAGGGCTCCACATACACTGAAGCCTTTCACAGTTAAAACTTCCACAGAGTAACATTTCAACTGTAAATGGCATAGGCTGCTGCTATGCATCCCAGCTCCTTGGCTGCTCTGCTGTTCCCTTGCCATGTATTCCCTGGACGAATTTTTCCCTTGATTTACCTTTCCTCAGTGCAAGTGTTTTTCATCTCCCTTTTCAGAATTTCACCTTTGGGGCTTGGACTAGTTCTCTGATTAGAAAGATCGTTTTTATTCTAATCTTGTCCTTTATAGTGCTTGCAAAATCTGTACTTCATTCTCAGAGTAAACAAAAGGGTTGACTAGAATCAGAACAGACCCTTTGGCATTCCTTACAGAAGATCTGTCTGAGATTAATGACAACATACTTATAGTAATATTTTAATATATTTTTAAACCAGTTGTGCACCTGTGTTACGGTGATTTCATTTGTGCTTTGGTTTTCTCAGTTTGCTTACCAGAATGTTACACCAAATGTTATCAAAACCCTTAAAAAGCTGTATCTCATCTATAGCTTTCACTTTTTCTGCAGGCTTGTTATCTCTCAGCAAGGGAAACTGCACTGTTTTGACACTGTTTGTCTTAAATAATCTAACATAACTTTTATAATTTCGTTATCCTTCAAGGTACGTGGAAATGCATTGTTTAATAACTTGTTCTATTTTTTGGAATCTGAGGTTTTTGCAATATTTTATTTAATAAAATCTCCTTTATAATTTTTGCATAGTAACTTTTGTCCAAGGATCACCTTACAAAGATCAACTCCATTTGCAGTGTGGAATAAGGCTCTGAAACAGAACTTGTCCGTGCTAGTCCTAGTTCTGTAACACTTGCAATGATCAGATAAGTCTCTTACTGACTCTCCCACTGACTCAGTTTGCTTCTCACTACTTATTTTCCTCTCAGGTATATTTTGAAGATTAATGAATATTTATAAAATGCTCTGAGTGAAACCTGCACATGAAAAATGCAACAGAAGTTGAAAATGTCATCATTACTGATGCTTATTATTTTTTAAAGAGGAAGCTATATTGCAATCAATATCCATGGAGAATTATGAACTATAAAAATAGAGTGAGGGCTCAAAAGGTACTACAGTAAATTGTGGCTGTCACAACTACACTGAAGGTGAAAGCAGCTGAGGAGCCTGATGAAGAAAGCCTTGCAGTGGCACAAGATACAGTGGGCAAGTTTTGTTAATAATGCTTAGTATTGAAATGTATGTAGGATGCAGTATTTGTATTACAGAAGGATGATGAAATCCTTTTCAGCCTGCAAGTAATTAAAGATGACGTTCATCATCATAAGTAACATTAAAGCAGCAGGCTCAGATAACCTGTACTAAAGAGCTCTAAAAGAACTGTCAAGAAAGATCTCATTTGTAATAATTCCTGGCATTTTGGTGAAATTTCAGGAGACTCATAGTATTGTGCCAATGTTTAAGGAAAGAAAATTAAATAAACAGAGCAAGCAGGATGACCCAGCCAGCTGTGTTATGGTTAACGTGACACCAGTCCTAAGTATCACAGCACAAAAACTGATACTTAGCCAGGTAGTAAATAAGTCAATAATTGGCAATAATCTTTATTTTTATCAATATCGCCTTGTTGATAAATCCAATTTAATTTATTGATAAAGGTTTTAAGTCTGTTTCCTACAGATTAGTGGAAGAACGTGTTTCACAACATATTTCACAAAGCATTTGATCTACCATTGTGACATTTCGATAAAGATCTTAGTTGAGTCTGATGTCACTAAATACAGAGATATTTCAGTTGCCTGGGCCAGCGTGGGTCCGGAAGCAGGGCATGCGCTTTTGAGCTGTGTTGCACAGCAGGCACTTACCAAATCAGGTCAGCATTAGCTGGGGATGTCTGCAGCCATCAGTAACTTGGATCTTTCTTTCCCCTGGTTCACCTTCACGGTGTATTGTTGTAGTCTGATTTTTAGTGCTTTGTGTTACTTTTAATTTTGTTTCATCTGAGTTATCCTAGCCTTTTGGTAAATGTAAAATCACCACTGATAGCATTTCAGAGTGGCACAGAGATTGCCTAAGATGTAAATTACTGGGAGTATAAAGCAGCTAGACAGAATTGTACAACATAGGGAGGATATTTATGACTGGAGAAGGGACAGAGAAGAACTGTAAATATGATTTAAGGAGAGAGGGAATGTCTTATAATGATGTATGTAAACTAAATAGAGCTAAGAGCTCATTGCTAAGAGCAATTTCATCTAGTGTATATGCTGCTGAGCAGAGAAGCAATGCTGAGTACTGAAAAACTCTTTAATACAACAGCCTTTAGCAAAAATAGTGGCTGAAAGCTGAAACAACAAATGTTAAATTAAGGATAATCTTTAACACTGAGGAAACATTATCAGGTGCACTGGAATTCTCCATTATTTAGAGTTTTAAATCGAGACTGAAATTCTTTCTGGATGATAACTTGTATCGGAACAAAGCATATCTATCTACAGATCTGGATCAATGAAAAAGTGACCAAGAAGTATGGGACAATTTCTGGGCTAGGGACAACTGAGTAGTTCTTGACTTTTTGGCTTAGAAAAGAGATGACCTAGAGGAAATATGGTAGCCCTGAAAAATTATTGGGGTCATAAAAGAGTTAAATGGTTTGCTTAGGGTACATCATGAGTCAGTGGGAAAGTTATGAATAGGAGTGAAATGGTCTTGGTCCCTTAGCTGCTGTAGGACCCAGAGCTGTTCAAGGGCATGCAATAACCAGTCTCACGGGTCATCCTGAAACTAAGCATGGAAGAATTGTTTGTTGAGAGTGCTTTCAGGAGTAATTTAGCCAGAGCAAAGAGAATAAAGTGGGATGGAAAGTAAATGAGCAGAGACGCAGGCAGAGACAATTGTGCTCTACTTAACAAAGAACAGGAAGGAAATCTTTGGCCATGATGACACAGAAAAAGTTGGTGTTATGGTAGTGAGGGGATAATTCTTGAATATTGAGCATAGCAAAAAAAATAGTAGGAAAATTTCTGCTCTGATTTGGGTGCAATAAGGACAGGAAAGAACGCAGCTGGTGAAATAGGGGGAAAAAGACTGTCAGAGCTTTACAGAAGACCAAATTCTTGTTCTTTCTTTTCAAACAGTAGAACTGACAAATTGACTTAGCATGAAATACAGATGTGGCAAAGTATCGTTTTAAAATCAGTTCAGTGCTGGCAGGAATTATTCCATTGTTAAATATACTGAGAAGCTGGTTGGAAGCAGAGCATGACCTCATGGGTCTAGCATTACTATTGCAGCTGTGTGAAACCATTCAAATAAATAAACAGCCTGCTGAAGAAAGTGCGCTGGGTTTTGAAGATTCTCCTAGCTTAACAGGCTGTGACAAGTCATTGTTTTAACTGTGGGCCAGATCCTTAAATGCTGTAAGGTGCCTAGCTCCACAGCAAGCACTGAGATGATGCTGATTTTCACAGTTCAATAATCTGAGCCCCCAAATTTTATCCTTCTCATGGTTTCCCTGGTGATGTTACTATGAAAGGCTGTACAGAAAGGCACAGACCTGTCCACTCTACAGCGATGTCAGAGGGAGTATGGGTGCATAAGTGAAAGCAGGATTTCATTCATCCTTACCTGGCGAGTTCCTCTGGGACTGGTGCAGGTTTTGGTTTTACTTTGACCATAACAATGATGATGGGAAGCAGAACTACTGATGGGAGAAACATGATTGGGGCCCTCCCTGACACTTCTGTTTGTCAGAGACCATTCTGTTTGGAAGCATTCAGTGGGATCAATTGCACCCCAAATTATGCTTCAAATTCATATTGTAGGAGGCTTTTGTACTGCTGTTGTTTAAGGTAAAAGCCCAGTGCAACAGACCGTCATACTGTATATGGGCAATATATGGATTTAGGGATTTATCTAGTACACCACAATCCCCCATTTTGCAAGGACGTTCTTGAGATACAAAGTAATACATTTTCAGTGGTCAGCAGCCAGGCTCACTGACCTATTTCTGCCTGCAGCATTTCTTTATCTGAGCAGAGCCAGGTGCAGAGGAACTGGTGACAGGAGTGCTGTGTGCCTATGCTAATGAAGGGCTTTGGTCAAAGACTTGGCCCGTTACTGGCAGGGCCTTTCAGAGGTCTCTAGTTTTTGCTGTTCCACCTTAAGACAGCAGGAGCTGCTTGTGCCTCTCCTCTTTGAAAGTCAACCCCTGGATGTTACCTTCAGGCTTTTAGCTGTTCGGTTCAAGTCACAAGATTACACCTGTGCTAACCTGTCTGGGAGCTTTGTGATGCAGATGCAAACACATCAAAGAAAGATTAATATAACCAGCCACTGATTTATTATGTTCTAGGAGGTAAGGGATAAAGCAGGCTGGCATGATGCTCTGAGCCCAGCCTCCACGAAAATTTATCTTGTCCTGACATACACCCACCACCATTTATCTTATCTGTTCCCCTTCCTCTCTCTTTAGTTTCTCAAACTTCAGGAGTTTCTTTTGGCAGGCATGCTCCTCGCTGCTGCTGCTGCTGCTGCTGCTGGAGCTTTCCTCTGAGCTTTCGGAGAGGAGGTACTTGATTGCCATCATGTCCTTCTTGTTCATTTGCAAGCAGAGGCAGGAGGATTCGCTCACCTTAAATGACTGCCCCCACATATTCTGGCACATGTCAGTCCCATTTGCATACATCTGTGTGTCAAACGAGAAAAGTATCAATTGAATTTAAAAAGAAAGGAGTTAATGTGTATGAAATGAATAAAAATTTATAGCTTTTTAAATATTGGTACTAGATTATAAAAAAGCAGTCTGCAGTCATCTACTGCCTTGCTGTGTGCCATGCTTCATTACTTCTGAGAGATCTTAAAATGTTTTCCAGTCCCACATCTGGCAAAAGAGATTTGGCTGTTGTGACAGCAAGTGGTTACACAAAGTGCAAAGTGATCAACAGCCAGCCCTTTGTTTCCACCCTGGGGCTGACAGCCCAGCTAGCGTTCTGGGTCTGACAGACCAAAGCTCTGTGTGACAGCCTGTACAACTGTAGCATGTCAGGACACTCTGACATGGCTCGGGATCTGAGTACTGCTGAAAGCGCCAGACTGAGTGTTTTGAATATGGGAATATCTACAGGCTAGAGACAGCCCCGTGGAGTCACGGCTCTGTGGGATCTCACTGTGCCTGCTGCAGCGTACATTGTGACTGGGCAGGACCTCACAGACAAAGAGAAGGGACGTAACTTAGAAACTGCTTGAAGAAAAGAAGTTTTTTTTTCAAGCCTTCAACGTGCTTCGTCCAGTGGTGCAACAGCCTTTCTGGCTCAAGAAATTGTAAACTGCAGCTTCTTTCACTCTCTGCAACTGAATCTGTCCTGTTCTTGATACTACATTGCTTTGTAAGGCCTGTGTCACAGGACCTGTGCAACCAAGCAACAAGGATATTTCTTGTTTGCCCAGCTCACATTGTGATGACCTTATTCCTGTCCAGCTTGGGTTTGCCTAAGAGTATTAACTTAGGAGTTATCACGTCCAGCCACAGGGTGGACAGGATATATGCTTTATCTTGCCTGCATTTCTCCCACGTGTTTGTGGTTGAAGTTCAATCTTTTCTGTTTCTGTAAAGGAAGCTTTAGGTACTCCCAGAAACAAAGCTAAGAATGAAGTTGGGGGTGTGAGTGATGGTGGGAGTAGAAGCCCTGGGAATTAAGGAGTGGGAGTGTTAATGACCAAAACAGCGGACCAGGCAGCAGGACTGCTGGGTTCCATCACTGACTGATTCACCTTGACCATGTCACCAGCATCTCTCTGAAGGAAGCCGTGTTTCTTCTGTAATAGTACAAGCAGCCCTTGCACATGATGCTGATTCTTGAATCCTACAGCATTTCTCTAGTGCTGTAATTTCTGGGTGGTATGCTGGTTTACCGTCATCATCAGCTCATATACAGATCTGACACTGAATCTCGGAGAAGGTGCCCTGTGTTTGTGGTTGGGAGACTTCTGCATAGAAGCAGTTCTGTGTGAAAAAAAATTAATTATTACAGATTTAAGTCTATTATGTGGAAGTGGGACTCGCCATCTGTAGTCCTGAAGCAGCTTCTGCTCCACCTATTTTCCACAAGAAGTTCTTATGAGATGTCTCCCTGTCTCCCCACATGAAAAACTATGTTGACATATACTGTGCAGGAAGGTAGATGAGAAGAAATCATAGTCATTGCTTTTGCCCTAGAAATCTGTCCTTTGTGAATAATACAGAGTCCATTCCGAATAGCCTCAAAGACTCTGTAGTGTGTAAAATAGCTTTTCAGTTCACACTGTCTCTAACCAGGGCTCGCTCCCTGGATGCTGCAGTTGCTAGAGGAGGAGTATGGAGCTGGGCTAGTGCGCTGGGAGCAATGCAGAGTCAGAAATGGAAAGATTGCTGTGTCTAGTTCTCTTCTTGTGTTCTCGGTGCAGGCAGATCTTAGCTGTTTCTTTCCCACTATTCCTCTGCTTTTAAGCAGCATTAGACATTTTCTTCCAGCTCCTGTACAGTTCCTGGATTTCTACCTGCTTTTAGCTAATCATTCCAGAAAGTATTAAAAGCCGTCATGTGGGTTTTCTTAGGTCTGTATGCAAGAGACATTCTACATCCTGTCCTTATGTCCCACAGGCTCTTCTACCTGCTAGATTGGTAATTGTATTTTGACCTTCCTCCTAACTGCTTAAAGACCAGAGCATAGCCAGCATGCTGCAGCAAACAAACAGTGCACACAGCCCATTTACTAAACACATCCCTAAATTACTGCAGAGGGTTCTGATTCTTCAGCTTCTTGGAAGATGTTCCAGTCTATGCATTAACATTGCTTGGGGAGCACTCAGCTGGGAGAACAATGAGAAAATGTGTCTTGTTTTAGCCAGGCTAAAACTGGCTGTGATCCATTGTGCATTCTTAATACTCAGCATTTGTTTCACATTCAGCATTTGTTCCAAATAGTCCTTACAACCACTTGCGTATGTCAAATGCAGGGCTGCTGATTGCTCCTCCATATGAGCTGAGGGCATATAAAGAAAGCAAGCATCTGTCCACAGTGCTCTGACACTGGAGAACCCTTTGTGCTTCTAGATATAGTAACTTCCTTTTCCATGAGTTGAGACCAAACCAAGAGAGTCTAGTGCCTGTATATCGTGTAATTTTCATATGGGAAATGTGTTTTTTTCAATTTCTCTGAAGAAACTTCATCCTTATTCTTACTTACCATGCAAACCTATTTTTGGTAAAAACATGGGCAATTTAGGGTGTGGTTCTGTTTAGTTTAGGAATAGCTGCGCCTGGCTTCAAGTGATAAGACCTCTGGTTTTGGGGCATGTTATTCCCTGCAGATGGTATATTTTCTTTAAGAAATAAGTAGAGGGAATTCGAGGTTAAAAACTCCTATCTCTGGACCAGGGATGAAGATTATAATTTCACTTCATCTGGAACTACTCATGATTTAGCACATCTGGGAAACTAAACTGTACGTTTCTGCAGCCCATTTGTTTTTTGGCCACCTTCCTAAACCTGCTGATTAGTGTCACTTTTGCAAGGCAGACAGCAATCCTGCACTGACTGGACTGTGACTTCCACTTATATCAGTTGCTGAACTGACTTCTGGAGGTACATGCACTTGAACTTAATTCAAAACAATGAATCTGGGATCTCTGCAAGCCTTACTACCAGTCCCTGAGCACTACACTCAAATTTCATTTACTTCTGCAATTTGGACAGTTTTCATGGACTCAATGAAATTCAAGTGTTAAAAATATTCAAATCAGTGTAGCAGTTTTGAGATGTGTTATGTTGTCCTGATGCTAAACTTCCTTGAGTCACTAGAAAAAATCCTACCTGACCCTTGAAAGTTCTGTGGATTAGGTCTAAGGCAACCTTGCTCCTGTAAGTCTTGTCAGTTCTCATTTTATACACCTTTGCTCATAAAATTAGTTATCCCAACCATTAAACCTTCTCAGAAAAATGAGATGAGCTCTCAGAAAGCTTGTCAGTGCTGCTCTTTAACCATCAGAGTTATATAGAACAAAGTTAGCTCTGGCTAGCCATTGGCAGACACCATGGAGAACACACATCAGAGAGATGATGGGTCTATGGAGAGCAAAAGGAAGACACTTAGAAGAATGTCAGGACTTATTGATTTGGAGGACTTGAATGTGAAATAGAGAAAAGGGCAAAGATGCCAATAGGCAAGAAAACCTTAAAAATTCCTTAGTGATTTGGGAACTTACGTCCCAATTTAAAAAGACAGGTGCGTCAGGCCTCACATTATGTAAGGAATCTTATAAAATGCATCTCAGTGTTGTTGTATGAAAAAGTTCATTTATCTTTTCCTTTCTAAACCCCACTGCAGTTAAAATATCAGTGCTGCTTGAGCTTTTACTTTTGTTTCACAAGTGGTATTAATTGTGATTAATGAAATGTATATATACTTAGAGTAAGCAATCTACATAAATGTTCTAAAATTTTTATACTTAAAACATCAGATGCAGGTATGGCTTGAAACTGCTGTAAAAATGACTCACCTGTTGCATTTTATACCCATATATGCAGGAAAAAAAAAGAACTCTTAATGCCATTTTTTCTGCTCCAGTTGATCAGATTTTCTTACCTCACTGTATGGAATACATTTATTCTTACAGTGGTTTTCTCCACTTTCATCCCATTCCCAGTCCGTCAGCCAGTTATGAACACATGTGGAATCATCTCTGCAGGCTTCATACCTTCACAGAGATTAGTGTGGAAGATACAGTTATTTCTCTCACCTTTTTCTCGGTGGACTCAGATTCAACTCAGAAAGTCTATGTGGGCTATGCTAGTAACGCAGTATGGCTGCACAGTGCAGTTTAGCAACAGATCTTCAAGAAATGTGCACATTATCTTAGCTTGACATGTATATAAACTCTGAGCTGGCCAGGAAGGCAAGACCTAAATCCCAACAGTTCACCCACTGTTTTAAACTCACAGACTTAAGTAAAGGGCTCATATTCTGAGGAGCAAAACCCATGCAGTGTTTTCTGCTTGGATATGTTTGCTGATGTTACTGAGTGGAGGAAATACTGTGTGGGAGGGTGTTTCATGAATGCTGATATTCAATATTGTGACAGAGCACAGGTACGCTAAGAGTGAACTGTCACTTGAGGGAGGTGAGGGGAAAGTTTGCATTTATGAATTAATATGGGAAAAGAAGAATGATATTTCCTGGGGAGGGGGTTGCTGTAAGGAATGTGTACTGAAATAAGGAGAGTACATAAATAACAGAATCATGTAAACCAATAGGCTGTCAGCCTCAGAATGTAATTTTCAAAGAAGTTAAACTTGAAGTGAAGGAGGAGAGGTAAGAGTCTTGTAGGGTATAGGTATAAAACTTTAAATTTTAAGTTATTTTTAAATTGTAAGCGGTAATGTAAAAAAAAGCCTATAAATGGCCTAGAACGAGTATGGTATGCAACTGGCTGCTCTATGTGATGAGAGATCTCATGACTTACCTTCATCCTACATAATTTCCTTCCTTCCACTTCTTTTTATGTTCTACTTTTTGGCTCTTACATTTCTTAAGGATCACTTTCTGCAGATCAGTTAACATCCTCTTAAACTTAGCCTCAATGGCTTCAGGCGGACTATTCTCACCAGTAACTGAGTGCCAAAACCATGAGGCACAGCTTTCAAACAGTTAGCATAGTTCAGTGTCTCAGCGTGGTATTTATAATCAATGCCTTTGGATATCTTTTCTGTTTGTAATTTTTGATCTTCAGGGTCATGTGTCCAAAACTGCTTTGATATCATGAGGGCTGCAGACTTATATTTTTTAATGAAATGTGAGGTTGTCACGTGGTCACAGAACTACAAGAACTAGACATAGGCCATCCATTTGCACATGCAGGAAGGTAAGAATGTGCACATCTGCAGAGCCTTCACATAGGTTTTCTGGGTTTTTTGGAGGGATAAAGATCAGTAACAGATGGAGGGTAACCAGGGTCTGAACTAAATGGGTCTAGGGCAGGAGACAGATATTCTCAAATGTGTTCATCTGCTGTCAGAGGTAAGGGCACTGCTGGAAATATAGGCTGCAATTTGATAAATTAATATAATGTAACACTAATAGACAGATCCTACCAGTTTGTGCCATGACTGGATTTGGGACTAGGGAGTATAAGAATAATTGGTTTGTCATTTGTTAATGTACCCTGCGTGTACCCTGACTGGGAAAGACACACCAAGGTAACTCCCCAGTGACAGCTGTTTCTCTAATCCTGGTCACCTTGTGTGCTTGAAGGCACACCAGTTAGAAGCATCAATGTAAACTTTTTGTTAATCACCATCTATGAACTCTCCACATACCAGCATCAGATTCAACAATTAGCCCTTGATTCTTCAAGCCAAGTAGGCATGTCCTTCATTTTACGTGTGCACTAAAATTCATTGCTTTCCAGCAAAGTCGATCAGTATCTACTGTGAGCTGCCTGATACTAGCACTTCCACTTAAAGCAGTTGTGCCCTTCCCACAGTCTTCTTTGTTGATTTCCTTTTTTATTTGGCTAAGTATGGTTCCCAGACTAGGGCTGCTTCACAGCTGCTCAGACAATGCCGCTGGCACACGGGTGGGGACAGGGTAGAGGAAAGAATGAGCAGCCCTTGGGGCTTAGGAGAGGGCAGAACTGCTTCCTTTGAAATTAGCGTCACCTTCAGTTATACTTTTCAAGTCATGAATATATATTTCAGAGTTTTACTGAACTGGGGCATTGATGCTATGCATCTGGTTTCCTCAGGAATCTGAATTAAGTATGTTGATTAAAGCATTTATATTTTTTTTTCACTATTATCTGTTGAATCACCAAATGAAATGTTTCCCAATTATGATTATTGCCTGACTCTGTGGTTTGTAATATAAGCAGGTAGCAAGGCATAACTCTGTTGTTACAAGTCTTGCTTTATCCCAATGGAAGTAATTATGAAGCTAAGTGTATAAAAAATAATGACTTATGAAGTCTGATTTCTGCTGTCCAGAGACCCATAAGTGGTTTCTTCAAACCTTAATTAAAACCTGTGAGAAACATAAACATAAATACTGAGAAGATCCTCCCTGAAGATACTGGTTCCTTATGAACAATGGGCAGGATGTTTTTATTTGAAAGCCTTTTTTCCCCATTTTTTATTATTAGCTGTTTCTCTTTTAAACGGCACAGGGCCCTTTCATAGGTGGATCAGAAAATGGCTTGTACATTGAGCTCTTTCAAAAGCAATAGTTTTAGGACTAGTGGGAGCAAGGAATCCTAAGACAATAGGAAGAAAAGGAAGGCCCGAAGCTAGTCAGATTAATTTCTTTTAAATTAAGTCACTGCTCATTCAGAATCCTCTGCACATTTCTGGCCACAAAGACATACAGTATGCAGCAGGCACGCTCACGGCATGTAGAGAAAGTAGGTCACATCACGAGCAGTGCTACAGCATGCTAAAGGGACTCGAGTGAATAGAACATGAAAAAATGTTACTTTAAGTCACCAGAAAGAGTGGGAATTCTGTCCAGGCTCTTTTCTAGCCTCAGGCCTTAAGCAGGGTGAGGGAATGGGGTTGACACTGGCATTAGGCAGGCTCACAGACTAGCATGCACACTAATGGGTCATCATTACAGTTTTGACTCAGGCCAGGCATCTATGATGCCAACAGGGGCAATAGATCATTATTCAGTATTTGTTTAAAGCCTGTTCTCTGCCAGGAGACTCTATACTGGAAAAGGGTCAGTTTTTCCTGTGCAGCAGCTCTCAGTCACCCCCCCCCCATACTTTCCAACAACAAAAATTAAAAATGCTATGTACCTGGAGGTTCTGGAGATACCCAGAGGACACTGAGGGTTTTGCTATGTAATATTGACCCAGCATAAACACTTTGGTATAAATCTCATATGTACTAAGGGTGGCTTAAACCAGTTCATAGATGCAAACTAAACTTACAGGGTATATTTTCTGTTGTGTTTACACTTTCACTGGATATAGCAATCTGATGATGACTTTGTGTGCTACTTGTTTTGGGATACATTTGTTTTAGATATTGGTATCCTATCGCTTTGCCTGTTAGATCTATTCTAAAACTCACTGGCAGCTCCAGTGCTTTAATATCTAAATGCTTTCAAATTTTGGTTATGTTTGGTTCTGAGCTTTGAGATTCTGAGCACTGAGGCAAATTCAAAGTCTCGGTCTTTGTCTTCAAGGAGGTCAATAATCTAGATTCAGTTTAGAAGATTACCAAAAATTTAGGAAGGAAGACTGCACATGACAAATCTGTTCCTGAGGCACATGGAGTTTCCTAACAGAAATAAAATCCATCACTAGAGGAAACCCTGGGGAAGCTAAGAAATACATCAGCCCTTCTCACTACCTTCCATTACAAATCCAAGCTATGCTTCTTGTTTCCTTCTCTGGCACAAAGCAACAGAGAAATATTTAAAGACAAATCCTACCAAAATACTGCATCGCATACATTACTTTACCCTTGCAGATTAGATGAGAGTCAAAATAAATCCATGTGTCAATAATATTCCAGTTGTGTAACCACTAGGGAAAGTGCTGTACAGAGCAGTGCGAGAGAACCTGACCGTGCACTACTGTGTGTACTGGATTTTCTGTGCTTCCAAGAAAAGCTCTTTTAGAAGTATTTAAACAGTTTTCTGTGATTTTCAGAGCAGCCAAAGGGATTCAGACATTCACAGTTCATTACTTTCAAGAGATGCTAGCAGTTACAATCCTAGAGTGTGAACACAGCCTGTGCTGTTTGCACTATGCTTCACACCAATTTAACCATAATGATGAGTTAGTGTAGTTACTAGGCACAACATTAATATGGTACTGACTGAGATTTGTATGTCACATGGTGACATTATTTAAGATCCAACATCTCAAAACAGGGAGGGAGGGAGAGATATATGCTGGATATGGACCACTGAAAAAGTCTCACTACCCCACCTGGATATAATGCTACTACCCCCAGACAAAGGACAGACGGGTGCTGGGTTGTCTTGCACTCCAAAATTAATGTGATTCCCTGATGCTATATTTTGGGAAACAAAATTAAATGCTACTATGCTTGCTCATTGCTATTAATATTTTAAGCATTACTTGGCTGCAAGTTTCTCTGAGATTCAGGCTTTTGGAAGTGGTTTTAGTGAGAGGGATGATGGAAGGGAAGAGAAAAGGACAAGGATGAAAAATTAAGGAATTAAGATAATTTGTTATATGAATTAATTGAAAACATAGAGGAAATGGCTGCTTTCATTATTTTGTAGTGCATTTTATACATAGAAAATAAATGTATCCTATCATGATCAAGTATTTAGATTTAAAATGCTAACTGCATAAATGCTAATTCACAGGCATGGGCTTTTTAAAGGGTGGGCAGGCCCTCCCTGCTGTTAGTGCCTCTCAATGTGGTGAGAGCTCCTCCGTTGCGTCAGGCAGTGCTGATGCGACTGCGTTGCATCCTCATGGAGAGCAGGGCAGTGCTGCCCCTGAGTCACCAAACTCTGACAGCATTTAGTGACTCTGTCCTGCGTTCAGCCTGTGCCATTACTGTTTTGGGGGTAGTAGCTTAGCAGAGGGAAAAGCAGAGAGGGTAAACAAGAAATGAAGAGAAATAACAAGAGAAAAGGCATAAAGATGGTGCAACACCATTGAATCTTAGTGCCACTTGATGGGGAGATCTGTGCCTCATGCACCCATGCTCCTTGACACCCTAGTGACATGGGCATATTAAAGCTAAATAAAAATACTTTGACAAAAAGCTGAACCTACCAGTCATCACAAAAGCTTTGACACAGTGGAACAGACTGAATAGCAGCAGTGTCGTTGGGGTGGATCCAGCGAGCAGCATGTGGAGAACACCGGTAAAAGCACTCTGTTTTCTTTGTGAAATCTTCGCAGCTGAGGTGGGTGAGAAAAGCCACAAATAAGCCTGTTTCTTAGCATCAAGGCTGTAGCCTCAGTTTTTTAGGCCCGCTTTGATGTGGATGCAATACTACAGATTAGAGGAAAAACATAGAAAGGCATCCTTTTGCCCTGTTAGTGTCTAGGTTCCAAACTCATTCCTCTGGCATTGTGTACAGTCTCTGACCGTGCAATTACCATAGCCAGCTAAAGGGTGCACGAATGTTTCCATGCATATTTCAGCCCTATTTGTGTAAGCTTTCTGTAAACTTTTGAGGCTGTGAGTTTTCCTGGCAAGAACGATTCCAGACAATAATACATTCTAGTTTATAGTACAAAACTTCTTCTATGCTGTAGCCTCATGGTTTCACTAATCTTTAGATTTTCCCACAGCCCAGCTGAAGTTACTTAAAAACGCATACTGTTGCTGCTCTTCTGGGAGTGGCAGGCAATAGCTGTTACTGTTGCACATCTGGTTTTGCTTAATTGTTTTGTACTTTCATTCTTTTACTTCTATAACTTGCCATGTTTCACAGCTCTAACATCTAACAGGGTACTAAAAATCTTAATTATGAAGACATTCTTCATGGTTATAAAACCCACAGGACTAAAAGAATTTTTATTCTAAATAATCAGACGTTTCATTTCTGGACTCTTGTGCATTTTGTTTCTGAGATTTAATAATCTAGTTGATCTGCTTTCTAAACAAAGGAAGAAGCCTGGCCTGCATTGACAAGGGGTCACACTCACTGGTGGTTGCTTTGAGAGCTACAGAGGTGCGATGTAGTTGCTACCTACTGGGTTTACAACTGCTTTGTATCGCTAGATCTGGTTTTATACTGAAAGCAAACTTGAAAAAACATAATCCTTTCCTGATAAAATAGCATAAATCTTTCTTCACAAATAGTATCTACTTAGGGATTCATGGGCTTTTGTGAGAGGAGGAGAAGAGTCAGGCGTTGGTCAGGTATAGAGACAAGATGATGGGAAGTAGGCTGGGTGGTGTATTCTTTAGGGCAACCAAGGACTGTCCATCAGCAGCTCCAGGGGGAGTCACCATTCGCTGTGTGGCTGCTACAGCATGCATCTATTGAACCAGGACACAGACAACATCAAAGCTCACTTACGATTTACTGAGCTGCCCACATCTGTTCCAGTAGCTGTTGCTTACTTTAATTACTGGGGAATGAGCCAATTGCTCTGTGAAGTCTGCATAGCAACAGGAAGCTGTTAGGGATGAAACAGAGATCTTGCAATAAGGATTTCCTTTAATACTGTATTTGGAAGACTGAAAATGTAAGATGAATCTGGTTTGGGCCATAACATGATAAAGTGTCTTAGTACTAACTAGAAGATGTACTCAAGCTCTCACATTTTTGTTTTTGGAAGCAGCAGTGTAAATGCTAAGTGAGGTGGACTGGCATCAACAGTGCTTTGTCCAGGTGTGCCCAGAGAGTCCCAAGAATTTTACTAGTGTTCTGCCAGATGTTATATCCTGAGGGAAGCTAACTTTGAAAGCTACCAAATATAAAAAAAGAGAGTTGAAGGAATGCAATAAATACTATACTTTGCTCACTGTAGAATTTTGGTTTCAACCTTTCCCATTTGGTGTCTGCTACAATTAATTCATTTTTATACTTAATCACAATAAACCAAAATCATCTTTGCTGTACATTTTTTTAAGGAGATGGAGCAACAGGAAGAGTAAATGGCATCAGAATTTTTTAAAAATAAATTAAATCAGTGCGAGTTTTGCAGCTGACTCTGTTAAGAACCAGAATCTTACTCTTGGTTTGCATGCAGCAAAATGCCAATGAAGGAAGCTTTTCATATGAGACATAAACTGCATCTTATATATTTTTTTGAGAAATTAAAGGAACTACCTAAACAATTAGTGTGTACAAAGCTGTACTTCTACAACATATCTGGCAAAAATTAAACCACTCTTACATTTAGAGTACAGTGTGCACTCATGCATATTTGGCTCAGGACTTGGCTTCAGTTTGTGGGTGTCGCCTTCTAGACATCCATATTTTTGGCAGGTAGATGACATTATGACAGCAAAGAGGGTGACAGCAAATCTCAGCATTGTTGTTCGGTTCTTTTTCCTGTATGGAGAGAAGTCTTTATTTATATCCTTTATTTCTAGGAGAAGCCATAACATTAAGAGGAAGGACTGCTTTAAAGAAGCTACATATATTAAAAAAATATGCTCAGCAAAGATACACACATAAATATTAAGACACACATTCTCCTTCCTCTTTGCTTATATCTGAACCCTTATACTCCTGCCACATATTTTTGAGGTTCGGTGGCACATGATAAAAGCTGCCAGTAGTTCAGGCTATTTATGAAAACATGTTATAATTTTCAGTATTTAAGAAAATTATTTTAACTTTGTTACACCGACCTGAATTTATCTTTGAACCTTCCAAGAGACAGTCCTCTGCTTCACTAGGTTTGAAGAAAAGATTGATTAGTTCTACAACTTGCAGGGTTGTTTTGCACACTTGGAAATGATACATTTAATACAGCTGCAAGTGAGCTAGCAGTGGTCAGCACCTGGGCTGGATAAATTACATTGATAACTTGCCTTTGTTGAGACTACGCTAATTTATGCTTAAGAATCTGATCCATTTTTTTCTGCCTCATTGACAGAAAATGCAAGATGTTTTGTCTGTAAGACTAAAATTTCTCTAAACACAGACTACATATTAGTGAGCTATATAGATAAACCTAGAACCTGTTACATGAATCAATGCATAATTCTTTATACAGGTTATCAATTTAAACCTTCATTCTTTAGTTAAATATTCCTGTTACCTTTTTGGAATAATTTTGCCTGAATAAGGACTGCAGCTCCTCTATGTACCTAGACTTTTCAGATACAAAGCAAACAACATGTTCCAGAAGAAGAAAACTCTCAAATTTCTCAGTAGTTTCTCACCTCTTTTGCTGTCCTTCTGGGTGATACTTCTCCCTGGAGCAGGAACACAGTAATGTGCTTTTCTTATTTTCCACTTTATATACACATCATCTGGCATCAGTGCTCCAGAATTTGTTTGCCCTGGAAGAGTTCCTTGACCCTTTGGAATGCTAACATAGATTTATCTCAAAAGCAGATGCAATGACCAGCACATAATGCCCTTTTATTGTTTGCAAATGTCAGCGTGATAAAGAGGAAAGTACAAACATAGGTTAGAATTAGAAAAACAACACCTCTCCTATATACCAACTGCAGCTAACTCCCCTGCCTGATTTTCCAATGATTCCTTTTATTATTGATTATTAGATTCATTTCTACAACAGTTTGATGAGGCTTTTATCAGAGATTAGGACTTCCTGAATTAGAGACATTGAAAACAATGCTTCATGTTTCAGCCTCACTGGCTTAATTTTGACCATAGATATGATGGATGGCTTCCTTGGCTTACACGGTAATTTTACAGCAGCCCCTGGAAGAGAATCGACATCTCCCGATTTCCAGGTGTTTGCTCTTTGTCCTCAAAATCCTTTTAAAACTTGCTGCTGTTTGCTGTGGTTGTTCTACCTGCCTCGTGTGTACCCTCCAACCAGTGTGACAAGCACTACAAGGAACTGTTGCTTCTACCATTGATAGTGATTCCTGACCATGCTCAATGTGAGATCCGCTTTCTGCAAAGAGGATTCTGTATCTGAACATAAGCCACTGCATAAGGTAGGCATGGTGATTACAAATAGTTGCGCTTACTTTCATAGATCAAATCTTGTTGGGTACTGTAAGGAGCAGTACCACTCACTACCTTGCAATTATTTAGATGCAGAAGGAAAGCAGCATCTGTTGTTTTTCAGTTTAAAACAGAACACTGGTTTGCCAGATAATACTCTGGGGCCATTATTTACAAACCTTTTTTGCTTGAAAAAACAAACATCGGCACAGTGGAAGTGTGGTATGAATCTCATTGAGCAAAGTCAGTGAGCATGATAATAAAACAATCTCCATAAGCTATAAGCACTGATTCCTACCCTAGCTCTAGTAAATGCCTCAAGGCAAAATTTTGCTGGCCTAAAAAGAGCCATTTCCAGATCAGTGGAAACGGAGTGATTTTTATGTTCCAGAATGACTTTAATTAAATTAGTTTAAAGAATGAATTTAATTAAGGCAAGTTTAAAAAAGCATAAGTAACTATAGGAGAAACTGAAGTAAATCTAATGGCTGATGACCCACGCCTTCACCTCGTGTGGCTTGATCTAGCGTTGGCTGAAATTAATGGAGCTCCTTGCTGATTTGTAAAGTAAAGGATTTGTGCATACTGCTTGGCACTTGGATCCGTGTATTCGTACAAAATGAAGACCACTGTGTAATAGGAACACTCACTTTCGACATTGTGATGAGTGGATGGGCTAGCCAGCTGGGTAAAAAGCCCAGAAATAGTACATGCTGTGTGCCTTACTGCTCAGTTCGCATAAAATATATGCACACTTGTAAAGGTGTAAAGATGCCAGGAGGTTTCTTGTAATGCTTGTAATGTTCACTGAATTGACATACAAATTATATTAAGCTATAGGAAACTGGGATCTCTTTCAGGCTTTGAGTATGAGCCAAATGGGACCACTTGCTGGGAGATTAGGCAGAGTTTCTAGCAGCAGGAAGGAAAATTGTCATATGTTTGTGATTTCTCAGACTTGGCTTTGGTTAGCAATACATGTAAGCAGGCTCAGGCTAAGGAGCTTTTAGAGATCTCAGCTATACATCTTCATCACCTGAGAAATGAATCTTGATTCTTTTTTCTTAAAGTATTCTCTGACTAGTTATTTTGTGTGATGTCTTAAACTGAGAAATTCCTTAAAGGAAGTTTCTTACCCCTTCCCATACTTGAATGGGTCATTTCTCTGTTAAGATTGAACTTATTTGCAAGTACTCAGTGATGTTCTTGTACATTTAAGACTCCTACTGCCATTTAATTTTAACTTTAATCTCAGTGCCCTGTAACTTCTATTAATCTTTTCAAGAGCTAGAGTTCATGCATGTTGTTAAGATTTAATAATGTATGATGTTAAGATATCACCACAGACAGCAATTCAGGCATCACAACATTAAATTATTATTATTATTATTATCCGATGATGATCTAATTGATAGTGGCCTATGATGCTAGTGAAAGTATGCATCTATTCCAAAACCGCAAGCATTGCTATACTAGGTCTCAAGAGCCATCTACCTGAGCAACTTCCTTCTGGTGAGAGCCATTAGCAGAAAATTAGAGAAAAAAATGCTTAAAAAAAGCTAGTTGCTAACTTCCCAGCTTCTGGCAATCAGTTTAGTAACTATGTCAGCTGACATCTCCAATTCCTTTTTGTGAGTCAGATCTCTTTAATGGCTGAAGTAAGCTTTTACGGTTTTATATTCCTGGTATCTGCAAAGCCAATGTGGTGAAGGGAAAAATTGTTTGCGTTTCCAACCAATGACAATTGCCAGATCCATTTCCCTTCTTGGCATCCTGAAAGTGTAACAACAGCGTGACCAGAGGGAGACAGAGTTTCAAGAGCGTAAATTAGAGCATTTGGCCTGTTATAGCTTTATTATAGATGGCAACGTGTGCTAATGAAATGAATCTGTTTGTTCCTCATATCTCAGCGTGAGCCTGCAGGCTAAGAAGTTGGAAGTGTTTTTCTTGTTAACTGTAACAAGAAATGTAATTAGAAGCACAGGTTGTTATCTAATTTTGTGTCATTCCTGAAGCTCCTTTGCAGAACTGCATTTGAAGTTGAAACAAGGGTGTGTTATTTGATGATCAGTTAAGTATATATTCTTAACTTACATTATGTTAGACTTCAGAATCAAGAGTTCATATTCACAAGTCTCTCTGCTTGAACGTATTGTGTCACAAGTCAAGCTGAATGCCAACGGAGACGCTCCAGATGGACTCAGTCTGGCAGTCCTGACTCTGATAAAAAGAAGCTGAGGTCAAATTTTAACGCTACTGAACTTCAGGTGTGATTTGTTTCTGTTCAGTTTGGTGGGGCTGGGATTTCTCCCTTTATTTTGTCTGCGTAAGGAATACGTCCTGGTGCAAAGTAAGGCTTACTTACTTTATTTGAGTACAGAAATGTTGCTGAGCTAGTTCTCCAACCGGGCACAGCAATGACAAAAGCACCAGTAATAGTATATAACCAAGAGAGTGAGTCAGTGGGGGGGAAAAAAGCAGATATTTTAATGAGTAGTAGGTTTAAAAAGCAATCACAACCCAAATAACAAAATGATCATTGTAAAAATGTTATTTTAAGCCCCATGTTAGGTTTCTCAAAATTAAAGGGGACAAAAAACCTACTTATTTTAGCTTATTACTGAGTTGAAAGCACTTCTTGAAAGCATAACTGAATGCTCTTCCTTTGCCCTAGTCTTTCATTTGCCTTTCACATTCTGCTAGTCTGTTACTGTGAGGTTCCTTGAACCACTAACAATTATTGTTATTTTTTCTACAAAGAATGGGCTTTGGCTTGGATAGCTACTGACTGTGTGGTGTGATGTGGACTCTCACAAGTGACAAAGAAAATCTGGGTCCAGCTTGACCTATACTTCAGAATTAACCAACTGCAGTCTTGTTTCTCATTTAGACTATTAACATTCGATTTAATTTTCTACAATCACTTATGAATGATTAATTTCTTCTTAGGGGAGTACGAATACTTTTTTTTTTAATTATACTTTTATTATGGGCATTTATTATTTGTGTAGAGGTAATGCATAGGTGTCCCTGCATAAAGTTGCGATGTAGTGTTTTAAAGCATTTGGTGCCAATACTGGATTACGGACGGCCATATCCCACAGCCCCCTTTTTTGCCCTGATCCTGTACTGCCCCGTTCTCTCCGCTGTGCTGGCACGACCCAGATGGGGGTGTAGTCCCAACTAGATGGGGGAACAGATCCAGCAAAAAGAAATCCAGTACTTCCCCCTGCCCCCAGTGTCACTAGCCAAATCAATTTCAAATTTCAATTTATAGCACAGCTGTAGAAGAGTTGTGTGACTGTGAGGAGAAGGGTGGTATATCACAGTCAGAGAGACAAACAGGGGAGGGTAGGACTGGCAGTACCTTCAGGCAGAACTGCCAACCTCTAAGCCCCATTGTGTTAGCATTCTGGGTTTTTTTTTTTAATTGTTACGTTGAACATCGTGTAATCAAAATTAAGAGCTGACAGGTCTATAAAGAAAACAAATAATGCAAGCACAAGGTAACAGTGAGATCATACTGGTCAACACATTAAAAGGCAGTGACTGGAAACCACCAGATTAGTCATCACTGAGCTTTTCCTGTTTGTATCGCAGCAGGGATGAATTTTAAGGACACAGTCGAGGTCCACGTAGTGTCTCTGCAGACATCTCTGAGGAGTGACTCCCATACATGTCATATTAGTTCTACATAGCTTGACTCATTGCCCTGTGATGAATCTGTGGTTAGAAAATTAACCACAACACTCATGGAAAAGGTATTTTTCCCCAGTACGTTTCTTTACATTGTCCCCTCTCTCTCTGCATCCCTCAGATGGCTCCCCTCGCTGTTGTATATATCAAAGACTGTTTTCACTTCCAACTCCCTTCTCAGTGTATCTCTGCCCTTTCTGCCTGTTCTCTTTCAATATAGACATGTTAGGTCTCCTGAAGTGTCCTGGTGCCAGCCTCCACTCTACACCCGTTGGATTTCCAAGGCTTGCTTTCTTGTATTTGTCATCTCATACTTGGGAGGCATTTCTATAAGTAGCAGTAAAACTATGTGTAATCTTGTAATCTTTGCCCTAGCTCTCCTTAAATCTCATCTTTGTTCAGGTGCCCAAAGATAGAGCAACAAGGTGGGATCTGATGCTACTCCTGCTGGCCAGCATTTCTCTGTTCCCCATGTGCTCCCCGCTTTGGATCTTCCAGAAATACACACAAATACACATATTTATAGGTATATGTAATCTGTACTCTGTTAACACCTAGGGGTAACAGCTCAACTCTGGCAATTGCTGTACAATCAATTCCAAGCTGACAGTGAAAGCAGCACATTCACTGCTCTCCTCCTGTATCTTTAAAGCTATCATGTGTTTGATGAGCTTTGATGCGAAGAAGTGCTGTTAATTTAGCTATTGCAGCAAGCTGTCCCCAAACCTCACAGCCATACATTTAACTCCTGATATATATTTGCATATTTACATCTTCTACTTCCTTATCAGATGTAAATATGATATCTAGAACAAGGTTTCAGCAGTGCAAACCAGTCACTTTGACATACTGCATCACTGCAAACAAGGATAAGTGTTCTTCATGGTATATAAAGAAGGAAAATAACAATTGGAATCCTATCCAGTTAGGAATGGACTTTTGTCATCCTGGAATAGGTTGTCAGTTGGTTTACTTCATTATTCTGTCCATGAAACTGACTAATAGTTTCCAGTGAAGATGCATTGGAATAATATACTGTATAATATACTTCTATGGAATAACCTGCCTGTAAGAAATGTCTTCTTAATGCTCCCTAATTTAATGATGAGCTTGTGCCCTGAAACATGAGTGTTTATATCCTTTCTGTAAAAACTCCTCATCTAACTATGAGTATTTTTATCAATTACTTCTCAAGTAGCAGACCTTGCTAGATTCAGATCAGGAGTAAATTTTGCCTAGATTGTGTCAAGGTCCCAGACTTACTAATCATCCTGCATTCTTTTGGGAAATCCTGTATTTCTTACCATTTTCCTGGAGCTTAGGGGTGGTGGTGGGAGCTGTACTCTGTGGCTGCAGTTCTCAGCTGTGCAGGCAGCAGGCGTTGCTTGGCTAGCCTGGCAGGACTGGCATTGGTGTCTTGCTTTTTGCTGAACAAAATGATGCATCATTCTATAAAGAGTAATTGATTAGTCTTGGTCAAAGCTTTTCCTAGCAAATCTCACTTTTCCTGCAGTTCAGAGAACTACTTTTTACCCTTATTTTTTATTTTGCTCACAACTGGTACCCTTAAGTTGTGTCACACTGGGTTTTTTTTGTGAATCTTGAAAAAAGAATGCTGTCACAGGGGTGAAGTTAGGGAAATAACCAGGAGTCATGGTGATGACGTGCAGCCTGTATAATTAGTTGTCATTACTGACATTCTACGCAGGTGCAGTACAACATCCCAGAGTACCGTGCCGATTTCAGGGCTGACTGCATATTGCCAATTGCCAAACATCAGTATTCCAGTGTAAAGGCCAAAACTTCTCTGTGAATACCATCAGAACTGGGTCATGAACAGAAGGTGCGTGACAGCTTAACATGCAGAACAATGAAAGCCATTTCCTCTGTCTCATACGGAGCAGAAATACTGAGAGTGAGGGTTATGTGTATAGTGTGAGCAGAATGACAAATGACAAACCTTAGCAATATACTTCTTTGGTGGCATTAGTGAGGCAGTTCTGCCTTGGAAACAGTGAAAAGAGGTGATCAGCTGGGTTTTGTGCTGCACTGGTTTTGCTAAATGTTCGAATTTAATAGGAATTCAAGTGATTAAGTCCAACGTTTCATTTTGTAGAGGAAATTCTCTTGCTCAGCAGCATCCTAATAACATCTACTATTTAGTATTTTCTATTCTGTTTGGAATAAAGAGGTTTTAACCTGACATCTTCAAGCTGTATATATCTATTCCAGCTCCAGGAATTATTGCTGTAGCTGTGTGCTCAGCAGACATAAAAATGCTGCAGATGGATTTATGGCATTTCAGAAAACATTATGGAATAAGCTGGACTAGCCAAAGTCCCATTAAACCTGCTGGAGAAGAATGGAAGGGAACTCCTGGATAGCATCGTTCCAGCTCCCTTCCGAATCAGAAGGTAGTGCCGAGACCTTCTTTATACGGAGAAAATGGAAGATGGAAGCCAGAGAAGGGAAGTATCTGGAACTGCAAAGCGGAACAGAATTAACTGAGTATTAGCTGAGTATCAGTGAGCTACACAGGCTCTCTGTGGTGCCCTGCTTTTGCTCCACGTTAGTCAGCCAGGGTAACATAAGAATCAGCCCCTTTATAAGCCCCTTTATTAATTCTTCCTCTATCTTTTTTGGATGTGACAGAACATTTCTGGAGACAAAGACCGTGAGCATAGGTGTGGCATTATAACACGCTCTGCTTCGTTCATCTGTACCCCTTTTCCCTGCCAAGCCTCTCATGGTTCGTTGACTTTTATTTAAAGTTGGGAAAAAAAAAAAAAAAGGAAAATGGAAAATAAAAATCAGGTCACTCAGATTGGTCTGCAGATTCAGGTCATATTCAGTGACAAGTTTAAATGGAAAAAATATGGGTGAATCAGTAAAATGAGGAGTATTTTTCCTATTCCTTCAACATGAAACCTCACTGTTCTTTTGTTTCAAAAATATTGGAAAGATGTCTTGAGTCCAAAATAACTAAACAGAGACTAAACAGAGAAGAATATAATCCAGAAGCAAACCAAACACAGTCTTTTCACAAGTAAAAATGTTCTATCAACCCCCAACCAGCCTTTTGATTTGGAGTGATCAAAAAGATTTTTAAATTGTTTTGAGTAAAATACAGAACCAGAAGGCAATTATTTGCAATTCTATCTAAAACTAACAACTGAAGATTTGTTTTTAATATGTTTTAAAGGCAGGTAGTGTTATTCAAATTCTCATTGTGACTTTTCTTCCCATATTCATTTTTTTTGGCACACGAAGCAAACAGGTGTGAGCCAGTGCAAGGTGGCCCACAGGCCATAACCAGCAAATAACTAATTGGCATCTGTGTTGCAACAGGGAAAAGATCCAGCCGAATTATGACGAGGCACCGTGCCATCCTAATAGACTTGCATTATCATGGATGCCAAGATTCCATAAATTTGCATTATTCACATTTAGTTAGGGCAGGATTCCCAGCTGGGAAATTCCACATGGTTGTCCATCTCTATCATATATAATTATGATGGAAAAAGATCTCTGTGACTAATCCAGCATCCTGCAACAGTTTTCAGCAAGAACTTAAATATCCTTAATAATTATTTAAAAATGCTCCCACTCATCTACATCAATAAATCATCTAAAGTGTATTTTTGTTGTCTTTGTTTGTACAAAATGAATAAAAAATTTATAAAATCAAACTTCTGGTTGAAGATGTATGAGCCTTTTCAGCTTACTAAAAAGGGAGAAAGAATTGTTTTTTCTGCAGCAGCAGTAGGGCTCCTGACTATGTAATCGTGAAAAAAAAAAAACAAACCCCAAAACTTTGAAGTTGCTTTTGTGAAAAATGAATGCAGAAACTGGTAACTTACACCCTCAGGAAATAATTTGCAAAGACGAAAATGCTGAGAGGGTGTGAATTATCGAGACGAGACACAAGATGATGATGATGATATATGCTGATTACTCCTTGAGGTAGTGAATCTCTGTAGGTTTGTTTTTTCTACTGAGAAGACAGTGAGCTACGTCTTAATCTGCTCCATCAAAAAGTGGGCTGTAGCGCTTGATGGCACAGCTGGTAGTTCCGCAGCTTGGCGCTCCTGCAGAGGGCTGGGGACTGCCCAGAGATGTTCCAGTGGCCCGAGCGCTGTGGGGAATGGGGCTCAGCTCCCACCAAGTTGTGTCGGAGGAGCCGGTGGGCCTCTTCAAACAAATAAGTGTGTTGCCTTCCCAAATGCTACCTACTCCTGGTGGCACCACAGGAGAGGCCCTGTGCTCTCCTTATGTTTTCAGGGACAACGAAGAGTTTATTGACATGGGAATCCAGCTGCTGGACACCAGAGCTAGTCCCAGATTGTGGTGATTGGAGCAGAAACACTGCCCTCACCCCCAGGAGCCACCATTGCATCGCGTATCCTCAGTTTACACCTCTGAGTTCACACCTTTTGCCACCGCAGCGAGGCAGCCCTGTTCCTCCTTCTCCTCCACCTCTCCTGGCATGGAAGCAGAGCTTCTGCAGCCCGGAGGCGTCGCTTGCCTAGGCAGCCCTACGGGGAGCCGCGCTGCAGTGCTCTGGGTCCCCTCCCGGCTCATTCCTGCTTCCCGTGAGTGTTCTGAGGGGCGGCGGCGCAGGCACCCCCAGAGCCCCTCAGCACCGCGCGCTCTTTCCCGCCTCGCACCTCCCGCTCGCCCCTCGTGACCAGTCTCGCGCGCTACCCGCCTTCCCTCCCGCAAGTCTCGCGCCTCTTCCCCGCCGCGAGGCCGGCGCTCTCGCGATAGGCGCCTGGCGGGCGCGGGGGGGCGGTGCCGCGGCAGGCGGTACGCCCGCGCTCCCTGACAGGCGGGCGGGAGCGGCGGCGGCGGCGGGCGGGCATGTCCGTCCGCCCCGCGCCCAGGTGGTGGCGGCGACGGTGGCGGCGGCGCCGCTGCTCCGGCTCTCCGTGACTCCCGCCGCGCCATGGCCGGCTCCGCGCAGCGGGGGCCTGAGCCGTGCAGCAGCCGCCGCTGAGGAGAAGCCGCCGCGATGAGGAAGGGCCGCTCCCGGGGGGACAAAGCGGCGCCGCCGCCGCCGCGGAGGGAGCCCGGGCGGACGGTGGTCGCCAGCGCGGCGGAGCGGAGAGCCACCCTGCTGGGGGGCGGCGGCAGGAAGGAGCCGGAGGACGCCCGGGCCGCGGGGGCGCCTTGCCGGGAGGCGCTGGAGAGGGTAAAGCCGGGGCGCGGGGCCGGGGGGGGGGCCCTGCCGGGCCGGTGGCGGCCGTTGGCATAGCGACGCGAGCCCCGCGTGGCGGAGGGCCGGGACCGGGGCGGGGACGGTGCCTCCCTCCGCGCCCGGCCGGGCTGCGGCTGCCGCAGTCGTGAGGCAGCGGCGCGCCTGGCCCGGGCGGGGGCTCCGGCGGGGGCAGCGCGGCCGGGGGGCGAGGGTCGGGAGCGGCGCCGTGCGGTGCTCGGTGGGAGGGGTCGGCCCGGGGGGCGGCTGCGCCCACGGCCGCTGTTGAGAGCGCGTCCCCCGAGCATCCCCTCGCGTCCGCAGGTAGGTGCCCCCAGAAGAGGAGAGAACAGGTTTGCTGGCCAGGAGCGGGCCCGGGGCGCCGGTGTTCTGCCGGCATGGCGGTGGGTGAGTGGCGGGGGATCGTCGTGGTGCCACGAGTCCTGCGTGCGCGCCGGTGAAGAAGCGAGGGAGGTTGCGGTGAAATCTAGCGTGTGTTATATGGTGGCTGGTGTTAGTAATTACAGAATGCTTCTTGCTAGTAACCTCCTGTAGGTCACTCCTAATTGTGACGTTAATTGTGATGCATTTTCTAGCATTTTTTACCTGTTACTTCGTAATGCCACAAGTGGTTTATTTAGGAAATGTGCCTTTGCAGACGTTTGAAAACACATAGGCTGTTAAAAGCGGGAGCACCTAAGTTCAATGTGTCCCCATCTCTGTCTTTCACACCCCCCCCCCCCCCCCCCCCCCCCCAAAAAAAAAAAGAATCTACTGATTGCTACTTAGGGTCACAGGGATGAGAGGCCCAAGAGATCTTAAACTTTCTTTTGGTGTGTTTTGATAGTCCTAGTTTTACAAGAGAGAAAAATGGGGGATGAGACTTGGCAGTTTAAAAATGTAGATGGCGACTAATGCTTTTTTTTCTTTTCTTTCTTTTTCTTTTTTTTAAGAGAAGGAGAAAGTATCACAAGTGCAAAGACTTCCAGGATGCAGTAATTCATTGCTTTGTTTTGCCATTTTTAGGAGCAAAGTGAAAAACTAGGTTCTTTGACTCTTCTTGTCAAAACTGTGTCTTAAGTTTACATCATTGTTGCAGATGCACAGGCTTACTCTATTTTTTTATATTTTCTCAGTTTTTTCTGGATAAGCTGTGTTATATTGCCTTCAGTTATGTCTTTAGGAGCTTTTTATTTTGGCTTTGACTAGTAGCTATCTCTTGAATGTAGATTTCTTAGACTGGGCCCTGGAAGAAGAAAGCTCTATTTTTAAATTTTTTATTTTGTTCTCTAGTGCCTTGTTAAACCAGGTGGTTAAGAGGTGCTGCTGGTTTTGATGCTTATCACTTACTGGAGCAATTAAAGAACACTAATATCCTTATTCAGGAAAAAAAGATCTAAATGCAGAAGAGATGACTTAATTTCTTCCCAACTATCCATTAAAATAGTGGTTGGTTGAGCTATCAAATGCAATACCAAGGTGTTTGTTGTTTTGGCGTATTGTATATGACATTGACACAGAAATTAGAGGAAATTATTTCCATTCTAAGTAGTTGTGCAAATCATGCATACAGAACGCGCGAAGTACCATATAATGTATTGAACACTCAGAAAGCTTCTCCAGAACATAATTAACATTGAAAAACAGGAAAGGCTGCAAATTCAGAAATGGCAGTTTTTGAGATGCACAAGGCCTTTTAATGGGGGATACTGCCACTTTGTTTTTAGCTTGGGTGCTTTGACTATGACCTGATGTGACGTGTAGGAACAGATCTTTACGTGCTGGCAAGTATTCAGTGTGATGGTGTCTTTGAGGAGTTTTGCAGCTAAAGTTAAGAAAGCTTCTAATCAACCAGTGTGAGATGCCCCCCAAACTTCAAAGGAGAACCTCTCTTCCCCTCTCCCCTTTTGTCTTCCATTTGAAGTGATGGAAGTTTTGTAAATGTGGTAAACAACTGGAAATAAATAGGTATGTTGGACAAATTTAATATACAGGACAAATAAGTCTACTCCCAGTGTTCCTTGCTTTAATATCAATAATTCAGTGTTTCTTTAAATGTCAGGAGTTGGTAGGGAGGATGTGGTGGAAAGGACCTTCTGAGATGCAAAAGACAGTGTGATATTCCGTTTCCACTGATGCAGCTTGTAGCCTGACACATATTTCATTTGGGGCCACTTCTGATTTGAGTAGCCCTGTTGTTTCCAAGCCTGTAGCACGCCCTCAGCTGTACCAGTGCAACAGTGTGCACAGCTGCAGGTAACCGTTCTGAATTAAATTCAGATTTCACAGTTTGTTTGCCATACATTTGCACAAGTTTGTGGTTGGGGGAGACCAAGCTACCCTGATACTGGAAAAAGCACTTATCAAACAGCGACTGTAGTAGTTAATCACTGTACTAACCTTTAGGCCTTTGAAAATCTGGTCCTTTAATATGCGGTGCTTATAGTTCTGACATGTACATATGATTAATGTTTTCACTTTTTAATGAGTTACGTAAGAATATAAAAATGGCTGTACTTGGTCACATTAAAGATTCTTCTAGCCCAGCATCCTGCCTCTCTGAGCTGCCAAAAGCAGATGCTTGGAGAAGAGTATAGTGTATACTGAGGAAATACCTCTCCCAGCCTCCAGTAATTTGTGGCTCGCAGGTTTCCGAACTAGAGGTGGTATTTGTTTTTAGTGCCCCCAGTGGGTTTTTTCTTCTATGAATGTGTCCAATCAGTATTTAGAGCCATGTATGCTTGTAGCATCCACAACATCCTGTGGCTGAGTGTAAGGCTTAAATGCATTTTGTGTGGAATAACCACTTCTTTTTGTTTTTGAACTTTCTCCCTGCTTGTTTCATGCCTTCTTTGTTAATTCTCGTATTGGAGGAGGCGGTGAAAAAGAAAATCCATGTTCTTCTGTGTGGTTTATGGCTTGATTGCTTTTTTTTTTTGTTTATCCTCCCTTGCTTGTGACTTCTCCAGAGGCGATTTAGAAAGAAGTGACTCCAATCCTTTTTATTGGCCTTGCTGTTTTCTTTGCACCTTTTGCAGGCAGGTCTGTTCCTGATTGGAGATAGTTATGCATGGATCAGAGGAACAGGGTTGGGGAACAATAACCAGGACTGGCTAAGGTATTTCGGCATATGACACCCTATAAACTCATATGGCATATTAGGTTTTATTCTTTAATCTTCTACCTGCATTTTCTTGTCAATCTTTAAGCATTGAGTTGGCACTTCTGTGCCAGCTTTGCCTATTATAACTTCACAATCACTCTTTTAAGTGGTAATAGCTAGTTCACAATTTGTCATCGTGTATATACGTTTAGGATTTTGTTTTTTTACACTACGCATCACTTTACATTTATCTGCATTTACTCTTATCTGCTATTTCACAGCCCACTTAAACAGTATCATTAAGGCCTTCTTCAGATCTCTGGCCATCGCTTTGGCAACCTTGAATAACTTTAAGCATTGTCAGCAAACTGTCACGTAAGTGTTAAGCTTCTTGCTAGATTTTGCTTTAAAATGTTGAAGGTATTGATCCCAGAACAGATCCTTGTGGGACTCCACTGGTGATCCTTCTTTTTTTGGGAAAAAGGCCAATTGTTCCAACCTCTTATTTCCTATATGTTAATCAGTCATTAATTCATAGCTAAATTGTCCTTCTTATCCCGTGACAGTTTAGTTTCCCTGAGAGAGGGCTTTTTGTCAGACACGGCCCACTTGGATTTCTGTGAAGTATGAGCTTAATCACTGTATGTTTGCTGACTGCGTTGAAGGAGAAAAATAGAAAGTTGAGATGGAAGTTACTGTTGCTTAGGAGTGACAGTCATCCTCACCCAGAGGCATATTGTAAGCATTAGGTTGTTTCCATATCATGCTTACATAATTAGTTTGAGACATTGTGATATTTATTGTGAAAGATCCCACAGGGATCATAGCCAGTGTTTGTCAGAGGTGCTTCTGTAAGCATGTTCTACTTCAGGTAGAAGTCAAAGGTCAAAATTCTCATATAAAGGACTCTTCAGTGTCTAGAAGATATGACTTTAGGGGTTTGTGGTGGGAAGCATACAAGACCAGGGTCGGTACGTAGTGGGTAGATAGCAAACAGCAGCTGACTATTTCCTCTAGTATTAAACTAGGAGTCAGGCTTAAAAAGAGAATCTTTATGGAAAAGGTAATACATGTATATTTTTTTTCTTTGCCAAAGGATGCAATGGATGCAAAATGCATTTAGAGTTGAAGTACTGGAAGAGGGATCTAGTGAAGATTACTCAATAGGCAGACTGTACCCACCTGAGGAAAACAGCGGAAATTAACTACCATCTAGGAGAACATTAGAACAGGGGAAATGCATGATGCTTCCCTTTAGTTTTCTGTAAGGAATTTCTTTGCTACTTGTGTAGTTTTTTTTTTTTCTGTGAGGAATGGGTGTTAGCATGTCCCTAACAAATCTTAATCCTGTCTTCCACTGAAAGCAGAGGCAGAATACACAGATACAATGAAACCTGAAGCATTGTGGAAGGTCTAGAGGATGGAGGTCGAGGGTCAAAAGAGTAAAAATAGAGGACACTGAACACTGAGTATTGCTGAACAGTGTTCTCTGCTCTAAAGGCAACCAGGGACCTAGTGGGTGCTGTCTAGTGGTGCCTTGCTTGGCAATGTGACAGAATGAGGGAACAGGAACAGACCCTGTGCTTGCCATAATTTTACCCTCACTCCTGTCGAAATTCCCTCTCCTCTTGCTATGGATGGCCAGGGCCAGGGGAGGATTTATGAGCAGGTTCCATGACTTTGTGATTTTGTAGGATAATAAAGAGATGAAGGGGACACCAGTAGCAGAATCTCAACAAAGCCATTCACTGGGCTGGTAGAGGGACTGCAAGTTGTAGAGATGAGATTTTGGGTTATATGGACCCTTTGTCTTGTATAAAGTTCAACGTGGCTGCTGCTGCTGAAGAGCTGGACTGAGATGTTGCTAATCCTGGAGGCTCCCATGCTGCATGTATGTTTGTTGTATGGGAAATATTCAGCTGATGCCAACAGGCAAGCTGCATAGAGACAGATGAAAATGTTCCTTAGTTCAGTTTAGTTTTCTGTTGGGGGAGCCCTTTCTATAGGACAGTCAGTGCAATAGACTATCTCCAGCTATAAATTCTGGTGTGCCTGAAGAAGGGGGATCTTGTGTGTTCCCCAGAAAGTCCATTTTGTCATTTCTGCATTGGATAGAAACTGTTTCCTGAGCTTTGAACAAGGTAACTGGCTTACAATCAAATCATTTAACTATTACAGTCATTTGGAACTGTAGTGCTGCAAACTTTCTGAAAGTAGCAAAAGACTTTCTCTCTGCTTGTCTTTGAAACTTTATAGATCTTTATGTCCCAAAGCCAAAATGGATTACTGTGGTTATCCAGGATGATTTCCCCACATGTGCAGGCTGTGGAGGTTTCCTGAAAGATAAATTAAAACATCTCTTTTAGAAATTGATCTTATCTTAGCCTTAGATCATGGTGTGTCTGTCACCTCTTCTGGGAAGCTCTGCCAATGTTTAATTATTCCTGCAGTTAGGAAACTAAACCACATTTTATTTCAAGGCTTGTTTTGTCTAATGTCCAACTTTCAGCTGTGGAATACGCCTATGCTAGCAGAGGCAGTAAAAAGTGTCTACTATCTGATAGTTTTCCACGTATGAGTATTTGAAATATAAAAGCTAGCTTCAGTTGGGACTGAAGACACTGAGTTATTTTACTGATAGTACTTCGTGCTTTCCCCCTGGATTGTTGTTGTGCACCAAAAATAGGTAGTATTCTGGAAGAAGCTTGGAATAGTGTGATCACAGACAAGGTTTCTTCTCCACTACTGTTTGATACTTGTCTTTTCATGATTTTGAGGATAGCATTACCACAGTTGGGTGTGTCGTATGAGAGAGTTTTGTAATATTATGCCTGTGTGGATATTTCTACTCCCTCTATTCAAGACATCCTGCAAAGTGGTCCAAGATTACTTATAAACATTAGGTTAGAAAGCTTATCCCCCCTTTCATGTTGTGTTTATATTTTGATTTTTTTTTTAAGGAATGGCAAAGGATCTTTCCCAGTGACTCCTCACCCTGTTTGTTTTTTTGGAAAGCAGTCAGTGACCGGCAGAAACTGGCCAAACCCCAGAGTGCTAGTCAGATCTGTTTTGCCTCCACAGCTGCAAAGAAGCTGTTAGGATGCTTTCCTTGCTATGTGGCAAGCTTGGAAATTGAAGAGATCTTTCTTTTTTCCTAATCAGAGCTTCTGTGCTTCAAATATAACAAGCATTTACTCATTTATTTTCTCTCTAGGTGCCATCAGTGCTATTAAAGGCAGTACCTCTCTTGTGATGAGCCCTGTGTGTAGACTGCATAACAGTTTGGTGTTCTTTGGTTATTTCTACTGTGAGTCTTCCCTTTTGTTTGATAGGTGAAGAAGCAAGCCTTTGGAGTTCAGATGACACTTTGCTTCTGAGCTTTCTCTACACCTCTGTCTCCCAGGCTACTGCTCAGAGCACTGTTGCAGCTCCTGTTCTGCTCCCCCAGCCCTATGATTAACAGCTCGCAATACTCAAAGCTGTTTCTTCTATCTTCATATCAAAACCTACAAGGTGAGATAAAACTTAATCTGAAGATGGAAGTTTATTTCCAAAATTCAAGGAAATAAATGGAATCAAATGGAGGTATTGCTAGCAATGCAGATTGCATTTGCAGTGAAGTGTAGTTTTTACTATTCACATTCAGATTCCATAAAAGCAAGTATAGATTAAACATAGCCAAATACGTTCTGTAAGTATCATTGCCTCTCCTTACAGAAGGAGGGATGGAGTGCTGCTGAATTCTAGAAGGTCAGGCACCATCTCTTTATATAAATATCTCTAGCTACCTGTTTTGGGATATTGCTGCCATTTAGGGCTGATTTTAGAGCAATTCTGTCCTGTGCCTGTTTCATTAAGGGAGCTAAAGAAAGTCTTAAGGAGGATATTGGCAAAAACTCCTAAATTATGAGCGGTGGATGTGACTTACCATTAAAAACTCAGTTACTGTTTGTAGACCTCAGACTTCCTTTTCCTATCTCCCTTTTTTGTTGCTGTCTAGATGTTTTTCTCATTACAGGGAGAGAGTGAAAAATAAGTGTGTGTGTTTTTTTTTTTTTTTTTAAATAAGTAGGTGCCAAGTTCTAGCCCGCAAAGCTTCTAAGATGGTGAATCAGAATCCAGAGTGTATGGTTGGCTGGCAGGCATTCTTACTCGACCTCAGAGTTTAATTTCTTCAGTTTATCCCCTTCTCTGTGGAGAAATAAAGGTGGTAAAGAGGCCAGAGCATAGCTGTGGAAGAAGGGGCTGTTCCCTATGACATGTATGGTTCTGTCTCTGTTTTCTTCTCTGTCCTTTTCCTGAGGAGGCAAATAAAGAAGCCAGAAAGAACAAACCTCTCAATGTCCTGTAGGTATGTCTTGCTGCCCTGCACAAGCTGATTCTTGTTGATGCCAGAGCTACTCCAGCTTGACTTCTCCTTAGCCATAGTTTTGCCTTTCTGAATTTTGATCGGGCAGCAATGGCAACTGCTGGCAACCTGGTGTTCTGAGTTCACATGTATCTTCATACTAATGTTGAGAAGTATGGGGCAGGGGAAAAGTAACTGGAGAAGAGAGTCATCTAAAAGCAGGCAAAGGGGAATAGAGTCAAGTGGTCAATTCTGCAGCATGCTTGTTAGATAATGACAGAGTTGAGCCAAAAGATTCATCTAGAAGCAGACAAAAGGGACATAGAGTCAAGTGACCAATTCTGCCATGGGCTTGTTAGATAATAGCAAAATAAAGCCAAGGGGCATATGGCTCCTCTCTGGCCTGATATAATAAAAACATCCCCTCCCTCAAAGTTGAATATTAATGAACAAACCTAATTTGTTCAAATTGATTTGTGTAAATCAATAAGGAGGTAGGCACGGCATCAGCAGCTTAGATGATTCAACTTGCCTGTGTGAGATTTCAGTTTCCTGTCACAAGTGAAAAGTAGGAGCAAATATTATGTGCTAGCCACATAAATTTCATATCTTGCATATTAGAATAGCTAAGCAGGCCGTGGAGAGATTATGAATATGTAGGTGTTCACATTGCTGATGATTTGCATCTGAGTTCAGCAGTGCACTGTATTGCTTTTCCAAAAGGAGAATAGAAGTGAAGGAATCAAGAGAAGAGTCTGGATTTGTTGAGGGATTGCTTGTCTTTATAATCATAGTCAATTATTAGCTTGAAGGGAAAAGCTGCTGCTGCTAAGTATTTGTTACAGAGCACTTGAGGATAACACTGGGTGCTGTCCAAGGCCAGGATTAGGCATCTACAGAACACTCAGAATGACACTGGATATATTCATGACTGCATGCTTTGGAAACCAAGCAATATCTGTGCATTGTGTTGGAGCAATGGGTCTGTATTATGGACTTTACACCTGGAAGTTGGCTTTCTTCTTGAGCAAGCTCATATGCCTTCTTGCAGCACGAAGAGTGTGCATGTTGTCCTGCCTGTCAAGGTAGCTCTTAGAGTCTCCAGAAGAGGCAATTCTTTATTTTTATCTGATAGGTTATTTTTATTGCCTAAGCTGCCTGTTGTGCTCCATAAGCCAACATAGCTTTGGTGCTTTTAACAAATGCAGTGGATTACTATAGATACAATGATAGGCATTTATTTGAAATAAAAGGTTTTTTTACTCTTATTAATTTTTATTCCTGGAACCGGAGTAGCTGGAGCTAAGGAAGCAGTGAAGACCACCATGTTAGTGAATTGTTTGAGACCAAAACAAAACGCTTTGTCACCCACTAAGACCTTGTTCCTCAAGAACCACGTTAGCTAAGGAGACAGGTCATATAGATTCTTAATAATGTAATTTCCACATCAAATAATGATGTGCTGTGGTTAGTATCTTTTTGTAGTGATGTAGTGCTACTTGAAGCCTGGTGAAAATGCTGCTTTTTGGTGGAAGAAGCTGAGTCCATGGACACTCAAAAATCTTCTACCTTTTTGCAAGGAAATAGAAAAATCGTTTCAGGTGAGGAAAATGTACTAAACTTTTTGATGTCTTGATAGATGTCACTCTTGGCCATAGGAAGTTGATGCTCTGCGATATTCTCATTGTAGTAGAAAGATCTGAAGGCCTTGTTTGGTTTTTAATGAAGTGGATCTGTGGTTACCTTTAAAACCTTCTTTAAAACATTTTTTCTTCCTTTAAGCTGTGTTTTTTGTAATAGCCTATTATGTAACTTACAGCTTAGGTCCTGTGAACCCTGAAACTAGTAATCTGTCAAAAATTGTTTTCAAATGTTCTGTTATAAACACACATCACAGTGCAGTGAGGGAAGAGGGCTCAAGACTGAAGACCCAGCAATAATAAAAAAAGTTTAGCTGTTTAGCTTGTCAGTTTTTTTGCTATTTGGAATTGCTCTGGTGTTAATGGAGGTCCATTATTTACATGGAAAATAGGATGATGCTCTATTTCTTTGCAGGAAAAAAACTCGCCATTGCTATTAGAACTGCATTGTAAATATTTTCACTTTTTGTTACATTTATAGTAAACAATTTAACAATAAAGTACTTCCTAAAACCTTTTAGTTGGTCTGGATTTTCATGAATGTAAAAGCAAGACAGTGCTTTAAAACATTCCATGTACCTGTTTAAATTTCCAGAAGCAGATGGCACTGTTAAGGCTGGACTATGGGGAGTTTAGAAACGTAATTTCTGATTCAGTTGCAGTCGAAACATGTCTTCCTGAACTGTCTGTACAGGGAGGTTCTCTCTAACGTTTTTTACTACATGGTGTGCCAAGTAATCTACCATAAACATTTAAACAGTACAAAGCTAAAATAAGTTATTTAACTACTTAATTGAATGACACTTAGATAATTGGTTTTTTTTGACCTTTACTGTGTCATGCTGGTATTCCTGAAACTGTTGTTGTAGGTGTTTGGCATCTCAGCTAATTATGCTAATAGTAAAAATACTTAACAATAGTTATAATAAGAAGCTGCATTTCAGTGCGCTTCTGGAGTGCTGCTTCCATTATCTGCACGTTGTCCAAACATCCAGCAATCCATTCAAGACAGGTTTCGAGTAACACTTAAATTTCTTGCCTATGTGAGACTACATGCTGCTAGCCCTAACTTCTTACAGTGACTGTGAGCTGTCTGATAGTAATTAGCTCAGTATACACTATGTGTGCTTATCACTTTGATATGCTAGCGGCTAGCACATCAGGATTTATAAAAGGAAAATAAGATTTTGTATATCCTGTCACCCCTGTTGATTTTACCCTACTGGATTTGATGGAAGAGTTCAGAGACCAGTTTGTCTTCCATCATGAAAGACAAAGTACAGAATGGTTACAATGGTAAAAAAATGCTGGCCTGCAGCTTACAGAAAGCGGTTTTATTAAAGACTGAATTATGTGTACAGTTGGACCCAAATTTGAGACACTTAGTTGTCTTTCTTAATCCAGCTAAACAAAAACTAAGTGCAAAAGGTACATCCACTAAGGAGCGAGGGGAATTTGGTACTGTCTGTGGGATGAAAACTTAAGAAAACATTATAGCTGCATTTCAGGAAGCTTGAAGATTTTTACAAAATGTAGTACTTCTCAGATTTGACTAATTGCAAGCATGTTATTTTATCCTTCAAATACACAGGTGTCATGCTTTGAGCTCAATAAGAATGATTAAAAAAAAAAAGTAGTTTTCTAATATATCTTTCTAGTACAGCGTATACTAACCAGAACTTGATAACTCCTCATGTGTGCTTTTTTCATGACACTGAGAGTCATGCCCATGCAGAAGCACCTGGTTCATACTCTACGAATGGTTTAAGCGTGGTTCTGTGTTTCCAGGAAGGCTGCCTCCCTATGCATGTTGATATCTAGTTATCCTAGGTGTTAAACTTGGGGTTTGCTTCTCTTTGCATTGGAGAGCATACAGCTTAGAATCATCAAATTGCATTTCTTAACATATAATTTGTCATTACAAAGCAAGTACACAAATCGGCAAAACTGCTTAGATACCTTTATCCTTTATGTGGCTTTCAGAGCTTTCTGAGGAAGCAAGTACAATACCCAAAGACTCCAACCTCACTAATTGCAAGTAAAATGTTAAAGTCTTGGAAAGGCAAAACTGGAAGAGAGTATGTAATGGAGACTTGTGGAGCTACTTAGGGGAAAAAATGCGCTCATAGGCAGTGAAATAATTGAATGTCTTGCATTGCTTTTTTTGACATTTGTTCTGTTGATCTCCTGGTAGATGCATGTCCTCTGTTCACTGAAGACTAGCTGAGAGGGCTAGCAACAGCTCTTCTTGCGATCGTGTTTTTTGCCATTTGGAATGGAGTGAGACCCCAGTTTTATTTTAAAGAAGCCACTGTAAGGCCCCAGAGCAAGGAAATGTCATCTCAGAAATAGAATGGTTAATAATCAAAACAGGTTTATTAGTCACTGAGATCACACCATTCAATCTTTAGTGTATTTACAGCACTTTATTATCATAAAAATCACATTTTAATGTGGACCCTTAGAAAGACCTTTAAAAGGAAATCAAGTGGTCAGGACTGACTGATGTTAAGTGTTTTGGACAGCACCAGAAGATCAGAGAGTACAAATAAATAAATTATAGTCACTGTCTTAGAGGAAAGCTTATGAGTTTATAAATAATATAGTGACTGTAGGAATTTAGATGTTTAAACATTTAATCCAAGATAATTGCAGTGACATATTAGTAGCAAATAAGTCTTTGTTTTATTAAATGACTCAGACTGGAGCTGTGCACTGTGAAGATGGTGGCAAAAATATGTGACCCTGAAAGTTAAATTATGTATTCAGTTAGTTATTAGTATGTTCTCTGACCTTTGCATTGATCCCTGTTTTCAGGACAGAGGAGAGTCTGTTTGCAGCATTGTTTTGTCAGTTTAGCAGACACTTCAGCAGAAGGGTCCGCTGACTGTAGTTTTTTTCAGTTTGAGCTTGAGGCCCAGTGATGTTCATAAACCTAACAGCTGGGCATTGTTCTCAAGCAGAAGGGAAGAAATACATGGCTTGTCCCTGAAAAAATTTTGGATGTTGTTTCTTTGGGATGGAACTGTATTATGCTGCTTGGTGAGGAGAAGCTTTTGTGCCAAACTATAGAGACTTCATTTCTCTGTGCAGACATTGATAAGAATTGTGAATTAGTTTATCTTTGTCTGCCATTTTATGTGATTTCTCTTAAGAGCTAAGGAGTGTTTGTTGTGTTTCCACAGGTTAACTTAATTTCCTTTTTGTCTAAGGCCATTGGTAGTTTTATTTATAGTCTTATAAGTGAATGATAATTTTTTTCCCATTCCATACGTGCAGATCTGCTGCTTAGTTTCAGGGAAAATTTGTTCTTGGGGAAACTTCACGTAAGTGCTTCTTATTCTTGCTGTGCATTGATGTGCTTATCTCATTTGTGGTAGGAAGTGAGAAGACTCCAGATGGTTCATGGAAACAAAAATACTGATGTCAAAGACTGGAACTTTCACTGTCACAAACAAAAGTATTTAATTCTTTTTCCTGCTGCAAATAACAATATTCCTCAGTGATAACACCAGATGCAAATGTATCTTAGTCTTTCTTCATCATGTATATGAACAAATAGCATTCTAACTCTTAGCAGTCCTTTTTGCCTAGTTAGATTTTATTTTGCCACTAATGTCTGTCTAACTACAGATGGTTCCACTACTACTACTATTCAGGTGATAGTTTCAATATTTAAAAGCATCCCAGGAAAAAAAGTAGGGTGGTTAAAGAGGATTCCTGTCGTGTTTGTTGGTTTCATACTTTCCTTTCTGTGCAGCGTGTGCTATTCAAGTGAGCTTTATAAATTAAGGTCAAGTCTTAAAAATGTATTGCACATCTCTGAGTAGTCAGTGAATGTCTGATTAGAAAAGCCCCGGTAACTCAGCTGAGCAGTTCCCTATCAAAGTTCAGATCCTGAGTTACTTTTTCTTTTCTCTGTAGGCAGCTTCATTTGAAACAAGCCTTGGAATGGCAGTTGGGTGCGGGTTTCTCTCTTCTAGTCCCCTTAGTCTTGGGACAGTTTTTTAAGGGCTATGTCTTGTCTCATATTGGACCACCACAGGCCTTTATTTGAGACTATACTTCAAACTTAATAACTCTTAACATTTTGATTTCAAAAATGCTTTTTTCAAAAGATTAGAACTCTGCACTATTAGTAAACAAATAATTTTCTGCGGCATGCACATTTTAATAGTGTATTATTTTTCACTTTACGAACTTCGTATTTTCAGCTAGTATTTTAATTTTAAATATATTTGTGTCTTAGACAAGGAAGATTCTATATTGTTTTGGGCTGAGAGTCAAATATTAATGCAGATAACTTCTCAGTTCTTGAAATGTGATCCAGAGCTTTTTGTCTGTAACGTATAAAATAAGGTAAAACTCCTCCAGGTCCTATTGATAGGAAGCAATTGTTTGTTTATGTAAATCAAATGAACTTTTCACCTATCACTAGGTCTAGTTCATTCATAGAAAACCAGAGGGAGTTTACATTCCCAATGAAAATTACTTGATTGTAACTTTGTTTATAGTCATTAAACAGAATTTACACAGGTATAAGTAGGTATTTTATGTTGTTTTGCTCTTTCCCTGTGAATGAGACAGTGAGACAATGTTTGTAATGTGAACAAAAATAAATATAGCTGGAAATCTGAAAGCTCACTTGCTAAAGAAAAAATTAGCATCAATGTTGCAGTGAATCAAGGCACCCTGCAGAATGTTCTGATAATTCTCCTTTTTATGGCCAATATGAAATCATAGGGCTTTTCATATGCACAGCTTAAGATACAGCTGTGTTTCTACTGCTTGCCTGGTTCCTTAAGCAGTTCCATTCTAGTCTTTCTTACAGTATAATTGTAATAAAAGATGTTAAATTCAGTGTTTTCTGTGTAATAAATGTCTGAATAAGTCAGTAAGAAACTGGCAAATGAGAAGAGTTTTGGCTTGTTGATACCATGGATTATGGTTTTTAGGAAATCTAAATTTACACCTCTATTTGACTGTATAAAATCTGATAGAAAAGAACATAGAAGATAAATGAGTGATAATGTGTAGGATGCTAAGGAGAACTTGCAATAATATTAGTCAGTGATGTTGGGACACATCATGCTTGGCACATCATCTGAGTTTAGTGGAAGAAAATCTTCAGAGAGAAGGTGTTACAGGTATCTTAAAACACCAAATTTTATTACAAATCACATTTTTTGGTCATAATTCTTTTACTCCTTACAGCAGACAGGATTCTAATGTACAGATGATGAATTCTAGAGTTGATAATGTTTTTTTATCTGACTGAGAGTTAGTTTCCCGGCTCTATACAACTTTTTTATGTTCGAAATACTCATGCTAGTATACCAATGATAAAGAAATGGTGTGGCCTTCAATGTCCATTGTCTTTGTTCAGACTGGTTTTGTTTTCAGTGTAACTAGTGAGCATGTAGTGGAGTTTTGAGCCTTGATATATTGATAGTGGTTTCTTAGAGCTTTTGTAAAGTTGATACTCTGTTGCTCTTTCTTCCCCAGATAAAAATCTTCTGGCTTTAGGCATTTACAAGCTGAACTCAAGAATTACACTACCCATTTGTCTCTTAGTAAGGAGGTCCTGAAGTAGGATCAAATATTTTGCTTGTGTAAACCATTGTGGTGTTATTTGTATTTTCATATAAGGACCAAACATTCGAGCTGATATCATTCAATCACAAATTACCTTGCCTTCTAGACTGTGGTTCCATTAGGAGTCAAATGATTCTGCATCTCAATGATCCTCAGAAAGGCAGTAATAGTGTACATAGTTGTAAATATTTACTTTTTCTTTTTAACAAGTTTTTTAATGCGTTCCTACAGCTGGGAACACTTGGCAAACAAGATAACAACTTGAACTTCCTTGGTGAAACAACGTTAAAGCTTCTGATTCACTGGTTCTGATCAAACATGCCTTGGAGCTCTTTCCTGAAGAGTTAACAAGAAAAAAACCTTCCCATTAGAGGAACAAGATAAGGAGGGGGTATCTCATAGAATAGATTTCTGATACAGTGTCTTTCAGGAAACATTCTTTTTTTGTTTCTTTGTTTTTCACTGTGGGATTAAAAAAATTTTTTTACAGGAAGATCTAAAATTGTAACTTTTCTGTTGTATGTGCTGTAAGTGCAAATGACTGGACAGAGGAAGATATAGGTATTAAGAATGTTAAATGTGTGCATAATACACTGTATAACTATTGAAGACACTGCTGTGGCAATAATGCTTAGCTTTCCGGTAATTTTGAAAACTTAATATTGACACTGGGTTAACTTTATATGTTTGCCTTTGTGGGAATGTTGGGATTTATTGCAAAAAAAAATACCGTAAAACCCTTTTCTGTCTTAAAATACCGACACTTTTATATAAAGTAATGTATTTTGTAAAGCTTTTCTCTCTTGTTGATGTAGTAAACCAATATATTACAGCCTCTAAGAGGCTATGTTGATTTAATGTCATTTTTCCTGGTTCTGCTGTCTCTGACGTTTTTTAGGCTGCTGCTGCCAAGTACATGAGCTAAGCATATACAGTTAAAAAGAGTTTTAGTTGCAAGTTCTTATTCAGCCTGCAATTTTGGTCACATTTGGGCTCACCTCAGCTTCCTGGTAAACTGCTGGCCCTCTTCCCTCAATATGTCTAGTTCAGGCTAGAAAGTTAAGGCAAATTGCAGTGCCTAATACTAAAGTATAAATACCATCATTCCATTGCATTAATTGCTACTTCTTTAGACACATATTTAGTATGCAATCTGTTCTGTAGGCCTTTAATTTTCCTTTTCAGTGTATTTTAAAGTATATTAGAGCAGACCTAATGACAGGATCAGATTTATCTCTTGTTAAGGGTATGTACACACATTATATAAAGTGATGAGGAAATGCTGAGAAGAAAAAGAATGCTTCTCAGCTATGTGCACACAATCCTGACACAACAGGACAAACAGTACTGTATTAAAAAACAGAAAATGCAGCTTCCAATGTTGACTATTTTTAATGCTTTAAAAAAATTCAGAAAGTGTCAAGTTATCATTGAGTTGCATTACTCATTTGTTATCTTCCTTACAAAATAGGGTAATATTAGTGTATTCTTTGCCAGTTTATTTTATTCAGGTTTTTGTTATTTTCTTCCTTCCAACAGCTTGCTAGAATTCACTTCCAGATGACCTTAGGTGGTTGTGTTCATTAGGCTTAATAAAAAAAAAAAGATTTCTCATCTCTCTCAATCAATTACCTGTTCATAGAAAACATTTTTGGAGATTCCCCCTCACCTTCCCAGCAATAGTTTAAAATGTTTTGACCGGCAGATTGGAGTATTTTTCAGTCACAGTTGAGTATTCTTGCTTGTTTTAAAGATCTCTAGGAAAAACATTTTTTTGAGTTAGTTACAACACAGTTACATGTAAGGAAGTGCTTCTTTGTGTGATCTGTTATATCTTAAATGTAGGTCATAAAGACAGGTCTTAAGAAGTTTTTTTTCCCTAACATTCATCTGTTGCTGATATATCAGTCTCACTAATGGTGTGTAATTCATCTGGCAGTTCATGGAGCTACTTTGACATGCATCCACCCTTCCGGTATTCATGTGCCATTTGTAGATTAAGGGTTTGTGCTGTGTTACTCTCTTGCAGCACCATTAAATGAACATTAAAAAAAAGCACTGCTGAAAATCATTGCATTGGTATATGTGCATATTCTTTTATTTTTTTGCTTGAATTGCTTGGGAGACTTTCCCTGTGCAGTGGAATGGAAAACATGATTGAGAAGGTTCCTTGTAGCTGTAATCTGAAATTACCAGATCAGGATTTTAATGTGGTATATTAGTGTAATCTTGCACATCAGGAAGCACAATTGGTTTCTTGTCTTTTGTCTGCAGCTGTTGTGGCAATCTGTCTGGTTCTCCATCTTGCTGAGTGTAATATCCCCTATGTGAGATTTCAGGTGAGAGAAACAGTCTTGTATGTATTTCTAGTACCACAACTATTTTAACAGTTTTTCTGTGCACGTGGTAAGTGATCGAGCTGAAAAATGCAGAGCTACTCACTATTCAAGAAAAGCTTTTGCCATTCATCTTCATATCCTTCATATCAAGTTATGTGAGCAAATGTTTGTATACCTTTGAAGGGACTGATAGGAATAATCTTTGCCTAGCAAATCAAGGTTGTGTGACGCTTTTATCTTCAGCTCTAAGCTTTGCAAGACTCACTTGCTCTTTGAGCCTGACTTTTAGCTTGTGGCAAAAGAGACAAGGCCAAAGTAAATTAAGAAGTTTTTCTTCTATCACCTTTGAAAATAAATTAAAAGAGAGAGGCTCCTGGTCCTTTTCATTCTGTGTGACCAAAGTGTTTTTGTTACGTGCTTACCAATGCTTCAACTTCTAAAGCTTCAAGAATTTTTTCTTTTCAAAAGTGGAAGTGGAGTCCTTAAAATCACAGCAGTCTGTGCTACACCATCTATTCTTCAACCATTTGCTCTGGTAGACTAAATCAGTAATTTTTAAAGCATGTAAGCAAAACTTTGCCCTATCCCTGCAAAGAGTTTCTTTATCCATTGATTTTGTATGTTGTGTAATATTTTTCTGCCCTTTGTATGTGTTGCATCTTGCTTTGGGGCAAGGACAAGGAAAGATGTCTTTCTGTGGGGTTTTTTCCTCCCTTGTTTAAGAATGGTGACGTAGACCACTGCTATTTCCATGTAGTTTGTCTATGAGCTGCAATATTAAAGTTGGATTTTGATGGATGAGTGAAATAAATTACAGCCTTAGGAAAGACAACTCTATTGTTATCAAGGTAAAACTTTCCCTCTTCATTGTTTTGCTGACACAATATAGGCATAGCTCTTAGAAAATGAAATTTTAAACTGGCCATGTTGTACATAGCATTTTTAAAAACATAATAGGCTGTCTGGGAAGAGTGCACTAGATTTTTTTAAATATTTGAAAAGTGAATTTAACAGTATATAAATGTGCAGAGTCTGACTGGGGTATGTTTCTTCAAAACATTCAACAGCTATGTAGTCTTTTGAATATTGCCCAAGTGTTTAATGTGCTTAACACAATGTAGTATGTACTAAGCCTATCTCCTGTAGAAGACAGCCTAGATTCTTTGGTGGGTGTGAGGGGCTGTTACCTTTCCACTGTTCCTTTAATATCTTTGTGGTACAAGTCCTGGTGGGAGGAGTTGCTTAAGTTCGATGGCTGTTGAAGAAATGCATATGGAATGATGTTCTGAGAAGTAGCGTATACCATTAGGTGGATGTGAAAGTTGTGTGTAGGCAGGACGTTGCAGCTGAACGGATATTGTGGTAGAAGTAGGTGTGCCCTTCAGTGTTGGTGCTCCATGTGCTCCTTCAGCTGGGGTACTCTTGATTTAGATATTATCAGGTCTGAAAAGCTTGTAACTCAAGAAGAAAGACTAAGGATTTGTAATTTACTGGTAAGAAGAGACTCTGCATAGAGGGGAAAGAGGAACGGTAGGGAAGTGGGCACATCCTTTGGTTGGTAGGGGTTTGCGAATGTCTACATACTGGGTGGAAAAAAGAGATATAAAATACAGAAATTGCTTGTAACATGACTTAGTGTACTTTTGTTTCTGACTTTACTGGGTGAGATGTATATATATATGTGTGTGTGTTGGAGGAGAGGTGAATGTGCACCTGAGGGGGAAAAAAAAATCAAAACAACAAAGTAAATAAAAGCCAAAAAACCTAAAACCACCACCAAACAACCCCAAAACCTTGAACAAACAAAGAAGCATAGAATTATGGAATGTCCTGAGTTGGAAGGGACCCACAAGTATCATTGAGTTCAACTCCTTCCCTGCACAGGTCAACCCTAAAATTCACACCATGTCTCTGAGGGCATTGTCTAAGTGCTTCTTGACTATCGTCAGGCTTGGTGCTGTGACTGCCTCTCTGGGGAGCCTGTTCAAGGGCTCCACCACTCTCTGGGTGAAGAACCTTTTCCTAATATCCAGCTTAAACCTCTCCTGGCACATCTTCCTGCTATTCTCTTGGGTGCTGTCATTGGTCGCCAGAGAGAAATCAGTTTCTATCCCTCCTCCTCCCCTTTTGAGGAAGCTGCAGACAGTGATGAGGTCTGCCCTTCTTTTCTCCAGACTGAACAAGCCAAGTGACTTTAGCCATTCCTCATATGGCTTCCCCTCTAAACCCTTCATCAACTTGGTGGCCCTCCTCTGGACATGCTGTAGTAGCTTTGCATCCTTAATGTACTGCACACAGCACTCGAGGTGAGGCCGTGCCAGTGCAGAGTAGAGCAGGACAATCCATTCCCTTGACCGGCTCCAATGCAGTCCTTGATGCACCCCAGGGCATGGTTGGCCCTCTTGGCTGCCAGGAAACACTGTTGGCTTATGTTCAGCTTGCTGTTGACCAGAACCCCCAGGTCCCTCGCTGCAGGGCTGCTCTCCAGCATCTCATTCCCAAGTCTGTCTGTACATCCAGGGTTGCCGTGCCCGAGTTGCAAAATTCAGCACTTGCCCTTGTTAAACTTTATATGGTTAGTGATTGCCCGGCTCTCTAGTTTGTCTAGATCTCTCTACAGGGCTGCTCTGCCCTTGAGAGTATTAACAGCTCCTCCCAATTTTGTGTCATCAGCAAACTTAATTAGTATTCCTTCCAGTCCTGCATTCAAGTCATTTATAAAGTCATTAAAGAGTACTGGCCCTAAGATGGATCCCTGCAGAATCCTGCTAGTGACTGGCCACCAGCCTGATGTACTGTGACCCTTTGAGCCTGACCTGACCTAATTGCCCACCCGTTGCATTACATGTTTATCCAGCTGTATGCTGGACATTTTGTCCAGGAGGATACTGTGAGAGACAGTATCAAAGCTTTACTGAAATCCAAAAAGACCACATCAACTGGCTTCCCTTGGTCAACTAGGTGGGTCATCTTGTCATAGAAGGAAATTAAGTTTGTTAAGCAGGACTTTCCCCTCATGAACCCGTGCTGGCTGGGACCAATGACTGCATTGTCTTTCAGGTGTTTTTTGGTAACTCCCAGAATAACCACCTCCATAATTTTGCCAGGTACAGAAGTGAGACTGAGAGGCCTCCTCTAGTTACTGGGATCATCCCTGTTGCCCTTCTTGAAGACTGGGACAATGTTCTCCAGCTTCCAGTCAACTGGGACATCTCCAGATTCCCAGGAGCACTGAAAAATCATTGAGAAGAGGTCTTGCTATGACATCAGCCAGCTCTTTAAGTACCCTCAGATGAATCTCATCAGGCCCCATTGACTTATAGGGATCCAGGGGGAGCAGCAAGTCCTGCACAAGTTTGGGGTTGACTGGGAGTTTGTCATTCCCACAGTCATGGTTTTCTAGCCCAGGGCTCTGGGGGTCCCAGAACCCATCATCGGTGTTGAAGACTGAGGTGAAGAAAGCATTAAATGTGTCTGCTTTGTCCCTGTCCCTGTTTGTGAGGTGACCGTGCTCATCAAGTAATGGGCCAATGTTATTTTTGGCTTGCCTTTTTCCATTAACATATTTTAAAAAGCCCTTTTTATTGTCCCTCGCCCTTTTTATTGTCTCTCACAGTACTGGCCGGCTTCAACTCTAGCTGAGCTTTGGCCACACAAATTTCCCCCCTACAGTGGCGAACAGCATCTCTGTAGTCTTCCCATGTTGCCTGACCTTGCTTCCACTGGCCATATACTTTCTTTTTTCTACTTATTTCTAGAAGGTGATCCTTGGTCAGCCAAGCCGGCCTTTTCCCTCACCTCCTTGACTTCATACATTTAGGAATTGCAGTTAAAACACTTTTCTTCACATCAGTCTTGACATTTTAATGGTTGATGGGTATTCTTATTAATACAGTAACCTCAAAATTGTTTTTGTACAGTATTGTTCTGCTGAAATTTTTTGCAGGCAAAACTATACCTTGTTTTTTTCTCTCAAACGGAGAGACAGTCCTATTTTTCTTGTGTCTGCCAATTTTTGTTCCTCTTGTTGATTTGGATGTTAAATTAGTTGTTGATGTGGAGTAAAATTACTGGGCTTATTGGACATTTGTTAGTGAGGTAAGGTGTACCTGTCAAGCTAAGGATGTCACACTAAACCATCATCAAGACATGTGAGATGGTTGTGAAAATGAAGTAGCAGCAAAGAAGCAGCCAAGGAAATTCTGTGTAGCCTTATCCCTGTTTCCTGATGCTCTTTCTTGTGTCCCCTTCCCCACATTCTTTTTTCTGGCATTTGTGCTGCATGGGAGGAACAGGATGTAAAGAGGGTGCCCAAAGCTGCAGTTTAAGAAAGGGGCGTATTCTGTTTCTGTCTTGGGTGTGGATGTGCTTGGGGAGGAGCCAGGTGGGCAGGGTACCACTTCTATTGGCATTAGCCTCTGTGTGTCTTCGCAGAATCACAGGTTGGAAGGGACCTCAGGGATCATCTTGTCCAACCTTTCTAGGAAGAGCAGAGTCTAGACAAGATGGCCCAGCACCCTGTCCAGATGACTCTTGAAGGTGTCCAATGTGGCCAAGTAAACTACTTCCCTGGGGAGATTATTCCAATGGTTGACTGTCCTCACTGTGAAAAATTTTCCTCTCGTGTCCAATTGGAATCTCCCCAAGAGCAACTTGTGTCCACTCCCCCTTGTCCTCTCCACGTGACTCCTTGTAAAAAGGGAGTCTCCCTCTTCTTTGTAGCTACCCCTTAAGTACTGGTACACGGTGATGAGATCCCCTTGAAGCCTCCTTTTCTCAAGGCTGAACAAACCCAGCTCTCCCAGCCTATCCTCGTGTGGGAGGCTTCCCAGTCCTTTGATCATCTTGGTGGCCCTTCTCTGGGCCCCTTCCAGTCTGTCCACATCCCTTTTGTATAGCGGGGACCAGAACTGTACACAGTGCTCCAGGTGAGGCCTGACAAGCGCTGAGTAGAGCAGGATAATGACTTCTTTCTCTCTGCTGGCGATGCCCTTTTTGATGCAACCCCTGTTGGGCTTCTTGGCTGCAGCAGCACACTGTTCGCTTATGTTGACCTTCCTGTCCACCAGGACCCCCAGGTCCCTTTCCACAGAGCTGCTCTCCAGCCAGGTGGATTGCAGTCTGTGCTGCACTCCTGGATTATGTTTTCCCAGGGGCGTGACCTTACACTTCTCATTGTTGAACTTTGTAAGGTTCTTGCTGGCCCACTCTTCCAGCCTGTCCAGATCTTCCTGCAGGGCAGCTCTCCCTTCTGGAGTGTCTACTTCCCCACTCAATCTGGTGTCATCTGCAAAATTCATCAGGCTACACTTGATCCCGTTATCCATCTTCTGTCTGCCCTTTCCCTCCCCCTGCCCCAACTCAGCCGGACATGGTGGAAGAGCAACTACAGCTGCTGCATCAGCCTGACAAGCAGAGCTGTGTTTCCCCTTCCTCAAGGAACCTAAATGCACTGGTGACAAGACAGTCATGGCAATGGCCTATGCAGGGTGGGAGTGGGAAAAAAGCTGGCTTTTCTAGGGATTTATGTAAGCAAGCAGTACATGGACTGCAGGGATGACCAGTAGCATCCTGTATATAGGGTATTTCAACGGAGTTACGACTAGTTCAGGGAAGTAGCTAGCTATTGAAGGATCCTGGGAACATTTGTTGGAATTGAAGCATAAGGAGTTTGAGAGGGTAGGCTGGATGAGATTTTTAACTAACCTGCTTGTAAACTGTAGTGCCCGTGGTGGTGTGGGTTGTTTGTGGGTGGTTTTTTTTTCGGTATGGTAATTTTGGACTGTCAGAGTTTGGAAACACATGACGATTATAGATGTTATAGACTTATAGGACAGGCCATATTAAAAGTGTGTGTGTGTATTTCTGTATGTCTACTTACAGATATTTATACATATGTAACCACATTCTGCCATCCCAAATAAAAACAGCAAAGACCTTCTGCCCTTGGGCTCTGCAGCTCTCAGAGGCATGCTGGGGGACTGCTCATGTTGTGATTTAAAATGCTGTAGCTTACTCTTGAGTACAAACAGAAAGTGTGGTAGATGTCTTTTCAGCTCTCTAAATGACAGAAAAACAGAAGGATATGGTGCTGGAAACAGGTCTACAGTACCTTTGTGGAGAAGGTCAGAGGCAAATGAAAATGCAAGGTTCTTTCCTCCAAGATGTGTATGAGGAACCTTAAGATTAAAGCAGGTTTCAGCTCAAGCAGTTTTCTGTACCCCAGGTCACTTGTTTTCATGCCTCTCCCCACTGTTACACCAGCACAACTGTTTGCAGCTTTGTGATGAACTAGGTAAGTGAACTGACCTACTTTAAGTTACCCAGGTCTCTCTCTTGATCTGGTTTAGACAGTGCAGTGACTGAATGTCTAACCATAACCAGCGGGAGAAATTGTATCAGCGCAATACCTCTCAACCTGTGAAAGGTGCACCACTGAAGCAGATGAAGAGCAAAGCATTCCTGTCCCTCAAACAAATAACAAAGTTACTATTATGAGGTGCCAAAAGATTTCATGATTAAAAGGAGATAGGTTCTAAGAAAGGTTGAGAATGAGTGACTCAGAGCTAAGTAAGGATTCTATTTCAAATCCAGATTCAATGTTTTTTTCCATGTAAAACCACTTATTTGTGTCCTTCCTTTGTTGTGCCCCACAAATATAAAAAAATCCTTGAAGTTCTTAATGCAGTAGTCGTGGTCTGGATTTGACAGTTTGAGGCATAACACTGTAGACTGAATAGATTTGAATTAATGACTTCAGAAATAGGTCTGGAATATTCAAATTGTAATTAAAACCCACTACTGGTAGATTAATTTTTGATTTAAACATGATTTAAAACTATGTTAAACCATATGGTGATGTATCATGGAGGGAAAGTGTTCCTTTCAGTTCATTTTCTGCCTCAGATGAGATTTTTATGAGGATAAGCATGGCTGAACTGCTGTATAGCTTGTGAGACACATTTGAAATGAAATGGAGCAATCCATTAAGACGTGTGGAACGTGTTGCACTACTGCAGAGAAGGAAGAACTTGAACAAGTTCGTCTGTGTAGGCTGTAATGGGAAGTGTCTTCGAATCCGTGTGTGATGGCTATGCTTGTAGTTCTTTGGGTGTGAAATGAATTTGACACCTCCAGAACAATTAAGTATGTGAGGAAAGCACTGTGGTTGTGCTTGCCACTGTTCTACCTACTGCTACTTTGATTGAAAGTTTGCTGTATGCTGTGAAAGGAATTTACATGTGTGGGAGTGCTTCTGACAAATATATAACTAATTTTGCTTATAGTAACAACAAAGACCTTACACAATGGATGATCTTTATCCTAATTATTATTTAGTGATGCGTATAGTCTTGTAGTAGAGCTGTAACTTATAATAGTTTTGGGTTGCAATTAGACATTGCAACAGTTTCTTTATAGGTATATTACTCAGGCTGGATGGAATAAACATTCAAGAAATTCAGATAAAATACTCTTTGCTTTAGCAGGAAATAGCTTCAATCAGAGCTGAACCTGATTTTTCAGTAGCCTTTTTTGCTACGTACTGTAAGAGCAAATAACTGCTGTAGCATAATTGCCTTTTTCTGCTGTTATTAACGATATTCCTTACGGCAATAGTGTTCAAGGACCATATTTGACTGGGATCTTGTGCTTTCTGCGCAGATATATGGCACAAAAGAGGGGGATTTACAATTTTAGGCGGGTTGTTTTGTGTATATGTGGTGTGGCTTTTGTTTTGGGTGTGTTTGGTGGTGTGTGGTTTTTTTTTTTTTTTGTTTTAACAGTCTCTTGCTTTGGAGATTGTATGTTTCAGAAAACAGACACGTAGCTGTCATTAACAAACTTCTGCTTGTTTTTCTTTCTGCAGGAGATGATAACAGAGTCCACTCCATTACGCTGCAGGAAGCTCAGCAATCCTGACATCTTTTCATCTGCTGGGAAAACCAAGCTCCATCGTCAGCTAAGTCAAGATGACTGTAAGCTACGAAGAGGTAGTTTGGCAAGTTCTTTGTCAGGTATGCCATTTTGTAAAGGCCACAAGACAATTCATTAGTATTAAAGATGCAGTATTAGTTGTTGGCATAACAGTTGTAATAAAAGATACTGATGAGTCATTTGTTTAAAACTAGAGTGACCTCTTGTTGGGAGGGCATATAAAATTTTATGTAAGAAAAAGATGCAAAAAGAAATATTAGTAGAAAAGAGTGAGAGACTGGATTTGAAGTGAAATTCTGTATGTTGCCCAGACTGAAAAGTTAGAAGCTAAGACTTAATGTGTGAAGTTAAAAGAAGGGAGTGGTGAGACTTCAGGCAACACAGTGATGCATTCTTACATTTTTAAGGTCAGCACTGACTGTAAGCTTGCCTACTTTGCCATATTGTTTCTTACTGGGAAGCTGACTTTTATATCAGGTTCAAATTATTATGTAGTTTCTTTTTGGCTTCAAAAGCCCGTAAGCATTTGTGATTCAAAGTAAAAATCTTGTTTACTAACCAGATGTTTTTTCAGTTTGTATAAAGTTTTTTTTTTCTTGTGAACACAGTCTTTAGCCCTGTCAAAGAATTTAGTTTGTCAACTGTAGAACCATGGAGCAAGCATAGTCTAGTAATTAGCCAAAAAATGACGGGCCAAGCACAGTAGTTTTCAGAGACTTTGTATGTGGGCTAGAGGATGTTTTCAGAATTGCTTAAAGTTGGTGTCAAAGTCTGTGATGCTGGCATTAGAACATACAGAGCTGCATGACCAGTCTAGGATGAAATAGCTGATCTGCCTGAATACCACTGTTGTTATGTAGGGTTAACTTGCAGCCCATTTCCTCCCTAATTAGGCTGACCGTTTGCCTATTTGCATGCTAGTGCAAGAACAAGAAGAGCTGGAAACTCTCAGGTGGGAGGGGAAGAGAAAGGGGGTGAAACCACCCATTTTGGCAGCAGCATGGGCTTGACTTGAGTGACTGTGAAAATACACCCAGCCCTGGTCCCTCCGTCCTTTATTGGAGAAGATAAATATTTTAATGCTTGAGGTTCTAGGTGTAATAAAATTAAATAAGCAATAAAGTATACACATTTTATTTTGGCTTGGCCTTGTCTTAATGTTTTATTTGTAGTAAGTAGCTTGTTTCTGAAAAATGGAAACATTGGTAATGCGCTCGTGTAAGTTTGTTCGCAAAGGTAGGCTAATTGCTAGACGAGAACAGAATTTTATTAACTGCGCAGCTGTTGACTGATTATAGTGGCTGAAGATAGTACTGTAGTTTTTGGTGTTTATTTTGTTTTGTGTTTTTTGCCCTTGAGTAGAAGTAAGCAAAGTAAAGTAAATAGGAGGAAGCAGGAAAACTGGAGAAGTTCTGTTTCTTTTTTAAAAATATTTTTTCTGTTTGGAGATGACATTCTTGTAAATTTTCTGTTCTGAAATGAAAATATTCTCCAGAACTTGTTGCTTCATCTTAATGACTTTTCAATCTACTGTAGACTGATTCAGGAAGGGGAAAAGAGCCCCAAGAAGATCAGTTTGACCCAACCAGATAAAGAAAATGTAGATGTTCAGATATGTATTTTAAATGTGGGTGTTTGGAATATATGTAGGATTTGAGGCATGGCAGGGAAAGGCTTTATCTTCAGTCTCCATCCTGAAAATAATTCTACCTTATTTTTGCAACAGAAACAAATAAGTTTAAAGAGTATAGACAATTGTGCATGCAAACTGGTTGGCTTAGATTTGACTCTTGATGGAATTCTTCCTGGACTGAGACTTTGTGGAACTAGAAGATGTTGATAACTATATCTTATGGAGATTTAAATGTTACTCTTCCTCTCAAGCACTGGCATTTCAAACTGTTAGATAATTATATGATTTGAATTGCTATTATAGGATGTCTTTGTTAGTGCTTTACTGAGATAAATACAGCAATTTACACAGAATACATAGAATTGTATAGGTTGGAAAAGACCTTTAAGATCAAGTCCAACTGTAAACCTAACATTGCCACTTCACCACTAAACCACGTCCCCAAGGACCACATCTACATGTCTTTTAAGTAACTCCAGGGATGGTGACCCCACCACTTCCCTGGGCAGCCTGTTCCTATGCTTGACAACCCTTCTGATGAAGAAGTTTTTCCTCATATCCAATCTAAAACTCCCCTGGTGCAGCTTGAGGCCATTTCCTCTCATCCCATCTCTTGTTACTTGGGAGAAGAGACCAACCCCCACCTTGCTACAACCTTCTTTCAGGCAGTTGTAGAAAGTGATAAAGTTTCCCCTGAGCCTCCTTTTCTCCTGGCTAAACGACCCCAGTTCCCTCAGCCGTTCCTCATCGGGCTTGTTCTTCAGACCCTTGACCAGCTTCGTTGCCCTTCTCTGGACACGCTCCAGCACCTCCATGTCTTCCTTGTACTGAGGGGACCAAAACTGAACACAGAATTCAAGGTTCAGCCTCACCAGTGCTGAGCACAGGGGCGCTATCACCTCCCTACTCCTGCTGGCCACACTATTGCTGATACAAGCCAGGATCCCGTTGGCCCTCTTGGCCACCTGGGTACACTGCTGGCTCATGTTGAGCCGGCTGTCAACCAGCACCCCCAGGTCCTTCGCCGTGGGGCAGCTTTCCAGCCACTCTTCCCCAAGCCTGTGGTGTTGCATGGGGTTGTTGTGACCAAAGTGCAGGACCCAACACTTGGCCTTGTTAAACCTCATACAGTTGGCCTTGGCTCATCAATCCAGCCTGTCCAGGTCCCTCTGTAAAGGGACTTGCCTTTCTGTAGTTTTAGATCTCTGCAGACAAGAGGAGTCATCATATTTACACAAAATCTTGAAAATGAGCAAACCATGAAAATCAGGTCCACAGCTGTAAGCAGCTTGAGTGGGACTGGGAAAAAGGTACTAATGTGCTGTGTCTGTGTTTGCTAGCCAAAGTTGAGCCCTCTCACTTCTCATACACTTCGACTCATTCTGTTAATGTGTACTTTCACAGAAAATTAAGATAAACAAGTTTTTTTTTTTTTTAATTTAAAAAACTAAGACACCCCACCCACCCCAGCATTCTGGCTAATCACAATAAGTGACAGTCTTCCAAATATTGTAGCCGCTTTTATGTAATGAATGTAGTATTTCACATCTAATTCTAAGGCGAAGTTGAATTTATAAAATAGCTTGCTGCCTTTAAGAAAAAAGTATTTTTCTACAGTGTATGTGATTAAAGATGTAGACGACTACCTGATACTTATTGCAACAAATATCTTAGTCCCCTGTGGTTCCTGTTGTACTCTCTGAGCATGTAATAATACGTTGAATGCAATTATCGTCACCATGCTTGGAAGAGGGTGTGTTTAATTTAGTCTCACAGTCCTAATTTTAAGGAAGAAAGAGGTCTTATTCACCCCCATTTTGCAGATGGTGAAACTGAAGTACAGAGGTTGACTGACCGAAGTTACAGAGGAAGTCATCTGGAAGCTAATAATGGAACCCAGATTTACAGACTTTTTCACTTATGTGTTTTGAACCACAAGACTATCTTTCCTCTCTCTCTCTCTCTCTCTTTCTCTTTCTCTTTTTTTTTTTTTTTTTTTGTGAATGACATTGTACATAAAAGGAAACTGTCAAGCTTGATGGAGTCAAAATATGACCTACTTTGACTTTGGTTCTTTCTCATTGTGGAAGTTTACTGCTTGGCATTTTTCAAAAGGGAGTGTTATATTGATTAGAAAAAAAATATATTAAGTGGATCCTTTAGTGCAGGAAATACAGCAATCATTTAAAAGTACAATGGTGTGAACTTGTTGAGATAGGAACCACTCTTCTCATTGTGTATGAAGCACGGGAGATTAGCACCTACACTAATCAATTAGATACAAGGGAAACTTGGGAAAGCTACAGAACGTTTTGCTTTCAAGGTAATATGATATTGCTGAAGAGTGAAATTTTTTAGACAGAAAATATCCATCCATGGTTCAAAGCAAAACAGTGTTTTAATATACACTATATTCTGATCAAAGCTGCATGAAAACTACTGCTGAATGTTCTACCAGTCGGAGAAAGTGGGGATGTCTAGATAATCAAGCTATTTAGAAGAGGTAATATTTTACAGTTATGAATGCATTTTCATAAGAATTTTTAAAATTATACTTAAGAGATTTTGCAACATTAACATTGCCTTTCTATAGGACAATAAATTGCTTAATTGGCAGCAAACATTTCTTTTTTTAAGATGTGTGGAGTATAAAAAGATATGAAGTGATAGAAATCTGTTTCTACAAGGTTTTGGATTTACCCATTACCACATAATGTAAACTAGATTTTTTGGAAATAGTTATCAAACATAATGAAATCACAGGTAGTGTGCTAAGTTCTAACCTACCAAAACCTTTAAATTGCCTTTTTTTTTAAATTAGGTGATTTTTCCACACATGCAATATTTGTTTTAAGCATTGTATTTTGAACTTTCAAACTTGTTTAAAAACAAGCTGATAGTATTTTGGTTTTGTTTTTAAAGGAAAACAGCTACTTCCCTTATCAAATAGTGTCCACAGTGGAGTGGGACAGACGATATGGCAGCCGCCTGGAGATACCTCAAACCTGGTCCGCATGAGAAACCAGTCCCTAGGACAATCTGCTCCTTCACTTACTGCTGGTTTGGTGAGTCTGGGAATACTCATGATGATTTTGTGCTATAAATAAAAAGTGGTGTGATCTTGTGCTTTAGCTTTCACCTTGCTTTCCATGCTCCTGCTCAGTGAATGCAGCATTTTGTTCCTGCGGGCACTTTTTAGGGTAGAAGATGAATTAGGAGGAGAATATGTTCATCCTGCTTTTGACAAAAATCAGGAAAAAAATGTGTGTGTGAAGAAGAATTTCTTTTTTGGGATGCTGCTCCTCAGTGCTGCTTAAGCTTCCTGATACCTGACAGCAAATATCACTGGAAGTCTATGTTGATGTGAGCATGGGAACTTGACCGTTTAAAACAAGTTTAATTGGAAAACAGCTTTCTGAGTAGCTACCTCTGCCTGTTTCCCAGGAGAAAAGCTGGGGGGGTTTGAAGCTGAAAGGGATAACTGTCCAAGGAATTGAAGAGCTGGAACTGACATCTGCTCTTCTGTGTGGTTGCTGTCAAAAGGTTTTGGTAAAGTGAACATATTTTTGAAGAATGTTGCATCTGTTAAATTAGCATTTCTAAGAAGAGAGTATTCTGTACGGGGTGGGGGAGGAACTCAAATGTCTGTAGTCAAGACTGAACTGCAAATCAAAAGGAATGTACGTTTTGTTTGTAGATGTTCCTTATCACCTCTAAATATCTAAAATCACTGAAGTGCAAAGAGAAGAAAAATAGAAGAGTAGGAAAAGACAGTTGTTTGTGAGCAGTCATATGTGCAACAGAAATTCTTGCTAAATAGTGGACTAAAAGCAAAGCTAGAAGCTCCCCTCCCCAACTTCCATAGAGTTGCCTGTATTAGAAGTTTTACTAAAATGAGGAAATTTTTGTGTGCGCTGCTTTATGGAGCTGAAAGTAACTGGGTAAACGTATAGTACATTATAAGACTGTTTAGAAGCAATGACACCTTAAGTAAAAGGGTACCTTGGATATAGCCCTAAGATTGTTAGCCCTTATAATTTTTTTGGGGATCCTAGAGAGTTTGGCATCACCAGGCTATGAAAAGAAACTTAAATCTTTAAAGTTCAAAAAGACGTTCTTTTGTGTTACCACTACTTTTGATTTCTCAATGAAGTATTTGTAGTCATAGCATTTTCAGACATGCTACTATATTGAAATTCTTCTGATTTAATTGTATTGTGTCTTAGTTTGGTGCCTGTGCAGCATTTGCCTTAAATTTCTATTCTTAGCAGTGGTTATAGTTTGACAGTTACAACAGGAAGGGAAAATGCCCATGCGAACTTGGCATCTAAGATTTTATCTGATGGGGATTAAACAAAGTAATACGTTAAAATACAGGCCTGTTCTCTAGAGATGAGGAAATGCCTTGAAGCTTCATAGCTTAAGTTAATGAAAATAACTGCTTTAAAACAAAGCATTAGTTCTCAGATATTTAATTTGGAATACTAATTCGTTGCTTAACAACTGTGTAGAATTCATCGAGCTGCAGATGTGTTTGTGTGTTACAATTCTGCATATTACTAACATGATGTGTTTTCAGTTTGTCATGGTAGTGTTTGTGCTGTCTATCAAATGTCCTGATGTGAAACGCTATGCCAATAACTTATTTTAAAATAATTCAGAATTCTCTGCTTTCTAATCAAAGCAGAGAAATTCAGCTATAAATCCAGTATTTGTCCCTCTGTGATGGTGTTAGGTACTGAAGTTTGTGGTTGCTTTCCTATCTCTGTATACTTTATGGTGGGCTCTATGTTAATTACAGTTGCAGTTAATTAAGCCTAGAAATCAAGAATTTGTATATGAAGTGGGCTTCTAAAGCAATGACTAAATAGCTGGTCACAAGATAAACGTCTAATTAAATGTAGTGAGTCCTGGGATCTTGGAGCTAGTTCCATGTTTGCAGCTGTTTTAATATGCTTGTGGTATTGAAATATGTTTCACAAATTAGAGTAGCAAAAGGTCTCTTGCCAGTATAATTAATCTCCTTTGAAGAATAGCTCTATTAAGAGATGAGTAGGTTCAGTAATGCACAGTGTCATTTTGATATGCCAGCTTTGATTGCTAGAGCATTTAATTCTTTTATTACTTGTTATAATACAATAGACGGGTAGCTAGAGAAAAGTGGGAGTGTGGTATGGGAAAGCCAGAAAACTCAAAGCTATGTGCATTGTTTCTGCTCCCTCTTTTTGGCACTGTAGGTATCAGTGGATTTTCCTTTGCTAAATTGCGTTGCTGACATTCAGTAACGTGTTTGCTTACTTTCTAACCACTACTAATCCTATAGATTGTTTGCTGCGCTTAAATTGCATTCTTTTTAACTTTGAAAGTATTTGCAAAGCAAAAAGATAAATTAACAATAGCAAATCTATAGAAATTAGTTTGCAGCTTCTGAAACAAGACTGATAGCTAGGCTGCTTACCAGCAAAACTCAGGAACTGAAAATAGAAACAATTCTAACATGCTAAACTACATAAGCCCAATTTATTGTTAGACAGAATATTTCAGCTTGTACATGTGTGTTAGTTCAGATTAATGTGTCTGTATAGCAGTTTCCACTAGATCTTTGACTTGAGAAAGAAGCCAGGGCAGACTGAATGCTGAGCGCTGTCATCGTGGAATGAGAGATGTTGATCTGATCTGCCTGCCTTCAGAATATATGTGCAGATTTCAGAGGATGACCTTCAGTTGATCCTCGACTCTTAAGATGGGTGGCTCTGACCCTGGTAGATTGAATTCTGGTGGAGAGCATCCTACTTAAGACCGAAATGCTGAAGATAGCCAAGGAAGTAATCAGAGAAAGAAGACATAAAGCATCATTGCGGGCATCTCAGTGGGTGTTTTTCTGCTCTCAAGATCCAAGTACAGTAAAAACTGGGGGTGCAGGGAGTGTGTATGAAGTGTACGGGTAAGGATGATAATGTGGGAAATCTTGTATGACTTCGTTTGGGGGTTTATTTATCTGAAATCTTGACCTGCAGGCACCCTGTCGTAAAAAGAGTTAGACGTAGACTGTTTTGAAGGCAGCTAGTGTGAATGATCAGGAATATGGATGCGTTCTTTTATGAAGAAAGGCAGGAAGAGTATCAGGGCTTACTTTTAGAAATGACAAAACTTGTGAGGAGAAGGTTGTGATCATTGTAGAGGAATTAGATTGGGAGTGACTTTCTTGCAAATATTTATTTTGACAAAACTCAATGTGGATGTAAAATTGATTGCTGGAAGCAAGCTGAAAGGCGTTAATATTCCAGGGCTGGAGCATTTATGGGTAGACAAGGGAGGTAGTGCTGGAGCACTACACTAAAGCTGAATATGTATTTGCAGTTGTGGAGAGAGATGTGGGGTTTTGTGTGTATGTCCCCTGCCCCCTCACCCCCCACAGAGAGCATCTCAGGCACTGTCTCCAGTGTTTTGTGAAAGAAACATCTGACAGTGTGCTACCCATTAATTAGGACTACATCTTACATGCATTTCTCACTATCTAATGCTGGGAAAAATTTGAGATGTTCCAAGAATAAGAAACTATGCATGTTCCCTCTGCCAGCTGTGGTGATGGGAAAACATTTGAAGAAGCCTGTCAGTGGAAAAATAAGATACTTTTGTGAAAGAGATTTTGAACCTTTATTTTTGACTTTTCTTTTTATAATTACAAACTTCAGTTTTCTAAAGAGCTCCCAGAACTGAACTGAAACTTGCTGTACTCCTTGAAACTGAAAAACTGAACATCATTTTTGAAAATGAGGTTGAGGATTCTAGCTGGGTAGTTGCAGTTCTCTCTTTAGTTTAAACTTTCTTCCTTATACTCGCCATAGGGGAGGACCCCATGGTTCATGGTCAGAGCCATTTCTTCATCTTCAGAGACCACTGACTAAGTGGTTGGTGCTCTGTTAATCCTCTGATGCCAGACTTGTAAGATTTCCTTGTAGGGTCAGTCTCCTCTTCAGAGAGTAATTTCAAATGACTCTATGGTTTTATATTTACTTTGTAAGATAATGGTTAAACCAAAATGAGACAATTGTGTATTCTTTGCTGTTGTAGAGAGTGCCAGATAATTCACCTTTCCCTGGTCTTGTTCTAGAGGAAGTGGTTAAAAAAAAAAAAAAAGCCTCTCAGATTTTGAGTAATAATCTGGAGAATAATCTGGAAAGGCTCAAATGTGAAGACCTGAATTTCCTAACAAGCTGAAGAACCTCCTGTGTTGAATAACACTGAGCCATTGACGCTGCCTGTTGGGTTCCCCAAAGCTGTACGGATTAGGCAGTACTGAGTGGAATGGGAAAAATGGTTGTCCTTGTGATGGTGGATGTGGCTCTGCAAGGAAGTGTGCGTTGGAAACCTCAGTTTGTAACTCAGTAGGTAACTGAGGCAGACTTCACACTGTGGCATGTTGTCTTTGATGTCCAAGTGGGGTATGCTTTTTAGATATAGGAGAGAATATTTACTGTTGATTTTCTAAATTTTTACCCCTTTGATTTTTAACTTAGTTTTAGATATATCAGGGATTAGAATAATTTGTACCTAGTATATAGACTTCATGTAATAGTGTATTTCCTCTGCCCAGGTTGCTCTTTATTAAAAAAGGATGAACTGTCAAATCTGTATCATTCCTGACTACCAGAAAGAATGATGAGTTGGCTACAGGTTTGGGTTTGTAGGTTGGACAACTTAGGTAATTCCCTTTAAATTCATGTGAAAGCTAAATCCAGTGGCTAGTTTCTGTAAAGCCTGCTGAGGGATTCATGGTGCTGGTCAGCCATCTGCTGGTGGGCCTGCTGCTATTGGCAGAAATAATAAAAATCTAAGTAAGTTTTTGTAAAACATTTTTAGAGATCCTGGTAAAATTGTTAGTGATTTTACAGCACAGGCATGTTATTTCTGGGATCGTGTTCCACAGTAAATACTCGCTAATAACCTGGCCTTTTCTATTTTCTTTTTCCTTTCCTTTTTTTTTTTTTTAATGTAGCTTCATATTTTAATACTATACCATGGTTTGCAACATTCTTTTTCTGGAAGCAGAGAGATGTTAGTTTGAATAGTTATTAAGAAAATAAGATTTTTTTTTGAAATTATTATTTGGAGCTATTTATATAAATACTAGTTGTTTGTAGTTTATGGGTCAGAAGCTGTGTTGCCTAATTGTGTTTTGGTCTATGGCCTGCTAGGTGGTGCTGGAGTACTGGAGGTCTCAGTATAGTGATTTGCATTTTCAACACAAAACATGATTGCTACAGGGCCAACCTAAAGAAGAGCTAGAGGTGTTTTTCCTGTAGACTTATAGCTAAAGGAGACCTCAATTCTGTGTTGATTGTCAATTCAGTACAGAAATTAATAATTCAAAAGGCCTGATGAAGTGCAGTGGAACTAGAAGTTCAAGCTTCTTTATACTCTGCTTCAAAACTCCTAGTTATAAAAGAAAATTCTATCTCTGGGTCTCTTACTTAGTCCCTCGTGCTTTAGTGTAATTAGTGTTTATTATTTAGGACCTCCACTTTATGCAGTCATCTGGGTAGTGGTTGCTAATCTCATAGTGATGAGGTCTTGGAAGGAATAGTGTTTGTAGTGACTAGCAGGTATCTGACTAGCAAATTAAACGTTTGCTCAGCACAGTAGCTGATCTTCTACTGCACTCTGCACCTTTCTGCTCGATATGTACACTGGCGGTGAGGTGAGTGCATAGAGTTTAGATTTCTGCTTCCTCACAAAAGAATTAGATGTAATCTCTGTCTTTTTGTTGAAAAATACTAGTTGGGGGACAAGTCATTAATGCCAGTTGTGCGTAGTTACCTCCTGCTGATTGACTGGGTACTTACTACAGAAGCAGACATTTGAAAGATGTGAAAACTTCATTTACATTTGTGTGTTATGAAACACGCAGCTGCTCTTTTCCCCAAATATTTTGGCATAGATTACTTTTAATTTATATTTTAGGTGGTAACAATTTGACTATTAGGATATTGCTAATACAGCTGAAAATATTTTTGTCTAAGGATGATCATTAAAGTTATAGCTGATGAAGACCATAAATTGTTCTAGGGAGTAGAGAACTTCCAATACTTGACTGTACAAGAGGAATTTAATATTTTTATATTGTTAGAAAAGCAGAAGATAGCAGAAACTATGGTTGTATGAATGAATGGATTTTATTACTGTATGAAGGCATGGAAATGCATTTTAAAATAGCAGTTGTAATTGTAATAACCTGAGATGGGAAGTAAGTGGATTTCCAAATTAAGATCACATGAAGTCTAATTTTATGCATACTAATTAAAAATTTGCATTTACTTATGCTGCATGGGAGCAGTAAATGCTCCCATTTACTATGGGAGAGACTTTGAGAGTTTGGGTATATTATCAGTTTTGGAAGATGTGGTTGTAAGGAGATAGATATGAGTGTTGCTGGAAGAAGGAAAGCGGTGTCCAACCTTGCATTCATTTGAAAGGGACTGGGTTTGAGGAAGAGGTAGGGAGCAAGTTCCAGACAGAGCATTGGATGTATTGGGATGAGCTGAATGATAAAACTTGAAACTAAGAACAAGGAATTTGGATCTGATATTGAGAAACATTGGAGAATAAGGCCTTTGCAAAGAAGTAAATGATATTGTAAGCTTCTTTGAATGTATTTAAGTATTTTGAGTAAAATTTTGAGCATTGGGCAATGTTTAGAGAGCTTGCAGAGATTTACCTTTGTCACAGCTTTAAGGTATCTCTGGTAGGAAAACTGAAATGTGTGTACTATAATTCTGTATATTTTCATGATAGATTCAGGACATGTGCTTCACAGTGGCATTCAAAACTGATAGTTCTGACAGGTTTTTCACTAGTAAACTTCATTCTGAATAATTCATGTGTATCTGTTAAAAGACAGCAAATAATTATGATAAATTCTGTAAAAAAAGTTATATTTAGTATATAGTGCATATTACTTAAACACAGTCAGCATCTTGCTCTGAAGAAACTTCAGTGTATTACTTAAACACAGTCAGCATCTTTTTACTCACTTCAGTTAAGTAAATTCTGTTTTGGAGTGGACTCATTGGCTCAAAGGAGATTTTCATACCTGAAAGAAAATTTGAAAACTCTTCTGTGTAGCCTGAGGCTTGTGACTGTAGGAAATATGAATTCATAAAACTTGCCTTGTGATAATTGTTAGGCACTAGACTGTCAGTTTGAATGATTGCAATTCTCATTATCTTCAGATACTGTGTGTTATTTTTTTGTCTGTGAACATGTCGAAATGATTTTTGGCACATGCAGTCAGTTCTGCTCCTGACAGCAGCACTATTGTAGGTGTAAAGTGAGAAACTGCTGTAGTGTGCATGGAAAATTAGCTTTTTTCCTTGGGGAGCTGTGGGAAATTTAAAATAAAATATAAAGGATTATTCAGACTGTCTTGAACACACATTGTCACTGAGTAAGGCTTTGTTCCATAAGAGTGTTGTTATGTGGTTCTTATTGACCTCTGTATAAAAATATACTGATGTAGACAATAAAAAATCTGGTTTTCAATTTAAAATATTTTAAAGTTGGCTGTTTTATGTCAGTGATTTTTTTTTTTGGGCAGGTATTTCCATAGAAAGGCAGTGTGAGATGTCCTCGTTTAGTATTGTAATATGGCTGCCTTTTGTGTCTGGTAACACTTCTGGTTACTGTTTCCTAGAATGTAACAATAGGACGACCAGCCTTTAAACATGAAATAGTTTGTTTGCCTAAGTTTCAAACTACTTTGTTCAAGTAATGCAAACTGTTTTGAGCTTTAAGACATCTATAAAAATCCCCCGTAACTCTTCAACTAAGCAAAAGCTTTGGAGATGCTGTAGAAATTAGTAGCATAATCCTCCATGTTTGGCTGCCAGGGTGGGTGTGGTGTGGTTCTTCCCCCCCCCCCCCCCCCCCGTGTTTTCCTGTAACATAACATTTCAGTTTATCCAAGCCATGCAATGTGTCTTTCCAGCCATCCAGTTTCAGCTCCAGAGATGCACTGATTGCTTATTTTACCACTTTGAGGAAAATGGGAACACTGTGATTTATACGCTTCACCTCTGAGCAGCTGCAGCTCAGAATCTTTCCTAAGAGTTAATCTAAAGTCCTTATTACCTTGAGATTACTAGAGGGGGAGAGGTGAAATCTCTCAGCAGAGATAAGTGTAGCATTGCAAATGCAACATGGTACTAAAGCCTGAGGCTTATGCAACAATCCTGATATCTGAACTTTGATAAACTAAGATACAGAGAGGTTAAGTCCTCTGGTCATCAGTAGACCTGGGAGTAATGCATACCTCACAGACTTTCTGCAAAGCTTAGTTTATTAATGCTTGGAAAATGTTTGAAGCTCAAATGGACAGTGCTCTGAAATAACTTACTCCTGCAGTTGCTGTATCTGGTGTGCCTGTGTCATTCTCATCTCTGATTTTGTTCAAGATATTTAGATTTTCAAGTCAGTTGTTCAAAAGCCAGGGAATACCTTGATCTCTTAACTGGCTTTGCTATGTTATTATTGCTAACCTGAGCATTTCTGCAGGAACTGTGATTTTTAAACTCTTCCCTGGTAGGAACTGCAGTCCTTGTGCTGTGAGAACATGAGCTATGAAGTCAGAATAACCATTACACTAGCAAGCTTGATTTAGAGTCAATATCTGTAGTTCTCTTTGTGAACAGAAACTAGGATAAATAATGGTCAGGCTGTTTTTTCAAAGCTTTTTTTATTATAGGAATAGATGAGGAGAATTCTTGTATTGTGGCATTTTGGATTGATGAGAATTTTTTTCACTGAAAGCGGTTGTGGCCAACTAAGTATGTATAGTGCAAAATTTGCTGAGAGGGTGCCTTACGTGTTCAAAACAAACCAGGTTACCTAAGCTGTTTTATTAGTTAATAGTGTGGAACAACTGAGTGAGGTGCTTCTTGCTTTTGTTATTTATTGCAATGACCAAGTTTCCATAAAAAAAAAAAAAAATTCCGTGTACATCACGAATATAAAACACTGTCATGTCGAGACTACAGTGCGAGTATGCAAAAATGTCAATGTGAACTTTAAGTTATTGGCAAGGAGGAAATGTTTATAACGGAGGATTTAAAGATGTGCAGGGTTTCAGATCTGTCATAAAAGGATGTGAAATGTAATTAACCTAAAATAACCTTTAAAATATTTTTGAGCCTCATATAAATTAAATGAGCTGTTGAGATAACTTAATGAGAGATTTTAATTTTGTACCTTAAATAATATCCTACTAAAATCCTCTAGATTTTGCTTTGTGATGGAATCCACCGAGACTTAAATTTTCACAGTGACCTCATGATTCAGTAACATTGTTAATATATTTGGTGAATATTTGAGGGTAATGGCAGCATTTGTTCTTTAAGTACTTGAAGCCACAAAGCTCTAACTGAAGAGATGAATGTTCAAACCTCATTATTTTAATGTGGTTTTACGGTATAGTGACAGTAAAAGTAGTTATATGATGAACTCCTATTGCAGGGTTCATAATTTGTCCATGAAAACAGATAATTATGTGAAACTTGGAATTAAAATTATCTGGCTTGGAGTTTAAATAAATCATGCAACTTCAGGTCTAACATGGTTTCTGTATTTGTTTTCACTCAAAATTAGAAATAAGTGTTTCCGTACCTTTAATATAGAGAATGCTGCTATGTGATTTATTTACACAAGTGAAGTTACAGTGCATGCACTAAATTTTTCACATGAAGACTTCTAGTAGATACTTTGTTATGTATTTGTTTCAAATAGTAAAGTCTGCAGAGATACTTTTGGCAAATTTGCATATTGAATTTTCTAAACATTGATAATTGAACTAATTGAATGGATGAGCTGTTGCCAAGGAAAATACATGGTGTGTTTATCACAGTGTCAAGAATCTAAGGGTTGAAGACAAAGGTCAGAATGTTCATTACTGCTTGCATTTCAGCAGTGTTGCTAACCTTGGTTGCCTGTTTGCAGCCTTGCTTACTGTGCTGTCGTCCCTTTTAAGATCCCTCCTGCCTGTTCTGATGTTCCTAAGCTTTCCTTTCCCTCCTGTGTTCTCCCAGAAGTGTTTATTTTTCTCTGTGGCTTCCCCTATCTGCAGAAAACAGGAAAAAACCCTCCCCACAGTAAAAATTAGTTACTATTTGATGATAGCCAGAAAAGTTCTGAATTCAGACTGCTTTGTGCACAAGTATACTTCTTCTGTGACTTCCTTAATCACGCTCCACTGTAAATTCTTTGGACTTTAGACTACTGGTCTGAAAATCTTAGTGTGAAAGCTATAGAGTTATGTCTTGTATTACAGTTTTACTCTTGCTCAAAATTTGCACATCTCTCTCTTACCGTACAGTTTCTTGTTCTGGTACAACCTTTATTTCTGTAGTATCTCCTTGCTAAATGAATGGTGTTCTGAATTACAGGCTTCTGATCCACAAGCTCTGTGATTCTGCTCAGATGACAGTATGCAATGTAAAACTAAGTTTGTGGGTATTAAATATAGTGATGACTGGTTTTAGGTAACTGTTGTTTTGCCTTAAAATTCACTTATCAAATGACTTCTTTCAAAATAAAGTAAAATATAGAGTGTTATGAATTTAAAACATGTGGGTGCATTTCTTATGAAACAAATCTTAAATCTTATTAGAACAAAATAGGCTAATGAAATAGAGAAGTTTGGCAAGATAAACTCATGAGGGTTTTGAAAGAAAGAAGGAACAATTCATAATATTGCATGCACGCAGGGCTATCTGAATTGAGAGGAAAAGTACCATGTCAACATTGTCAAATTATATTGATCAAGCATCAGCATCAATCGTGATTAAACAGGCAGCTGTTTAAAGTGGTGTATTTGACAATGACGTCTTTTTATTTTCTATATGATTACTTGCCTGCTGACATGTTTATTTTCTCTGTGTAATTTACATACTGTGTTTAAAATGTTGCTGACTGAGAAATAGTTGAATTATACCAGGCATAGAGTAGAAAGAAAATCAGACCTTCTTATAGCTGGTATGAATATGTATGAATATCAGGTAATATCTACAAACAAAACAGTTGATTTATGTACCAACTTAATTCTAAGACAGCACTGTAATAAATTGTTTATCTCCTTTTTTTTAAATGGTGAAGTTTATTTGAAAATCAGTTATATAGAGATTAGATTTAAAAAGAAAATGACAGCAAAGCCTTGTATAAATCAGAGATGTTGAAAACCTTGGGGGACCCTGTTCTGTGTGGATTATTTTCAGACAAATCTATGGTATCAACTTCCCTGGGAAAGTGTCAAGAACAGATTAAAACCCATTTAACTGGAGGGGTGCTTGGCCATTAAACTTGGCTCTGCAACGATGTGATAGATATCCCTTGCCATTCTAATTGCTGAATACCTCTGTTTTTCCATAAGCCAAAGGTAAACTGCTGCTATTCCCCCAGGCTTACTATAAATTGCAATAATTTAAAGGGAAAGGTATTGTGGTGCCTAACTTCTTCAATGAACTACATTAATGATGTGTCCCCTTCCATCTGCTATCTGATTTCTTTTTTGTCCCATTATTAACAAGGCTTTTATCATCGAGCTTTGCCTGCGTTGTATGAAATCTCCGTCTGAGAATAGTCATGGGTAACCGTTAGTAATTGTTAGCTCCCTTTTTCCTTGCACATCAGGAAACTTTCCCAATAGTTTGGGGGTTCAAAAGTAGGTAATCACAATTCCACATTCTGGACTTGACAATCAAAGGATGGCTAAACTCCATTTTGTGTTAAGTAAAATGGATAAAGTTGATTCAACTCCATTTCACCTAAGCTATATAATTGAGGTTATCCTTTTGTTCTAAGCTTCTGTTTTGTGTTTAATCCCACAGTTCAGAATAGTGGAAAGTGTATGATAATGTTCACTACCACTAAGTATTATGATTACATTTTCTACTGTATGTTTTACAGATAATTACTTTAATTCCATAAAATGCTCCAGTACTGACATGGCTATGCCTAGGAGTGGCTCTCTCTCATGCGATTCAGTGTCCCAGTATTGTGTCCTCAAATTAAATGGGAAAGGTTAAAGAGGTTGAGGTTGTGGCTGGCTGGTGCTGCATGTTTTAAGACCCTCCTCCCTGCCCCCATCTGAAATAGGTAAAGCATCAGCGAGTAGCACAGACAACCGAAGCATTGAAACTTGGATCTAATTAGGAAGTAGTAATCTGGGGCCTGCATTACCCACTGTCTGATGAGGATAGGTGGTGCTGACTGCAGCGTGCCCAGGAAGATTGGACACTGTAGAAAGAAATGTTAGTGGGAGACTTTGGTTACTTTTATGTAGACCAGACACGTGCTACGGTGGGACATGGTGAGAGCAGACTTTACATGTGCAGTGACTGTTTCATAAGAAAGATCAAGCTCTAGTAAAGAGCCCGTGGGAGGAGAGGTGACATTGCTTTTATCCTTAGCAGTGCTCAGTTCTGGTTCAAAATATAAGTCAAAAATGCTGAATAATGATATATGTATGACTGTTCTGTTGACACAGAATGGTCATATTCAGTAGCAATTCTTCTGACAGCTACTTTAAAAGACTCAGTTGATTGGCAGGTTCTTAACCCAGAAAGTTCTGCTGTTTCCTAGAGATATATTTTTTTAGAAATGTAGTTTGCAGGCAAGTTAAAAGCTCTGAATAATTCTAAGTCTGATGTCAATGTGTTTACTTTATCAGCAGAGGCAGTAATTTAAACACCCCGACCCCCACCTCCCCCATCCAAGAGAGCACCTAAGAACTCTTCTTAGAAGTTACAGTGATTTATTTGCAACCTTATTTTTCCATAAAAATCTCAACAACTGATGTTACTTCTGCTTCTTCTTTAATTGGAAAAGCTGATACAGGATTAAAAAAATTATTTTGCCCAGGATTGACGTTGTCCTAGAGCTGCTCTGAAACTTCCTGGATTATCTGCTTACTCCTTGATTCTTGTTTGGCTGGGTAGGCATGGTCTTTTTTTGACTTTTCCTCTTCTTCCTGTTGCAAAAGAAACTTTGAAGGCAGTACTGGGAAGGAAGGGGTCTGCTAGTGCGGAAGTTCAGGAGCACAGGACAGAGAGCAAACTGCTGCAATAAACAGATAATGCTGATGTCTAATAACTTTGAGGTATATTTAGAATTATGCTATTGTTGTTGTGTTTGTGTTTTGTCCGTTGCAGCTTGCACTTTCATTTAGTTGCTTTCTACCTCAGCAAGTCAGAAGGAAGCCTTAGGAGACAGGATTTTCTTCAGCTTCATTGCTTATTCTGGAAAAAAGCTTCTTCCCTTGAATTCCACCTTGACTGTACAGATTTGTGTTCTGCTATGAGATCATTCTGTCAATATAGGCTTGTTTACTTCACAACTTTGGCAATTTCGGAAGGCTCCTTTCAATATTAAACCATCCACCTTTTGCATTAGCAGATTATTTTTCAGCATGGAACTGTGGATTGCTACTGGTGATTGCCAGTTCTTCTATGAAGACCTCATGTTTTTGTAGAATTGAATTCTATGTTTTCCAGTGTAGCTTCCTGCATTAACCAGTTTCTTTCTGGATCCTGGCAGACTCAGTGTGATATCAGTCTTCTGAGAAGATTCTTTTGTTGATGCGTTTAGAAAGACGGCTCTACTTCCTTCATGGAAAGAATGTTCTCTAGGGATGCTGCCAAAATTCAGAAGACCAAGAAATCTTATGCTTTGTATTAGAGTGTAATCAAACTGGCACTCATCATCATTTTGTCTCTTTGGAGTTGGAACAGATCTGTAGATGAATATGTATTTTTGCTATTGGCTTTAACCAAAATTGAAAGTAATGGTGTAAATGACCATGATTGCCAGAAACATTGAGTGGTAGGGAATCAGTTTCTGCCATTGTTTCTTCTTTGCTGGTAACTTCCAAGCCACTGGCCAATTTCATCCAGGCTTGAAAAGAAGAAGAAATGTCAAAAATAATTGTAATTACAATTTCGTAAGAGTTGGAATGGAGCAGGAGACACCCCCTCACATTCTCTGAGAGAAACAGTTCACTGTGTGTTGTGGCTTGGCAGCACTGGTTGGCGCTCAAATATGACAGCTCTTGATTAGCTGGGGGAGATGCTGTCTCTAGTTGGGTGGAGGTAAAATAGCTGGAATTACCTCTGTAAGGACTATGGGAGGGAGGAAGATGATGAAAAGACGAACTTGAGTCTGTAGAAAACCGGGTGTCTTTAATTCTCTTGCTTGAAAAGCAGCTTGTCTATATTGCAGTACTGAAAGAATCTGACGTCCTTCTGTTTGCAAAAACATTGATGTTAGTGACCTAACTCTAGGCAAGGTTGGAAGGACAGCTTTTGGAATACATCTTGTAATGCTTCCTTGTGGTCAGTCTGGCATGTTACTTTGACAGTGGAAGGAATGGCAGGATGCTACTTCAGCAAACTGAAGGTCTTTCTACATGCTGCCTTTGCAGCATCCTGTGGTTGTCCCAAGCTGAGACTGCACTGAAAGACAGCACAAAGAAGTGATGGGAGTATTTCCAGGACTGTAAATCTGACCTTTGAGAAAAGGGGGGAGGGAACCCTCACATTTCAGTTGTGTATATTGGAGCCAAGCATACTTATGGCATCATCTGCAGTTCATTTCTTTGCTTTTCACTACCAAAGACATTAAAAAATTAGTATTCTACAAGCTTGAAAGAGAGACTATTATCTAATTGGCTTTTGGTTAGGAGGATACTGATTTCTAGGTCAATGTAAAACAAATGAGCATTTAAATTGAAGAGGAGCAGCTGTTCCAAAGCCCCTTTCCACAGTGCCTGGTTTTGTTAAGGATAATTATGTCTAATTTTAAATTATGATAGCTTTGAGTATTGAGCTTTGCCTTGTTACATCCACTGGCTCATTCTCCTTCATCAGTGACAATGTTCCATCATGGAGCTAGGTTTCTGATTGGGTTTATTTTTCGATGTGTTTTGAATTATGAAGCAAAATACAGCTTTAAAGATGGAGTTTTCAGCACTTCCATGCCAATGTTACCATACTCCCATTTTAATTTTTGAAGTCTTAAAACAGATATAATGTTGTCTGATTCCTGTGGAAAGATACTACTGGGAAAATACATACTTATGGAAATGTGTAAGATTTTTGTTCGTATTTTTAGCTTGAAAATGGAAATGTTAGACTCTAGTGCTGAAAAATCCAGAAAGCTCTTGTCAGCCCTTGGAAGGAAACATATGCTGAAGATGTCCTGTGGATTGCATACTGCTTGTTTCAATTAACACATTGGCATTCTCTGTCAGTTCTTGAGACAAAAGCTCAGGTGACAATTCAAATGATGCATGAAAATAATATTTCATTTTTTTCTGGTAAGTGTAGATTTTTTTTAAATAACAAAGAGCAAAAGAGTTTGACCACTGAGCTCAATGTTATATTAGGAATTCAATAGGATGTCTGAGCACTTTAAAGAACATATATTGTAAATATATTGCTGTTGCAATGAAGCACGTTTTTATGAAATGTTTGTTGCTGGACATGGCAGCACTGTTAGTGTCATGCATAAGACCTCTGTGTTTGAATTGAATTGAATTTGTAGTAAAACGTAACTATACTTCTCAAGGAATGTAAAAGACATTGTTTTGCATTTTAATTTGAAACTAAAGCATTTTTTTTACCTGCTATTTTTATGGAAAGAGCCTTTTAAAATAATGAATGTCACTCTTTTCCTCTGAGAAACATTCTTTGAGGCTCTAAGTCAACATCTCTTACTGTCTTTTGTTTCATCTCCCCTGACTAAATGTAATAGGTTCTGTTAAACAAAACAAAAAAAAGTTTGAGAGATTGCCAAATTATTATTATTATGCAGCTACTTTTTTTAAGAAAAATAGCTTTCAAAGGAAAGAAAAAGTAACAGGAGAACTCACAAAAATGGGAGGTCTGACGCATTCTGGGGGAGAGGAAGAATTAAAAAAAATATTTGTCATTGCACTGCAAATCTTTGAAATCCTGAATGAATTTATTCTTTTATCTCTCTTTCAGTTTTTGTTCTAGTTTAGTGGGTAAATCTTGGGAAAAGGGATATCTATAAAAAACCGGACTGCTTTTAACTTGTCTAGTATTTTAAGGGGATGACAACATTGTGAGAAAAGAATAGCAAAATTTTGTCCGAGACCAGAGAAGGAGGAATAAAAATCTGTCATAATCCATCAGGGAAAAACTGCTGCAAGGTGTCTCACTAGTAATCAGTGTAAGTTTAGTCTCTGGTATAGACAAGGAGAGTAGGGGAGAGTAAAATCCTAAAATCCTCTAACTCCAAATGTTTTGGTTTATCATTTTCAAGTGTTTATTTCAAAAGTAGTGTTTGAATGTATATCATGTTGGTCTTAAGGAGGCAAAACGGTACAATCTTTGGAGGCTTCTCCAAGCACTTTAATGTCACCTAGAAACCAAGGTAAAAGTCAAGGTATATTGAAATGAATTGCATGCTGATTAAGTTGGAAAAATATATTTGGTGCTGTAGACTCTGCTCTGAGTAGAATAATTAAAGAAAAACCAGTTAACTTTTATGACTTTTTTCCTAATGAGTACGTTTGAGAGTCTAATTCATTATTTGTAAATGTTATGCTAGTGTAATAGAAGAGGTTCCTTTGTTTTGTGAAGCATCAAGTGTTCGTTCTGAAGAGTTGAGTGTCCGAAGTGACAAATATCCTATAGATACAAGTGAGAGGAAAATACAGTGAAATACAGCTTGGTATAGTCTCATGCCTATGCAATTTCTTGTCCTCAAAAGCCTTTAACTCTGTAAAGGAAGTGCTCTCTCTCTGTAAAAATTGTCTAGCTCATATTTCAAGGTCAAATGTGGCTTCACTGATGAAGTAAGAAATGGAAGCAGAAAAGTTTCGAAGAGTTTACAAAAAAAGGCAAGTATGTGTATGCGAACCACTGCTGCTGTGGTGAGGCTGCAGGAGGAGTGCTGCTAGCCAGGAGTGTGGAAGGACCGAAGATGATAGTGGCGGAAATCTGGAGTATAGTAAAATTTTGGGGGTATTTCTCAGCGTGCACTTGCATGAGATATGAGATCCATCTGTAATTTGTAGCTCTCATAGAACTAGTTTCTATGGCAAAATAGCTCCTGGGCTAACTGGGTTAATGAAGTCTTTCCTGTGAGATTCTTGAAACTACAGGTTTTGTTGTTTCTATAAACTTTTCAGTAAATATCAATACCTTTCATTAGGGAAACACACGAGTTGGTATTGGGTCCCTGAGCTTTGATTTTGTTGCCATTCTGATTAGAGGTATTCACTGGTCATGTTTAAGCCTGAATGTCTCTAAGTTATGAGGGTTGTCTTATAATCAAGTCAGAGAATCCTGATTTTGGTAATGTCATCTCAATGTTTACTAAACAGAAATTATGTTTCTTCAGGTTTAAATTTGCAGCATATATTGAAAAAGGCTTCTCTGCCTATTGAAAAAAGTGGTTCTGTTAAGAATGGTATTGTATTTGAAAGGTAGCATCAGAGAAGTCAGTTTCCATTCTGTTCTAATGCCAGTTTAACTTCAGAACAAGACTGTTTGCATGGTGAATTCAACACCTCTGTAAACACTAAAGTTTAATTGAAGATTCCTTTCCAATGATGATAGCTTTTGAAGGGGCTTGAGCCAAGGAACTTGGTTCTGCCTGGAAGCTGCTGTCTCTTCTGAATATACCTTCTGTGGTACAGTATGAAAGCAGTTGGTCTGTAGATGAATGTACTCTTTCCTCCACCCTCGTCGACAGCAAATTTACATTTGTATGGAAGATTAGTGGGTGTGCCGCCTTTCATAATGTATTGAATGTGGGGGGGTGGGGCTCTCTTGCCCAGGAATCTAAACCTAACAAACTGGAAACAGAAAATGCACTGTGAAAGCCTGATGATTGTGTAAACCTGGAGGATTTTACACATTTTTTCAGCATTTGTTCTCCCTTGGACCAAGCCTCATAAGCAGGGTTTGTTGTGGTTTAGAATGAGTTCCTATTATGGTTCATTGTTAATGCACAGCTTTGCTCCAGAGGTCTTAGTTTATCAAACTGAATCTTCTAAATAGCCAAGAAATCCAGAGGAAATTCAGACAAGCTGTCAGGCAAGTTTTGTTAGGTTGACTGCCAAACAGTTGTGTGTGTGGTGTTTTTTTTTTTTTTTTTGTGTGTGTTTTTTTTTTTTTAAATTTATACAAGATACCTCATCAACCTTCCTTGATTCAATAGTCTGTCAATTTATCTCAAAGGGACACATTTTTAAAACTCCAGATAAACATAGTTTGATCAAAATAAACTAAAAAACCCCAAACACTGAAGTTTCAGATTGACAGTGAAACATTTGGCTCATTTTGGTTGCACAGACGATTGTTACCAAAGACTTAAAAAAAAGCCACTGAAATTGTCAGCTGATGATCTTCTGGAAAGTGATCTTTTTTCCCAGCAGACAATATGTTATGTAAGGAAATGTTATATCTTCAAAGTTTTCTTGATCCTCTGTTGCTTTTAGTACTGACTAAATAGAGTAAGAAATATAATGAATTTTAAATAATGAAAACGTGAATTTTGAATCTCAGTATTTTAAATCAGGGAATTGTTCCAAAAAGTTCCTTGATAATACAAGTATGCAAGAAAAAGCTTTACATTTTGCTGCAGACAGTTGAAAAGCTGTTGGGTTTTTTAGCCTGATTTTTGGACGGGAGTACTCTTTTTGTATAGCAAAACACAAATGGCTTTTCATCATTCAGTCATCCTGTTGTGTAGTATTGATGTCCTTTACACCATGTCTCCATTATGGGAGACATCCCAGTCGATGTTGAGAGGCTTTCTGGTGTTTCTGTAGTCAGGACTAAATATCGCAAGTGGCTTAATATCTTTTCTAAGTTGTCAGCGTAAGTGGACTTAGACCTCTAGTGTTGTGAGTTTAAGGTATGCGCTTACTGGATGTGCTTAAGCTATACCAGAGAGTACACATATTTTTTATCCACGATGTAATGATTTGATTCCTAAGATAACCTTTACTGGTTTTGCTTTTACAGTAATGGTAGGTTTCCATTCTGATGCAGCAGTATAGACCACAAAAGATGGCAGGATACAGTGCAAAAAACCTGAAAGGACTGAAAAGTCATAGCCAAATCAATTGCTCTTTCCTTCATGTTTTAGTTAATTCCTGATAAACTGGGTGAAACTCTCTTCATGAATGTTGAGTGATTCCTGAAATACACCTCGGGCTTAAATTACAATTTAAGATACATAGAAGGTATTTTACATTTAGTATATATAGTACAACAAACAAACTGAACACAGCTCAAAGATGAGCCATGTGATTCTACGGCAGATATGTCTTTTGCACGTGTATACATGCTCTCTAATATAGTGGATACAGACTCCTTTCTCATTTGTGTCCCTTTGCAGTTGCTTTGGTGATTAGAAAATGCGCGTAATAGGATAATAGCTTATTCACAATTTATCAATAATTTTTTTGTAAGATGTATTGTACACAAGAACAATCACACTACTTCATAGCAACTTCCTGTGGTCATTGCTGTCCTGTGAAATTGGTACGCCTTTGGTCATCTTCCGCTGATGCTATTTGAAAACCTGTGGGCTACAGAATAACTGAAAGAATTGTTGCTTTGATTATACTGAAGTTAAAGGATGGAAAACTCCAGTCATCTTCAGACAGTTGTTGGAACTGTTCTAACCTCTCAGATGTTTCTTTTACAAGACAGAGGAGTAATAGATTTTGGTAGCAGGCAGTGGAAGGAGGTTGGAATCAGCACCAATGAGAAGAGATTTCTTCTTATCAGCAGAGATGAAATGCTGATTGAAATCTAAGTGCAGACCCCTCCTAGAGTTTTGCTTGAGAAGTAGCGTTGGTTGCTGTCTAGCTTATAAGGAGTAAAATTCTAGGTCCTCTTAATATTCTTGAATCTCTTGTCATACTTGGGGTCTTCCCTGTGATAATTAAAGGAGGTTGAATTCCTGTAGTCATTTAACTCTGATCTTTTTCTACCCTGAAAACATTTCTTTCAGATCTTTCAATTTTATAAATAATAATCTTGAAATACAGGTAACAGACATGATTTTTCCATAACAATCTCATCAATACCATATACAGAGACAATACCACTCAATTATGACCTGTAAGTTCTTTTGGTCTATTCAGGGCTTACATGAATTGTAATAGCTATGATACCATTTTTAGAATTATTTTTCAGTTCACAATTTCACTGTTACCCCTAGTTCCTTCGTGCAGTTGATGCCTTTTAGGTTGGAAGATGCTGTTGTCTTCAGCAAGCACTGAAGACACCTTTCTACTTTCTGCCCAAATAAAACCATCGAATGATTATCCTGGGTGAGCCCATTAGCTTAATAGCAGGTGTCTAAGGGCAGAGTCTCTTCCCAGAACACTTGCAGCTGCTTGTGACTCTGGGTCATCTTCAGTGTATTTTCCTCTTCTAAGAGTTCTTGGTAGATTCTTCAATAAATTTGTCCAAAGGCATTTAGCTATGCTTGTGAATATTTTTTTTTTTTAGCCTTTTACAGCAAGAAATAGCCTGATGTGACTACTGTGTAAGGCAGTACCTCCTTTTGTTTCTTTGGAAATTGATTTTAGCCTCATTTAATTCATCCTAGTATTGGCAAACTGATAAGCTGTCCTTCCCTACTTACCAGAATAACCATTGCAGGAACATACTTACCAGAAGTTCGTGGCTCTTCCCATTTCCTAATGTCTTCAAACCAAGATTGAATAGCTTCTTCAGAGAGAGCTGCAGCCAAACAGGAATTGGTTGGATTATGTCCAAATGATCCTAATACGAAACTACCTGTTCTCTTTTCTCGTTGCTGCAGAGCAAGCAAATTTTCCCCCAGATTTCTTAATTTGATGGAAGAAGGAAGAATTGAATTAGGAGCTTACTAAAGTTATTGGTGAACAAACTTTGAATTCCCTTTTTTATTCCCCTTCCTATTTTTTTTAGTGAAATTGAGTGATAAGGTGTAGATATTGTAATTCTTAAAGGATTCAAAGATTACATGACCTCCTTATTTTGAAATTTTCTTCTGATAAACAGATATTTTATTAGACCCTTTCTAAATACTGCCTGCATCTGAAAACTGAGAAATTTGTTGTATGATTGACTTTTTATATCATTGATAAAATTAGATTTTATGCACTTCAGTTTCTTTCATATCTTTTGGTAGTATGTCTCTTAGTGAACGTCTTGTATAAATACAGTCTCATCTTTCATCAGAGACTTTAACTGCAAACCTTTTAAGACGTTAAAATGAGTGTCTAAGTATGGCATAATCTGTTGATGAAATCACAGATAAATTTCTAAAGGTAATATTTTGTAAGAAAAATTTGCCGTGCTAGAGAGTTGCTTTTAAATTCCATTTGTCCTTTGGTTGATTCAGTTTGGTACTAAGTATTCTTGCCCACCCTCTTTTGTCATTGCTTTTGTATGGTAGATTTTGTTGTAGGAAGAGAGAGTTAAATAGGAGGAAAGAAAAGGTGGTCAGCATGTTTGGGATCTTTTTGATGTTGGTTTTTGATCTGATATTTAAATAAGAATTGTTTGCTCTGAAGAAGGGAAGGGGAGAAGGAAGCTAGAGGAAAAACCATGCCTGCTTTTTCTCCACAGCCCTGATTGGCTTCTCTACCCCAGAAACTGGGTAAGTGTGGCAGGCAGCCAATTTGAAAGCATTCTTCCCAAGAAAGCTTGAAATTTGGAAGAGAACAGATGATTCTCATGGTATTTTGAGACTTGTGCCAGCCTCAATCAATTATAAGTCACTTGTGAAGACGTTTTGAGAATTGGTGATGTCTGAATATTAAGGTAAATAATCCAGGAAGGATTAGATGTATATGTGCTAATGAGAATGTTTTCAGTTACATTATGGAAATGAGTGGGCTTATCTACTATTGGTATCAGGCTTATACCTTTTCATTTAGTGTCTGATTGAGGAGGAAAATACAATGTGAATGGTATTGCATAATTGTTAAGATTCCTTGATTCCTCTCACGGTATATGTTGTCTAATGCTGGTGGCCTTAGGAGAGGTAAAATCAATAATATGGTTAGTGTATGGTCTAATATAAATATGCCTAAAATCTGTTATAGGCTAAAATAAACTGCAGAATGCATGTACTATATCTTAGCATGCGTGCCAAAATGTTTTGTTTCTGTGGGATTTTTACAGTAAAATTAGAATTTGTTTGTCACTAATGTCTCATAAGTGAAGTTATAGTCTTTGGAATATTTTTCTGAGGAAGCTTACTTGATGGGAAAATGCAGGAAGCAATATTGAAATCTATCATCAATATTATCACAGTGAAGAAATACGACCATCTTATGTCTCAGTCTGCTTTTAAACAGAGCTTTATCTCTGTTTTTATGTTGCCGTTCTCCCTGGTGATACATTTTTAAGTTCTCATGCAGAGTTCTGTGCATGGCTTGATGTTTTCCAGATATACTTCCAAAAGAAGCTACTGTTCCTTTAAAATCAAGTGGCTCATGGAGTTGTTTTTACTAGCGCTCTGCTTTTTATATGGTACAGTATACTCCATGCAAATGAGCTGCCTGCCCAGCCTCTGTGTGGCTGCTTGCCCTGTTGGGGAGCTCACAAAGACTCTGCAGACCTAATTCAGCATTCAGTTGTTTAAAACGGCAGATGGAAGGAGGTATCGGCAAGATGAGGATTTATTAGCTACTCACAATAAAAGACCACACTTGCTCCGCAGAGGATCAGAAAAAGCCTGGTGAATGGGATTGAGTTGTATGTGCTTTCAGCTGACTTTACAATGATGTGTTTAGCTCATGTGACTCGGTCACTTAGCATGAAGATCAGCTAAAGATTTCCATGTAAATATATATTCCTTTAGGCACCATCAACCTGTGTGCTTGTATTGAGACTTTTTTTGGTTTGCAGCTGTCATAACTGTGGGAACAGGAACACTTCATCAAGCTGTGGTAGGCAGCCTACGGTTTGGGCTCTCATTGTTGTTGCATTTGCACACTTCAGGATGTCTGGCTGAAATCCCCTCATAAACGCAGCTCTTGATGAAGTTTGATTTCTTTTATGTATTTTGTGAAATACTTCATGGGCTGAAGTCAGGTTCTTTTTAAATATGGTATTTATATTCAAAAGTTATAAATAGGCTCTTCCTAAGCTTTTATCAGGAGATGAAATCTGTTGCTTAAGCTTTCTGCTAAAAATATTGAAGGTTGTTGCGGCAGCAGGTTGTTCGTTATATTTGCAATATTTCCTTTTTCCCTTTCTAGTGTAGAAAGAGCATGTGTAGGACAAAGGCTCCTTGACAGGCTCAGTAGTTTCAATAATGCTGGGATGAACGTACCTAGATTTTTATTTTTATTTAAATGGTGTTTGGTGTAGCTAGAAGCATTACCGTTTCTAATTTTTCAGCACAGGCTCATTTTAAAATGTGATTGGGATACTGTACATAAAGGGGCAAAGCTTTTTTTGACCTTGCTGGAGTTGTCTGTGTGAAGGTAGCTGGAAAACAGAAACTGCAGGACAGACTGAAAAAGCCTCAGCTGAACTGTGTGGGGTGTCGTGTTTGTTGGTTTTTGCTTTTTGTGTGGGTGTGGTTTTTTTTTTTCCTTTTTGCCATGGATGATGAAGAGGGGAAGGGCTTTTAAAGACAGTTCTGTCAGTGATGTAGCTGAATGAATTCTTAAATGTTCAGAACTTGCAACATGTGTTCCAGACCCTTCAGCACATAAGAGTCGCAAGATCTCAGCAATGAACTAAAGAATGTGCCCTGTCTGCTGCATACGAGGAGATCAGCATACCTCAGAGATAGCAGAAACAAAAGAATGTGTGACAGTATCTGAAGAATCTGACATTTGCTTTATCGTACAAAGGAGTAAAGGAATTTTTCAAAATTTGGAAGAATAAAATTTGTTTTTTCATAGTGAGTTTTTTTCTGTATTTTAAATAGTACTGTATCCTGTGTGTCCACAGAATTGATTTTTTGTTTTAGTTAAGTTGTGACTATGTGTTTTTTAAAGGAAATGTGACCTGGATTTTGTGAGCTGCTTATAAACAGTAAATGAAGGCAGCTGTTGTAGTTTACTGTTCCCATATAAGAAGTCAAGTAAATCGAAATAAAGCAAAAATATGTGTGTGTGGGATCTGAATTAAATTCCACTCTTTGGCCTTGCAGAGTCATGGATTACTATATATTTTAGAGAGTTGTGTGTATGAGGGGAATGAGACATCCAACCTCAAAGATTTAGGAAAGTCGAAGATATTTTTTCCAATGTGACCTGCTAAATCTGCCACAAAAGAGGCAGGCAAAATTACGTACAGATAGTCAGAGACCGTGGCTGCAGTTCTTCATGACAGGCAAATGAAAGACCACGTCCTATTTTTAGCGAGTGGAAAGAGAGGGGGTGGGAGGGGAAGAAAAGTTTGAAAATAATGGACTTCTTTAACAGTTAGAGAGCAAAGCTAGCCAGAAGCAAGCGAGCTTTAGCAGGGATTTGTGATCAGCAGAGTCAAAATATGGACGATTCAAGTATTCTTCGAAGAAGAGGGCTGCAGGTAAGTGTAACTTCAATCTACTTTTTTTTTTTTCCCCTCCTGCTTGCAGTGTCGACAGTCTTGTAAAAATGATGACAATCTTCTGAAGTAAATCAAGTTGACCGAGTACATAACAGTGATGCTAGAATTTGAGGTTTTTCTGTTTTCTCCTAGTTTATATTTTATTAATTTTGTGTAAAGTAATAAAACACAGTTTGTTAATTTCTTGGTTTATATCCAATGATCTTGTGAATGTTCTTATAGAAAGAAGTGAAGTCTAAACTAAAGGGCTTACCTTATTTTTGAAACTTGACTTTTACAGATACTTATAAAAATCCAAGTGACTTTTCAGACTTGCCTTAGAGTAGCCATTTTAGTTGAGGATTATTTAGGAATTAAATGTCAAAGCTGAGTGAATGCTCACATTTATATTAGAGCTATGCTTCTTTATTATTCAAATGCACAGTAATCCAAAACCAGAATGCAATTCTACAATACAAATAATATTTATATTTTATTTTCAACGACTATCGTTAGGTTGAAATAAATACTCCTGCAAATTGTTTTGAACTTTAACATACTAGTGAAGTTTTATTTTGTAGTGGTGCTGGGGAAATTTTATTCAATAGCAGTAGTATGAGAAATATGCTAATCTGTGTTAGTGTCAACGCCGTATGATGACTGAACTGATTCTTATGGAGTAAAATAGCTGGAAGTGAGTGAGCTCCAAAGTCTTGTGTGAACTCGGCATGGAATAGATTTGTGCTTGAAAGCCCCATATTCCTTTTTTTTTTGGCCTTGTAATATAGCCTATTACATACTTGCTAGCATAAATAATTGTTTATAGACTATGAACCTTGCCTATTAAACAATAGGATGGGCATGGTTAATTTAACTTCCTTTGAGAAAAATAAATTTACCATTTTAACGTACTACCACTCATACCTTACTGATGCTTAATGCAACAGTAATTTGGTAATTGCTTTAATCTGAATATATTCTATGTCTCACCTTTTTATATTTTGTGTATATGTTGATTTTTTTCCTTTGTGCCAGAGTATTAATATTACTGAGATGGTTTGACATAGTGTGCTGCATATACCACAGTGACAGTGAGTTATGGTAGTGCATTTGCTTATCATAAAATTAGCTGTATATAATTTTTGTATAATGGAGTACCTAGGAATAAGTAAGATTGGTTTTGGATAAACTGGTACTTATTTTCAATGTATTTAACTAGTCAGAACTTCATAACCAGCAAAACTGTTTCTGACCACAGATAATGACAAATTTTCAAGCCCTATATGCTGATTGTTTAGAGCTTTCCTGAGCCTAGAATTTGTCTGGGATGATGTATCTGTTTGCCGTGTTGGGGGAGTGGTTTTCATGATGATGCTTCAGGGGAGTATTGGAAAAGGAAGGGAGGTTGGAGGAGCCCAGTTGCCTTCCAGTGTCAGTAGAAGACATGCTGGGAATGAGAATGCATTTTCCTGGTTTACCTGTGTAGTATGGTGGAATTTCATAATTTTAGCAGTCTTGAGTACTGTGCATATGCGGTGGTGTGCCTGTATGCACTTGGGTAGGTATGCATAAATACATATGCATATATATAGGTGTAATTAATATTTACATCAAAAAATGCTTCAGAAACTAATAAAGTATGTAATATTGGATTTCCATCCTGTGTCCGTTGCCCCCCCAACCCCCAGCCCTGCATCTTGGAGTAGACTTTTTAGAAGAAATTGTGGCTCAGAAGTGTGACCATTTGATAGATAACTTCAAGTTTAATAATGAGGAAAAATTAAAAAGCTGTTGGTGCATGTTGGCACTGCCAAGGCAGTATGTTTTAATTAGTTTTCTTGGGGACCTGGGTGATAATAGTTTGGAAAGCCACTGATGAAAAGGATTTAATTTCCTAGGTCAAACTGGATGTGATGGCTTTTAAAATGAACATCACAGCCTAAATTAGGTCCTCTAATCCAACCTCTCCACTCAAAGCAGCACTAATTCCAAAGTTAGATCGGGTTACTGAAGGTCTTGTCTAGGCTGGTTTTGAGTATTTCTAGGGATGGAGATCTTGCCGTCTTTCTTGGCACCTGTTCTGGTACTTAATCACTTGCACTATGACAATATTGTACATATTTTGGTACAGAAGAACACTTACCCCAACCTATTAGCACTATTTCATGTAATATTTACAAATTGACTGCTAAAGATTAATTGAGATGAACAAGTTGATTATCTTAGGTCTTTTTTTGTTTGTGTGTGACCAATGTTACTATTTGATCTTGATAACCTCTGATTTTTTTTTTTAATGTTTTTAACACAGTTGATTTAGACTTGTAATGATGTGGCTTTGCTGAGACTGCTGTGTTTTAGGGGTTTTGTCTTTTTTTGTTTTCATATCTTCCTGCTCATTTGGCATCTTATATGGTGGAATCCTTTTTATTTTTTAGTGATGATTCAGTCTTTCTTCTCTTGTGCCTTCCCCTCATTGCTTCCTGTAACTGAGTCCTCAGTATAAAGACAACAAACATTCTTCTTTCCTTTTGTGTGTTATTCCTGCTAACTGATTTTTTGTTTTGTTTTGGTTTCCTTCTTTCTGTCCCTATGGAGAGCACTGTCTATAAGGCAGTAATCTGAATTTCCAGGTGCTTTTCCAATCTTCTCAGTCTTTCTTCACATCAACAGAAATTTTTAATCTGTTACTGGATCAAACTCTTTTCCGCTAAACCTTCTGAGGTTTCTTTCACTTCGCTTTCTCTGACTATTTTGAAAGTAATGTTGGTCTGTTCCTTTCTTATTTTCAGTGGTCACCTGGGTTCCATGACTTTCAGGTTTCCTTGTGCTCACCTTTCACAGGAGGCTTGCTCTTTTCAAAACCTCTTTTAATCATGTAAAACAAACCATTCGCCATCACCAGCTCCTCTTGTTCTCTAACAAATGCACGCATGTGTCTTCCTGGTGCTTCTTGTTACCTCCATTACCTGAAATATACTTCATATCACTACTGTGATACTTTCTGTCTTCTCTGGGAACTCTCTTCTGCTGTGATCCCTGTAGTAAAGAGCCGTGTAGTAGCGTAAACAGATAAGCTGAAGGAACAGGAATTGTTCCTACAGGCCATGTCAATATATTGGCGTGTGGCCCATGTATATCACCTTCCTCTTTTCTTCAGTCTGCTTTTGTTGCACCCTGTTTGGTGTCACAAATTTGGTCCACAAATTTGTAATAGTGAAATATGTGGAAAGGAAGATCCAGGAGGGGCAAATGAGATTTTCTGTGTCCATATGAATACATGTACGTATAGATATATACAGACATGCACACACATAGCATGCTTACAGCCTGATGTAGCTGCGTAACAGTACTGACAGAAGGCTGAGAAAATGCTTCTAATAATGGAAGATTCTTTTAATTTCTAGGCTTTCATTTTAGGTAATGAACTTGGACTATTGACGTAAGTTACTGCCTAGGGACGAATGCTAATGCAGGCGGTGGAGCTGTTTCTGTGGCCTTCGGCAGAGATCTGTGGGTTTTTTAGTTATTTGCTGTGATATAAAATACATTGTGATGCCAGCCACAGATGTTATGAGGCTACCTAGGTTTGCTACTGCTGTTTGCTATAGGTGTGTATCATTTGTTGTTGCTGGTATTTTTGTACAGAGCAACAGCAGTAGTACCCAGTGAGTCCCTGTGAAGATGAGCTTGTATTTTGAACATCATCTTGTACTAGAAATTTGTGGTGGGTTTTTTTTTGTTGTTTTTCTTGCATTGCAGTAGCTACTGCATGTATGCTTTTACTCTTCTTGCATATGCAAGAAATTAGAGTTCCTGTCCCCAAAATCCTTATGAGTAAGTGCAAGTAAGAAAGGTAATGGAGAGTGTGACATTCCAAATTTCAGATACTTGTGATGGAGCTTGTATTCTGCATTTGTGGACATGAGCAGTATTCAGATGTGGTTGGACATTTATCACCACCACAGTGATAACATCTTACTACAGAGTGTTAGCCCCCTTAATTTTCTGCTGAAATTCTGGCTAAGTTCAAGTAGTTAATTTACTTTTTGAATCCCTTTTTGTGCTGGTTTAAGTGCAGGTGTGAAACTGCATCACAGTACTTGAATGTTTTTATTTTGGCTTATGTTTTCTACTACACAGTATGTCTGTCTAATATATATAGATATTAAAAAAAGAGAGTAAAAAAACCTTCAGTAGAATTTCTTCATTCAAAAGACAAATCTTACATTTTCCTCCTGGGGCTGGGGGGAAATAGGGCATGGAGAATATAATCTCAGAATATTTGGTTGACTTGTTTTTGAGATTATTTATTTTACTCAAAGGATTGAGCACTTTTTTGTTTTATGGGGAAAGAGAACCAGGGCATCAGTGGTTACAGAAACTCTAAGCTTCAATACATTTAACAAGTGAAGGCTTACTGTACTGTTCAGTTTTATGTACATTTTAAACCTTCTCTGGGACATCACTGGGCATAATTTAGAGACGCTGAAAATTGATACACTCTTTATTCCCCCCCCCCCAAGAGTGTCTTTCATAATGACTGAAGACATTTTTTGCTGGCTACAGAACTGGTTACAAGATCTAATAAAACATGGAGTTAGTAAGAATGTTGCTTTTTACAGTATTTTTATAAATAGTTAAGAGTACGAATGATGTTCTATAAAGCAAAAGCTGTTTACAATGAGGGGGGACTGTGAATGGGACTCAAACCTTGATCCCCCCACCTTTTTTAAACTTTTCAAATATGTATTCACTGGAAGGTTAATGCATAGATTTTAAATTAAATTAAAGGTTACCTCTAAGTTTATTATGAAAATGCATGCATGCATACACATGTGAATATCTTCAGATATTATGAGTCAATTGGATTTGAGTTTTTGGAACTGCCTGCTGCAAGGTATCCCGCTATGGGAAATATTGGCACCTGCTCCCAGGAGAAATCTAGATTTGTTTTTACAGCCTTTAGAAGAAATTTGACTTTGAGTGTTTTTCAAAATTAGATAGATGACTCTCATCTTTACACTTTTGATTCTTGTGGTGCGTTTTTCTTGACATACGTGTTTTCTAGTGCTCTGCTGAGCTGTGCATCTGATAACTTTCAGTTACTCTGCACCCCCCTTTAAACTCCCTTCACTCCCCCAGATGGTCACTTCAGTGTTCCACAAACAAAACTTGGTCTGGCAGTGATGTTATTCACCTTGGTTTGAGGTTTGGCCTGGACTATATAATTTTCCATGTGCTTGAGGCTTGGTGGGAGACAATGAAAAAGTATGCTGAAATGATAGAAAATGTTCAGGTTTTGAAGGGGATTAGTTTCTCTCCCGTACAAGAGTTTTATATGCTTTTGGGATACCTATGATGTGTTTAAAAGAAACAAAGGGCAAAACCCCTCACAAATTGAGATAAAAAAGTTTGAGCATCTTTCCTTATAATCGTTGAGGTGATTGTTTTAAATAGTATTCTTGTAAAAATCTTTGAATAATAAATATTATAAATTGGACAATATTACTCTTAATCAAGCCTAACACTTGTGCATATGCTGTCTTCCTGTAATTACCAGCAGTGTTGTCATGTATACACAGAATAATGGCTTTGCTCTGTTCTTAAGACAACAGAAGAATGACAGTGTTGTATTTATATCAAAGCAAAGCTGACAGGTCTGATTTGAAAGCTGAAGCTTAAGTGTTCTTTAGAAAGAAAAAAAGACAATTTTATTGAAATTATGTTTAGAAAAAATGTGGATATTTCTTTCAGTTATGAAAGTTACATCTGGAAGATAAGATTAGGAACTTGGGTGTAAAGTTTCACATCTGAAGTCTGGAATAACTTAGTGTGGTTTTCTGTAGTTATTTGTAATTATAGTTACTTGAATTCAGAACTCCGAAAGAAAAAACTAATTTCTCATGGAACATAATTACATTTTCTTTCCAATTTAGAGTCTTTGCATTATCAAGACTTATTTTATACTGCTTAGATTTACCAGGAACATAACTGAATCCACAGATCAGATGTCTGCTGAAGGGCTTCCAACAGTGATGATGTAGGCAGTCACCAGTTATATTGACATCTGAAGAAGAAGTGGTAATACGAGAAGATAAATAAAAATGATTTATGTAGGTACTGAAATTATAGACTTATCTTAGGATGTAAGAAATAGCATGCTGTTTTTCTTTTAAGAATAGCAGTTTGAAAAAAGTCATATTTTTAGGCTAACTTCCAAAAGAAACAAGATTTTATGCTCAGTCTTGGTTCCTATTCTCCCAGTAAATTTTCAACATGTGTAATTAAAATTTAGTCTGGAGAAGATGTCCAAAACATAGTCTAAGTTCTTCTGTGAATATTAGCAGCTGACAGAAGGAGAGGGATCCACATAACTGTCAGCAGAGTGGTGAAGGCCAATGAACTTGCTGTTCTGCATAGGTTGGCTGGTCAATAGATAGGGTGTCCAGAGTAGCTGGGTGGTGTTTTTCTCAGGTGGAATGTCTGAAGGGACTTGAGTGAGGAGGATTGGGGCATGCTGACTACAGCTAATAATTACTAGAATTCATTAATTATATCAGTCATAAGCAATTTTTTTTTACTAAACTCACTCTGTGGAAACAAATTGTGAGGTTTTATTATGTGAGTCTATTATAATCTTGTGTTTGGATACCATATATTATACCGTTGGAAAGTGGATTGTTATGATGTGTATGAGTACACTACATCTCAGTGTAGGACTAAGGATTCATGCTCAGAGAGGTATGGAGCGTCATTGATTCTTGGTGGCTATCTGCCTGGCACTTGAGCGAAATTTCACACTGGTTTAGTTTTTCAGGATTGGTTCTTGTGGTCCGCTTTGCAATGGAGTGGCAAATGGAACGGAGTTTGGGGAGTATATGCTTCTGGCGTTCACTTTGAAGATATTAGAAAATATACCAAGGGAAAAATGTGAAAGCATGTCAGAATAAAAAGTCCTTGAAATATGGACAAGGATAAAAGGTTAAATGGTTTGCTCAGGCAGAAAAGAGCATTTAGCTGCTGTCTTCAGGGTATTGTTAAATTGGTCTGATAATTTGCTGTAGTGATGCTTAAATAAGTGCTTTCAGCTTGTCAGTAAGGACTTTGTGAATGCTTGTATAGGTGAACTAAACTTTTTATTTTCACCCTGTGAGAACAGATAAAAATGCCAGTAATTAATTCTACTACTTCAGGAAGAAAGGTTTTGTTAGCAGATGACTGTGTGAAAGAATGGTTGTATATGTGTGCATCTCAGTCTAAGTAGATGTTGGGCAAAGGGTTTTTTCCCAAAGATAAACAGTAATATCTTTTTCATACGTTTCATTGGCTTGGAAGTGACTTCTTGATAGACTTGCTTGTTGCTAGGAGGGCACAACGAACAGTTTTAGCTGCTGCTGGTAGTTGCAGGGTTTGCTGTGCAGAGAGTGACTTTTGTTTCTTTTCCTCTCCATCCGTTACACACTTGGGGTGCTTCACTTGTGTTAGTTTTCAGTACATTTTGTATTTGCTTAATGCTGGAAGTCCCAAATCTTAAAAGAAAACCCAGTTCTCCAACCTAGCAACATAACATGCTGCTACCGTGCTGCAAGACTAGTGTTTAATCTGCTTATCTTTAATAGTCTTCACTGCTTACACAGGCGCACTTACCTCTTTAATGAGAAGAAATGTCCTGCAGTGAGACAGCATGTATTTTCCTTCCAGGCTTATGTCATCAGCCTAGAAGTTGAAATTGGCTAGAGCAGTTTTTTATTTTCCTGTCAGTTCTGATGATTATGGTTGCCTCTTCAGTTTCTCTAATACACTGAAAGGTAGTGGTTTTTGTAAGAGGAAACCTAATTAAAACATGCCAAGTGAAAAATCTAATTTTGAAAAGCAATCGGTATTGGTTGGGGGTAGGTAGTTCTCTCATATTTTCAAGGGACAAATATGAAGTATCTTTGCATTCTGAATATTTGTAAATTCTGGCTACTGGTCAAATAAATGACAAAAGTATATTATGATTTGCAGTGTTTTAACAACACCTAGAAAAGGCTCTCTAAAATGTCAAGAGACATTTAAAGTGAGCTGTAAGTATGTAGCAGTATTTCCCATATGATTTAGCAGTTTTTAATCTTTTACTTCATATTAAATTGCTTTACCCAAGCCATTCATGTTTATGGGACTTCTAGAAGGTGTGGGATTTTACCATTTCTGGGATCAAGACAGGATAGGTGTTTCAAGGTTGGTTGTTCTTGAATTTCTAGAAGCTATTATTAAAAAAATAGGGAGTAATTTGTAGATACAAAAGCATGTTTAAAGTTTATGTATGTATTCTTTCAGGAATTAAAGAAATGGGGCTGGCTTTGGTAGACTTATTAAAATTTTGCTGTCTGAATATTCATGTTTCTACTTGTTAAAGGTTTTTCTTAATTATCATGCAGCTTAAGTAACTTCCGGCCTGGCTATCAGTGGCACGTTTGAAAGAAATTGCTAAAGAAAATAAAAGCCACCTAAAAATACAGGAAACTCAAGTGGTATGGAAATGATTTATTAGACTACCTTTAATGTAGCCAGGTATGCTTTACAAATATGCATTTTCAGTTTACTCATATCTTGTGAAAACATTGTATTTCTACAATAATGCAGCACAGAGTTCCCTAAGCTTAGCTTATGAATGCTGAAATAATTTTATTTACTTGGAAAATTTACTACAAATCACATTTTGTAGTTTTGTGATTGAGAGCCTAAAAGAAAGACTGGTAGGTTATGCATCTATTCATTTGAATTTGCTAGTCTTACTTATTCCATATTAGAAAGCTAATTTCAGTTTGAATTCAATGATGGTATACTATAGCATAAATACATAATACATGGCATTTAACATAAATGCTTCTATATGATTAAACTTTGAAGTTTCTGTTTTTGCTTTAAAGGATCAAGACTGATATCCAGTAACAGGTATTAAGTTGTTTCAGATTTTGATGGTCTTTATTCTAACATTCAGCTTCACTGTCCTTGACTATTCTTCCATATAAATTTTATTGATTCTGAAAGTAATAAGGTCCGTTTTTCCATGCATCCTGACATGTTGCTGTCTGCTGTGGGTGTTTGGGTGAAGTGTTCTGCTGCAAGCTTTTCATAATACAGCGAATAAAGAGTTTAATTCTTCCACTTTCCATGCAGAAGATATCCTGAAATAGGCATTGCTGTCCTTTTAATGAATTTTTTTCTTTCTTAAATAAATAATTGCATTTATGTTTTTGTATTGTTTCTATCTGGAGATGAGATATCGACCATTAAAACCAGGGATTTGAAGTTAGCAGCACTTTGTCTATGAATACAAGCAAATAACTCTCTGGATGGAAAGTGGTTTGTTCAATTTTATTTTTACCTGTCTTTGGTCGAATCTGTAAATGACTCATTTTGCTAACGGCAATGCTCCTTTTAAATCAAATTGTCTTAGCACAACAGCTGCTTTGGTAGCTGAAGATTTCTTTTTCCAAAATGCTTTTGGATATTAGTGTGATAAAATCATGTTTGTTATAGACACGAATATAATTATTGCCTATTGAATGGCATAGCTTAAACAACAGTAACCTGATATAATTACTTTTAAATTACTTTCATAAAAATATGAACATATTAATTGACTTTGACATTTATCACTTGTTTTATATCAGCATAGGCTAATAAATGTCACTTGTATTGGCAGCCGAAAAGATGAAATTATATCAGATGTCATTGGGGTAGGTTGGTGTAGCCCGTGAATAAGGTCCTTTCTGCTCCATTTGTTCTGTGAGCTGTGGCTTGTACCCACTAGTAATGACTCTAGGCTATACCGGTTTCAAATAGAACAAGCCAAACCCATGATTATCTCCTTCCCAGTGAATTTGTGGCCTTCAGACTATTATAAAGTGTTTCCAACATTATGCTGCTTCTTGTCTTTAGGTATAGGTAGTGGTCTCCTTCTGTGAAAAAATGTGTGTGGTTTAGCTTTATTTTTCATAATTGCAGTGAATAATTAGGCCAAGGTGGAAGAATGTGTACTGACTAGAAAAGAGATCCCACTGTGGGGGGTAATTGTTGGATGCCTGTTGAGAGGGGATTAGGATCCTAAAAAAATTAAACAATGAAGATAAATTTAAAGGCCAGAGGAATGGATTATGGTGAGGTAAGGGCAAGAAAAAAGATTGGAGGTGACTTAAACAGGGACATGAGTGGTTTTACATGTCAGATTGATATGAGGATTACGAAGTCTGTGGGCTGATAGTTTATTCTCTCTAATGTTTTTCATTCATTTACTGTTTGTTTTTCTAGGTTTTATTTTCTCTTCCTTTGTTAAATGTGAATGTCATGCACCTTCATGTTCTTAGCTTTGTTGACTGTTTTGGCATGCCCTGCCTTAAAACACTGTGGGCCAAATTTAAACTGGCAATTCTGTTCGACTTCTGTCTCAAACATTCTTTATGAAATAGTTGTTATACTGAACTGGGCAAACATTCAAGATTTTAACAACTGTATGATCAGGGACAGTTTTGCTGTGTGCTGGTGACTGCCTGCGTGTAAACTTTGATAGTTTGACAATGCTGAGCTGATATCTTTTTTCCAAAGTGGCTACCGTGATGAAAGCCCTTCAGGGACATGAGGCTACCTTAGACTTTCAGAAAGCAATGTTGTGCTTGATTAAGTTTAGACAGATGATGGAGTGATGTAGTAAAATAATTTTTGTTAAGGCGTAATATCGCAGAGAATGCACTGTAGTACCATTGGGACTGATAAAAATGAAATACTAAAGAAAAACCATGCCCTTACATGCAGCTTTTAGCAGCAGATGCAATAGATGTAATTTAGTTGTGTGGTGGTGGAAACATAATATTGATTTACCATGAATCAAGAGAAATAGCTTGTACCTTGCCTGGTTGTATGGATTGCGACAATCTTGGTGAAACAAGTTACCTAAAATGGTACTGTAAGAGGATTCCTTCTTTTTGATAGAGATGGGGAGGTGATTGTGGTCATGTAAAAAAAAGCCAGTTAAATGTCTCAATGAGGAGCTGAGAGGTACTTCATGTGCTGTTGCTGGGAACTGCCAATTTTCCATGTACTTAACTCATACTTTTTAAAACAGAACAATTTTTTGAAAGCTAGCATCCACATAACTTGGGTAAAATTGAAGGGAGAGATTTAGTGGAATGAGAGGAGTTTGGGGTAGAACTTGCTTTGCATTACTTGCACATATAACTTCACCTTTTTTGTGGTGTTTGTGTACCACAAGATAACCATTTTTTTCTTTTTTCTTTTTAAAAAAAAAACCCAAACAAAATAGCATTTGAGGTAATATTGCAATGACTTCATAGAAGGTTAGTTTGGTTACTGCGTTGCATGTAACTTCTTTCTATTTTTCTCTTGGTCTTTACTATGTGAATTACTTGAAGTGATTTCCATTTCTTGCTTGTGTTTTTAGCAGACAATATAATGCTAACAAACAATTTTACTAACTTGACCTTTCAACCAGAAACAAATGTGTTTTCTTATTGTTTAAGAAGTTGGTGTATGGCTTTCATTCTTTTATTCCTTAACCCTTGGGTGACCTAGTTTCTTCCTGAATGTAAGATGAATTTTAAATACCCTTAATACATATACTGATATTTTAAAGCCTTGTAGTATTGGTGTTTTGGGTTCTTGAAAACTGTTGTCTTGGGTCTCTTGATGCTCTCTGGTCAGTAGTATAGGTGAAAGTGAGTATTTCAAGAAACAACTAGTTCTATTTTATTTTTGAACTTTCAAAAATTCCCCATTGTAGGCAAATTAAAGCCTTCTGACAAGAGGGCTTTACCTCTCTTCGTTATTCCTCATTTTTCCTTAAACCATAGTGTGCAGATCGTGGTTGTTCTGCCAGTGAAGTCAACCAGTGTCGCAGAACTGTGCATGTTGTATAATGGGACTTGAAAGGAGGCTTCATAGTTTCCTGAAGACTTTGGAGTTTAACAACAACCATTTCAATATTCTACTTTTCTGTCAGGAAGTATGCTTGATTAGATAGAGGGCTGCTAAATTAATGGCAGCAGGGTGCATTGTGCAAATGAAACCTGACCACTTGAGAAGTAATGTTTTAAATGAAACAGTTGCTTTCCTTCCTCCCCTCCCCCAGTAGCCATCTCAATTTCTCCCCAAGTATTGCTGGTGAAGAATTAGTGCTTCTAAACTCCTAGGAGGCAGATTTGAGAGAGCATTAAAATAATTCCTTTTGGTATTTCAAGAACCCCCTACTCTCCTGAAAAAAAACCAAAAAACACAGCAAGATGTTTAGCTATAGAAATAAAAATAGGTTACCTTTGTATGTGGGCTGGAATTTTGGGTCTTTGCCGAGTGTTTTTATGGAGTTGGTTGATCTGGCTTTTATTTCATAAAACGGAAGAAATGAACAGTTTGTTTTCATGAACCAGAGAGTAGCATAAATTTGCAGTTGTTTTGCGTGGAACAAGTTGTTGTTAGGATGAGGAAGGATGGGTGATCCAAATTGTATGTGAAAGCGGCAAGTGCTCAGACAGTTTGAGATGCTGAGTCAATTCTAATAGAACTCTCAAAAAGTGAAATGAATGAAATTCCTGTTTGATATGTGTGTATCAGGCAAGTTTAGGTACTGTATTATGCTATACAAATACAGGGGAAAAAACCTTCTATAACTCTTGAAAAAAATGGGGATTCTTTCCTAAATGTCAACCATGTCCCACATTCTCTGCCACTCTGTAGTCTTGGAAGAATGTCCATTTTAAAAAAGCAAAAATAGAATAAAATCCTTTTATTAGTGTAACAGTGATTGATGGTGTTATGGCTAGAAATTGGCTTTAAGCATAATATTTTGGAACAGTTTGAGCCATACTGTAGGCTTTTACTTACCTAGCCTCTCTTACAAATCTGGTTTCTGCTCTTTCACAGTCTTTCAACCATACAGATGTTTTTGAACAAGGTATCTTTTTTGGGTCAGTTTGAAATAACATTCTCTTTACTGTTAAATACTTAAATACTTAAAGACTTGTTCTTGGAAAATGTAGACAAAGGAGTCAAAGTAACTCTGAAGATCATAAAATACAGCTGAGAGCACAATAAGGTAAACATTCATAAAATCAGAACATTATATTGGTTTTCAAAGGTTAAAATTTTAAATTCAGAGGAAATCTGCTTTAATTAAAAACGAGGTAATATGAGAATAATGAATGTTGAAATGTTAAACCAAGGACTACTAGGAACAAAAAGACCATATACCTATCCAGCTATCAGGTAGATATCGAGTTCTTAGGGAAAACTATAGAATTAAAAAAAAATAGAAAAAACATAGATGGAAACAAACAAAATGCTACTTTGAAATAATTTTATAAGTTTATATGAGAGAAATACTAAAACAATTGCTTTGGTCCTGGCGGTACTGTGGCCTAATGCAAAAGGATTGCATTGGATCCTATGGTATTCCCATAAAGGGAAATATGTCCTGTGTCTTTTAGTTGCCCCAGCAGAGAAGATCATCTAGCGAATAGTTAAGTTTTGTTTCCCATATTACAATCCATGTTTGGGTCTTGTAAATGCTTCCACCTATTTGTATTACCTTTTACTAAACTTCTGAGATAAATTATAAACTGAAAGAGTTGATTTCAAATGCATATTATGGAAGAAAGGTTGCAGTGAATGTTGAATCTGGTCATATGGATGTACTGTCTTTTGAACATTTCTGGAAGCAAATCTTATTTTGCTGCTTTAATATGTTTGAAGCCCAAATTAATCTTACACCTAGATTAGCATTACTGGGATGTGATAATGGATTAAGTACTGATCTTTTTTGCCCCCTGTTTCGTCAGCTGCTTTCTTCTGCAGGAGTGGTAATTGCTTTGGAATGGAAATCTTCAAATAGTATTTCAGTTGATAAAGATTTGTGTAATATCCATGCAGATATTCTTTTGCATTAAAAAGGATTTTTCTACTATTTATTTTGACACATGTTAAATAGTGTAAGAGATATCAGAATACGAATCATAATTCCTTAAATAACTCGTGTAATAGCTATATGAATAGGCTTGTGGAAATACAAAATCATAACATGAAGATCAGCTCATGAAAATTTTAAACTAAAAATATGAGTATCAAGTAAGAAACAGAACATTTATCATAGTTAATACACCTAACGCCACAGGATTGACTATATACAAAGCAGAACTATCATATGGGGACAATGTACAGTATTAGCTCAACAAGAAAAGTACAAACATTAGTACTAACGTTAGAAGAAAAGTGCTAACATTACCCATGTGAATAAGGTCTCCTATTTTTGATCCAGGTAAAAATTCATCTATACTATTTTGGTCTGGAAGATTAAAGACATAGCTGCAAATTTGATGGAAATCTAACCTCAGAACAAACAGAAACAGAAGTCAGCTTTCAACATCAGATGAATTCACCAGAGCAGGCGAGTGTTAAGAAAGTTAATGAAGATAATGTAAGTAAGGCTTGTAATGGACTTGTAGCTGTGCACGTGGCTAGCTACTGCATCTGAACGGAGATCTGGCAGCTTTGTGTCCTCTCCTTACCTCACCACTTGCAGTAGTTTGACCACAGCCTGGTTTGCAGGCAGTTTGAGAATTAATTGAGAAATAAGTCCTCTTATTTTGTTCCTCAAGGACAATCTCAAAACAATGGGAAGAACCTAACTGCAATTTGTAAGGGCAGCCGATATGCCACTGGGATTATGACAGTAACTCCTGGTTGCAGGAAAGAGATTAGAACGCCACTGACAGCAAAATATTGAATGAGAATGCTTGCTAAACACAATTTGGACTTTCAGCAGAGAAAGCATTGCAGAGGATAAAAGTGGGAAAAACTGCCAAGCAGTGACATAATTTTACAAGAAATTGATTTTTGGACGTGGGAGGTTACTTTCTGATGCACAAGACATAATAACAAGCTACTACTAAAAGAACAGCCAGATACTGTATAGAATCCCTTTGTCCCCTGGTGGTGGACAAAGTAGAACTTTTGCCAAAGTAGACAGAATTTGAATTTTTAGAAATAACACAAGACGCTGATGCATTAACAATATTACCAGTGGTCAGTGTCAGAAGATCTGAAATAATCCTTTCTCAGTTTATAAAGCTTGCATCTTCATGTCCAGAAGCTGATCAGGAGAGACCTGACACGCTCCTTTTATTGCAGTATTAATGGTGGAGATTGATCAACCAGTGTGTTTCCAAAGTCCATATCATAAGTATGTGTAACAGGAAATCTAATAACCAAGTCAAAATTAAAGTAAATATTTTCATTGATTAACATAAAGGTGCTAATTCTTTTTTCATTGGTGACAGCCTTATTGTTTAGAGATGCAAAAACCTGGAATAACAGCTCACGATAGCTGCTGGTGGAATGGAGTCAAATGAGAAAACCTTTAGACTGATTCTCAGTAGCATCTTCTTCTCCTGGAAAAAATCCTGATCCATGGTGTCTTATTCACCAGTTTGATTCCTTGTACTGGAGTTCATCCTTTTGTGAAAAGATGTGGTCATGTAGCTGCATCCATCCCAAATGACACATTTGTGGCTTAAGAAGTATTTCAGCTGGGACCTCAGCAGCAGGCAGATCCTTCTGTAGTCTTCACTTGCTGAAAATTGGGGCTGATAGTCTTGCAGCTAATCTCCCATAAGGTAACTTGTAGTACAGTGTACAGAGTGGAGTAAAAAGCCAGAAAGATTATATGTAACTAGAGAGGATTCACTGAAGATGAGCCACAAAACAAACAAAGAAATGCCCCCACAGAAACAGGCAGTGGCAGCCATAAAATCAGATAATAAAGCGATCCTACCATGGAGGCAAAAAACCAAAAAACAATTAATCCCCCCCCCCCCCGAGAATCAAACTAAACAGAAAACAAAAAGCAAACAGGCTTAGTGCAGAGAAACACAGGCATATAGCAGCAGCCATGTTGCCACTAAAAAAACCCTGTTCTTAAGCAGATTAGGAAAATTCCTCTTGTGCTAAGCTTTCACAGTTTGCCTGTTCTATATATTGTAGGCTGTTCTTTAATGCTTCCATAAATTGCACGTCTAGAAAATGCATTCCAGAAACCTGTGGCGCTTAAGCCTTTTATTTGCCAAAGAAAGAAGTCAGTTGTAAAAGAAGGTGTTATAAACAATACCACAATCTATGCTGCATCAGTGCATTGGAGCAAAATTTGCCTTCTGATTTCTTTGAAGATTGCATATGTACAAGCAAAAACATGTGAGCTTTCGATTTATCCCAAGAAAACACAATTTCTTTGTGTGTGTGTGTGTGTGTATTAATAGAAATTATGTGTGTGTATATACATATGGATGGAATAATGTATATACATGGTCCAATTGTATCTCTTTGGGACCACACAGAATGTAGGCACTTCATAATCTGTATTGTTACTGTTTCAGAAGCGAGTGTGGTCTTAGGAAAATTAGTAACTTTTAATTTCCATTTCTAGCGCATTTACATGCACCCATCTGTATGTATCATTTCTTGTGCCAGCATTGTCCTTTGATTAGAATTACTTTCCTCCATGGGAATTCTCACTTGATTTTTACTCCATGAATCCAAGAGACTGTCCTCACTGCAGCCAAAGACTACTTTTGCTGGTATGGTGGCTGCCAGCCTTTGAATATTAATTTCTCTTGGATGAACTGGAGATGCTCCTTGCTGAACTATGGAAGGCACTGCTCAGTGCCTGTGCTGTCACACTGCAGACCTTTGAATCTACCTCTCTTCTTTTGACCTGAAGGTCAAGTTATTTCCTCTCTTCTAAAAACGTGTTCGTTAAAGTTGGTGCTTGGAGTTTTTTCTAGTTTCAGGGTCAAGTAAATATATTACATAGGAAAATGAATTTTAAGAATAGTAGCTAGCGGTGTTGGCTGGGAGTCTGGGATTTGTCTTTGTGAATGACATGACCAGAACCAGACATGGCATCATAGCTCTGATGTGTTTCTGATTGACCTAATGGCATTATAATAATTTCCATATTATGTTCCATCCTGTTCTTGATGCTGCCTAACAGCTTGTTTGCCTTTTTTTCCAGACTGCAGCTGTACATTGTCTTCAGCAAACCGTTCACAGTTTCTCCCCTATCCTTCTTGAAATTAGTACTAGTCTGGCCTTACGTGGGTGTATGAGTAGTTAGTTGTGTATATGTTGATTCTGGCATTGCACTGGTCGCTCACCTAATAAATTCCTCACGCTGCCAGGGATTTACAGAAAATCTGCACGTTTCGTCTTGTGCAGTATCTACTAATGTACTGTACCCTGGAATTAATGGAAAACCTGAGGTCTCCTATCTAACATTTTGCTGAAATAATTTACTTCTGATCTTCTGCATTTATTTTTTTACTTCTCTATGTAAGGTGTTTCATATGCCTAAAGCATTACTCAGCTTTCTGTCTGAGCATATGGGATACTGAGAATGTTCAGTATCAGAATGCAGAGATGCAGGAGTACAAATTACAAAGTTCTCTGATTTGTACAGTGAACGGGACAACAAAAAGGTTGGCTGTCGTCAGTGAAGAGAGAATGCCTCAGGTCAGCATTTAAAAAAAATAATGAAGCAAACAAACAAAAAACCCCAAACCCCCAAAAAACCCACAAAACAAACCCAACAAAACAAACATGCTTTTGGATATATCTCTACCTATTTCTAATTTGCTTAATAAGGTAGAATAGTGTGGGAAGAGAGTAATCTTAATCACACCCTAAAAGGAGATGCTTAACTAATATTAGCTTCCAACAACTAACACATTTTAAACACAAGATACAAGTAAAAATCTAGCGTGTAAGCGAAGCATTCTCCAGTTATTGCAGAGAATACAAACTATGTGATTATGTAGTCAGGGAGCAGGCCTTTAACATGTGTATGCAGTTCAGGGAGCTCCCAGCACTAAGAATAGGTTTGCTTTTTTAAGCTGAAAGTATCTGAACTGCAGTAACTTAGTGGAGGGGTTCATAGATGTGACCTTCAGAGACATGAGAGGGTACTCCCATCATAACTGTGCTAGCCTCTGTGCTGCTGATGAGGTGGTGCATTTCAGTTAGCAGCCCCCGTGTGTGGATGACATAATGGTGTAAAAAGAAGGGATTAGGTGTGATGGGAGCTATCAAACTTTTGGGACTGAAGGCATCTGCCCAGGCGGTATGCTGCACCTCAGTCAAGACAGAATCATGCTGTGAGCACTAAAAATTAAAAAGAATGTAGAAGACTGGAGATAAATCGAAAAGAGTATCTCTTCTTGGAGTTCAGACTGGGTCTTCTAGGAAGAAATTATTTTATTATGTCCAAAATATTCTCTCTGTTTCTTGTCCTAATAAGGCACTGGCCCGGTGTGGTAGACAACTGGAATCTTCCACTCTCATGACTTGTCCTAACTTTGCAGCTTCTCTAATTTTATTTAATGATTCGTGATGGTTGTTACTGTCCTGATCTGAGAGTTGGTAACACAGGCCTGGAACTGCATTTTTTGCTGTTACAGGGTAGGATTCCTGCCTGAAGAGATTCCATGATGCTTTTCTTCTGTAATATTTTTATCCTGGTAAACTTCATGTACAGAGCCATTTCCCTGCCCATACATCTTAATCCATCATTTCTGAAAAGTAGATACTGACAACACTATCCCACAGGTTATCCTCCTGCGGGTAGGTGTGTGGGATGTCTGTTAGAGTGGTTGTTCGATGCCAAATATAGTTCTGTTTTATTTTTCAGTCTTCTAGAATTAATGTGGAAGCAGTTCTAAGTTCTGTTTTGCTCTGTTGCTCAGTATTGCACATGGCAGCTAACTGGCATTGTAGGCAGATTCATTTCCCTTTTCTGTATCTTGCTATTATATTATTTGCCCATTGGCTTTTTGAGCCATTTTGCTCCCTGCATTTCTCAGGCTTCAGAGACTTATTTACCTTGATAGGAATACCTGAATCTATGAAGGTAAAAGCCTGTTAGGTATGAAGGAAACCACAGATAGAGATTTTCAGACAGTACAATGAACTTAATTTCCTACTTTTTCCATTTAAATGAATGGAAGTTTGTGCAGTGGGGTCGCTATATTGTTTTGAAAATGCTATCTTTTTGTCAGTCACTTGCTTTATCCATTTTATATCCTGTTCATTATCTCTCTAGGACTGAAGAGGCAGTGGAATGCTATTTAAGTATACTGAAATTAGCAAAACTTGAAGCATTAAAACTGAAAATAAGGTTTAGTCTTCTTCAGTGGTTATTTTACAAATATTTCTTTCTGCGTCCTAGAACCCGTACACATTTAAATGCTCTGTGTACATCTGCATTTAATGTTAAACTTGGGTAGGGAGGCTTATAAATATTCAATTAGAATTATTGGGAAAATGAAAAGAATATTTTATTCATCTGTAATGTCTATTGATTTTTAAATAAGTAGGCATAATGTCTATTGATTTTATTTTTTTTAAAAGTTGTACATTGCAATTTAAGCAGATGAGGCATAAATGCTGGCTAGCTTCTTACAGCTTCAGGTGGGGGAGGGAGCATGGTTTGAGTTGCTTTACCTCCAGCTGAAAAATATTCCAACACCACGTTAACAAAGCAACGTACTTTCCCAGGGGCTCATCTTCTAGTAAGACAGTGGACTTACTACATCTGAAAGCTTGCTTTTTTTTCCCCCTGAAGATACGTATGATTTTGCCAAACCTCTGATAATTCTTGTCTCTGTGTGAGCCATCTCAGTATTTTTCTTAGATAAATGTCAAGCTGATGTCTAAATTTGTTTCAAAGATAAATACTTATATAAAAATAAATGATGGGCAGAAAAAAAGTCATAGTCATAGTCTTTAAGAAGATAGCGGGGAATTAATAACAGTGAAAAAACCCAGGAGTGTTACCAGTGACTTTTTTTTTTTTTTAAATAAGCGAGAAAAGTCCATTTAAGATGTTAAGTCTAAGATGCCACTTAGCATATATGTAAATCTGCAGTAACCCCAGAAGCTGCACTGGGATTACTTTGGGTTTATGTATGTTAGTTAAGCCCCACCCTAGCTGATTATCTCTAATTTCTAGACTAGATGGTGGTTTTGCTTTCCAGTGTTAAAATTCCCCATTCAACAAACACAAAGTCCGTATCAAAAATAAACCCTTAAATTCGGAATGTTTCTGTCTGAAGGTGTATCTTTCCTCTTAAGTAAACTGAAATGCTTAAAATGCAGCAGTGAATTTGGTGTATTATTTTAACCCCAAGAATAGGATTTAGATGGAAAATGGAAAGATGGTGTTTCTTTGCTGCGCTTTTACTTCATAAGAAATGGAAAAGTGAAAATGTTAAAAAAAAAAAAAAAGTCAAATATGTTGGAACTGTTTTAATCAGTTTCTAAGCTGCTTTTCCTGAAATGAAAAATATCAGTTATGACAGAATTTAAATTTAGAGGAGAATGAATGATCTTAATTCAGGCTTTCTGTATACAATGAATGACCTCACAGAATCACTTCAATTCTTTTATTAATCCTTGGTTCTGGCCGCTGAAGTTGCACTTCCTTGGTGAGAATTTGGTGAGTCACACAGCTTGTGGCAGCACTGGCTGAGAGAAAACGTTAATACCTAAATATGGATTAATGATGGAGATGGATTTTCTTGATAGAGAAGACAACTTACCATACCAAAGAGCATGGAGGTAGAAGGTTGCTGTTGGAAAATTAAATCCTGAGTCTTTCTTTGCAAGCTATTTAGGTTATTTCTTCACAGATGGTCACTAAGCTTTTCTCTCTATAGCTTTTTCTTCATAATTTGATCCCTCTCAAACAAACATGCAAAAGTGTATGTGAAAAGTCTAATAAGAATTTTTTTCTGATTAGTGGGTATTGTGAAAATTAACTGTTTTAACATCTACAATAAATATTCTTTGTACAAAATGCCTTCCAACATATGTGGCAAGCACATCAAAATTTTAACTTTACTCTGAGAAAAGCTATTGAATTGGGGTTGTTTATTAGTGGAGTGGGATAGGCAAAAGAAAATTGCAACAAAACTGTTGAAAAAGAACAGTGAGAGAGCTTGCACAGAGGTATACAGCTGGTTTTCAGGTGTTTGTACCACTTATGTACTTAATTTTTTTGATGTACTAAAAATTTGCCTGTAATATAGTTTACATTTTACATGCTACATTTTCTTTCAAGTATGTACAACTTTTTGTAGGTTGCATGAAATGTGTATTAGAGAAGCACGGGTTTAGATTCTGGTGTTCCAGTTCTACAGTACAGTGAAGACAATGAAAAACAAGGTATTAAAGAGCCTTTGACTCCCCAGAACTTATTGTGAGCTGAATGCTTTAACCGTGCATTGAACTGAACCTGCAAGTGTGGACAAGGACGTTGGTTCGACCAGCTGTTGTGAGATCTGCCAGGTTCAGGAAAAGCCCCTTCCCAAATCCTCTTAGAAAAGGCCTGTTCAATGACAGTTGTTGACTGTCTTGTGTTAATTTGCAAGTCTTGCAAAGGCTTCAGAAATTTCTTCTGTACCTATAGCTATGAACTGAAATATACCTTAAAATCTGCCTTTGAAGCCAAGACCTGAATGAAGAAAACTTGCAGTTTCTTTCAAAAAGCATAGAGGGTGAAGAGCGCTGTGTGCTTGATAGCATGGAAGAGTAATGATAGTACAGGCAGTCCTGAGTACCTGAGAGGCTTTTCCTAGTAATGAAGTCAGCGTTTGGTCTAATTTGGAGTATGGTAAAGGACAGAAGACAGAAGTTTTAGAGATTGATTATTCTCTTTTTGTCTTCATATATTTTCAAGAGAGTTCATATTTATAATTTAAATGCAACAGAAAGAAAATTCTAGCCAGAGCATGTCCTTGTAATAGAATCAGCTGTTTCTGTCAGTCTATTACAGAGCACACTAATCACCCATCAGAACTAAAGTTCATTAGGCACAGTCTGCAGTTTCTCAAATCTGCGCTTTGGGAGTGGGTGCCTGTATTTTACCAGTACTTTAATTGGGAATGAATTTTCCTTTACTCTGAAACAGATCTCTTGGCACCAAGTAAGTCTGAATTATACAACTGCATTAAATGTAAGGTTGTTCAGAAATAAATCTGTGGAAGATGTGTAGATGTATCACATGCTCTTTTTTATATGAGAAATCTTAGAGATCCAAAAACCTTAGTTCACTTGACGTTTGCACAATTTATGATATACGTGAAGGATAGGCCTGGATGTGATGATTTAAAAATACGCCCGGGGATGAGGTCAGTCAGTGCCTTAGTTCCCAGCTCTGCTGCCTTTCATTTTGAAAGCAATAGATGTTGCTTTCCCAAGATATGTTCTACCTCCTCTAAGCCTGAAGATTGTCTCGCAAACACCAGTATAAACCTTTCACCACACTCAGTTTGATCTGTAAATTAACCTTGGGTTTGGCCTAGCACCACTTTGTAGTTTCATATTTTATATTTCATCTTCAGAGCCTTGCCACATGTGAACATGACAGGCAATGTTGTTCCCTTGGAATTAAAGTAGTCCAGGATTTAATTTTAAAATTAAGGTAAGGTTGGTGGTTATTACAGTTCTACCTCATCAAAATTGAGAGGACCATTTAATTGCCCCTTCTTTTGTCTTTATGGTTAATTAAAATATTTCTAAGCAAATAAAATACCTGTTTGAAAGTATGTGTGAAAGAGATGATAGGAGAGAATGTTTCGATTTAATGTTTGTTTTTCACTGAAAATGTTGTTTTCCAGAACTAATTATAAAACGCTAGTCGCAGAAATATTTTGTGTTATAACTCCAAAATGAGTCACACTAAGTATGTAACCACCTTATATTTCCAGGGGGTGAATGTCTTCCTATACACATAATGCAAATGTAAAACTTCTGTGGCCATTTGCTTTTGCTGTAAAAATATTTATTATCTGGGAATGAAGCAACAGAGCCTGTTCTCTCATCACTTCTGTCAAGGATTTATGTTTTAGTTTGGCTGCGGTTTGGAGCCCAGCAGACATAAGCAGTATCAGAGACCATTCACTTTTGAGGGTAAAAAGAGAAGCTGGAACTCTGTTGCCTGCTTACAAAGATGTAAATACTGGCTGGCATCTGCTTGTTCCAAATTTTCACATGGTGCTTGGCATGTGGATTTCTTCATGACGTGGATGATGGTCTTAAACTGTTCCTTTGCAAAAGATGATCAGGGCATATTTTGCCTGATCTTCCTTCCCTGCTTCTGTTGAGAAGCAGTGATGTGAGGGGGGTGAGCTGAAGTGCCTCATGTAGACTAACTAAGCAATGAAAAATTACATCTGCTTGTTCTGTAAATAATGTCCAGTCAGAGCAGATGTAATTAACTACTGAAGTTAATGGATGCCTCGTGAGGTTACAGATGCTATCAGTCATAAGCTGGATGAAGGCAAGGGAGCTTTATATGCTTGGAATTCCTTTTAGGGCTAATTACTAAATATCTTCAAAATTGATTGCTTATGCTTTCAATTTCTGAGAGTGTTTTCACATGATCTATGTGGAATGGACTTGCTGCAGCTTTAGGGGAGGATGGGAGACACCTCCATTGTTGAGGCCTTTTGAGGAACTAAAAAGTTTCTCTTCCCTAGGACTTTCTCCCTGCGTTTTACCGTTAGGAACATTGGTCTTATTTCAGGGGTTGCCAAGCCATCCAGCTGACTTGGAAGACTGGTCAGACACAGATTTTATTTTTTTTTTAGTTGAGAAATATACAATCGTAAAGATAAAATTTTGTTGATGTGTCAAAAGCCTTAGCCTAACATTGACAAAGCATTTGGAGATATGTGGAGTGCCTCTCAAAAACGACCACCAAAACTTAATGTCTGCCTGTCTGCTTCCAGATACTTTACAACTGGGGAGCTGATGAGAAAGCAACCTGACAGAATAGACAGAATCCTTTGTACTGTTGTGAGGTACCTGCTGATGATGTTAATATTGAGCTGACCCTGTGCCTTTTCTTGGTCCAACTACAGTGTTGGAGATTGTCTCTCAAATGATGTATTTCAATATAACTTTCTTTGAAACCTTTGATCTTTGTTCACAGTATGTATTTACAGTGCACTGAATGGATATGAGCTGGTGAGCAGGCCCAGGAGTTTTCATGAGATGCACATTGTTTTATATAACTTTTATGTAGGATAAACCAGAAGGGTCCCTAAACTCACCAATATTATGCTGAGCTTGATTATTCAGTTTTAAATTCAGTAAAGGATGTTTAAAGAGTTCTATGAATAGAATTGGTGGTCAGGTAGCCTTGATGTCAGCTGTCAATTCTTTTAGAAGCAACCTTTTAAGGAGTAGATGTGTATAGGGGAAATGACAACTGACTTAATCATAGATTAATATTAGTATGAGCCAACAAGGGAGAGAATAAAACTGGATTTGTTTATTTGTAATGCTCTTGGCATTTTTAGCAGCTGTGACTCTTTCCTTGTGATCATCGCATGCTCAGTCTTGAAGGAATTTTTGGTGCAAGTCAAGACTGTAATTTTAAGAGCAGTTTCTAACAATAGTGTTACAGCTGCATTCCTGTGTGTCTCCGAGATGACACTCTTTTCTGCATTTTCCAAAATTTTGTAAAATGTGACATTTTGACTGAAATTTCTGAAACTGGTGCAGTCTGGCAAAATGAAAGAGAATTTTGAACAGTGCTCCCATCATTTTGGATGACTGTTCAGTGCTGGGCAGACTGTTTCACATACAGGGTGGATCGGTAATCTGCTTCATGGCCTTGGAAAACTAGAATTAAGTAATGAGAAAGATTAATGAGCTGTCTAAGGTGTGCACTTTATTCCTCTCAATGTTCCCTCTCCCTTAGGCTAATTTGTGCAAAAATATAATACATATATGGAAGACTTGGAGCGTATATTAAGGGTGTTATTTCTCAGGTTTTAAAGCATAACCTGCTTTTTATTTACAGAGGGCTACCATGCATCTTGCTGTTTAGTTGATACACACATTTTGGGTGGCTGTTATTGTTTATTTCAGAGAATAAGTTATCATAATGGTCCTCTGAGGCTACTGCTGTTGCAATTTATGGATTATCTATTATGAGAGAAAATTCACCATTTTTCTTCTGCTCTGCTGTTTTTTCTATGCTTCTGTGCCACATCTAGGACTCTGGGTTGCAAAATTCAAGCTGTAATCTTTAAATTTACTTTTCCTGCAAATGAAATTACATCTTCAAAACATAATCTTTTATGTGCTCTGTATCATTTAAAAATAAGTTTGGAAGGGGCCTTTGAAGAGGGTTGCTGCTACAGGTTTTTTTTTAGCCTTGAGGAAAACAATCAAGTTGATAGTAAATTAGTTTGCTGACATCTAAGGGTTGAACAGCTGAGTTACTGTACCTGCTATTCTTGATGTGACCAGGGTTCTCAAAGGTTGTCTTTAATTTTCAGGAACCATTCTCTGTTTAACCTCAGCTGAAAAGCTTGGGATGCAATATGAAACAAGCTATTTTCTTTACTATGAAAAGAAAGAGCCTGCTGCTTGAGTGATAGCATGAAATTAGAGTGACCCTGTGCACTTAGTCCCATATAACAGAGATAGGAATGAATCCTGCAGAGGAAATGAGACTTGGAGAATTGCAAGTCATCCATTGCTTTGGCTAGCGAGGGATGTGCGTACCGCCCTGCCCTTGGCTGTGAACGCCTACTCCTCACGTAATCTGTAGCTCAGCTGTGGCAGCTGGCTTTTTCCTGGGGTTGGGCAACTCTCCATTCACCCACTTGGGAATGCGGTTTGCATGCATCGTTTTTATTGTCAGCTGCCTATCCAAGCCATGATGTGTGGTTTCAGTCGTGTTTGTTACCATGAGTGGGTTCAGTCTGGCCCATGGTGTACTGCGTAATATTGTATTTTGGGCTTGAAAACATGAAGTAATGTACAAAATATGGAGGTGGCACTTCAGCTTACTAGAAAAAAAATATATGGGAGGGGGACTCTGAAAATATTCTGAGGAGAGTGGGAATTCTTGTCTATTTTGAGATGTATTCTGGAATTATTTTAGGTCAAGTAACCAATACCCTTAATCTTATGGAAAGCCCTGAGGTTAAGTGGTCTGAAAGGTTAGTGGACAACTTTTGGAGGCATATATTCTTGACAGGTTAATGCACAGATGTGACCTGAATCCCTAGCTTTGTAGGCAAAGGAAGAATTTTGTGTTGCTCGGGCAGGATGGCTGGTGGGGGAGGGAAAACAATTTGCTGTGTCTGAGAAAAAAATTTAAGCAAAAACTTAAAGTTTAAAGGCCTTTTAGTTTTATTTTCTTCTGCAGTAGCTATAATTTGAAATAAATCCAAAGGCTTTTTTTTTTTTCCTTCTGACTAGTAAGGGATTTCTAAGCTGAAGAGAAGAGAAACACCAGAAGATGCAAAAAACATTAAATGCATCGTTGGCTGATTTGTGACCAGTGGGATTGGAGACTGATATAAACTAGTTATTTAGAGAAATAAGGTCACCTATTAGTTAAACAACTGAGGGTTTTTTTCGCCATTTGGTTTTATATGTTAATGTACTCTGCAAATCACATTTTTGCTGGCACATAACTTCTGTTGAGGTGGAGAACTAATATAAATAATACATTTATTTTGCTTTGAACTTGTAGTATGTTTAGGGTATCCCTGGATGAACAGGTATACTGTTAACTATTTTAGTGCCACGCACATTGTCCTAAAGGGTCTGGTAGCCTGTCACCAGGAAGGTAAGATTTCATAGGAAAGGGTGATTCCAGGCATTTTCACTGATACTGGGAATATGGGAAGATGCACTGGGACTAAGCTATCCATGGCAGTTCAGGAGCTGTGTGATTGGAGGCATAAATTCTGTATGGTGTGGAGAAAGGTCTGGGAGTTAAACTCTGTTCTCTCAATTCTTTGAATGATGTTGGCAAGAGCTTGAGTATTCCTCTTCTGTATTTTAAGCGTCTCTGTAGCTAAGCAGATGATCTAACAGTATGATCCTGAATTCAGTTTCTAAAAAGTCAGTAAATTATAGAAAATATCTGCAGCATATTCCATAGGTTAATCTGACATTCAATACAGATATGGGTTTAGTGTTGCTCTTTAAAATTCTTTGCTGATGAGTTTGGGAAACAAGTTCAGATGTAATCATTTCTAGAGAGAGAAATTGAGAAGTACTGTTTTTAATAACTGTTTACAGTGATATGATGGAAAGAAGGAAATTATTTTTCTTGACAGATTCTGATAGGAGAAAGAGGAGCTTAGTGTGGGGTGGTTTTTTTTAATCGCCATGAAAAATTCCTTCCTGTTAATCTGATGGATGGATTACAGTTTGTCCTTGTATGGTCAGGTTGTATTTTCCATCAGAACTGGAGATTCCAACCCATATTAGATCATTTCTGTAATGCAAATGGTTATGCATAGGAAGAGATTTAATTAATCCCCTGCTGGTTGGTAGTATACCCTAAAGCAAACCTAGTCAGCAAAGGAAAAATATTAGAACACGAATGTGTGGTACCAGGTCAATGAGTGTCAGTAGAGTTTCATCATTTGTGAAATATTAACTTATTAAGTGAAATATATTTACTGTTGTAGCTGTAAAAATATTTGTCTATTGTCCCAACTGGTATGATAGTGAGCTACCTCGCAAAAAAGCCAAGGTCAAAGGCAATCTCAGGAATCATGCTGTCTGCTCTGGCAAAAATATGGAACATCCTGAGTGCAGCGATGGTTCTGACTTTAATTTGAAAGGACTACATTTAAGCTGCCATCAGTGCAGACTCTAGCATCCAACTTTGCCTGTGGGTCTGTGCCATATGCGCAGCTACATATTCAAGGACAAATTACAACACTGAGAGAAAGTGACAATTTTGACTGATGGGCTCTCCTTTTCTTCACACTTTTATAACGTAACATATCTGTTTAAATGATGTGAGTAGGTCAACGAACAAATAGATTTCCAGACTTTATTTCCATTTCCTATTGTGTGCATATACGTATGCAAAAAGCCGGCGCTCTCTCTGCTGCCTGAAACATTCCTGTTTTCAGATGCAGTTTCTGTATACAAAAGATCACAATAGAATAAATTTTCAGGATCTATGCACTAAACAATATATTATGCAAATGGAAAAGCAATGCTTAAAATGGCCAATATATTTTCTCTTCTAGCTTCCTTGCTGCCTCGGAAATGATAGGTCCAGTGAGGATCCAGTCCTATTGTAAAATCTGAACTGTAGCACGTTATGGTGTCCAACTGATCCTATATCTATGCATGGTCTGAGATACAAACTTAAGATAAAAGGAAACAAATATAAGGAACTCTTTTGAAGGAGGGTATTCAAACCAGCTTTTTATAAATTTCATGATGCTGAATGTCTTTCCCAATGTTCATTTTTAACTAGTTGTCTGAAAATCTGCTGCTTCTTTTGTCATGTAGAGAGCAAGTTGCATGTTTAATAATTATGCCTTGAAATCTGGAACTGATACAAAAAAATTAACTTTCAGAACAGTCTGTTCCTGTCATTTGGGTACTGCAAGATTTAATACACTTATTTTTTAGGGTCTGCAAAAGTAGTTACTTGTTTCCACTTCTGGAAGTTCTGTGCAAATAGTGCACAACAATCTTTTAAAATATTCTGAAGCTATTTATCACTTCATATAAATAAAATATAAATGTAAACCTCTATTTTGAGGGTTATATTGACCTAGAGAGCAGGTGGCATGGAGGCTGGTTGAAGTAATCATGGTAATATATATAGGTACTGGCAGCACAAGTGCTCAGGGAGGCAGATGTGCTGTCGGAAGAGGCAGTTTGAAATCTTGAATGTTCATGTGTCATTCTCATCAGAAGCGTGGTCTTAAATGAAAAGTGTCCTTTAGGATAAACTACTATATTTACTTAAAGTATTTTAGAGCTGCACCCTGTAAATAGTGTTTCAGACCAAGTAGTCACAGCTCAGCACTCTTTTATTACTGATCTTACCTCTGAAAACGTGATCTATTTTTTCAGGATACACGGACATGTAATGCCAAACTCCTTTGTGGAGTGGGTGGAAACCAGTCAAATCACACCACCTCCCTCATCATTTACTATCTAAAATGTTTAATCTGTACTATAAAGCCAGATTCTGAATAGAGTGTCACCTTTATAGGGTCCTTGTGAAATGCTGCTGGACTTTCTTTGATGTTTTGTGTAATTATTTAATCAGTGTTTTTGAAATACTACTTCATGTGCTTGAAACTGCCCTGTCATTTTTAGATGTAAACTCTCAGTTGGTCCCACTGCACATATTAAAGCATTAAGCCATCTTAAGACCCAGCTGAGTCTCCACCCTGTGAGTGTATCCCCATCTCTGGTAGGCATTTCATTGTCTGTTCTATCCCCCGGAGATCTGCAATGTTCTCCTAACAGTGGACAACTTCAAATAGGTGCCCTGCAATAGGTCATCAGTTCTGTGTGCAGTCTGCTCCCTTGTTGCTTCCAGGCATTTTCTTTCTTTCTTCTTCTTCCCTGGGGTGTAACTTTTTGTAGACGCTAACTCCCTGGGGATTCAGGAAAAGCAAAGCTCATAATTATGCTGCTGGCGATTGTGTAACTTCCAGCTCTGATGCTTTTGCATTGGCTCCAGCATTAATGGTCTGGTTTAGAGGATTGTGAGAAGTGCTGTTACCAGCTCTGGAGAAGCAGAGAAGGGTGGAGAGCTGGGAGGGTGAAGGCTTGGTGTTTCTCCAGAGGACAGGAAAAGTGATGCGGGAGTCAGGGCATGGCTTGGTGTACTGCTGATAGGGTGTTTGAAGGGGGTTTTAAGACGAACACCAAATGCAGTGTAGTGGAACGGCAGGTATAATGATTGTTTTGATTGTGCTTTTTGTTGTTAAGACCACAGAGGTATTACATTTGAGCTAATGCCTACTGATCCCACAGCTACACTGTGTTTGTCAAGGCGGAGGTGCAGGATGGAAACAGTTGCTACATGGATAGAAAAATATTTCAATTGCATTGAGATGTCGTCTGCTGGTACTTTTGTCCTTAATTATTTGGAAACTCAGTTGATCACAGATTTCAAAGGATGATTTCAGGAGCAAAGCCCGAGTCAGCCCTCCTTTTAACCTTGCATGCATTTAATCCTGAATTAGCTACATTATAGGAAGGATTAAAGGTAATATTGTGTGAGTAAAACAAGGGTACAGTAGATGAAAGGAAAAGGTTTGTCCACTTCTGTTACCGGACCACGATTCTCATGGTGTCTGTCTGTCAGCCACAATTACCGGAGCTGTGCTGCTGCAAGGAAGTGTGCTCTCTTTAAGTGACTTTTCAGCCCTAATGACTAGGGCAAAGCTTGTAAACACAAACCCTAAAAGCTCAGAAATTAGGAGGTAGATAAAGAGATTTAAAGGTCACTGTTTTTCAGCCAGTACCATGAAATTCCAGAGCTTTATTTATTCATTCTGAAAATTTCTGGGGCTGACTTTGGAATAAATGGAAATGCGCCATTTGAACGGAAGTATCCTCTGCTGAACACCTTTGTTCTATCCCATCTTCTTTAAAGAGGGTAAATTAAATACATCTGTTCATACGATGTAAAAGATATATATGCATGTGTAAGTAAATACTATATACACAAAAAGAATAATATAGAATATCTTACCTATTCACCCATTTGCAGTGGCAAAAAGCGGTCATTGCTACGCAGCCTTCACGGTTGGGAACTTTAATTCTTTCTAACAAATGAGAGTGGAAGAAGTACCTTTGTAGAATATAACACAACCTGTTATAGATGCTAATGATTTATTATCTTACATCCTTGAAATGTTTTGATTAGATCTTGACAAGTTTGTCTGATGACAGGAATTTATTTCTTGACGCTGTAAGCTGTCAGCCTTGTGATAATTCACACATAAAATTTGCTCGGGACTGTTAAACTGTAATGAAATTTCAAACTGTAGAGAACTCGTCCTTGAAAATAACAAACAGCATGTTTAAGATTTAATGTATTTTTTTGTTTGTTTGGGGTTTTTTTGGTGGCCTCCCCCCCCCCCCCTTTTTTTTTCTTTTTTTTCCTTTTTTTCTTTTCTTTTTTTTTTTGTTTCTTGTAGTTCTAGTAGCTGTAACTTTTTGGTATCTTTGAGAAACTTTTCTAAGTAATGTCCAATGTTTTAACTTAACAGACCAGTCACTGACAGTTTGTTGATAACATTGTTCATCATTCAAGTCAGCATGGCCACCGTGACTAACTACGGAAAAAGCGTTACCTGATTTTTTTTTTGTCTTTATTGACTTTTTTTCAATATTCAGGGAAAACGCCGAGTAATTTTTTTTTTTTTTCTTAGCGGGGACGAACGACACAGATCAGTACAGTGCAGGTCAGGAATGGGGACGGGCTGTGCCGCTCCCGCCCGCCGCACTGCCAAGGGCCGAGGCGCGGCAGCCCGGCACCGCACCACCGCCTCCCCGGGCTCGCGCCCCGTCCCGCACCGCCTTGGCGCCCCGTCCCGCGCCGCTCTGGCCCGGTCTCCGGCCGGTGGGGGCTGGGAACTAGCACCGTGCTCCCTGGGCTGGGTTCGGTGGGGAGCGACGGGCGCGGCAACGCCGCCCCTCCGCAGCAGCCCCGGGGGGCGTGGCCGGGGTTGGGGGCGTGGCCAGGGCGGTGGGCGGTAGGCGCACGCCCCCTGGCGGCGGCCCGCGGCAGCGCAGGGCCCGGCGGCCGCGGGCGGGGGGAGGCACCGGCGGGCTTGGGGGGACGTTACAAACCGAACCGAAGGCGGCTGGTTGTTACCTCACGACGCCGTCATCGCTGCCTGTGTCTTGTTGGTGCTCGTGGGGTGTTTACTTAAATAAAAACCTTAGCATTCCCGCGCTTTCTTTGCCGCTTAGGTGCAAATTGCTGATTTAAGCGGGAGCTGTGGTTTGTTGGCTTTGGATTTTTATGTTAATATACAACAGGACCAATATGTACGTTTGGGGGGGGGGGGGGAAAAGCAAACCCTAAAGCTACTCTGTTGCATTAATTTTTCCTTTTTGAGGGGAAAAAAATTCTCCTTTTGAGAATGTGAGAACACACATGCAGCAGATGCTAGGCATATTGCGTACCTCACTTCCACGAGTGGTTTGGGTATGATGCTGGTGAGGTATGCAGGACAGAATTAATTACTGCCTTATCTATGTTTAGGCTTGAATTTCAAAGTTATGTTTGCTCCATTGAGTGCTCATGATTTTGTGACGGCAACGGCAATGATAATTCAGACCGAATGAGTAGTGTTTCTGCCCCAGACCCCTGTGCTCTGGCAGTGTGGGCAGTCACCTCCTGTGCACAGCAGTACTGTGCACAGCTATACACTGAGCATGCCTTCGGAAATGGTCAGCTTTTTATTAATTTCACCTCAGTGATTTATCGATAAATAAATGAGTAGTATATAATAACAAGTAAAATTAACTCAAGGTTTCTTTCTTTTTTTTTTTTTTTCCCAGAAGGAGCTCAGTCTCCCCAGAAGAGGAAGCTTGTAAGTATAATTATTCTTTATTCATCACTTGTGTTGTTTTGAACATATATCGCTGTTCAGTTGTGGAAATCGTTTAAATGGGCAGATACTCTGTTTTCTCTGTTAGCATTTTCAAGAGTCTGCCATGTGCTTGGAAACAGCTAGCTTGCATTTCTCTGAGACTGCAGCCTCTACTCATTTCCTTAAATGTGGTAGGAAAAGTAGTAGTAGTGTAAGCTTACTTATCAGCTTGAGCTGACCCTGGTATGGAAGTAGCTGCAGTGTTGAGTGTTGCTTGCACTGACATCGCTGAAGTGACTCCACAGAAGTCACTGATTATTTATGTGATATGGACGACTTTGATCACTGCTCTTCAAACAGTCTGTTGACAGAAGCCTAAGTACACAGCTCCTGGGCCCTGCAGGTCAGGTGTTTGTGGAGCAGTCAGTGCAATACAGGTATTTTGACAAAGTAGCAAATGTTGAGAAAAGTAGGCTTTTAAAAATGTGGTTTAAACAAATGGCATTTTTTTTTAACACATTATGATGTTTAAAGAATTTTAGGGAACTAACTTGCGTTTCAGTGGTATTATGAGAGCTTAGCTTCTGCTACGCTTACAGATTTATGGTGAAAGAAATTGTATTATTGATTGCATTACATAAAAGAGAAAGCTTTTGTAGTGCCTGCTATTGCATTATGATTTAAAATTGTTTCCCAAAGCTTGTAGACTACAGACACGGAGCTCGCAAAAGCGTATAACCTTTTTTCCTCAGGTTTCTGGTTCTAATGAGAAATGATTTTTAGTCTTTCAATCTAAGCTATCCCCTTTGTATAAGAAACAGTGTTTGGAAAATGCTGTGTAGTGCCAGTGATTCACAGCTGAACAATAAAAAGGATCAAAAGGCCTTTTTTTATAAAATGGGGCATGACCAGACCTTTTTGTTTAGTTCATATGACAAAGGTAAACCAGTCAGGGAGTTATTTAAAGAACATGAAACACTGGCTGATTTTTTTTTTTTTTTAACCAGTATGACTCAAAGGCTAGCTTAACTGTGTTTGATAGATTTTAAAGAAAGATGGTGCTCATGATTTGAGGATTGTGAAGGTTCTTTGAATAAATGGCAGAGCAGTGACTTATCAGTAAGTGTTTTGTTTAATGCAACTTTTGTACAAAACTTTTGGAATTGAAACTGAGGATGCCAGAGATACTCCCTTCCCTCGTTCATGTGTGGGTATGACACAAAACTACTCGTGCATTTACATTTGAAATATCTGAGATACAAATGAAATGCTTCAAATGTGTAGTGTTTTATTTAGTAGTAACTAAACCAAATGACTGAATGTTTTATTTCTGTATTGAAGTAACACCATCAGTTTTCATTACTTCACTTTAGTTTTCTTCCACAAGTGAGTGCCTTTTAAGCCATCACTATGTGAAGAAATTTAGCAACCTGTGTCAGGAAGATCCAGGCCATAAATTTTAAGCACAAGGTTGCAGCTACTAGTGAGACTGGAAATCTATGAAGAATTGAAATGTCTTCAGTTAGTTGCCCGTGTTATCTAGTTGATTATTTGATTGCTGTTTTTGGAATTATAGATTCTGTAGTCAATTCTACAAAATGATTTCTTGTTGTTTGAAAAGTTTAACTATTTAAGAAGTCAGTAGTGCATTGTGGCTTGTGCTATTTGTGTTGGTGCTGTACAGTGTACAGTGTAAAGTGTATAGGCTCATTGCAGAGGGTCTTGTGCGCTGGTGTACATGATTTGCGTATCTCAGTATCAGAGTGCTTACCTGATTTAAAAAAATCCACTCTTAGTTTTTGAATCAGGAATTAGAGAAATTGATATCAAGAAAGGGAATGATTATAATATATGTGTATACATATGTTAATAATATGCATATAATATGTATAAATTTGTTCAACCATTCTGTCAAAAACGGTGCACACTTAAATACTGATTGCAGACAGTTCTCAGCTCTTTTGGAGGCTTTTACTCTGCTTGAATCAACTTAACAGCGAACCTCATAAGCAAAAATAAATTCTGAAAATAAAATTTATTCTGAAAAGCTGTTGTGCTGTAGCGAGTAGGGATAGTTATGGATGTAGCTGGGTCCTGATCCATTGACTGTCATTCATTGACTTTTGTTCAGTGACAGGAGCAGAAGCAGGAACTGACAGAAGGATGAAGTGTCTGGCTTGGAGCCAGAAACCCTCAAGAGGTGCATCCATTTTCTGTACAAACTCCAGCCTTTGTAGCAGTTCAGTGGCAACTGTATTATATAGAAATATACAGCCACTCAGCATTTTTCCGTGTACTAGTCTGGAGGCTGGGGTGCATTTGCTACTATAAAAAGATCATATCTGGGGAGAAGGTAATTATTTTCCAGCCAGCCAGAAGTAGAATGTAGACTTTTGAATAGTAGAATGAAGATTATTGCTGCTGGCTAGGTGATTGCTTTGGTTGATTGTTGAGTTAGAAAGGTTTTAGACTGTGGATTAGCTAGGGTATTTGTCATTGCTGAATGGAGAAAGGTGAACTCTTCCTAACAATGCTGCTAACTTTTTCTTTATCCGACTCTCATTGCTTCATATTTGCCTTGGTCAGTATTAGTAGTCTATTTTTCTACGGGAACTGACTGTAGGCACGGACAGCAACAGTTGCCATGCTTGTTTGTACTAAGGAAAAGGAGCTGACTTAGATGTCACTATTTTTGGCAGGAGAGCATGAGGAATTTTGTCACCTAAAGGAGGCTTGGGTAGAAGCTGAAGAGAATGAATGGTGGAGTGGAGCCTGTGGAGTTTGTTGATTAGTGTCTCTGTTTCCATATTAGCAGAAGGGAACACAAGCGCACTGTGAACGATGGCTTTGCCCTTGGAGATTTTGCAGTCTAATCTTGAAGTAGCACAGAGTGAGCAGGCTTGTAAAACAGATGGGGGAATTGTAGGGTGACATTAAGAGGAATGCCTGATTTTTTAGATACCATTTTGTTAACATGCTTGAAGTGTGTGTGTTTCTTTAGGGGGGTTATGTTTAATACACTAAAGGAAACGATACTCAACTGAGCTGTAGGCTGCTAAGAGGTTAAATAATACAAGTATGAGAACAGGAGCAAGTAGTTATGTTCTGTCTCTGGTGTGGTTCAATAATCAGAGTTCAAAGTTTTCCTTCAATAAATTATGCACATAAATGTATTGGTTATGTTCTTTGCATGCTTTGTTCCTAAAAAATAATTTCAAATAGCAAATGTGAAGTGATAGACCCAAACTTTGATCTCCATCCTGTTAGTGGAAGTGGTTTAATTATTTTCAGCCATTATGCTGTTCTGTTCTTTTGGTGCTACAGTGGGTACAGAAGTTGTTTTCTGTATTGTTGGCTTCAGCTTTCAAATGGTTTTGTTGTGCACCTGCATGTGAAGCACACTAGAGACGTTCCAGACTTGAAAGTACAAAGGTGGGGACTGCGCAGCAAGACGAGGCTTGCGATGAAGCGCTGTGTGTGTTCATGTGTATGACAGCAACTCAGCATCCAAAAGACCAGGCTGTAAACTGCAGATTTTCACTGGGGCTGCAGGGTGCGCAACACCATCCTGGAGCTCCCTCTTTCTTCTAATTGCCTCCTCGGCTAATCAGCAGTCACTAAATCGAGTTGGGGCTGTATTTGAGCCATTTGCTCTTGTTCAGTACCTCACTTCTAATGAATTTGGTTGTTTATAACATTAACTATATTGACCCATTTAGGTTTTTGTATGAAAAGTGTGCGTTTATGTTTGAAATCGTCATGGTTTCTTAGACAGGGTTACTAGCTTAAGGTTCCTCTAGTTTTTGTACTACCTAAACGTAAAATTCTCTAAAAAGAAAGTACTGCGTTCCCACATTTTATCTAAATCGGAGGAGAGTAATTTCCTCAGCAAGCTAAATTTGCTAAACCAGTTTTAAATTTCAGATGCACGTTATTTTTCTTAATGCTTTCCTGCTATCAACTATCTGTAGCAAATATACTTCTAAAATCTGTGTACGAACAGAAAAAGGATGTGGAGGCATAAGAAACGTGAAAAATAATTATAATCTAGAATATATCCAGTAAAAATATGCATCTAAATAAATTGAATACTACAAACTGCTGTTTTGATGGTGCTAGGTGCTGATAATAGTATTTACCTAAAGTTCTTATATCTTTATGAAATGTGGTAAGCAACAAAATAGTGTTTGCTAAAGGCACGTGCAAGGCTTTTATGGTGATCTTTATTCCTTCTAATACCTTTTTCAGGCAATTTATGTCTACTGTGGGGCTTGTTTTCTCTCTTTCTCTCCCTCCTTCTCTGCCCTACTCTTCTGCTTATAAACCTCCAAAGGTTCTTCGTTTCTACAGCCCTAGACATTTCATAGGGTGTTTCATTAAGCAAGTCTTCATCGTAATTTGTTAAACTTGCCTCCAGGTTCCTGACAGTAAAATAACACACAAACACACAAACACACCAAGGAATTTCTTTGGGAGGGTATGCTGAATACTAGTTTATATCACTTTCTACTTGTATTCTTTTTAATGCATAGATCTTGGAAACAAGAAGTTTGATGGCAGGAAAAAAATCTGGCCTTTAGTGCTGGTTTATGTCTTTATCTTGCCGTGCTCAGGTGCTGTGGGAATTTCCTCTGTATCTGCAGAGAAATGGAGTGTATCATTCCATTTCTGTTCATCTTGGCTGGTAAGCATTTCTGCTGGGGATCGATCGATGGAGTTTCCCTGCCAGGAGCAAGTGCTGTGCCTCAAGTGTGGAGAAGCCGAAGTGCTGGAAATGGAGAAAAAAATGGTTCTGAAAAGGAGTAGGGTGTTTTGCTACTTTTGCAGCTTGTTCAGTCTTGGACCTGGAAATAGTGTAAGAAATAATGCCTCAATTCAATGCTTTCTGCTTGTGATACTTTTTATAGATGGGGAGAGAAAGAGTTGGTATTTTCTAACCACTCCATTCTTCTCTGAGCTGCATAGAAGGAGCTCACAAGCACTAGATCAAAAATAACCTGGTGCTCTTAAGCTGATATGTGGGGCTGGCTCTGGAGGTGGAACGTGCTGAATTATTCCTGCAGGGCTCTGTAGGAGTGTTGCTATATGTGTATTAGGCTTTAAAAATAATTTGAAAGCATTGTTTCTATAAAAGAAGTGATGTCGTGAATAAGGGGGATTTTAGCGTTCTGTACATACTGTCATCTCAGAGACAAGGAATTTATGGAGGTTTTCATCAAGGATTTAAAAGTGAGAAAAGTATTTTGTGCAGTTTTTATTATCAAGTTTCCACTACTTAATCCAGGTTCTCATTTAATAAGTATAGTAAAATTTTTAACCTTTTGTTTCTTCCTGTGCTCTCTCACTCTGAAGGCATGGCATGAGGGGGCAGGGTCTCTGGTTGCTTAAGGAACAGCCATCCTGGGCACCCTGGACCTTACTTTTGAGGCTGGCATTTTGTTCTCCTGATGGGACATAGCTATTCAGAGGTTGTGATCTTGTAGTGTGGGGCATTCCTGCTGTGATCTGAATCATGTGAGGATCTGAAGATCCGGAATTGTAATCTGGAATTTGACTTGGTTGCTGAGTACTTGTGAATAGCAGTCTTTAGCTGCCTAAATACAGTTTTTAACACTTTAAAGTCTACCAAAGATAAATATTTGGAATTGTTTTGGGGCAACTACCTGCTTACAAATACACATTTAAAAAATGTTGGACATTATTTTGGGACTGTTTTGTTAATAGCATGAAATTGATTTGGAGCTGAGTGAAATTGCCATTTGCAAACAAAAATGCAAGACTTGCATTGTACAAGGGAACATTTTCTCCTAATGAAGGTGTTTCTGCCCAACCTTCTCTTTCAGCATTTGGCTCCCCAGACTGCTGCAATTGATGTTGCTCTGTTTTCAGTGCTAGAATCTGTAAATTTTGTAGCGAAACACAGCTTGGGAGTTACACGAATATGTTTTAAGATTACAGTTGTGTGTATTCTTAAGTGGATTGATTCTGAAAAAGGGATGGTTCACATGTTCCCCTGCCAGTCAAGAACAGCTGCTCTTTGCACTGCTGATGACTCTGCAAGGGCTTTGGGTGCGAGCACTGACTCTATTCCTATCGCAGTGTGAGTTTTCAAGCTGCTATGTGAGATTTCTGCCAGAATCCTTTCAAGTGTGCCACCGCTCCCTTTGGCTTTATGCCTTCCTTTTGATTTGGTGAGAGCGGCCGTTCCTGCTCCTTGAAGCCTAGAAGTTTGTCGCTGATATGCTGTGGGCTCAGCCTGACTGTGTCAGGGCTATGTTGCTGGCTGCGTGACGGCTAGATGGCTAGTTGGTGTCCTCGACTTTTCTGTGCCTTTGTTTTGTACTGGTGGGCTCCATTTCCTTTCTCTGGATGCTATGAATAGACTCGCAGAAGTTTTTATTGTGGTGATTTTTTTTGTTTCTTTGTTTGTTTTTTTAATAATTAGTTTTTTGACATGAGCTGGTGTGATTAATCTGGACCATTACTGAACTCCTGAGGTCTCTGTGACACTGGGGGTACATGAAGAGCCTGGAATTGCACTGATTGTTCCGTGCTCTGCGTTGGAGCGATAACGGTGGGCTCTCCTTCCCAGCTCTAAGCCTCTTATGCTGGGAGGAAACATAGTGTACCAGCACAATGATGAAACGGAGGAAACAGAGGCTTGGCGCCCCATCTCTGCGGATCCAGTAAGGACTGTTGTGAAAAATAAATTGCACTTAAACATTTCAAATTGAAACTATGAGGAAAAACAAGCCAGGATTTTCTGTGGCCAATAGACATTGCTTGCATTTGTTAGAACTTTATCTGTCATGCTTGTTTGGCTGTACACAAAATTTCAGTTGGAAGCTTTAACATTCTACTTTTGTGGAGCATTTACCATAAAGTATAGCCAAAAAAGAGCAATATTTAAATGTTTTTAAATGGGGTACATTGTGGTTAGGTTTTGCAGCAAGCATTAATTAATGTAGTGAAACTGCATGTTTGTAACTCTCTGGTTTGATTACTCTTCGGATTTAAAAAGTACTTTTAATAATCTGCCAGAAAGCTGTTGCAGAGCTGAAATCTACAGAAACCTGTGCTACCTTTATTGTCTTTTAAAATTAAGAATGGTATTGAAAACTTTTAGATTAGAAGCAAAAAATTATCTACATTGCCACATATATTTCTACAAATGAAATTTAAGCAAGCAATTCTTTTTTAATGCTTCATCCTTTATAAATGAATTGAAATCTGCTAATGAAAACTGCTATTTATTATGTTTGTAATTATATTTATTATTAGTTAAAATGAAGGAAATTGTGTATTTAATACTATGGGTATAAGAGGAGGTTAAATGAATCTATCATATAGTCACTGAAGGGAGGAGCAGAATAAGAGGCAGGCTTAACCTTTTCTGTCTGCAGACTGTAGAGCTTATCAGCTGCTTAAGAAGAGGTTGCTAGTGGGGAGGATTTCCAATATGTAAAGGTTACTTACTGATAAGTATTTGGATTCATTAGGAAGTCTAAGCAAGGAGCATTGACAATCATGCTTGACTCCAGGACTTTCCATGTAAACTGTCTCAATACTAAACAAAACTGAAGCATGTCCCAGATTTCCCTTTTGCTTACTTTTATGCTTAAATATGGTAAATAGAAACTTTTTTCATCCCTCAATCATAAACAAGTTTTAGTTGTAAAAATATGGTGGCACTAGTTTGTATTCTAACACATAAGCACACTTTATAATACCAATATTTTTAAGTTAACTTACTTTATTCCTATTGAAGGGCACATGTAGTTCAATAAAGAAGGTGTTAGAATCTCTTTTTGATGTTTATGTAGAAGGCTGCTCACAGCTTTTTGGAAAGCAGCTACTTTGAGAAATTTTCTGTGCTTGCTGTGTATATGAATACGTGTTGGCTGCTAACCCTGTAAAAGCAGCATAGTTAGAACTGAGCACAGAGCTGGGAATCAGTGTCCTCAGTTGTAATCCTGATGCTGCCATGGATGCGCTATGGACGAGTCACTTAATCTCTTTGTGCCTCAGTTTCCCCATTGCTAAAATTAGAATGAAGCCATTTTGCAGTGCTGCTTTCAGGCTTAATTAGTTGTTGTTATAAAACACTGTCAGTGCTGTGCTAAATGTTGTTTCCTAGTTAATGGTTCATGTAATTAATGTTTTCAGAGCTGTGTATTTCTATTGTTGCCACAGCCATGGTGTGGAAACACAGCTCCCAAATTGTGAAGGCTGTGATATAAATGGTCCATGTCTGTTACTGGTGCCATTATCAACTTTGTAAAATATTTAATTGAGAAAAATTAAGGATTGATCATGGTACGTGTTCCAGAAAGCCTGGGAATCACGACAAGAAAAGAATTTGGATAATTCCAGATTAGAAGATTTTCGTAGTGGAAAAATAATGTTGACTAGGTATTTCATTGACTGACAAATACATTTTGGTTTGGATGGTAATTGAAGGGTTGATTTAGTTTATTGCATTTATTAAGAAGATAACTTGTATTTTGGAAGTATTTTTTTTTCCTTTATTGAAACAGAAGATGTGACATCGACCCTGATTTATTTTTTTTTTTTTTTCCCCCCCCTACTGTGGTACCTTGTCAGAATCTCCTCTCCTTTGTACTCCCACTGCCGAGGAAGTGATGTTCATCAGCACAAGTTCTCTCCTACATCTGCTCCAGGTCTGCAGCACCTTAAATTCCCATTTAGTGCTGACTGTGCACTTGTTACTTCTCCTCTAGTATTTTACCTGAACTCTCAACCCCAGAGCAATCCGTGTAGCCCATGCTACAGCCATCCTTTTCAGTGGAGGTAAGGAGAGGTATAAACTAGGAACTTCTAACAGTTTGGTGTTGGGGTAACCATTTATGAACTTACCAGCTTTGTAGTTTAGAGAATAACATCTAACAGAAGGGAACAGCCTTGTAGTTGTAATTTACTTCCAGTCATTTTGGGTTCAGGTTGATACAGCTTGTTGGTACAAATTTTTCTAGCTCATATGCAGTTCAAGGCTCTGTGTAGGGAAGAATATAAAATTAATTGAGGAATGGAAACTGTGTACCTGTGTGTGCATGCAAATTCCTGGTTGTACCTTGTGCTAGCTTCTGAGTGCATGTGCAACTTGTACCATGGAGCAAACGAACCCTCACAGGTATTGTTGATGTCAAGAAAACCAACTTAAAAGCAAAACAGCTGAGGGTGGTGTCCTTAAAAATCTGTGCCTAGAACAGGGGGTCTGCACTAACATACTGTGCTCTGTTCTGTTTGCTGTAAATCCACATTAGTTTCTTACAGAAGCTAGAAGGCTGAAGCCTCTGTCTCCAGGCACAGGATCTACAAAGGATAACAAGTAAAATCAAGCCTGTTGTTAGGAGGTTTAAATGTGGGGTACAAGAGTTTGTAAACTGAAAAAAGTCCAAACCAGCTCAGTTTGTATTAAAGCAATTGAGAGCTTGGCTGATGTATTTTTCCGTCATGAATAGCCCTTCCTCCACCTTGTGCTATGATGGAACATGTATGGCATCAGCAGCCCCAGTGGAAACCTTCAGCTTCTTCACTAAGAAGATACTTCACCCAGTGAGGCAGTAACTGACAAACGCTAACACAAGCTAGAGATCTTTGTATGTGTGGTTATGAAATCAGAGCTCGGTAGTACCTACTTATAACTTGAGCCAGCAGAGAGCCATCAGAGGGCTGGTTTTGAAGTTCACATGCTGCAGCGTGGATGTGGCTGGTCAAATTTCAGTTACTCATCAGGCGGTAATGCAATAGCCCCTGAATCTAGACTGTTATTTCAGAGGGAGATTGCTCTTGCTCTGGCAGGAGTAACAAGAAAATGTGAAGTTGAGCTATTTTAGGCATCTGCCCTTCTAATGGAGAGTAGCATTTTTTTACATCTGTTGGGTGGAAATGAGGTTGTCAGCAAATGAAAGGGATGCTGCATTTGTCTGTACTTGGTGTGTTGTGCACTGCCCTGAAGAAGGAGGTGGTTGCCCAGTGTACCTGCTGCTTTCCCTGCACGTTGGGCACCATTTGGTGAAAGTTCTTACTATGGTGCTCGTTTTGGCAGTGCTTGCAGTGAAGTGAAAGGCAGTGACTAAAGCACTGTCTCAACATTTTAGTGTCATTGCTATCAATATAATTTTAAATGATTTTTTGTTATTTAAAAGCTGGTATTGGGGTAATGCTCCTTTACAAGAGTGATTAAATACTTTTTAGCATTAGGGCTAATTAACAGACTTGTAAGTAGTAATTAATTATCAAAATTAGATTACTGTTGAAGTCAACTGAGAACTGTTCTTTTTGGAGAGGAGATCTAATGATTATCGATTATTTTCAAAAGCCTTTTCGGTACTTATTGCTTTTTTTCCTCTGAGGATCCTTCAATCTTCAGGCTTTTGACATGGGCCAGTGAATAATTTTCCCCTTAAGAATAGTTCGTATAAAAGTCTTAGTGTCAAGTTGTATTCCACTGTTACTATGGACTCCTTTTGATAATAATATTTTTCACATATGGGGACCTTCCAGCCATCTGCTCTCTAAATACTGAATAGTTGATGATTCACAGATACATAGCTCTGTGTAAGAGCTTAGGTCTACTATAATAACTTTTTATTTCTGTCCTTGTTGCTGTCACCTGTGCAGCTCATGATCCTGTTTTATCCTGTCTCTCTTTGTTGTAGTTTTGTTTACTTGGTTACGGTACCAGTGATAGCCATTCCTGCTTGCTTAGAGCAAAGATTCGCCTTGGCAAGTTATTACCATTGTAGATGTATTCAGCTTAATACCCTGAGGTTAGCCAGGCTGTGGTTCATTTCCATGACTATGCAAGCAGTACTAGGAACTGGTGGAAAATGTAACTAGAGAAGTGTATCCCTTAATGTTAAATCTTTGTCACTTTTTGTCATCTGTATATTCTGTTTGGAAGAATCTACATAGGTTTCCCCTTCTTGCCTATTTTTTGTGGTGTTGTTGATATTTTTACATGGATGCATGAACAACCATTGGTGCATCTGACATCAAGTGTGTTCTACAGCTAGCATGGAATTTCATGGCTTCTGAAAGAATTAATCTAATTAAGAGTGAAAATATTTTCTGTATAGCCTTTGAGCAATTGAAAATAATGTAAACCTTTCAAAAGAGTAAAAGGAAATGTGAAGTAGCATGATTACTATAAAAATAAGCTGATAGCAGGTAAAATAAGACTTCTATAGTTGATGCAACTGTGGGTTGGAATTGAGGTCATACATCTTTAGGAAGAAAAAGTGAATGGTGTCCAAAATTAAAGTGAAGTATTGGCTCACTTATTCGGGATCGGGCATGCGCTCTTCTGGGGGTAGCAGGGAAGTGAAATTATTGAAGAAGAAAATGAGGCCATGTTTCACAGCTGGTCCTCTTTATGAGTTGGCAAGTCTTTGTATACCCATATTGGTCCTTTAATCGAAATACAGATTTACAGCATTTCTTGATATCAAGTTGCTTAAAAGATGTCATGAATTAATTGTAACTTAGAAGTGACGGGCCTTGAGATTAAAGGAACATGCATTTTCCCCAGTTTCAAAAAAAAGCTACACTTTCTGTGTCACCCTCAGCAAGATATAAACTAGTTTTAATACTTCAAAAAACCTATTAATTTGTTTCTGGTAACAAGGGTGAATGTGTTCAGGTGCTGTATTTCTGGCCTTTGTGGGTGCTGCAGATGAGGTGAAGTCTCAGTAGAAATTTGCTTTATCCTAACAAATCAAGGGAAGAGTTGGGTTCAGCTGGATTATTCAAGGGGTATTTTCTCATGCTATTTTGATTTAATGAATCCATGGCAATTGTGGAACATGTTCTTACAGGGATATATAGTAGAGATTATTTTTTATAGGAGTGTTTTCCCTTGGAGGCTTTAGCCTTAACAAAGTCTATTGGTAATAACTATTAATTTTTTATAGCCTTGCAGAATAGTTTCATAGATATTTTTTTTCTAGTCACCATTTCTGAATCTGATGGTGGCCAGATCCTTGCTGTTGTATTTAAATAAAACAAAATGGGAAACCTAATGTTGCTCCAGAACACTAGGTGTTTGAGCACAGTACATAATTACTTGATCAGTGTGTAATTACAATGTTATGAGTTTTATATAATTAGGATTTTATGGACATCTGTGATATAATTTAAGAATATATTAATTTATTTACATACAAACCCCTATTCTAGGAAACAAGCATTTAATCAATAACCATGGTAAGTAACAAGAATATATTATACACAGACGTTCAACAAATATACTGGGAGGGTTGCCTGCCTTTATTTAAAGACTTTGTCATACAAGCTGTTGCAGTGGATGAGGAGAGACCTATATTTAGAGCTATGGCTTCTTTGGGTGGGTGAGAGTGGTTCAGCCTGCAGCATCCTCAACAAGCCTGCTCTGTTGCAGAGCTCTGGGCTTCCCAGGTGTCACAGGGTCCTGGTCAGCTCACCTTCACCAAGGGGTGGGGATGGAGATACGCGCCTTGCTTCAGTGGGATCTCCTGTTAGACTTTGGTTCTTTTTCTTATGTATTGGGATTGCTGGTGTGTCTTGACAAGGGCCTTTTAACTCCAGTCCTACTTCAAGGCAGGTGTAGAAATCCCTTCCATACTATAAGGGTGTATTCTTGGCATGCTCTGCCCCAAGTCACCTGTGTTCTGGGTTTTGAAGCCTATGTATATTTTACAACAGCAGGGTAGCACCTGTAAACAGAAGTGGTTCCATATTTTGAGGGAAGGTAAAACACATTTCAGAATTCAGACTTGATGAAGTTCTTTATATTTTCATTTTGAAATACCTCAAGGCTTGTCAAGAGTTGGTGATAGTTTCCTATCTCTATCCTTTTCGTTTAAAGTCACTTGATACAGTTTTTAAGAGGTTTTTTTTTTATTTAGAATTTCCTATTTGACAAATATCAGAAGATCAATGAAAAGGACTATATTCAGTTTGAATGATGGTTAGAAATTGTTCTGTTTTTGCAGCAAGTGATATCTTCCTGGTTTAATGCTTGATTTGGTACAGGTTCTGCTTTCATAAATGTGCTAAAATAATTGGTCAGAGTTGACTGCAAGGCAGTATAATGTCACTTTTGGAAACAATGTAGATAAGCAATTCAGGAATAATGAGTAACAGAACAACTTTGTGAATATATCATTATGCATAATGTGAAATGGTGAATTTTGAGTAGGTAATCTTGGCAACTGAATTGTAATCTACATCTCACATTGAATGAATGAATGAGTTTCCCAGAGTTCATTTCTTTTTGAATCGAAATTTTTCTCTTTATTCCTTTTCTTTTGTACCATTTATTGTTGGGAATAGTTTTTCCCATCTAGGAGATGGAGACTACAGGGGAGGGACATATTGGTGATACCTGAAACTTGACAGGTATCTTGACAGATAACTTTTTGTTTTTCTTACGCTGATTGGAAACTGTCTGTTTGCTTGCCACATAGTTGGAAATAATCAGGCATGGTGACCTGATGGTATAATTTTTTCATGTGAAGCCGTTCTGTAAATCCCTGCATCCTGCCTGGAGGGGCAGGTAGCGGAAGAGTTAAACCCTGGGGTTTGGAGCATGAGGTGTGAATTCTTGACTCGTTCCAGGCTCACCCTTTGGCTGCCCTCCATGGAACCACTTGTAAATGATAACCTGGTGGTTTGACCTGGCGAATCAGAGGCTCCCAGAGGGGTGTATGTACTTGTGGCTTCAGAATATGGAGGGCTTTAACGTTGGCTAGCTGTTTCATCTATAAATGACGTGGTTCATAACCATATACCATTCATTCTGTATAAGTTTGAAGGCTGTGATCTGCTGGTACACCTGCAAATGAGCCGACTTGTTTACTAACCTTGCACTGTTCAAAGAGTTTGGGATGGTTGGGACAAGCCTGCAACTTCTAGTGAGGAACGAAAAGCTCAGAGGGTTCTTAAGAGACTGTAGAAAACACTGATATTTCTCTTTTTCTGTCCTTATCCTCAAATAACAGTGATTTCATCAAACAATAGTAGTGGGCTGTGTTCTGAATTCTATACAAAATTCTTCCTTTCACATAGTCTTTCTCTCAAAGACCTTTTGATCTTGAATACAGGTACAGAAACGACCTGTGTGCTTGAAGGATTCCTGGCAAGGGAATTGTTCTGAGAAAGAAATATATGTTCTTAACCAGATAGTCATGTGTTCATTATTCTTGATAGGCAGTTCCCTGCATCTTCCAAAACTTGTTTTTAATTATACTATGAGGCAATCAGGTCCTGGTTTGAGTTTTGACTTGGAAAATCAGTGAGTGTGCAAACAGGCCTGTTAATATCCCACACTGAAGCGCTAATAGTAGAGACGACCTAATAGCAAATACCCAGTGTCAATTTAACAGGTTTGAGCTGGGGAAAAACAGAGATGAGACACAGCTGCTTGCATTAGCACAGGACTATTCCTGCTCATGAGCAGGAGATTCCATTCAGATCTATTATCTTAAAAAATTACTGTTTGAAACCATGACTTGCAATTTCTAATTTAGATAGATAAACCATTTAGTGGGTCAATATTAACCTGAAAATGAAAGGCAAGTTTAGAATATAAAGAAGGAAAGAAGATTTCAGGGTAACATATCACCAGTTTTTAAAATCATATCCCCTTTCAGCTGTGTCTGGCTATCCTGAGTTATGATGAACGTTTGTCTCAAATTTAAGCTCTTGTTTGAATATTCAAAACTGTACCATGCCAGAAGGCCTGCAAGAGAGCTTTACCCTCTACAACATATCCTTTCCTGTTTTCTTTCTACAGGCTGCATTTGTACTCCCCTTTCCTTCAGTATCCCTCTATTCCTATCTTTGTTCATCTAAAATATGCTTGTTCTAGTCCTCCAAGTTCTCTCTTCCTCTCATTTATCTCTTAAAGTTTTGCTACTTTGGCTAGTGGTGATTATTCTGTCATTCAATCCCTTGTGTGGTACTTGAGAGCATAATCTTCTAACCTAGTTTACATTACACTGTCATTATGAATTATTAATGTTCTAAAATAAAATCTTCAAACCGTCATCTTTGCTGTGGTGAAAGAGCTCTGTGTGCTTTTGTTTTCCTTCCTGTGCTCCTGTCCTTTCCTTTCTTTAGATCTTCAGGTCTTTAGAGCAGGGATGTTATTGATCCAGCCATCTGGGAAAGACTTGCTGTGCAATGAGAGTTGCGTTGTCGCACCTTTGGGCTGAGACAGGCGTTTATTTATATAAACACTAAAAATAAAAAACCCACCAAACTTATGGAAGCAATATTTTTCATTCTGTTAGAAGACCTGCTGCACAAGTAGAAGTGGTAATGCATGTTTGGGTTATAGCATGCCTGAGAAGGTGATGATTATTTTTTCTGCTATTGTATTGTTTCTATTTTTGTGTTCCTGTGATTCTCAGTTTTATTTGTCAGTAGGTCAAAAATTAAAGATAACAACAGAACAGGTCAAGTTGTTATTCTCAGAAAAGTTTTAGGGCAAAAAACCGTCAGCCAAAAGAAATCTGGTAAAAATCCTTACCAGCTTTCCACCATGCTTCATTTTAATGCAACTGTTCGTTCATTCTGCTTCTGAGAAATTGGAAGATTCCAACATCATTAGATTTTTCCAAGTGATCAACACCCAAACGTTGACTAGAAGTGTTCCTTTAAGTCACAAGTGTCTTCATTGCTCTCGCAGGGCACTTGCAATTAATTTGAACAAAACAGAGTTGATTACAGCTGCATTCGTCTTTGACATAGAGGAACAGCCCACAGGGACGTGTTCTAGCCTGCACCCCATGGTTTAGTGTGCGCAGCCTCCTCTAATATCAAGATGGATCATAAAACTGTGACCTGTCGCTTCTGCAACTTTTCCCTTCTTATTAAAAATAAGGGCAGCTGCAGACTATACCATAGAAGGCCACGGTCTACATTTTACGTACTGTTGTTGTAAGTGGTTGATATTGTGAAAAATACTTTGTTAAATAATTTTGCAAGTCATATGTTCTCTGCAGAAAGTACATTCTTCGGATAAGCAGGTGGTGTTCATTTGGGTGCATGATCTGTGCCTGTCTTGGCTTATCTGTTTGCTAGTAGTTTGTGTGTTGTACCAAATAATTTGAAGAGCTGGGAATATTATTTGCTTCTATTAATAGTTGCATTTTTATAGGTAGGCAGAAGCCTAAATTTGGTTTTATTAGAAAATAGAAAAAATGTGCATAAATTTTGCTTAATTTTTTTTCCCTTCTCCTAATCAATAAAATCTGTATAGCACAAGCTATGCTAATTAATATTTGGAAGAAAAGAAAGTAAAGTGAGTATAAGATCAATATTCCCATTTATCTACATTTTCTTTTTTCTTTATATCTGCTATGGTTTAAAAGCTCATTGCTGAGATGGGCTATGTACATTGTATTTATTTTAAAAATGAGCAACTCATATTTTTGCTTCTAGCTATATTAGTTTAGATTTATTTGTGCCATTTTAAATGTGTTACAGTAGAGTGCAGTAAGATTTAGCATTGCAAACTTTTAAATTTTGTTTTTAGTATTTTAAAATTAATTGTTTTCTGGAAACCGCAGAAATCATTGAGAGTTCTGTGTCTATTCTGTACTTTATTTCAAAGCAGAGAATTAATTTTGGGCCAATTTTATCTTAACTTACTAAATCTGCTTCTGTGTTCCAGACCTCTAACTTGTATGTCCCTACTTATGTATAGGTGGACATACAGGTTAAAAGTCTTATTTATAAACCAAATATTTTCATTAGAAGACCTTCTAAATATAATGTATAATTGGGGGACATTACTTTTGTAATGCATCGACCTTGTGGGTTTCCCAGAATTACTGTAAAAGAGTTTATAGAGGTGCATCAGTCTGTAGTTATAGAAAAATATATATGTTCTGGACTTGTCCTCATGTTCATTCTATCTTCTATGTTATATAGTTCTCTGAGGCTCACAAACTTGAGTAGTTTGTTTGCCTGCTGGGTTGATGATATGTTATCATGGCTTTCCCAGACTTTAAGATTAAAAGCTAAGCTTTTGCTGTAAAGATTCGTATTATTCCAAAGGAACAGCTAAAATAGGGACCAATTTCTGGTAAAAATTTATGGCCAAATTAGGAAGTAATTCTGCCTGTAAAACTGGATGAACTTTTATATATATGTATATATAATATATTTAATACCAGCACTCATGATGTTTCCCAAGCATGGTTTTGATTTCTCATGTCGCTTCTGTACTGTGGCTTATTTTGTAAAGTCTATTCTTATCCCATGCTCTAACTTCATTAAGAATTTATGCTTGAAAATGTAAAATTCATCCTTTTAGTCTGTTCGTTACATTAACACTCCCCTTGCTCCCAGAATAACTCTTTTTAGCCAACATTCTACAAAATAAACTTTTTGTCTCAGAAAAGCTGTGGTAAATGCAAGGGCTTTACAATATTCTTAACATTCCAGCTGAGCCTAAGTGTGTTAACCATGAAATGAGGTAACAAGCTGGGTAGTGGAAGGTGCTGCACTGGAGATTCAGGTTGGAGCAAACAGTCTGAATTATACCTAGACACAAATCAGATGCCAGAGATTGTTTTGGAGTTCAGGCTTGATTTGGTCTTCTGGGTATTACCTGTCAAACAGGTGAAAGTGCTCCCTGCTGGCGGGTTATAGAGTGTAGCCCCAAGCCTGGAGGCACCATGTTGATCCTTGGCACGGTGTCTGTCTGCCCAGGTTGCTGCCATGAGATGGGTGTAGGATGTCTGCGGTCTTGTAGAGATGAGGGGAACCCTTTTTGCTTTTGTGAGTAGCTGTGATCTGAGTAACAAAAAGCTCTCTAATTCACCTGCTTAAATGTAGCTGTGTTCCCTCTCTTTGCTGTTTGCTTTGTTCATTTTACCTTATTTATGTGTTGTCTTGGTTTAGTTTTAGCCATCCACTGGTAGTTGTCCTTCAGTCCTCAATCCCTGTGAAGACACAAAGTATGCCAGCTGCCTTTGCTGCTGCTTTTTCTCTTAATTTGTCCTTTAAGCTCTGCACTGTAGTTTCCCTGTAAGACAGAGGATAACAACATGTGCTTTGCTGCAGCAGTCTTGTTGGAATGGGTTATGGACAATGTCTACCAATGACTGTGTGTTCTGGTTCTTTGGGATATATATAAAAACTGTGTTACGGGAGAGTTTAGCAATAGCCGGGTCTTGTTACTCAGCACAGGGAGTCAGAGCTGGAAGAATTCTGCAGAGAACTGAAGCTGATGAAGTGCTATACTTCTTCATGGAGAGGTTGATGCATGTTGGAGTGGCAGGAGAAGAGATTAAGTTATCTTCCTTTTTGCAAATGCTGTTGCACAGTGAATTCATTAACACTGTATTACAGGCTAGAAAGAAAGGTTTAAGTGCATTGTGATAAATAATACATGATAAAGACGAGGAAATGCTGTGGTGGCAACAGGAGGCTCAATCTATGTTTTCCTTTGGATAACTTGTCTGGTGAAGAGGAGGGAGAATCTTTGGATGAGGACGTCAAGGTTATAGCAGCACTCTGTAGCGCTGTGTTTCTAAAGTGTTACTGGGCATCATCAAGAACATTTTGGATAAAAAGTTAAAAGATTTCTGTATAAAAATGACATGAGATTTCCAGAACTGATGTTCAATATTGTTATTTTTCAAATAACATTTCTCATTTTTTTTAATGGCGTTTGGATCACATATTGGACTTATGTTTGATTAAATCAGACAACTGACATTTGAAATCACACATGAAGAAGACAGGGCTAGGGAAAGAATGTGAGTTATTGTAACTTATTTAAAGACGGTAATTGACCTTTGCATGGCATATGAGCCCAATCATCAATTTTGTAAGCTTGAGATAATGTTAAGCTTATGTTATACTGAAGTTGCCAGACATCTTACTAGTGTTATTAGGGAAGAAAAATGTTGTATGGAATATTAGCATATTAATAAGGGATATTTTTGTAAATAGAAACACAAAGAAAAATCTTTCTTATTAAATATTCATAGGATTTGGGGCACAATTAACTTTGTGTTTTCACAGTGCTTGCTTCTTATCATTATTTAGTAGTGTTTCATTTAGAAGATACTAATTGTGGTGATACAGCTGTAGGTAACACCCCCTATATCTAAGTGAGTATAATTTTGTAAGAGTTGTTTTAGGACTATGAAATCAGAGCAGTTGCTTGTGCTTACGCTGTGCAGTGATACTGTAGTGAATTAGCATTTCAGGCTATCCACTGTGATGGCAACCAGTGTTAATTCAGTAATCATGCCGGATTGAAGTTACATGAGAAGTTGTCAGCTTTTATTCAGGTACGTGAGTGTACAATGCCTGATAGCTAATTCTGCTTCAGTTCAGTAAATGTTTCTGATCCTTTGAATCATAACTAGTGCAGTCACTGGGATGTCCCCTGCACAGGAAATGCACACCGGAGGGAAATTTGGTTTTTCTTCACCCCCAGAAACCTTGGCCATCAGTTCTTAGTTTAATCTCAGATAACTGTGTCTTTGGGAGCCCTTTTATAGAGAGGTACCAGGGCATAACCACTGTAGTAGAAGAGTACGGCTCTTTAGTTCTGTATTGGCTTGGTCATTTCTGGAGCTAGGGTGATTTCTGCCAAAAAAGGAAGAAATCTAAGATGGTATAACGCAGCAAATGATGACAGAAAAATGAACTTTAAATGTATATTCAACTTAATGTTTTCTGTCAGGCTTCCTTACATGTCTTGAGATTGCAGTCTGCTCAAAGGCAGTCTGTTATTCATTTGCGTAGGTCACTGTTCAAATAATAATGATGCCCCAAATAGGTCAACACACATCTTCCATGTAATTTGTTTTTTAAAGGCACTCTCCTGTTTTTAGAAGCATATAGGAAGAACTTTTTTCCTTTCTTTGTATTGAAAGACCAAAGTCATCTTCTGGAGCTTTTACACGTTACACAGTTTTAACTATATTGTTAGTGATACAGAGCAGATATCTCTACAGTTCATCTGCGTTAACTGACACTTACTTATAGTAGAATAATTTTCTGTGCTTTTTGGGTATAGCACGTAAAGGTTAAAATTGATATTCTCTTTGTAGAGAAGGAATGTATTTTCTGTTCTGTGACTCCTTCAAACAGTTTAGCTTTGCTAGTAAGACAGTTTTTCTGGATATTTCTAGTTAATTGTGGTTTTAAGGCTGTTCAAAAAAGTTATCTAGCATTCAAGGAAGTTAAGTCTGAAAATATTTATGTGACAATACAATGTAGCTCTTCAAGTAACTGAATGATTAGGAAGAGGTAGGTTTTTTTCCCCAATTAGTATTTTAGCTGCTGGTTCCCATTATAACTTTTCCTTTACCATAGGGTGACACAGGAAAATTATCTTCATTTGAAAACTCTGGACTACTAGTAAGTTTCATCCTGGTTGAAATGTTTAAAAAAATATAGTCAAGAATATTTTGTGGGAACTTTTTTGATATGTAGTTAACTTAAAATGTAGTCAGTCACAAGAGTTTTGACCTTTGGGATATTCTTTTTCAAAATGACCTCAATGATCTCCTTGGTACCACTTCAAACTTTACAAGGAGTTCAGCTTATTTTTAAAATGACAGGGTTTATTTAAAAGAAGATGGTCTTATACCAAGTGAATTTATTTAATGATAAATGTAGCTGCTATGAAAGAAGTCCAAAAAGTAATGGGTTTCATGTGGACTGTTTGCCTAATTGCATTGTCATTTAATGTCAGGCTTAATTAATGTCCTACTTTGGTAATCGTAAAGACGAGAAATTGGGGAAGTTCTTGATATTGGCTATTTATAACTGTCCAGTGGATGCAGTGTCGTTAGGAGGGCCCTGGAAACTACACATTTGGTCGGAAGCTGCTGAATAGTTCTGCAGGTAGTCTTTTCTGAGGACAGGTTGGGCATGAAGTGGAGAAGATGCATTAGGGAGATTGATGGAGACTGAGTATCTTGAAAGGTGAGTGGAAGGATTTTATGAGGAAAGAGGTTTCTTTAGGCTTGGAATAGATCAGGATTGGCAATTCACAAAGAAATAATAACATTTTTATGAATTAAAATAGAAGACTCATAACCTATTTGTGTGAGTGAGCTTTTTTCTTGACATACTTTCTGATATCCAGAAGGCTATATTTTTGAACTAGTCAGAAGTTTCTAGTCCTAATTTTGCAAAATGTTTTGCTTATCATGCAGAGACAGTAATATAGTTCCTTATAAGGATTTCATTTGTCACTGTAAATGTGAGAAAATCCTTATGCTTCATACTTTTGTTACAACTAAAGCAAATTCTGCAAATGTTGACGTATTTTAAAACATGACATATTTTTAAAAGATGTTTGATGTTTTCATTGTGTTCTTCTGTTTTTCTAGCAAAAACTCTGCATCTCCAAGTATGGTGCCTTCACATTTTTTTGGTACTCTGAACTTCTCTGTAGCTAACATTTGGGGACAGTCCCAAAACAAGCACTTTGCAGATGTTGATTTGCCAGGTTAGATTTTGCTATTGGTGCGTGGAACAAGCATTTTGAAAAGCAGGAGTATGAAGTGTTAAAGAAATTTCTGTTGTTTGTGAACCAGAGTTATATAATTCCCAAAGTGCTTTTTACAGTTCTTGGGTAGGTGCTCTGCAGCACCACATTAAATAGCAAGACGGGTGGATGGGTGGGTGGATGGTTTCAGATGATAGCAAACATCCTGTTCCCCCTGTCCTGCTTGGGGTGCCCTGTATTCCTCAAGGGCAGCAGAGGATGGACAGGTTTTCACTGGGCTAACACTGCTGTAGAGCAGTCAGTCACTGATGCCCATGGAGAGTGTTCTCCTAAAATGGCTTCTTCTTGTGTCTGTCCTGTAAGAGATGTGGAAGTGCTGGTGCTGAGTACAGTGATATTATGAGGAATATGTCTTCAACTGCTGAGTTTTCAATCACTTCTGAAAAAAAGCACGAGTATAAATTCAGGTGTTTTAGCTGGTTGTGATTTTATTTGCTAGCTGTAAGTAGTCCGGAATTTATTTTTGTTGTGATGGGTTAATGGAGCACTTCTTTTACTGGGGAATTTTAATTCATGTTTTAGCTGACAGAGTAAATCTGAGTATTTATACATTCTCAAAACCAAGGTTTATTGGAATTGCAAGGTCACATAACATCTTCTATATAATGCTAAGATGCTGTTCTCCAGTTTCTACACTTGATTGGTATATGCTGTTATGTGGATACAAAAATGAATGTGTTTACTCTTTCTCATCAGTAGCAGATAGTAGCAGAGTTTTGTCTGGTGGTACTCTAAATTAACTTAGTGAAACCAAACCAGAATGCAGTCTGGATTCATTCGGTACGAATGTTTAAAAGCACGGGAAGTGATGGTTGTGTTCAACAGAGATTCGGTTCCTGCAGCATGCGAAATCGTATTTCCCTGTTTTGAAGCTCAGATGGAAGGGCATGCTTTGCTGAATCGGATACTGTGATTCCTGATAAATGTATATATTAAAAATGTGCCATTATTTAATGGAAAGTTACAAAGACCATCTAATTCTTTCATGTGATTCTGTGGAAAGCTGAAGGGAGCTTACTGGGATTTCTTTCTCCCAGACGTTTATGTATGATTTTTAGGGGCTGTATTGTGCATGGAAGGCAGTGCCAGCTGTTGATTGTCATCTTTCTCATGTCTATGATAAAAAGCCACTCAAGAAGGCTGAAATATGAGAGCATCATTAGCTTTCCTACTGGCAGAAGTGCTTAAAAAAGCCACAATAGAAAGAAAATAGATTGCATATTGAAATAAAAAAAAAAATAAAAATAATTAAAAAAAAAAAACCCACACAACCAAAACGCAGCTACAATGAGGTTTTGTTTAGACCCTGGAAAAAGCAAAAACATGGCAAGGAGTTTCTGCAGGCACAAAGAGGGAAAAGTGAACTTGTGGCTGATGTGCAGAGGGTGTGTGGGAAACCTCTGATGTGCATCACACATGAGACCTGCTTGCGTTTTGTTGTCAGAATTCAGCTGGTTGAGTTGTTTTGTGGGCACCAGGTGCTATGTAGGAGCTTGTGTTTACTGTGACTGATGTGTATGTGATATGGCTGATTTCAGGGGGAGAATGGATTTCTGTTTTTAAACTGATCTTAGGTGGCATTGTAAGCTTCTTTTTTCTTTCTTCCCTTTTTTTTTTTTTTAAATTTAAAATCCACTTGGGTTACTTGAGATAAAAGGTGGCATTTGTTTAAAGATGGAAGATTAAAAAAATAAGCAAAATGCCCCTGATGTGCCTCATGTAGTTATGAACCAGAAGGGCCACCATTTCAAAATAAAAAACACAAACTAGGCAGTAAGTGGTGCTCCCTGTGCAGACACAGCTTAAAATCCGTGTATTATTCAGGATTGCAAACAGAGTTTGGTTTTGCTTGAAAATCTTTTGGTTGTATTGGATGAATACAGAGAGGTATATATAAAGCATGTATGCTATGTATATAACAAACTCCAGTTTTAAAGTGTATATATGAGGAAGGGAATAAATATCTCATTTTGCACTGCCTCCTAAGGTGGAGTGAGGGAGGCAGGGATGGAGACGGGAGAAAACGAAGGCAGTGGAAACAGCAGCAATATGTACGCTTGCCTGCCTGTCTCACATTAACGGAACAGCTTGCAAGGTCTACAGGGAATTTGCATTGGCTCTGTCACTGGTATTATTTAGTTCCTTATTTATTGCTAGTGGCTTGATTGTGCTGTATTTTCCCAGCAATGAAAGCTTTTAAAGATCATGTCTGACTCCTTTTGGACAGTGCTGTCCAATTTCTCTCTCCCTGCTACCAGCATGTTGAGACGATCCAAAAGGTAATCTAAGGATTTTGCAAGTAATTCTTATGATGTTTTTCTAAGCTACTTGTTTTTAATACTGTTTAGGCTTGCTTTCTTCTTTTTTTAACAGATTAATTCATATTCCTAGTATGTTAGGTACGATTTCTTAATTTCTTAATGATTTGTAATTGCATCATTGTAAAAATCATGCTGTGCAGATCCACTGATCATTCTATTTTAAGGTATTTATTTAAATGTATTGTTCCTTACTTCTCATAGTGTATGAATGTGATAAGGGGATTGATTTTACAAAATGATGGATGGATGCTTTACTGAGAACAAGCTGTATTCAAAGTAGCAAAACACTATTACAATGATATAGGCAGCACTAGGTAGGGCTTGCAAATATTTTGACTTGTAGCAGTTTCTTAGAGATATGCATAACCTTAAATTTTAAATAATTCTTAATACTATCACCTTCTATTTCTGGGAGATGTAAATATGTTAACATAGTAATTAATAGGATCATGTTCATAGTCACACTGCTTTGGATTTTGATAAGATTACATTGAAGTGTGTGAACTAATGAACAGTATCAGATCTGATGCAGTACAGTGGTGTCCCTTCAAGACTGGGAAATATAAACATAATTATTGCTCATCAGGTGCTCTGTGGAGCTTAACATACGTAGCCTGAAAACTTACTGGAGGAATAGATTTGGTGAGTATGGTAGGTAGTTAATCCCAACTAAAGCAGTATATTCAGGTTTATAAGTAAACTGTTGCAGCTAATATTAGAATTTCTCATCAGTTGATTTGCTGATACAGCTAAAAATCTGTGTAAGATTTGGAATATAAGTTTAGACTTTATTTTTAGGGTGATTTTTTTTCATCAGCGATCAGAAATTAAATCCATCATTTTTAGAGGACTCTAGCTTCTAAATAGAAGTGTATTGGGGGAGGGTAGTCTATTTCCTGCTATGATTCCACTTTTGTGGTTTAAATTTTATCAATGTTAGTGATTTTTAGAAATTTTGCTGGCAAGAAAGATTTTGTAATAAATTTAGATCTTTGTTGCAAAGAACTGCATTAGAGATTATATTATTTTCAAATACAAGCTTTGTTGTCTTTAGCCTGGTTTTTAAAGGAAAAGAGCTCCTTGAGATCCAGGTTGTGTGTTGATTGCTCTGCTCTCAGCAGTAACTTCCAAACTCATTGAGTAGCTGCAGCAGTGGTTTGATGGAGGAACAGGCGTGGTGGAGGTAAAGCTCAGTATTTCCTTACAGGTTTCTTGAACTTGTCTGGGGAGAGGAAAGGGAGGCGAATTATTGTCATGTGCCTCTGTTTCCAAAGGATAAGGTAGGTAGGACTTGGCTTTCAGGTGCTTCTTGGCTGCCAACCAGTGAGCATGCAAGCAGCATGGTATAATGAGATTTGGCTCACTGTGAGAGCAAGGTGTGAGCGTTGGGTGGAGCCAGGAGCAGCGGAGTTGGGTTAGTGCAGAGGAGGGAGAAGGGGCTTTGGTGAAGGAGGACACTGTTCTTCAAGAAAATAACCTCAGACCTACAGCTTATATAGCAATTTGATTATTCCTCCTGCTTGCAGAACCTAATTTTTCTAAAGCTCACTCCATTCTAGGTGTTGTTCTGTGTGCATAAATGTAGTATTTTGTGAAAATTCAACATCATATAGAGTGTACACCTGTGTGTTTCTCATAACAAAAATAAAGTATCTTTATTTTTCAGTGCCTTGTTAGTGTGCCATCTTGAATTTAAAATTAGGCATCAAGGGCAGAAACAATTTGAGAGATACTAACTAGGTTTCAGGTGCAATATTTTGTCAGAAAACTCCTACTCAAAATTTACAATTCCATTTATTTGTTCGTAGTGGAAGTACAAAAGGAAAGAAATTGATCTGTAAATCTGCTGCACATCTTAATGGAAGAGAGATGACTTTTTATTGATTTAATCGAATAAATGAGTGTTAGATATTTCAAAATGATCAAACGGCTCTATGAGGATTCATAGCACAGAGGAGCTGCACAAAGTCACGTGGTGGAAACCCTATTTCACACAGCACGGAAACCACAGCCTTCAGTCAGCCTTAAATATTTGAACATGTGTGACGGTTTGCTGGGAATATCACCTTCTGCCATGCTCTGCTGGCGGCCTGCCAGCTCTTTGCCTACTGTCTTGGGGGAGATGGGTAGGCAGGTTGGGCCAGTCTTAACATGTATTGTGATAAATCGGCTAGTTCAAACGACACACTGTTGTATTGTGATTCTTGCCAGGGCATTGGTCCTGAAAACACGTGTACATGTATGTAGTAACTTTGCTCCCAAGGGTATCTGGGCTATGAGAGCGGTCACTGTACGTCTAGTCTAGTGCGTTGCAGTGCTGGGACCTGGGTGTTTGTGTGTGCTAGTGTTCTCAGGGTTGTGGCCTCTGGGCACTTGGAATGAAGTACCATGTTAAAATGAATAAATATTTTTCCGTTTTAATTGGCTTCCTTTCAAAGTGTAATGTTCACTTCTTAGTAAACTTCTAAAAATTATGTTTGCAATTTAAATTTCTTCTGTAGCATTGCAATCTTGGGCATTTTTAGCAGCAGAGAATTTTTTACTATTTCAAATATTTGATACAGTTTTCCTCTGATCTGTTTCTAAAACTCATGTTTATTCCTACTGCATTTGTGAGAGCCTGTGTGCTCTTAATTCTGGGCTTCTTAACCTTTGATTTCTCTTACGTTTTAATTTGGTTTTGCATCACAAGAGTAGGTTACTAGTAGTATTCTGATTATATGGTGTATTTCTCTGTAATGATGGCTTCTGATACGTACTAAAAATCCTAAAGGACTTTGCTCCCATATGGCTTTTCCTACATTAGGAGGCAAATGGGAAGGACTCCTCTTTCTCCTTGGTACATTATGTTGAAATGAGTTCTCTCGTGCAGCTGGTGGGATTCTTGCTGCAGCTAATGGTACTGTAAAAGTGAACCATCTGCTCCCTCTGGTCAAAGTGGCTGGATTGTTTTTTCTTGAGCATATTCCCAGAAGGGCAGAGAAAGTCAAGAGCAAACTGTAAATATATAAGTTTGTCATGTGAGGGGTGACATAGATATAAATCAGATTTGCCTGTCAGATTGGTTCTATGTAAATATTTATGATTTTAAACTGTAGAAGAAATATGAGAATTCCTTGGTTCAAAGGGCGTATGGGGTTGGTATTCTAGTATCAGCTGTACTAAGGCATTACCTATTGCAATCGGATTATGGAAAGATAAAGCATCATTCTGACATATTTAAATTGTCTGTTTTTAAATCCCTTTGTTTCTTTGCGCTTTGAGCATATCTTGAATATACTCTTGCAATTTGATATTAACAGCAGTGTAGAATTGTGCAAGTGGGTGTTTGTTGGTCTTGAAGAACTGTCTTGGAATGGTGATTTCTAATGTTTCCTTATTTTTTCAGCAGTTTAATCCTGTCTGGGTGGAACAGGGTGTGGCTATGGATTTTAATAATTTCACTTTTGTTTAGTGACTTTCCCCTGTCTTAACTCTGCAGAAAGAGATTTGTGTTTTGATGTGACTGAAAGATAACTCTGGGGTGGATTTCTGTTAGGAAGGACATGTTGGTTTTGTGTCCACAATTGTCACTGATGCTCTAATTCTCTTTCCTCTCTTTGCCTTTCACTGAAAGGGCATGAGTGATGCAGTAATTTGGTAATTTGTTACAAATCACAGGAATTAACTACCCTTAAAGTGTAAAACAATCTTTACATTGCAAGACACCTCTAAAATCAGTGGTTCCGTCTGTGGAAATAATTGTATTTAAATTTAAACAGTTCCTTGATAACCAAGAAAAATGCTCTTTGTTGTTGAAATATTCACAAAAAATAAGAGAGACCACCTTTCACTGGGATATAAATGAGTAAGTGGGAAATAATCAGGTGGCCAAGAGAATGTGAATGGCTCTTTCTGATGAATTGGTGTATTCGTGCTTTTAAGCTGCCATAACAGGACAGTGTTAGACGGTGAGTCCATACATATCCCTTCAAATGTATTCAGTGTCTTTTTTTATGCTGGTTCATCTAGATTGACATTAAAACCTGTGTGTGTCAGAAGAATGCCACCTCCTCCCTATATACATTGTCACTCTGAAGAAAAACAATTAGTTTGACGCTAGTAGAATACTTACTTTTTTGTGGTAACATAAAGCTAATCTTAAAAATGTGAGTCTATGCTATAATTAACTCTGAAGTGACAGCTGTCATGCCACACATTTCCTTGCTCAAATGAATAAAGTAAGAAATATTTGCCTTATGTTGGGAAGGATGTGAAAGACCTGGAAATCTGATGCTTTTGATAATATTTAGCTCCAATTTTTTACCTAGCTCAGCGTATTAAATGGCCTCCTGACACTCCTAGTCGGAGAGGAAATTTCATTCAAATTACTTTTGCTAGTATTTCAATATGGCCTTAGGACAAAAACACTGTTTGGGGGGGGGAGGAAAAAAAAAATCTACCTTATCATCTGAAAAGCTCTTTATGAGAACAGTCTTTTGGACTGATGAAAATGTAATGGGCGTTTTGCTCACTAATGGATGAGTTTTGGGGACCTTCTAGTACACTCTTGGTTAGGGGATATTTGTGCTACTTAAACACAATGAAAGTGACCAGTGTGCCATGAATGGAAGGAAATTCCTCCTAACATCTAAAGTAAGTGTAATGATTCAGAGAATACACCTGGATTGTTTGTAATTTCTAGTTTATTTGGGACTCCGTGTAAATCAGATTTTAAATTAATTTTCAGTACTGTTGGCCGTTTCCCCGCTAGAGGAAAACCCAAGGTCTCCTACAGGGTTAACACTAAAGTTTTAAGCCTTGAAAGCTCTTTGTTCAGATGGAAACTCTCTTATATGAACACTTGGCTATAGCCCAGGACAAACCAGTTTTTCAAGTCAGAACTTTTGTGGAGAGGAAACCAAGCAACACATAAATTGTGGATGATTTCATTAATTATTTGCATCCTTCTCATGAAGGAGGCCGCTGACTATAAAATAATTTTACACTGATGTTTTAAGCGAGCCAAAAAAAACATTGGGGAAAGAGACTGTTTTCAGAAGAGGTAGCAGGAGAAGGGAGGTTCTGAACTTCACAGAGGACACCGATATCAGTGCTACTATGGAAAAGGAGACAGAAAAAGTACAGGCGTTTGGCCTGGAAATGTGCAGCTCTTGTGTTTAATTGACGTTGACACATTTGGGGTTTGGAATCCTTACAAAGTCTGTGCATCTGCTTATTTCAACTGTCATTTGTCTCTGACAAGTGAATTTTAAATCCGAAGCACCCATCAGTTTAAAGCTCTGGGATGGACTTGTAGATGTATCTGCTTTTGAGGAACCTTTACCCATGCAGCGACATTAGTCTTTGCAGGTCTTTGTTCTTCTTTGAAGGCGTGCTGGGTTGTGGTGAGGAGCTAGCTAAGAGAGTTGTTCTCCAGTGCACTTGGGATTCCTGTTATTTTAATGGCAGCTGAATGCTGGTGTTAACAAGGAACTGCGCATGTTAGGGCAAAACGTTTGTTATAAAAAGCAGACCTTATTTAAGGAACTGCGAGAAACAGCATATGACATGTCATCTTCTGTCACCATACACCTACCTGGAGGCAAATTACTTTAGTATTGATCACCATCTATATTGAGAACATTTACCTTTTTTTCAAAGCATTAAGGAAAACACCTTTGAAGTGATTTGATTCCACATTTGTAGCTAATTATCAGGCATTCCCTGAATAGTCTTTCCCTGTCCATATCCCCCCTCCATCCTTTTTTTTTCCCTTTATTATTTCGAGGAGTGCGGAGCAATACCTAAGTGCTCTTTAGAGTTGATATGTAGGTAAAATAGTAAGTACTTCAGTAGTGAAAACTCACAGTTTATTCCAAGCCCCTTAAAAGTTTAGTTTTAAAGACTATTCTGGTATACTTGCTTTTGGTACTATGTAAACTGAAGGTAGGAGGGTCAGAGAATTGGGATTCAGAAGGGGAATACTTAGGAGTCCTGTGTGTGGGAATCCTTATGCCAGATGTGAAATCCAAGCCACCTGATACCAGTCTCCTTGACTAACTTTTTAGGCAGTGCTGTGCTGTAAATTGGAAGTGTTTTGAGATTGTAAGCTTAATAAATTGTGACCTTTTCTACAAAATGCCTCAAGTTTGAGGAGTCAGTATTTGACGGTGGTATTTTATATGAAGACAATGAATAGTCATGTATTGACAATCTAAACAGATGTTATGCTTATATAGTGATATGATGCTTGCGTTTGTCTCCCCATATCTGTTGCCACTTGCTGTGTTTGGTAGAACTAAGCACATCACGTAAATTACTTCAGAATTAATAGACGATAAATGTCACATCACGTGTTTTATTTGATGCTGAAGGAGTTACTTTTGGTATCATAAGACACTGCCAGTGACCCTGTACTAGAGGAGAGCCACCGGGACCCACAGAGACATGAGCCTCTGTGGATGAAAATCTTCTGCAAGCACATACAAGAACAGTCTTTCCCTGAATATTTGATCTCTAAGGAAACTAGTTTGAATCCTGTGGTGGCACTTGAGATGACTTATTGCCAGTATATTGTATGTTTTCCTGTCCTTTAATTTTGTTCCAGTCTTGATTGCATGGTAAATTAGTATGTTACAATTAGCAGACTTAATTTAAATTAAGCGTGATTGCTATGGAATTTGAAGACCTTGCTGTCTCTAAGTGTTTCTGTTTGTCTTCCTGTGTGTCTTAATTTTTGTACTTTCTGCGATTTTCTTGGGTTTAATTTCTTTTCATGTTGGCCATGCTGGTTTCAGACTTCATGGTGGAGTAGAAATGGTATGGTGAATAAGCTGGGACATGGCAATACCCGGCTCCTAGAAATGTATTTCACAACAATCTGTTATTTATACAGAAAGATGCTAATTTTATTTAATAGTCCTGTCTTTCCCTACTTTGTCTCAGAGAAAATTTGGGCTGAGACGGCCTGTGCTTGTGAGTCTGTAGTAAAGTTTGTTACACATCATTTGTAAAAAATAATACTTACCTGTTTCTAGTTCCTTTAATTATGAATAAGTACATAAAGCGTTCAAAAAGCTTTTAGTGGTTTCTTTGTTTGTGTCTTGATCTAATTTTAGAAGAGTTACATTTATTAGATACCTGCTTTTCATAATAGCTTTGTAAATTATGGCTCTGTGATTTTACTAGGATTTAGGTTTTTCCGCTTTTATGGTTCCTTTTCGTCATCACTCATACCATCCATTTATTTTTTGATACATTCATGTATTTGTACTTACTGCTCTCCACCATTATTTCCACCAAAGTGGAAATAATCTTCAGCCTTCTGAAGTAGAATAGCTTTTAGAACAAGGATACTTTCTTAGGCAATGGCAGAACTGCAGCAAACTTTAACTCTCAGCTTGTGGCTTTTAATGTTTCTGTTTTTCTTCTGCTTAGTTCTGTGAATGATTGTTTCAGCTTTGAGTTTCTAAAATGTCAGAACTATGTGTGTGTATCTAGCTGTAGTATGCATTTGTATAGTCATTAAACTGGAGCGACCATCCTTGTATGAAAAATTGATAGCAATTGGATAATGAACATTTGTCTCAGATAGCAAGTAAGCTTCACACAAAAGAATGAGGTTTAACATGTAATCAGGCTTGATTGCTCCAGAAACATACCCTTGGTGGAGATCTGGGGGCTGCTTTTTGTGCCAGGATGGGATCTGCACTCTGTGCCTCCCCCCCTCTTGTTCTGCCTTTTTGTGGTTTCATTGCACCATTAACTTGAAATGCCTTCTACAGGCATATTTTCTTATTATTTTAAAGTAGGCTGCTTATCTGACATGGTATACACTGCAGTATAGTTAGCTAATGTATTTTTAAAGTCTTTTTTCATGTCTTTTAAGTTTGTTGTTTTCATCTGAGACAGTGGTTTGTCGACAGACCTGCCTCCCTGAAAGAGTAAGGACCAGGTAACTGGATACATGATTTGCAAGTGTAGTGTATCTCTGTACGTAAATTTATAATGGTTTTACTTGCTACACTGAGCATTTTCTATGTCCACAGAACTCTAACTCCTGTCTGTCAACTTGTTTGACGTTTAGAGCCAACTCTTGTCTAGGTATCCTTTTTCCCTCTCTGTCAATGAGTGTATTGATTAGAAGAGTCCCAAGCATCATTTCTTTTCGCAAAGCTGAAGGAAACAAACTGAGCAATATGTATTCTGTCTCGATGCCTGTTTTAGATTAAAGCAACACACTGGCACACATGTCTCACAGTTGTCTTGCTTTGATGGGGAGCAGCTCTGCTCAGCCGCTCTTGAGTCCAGATGGGCAAAGCATGGCATGTCCCTTTCTGAGACAGTTTAGTCCCGAACAAATGTCAAAAGTTTTGTAGCTTGCTTCCTGAGATTACAGTTTTGTTAAGCTTGGTTATTTTCCTAATGTGCCTATTAGGCTATTATCAGCCTACCTGAGCAACCTCAGGCTTTGCTTATGTTTTTTAGAGGTATTTTTGAGGATTGTTCTCCCATCTTTGTGTGTGCAAACGTAATGAGTGGCAAATTGTTTTCAGTGCTTCTGTTTGAAGGGCTTTGAGGGCTGCATGTTTCTGTGCGTGTGTGCGTACATACCTATGTTTTCATACTTTCCCAGGAAAGTGTTTTTCCTCTCCTAAAAAAAAAAAGAACCTTTCTTCATTAGACTGTCTGTAGAGGCAGCGTATACTTACTAAGAATTGTTGCTGAGATGCTGCTGAATTTTTTGGTTTGGTTTTGTTTTGCAGGAAGCTGCCAAGAGTTGGGAAACATGATTATTTTAGAAAGGGGAGGGTCTTTCATAATGAGAATACAAAGTAATCTCTTATGTTTTAGTTTTGAAGCAAAAAATATAAAGTAGCTTTGTAAGGTAGAGAGATTAAGACAGAGACTTCGATTTTCTTGATCTACTTCATTATCTACTGTGCTTGCTATAGGAGACAAACTTGTAAATGGTTTGCACATTCAATAACTGGGTTGGGTTTTTTTCTTCTGTGTGTGTGTGGTTTTTGTGGGTTTTTGTGGGGTTTTTTTTTGTTTTGTTTTTTTTTAAAACACAAAACATTGAAGCTCTGCAAAATTCAAAAAGGGGGTACCTGCAGTCCCAGTATGATAAAAGAACATGGTTTTCATCATAGGCAATGGTTGAACAATGCACAGGTCAGAAATGTCAGAGGGAGGAAGGAGTTGATGTACCAGTGGTGCAAAGCATGATAATGTACGTTGCAGCTTACCTTGGTTAATTTTTTAAAAAGGTCAGATATTTTGGTCATTTTGGCTTCTGAGATAAATCCACAGCATCTAGGAAGCCTTTGTATACAATGCATGCGGAAGTGAAAAACTGAGGGATGGTGATTTTACCCAAAGTTACCTGAAATGGTGAGGAATTGATTGTAGATGAGGACTTGGGAAGTGGATTTGTGTGTCTAACAACACACTCGCCCTGGTGTTTGCTCTTCTGGCATGTTTGTCCAGATCCAGTGTTATGTTCTGTTCAGGCATTTCTGTACTCCAGTGGACTGGAAAGTGCTTGTATATGCCGGCTGGTTCTTAGGAAAGTTGATGCCCCTTAGGAGAACTGAGAATGGTGATCAGTAAGGCTTGTCTGCTACATAGCAGAAGCACCAGAGATGGAAGCATGGCCCAGCACTTGTTAGCTTAAGAGTTCACCTAAAAGCCAAAGTAGGATTGTAGTTCTAGCTAGTATGAAAGCATACTATAAACAGAAAATTCTGCCAAGCAGGCACAAAGCCTGAATCTCTTCAGTAGGGTTGTTATTGTTAATCTCCACAGTTGGAAAAATGAGTCTCACCAGCAGGGCAAAACCTTCCCAGGGGAGCTGGTGAGAGCACAGGGCCTCTCTGCCTCTTCCAATCTACAGTTTGGGAACAGTCACCTCCAGCAGCGCGGGGTCCTTCATGCAAACCAGGGATGCTGCTGGCTGATGGACACGGAGATTTGCTTTCCACCTACAGACTAAGCCTATTCAGTTTGGAGTCTGCTGAACCACAAGTATTTCTGCGTTCTCTTTTTTGGAGGGAGGGCAGTGTTCAGAGACAGGAATATTTATATATGTGTGTGTGTGTGTATATATATAAATAAAAATTTTTCTATTTCCCATGCACTCTCTGTAGTAGAGTTCGCTTTGGGTAGTGTCTGCTCTTGCATTTGCCCTATCTGGCAATAATTTAAGACCAGTCAGACCCGACAATTTCCATAAACCAGAGGAATAGCTTTTTGAGTCCGCTGAGTTGTGAAAATCTATTTACTTACAAAGATATCATTGGCACATCACCTTTTATGACCTTCGGTATAATCTATTGAAAAGTTTTTGGCGGTGAATTGTCATTAGAAAACAAACCCTGGATGCTGTTTTTTAAGGGAAAAGGTTACCTTTTGATTTGAGTAGTTGACACAGGAAAAGTGTAGATTTTTATTACCCATGTGTATCGATTTTGTTGGTCTAACCTTCAGAATATGTGTTTTAAATTTGGCAAATAATTTAATTGCAAACATCTTAGTCCCATGTACATTTGTAATGCTCCCACCCTGGTTCTTACTCTACTGTATGACTGTGTGAAAAATCTGCGCTCTGTGCAGAGAAAGTAACTCCATTGACACCGCCTGATTTGGAGATTATTTCCAAAAGAATGTATTGTTAGAATAGCTTTTAAATTAGATATGTACTTTATACTCATACTGAGGTTTGAAACTGCAATTAGCTGATAAAGAGCTAATTTGTAACATTTTTTGATACTTAAACTAAGAAAGTGCTCTGAAGCAAAATGAAGAGAACTGTTCACAGTGTGTGCTACATGGCAGCCGAGTGACTTCATATTTTTTTTGTGCAAGATTTGTATTAAACCTCCTCACTTTTGAATCTTGGAAAACTCTTTCATTTTCAGCTCATATGCTTAGTTTTCTGGATGCATCTTTGGGGAGAGTGTTCAGAATGGCTTTGTTATATTGCACACCTGCGTATCATTGTAAGCTACACGATTAAAAGATCTGAAACAATATAAAATCACTTTGTCATTTCATTCTTGAATTTGTTTGCTTGGGTTTTTGGAGGAAAAAAACGTGATAAATTATCTTTCTTGAGAATTGCCGAGTAGAGACTTATTTAAAAAGCAGTTATGCTACGTGAAGCATTTAATAATAGTGTTGGAAGAAATGGGAAATGAAAATATGCAGTTATGCTTAGTTTTCATTAAATCATCCTTTAGCACTTTGTGATGTAACTTCATAGCAGTATAATGCATAACACAACTGAAGTAGGAGGTAGTAATGCTGAAGAAGGTTGGTGTATGTTTTCTCCCATTAAATGCTGTCCTTGTTTATACTGGCGTGTCTCTTCCATAATCAGAGATTTTTTTTTCTTTTCTTTTTTTTTTCCTCCCCTTTTCATATAAGAACGAAGATAGGTTTGGGATGTATTTGTGAGGGAGGAATATCTCAGAATAAAGTGGCTTGATTTAGTTGAGAATGGCTATACCACTCATTGTAATTTTTTGTGACAATTCATTTTGTTCGGCTTTGAGGAATTGTTCCTATGTTGTTAATAATGCAAAAGGTCTGGACTATACAGTGTGGTGTAAGCAGGTGTGCACCAGCCTCAAACATTAGACAAATTAGATATAAATTTGGTGTTAACTGGCAATTTTAGCCTTTTCTTTCGTAATTTCTTATCTTGAGGTGATGCTGCTTCTTAAATTTGAGCTCTCAGTGAAGAAGTAGAAGGGTTTATCTAACATATAGCTTGTTTTAGATGAAAGGAAAATGGTCTTTCGTGCAATAAGTTAACTCCTAAGTACTAACATGTTAATTTTCCTTAAAACAAAAGAACCATCTACATCCAATTTATCGCATGCTTTTTAAGTCTGCATTGCTTGACTCCTTGTTCACTTCAGTTAATGTGTTTGTTAGCATGCTGAAATGTGCGGCATTATGAAAAAGACATTTTTCATATTTTTTTGCCCCCCCATGCTCTCTTTGGATATCTGTACAGAAGTGCAGCCCACGCTTCACAAGTTGACCATATCTTTTATCTCCATGCTCCTTGTCTGGCAGGATTCGCATCTTTCCACAGTCAATTGCACAGGGACTCTAATTTACTGGTACCAGCATGAGAGATGGGAACACCCTTTAACACGTTACTTTAATATAGAAGGGGAAGGCTTTAACCATACAGGCGGGACTTTTCTCTTGTTTCATGGCAAAGTGAAGTCGTCTTCACTTTCCAAGAAGACTTTTTCATACCTTGTAGATGACTGTGCAAAATTTCTTCCTTTGAAGCTGCTCATACATGGCACATCTCTGGATTAATATGAAATAGGCATTAACAAAAAAAAAAAAAAAAAAAGGATGGGGATGAAGCTTTTCATCCCCCGTGGAACAAACACCCTTGAACACAGAGCGAGCCTGCAGAAGCCTGCAGTGACAAGTGTCACCTACAGCAAGACAGAAAAGTTGGAACAGTGTCCAGTTGTAAGAAAATTACTTAGTTTATTTCCTCTCATGAGCTTCAAAACAATGGGCAATGCACATTCAAGAACAACTTGACTGCAACTACAGAAACAGAAGCATCACAGTTGTAGTAACTAGTCCATGTAAGCTTCTTGTGGAAGAGGATCCTGCACTCATGCAGTTGGTTTTTGTTGTTATTTTTATTTAAGGCTAAATTCCTTTAGGTTCTGGAGTTAAATCCTGTTTGAAATTCTTTGATAAGATGGGGGAAACAGGAATACTGCAACCTAGTCTCAAGGTCGTGGGAGTTGGGGTTTGACCTAATAAAAGAATGGATGGCAAGGAAAGACTGTCTAGAGATGCACTGGAGGAAGAATCCTTAGTTGTTTAGTCTGGACAAGGTAACCAGGAAAGGATCCAAATTAAGGATGCTTCCCTGCTCATGAGACTTGATGACAGGAAATAGATGCCGTTTTCCTGGGTGACACTGGGGAGAGAATAGTTCTGTGTCTGTTGTGATGGAGAATCTATCTGCAATCTTTAAAAGGTTGCTCATTGGACTTGGTCCATTCTTCAAGTCTTAAGTGAGTGTAACTGTATTTCCTTAAGAGAAGAGTTTATTGTAGGAATGTGCAAACCAGCAAACCTACACCATGAATAATAACATTTTTTTCCCCAGTTATTCTAGGATGAATAAATCTTCAACTATTCTTGAATGTGAAAAAAAAAAAATCAGTTGAACCAGATGCTTACTTATTCTTATCTATTTTAGAGAACTAATTATCCCTGTTGTTGGTAGTGCTAAAGCTTACAAAATTGCTTCCATCTTTGAATTACTATAATTAAGACAATAACTTCCACATCTAGTTAACATTGCTGTGCAGCTGGTGCATTCATTGACATGCAGATTTTGGATTTTGTAAATTTTCTGCCATTGTGAATAAAAATTTTAAATACTTATTTTCATTTCCAAAATGTCTATTTCTCATAAAGAAGTCTTTGTAAAACAAATCAACGGAAACCAAACTCTTGTAACATCAGAGGAGAAGCTAGTTAAATTTGGTTAGGTGATAGTACATTTTAGGAAAATAAGTAGCCACAGATAGCTTTTGTAGGTGTGATCGCTCGGAATTTTTCGTCCCATTTTGTAGGGATTTGGACTTTCTGAATTAAATGTTAAATCTGGAACAAGTCTGATGCTGGACTTCTGAAATTTTATTTTGAAAGGAGTTTTTGGGTAATTTGGCACTTGGACAACCTGAGGTGGTTTATGAAACAAGAACTCTAAAAATCACTGATACAAGTAACATGTGTTACTGATTACTAACCAAAACATGATTGAAACTGTAATATTTCTGTACCTCTTTTTACCTCAAGTCAATTTCTACCAAAGTCTGTGGGAAGACTTGTGCAATCGGTGCTCCTCTTGCTTACTTCCATACTCAGCAACTTCAGCTAGGACAAATTTTTCAAGGCCTATAGATAGGTTTTGAGAAACTTCCTTATCATTATTCATTTCTAATAACCAGCAACACTATGAAATTACTTCATAGTGGTGTTGGTTATTTGTTTTTAAACTGTTTTTCTGTGGCCCTTGCTTTCACTGCACGAATGTCTCATGGACGTTAATCAGTTTTGCTCAGTGAGTTAGAGACGTCCCCTGAGTAAACTGCTAAAATAAAGAATCAAATATTGATTTGTGCTGAAACTGAAACATTGATTTCTTTTTCAGACTGAAAATGCATATGAGACCAGTTATACTAATGGTGCTCATTTTAGAGGCTTGACATCAAATAATCTGTTGGTATGTAGGAGGTTTGTTAGGGTATAGCTGAGGAGCACCCGGGCTTCATGCATGCAGCTCACAGGTACGCTACCAAATGTTCTCATAAATAATGCTGGCCAAGGGTGCTGGCTCCAGAGCACATTTCAGCGGGTCCAAAACCAGTGTCCAGTTACCAGACCCATGTCCGATGTTCTGCAGTGTTCAGTTTCAAGAATGCGCTGGAAACGCTTCGGTACACGTAACGAATGTTATTTTTACTGCAGGCAGAGAAGTTAACTCTAGAAATAGTAAAAGCCCAATTTCCGTAGTGATAGCAAGGGCACCATTTAAAATATTTCGATATAAACTGTACATTTTGCTCTGCATATTCAGAATTAAATCAAGTTTCTCTCATGTTTTCATAGATTTCTAGACGGGTTTAGCAGCATGGGTGTGCGACCTTGGCGGCACAGGAGGGCAGGGGGTGGCAGCAGAGATATTTCCATGTTGACAGTCCTCCAAAGCACTCTGCTGCATGGAGCTCGACCCTGCAACTCTGGGCAGTACAGAAACTCTGCAATCTTAAGACCATATTTTGCCTAACTGGAAGACCTGGAGGGGGTTTGTTCTCTGAAATTATGAAGTGGGATCTGGGTAAAAAAACAAGACCCATACCAAATTATGAGAGGAAAGGAGGGTCAGGGTCAGGCTCGCCTTGCATTTAATGAAAATAGCAAAACTTTGGCTTATAAACAAATAATAATGCTTGGAATCTCTCTGGACTGCTTAAGAACTTTCTTTTTTTCTAGTTAAAGTCAGAGACATATAGGTAACCTTTTCTCTTTCTCTGTTCTCCTGCTACTCCTGTTTTCTTATGTAGATTGAATTATTTTTAGGGCAAGGAAACATATAGTATTGTTTGGAGAATTAATGTACAGTAATAAACAATAATTAATGCAATTTAAAGGATTCATAATATGATCTTCTCATGATCATTGGCCTTGTAGCTCAGTATTGAGCCCAGTACCACCTGTCTGGCTAAAGTGCCTCTTTCAGGAAATAATTTTTTCTTCATTTAAACTGTTTCTGCCAACACTTAGATTGACTAGTTTTAATTTCTTTGGCACAAAGCCCTGGTTAAAGCCAGCTTTACTACTTTCATATTTAGATGTTCTGCTTTAGGAGGTGCTCCAATGCTGTTGTAGTGATTTCTTGGGGGATGGTCGCCCAACTGAAGTCTTCATGTTACCTCCTCCCTTCCCCCATTTTTCTGTGTTTTTGTGACTAGCATCATTCTTGTTCTATAATTTCTCTGGGATTCCAAGATCTATTAAAAGCTTTGTGTATATATCCAGAGAGCTCTATTCAACCAGGGTATGACTGTATTTGTGTATTTTTATCATAACATAGATTCAAGAAATTAGAAATTCTAGTTTTAGCCTCTGTCTTTAAGCTTTGCCTTATTGCCAACACACATGGTTCATAGAAATGGCTAAATGGGCCTAAGTGATGTTCCCCCTTCCCATGTTAGAGATCCAGGGAAATTGAAAGTTATCCAATTTTGGGGGTGTAAAGAGAATAACTTTTTATTCCTAACTAGCGGCTAGGCTTTAACTCCAAGCCATTCCTTCCTCTGGGTACATTTGTGTAAACCTGACCTATTTTAACAGGTCTCAGCTGTGCTTGCTTTCCAGCCACTTAGCCCTTTCTCTTTTGGTTCCTTATCTTTGCAAATATAAATGCAAATAAAATAGATTTGTAAAACTCAGTTCCGTGTGGCAAATGCAGGCAAGCAGTTAAAAAGCTCTTGAGTTTAGGACAGTTCATGTTCTCCATTATGCTGTGATTTAAATATACCAAGTTTCCATAGGCAGCTCCAGACATTGCTGTGATAAAGTGTATTTTAGGGACTCTTTTTAGCAAAGGGATATGACCACAGAGGATGGAGGTCCATTTTCTCATTGTACTCGAGTTTTATATTGAGCAAGATATTAAATTCTTACGTTGTAAATTGTATTAAAATATTTTTTTTTATTTTTTACATAGTAATATATATTATATTGGAATACTCAGGACTCCTGTGTTGTGAGAAAGATTTTCTAGTAATACAAACATAATGTTTATCTGGTATTAATGTTGGAATTGAGTATTCAAGTTTTTTCAACTGTTACTGGAATAGAGCAACTGAAAACATATTAAAAAAATCCGTGAACTGAGATTTTAAGCTTCTTAAGATCAGGCTGTTAGTTTTTCCATACAATGTACACAATGGCAGTTGGTTTTTGGATGGACTGTTGTTGAATAATACATGAACGTAAATGGAGATTGTATGGAATCAGTTGGATAATTTTGAGGAATGCTTTAAGTACACTAAAGAGCTTGAATAGCAGTTAATGGTGCTTCAACTTTATTACTGTTTATTATAGTTGGCAGTGCAGTTGTAATTTTTTTCCTGCATTGAGTTCTCTAGTTTCCTATAGAACAGCAATAAAAAAGCTTGCAAATAATAACAGTCAGATGCACTGTATCCTGTGGCAGCAAAATAGTTTTGCATTAAATTGGCAGTCTAAGTGTGTTCATTATTGGGCAGCTCCAGAAGATCAGCCAGTGCAGGAAGGGCCAAAGCAGATGTCAGCTCTACAAGCAAACAGGCTTTGCATGCTCTTGTGATAACCCAAAGTGGAGCTACACAGGACACCTCCGGAGTTGGGCCAGCGAGCTCTTTGTTCAGCCTCTGCCCGACCTTCCCTGCTCCTGTCTATTCTCCCACCCCCTATCAAGACCAATATGATTTTAGTTACCTGTTTTGAGAACTGCTGAAATAAGCAGAAATGTTTCTGCCATCTAGAAAACAAGTTAGAGATACAATGAATAAATGTATGTAGCTTTACTGCTTGGTCGGTTCTGAGATTTTGCTGGGAACTTGGGCGCTTTATTCCGTTTAAACAACAGGAAGAGCAGTGACCAGAAGGTGATTTAAATATCTAGTTGTTCTTGTTCACAGCTCCCATGATTTAAAAATGTTTCCCATGCCCATTACAATTACTTTTATCATCTTTAGAGCTAGAAGTTTGCTACTAGCAATCTCAGGCTGAGAAGCAAATGGAGGAACACATCGTTCTCTGAAACTCCAGTGGGGAGAAAAAAATCTGAACTGCCTCATACAGAAGTGTCGCTTTCTTTGCTGCAACAAAGTCAGGGCAGTGAATGGAATTGATTCAGCAGAGGGCTTGTCTAAAACTTGCTTTGCAGAGTTTTCTATTGGTGTTGTCACGCGTGTTCACAAAGATTCTTGAATCTCAGGTTTTAAGTTTTATTAGTAATCCTGCTCATCTGCTGAATTGTGCTAACAGTTTGCTTTGTAATTTTAACTCTGCCCTGAGTAGTATGCTCTGGTCTTTTTATAGTAATAGCCAATAATTATAACAGATTTGTTTGCTAGGTTGGCTATCGGTAAGAATATCTGAAGAACTCTGGGGTATTTTACAGTTTTCTGCTTTTTGTGTGATTTGTAAAGCATGAGTTACACACATTTTGTGTATCGGGAATGTGTTGTCAGCTATCTCTAGTGGCCTGTGCAGCATTAGATGCAGTTTTTTTATTGCTTCCAGCATATTAAAACACTTGTTGCTGAAAAAATACCTTTTGGCTCTGTATGTTTACTTCTTTGCAGGGTGACTACCGGGATTGAGAGCATGAGGAAATACTGACCTAAATATTGAGAGATTCCTCTTTAGCTGAAAGACATTCTGCAGGACCTGCCTTCAGGTGCCTTTGTTCATCTGACCGTGCCTTATTGTTTATATTTCTCCCATTCTTTCTTTCAGCTGTCGGACAAGCAACAGAAAGAGTTTGATCGTAACATCCAGCACATCTCCAACTCTTCCGCGACCACATTCCCCTCTTCACGGACACGCAGGTAACTCCCTAGGACTGCTTTATCCAGGAATCATTAAGACCAATGTCGGTCTTCATCGTAGTGAGTTTGACCATATCAATACTCTACATCAAAATATGCTTTTTGCAACTTAATCTGACTATAGTTTTTCACCTTTTCTAACTTCTAAGAGGGTCCCTATAGTTTTAAAACAAATGTTTTATGTCCTTATCTGCACTTTGTAGTTTACTACCATATCCATCCTCCACCCTTTCTGCGGAATTCAGTCATCTTACGTCCTGCAAAAGAATCTGTGATAGAGAATGAAGTCAAACAAAATTAAAGAAAAATATTTAAGTAAATATCTTGTTTTGAGTCTCCTAGCATGGTTAATTTGTGCCAGTGATTTAAATGCGGTTATGAGAAGAAACATCCTGCTTGTTTCTGTAAACCTCCAGCAGCCTGCCGGCTGCCCAGTGTGCCATCTTATGGTCTCTCTACCTGCTACCTAGGGCAACGTGAACTGTTTAGGATTCCTTTTTTATGTTACTGCCAGTTCTACCATGGCAGCAACTGGGAAATCCTCATTTCAGAGCAAATGGGCAACTGCTTTTTAGTCATCAAGGTGCAGTGTGTGGAGGTGTTCTTTCTATAGAAAAAGAAGGAATGACTGTTCAGCCTACAGTAACTATGGATTTTCAGAAAGGGTCATGCATGCAGATTCAACAGCTTGCCTGAACAGCATGTTCCCTTGATGTTTTTATTGCTGACAGAGGTAGGTGATGTGTGACTACATTGTTTTCAATATTTCAAAATGCCAGAGAAGATGGTTGGGCTTCAGGTATGGCCCTAATGGGCACCAGTCAGTAGCATGCAACAGATTGAGCATTTGTGGCACATCATCCACAGTGGAGCCTGTTCGGAAGCACATCACTGTTGCATGTAAGGCAAGTAACTGTTGTTTTCATTATAATCAGACTTTCCTCCTCCTACATGGCAGCATGTTCTGTAAATACTTTCTGGAGATTGAACCTAAGGAAATGCTGAGAAAGAACAGCAAATTGACAGTAGCTTAGCTAGAAGGAGCCATCTGCTTCTGTTTGCAGAGCATTGCATCTTGAGCGGTGACATCCAACCTGTTGAAAGGAAAAAGATGACCAAAGTTATTGTTCAGAGATGCTCATAAAATACTTACCTTCCCTAAGTTTTCATAAAACTTTGTCATATTTGTTTGGGATGCTATAAAGCCCAGTCATGGAAGGCTGGGAAGTTTCTTTAATGACATTGTTTTATTAAAATGGCCTGTGATTTTCAAATTAAATGTTAAGAAAATAATAAAAGTAGTATATTAAAACCACTTTCTTTTTGCTTCAGCATCTCAGATAAAATACAGGGCCAAAAATGTGCATAGGTCAATTCCTTTTCACTTCAGACTCCCTTGGCTCTGTTGTTTGTGATTACGATAGTGATAGCTTTGCAAAATTTGGTTTCAACAAGGCATTTTTCCTGGTAGAGATTCTCCACTTACTTACCTTGTGCTCTTTACTTTGTCCTTAGAGTTGATGTATGTGTTGGATTTAACAAATTCTAAATTAGCTGTACAAGCCTTTAACTAAAATGATCGAGAAAGATGCTCCTCAGAATATGGAAGTGTCCTTGCTTGGCAGATTGATCACGTCAACATCTTGTTACATTGCTAGAAAACAAATGCAGAAGTGTTCACAATGGAAACATTTGTATTTTGTTTTGATTTGCTTTTCTCCTCTGTCTATTTAAAAATGAAAAATTGCTCGTAGTGGTTTTGATGCTGTCTCAGGCTTTACAAGCTTATCTTTTATTAGAAGTATGTGACCATCTTCTAGAAACTAGAGTAACTAATCAGTGGTATGCCATCTTTGTTCAGCAGTAATTGTCAAATATATCCATTTTTTTGTTCTAATGTTGCATACAGGATTTAAGACTATTAATTAAAAGGATATCCTTTGTGACCTCCAAGAATAGCCAGTAGAGCATAAGAAGATAAATTACTTGTAATTTCAGTTCTCTACCAGTACTATATTTAGGAGTCTTCCCTGGGAAAAATAATTTATTCAAGAGACAGAAGTAGATGAAATTTAGAGTAGAGTCACAAATATTTTCTCAAGAAATATCATATATGAGATGTGAATTTGAGAACAGGCTGTGATATTTGTTTAGTATTTGAACAGAATCTATCAATCTGTTTGTTCAGGAACATACACTGATAAGTTACTAAGAAATGCTGGAGCCTCTCCCTGGCCTCTTTTGTCTTGAACGTGCTCTTCTTAATGCCTATTCTGAACCTCTCTTATGAATCAAAGGAACAGCAAGCATGCAGAGAAATCAGGGCAGCTTTCTAAAATGTTTCTGTTCAGAAACCACTCTAAAACCAAGTCCTGTATGGCACTAGCCTCAGGAGTTATTCTCCTGTATGTAATGTAAAAGTCAGTGGGTGAGATATAGCATAGTTGGCTGTCCATCAGGCAAACCTGCCTGCTAATGAACACTGATCCAGGCAGATACATTTACTATCTGAAACAGCATCCAGATAAGAGGCCAGGCTTATATTCTTTATATATTAATATTACATTAATTTTAAAATTATCTATATTAATGAAACTGTATCATTAATTAATAAATTATTTGTATTAAGATTATATTAATTTTATATCCTTGAAAATTTAGAGGAAAAGTAATACTTACGAGAGCTCAACATTTGTGGTGAAAGTACATCCAAACAGTTCTAACTCTGCTCTGAAATCACTTCTGATTCCAGAATGCTTAATGTATTTGAAGTGTGCCAATTCAGTTTTCAAACTGTATGAAATAATGTTTCCAAAATGAGCTGGGACCTTGGTATAGAAAGCTACAGCTTGTTAACTTCATGGGAAAGTCACTCTGCTTGTCTAGTCACCCAAACTTGGATTGAAGTGACCAGTTTTAGGAGTGCAGGTTTGAAAATTCTCCTTTTATTCTAAATTATTTTACCTTCAAAATCAGAAGGAAAAAAAGGTATGCACATATGTTCCTTACATTTTTTTTGTATTTGTTTGAATCAATTTTTTTAAAATCTGAAAATTACAGAGAAGGTGTGGACAGTGCACTTATTGTAGCATACCCATCATGAAGCTGATTACTGAGTTACCATTAGATGATATTTTAAAGTGAAAAGCTTAAAATCAATCAAATAAGGAACATCATCTTTATAATTTAGTAGGAAAGAGATATATTCTTACAGCTGAATGATTGAAGTACAGCTCTCCACAGCTGTAGGGTAGGCGGGTTGCTTTCTGGCTTCCAGTGGAGACGCTTGTCGCTGCTGGGACCTTTGTCCTGCTCCTGTCTGTAATGGCAGGTGGAGGGAGCTACTCGCAGGGAGCACTGTGGTACTAAATTAAATTATTCTGCTCTTCTGCTGCAAGTTCAGTTCCACCTGCTGGCAGAAAAATGGCTATTACTAAGGCCTCTATTTATTTATTATTTTTAGAGTGGGCAGAGCATGTAACATATCGTTCTAGATCCTGCCCTGGTTATCAAAGCTGCAGTTCATCAACGTTTCACACGTGCAATCCTTGGGTGATGTGAGAACTATATATGAGACAGGTGGTACACAGTGTGCTTAAACTTTTTTTGGTCATTTTAAGATTTGTGTGTGCTGGAAGACAGCTAATTCTGTAGCATGCAGTAAAACCTTTAGCTGCTTTTGTTAATATTCAGCAAATAATTTTAGTATATCCTACGTAGAAGACCACAACTACTTTGTTGTGTTTATTTTTGCAAATCTCAGAAGCAGGTTTTATGAAATGGTTCTAGTGTAAGTTTTTGGACTCATTCCCTATCTGATGAATGTCACGTCTGTAGATAATAGCTGGGACTTTCACCTATCTATTGCCCATAAGGTCCAGTTTTGTACTTTGAGGGTAGCAGCTGTACAGATGCTTTGGCTGCATCCTTCTTCCTGTGTCCAGAAAATGTAAAGGTTCATGCCTGAATTATTAACGTTCATGTAACTGTGTTGATTTACCTAATGGGTAATCATTCTGTGTAACAGCCTCCCTTGAGACAGAGTTTTTTCAGGTTCAGTGGTAGCCAACCATAACCCTTGAGCAACAGGGGAATTTACCTTTGCTAACAAAATAGATAGAGTTTCGATCAGCCTTGGTGGACAAGACTATTGCACTAAGGCTTCTCTTATTAAAATTCCTTCAACTATAGCAGATGCAGCAGTATTGGGAAATTTTAGGGAAAGTAGTAATTCCCCTTCTCCCTGTTGTTGTTTTAAAAGCTTCACCCAGACTTGAATTGAGTAGAAAAACTAATTGCCTTTCATTTTAAAACTAGAAACAACTCACAGGGGAGCCAATTAAAATTCCAGTGTCTGGAAGGAAATATGCCATAGAAATCCAAAAAAGTAGTTGCTTAAAAATTAGTAGTATCTCTGTACCAGATTGTGCAGGCTCAGAAGAATTTGAACACCCACATACTTAATTTCAAAATTGAAAAACTGTCATTACCCAATTTGCTCAGTTATTCTGAAATCCTATTTTGATCATAATCTAGAAAGTTTACAAAAGATTGATAAAGATATAAAAAGGCAGTGACAGTTCATTGTTTGTTTATAACAGCATTGGGCAATGGGCTTTTTGTTAAAAAATATCATCTTGACACAGTAGGGTTTGTCAGCAGTAAAGCTTGAAAAATGGGAAGGCAAAAACCAAGGTTCCCACCAAAACTGGCAGCCTTTCTTGCTTTGTTAGATGATCTACATAACCAGGGAAAGGCCTCACTTCTGCTGCATTTCCTCCTGACCTAAAATGCTCCTTCAGCTTTCTGTTAACAAGCAGATAGCAACCCTAACCCTAGCTGTGTGCTGCTTGACCTGGACATGTGTGTTTATGCACTACTGAGTTCACTTTGTGGCTCTCATAGCATTCTTGTCTCTCGCAAGCTTGCAGTGCCCTCTAGACTGTCAAACCAGCCTTCTCTTAATTCAAAAGCAGTATAATGTCTCTGTTTTTCCACTGTGACTATAAGAATTAAAATAGGTGTAAGCTTAATAAAAGAAGAACCAAAAATAATCTATTTATTGATTTCTGATTACTCTCTCCCCTTCCCACTTGGGATGTACTAGGAATGGATTAAATGGTATCCAGTTTTGGGTGAAGACCTGCATGCATTGTGTTATATTACACTGTGAACTAGCTGTTAGTTCTTAACTAACAATATAAAAGAAAACCAAGCCAAAGGAAAACAAACCTGTTGCTCAAACGCTTTGCTTTTAATTTAGTTTGCTTCTGGTGAAGCAGATTGTGAAGTGGTCTGGAATTCACTTACCTCTCCAGTTCTCTCATCACCCCTAAACACATGTTAGATCAGCCTGGGGGCTGCTTTAATCTCAACCAGCTGCTCTTTCTCCCCTTGTAGACTTGTAGACCAGATGGAGTTTGCTGGCCTGTACTGCACTGTGGCCATCCTCGTATCCCAGACAGCATCAGCTTGTTCTCCCTCTCCTCCTCCCTACCTGCCAGGCATGCTTGCCAGGTGTGCACACACCTTGCTTAGAAGATGTTGTGGAGAGATGCTGCTGCAGTTTTTTGTGAACCATTTGCATAGCCTAAGTGTGAGTCAGTGTTGCCTTTGACTGAGCACGGTGCTTATATTCTGTTTCTGCTCAGCATATCGGTTAAGGTGTATGAACAGCTTTTGTTGAAATTAATACAATTTAATGATAAGCTTCAGTACAGTGCTGGATGGGACCGTAACTTCACAAACAGTGCTGGCTTGGGGGGTGAGCTGGGCACCTAGTACTTCTCCCGAAACAGAGACAACTTCTTTGGAGATTACTCATCATTGATGTTTGACTTTTCAACATGACTTTTAAAATAAATCCATTTTATATTGGATCTAAATTTTAAAACATTTCTGATGACCACAGTTATGTACTTTGCAGTGCATTGCTTGACCTGTATCTATTTGGTTTTCCTGCTCTTATTTTAATGTTATTTTATTGTCTGTGCACAAAGAAATTGCTATTGGCCTGTGTTTACTATGTATAGTTTCTCTTTTGTGCTTGTATTAAGGATCTGAAAGAGCAAACCACTTAAGAATATGCCCAATAGAAAGCTCACTTGCTGACATGAAGCTTCTAATACATCCATAATTTTCAAAGGTTTCTGCAGTTAGTCTGTAAATGAGTCTGGCTTTCAGAAAGGCTTTCTATGAAATGGTTGCTTTTTACTTTGAAATAAAATACATTGCAATATACCACTTACCAACCATATGCTTACACATCATATGACAAAGCCCAGAGACAGTATTCTTGTGCCAAGTGAAAATGAAGTGTTATTTTTCTCTCACTGTATAAATTCACTGGAACTTTCATTTTCATGGTAGAAATATTATTTCAGAGAAGTGGTAGTTAGGGTGAATGCTGATACGTTACAGCCTGATCATCTAATATGTGTGTAGTCCTTTTATTATGTGCAGTTCCTTTGGTATGTCTTTTTTTTTTTTTTTTTTCTCAGCGAATTGTGCACTTGGCCTTGATGTATGTACATTGTGAAGAAATACTTTCTTACTATTTATTATTCCTAAAACTGTCATCAATGTAATTTCTAACTCAGGTTTTTCACTGAGAAGCGTTAGGAAAAGCTTGTATATAGAAATTATTGCAAAATATTAAGAGACTACATTGTGTGATATATTACTTATCTGAAAGTAAGAAAGAAAATTTACACCTTAAATTATTTTAAAAGGAGGGAAAATACTGATACATCTGTATCAGAACATTTCTTTAGCAAACTCATGCTGAAACAATCAAAGCCTCAAAGCTCCATATTTTCAGTTATTTGTGACTACAACTTGCATTTGAAAGTCTTTCTGCACAGTGAAAACTTACTCTACTTGCAAACACGAATGAAATGGTTTTAGGTGTTGGGTTTTTTTTCCCTACTTTCTCAAACAGGTAGCAGCCCTTTGGACAGTCCCAGGAACTTCTCTCCAAATGCACCTGCTCATTTTTCCTTTGTTCCTGCCCGAAGGTAAGGCAGGATCTATTCTCTTTGCACTGGCAAGCAAGTAGTCTATAGACTTTTATTTAGAAATGGCCTACAGGTTAGAAGGTTTTTGATTGTGTGTTACTTTCTCTGATGTATTTTACTTCACTTCACTTCCATCTTGACAGCACTCAAAGTATTACAAGTGTTTCAGACCTAGAAGAAGATAAAGTGAATTCAGTAGTCAATACTGCCTAGTGAGGAGACAGTGTTCTCCCAGAAGAATGACATATAGGGCATGTGCTATAACAAATGATTTAGTCATAATGACATTAAAACCAGTTATGATTTGGATAATCGTATCTTAGTTGTAGTCCTAGGTGCTCTTCTCGCTGAATAACTGATGTTTTCTAAGTGTACTGATCTTCCTTGTTATGTCTGCACAAAGAATTTAACATACCTAAAATTAGGTATGCACAATTGTGTGTTCATTCACTGCCTTCTGGTGGCAGCTTTTTAGTTTTCCCTACTGTCTGTGAAGAGTACATTAATGCCCTAATGAGGAAAATAGCTGATAACTGAAATTGCAAGTCTACAAGAACTTCTAGAAGAGCAGCAGCATTGAGAGGCCTGAATGTGAAGCTGTCATCTGTCCTGCAGAGAATGTTAGGCAAATGCTGGTCATGCCATATATCAAACTGGTGGAAAGAAATCTGATACTATAGTGATGAATTTAGTGGAAGGAATAGGACAGAAAGAATAAAGACAGCTGGAAGAAGCAGACAAATGGTATATTGAATATCATATTCCAGCAGGTAGGCAGAAATGGATAATGATGCAGAAAGTTAAATTTTGTGGAGAAATAAAGAACAGGAAAAAAAGATATCCCAAGCAGGGTTCAGGCATGGTAGCAGGATTATTAGATTCAAGCATGGGGAAGATATTTTGGATTTGCTAAACTCTGCCTCGGCTGAAAAGAAACCCTGTCTGTGTTAAAATGATCTGAGAATGGGAAACGTGTGATCATCCTGAGAGGAAGTGCGTCTTCCGAGAATGACAGATCTAGCTTGAGGACTAGTTAGAAAAAGGATAGGTCTCAAGACTTCAAAGAAGAGTAAAGGGTTAGGATTTGATGAAATATGGTACACTCTTTACCTGAATGGCAGGTAAATCCTGGAGTGTTTCTCCATTAAGGTGATTTGCTAGAAGACCTGGTGTCCTTGAATGCTGTTTGAAGTAGACTTTGGTTTTCAGGTCTTATGTAAGAAAAAACTTTATAAATAGCGTGTGAAATGTGACAGAGTGGATATGTATTTTCCAGTTGCCTTGGAGGAAAATGTTTGAATTGTTTTACCAGCACGTAAAACAATTCAAACAGACTTGTGGCATCCACCTTTATTTTTAAAGATGTATCTGAGCCTGATCTGGGTGTATTCAATACATTCTGTTGAAGTCAAATGAATTTTTACCAGTTTTCACAGTATCTGGAGTTCTGGACTCTGGAATGCAGGGAGGAAAGTTGCAGCTGAAACCATTGTCAAAGCTTAACATAATTTTTCATCATGTTTTAAGTTGAAGTTTCAGTATCATTGCTTCTCAAGTTCCAAGCAGAAAATAAGTGTTTAAATAATAAAACTCCCTTTTCAAAAAGTGCGCTTTCATATTTTTCCCCTTTTTTAAATCTAACTTTTAAAGAAATGGATGAATAAAGGTTAAATCTGTCCTGTCAAATACCATGGTCCATTTTGCAGTGCGCGTGTTGCTCTCTATACTTCTGTTGTTGAAAAGAACACTTAAGTACAGCTTGTTTTAGAAAACTTGTTTCTGTTTTCTACTTGCATTGCAACCTGAATAGCTTTGACAGCAATACCAATACATATTTATTAGATTATCACATAGTGGTATCAGAATAACTTCTATACAATGGTATTAAGTAATTGGAAGTGTGGTACTCTGTTCTGTACCCTTTTGATTGGCATTGCATGGGTCTTAAGAGATGGTTCTTACCTGATATGCTCCTGCTGTCATCACAGAAAAGATTTGTTGGGGATTTTCTCCCTTCTATATTTAGTGTAATTTCTTAATTTATTATCTTGTTTGGACATCCATTGTGATTTCTGTTCTTTCATTATAGCCCTGTGATGAGTTGATTCTTGGGACAGAATAGGACGCGCATTTGGAGAACTCATTTTATTGTAAAGCAAATTTCACTGCAACATACTGCAAGACTGTCCTTAGTTTTACTAGTGATTAATCATAAATCCCTTGCTAGACACCCCTTCCATGATTGTGTCATAGCCACAAAATTAGCATGTTCAGGGATCCTCCTGTTTGAATAAGAAAATGCGTGATTAATTCTGTCCATATTCACTAAAACTGATCTTAGTGGAATACCAGTAACAGGAGATGAGTTTTTTCAGAAATCACATGTGTATCTTTTACTTCTCCCTCTCTCATTATCATTGTACAATTTCTTCCATACAGCCATGGACACAGAGCAGACAGGTAACGTGTATCGTACTGCCGTTGTTTGTGTATGTATGTGTATGACCTATGCTTATGTGCAGCTGAGCCTGTGTCCCTAACAAGTTCATGCTGTTGTAATAACCCCATTTAGGCATTCAGCTTCTGTTCTTTGGTAATCAAAACAGGAAATCTTTACGTTTTGCCTTTAAATGATAAACAGGTAGTGCTCTGGAGAAGATGTGTTGTTCTTCTGGCGCCTTCTTATTTTGAATTTAATATACTGTTCATTGAATAGCATTTAGTTGCCATAAAAATACATTTTATGCCATAAAAATTAAAATGTCATTTTAAAGGCAAAATTTGTTGTTCGCATGTTTTTATTGTGCTAGCAAAGGGTCTATAATAAATAAAAGACCTAAAAATTTATTTCCAAGTATCTTTTCCTGAAGCAATATTGCATGAGCTCTCTCTAAAAATATGTTTATTAACAAAACACTGAAGTAAATTTTGAATGTTTTGCATAATGAAGGAGGAATTTCCTTTGAAAGTCTCATTCCCATTGCCTTTTATTTGGCAGATTTCTGCTCCTGTCCCACCTCTGCTAGAATAGAGCTCATATACATTGTCCTGACTGCTTAGCACATTGCTTGCCTAGATTGCATCAGCAGAAAATAGCCCATGCATGAAGAGGTATCTTGTAATTATCTAATTAAGACAGACATTTTTTGTTAACTTTGTCAAAATGAAAATTCAGGAGTAATTTTAATACACAATTTAGGCAACTCGGTAAAAAAGGTATTAGGCTTTCCTATTGTGAAAAATGAGTGACCGGGGCATTCCTGTCTACCGTGTGAGAAGTCAGGAACCTGCTGTCTTGCTTTGGGACTGAGGGTTCAAACCGAGGTTGAAGACGGACCTAAATATTTCCCTAGCACACCTGTATGTTACAAGAAGCTGAATGAAAATAATTGAAGTTTGGTGTTCAGTCACTGACCGCATCGTGCAGCGAATTTGTAATGCTGACATTTGTTGTTTTTCTCAGGGTTAAGAAAGGAATTTAATTTACCTTGGAATTTTTTTGAGATTGTTCTTTTACATGTAATTGTCTTGCCAAAGAAAATGTCACCTGTGGCAAAATGGGGTTTAGCCATAACATCCGCATGCAATAGAAATCTGCATTATAGCTCGATTAAAATAATAATAATTAAAAAAAAAAATGCATGAAGCATGAGCTGTCTTAGAAAACTCTCTTGACATAATATTCTTCCGGTGATGTTTATATAAATAAACAGTGGGTTTATTTCACTCTTGTTCTAAGATAGATGTCAGAGAGGAGTGGTGTGTATCAGTGCCTGAAAATAAAAGGAACTAGATCTGGAAAAAACATCAACAGGCATTTGTGTCTGGGTGTGCAGTGAGCTTTCTTCTGAAGATGAGGCTTCACGGCTGTGGATAGTGAGATGAGAAATATTACTGTGAAAATGATAACAGTTGAGTTTTTTATAAGCACTAAGCACTATTTGGGGCCTGTATCAAACATCCTATTTTATAATGCGCTTGCATTGATGTACATGTACCCAACCCCCCCCCCCCAAATCTTTCCAAAGTAAGTTAGAACAATGAACTGTTCTAATTCAGCTTTACTTTATGACCAGTTACTGATAATCTGCTGTAATAAAACAAACAAACAAGTGGAGACTGATGTGAGGAAGAGACTTGCTAACATCCATCCAAACATACAACAAGACACGTTATAGGACACCACAAAATGTGTGTGAGACTGAAATGAAAGCAGAGGCAGAAAAAGCGCTGAAACTGAGCTGAATATAGTTGAGTGTTCATCTTCACTGAGGCGGGTTTTGCGGGGAGAATCATGTTTCAAGGAGAGCAATACTGATTCTTCTTGAAGCAGTTGCATAGTTCCTCAGTTCCTCAGTTTTGATGTTGGTAAAACAAGACCTTTTCTGCAGTATCTTGAGGATGTTTTGGCTATTTTCTCTAAGGGTCATGTTTCTTTGGCTATGATAGGGAAATAGCTACTAATATTATATTGACTGGAGGAGAAAGAGACCCTAGGTGGAATTTCCATGATTTCTATCTCCTCTGTACTTTGAGTGGACCTCTTGGCTCTGTTCAGATCTGCTGTAGTGGATGTAATTCTCCAGCTGTGTCGGGCGATGTGCTAGGCAGTATGCCTTCTGACTAGGTAAACAAACAAGTCTGCTTTCAGTTGATTCTTGATCTAATATAGGTTTCTTTTCCCCCCTCAGTTTGAAACTTTATTTGGAATACAAGGAACTGCTTCAGTAATAATCTTAGGCATGACTGTCTTTTTCACAGAAGTTTGAAATGTGCTGTTTTCATTTGTCTGTTTTAGAAACTCCAATTTTTGCACAACCGGTAATATTTACAAAGCAGCTACTTAAAGTAAATGGGCATCAGATTCCTGCATTATCTTTTCCAAGGTCACTTACTTTTGCTTTTAAAACTTACCCTAGCTGCGTTTTCACAAAGGTAATTGTAAATGGTATACCTGATTTATCTGAATAAGTTAAGACTTTAGTAAAAATGTGAGGTTGAGAGAATTGAGGGAGGAAAATGCTTATTTACCCCAACTATTAGCCACAATATATCCCTGACAGTAATTTCCCTTGCTGCTTTTCCCCAGAACGGATGGACGCCGCTGGTCCTTGGCTTCCCTTCCTTCATCTGGATATGGAACAAATACTCCCAGTTCAACAGTTTCAGTAAGTGGCACAGACTTTTTCAAGCAATTCAGTTTGTACAAACACACCCTAACAAATCAGCTTCTGAGTCTTTACTAGAATATCTGATCTTTCTTCATTTTTTGCTAACATTTAATATACTAATTATTTCAATAATTATTTTAATTATTGGTTCTGCTGCTTTTTCCTCCATTTCCCAGCTCCTCTCATCTTGCACTTTGCCCTTAGCATTGGTGAAATTCCAGTGTAGCACTTGGCTCGACTGATCAATTGAGAGGCACAATATGTCAGAAGTGGCAGGACCCTGAGATACTGCATAATTACTAGCCAGCTCTCAGGTTTTTTATAACTGGGAAATGAAGTTCTTGTCTGCTTTCAAGCTCTTAGTATGAAAACCACTGCTAACAGGCTAGCAGAAAGATAAACTGATAATGCACGTCTTTTACTCAACTCCAATAATTTGAACCTCCTAATAAAGCTTTTCAGTTCTTAACACGTCATTAAAAGGCTGACTACAGTTTGCTTGAGTTCTGTGCTTTCAAAAACTAGTTTGTCATTAATACCAGTAAGGTAGCAGCACCGTGTTAACCCTTATAACTCTCAGAAACTACATTCAATGAATATTATTACTCTTTAGTTTATGCAAACTAGATGTTGCAGTTATCCACATAACGACCTTGCAAAGCCAAGCATAGAAAAATTAGGAATATTAAGGCTACCGGTACAGACTAAATGTAACACACTTCTGTCTGTGTGTTACGGTGTCATCAACTGTGTGGTCACATATCACTGCCTCTTGCCAGAATAATTCTACTGATCATCTTGTTTTATATATACTATTTAGAATATGTTCCTAATAAGTGTAATATCTGCATTAATTAGGACTCAGTACTCCAGGTTATGCAATTCTTACACTGACTGCAGTACCATTGTTTGCCTTGTGAGCTGTTCTATTAAGTTCATCCATAAACTTTATAGTACCTCTCAAACACAAATTTATCATCACAGTTCCTTAGGAGGTGAGTGTTAAATTCAGTCTGTATAACAAGAGAAGAAATTGGGGTCAAAAGTTTCCTTTTAGTATAAATTGATATGATTAAAATTTGATTTTGCAATGTTAAGCTCATCTCTATAGCTTTGCAAGTTCAGCTGAAGTCCCGCAGACTCTGGTTTGCACAATTTCCACAATTTGTTATTTTTCTGTCCTTCAAGACAGTTGTGTTTTTGTTGGTTTGGTTTTGGTTTTTTTTTTTTTTTTTGGTCTCTTTAGAAGGCAGGTGACTTGATTTCAGTCTCCCATGGGAGAAGTCCATGTGTGTGTGTACAGATATATGGGCAGGAGCACAGAAAAATGCGGGAAAAGATTTTATTATCAACATGAAGAAGATGCCCCTGGTTTCACTGCCAAGCAATATTATATACTTAAGCATCTGAGAGCAGCTGTTAAAAAGGAGCTCTGCTTTTGCCTTTTGTTGTGGTTTAGCTCAAGTCAGCAACCAAGCCCCACACAGCCGTTCGCCCACTCTTCTGTGGTCGGATGGGGGAGAGAATCGGAAGAGTAAAAATGACAGAACTCTTGGGTTGAGGTAAAGACAGTTTAATAGGCAACGCAAAAGCCATGGGTGCAAGAAAAGCAGAACAAGGAATTCATTCACTCCTTCCCATGGGCAGGCGGGTATTCAGCCATCTCCAGGAAAGCAGGGCTCCATCATGCATAAAAATTACTTGGGAAAACAAACGCCATCACTCTGAACGTGTCCCCCTTCACCAGCTTTATATGCCGAGCATGATGTCATATGATGTGGAACATCCCTTGGGTCAGTTGGGGGCAGCTGTCCTGGCTGTGTTCCCTCCCAGCTTCTTGTGCACCCCCAGCCACTCGCTGGTGGGGTGGGGCAAGAAGCCGAAAAGGCCTTGATGCTGTGTAAGCCCTGCTCAGCAGTAATTGAAACATCCCTGTATCAACACTGTTTCCAGCGCGAATCCAAAACACAGCCCCATACTAGGTACTGTGAAGAAAATTAACTCTATCCCAGCCAAAACCAGGACACTTTTACAGTCTTATGTTAAATCTTTATGGGCATAAGCCATGGCTAGGTCCTCTCTGGGTGCAAGCTGTGAGAGCATGGAGCCAAGTATAGTTACTTTTTGTATGGATGATATACAAATAGTTTGATCATTGGTTGTCATTGTAAGAACTTCCAAGATGCCCGTGAAGATGACACCTTTGGAGACCAAACTGCCCGCAATGTGTAAGTCCTTACCTGCAGGTGTGATCATTAGTTTTTCAAGAGTTTATAGTTTGACCAGCCTTTGGGTAGATGCCCATGGAGAGAGCAAATCTAACAAGAAAAAAATATGTTGGAATTATCAGTTCTTGCTTTGAAATAGGGACATTAAAGCTACTTTTATAAAGTTTTCAGCTTTCTGACATGGGAAAGAAGCATATTTGTCTCTTGTCATGTTCCCAGGAACAGCTAGATCATTTTGATTGAGATTTTTCCAGAAAAAAATCCCAACCAAACAGCAAATCTGAGATAGACATGTCACATAGAAAGCATGAGTTCAAATGGCGTAAGTATTATAAGGTTGTAAGCACCAGAGAAAACAAGGCAGTATAATGAGAAACATGAAGTGATAGTCATATGTATATCTGAATTCACCTTCCTGCAGGAAATAGATTAAAACCTGTAATTTTAAGACACTTTTTTTTTTTCCAAAATGGTGGAGTCTCTTATCTCTTGTCCTTTTACTGGTTCAGTGTTACAATCTCAGAAATACATTTAAATGGGCTTTTAGCAAGTAGTGGTCCAATTCTTGGAGCAGTTAAACTTAATACTGCATTTCTAAGCCAATCCTACTGACTACTTGTCTATGACAATGCTGTTGTTATAGTATTTCATAGATTAGAATTAATTCTAATTGATCGGAATAACACCTCTGAAGTCGATAAGCAGTATTATTCCTGTGTAGACTTCAAAACTGGAGTAAAAAGTAGACAAGGGAACTGTCAAAAGGGCTCAATGAATTAATGCTGTAGATGCAAATTTAACAGAATTTTGGGCTTGCATTTGGTGTGATCAGTCCTCTAGATCACATTTCTTTTTAAAGCAAGATAGAAGGAAGCCAGTAGACCTTCTTTGTGCTGTATGTATCAGTAGGAAATGAAATATCAAGCAGACTGTCAGTTCAGATTCTGTTGGCCTGAGTTTCTGTATGGCAGCTAGAGCTGACCTGCATCACTGTGGTTGTAAATCAGCTGCTCTACCAACCAACCAACTGAACAAACCAAGACATTTACCTGTTATTCTAAGATCAGTGGAAACCTGTATGTTCTGCTTTACTTTTTGCTTCCAAATGATGGATGACACCTTTAAAAAAAATGCACATTTACCCTTTTCATACCAATCACGAAGACCAGATACGTCTCATCAGACAAACATTGAAAAAGCGGTAGAAGACCTTCTTTCAAGTTAGGTGAATATAGAACAGTCAGTTGAATGGGCCAATATATGATTATTTTTAAACATCTGCTCTGCTATTCATTTTCTAGATGCAGAGTTAATATATAAGCTACTATAGTATTAGCTTGAATTTGTTAACTGGAAAAGAGTTGACTAATTCAGTGTCTATAATTAAGACACCAGGGGGAGGTTTGTATTACTCTGATTTTAAATATTTAATATAGTGATGTGGTTACTTAAAAATCAGCACTTCACAACTGTTTCACTTTGCTTTCTCACTTTTTCATTGGAAGGTTTTATGCCTTAAGACTGCTAGAGAAGCCCTTGGCAGAGGAAACTCTATTTCTCATCATGGTCTTTATCATCAGGACTCTCTAATTAATCTCTGGAATTACAAACTTTGTGATCTGATTGCTTTTAAGGAGAGAAAGTGGAAGGAGGATTTTTTTAGGTTGTACATGAGTTGACTGGTGCTGCTTCCCTGGTGATTTTGCTGTTGGGAAACAAAGTTTTTTGTGCTTTTTCTAGAATATCAGTTTTGATTTTTTCCCCCTAACTCTAGTAACTCTGCACTAATCTTCCCTAATGTGGTAGTTTTAGTTTAATTTTTTTTTAATAAGACATGTATTTGTAATGCCAGAACTTGAGTACCTGCTGATGCAGGTTTGTAAGACACTGTCTTTAGTAATTCCTGCTCTGTTGCAGGATTCGTGTTGTTCGTCACGAACGGGATGTCAGCTGACACGTACCTTTTCTTTGAAAAGTGTTGCTGTTTTTTCATAGGCAGGTACTTCTTCCTGCTCCTTGTATTGTGTGAGACACAAAGAAAGGCATTAAAGAAAGCTCTGAAAGTCAAACAGGGCTTGCAGAGTTTTGTACTATAGGGGAGCACCTTCCCCATATTTGGTATAAGCAGTGTACACAGCAGAGTAGCTGTGGGTGAAGGGGCTATCAAGTACCCAGACTCTCTGTCTTGGCTTCAGTGTGGATTAGACCAGTATAAACTGATACACCATCTGGATTATCATCACTGTGTGGACACTGTGCTGGAGATGACTTTCCAGTGTGATCCTGGCACCCAGACCTGCCTGAAGGAAAACATTGGAAGCGGTGGCTTCCTCTTCCAGCCATGCTTGGGGAGTTTGTGCATGTCCCAAGGCTTTCAAGGGGGTTCTTTTCTGTAAATACCTCTGTGCAGTGCAGGGAGAGTGGATCTGGGGTCTGGAGCCAATTATATTTTTATCAAAGAAGATGATCTTTAGATTTATAAGTTCTCACATTCAGATCTCCATTTCAGTCTTGGGTAGAGTTCTCTAAGATGACTATACTAGGATCTGCAACAATCTGCTTAGTTTTAATTCTGTTCAATTGTAGCTGTTAACTTCTTGACAAATTTGGATGTACCTGTTTATTTCAGAGTATTTGCTCTTTACTATTAACATTACAAACATGCAGGACTCAGTGAAAAGCCTTGTCAGCATTTGGCTTTCATTGCTTGGTCATACTTTTAGCTTTCTTTTCCAAAAGACATCAACAGCAAATATGTCTTGAAAAGCATGCTAGGTGAGTTAAAGCTTTGGTCATACATGTTATATCATGTATAATTCCCTCCTACCAATACTTCTGGTACTAAGATGCAGTGCGTTCCAGTTTGAGTGAGGGTCATTGTAGCAAAAGGAGAAGTTTTTCCACTGGAACAGTGTACGTAATTAATTTCATCAGATCAATAAGGAGCCTTGGAACTTAGATTAGGATGATGATTTTAGTAAGGCCCACTGGTGTTATTCAGTGCTACTCTGGTTATTCAGCACTTCTCCCCACCACCTTTGTTTTTAAAGAGGATTCTTAATTTGTCCTTACAAAATATATTTTCTAACTTTTGTAAAATGGAAAGGGGTATTGAAAAATCACACAAGAAGAAATGCATTTGTTAGTGGAACTACAGCTTTTTCCCATGGAACATCCAACATTTTACATTATAACACTTCCTACAAATACTTGTTTTAATCTGAAGAAGTTTCTTGAGGTTCAAGAATTAACACAGTTTCATGTCTATCATTATCACAGGATGTGTGTCATATAAATGCATCAACTTAATTAAAAATAAGCTGTTTATAACAAGAAACTCTGCTTAACTTACAACTCTGCAAAGTCAGCTACTTTCATTTTACCGTTGCCTACTTGGTTACAGAAGAAACTGATGGGTAAAGGAAGGGAGAAATAAAATCCTGATTATTCACAATAGCAATTTCCAATGAGAGCCAATAATCAGCAAACACTCTCACGTCTACACAGCTCCATAGCATTCTGCATGCCAGTGAAACTCCTGAGCTAAGAGAGCATGAGGGAAAAGGAAAGAAAGTTGCTCACCACTCCAGGAACCTCCTTGTCCTTTCCAGAGTATCACTGGTACTCGAGTACCTTCCGGTCTTTCTCCTGATAGTAAATTTACCTGCATGATCAGATGTAATAGTTCCAGAATTGGATGCAATGGTTCCCTAGCCTTCCCCCAAAGTTTTCCTGATCTCATCAGCTCTGTCATTGTACGTAAGGGTTGGCTTACCCTAACGAGAACAATAAAAAGAGGCTCCTGGTCTGATAAGTAGCTTTCTTTTCCGCTGGAGTGTGCAGTGTCTGGCAGAATCCGTTCCTCTTCCATTCATTAGCTGACCCCTATGCATGCGTTTAGTGCATTTCTTTTCTGTATTTTTTTCTGTACTCAGTCATCATGCTCATCTCAGGAGAAGCTGCACCAGCTGCCCTTTCAGCCCACGGCAGATGAACTTCATTTCCTGACAAAGCATTTCAGTACTGAGAGCATCACTGATGAGGAAGGGCGACATTCTCCAGCCTTGAGGCCTCGATCTCGCAGTCTCAGGTGAGCTTCAGGTGTTTGAGTGTTTAAGATGTTGGACACATGTATCGCATTTCTGTGTGTGTTTTCAGATCCAAGAATAGTCATTTGTAGTTTTTTCGTTACATGTTTTTTATTTCTTTTAATCAACATTTAACCCACCTCACCTAATCAGAAAGGATTTTAAATTTAAAAAAAAAAAAATTTGATGCTGAGGTTTTGGATTGCAAAATGGTTAGCATAGTCTGCTTTTGTATCTTCACAATAATGCTATGAAAACATGATCCACAAGTGTCCTGGACTAAATCTATAGGATGTAGATTTCCTCTAGTGAAGTTTATTTCCAGAATTTTGCTGCATTAATGTAAGGAAGTGGTTACATTCACTGTTAATAACTTTTCCAGCAGTGCTTCTGAAGGGTATGAAAACTAGAGTAGATTAACTCAAAACCTTAAACTGAATTGCACCCAAGAGCAATTTTGTTAATAGTGGTGAAAACATTTCTCCTGCATTAGCAGCTGAATACTTTTTACTGTTGCTTCAGAGAACTGGTTGTCCAAAGGTAGCTATTCAGGGGTTAGTTCCTTGTGCAGTTAATTTTTCAATACTTAAAACCAGAAGCAACTAGAAGTTCATTTTTCACAGCATTACAGAATGACTGAGGTTGGAAAGGACCTCTGGAGGTCATCTTGTTCTACTTGAGCAGATTGCCCAGGACCATGTCCGGACAGCTTCTGAAAGTCTCCAAGGGTGGAGATTCCACAAACTCTCTGAGCAATCTTCCTTGCAGGTCTCGTAACAATTATGTGGAATAAATTCACAAACATTTTGTATCGTGGCAAAAGCCTTAAGTTTTGCTATGCATTTAGTGCTGCACCAAGTGAATGAAAGTCTAGAGATGCATCTTGTGAAAGTCTAGATGCACCATCTCATGAAAGAAAAAGCAGGGGTCAAGGAGGTGAAGTCTCCCTTCTGCTTCTCATCTGAGGGTGTCAGAGGTGGATTATCACCTTTGAATTAATGGGCAAGATTCAGAAACTCTGCCAGCTGGAAATAGTGAATCAGTGTGCCCAGCTCAGGACCTAGGCCAGGGTTTGTAAAGGAAGTAAGTTAAACAGTCCATGGTAACAACAAAATCCATGGTGAGTATTGTGTCATGGCAGAGCTGGCATTTCATGATTATTTGTAATTATTTGTATGTTCTAAACAGTGCAGGCTGCATGGTAATTGCATATGGATCTACTAAGTGTAGTTACACAGTAATCTACAGGAGCAGGTAAGTACTATGGGTAGTACCACACTTAGCCTGTGATCTCTGCAAATTGCCATGTAGTAAATGACTAGTTACATGATTTGTACTAAGTCTCTTTGAACAATAGTCCTACTTCAGTACTCTTGCTGTCACTCTTAACGCTATCATTGAGTAGTGTAACTGTAGTAGTACTAATTCTTTATAGATGTGCCAGCTACTGTAGGTAGACAACACATCACTAAATTATTGTCCTTTCTAATACAAACATATTACTGATGGCATAACGAAGTGTAAGACACACTTGCTCTTGCAAGAATGATATAAACAGTAAAAAGAAGAGCCTGATTTTTAAATTTTTTTTTTCCTTGTTAATACAGATTATCAACTTGCTGAGAATTTTACCTTGGTGAGCCAGTTTAAAAGCAGAGTTATTATGTAGTAGGTTTATAATTTGTGATGAGACTAGATTAATTCAGTGTGTTGTATAACTATGTGATTAATCTTCTTCCTCTCTTGAATGATTTCTCTAGCTCTCTCTGGTTTTCAGTGTGATAATGGCCAGCCTTATTAGTATTCCAAAGCTTAGAATGAAGTAATTTAATTTTTTTAAACTTACTGTGCCTGATTTGTTTTTCATTTTGCTTATTGCTAGTACTGTGATGCTGTGTGACTCTAAAGCACCCTTGCTACTACCAAGCATTCATGCTGGCCCTTGCACCTCAAAGGAAAATTGATATGTCAATCCAATGAGTTGGAGGAATGTTTGCAGGAGTAAATACCCTCCTTCACAGAGGGTAGTGTGTCCTTGTAAACAAACAAATACTGAAATATGTGAAGATCAGACTTTATTCTCAGCACGGCTTGCTTATTTAATTCCCCACATGATAGAGTTAGCTCACTTGTTGAGAGGGTATTTTTACTTACTTAAAAAATGAAAAAATTAAATCTGAGCAGTTAATGTGTTGAAAATTAAGCAGGAGTTTCCGAAAAAATGTAATATTTTCATAAGCATTTAATGGTCTTATTTGATCAGCTTTAATGAAAAGCAGATGAACAAAATACATCAGATATTTTCCTTAATTGGTGGTCACGCTTTGTAATTTAAAAAGATGGTCTGATATTTATGACTGATTGTTAACATGTAGTCATTTTTCATCCTTTATGACCACAGCCTAACATTTCTTCTTATGAGAGAGGAACTGGTATTTTGAGATCTCACTGTCAAATGCTGGGACTGTTGTTTCTGAGGGTCTCTGTAACCCAAGATATTTTATAAATATCAGATGATCCTTTTATGCTCCTAAATAGAGGAGAGTATTTCCTAGATGCAACTTTTGGAGAAATATACCTCTTTGACTAGAAGTTCACCATTTTCTTGTATCTAACTGCAAATCTTCTGTTCATACGGAGCAGTCCTAATGATCAAACTGGATGAAAAAAGTCACAAAGCGTTCAGTTGTGGAGGGTAGGTTTGGCTGATGTGCGCTGATGAGTTGGTAGCACCTCTGTTGCCTGAGGTGTTCTGCCAGTTGGCTTGAAGATACTTGTCACTTAACTAATTATGCCTAATTTGAAATCCCCTGAATTTCTACACCAAAGAAATGGCACTGTTTCTTTCCCAGCTGCTTTCCTGTGGAGTGGGAAGGAGGTAGCCTGAGACCAATGGTGAAATCCAAAAGTGTGATGTGCTTATAAAGCTGGTTGTTAAAGCCAGGAGTCTGTTCTCTCATCCATCTCCAATAGATCCGGTACTTACATGCTAAATGAAACAACGTATTTCCATGTGATCCACCTGTTTTGGTGCTTACAGTGTGTCTTTAGTAGAAGACAATATTTCTTTATTACCTGCAGAAGTAGTTCCTAAATATCATCTCTGAACTGTTCTCCTTTTTTTTGTAAAACAACCTTCAAATCCTTCAAGTTATTGACCAACATGGAGATGCCCAGGCTATATTCCGCTTTGTTCAGAACAATCCTGGACTTTACCTGAAGAAGATCTTTTCTCTCAGGAGGAAAATGCATGGAGAGTATGAATTCTTGCACTAAACTTGGCATTGTTACTCTTCTTAAGTTAGCGAGATGCTGCCCTCCATCTTTTCCCAGTTCTCTTACTTGTCTTCCTTTAGCAGCTGCTAGTACGTGGGGATATGTGGAGAATGTCAGAGATAAAAGTAGAGTTAACTAATAATGACTTCTTCAGGAGCTGCCTTTGTGCAGTCACTCAGCCCACCAATCTCCCCTTTTTTCTTGATCTCTTCGCATTTCAGGATAATGTTGTCTAGGGAAAAAAGGGTTGAAGATTGTAGCGGTGATTTCTTATATATTTGAAGTAGATGAGATCATCCTTAATCAAATATGCTGCTTCATCTCTTTGCTGGGTAGTGCTTTTTAAATGCAGTCCTCCAACCTGACTTTGACATGCTAGATCCTGCCATTAAAAATATACAGAGACGACTCCTAGAAAATGTCAGTTGCCAAAAAAGACTGCTGACAATAAAATACTCAAGATGGAAAGAAGGAATAGGTGTTGTGAAACCACACCAGTGGCCCACATAGTCCATTTTTATCTTAAAAATTGATCCTCCAGGTTGTGAAGCTCTCTCATCGCACTGCACTTAAGCGTCAGCTTTAACCACTTGAGTAATCATGGTGGTTTCATCACTTCATGCTGCTGCTTTCAGAAAGTGCCGAAGCCACAAGCTGCAGAGGAGCAGGCGGTGCACCCTGCAGTGTGGGGATTCACACAGCCACAGACTTGCCAGAGGAGGATAATAGTTTTATATTCTGAAGCATAAGGCGTCTATTTCTTGTGAAAATACATTCTAATGACATTGTTTTCTCTCTCAAGACAGTGACTTCTGTGAACTTGATTTTAAAAAGTTCTTCAAAGTGATTGATTTTAAATTTATTAATTTTTGGTTTCACTCACAATCTTTATGGTTTTCTATTATGAGGAAAACTGGGAATTCTTATTTGCCCTCAGTACTGCTCATTACTTCAACTTTCTAGTGTTTTCTGTCTAAAGCAGTCTTAGTCTTTGTTGGCATGCATAAAAAATCCTGGGGTATTGGAAAGAACTAGCTGCAGGCCCTGTGTAAGTCTGTAGAAAAAAACTCATTAGTCCTTACTTGCAAAGAGATTGCGATTGAAATGTATTCCCTTTTCCTTAATGTTCTCTCATATATATACATATATCATTGTTATTTATTACTTTATTTATAAAGATAAATAATATAAAAAACCTCCCTTACATTCGTAAGAACGTCACTCCTAGTATAAAGAAGGGCTGAACTGGAAAACAGTTGTGATACAAAACCATTACCAATAGTATTTGTCCACAGATGACATGTAGCTGAAGCTGAGTGTTTGTAAAAATGAATTAAAAAATCAAAGTATGTAAACAAACTCAGAAATGACTTTTCAAAGCACTCAGTGAGAAAGACTATTTACAGTTCTGTTTCACCGCTTGCCTGTTCCATAAGAAGAATAATTACTGTATATCCTGCTCTGCCTTAGATTCCCTTTCTAAAAAGAGCACTAGAATAACTGCCCAGTGTGGGCTTCCTGTGCTGTTTGGTTATGATATGCAGGAAGAAGGATCCCTGAATAAATACTGAAAAATAATGTAAAGTTACACTTTTAGTTTTCTATATTATTTCCTCCATGGTATAGATTGTTGTAATTCTGTGGGAAATTGTAGTTCACTATTATTGTGCATGTTGCATAAATTCAGACTTTAGCAGATGGATTCTGCTCTTCAGAGTTCACTTCTCCTTTGGTCATTGTCCCATCCAGAAACAGGGTTAGGCCCCAAGGTATAATTGTTGTGGTGTGTGTGAAGCACCGAGTCATATTTGCTCTGAAGTTTGATGGACAGATGTGGAATGGTCATACTTGCTTCTGCTTTATTGCCTCTTTTTTCAGGGTGGAGTTTCCTGACTGACTTCTAGTATTAATGTAATTTGTATGAGGTCAAAGATTTATTTCTTGGGAGAAGAGGAAGATAGATGCTCTGCTCACCTTCAGCAGAAGGTTTAACTTAGTTTCTACTTCATACAACTTTAGCTCTCTAGTTTTAAAATTCCTTATTTTGTGTGTTTAGAAGTGATAGAAAATTAAGGCCTATGGTTTTCATTTTCCTATGGACGCTGACTTTGGTAATGTGCTGTAAATACATCCTAATTAAACCTTTATGTACAGGGTGAAAGCAGAGGGGAGCAGCATGCTTTTAGCTTCTCTTTTTCCTAATAAGTATACCTGTCACCACAGTGAAAGAAAAATTAGGTATTCATAAACATCTCAGTTTTATTTGGTCACAATTAAACTAGATTTTGTAAGATTTATGTTATTACAATAAATGCTACTCCTTGAAATATAGCTGTCTATAAGCTATTTTCACTTTCTAGCATCAGATAAAGACACATGAGTTTTGACAAGTTGAAGGCTAGAAACCTTTGCGGGAGATAGATGTCACTGAAAGTCTACCACCACATCATTTCATAAAGTGGAAGGAGGGTGAAGAAGGGGAAAAGAGAGAGTAGTTTTTCATTCTGCTGTTAAGCCTAAGGGGACAGATATTATTCTTCTAATGTCTGCTCTGAAATGAAAAACCCACTGACAATAATCATTTCTTTGACCTACCTATCTACACCAAGAAAAGAGAAGCAGTCTGCTTTTTGCCTTAAAATGTTATGCATGTGCACAGTATGTGTCCTCTGTTTTACCGAAAATGATATGTTCCTTTGTGAAGCTTGAAACATTAAACTGGTTTAGTTCTTTATGTGAAATTTTTGGTGCTAGGTAGATGCGTGGAGCTTTTGCATTTGAAAAGCTGTCATGCCCATAAAATACATTAAACTCCTTTTTACTCCCCCCAACCCCCCACCCAAATTTCCTTATGTTCTCCCTTGATGGCATTCAGATATCTGCCCAGTCCTGGTTTCTTTTTCACCTGGTTGTGTCTCAGAGGTGCTGTGAAGTAACCAGCAGTGCGTGGCTGCTAGCCTTTCGTTAGTTAGTCAGTTATCCATCTGGTTATTTCTGTAGTTCCCCAGGCTAAGGATCAACATAAAAAATTATGGTGCAGTGTATTATTTTGTAGTCTTGCTATAGTCAGCTAGACATTTAATTTGACCTGCTATATTGGGCAAATTTTAATTAGAATGACAGTTTGCACCTTGACCCAAAGTTTTATCTGGAGTTGTTCGGATGCTCTGTCGCTTTAGGTGGTAAAAAATGGCATTAATCAGCTTCCAAAGGAGATAGACAAAACTGCCAATGCCCAAGGAAGCTAAGGGATTATAAGTGTTTGCTGTCTTGCCAATCAGTAGACTCCTGTGCAAAGAAATGACTTTGTTTCAGAATCATAAAAAGCAAACCCAGTGAGCTCACATGTCATTGTGGCTCTCCTTAAGGAAACAGTACATCTGCTGGCAGGACAGCTCAAGTAGCATGATTTCTGCAGAGCTCTTAATTTCCTGTATCCATATGAATAAAATGCCTTGAAAGCAAAAGGCAAAATCCCTCATGTTTTATTATAGCCCTAAGACAGCAAATACTTCAGCATGCACAAATTTTAGTAGGACTACTTCAGTGTTAAAACGAAGTATGTATGTTCTGTAGTTAGTATCAAAGGGCTTATCTATCCTTGAAATTTATACCTCACTTAAATCACACAGAGAAATAATACATTCACCAAGTTCTTCAGCCTCATATGAAATGCCAGTAAACAAGTGTCATGTGTTTGTGTCAGATTGTCTCGTCCTAGAGAAAAAAAGGATAAAGATAGCAGGCTAGATGTGTGGGAATTTGCTTCTAAGTCTGAAATGTAAATGTTCTTACCCTTCTTTTTGTTATCTCATACATTAATGTAAGTTTCTTTTTAAAGAAAATTTTCCTTGACTAAAAATAGCTCTCTACCAAGCTGAGGGATATATTTTCTTCAAAAAAAGTTGGTGAAAATGTGTTTTTACTTGGTATCCAAAACATCCAAATCAGTTTTTCTCCTTTAATTCAAGCATTCAGTGAGAGATTTAATCTGAAGTGTATTTTCCCAAGCTGAGGGATAAACCTTAACGAAAACAAGACACAAAGTAATTCATGGAATTCCAGTGCCAGACATGAAAAGAGATTGGTATTGCTATATTCCTTGAGCTAGTGAGTTAAATTTTCTTTGAACTGTAAATATATGTTCCCAAAAGAAGGGTTTTTTCCTTTAAATAGGTGAGCAGCAAGGTGGTAACTGTAATGCATTCCAAGTTTAAAATGCATTTATTCCATTTAGAGAGATTCATTTTATCCTTCACAAGAAAGTTGAAGATAGTTGAACTAATTCAAGATAAAATTGTATTTTTTTGACATAGAGAAAATATTTTTAGCAATATGTAGTACTCTTAAAATCGTAAAGACAGTGATCATGTAAGATGCCAAATAATTGAAGCCTTTGCTTGTCTTGAACAAGAAAACGAGGTAACCGGAGAATTGAGATGCTGTAGGCGATCCTGTAGCTAGGGATTATCTGCATTACCTCACTCTGGTTGTCCTCAGTGGCAGAATGAGTCAGAGCATTGCATACCATCAGATGTGATGAAATGAGATGCAACTCTTTAAAGAAAATACCCAAACAGTAATATAAATGCAGTTTGTCAAGATTTAGCATCCTGTTTCATGGTGTGCCTTGAAGATGCTTGCTAACCTATGCATACATGCATACGCATCCATGGTGTAACATGCCTCAAGGGAGTGCAGTTTTCATAAAATTATTCTGTTCCTATTTCTTGTGGTATTTATATATAAGATTTAGCTGAATAACACTGCTCATGCATCCCTCCTGTAGCGTGGTATTCTTCAGACAAAGGAAAGCTAGTCAACTCACATTGCTTGTTTCATTTTACTCTGCTTCTTTCTGGCACTAAAGACTCCGGAGATTTCTTTCTTAGCAGGGCTGCTACCACTGCCATGGAGGGCAGTAAGAGAATGAAGGAAATAACAAATGTACCTGCAACAAATGCACTGGGTTTTTACATGCTTGTAAGGGCTTGCATTCACTGAAAATAGGTGGGTTTCTGCCTGAGGTCACGTGAAGACAGGAATGTTAGCAGTTTTCAGATGACTATAGACTGCCATTCCTTACTAGGATTTTCTCTGAAGTGCTCATTACTGAAGTGAAGTCAAGGCTTTGGGAAGGGCTACAGTCAGTGTGGCAGCATTATGACCAGCACTGGATTTTGGAGGGGTTTGATGTGATCTCTGTAAATGACAACCTACTTTCTTTTCTCCTCTAGCCCGGGTCGCTCCCCAATTTCCTTTGACAGTGAAATAATAATGATGAATCATGTGTACAAAGAAAGGTTTCCAAAGGTAAGGAGTGAGTTTTTGAATATGCCTTCAATGACCAAGCTCAGAATTAATTTGTAGTGCTCATTGTAGGAGTCCAGCTCTTGCGTCTCATTTCCAAGCGGTGCAGTTTGCTGAGAGTTTGAAGCTGTCTTCTCTGCTTCATATGTTAACTCTGCAGTAGAGGAAACTGATTGAATGTATAGAGAGCTTCAGATGGAGAAGGGTATATTTGTGTATGTATTTCATATTTACTGAATTTCTCATGTCTTTTATTGGCATGACAAATGCTCACAAGAGTGAGGAGAAGGGTGTGCTTTGGCTCTCCATATGGTTTACCTAATCCATGTCTTTTTCTTTAAATTCCAAATTAGATCAAGGCTGGAAGAGGATTGTTTTGCTTATTTTCATATATACTTTAAAAAGCTATTTTAAAGAACAATTTCAAAATAAGTTGAATAACATTCTCTCAGTATTCCCTGTATACTGCATTAAATTTGATTTATACTGATCCAAACTTCTTTGGTTTTGGTAGGTTTTCTATTTTCATAGTGGAAATGCAAAATTTTCTTTTAAAGTCATTCCAAATTAGACTGGAGTTTTTGGCAAAAAACAAGTTTGCCACTGGGGCTTTTGGTGCCAGAGAAGCAATGAAGATAGATTTGGTTTTTTAGAAGAGTCAATCAGAATTCAGTTACACTGAAATGTGCTGAAGTGATCTGCAGTGAAAATAAGTGTGTGTGTTTTTTAAAAAGCTGAATACTGAAATCCATGGAATCAGGCTTTGGAAGTTAACATCTCCTTGAAATGAGCGTAGAAGATTGTGTATCCCAGAGCTGTTGATATGGCCATTCCTTCCTCTTCTACCAAGAGCAAAAATAGATGTTTCTCTGGAGACAGGATATCAGGGCTTATAGTGATAGAAATGCCATGTGTCTATTGCTTGGGGCAATGATTTTCAGCTTCCATAGTCTTGCCTAAAAGTTCTGAAAACTGCCTCATATCTTATGTCCTTACTTTGGAGACACAGGGAGGAATACAGCCTCAGGACCAAGATATTTTTTATGGTCATTTGCATTTTCAGAAAGTGTGTTCTGATTAATTTTTGTTGTTTGCTCATGTGAACGTAACTTTTGTCTATGGTGTGCTATATTTAATCTCAGCAGAATGCTGTTGTATTTTAGAATATTTTTTTAAGCCTCGTGCATTTTGGAATTGTGGATATGTTACTTTAACCCCTACTTGTTTATGTTTTAAGTTCTGGGATAGTAAAATTTAAGAGTAATTTCTCTTTATTCTGTACTCTTAGGCCACAGCGCAGATGGAAGAACGGCTGGCTGAGTTTATTGCCTCTAATGCTCCAGAGAACGTACTGCAATTAGCAGATGGGGTCCTAAGTTTCATTCATCATCAAGTTATTGAACTGGCGAGAGATTGCCTAGATAAATCACGTGAAGGTCTTATTACTTCTCGGTACTTTTATGAGCTGCAGGAAAACTTGGAGAAACTTCTCCAGGATGTAAGTGCTCTCTGGAAAGTGGAATATATTATTTTGATTAAAACTTTAAACAGCAAGCCAGAGCTTTGATTTTAGGAGAGACAACATGGATTCCAGGGGAAAGGCAGCAGGTGAGGGTGTCAGATCTGAGTTATTCCAGTCTGTTGTTGATCTACCATGGGCAGATTTGAGCAACTCACTTCACCTGTGTACTTCCTTTGTACAAAAGTTAAATATGCATATAAGTAAGTCAAAGGCAGTCTTTACCATTTATGAAAATAGGGTTCATCCAGATGAAGGAAATTACTGAACTTTTCTTTCATGTACTTCAAGACTCTGAATGACTTATTAATTACAATAGTGCCTTCAAGGAGTGAAAACACCATAGTTTGTAGTGTTGCTATTAATTTTTCATAAAAGATTTTCTTGAGCTGAACTTAATCCAGTTGTGGGTTTTTTAGTACTTCCATGTGTTTTGTGGCGTTCAAAGCATATGAAAATACACAAGGGGGCATAGTTTTAATGCATGCTCAGTATGCTTCAGCTACTCATTAAAATTGGTCTTTAAAATGAAAATAGTATTAAATTTAAAAAAATCTCTTAGAATTTATGCTATAGCTGTTGTGAAGAGTCAGTGCAATTACCAGCTGCTGGGTCCAGACCTCCATTTGGGAACGTCTTCCAAAGCTTTGATTTAAGGAGATAGCAAGCTGAAAACACGGGGTTTATAAAGATCATAGTCTCCGATAGCAAATAGCACGGAAACACCTAGAAACAGAACACCTAAAATAATTTCTTTTCTGTGATGATTTTTAATCTCTTTGGTGAAGATGTGTTTATATGTCATTAATCAGTTTGCCAGCACACTGGCATGAACTGCACTAGTTTGTGCCCCTTTGCCACTCTTTCTAGGCATTAGAAAATGACAAATGAATAAAAATACTATATTAATAAACAACTATTGTATTAAAAAGCTTTGTGAAAACTGCAGAATCTTTCCTTGTATCAGCTAAAATCTTTGGCTACCCTATTTATATGAGTGTGGCTGTACTTTCCCTGATAGGTTATGCACGGGAGAAAAATGATTCATGTTGGTATGAGTCGTGAGTTTTCTACCATACAGGGCTGGAAGAACTGCATGTAGTCAAAGAAATTGTTCACTATTAGTAGTTTTTAAAAGAAAGGAAAATGTTTCTGGAGTTTGAAAGTGGCACATAGCCTTCATGGGCAGGATCAGCATCATCCAGCCATTACTGCTGGGCTCACGACGGCTGGCTGCGGGCTGGCGGCAGCGCATGAGCAGTCAGTCCTGCCTCTGCAGGGCAGGCACTGTAGGGCTGGCAGTGAAAAAGGGATATGGAGGGATTTCCTGCAGCCAGATGAGTATGTGCCAGTGGTCCACCTTGTATCTCCAGAGTCTAGAAGCAGAGTATTTGCACACATCAGGTGTGAAATAAGCAGTCAGGCCTCTTTGGGTGATGGTTCAGAAGCTGTAACAGTTTAACTAAAAGTGGTAGTGTATGCTTGGCAAAATAGCTTACCTTTCAAGGGATGCAAGGGGACTGCAGTGTGGTTATTGCTTCTGGTGGCAGATACGTGGAGCTTGAAAATCTCCCACTCCCAGACTTTCCTCCTCTGTGTGTGGACAATGATTTCTCATACCATAAGGAATAAAGAGAGCAATAAATTGGGTTTGGCCACTTTCAGGCCTGTCTTCTGGCCAGAAGAGGTTAATGAGGATCTTGGAGAAGGTGTGGGTCAGATAAATCTGCTTTTTCCTTCCCTCTCCCCTCCCTCACAACAAATCCTCAAAGCACACTTCTTAAATGTCCTTTCCCTTTGATCCTACATGCATTATTCTGCTATTCCTAAGCACAGGGAAAGATGACATTGAACTGTTATTAGAGAAGATACAGTGGTCGTCTCTGGGCTAGTTCAGGAACTGACATTCAGGGCTTGCTTTGCCCTCTTCCTCCTTAACATCTTCTGCAGAGTGGGGGTGAGAGAAGGGTCAACTCTTAAGTTTAATTGATTTACTTTAGGAAGTGAGATGGGTTAGAGGTGAGTACAGGGAAAGCTTAGAGAGGCAAGAGAGGCAGAACAGGCTGGGCCGGAAGAGGACAAAGAAATCGAAGAGAGCAGAGGAGTACTCTGTGGACTTCATTCCACATCTTTCTCTTTTGCTTTTTCTGTCCTCTCATAGTTCCTTGTCTTTTCTTTTATACAATAGTATTTTAAAAGAACTTGCTTTCCCCTGCTCTCCAGTCTGTGCTTTGCCCTTCAAACTGCATTCTAAAAGGAAATAATTGGGACATTTCAGTCTAAATATATAGAGATCAGCAATAATATTTCTTTTGGAGGACTTACGTGAATCTTGAGAGGTTTGGAGACAATATTAGATTGTGCCAAACCTGGAGTACAGAGTCTTTACCTTTGCTTAGCTTTTAATGTATCATGCAGATTTACACGCTATATAAAAATACCAACTGGAAGGTCATCAAAAAAGCTTTTCTACTTAGGAAGTTGTATGGTTGGTGCAGTAGGATACATAGTTTTGTGGTAAATTTTTATAAGATACAGAAAGATTGGGAAGATGATTTATTGGTGAATAAGGAAATGAGCAGCAGCAGGTCAGCAAGTGGCAGGAATACCCATGGCTTTTCAAATAGTTTTACTGTGAAAGAATGCATTCTCTTAAAATTCTTTTTTTAAGGCGCTGATTCTGACATGGTAACAGACTAAACTCACATAGTATTTCAAACCATAGAAAGAAAACTTGATTTAATGTCTTGCAGTTTTGAGTCTACTTCGTTGTAAAAATGTATCTGTAAAATAAAGTAAATTAGTATGTAAATAATGAGCTGTTTAAATATCTAAAACCAGAAAGCCTTTAGAAGTTGTTAGATCCTGACTTTTGTAATGAAATACCAACGAATCTCATTAGTTATGGCAAATGAGATCTCTTCCCTTGTTTGGAGCATGAAATATTGTCCTTTAGCCAGAAAAACCTGTTGCTTACTGCATCATTGAAGTGATCCTGAATTAAAAATGAATTTAAGAGATTTTCTTTATTTTGGAATACATGAACTTGAATGTTACACTTCACACTTGAAGTTAAAAAATTTAAAAGTAAGATGAAGTGCTTATAAAAAAGAATATACAAGATTCAATTATCTGTTACTGTGGGGTGGGGTTAGAGGATGGGATGGCAGCTCAGGTTGCTGGGTAAAAAAAAAAGGTTATAGACAGTTATTACTTGGTTGAATTGAGGTAAAACTTGCCAAAAGCAGTTTAATGGCCTTTGCATAGATGGAGCCAATTGGTGAGGAAGCTGAAGGACTACAGGTGTTTCTGTGCATGGAACAAAAGGAACAGGGGAAGGTGTTAGCATTATACTGTGGTGACTGATGCTGCACATTGGTAAATGGATGTTCTGATTGGGATTGCTTTCTTAATACAAGCCTGAGCGTAAATGTATTGGTTCTTGGCATTGCAGGTCTATTGTTTTGGTTTCCATCAGTATATTAGCTCAATTACAGTGTTATGACTTGCATATCCCAGTTATTGGTCCTGTTGAACCCCAGGGGAGGACAGTGATTTTAATTTCATGCCCCAGTAGCTACAGTTAGTGACGGATGGGTCTTTCAGATAAGGGAATCGGTTTTTAAATTACCCGTTGCTACCTCCTGTACATGTGTCCTGGCAATGTGTGCAGGAATGGCATCAGCCTCTACCCACAACCCCTGTAGCTTCCCCCTCCTCCCCTCAGGAGGTGGAGGGTGGGGGGAAACCCTGAAATGCTACCAGCAACCTTCAGATAAGCATGTCGTCATTGGGAGCTGCTAATGAGATGGCACGCCTCATACCAAGGCACATGGAAGCAGCAGGCAGTGCTTGGCTATAAAACCCTCTGGTTTCCAGATGCTGTCCTTGGGACAAATTGTAAACAAGATGTCTGTAGGGATGTCCGGGCTTTCCTGTGCAAGAAGGAAACAAGAAGAGGCAGTTTTCCCGAGGATCTTGGAAGAGCAGCGCTGTGCAGAGATGATGGCTGAGTGGCTGTTACAAGTTGTGTTTGATTTTTGTACTCTTTTTATCTTTTTTTTTTCCTTCTGTTTTTCTGTATCATTTGGCAGTGATGGTCTAGCTTTTAATTTTCAAAACAGACACCTGATTAAATTAGTTACATTTTTCAATTATTTTGCCTAAATTGTTGTAGATGAGAAAAGGAGAAAACAAAAGGACTTGATTTGAAAGAATAAGTTTGCTTCAACAATACAAATGGATGCAAAGAGATGAATTATTACTTTTTGCATAATATAACTTACGGGGGGGAGGACTTTCCAATTGCATGGCTCATATTTCAGATAATACAAAGTTGTTGATGTTGTATTTATTCATTTCAACACAGCTAACCCCTGGTGATCTGGAATGGCTTTTCAAATATGAAAGCATTAATTTCTTCCTAGAATTCATATTTTAACTCATAAGTTTGCTTAATGCAGTAGGGGTCACAGAGTGAATACTAATAATTTTCATTTTGATTATTTTCTATTTTATAATTAGAAAATACCTTTTAGTTAGAAAAAAAATTGCAACTTATTTCAGTGCTTTCAGAATAATCTTGCTGTATAAGGCTCAGTAGTGAGGAAGTATCTCTGATGTTCTTTTTAGATAATGAACTAACAGTTACATCGTTTTCTTCAAGGTTGAAATTCTTGCCCTAGCTTATCAGTGCTGAAGTAAACAAGTTCACATGTCTTATTCTGACCCATGTCAAAATGAGAAATAATGAACCCTTATTTTTTGTTTGGTAATAAAATATCAGGGATATAGCATTTAAAATGCTGCCTGTGTGTTTCTAGCTCTGAATTTCTGCTTCCCTGTGTTTTTATTGATCTTTTAGGTGATCACCAACATGATTTGACTTCTCACCCATATATGGCTTTTTCTTAGATGGTGCTAATGAACAATGCTAAATGAACCTTTTAGTTTCTTGCTGCTTGCATCCTTGTTGATAAAATATCATTCCTATAAGCAATTGGCTCATTGCCAGCACAAGCTCATTGGTTATGGAGTTTATATTTGTGGCACTGCTAAAGCCTAATTTTTAGACCTTGGGGAAAAAAGAGCTATACTTTGGTTCAGAGTTTTTACATGTCATTGGAACCATCTTTTTATCACCCTGCAGTGAAATACTATTTTATTTGTGCTTCAGGATTCATAATGTAACCATTGTGTGCTTGAGCAAAAGAAGAATAATTTGGGGGAGGTTGTTCAAACTTGTCTTTGGTGGTGGTTTTTTTTCTAACTTTTGTTTTAGTGTGTTAATTGTTATAAATAGGCACCCTGTCACACACACCCCCCCCTTGAAACTAAGCGTTGAATTTATACTGAAATCTGGTAAAGTAAAGGGAGTGGACAAGAGTAAATGCTCTGAATTAGGTTTCTATATGCTCACATAGCATATGATCCAATGCTGTAGTTGTTCAGCAGATTTATAAAAATAAATAAAGAGAAACTAAAGTTTAGGTTTTTCTTGAGGATGAACAGTAGTAGTTCAAATTTTGTCTGAAAGTAAAGCCTAGAAACAGGCATACCTCTTGGTAATTATCTAGATAGTATTGTGTGGAAGGTAAAACTGAAAAAAATCAGTATTCCTATTTTCATTTTAAAAAATAAAATAAAAACACATAATTTCTAATATAATTGATAGGTGATATAATGGAAGTAGAGCCTTTGAAATATCTCTTGCACGATAAAAGGAGTCAGTTGTAATGGTAAAGCTATATGTAACTTGGCATCCTTGAATGAACTGAGATCATTGCCTGCCCTGACTCGTCATGCCTTTGCTGCTGAATTACAGTTACTGAGCTGGTGATTGCCCTGTGGTGAGCATTTACATACAAAAATGAAGAGTTCACTGCTAGGCCCATAATGTGATGTTCTGCTATCCACAGGCCCACGAGCGATCCGAGAGCTCCGAGGTTGCCTTCGTTACCCAACTTGTGAAGAAGCTGATGATTATCATTGCACGACCAGCTCGGCTGCTTGAGTGCCTGGTAAGTTTGGTCCTCAGAGTGCATTATGATCTAAAGAGTCTGGTGTGTGTTTGAAGAGATAAGGAACACAAAGCCTTCAAGAGAAAACTTTACATTATCATGAAAACATTGATTAAAAATAAATCAATATAATCAATATTTTTTTTAAAGTACTAAGTGTCTTTAGCATTAATATAGAAGTATTTTTTAATTGGAGTGTCAGCTGCAATAGCCACTAAATTATATTTTAGTATAAAGTTTATGGCTGAGGGGCCAGGTGTAGCTGTTGACATCATTTATTTCATGCTACTTGATGCCACCTGATTTTCCTCATGTTGTTAGCAGGTACAGTGAAGAGTGTGTAAATGTATGATGCATATGGTGCCCAGAGAGCTGTGCTAAGAAAGAACTGTCACTAAGGAAGAAGTTCCCTTCCATAATATAAATGGTATTTGAGCTCTTGGACTCAAACACAGCAATTGCAGAGAAACCTGATGTCAGGTTTTCCAGCTGTGAACACAGAGGGGCAGGCAGTGAGAGATTCAAGCAGATTTGGAAGCCTGTGGTTGAAATCCTTTTCAATGTTGTTGGTATATATGGAAAAGCAAATATCTTTTTTTTTTTTTTTTTTTTTAAAAAACAACTTACTTTGGCTAATAAGAAAGTATTCTTTTATATAACTCTAGGAAATGGTGAAAAGTGTATAGGCCATCCTAATGAAATAGGCCATTGTTTCCTGAAGTCGTGCAACTCGAAAAATATTTATGCAGCCTGAACATACATTCACACCGGGATGCCACAGCAAGAGTGTTAATATAAATCTTGAACATATATGGAAAGAGGGTCTTCAGACCAGGCCTCTGCTGTACACAGTGTTGTGGTGATTATTGGTTATAGGGGTCAGTTCTGTGACACTGTTTCCAAAGGATGTTGAAAAATTGGTGAGAGTGTAGGGAAGGGTCACAAAAACCTACAGTGGAAGCTTATGAAATAGCATGATGAAATTCCTTGGCTTGTGTTACATGAGAGGTCAAAGCTTACAATGTAATGGCTCTTTCCGGACATAAAAATGACAAAGAACCTACATCAGACTGACACATTAAGGAAATTGGCTGAATTAGGAATCTGTGGCTGGATATAGATGTACAGGTAACATTTAAAGCACATCGCAGGAAGTGTGCACAGGGGTGACTTTTATCACTGGAGTCATTAACAGATAAATGAGTTTTGCAGAGCCTTCTTTGTCAAACTAGACAAGAGTGGTCCAACCTTTCCAATGATATCAGCTTTTGAAAACATATGCTGAAATACTGGTGAAAACACCAGTAGACTTTGGAGGATTCCTTTATTCCTCCTCCATGACTGTCAGATGGATTGCTTTGCTGTGAACCCTACAGCACAAGGAAGACCATTGTCAGTGATGAAGTAGTGGGCCACACAGCTAGAAAGATAGATGCCTACACTTACTTATTCAAGAAGTCTCCACTAGATTACATTGAAAATCCTGGACACAACAGCGTTCAGACTGGGAAATCTTTGGCTTTCAAAACTTCGTGATTTAGAGGAGTTTTGTGACTCCATTTGTCTTCTAGCACTTATTCAAAATATCCTTTGGAAGTGAAGACAATGAAGAAAGCAACTAAATTTGAGCTTATTGTATTTGTATTTGCTGCATTCACCATTGTCATTTATGCTTGCATACGCTTTACTATGTGATAATCTACTATCTAGTAGTATAGTAGAACTAGAAGTTATCTACTGTGTAGATAACACATCATCTAGGAAGGCAGGAAACCTCAGTAAGTTGTTGAACCCATCTCTACACCTGCAAGCGGATCCAAACTTAAGCCAGATTTTAGCTGCAAATCTATAGGTCTCCAGGTTCCTCCACTACCTTCTGCACCTGACGTTCTGCAGAGTGGGAGCAGGTTGAAGCCGTGAAGTCACTGAGATTTGAGTAATGAAGTCCAAAGCATGTAGTGACAACTTTGACAATGAAGTGGCTAGCGTTCAAAACATAAAAAGAATATTTGTATCTGTATATTAGTCTTTCCTGTCTATGAAACCTGATTGCCTTTCTAGCAATATTTTCCATATATATATATTTTATTCTGCTGACATGAGTCCTTAAGTATTAATGTCCCTATTATTCCTTAAAAGAACAAGAAATATACCAGTGGATTGTCTACCATTTAATTAGCTTGAGAACTGTTTCTTTTTTTAAACCTATTTATTTAACATTTTAACAATTTTAACATCAATTTAGGCTCTAACTTCATTGTTTGTGAATTTATAGATGAGTATTCTAAGATTTAATATTAATGTTAATTTTAGTAACACAGTTTATTCTTATTTCTTCCTTGTAAATGAATTAACTGGCCATACAGGTAGTGGTTGTGATGGTCTTGATTGTTTTAATGGGAGTGAAGGCATTTAAGTATCTCAAACTTCAGTTATTTGGTTTCAGTCTTTGTATTACCTGTTGGACTGTAAAATGTTTATTCATGGACTGACTCTCTGGGGCTTCAAGAAAATAATAATGTGTTGTGCATCACTGAAATGATCTTTAGGGAAAAAGTCTGTAATTTATTCTTTTTTCAGATTATTTTTCCATAGCATTTGCCTCTGCTTAGGAGGGATCATTTTTCTCCATTTAAGCAAAACTATAATCAGATGATTAAATAAATCTACTAAAAAGGAGACAGAATTGGAATTTATTTAATTTCTTAATTTTTTTATATGTTTGAATTTTTTGTCACCAGACTTTTTTTTCTTCTGTCCTTCACTCACCAGTAAACGACCTACAGTTGTATCATGACAAGCCCTTCCTCGACTCCACCTTCCCTTTCAGTAGTACAATAGTGTTGACCATCTCTCTCCCGTAGTCCTCTCTGGTCTGGCTTTTGCTCTCTGCCCATTCTGAAGTAGTTGATGAATCCTTTTCCAGAGGAGTTAGGAAGGAACTTACTTTCTTGCATTGTTGCTGTCTTTGGTGACAGCATATATCTAAGCAGCATTGCTTAAAGCAGCCAAGAAAAAGCACTTCTTTTTTCTGTTTCTCTAACCATTCAAATACCTTTACATCATCATATTTATTTTTCTCGTTTGCAGTTCTGTGATCTCTTTTCTCTTACACTGCTGAGCAGACTAACATCAGTTCTTTTCTGATGCCCTCACAGTTGTATACTGTAACCTTTGCTCTTTTATCCTCCCGTGTCACTAGAAAATTTTTGAAGAGTCTTGGCAAAGCTGCTCATTGCTGGTGAATGATGAGGTTTGTAGGGGAAAGTTAAAGTTAACTAGTGAAGTTGCTTCTAAGCAGAGAGCTCCTGCTGCTTGTCTTTTATTTCCAACTGTATCTGCTAGTCTAGTAAAAGAGATCACACCTTCTTACAACCTTTTCTTGCCTTAGAGATCACATACACCAAGACTGAGTTGATATGATGATCCTGTACTGTATAGTACAACAAATAACAAATACTGCAGTAGTCTGTCTTATATATAAAGTTAAATCTCTGCTGGTAAAACAGCATTTGCTGTTTTATTAATAATTTTATCAACAATTGCTAAGGTCAGGACAGTTACAGAATTGGGTGGGTGTATGGCTTGATCGGAAGTGACATTTGAAGCTGGAGAGGTTTATATTGGTTTAACTCACCTGTCAAGAAGTGGCAGAAGAAGGCGCCACAGTCATCACAGACTGGCACACCTCAGTGTGACAAAACTGGGAAGTGTGTCCACATTGGTGCTTACATTATCACGATGGTATTATCCAGTAGTCTGGTTTTGGTTCATAAAAAGTCCCCACAGTCCTTGTCCTGTTTCGATTTGCAGATCTAAGCTGGTGGACATCCAGCAAGCTGTGAATGTCTGTCATTTTTGCAGAGCAGAGTGGAATGTGTTGGCAAGCGTGTTGTAACTGCAAATGTTTTGCATCACTGCTGAGCCCAGAATTAACTGTGGATATTTCTGAGGAATCTCCTACATGGGAAAGAAACCTTTCATAATTATAAATCTGAATCATTTACTTCTCTTTGTCTCTCTCATTACCTTGCTGTAGGAGTTTGATCCTGAAGAGTTCTACCATTTGTTAGAAGCTGCAGAAGGCCATGCCAAGGAAGGGCAAGGAATTAAATGCGACATTCCTCGTTATATTATCAGCCAGCTGGGCCTCACCAGGGATCCCCTGGAGGGTGAGAACTCTTTTTTGTACTCTCCAAACTACTGAAAGGATAACCAGGTCTCCTGGTCACAACATAGCTGAAGGAAGCTTTTATTATATTGGTTTAATTTCTAGGCCATTTTTCCTTATTTTCCTGTTTGCTGTCAAATTCTAGACTGTCCTTTCCAGCCCTGTGTCTCAAAGGGGCATTGTTGGGGTAAGGACTGCACATCAGCAGTGACAGTTCTTTACTTATAGTGTTAATAATGTCTCCCTGTATTATAGCTGAAACAATGTTAGAAAATGGCTTTATGATTTTACTGTTTTCTCTGTGGTGTTGGACAGTAGAAGTAAATTTACCCGTTATTTTTCTGATCTGCCTGCCTGCTGGTGGCCTGGTTGGAAAGTATCCTGTCATCCCGCTTCGTTGTCCTCTCTGGGAAAAGTGCATTTGTGATTTGCCATGAGAAACCAGGACCAGTATGAATATTTAGGTGGATATGAGATTGTATTTTTACATCTTGCATAGCAGCGAAACCAAGGAGAGTAATGTGTTGGAAGAAAATAACAGCTTTTCTGCTGGGTCCCAGAATCGCATATGGTAAATTGAATATGCTGTAAATGTACAGAGGCCCAGAAGATCCGAACTTTGGAATTTGTGAGTTAATAGTTCTGCCTGGTACTTTGCTAGCTGAATCTCTTCTCCTATGACAAGTTTTATGAGCGTGCACAGCTTGCTCAGCAACACTAGAAAGTGTGACAGAGACTGGAGGTTACTGTGGGATATTTCAGCGATTGAACCATACATTTTGTTTTCTCAGGAGAGCATAATTTTAGCATAAATTAGTAGTCTGGATAGGACTAGTTTAAATTCTACAGTGTTTACTAGAATGACAGTGACAGGTTGACTTCAAGTGAAGAGCTCTTTGGGAAAATTTCTACCAAAGATTGCTAAATGCAATTTAATAGCATTTGTTGAAATCTGACATTAAAGGGAAATTTCCTTTGATCCCTGTCATGGGAGAGAACCTTTCCATCACTAATTCCCCTTACTAAAGTCAAATTTTCTTTAGAAATGTGTGGAGATGTCAAGGTACCTTATTTCCTTTCTGTAAGGAGAGCACACAGAAATGTGAATGATGTCTGTGCAGAGACTAGCAGTTAATATCGGATTTGGTTTTGCAAAGTTTATAGCATCTCCTAAGACAGCTGAGTAGCCTAAACTAACTGACTTTCTTACAATTTGCTGCTGCTCAACATTTTGCAGAATCAGACACATTTCATAGAGCTTGTTTGAAATGTAATGCTTTTTCTTTTCTGGAGTACAGAGGTGCCACCAGGCTATATGCAGACATATATGCATGGAATAGGTTTTAATATTAACTAGCTAGTCGCTTCCCCAAACTTGCATTGATTGGTTTTACTTATTATAGAAACCACCTAGAATAAGTCAGGCTGAAATTAGAACAATTAATTATATTCAACTTTACATAAAATACTGCCTACAGTTTAAAAGATGGTAAAGGTTATCACTGTATAAGTGGGCTGACTTTTTACAGAGGGGAAAAAAGTCCTTGTCATCTACAAGCACCTCTTAAAATCCTGTTTGTCTTGTATAAACAAAGAGAATAGTGTTTGATTGAGATCATTACGAGTAATCTTTCCCCTTTCTTTTCAGAAATGGCCCAGCTGAATAGCTATGACAGCCCAGACACTCCTGAGACAGATGATTCAGTCGAGGTAAAGCAGTAATACACTCACTCTGTCTAGCACTTTTTTTTTTCTTTGGAAAGAAATAGACTAAAGTAAAGAATTAATTATAATGCAGAGTAATTTTAATTTTAAAGTGCTGACATTTAAAAACGCATGTTAAAACTAGAGTATACACTCATAAAAATGTGGAAATCTCTGTGCTGTTGTGGTGAAATGCTTAAAAGTTGCCAACAGGCACTATCATCAAGTTTTGGTTGGGTTTGTTTGGGTTTTTTTTGAGCTGCAAACAAAAATAATCTGGAGAAATTATTTATATTGTCATTTGTAAAATGTGGTGGGTATGAAGAGAGGTGACTTTAACAGCTCGTTAGAAAAATTTAATGATATGGCTTGCTAGGTATCACAGATCATTAGTTGTTTTTTTTAATTGTTTGGTTTTTTTTTTTAAATGTACTACTGAGGAAAGACCTGAATCTTCCAGTCCACTGACTTTTTGTACTAATATTTGTGGAGGGAATCTCTGAGGGACCTGGGGTTATGGACAATTATCCTAAAGCTGAGGACTCCAGCGTTTTAGAAATTGATTGAGCTTGGGTGAATGCTGCTTAAAGAAGAAAAGGATAAAAAAACGTGACGTACAGAATACAGTAATTCCTGCTTTTGATTTCTTTTTTTTTTCTTTTTTTTTTTTCTTTTCTTTCTTCAGAGCCGTGGGGCCTCTGTCCAGTCAAAGAAAACTCCATCTGAAGAAGAGTTTGAAACTATTAAACTGATCAGTAATGGTGCTTATGGGTAAGGCTTTTAGACTTTGCTTTAGAAGAAAATACTACTATTGTCCTACCCAGGGAAGGGCTATAGCAAAGGTTGGTGAATGACTGGTTTTGTTGTGTCCAAAGCATAAATTAATTTTGTTTGGGTCTTACAGAGGTTCTACACTTATGATGTCTTCTGCATTCTTCTGGGATATGCCATTTCTTGCACGTTCTCAGGGTTTCTTAGACAATAGCCCCTGTACCTGGACATAGTTCCTGGCTGTGAAGTCCTTACATTGAGCTGAACTGATTCACAGCTTCCAGCTCAGGAAAATTAGTTGCCCTACGTTAAAGCTTTCAGAATAATCCCGTTCCCAATCCCTCTGGGGTGCAAGTTTTCTGAAGCCCTTCCTAGCTGTGACCTCAAGCCTGTTTTTCCAGTAACTATTTCTACATCTCTTCTTTATGGTAGGTAGTTAAAATATAGACACTTCAGTACCTTAGCTTGAGTTGACAAAAACTTTTTCCCTAAATATTGTTTCTAGGGAAAGTATTGTCACTTAGATTATTGTGAGATTTCCTAAGTAATAGTAAAAAAGGTAGTTCCGTGAGTCTGAGAAAATTATTTTGGACCCATTTCCTTACCGCTTAGCAAGGCAGTCTGTATTTCCTTTCACACTGTCTAGCTAAGTCCTGTGATTTGTGTTTGTTTAAAGGTTAAATGAGTGAGGGTAAAATTCTGTAGTTGCAAATGTTATTGATGATTCACTGAAACAGCAAGAATATTGAGGGGAAGTAGTCTATGCTTTTCCATTCTTCCATGTATTCAGATTATACATGTAACATATGTGGCTGTTCGTGAGCACCTGAAATCATAAAAGAAATGCTAGAATTACATTGGTGCAAATCTGTGAGAAGTAATACAGTAAAAATGCTATTAGATTTTGTTATCCACTGAAGAATCCAGGATTAAGTTTGTCAGTTAAAATTTTAACTGCTCATACAAACTTACCCAGAATTTTAAAGACAGTTCCTGACTCTGCAGTTTGTGAATCCTTACTGGTGATAGGCTGTAACTGAAAAGCAGTGAAATTCAGTACATCATAACAGCAAAACTTGAGCATGTGCTTGAGTGTTTTGTTGAAGTGCATGCTTAGTTAAGAGCAACTCATTTTTTAAAAATTACATGTGGAAAAAGCGTGAGCATATTTTTTAGTCAGTGAAGACACAATGGAGCATGTTGAAGAGCCAGATTATTAGACAAGAAGATTTTATATCTTTTCAGTCATATTTCTGCACAGGCCCCATGATTTAAATGTAACTTTGTAAAAAGGGGAGGGAGAGGTGGTAGTTTTGCTGTTAGTCGCATTTGTGTTTATCATAGGTATATTTTATAGTCAGCTGCTGGTGAGACACAATACCATGTTAAATGTAATATACTCCAGGGAAAAGGAAACAAGTACTGATTCAATAAGGCAGGCAAACTGGATGAAAATTTTATTTGCCAACTGTATTATTAATGTGCAGGAATCTAATGATCTGCAAATGATAGAAACATAAGAGATACTTTACTGAAGGAAATCCCCGGCGACAGTGTTGCGTCAAATTAATTTTATGGGACTCGGAAGGAAATCATGCTGATTCCATACATTTTGGACAATTTTTTAAGTGAAATGGTTACTGTAGTGTTGAAAAATACATCCCCCTCAGCAATGATGCTTAAGGAAGTTTGTGACATTTGTGTCTGAAATATCTCCTTGTTAGTTACATCAGCGAAAATGCTGCTTAATTCAAGAAGGCAGAGTAGCTTTTGGAAGGAAGCATCATGGGGTTCCTTCTTTTCTAAGGGAGCTTGGCACTGAGATGGATTTTATGGAGTCACAGATAAGTCTGTCAGGATCTGTCCAAAACAGTTACCATCACTGTTTTTAAAACTCAAACCAAACCAGTTTGAACTGAAAATGGAACTTTTCCTCTTGGTATGTGGTTTTCTAGAGCGGTGTATTTGGTGCGACACAAGACCACCCGGCAACGTTTTGCCATGAAGAAGATCAACAAACAGAACCTAATTTTGAGAAACCAGATCCAGCAGGCTTTTGTGGAGAGAGATATCTTGACATTTGCTGAGAACCCCTTTGTGGTCAGCATGTTCTGCTCCTTTGAGACCAAGCGTCACCTGTGCATGGTTATGGAGTATGTTGAAGGTATGGTTGTCATTATCTACACCTGCAAAGGGACCTTAGATATGATGGGCGTGTAGTGTGTATGCAGTGTGTCTCCTCGTAAAGCATGAGGTTTCCGAGTGATTTATAAGATGTGTACTTTCAGGTGTAAGACTGATCAGTGCACTGCTCTGAACACAACAAATGGGGAGACCATCTCATGTGTGCTAGCCCTTTCTTCACGGGAAGTGAGCTCAGTCAGCCCTGCAGTTGCAGGGGAGGTCGTGATGCCCTTTTAGGGAGGAGTGTATGGACTGCTTGGGCTGAGCCGGAGGAATGAGTCATTCTACCGCCAGTGCAGTTTAGCGTAAGCAGATACTCCATTTGTGAATCCCTGTGACTAATACAACATGATTGCAGTGGAACTGAGGAAACATAAAGCCACATGTAGAAAACTGCTGGGGTCAGAAGTCAGCATGAACTTTCCAGTCCTCATTGCAAAGAGATCCTCCCACTCTCCTCTGGGATGGCATGGCTAGATCCATAGCACATTTGCTTGGCATTACAGTTAGAAACAGACAGTTAAGAAACATGATCAAGCAACACAGTCTTTGTTCTTTAGCAGCCTTTTTTAAAATACAGTACTACTTTATGCTGGGGAGGGGGTTGTTTTGCTTATTCTTTGAAATATTATTTGATTTTATCACTGTATCTTACTATAAGCAATATATTTCCACCGGTGGATAGGATTAATTTCTTATGCCTGGCTTGCTTGGCTGAATGTTTATGAGAAATAAGCTTATAGTTATTGTATTAGTGCTCTTTCAGATAAATTAGTGGAATGAAAGCAGATGTATTCTCGTAACAAATTTTAATATTGATTACTATTTGCAAGTAGAGATGAAGGTTGAATGAAATGTGTGGCCAATGTTCCTTAAGAAGGGGCCCACAAACTTATTTTCTTGACTACCGCTGTGTCCAAAGGCATGGCAGCCTTTCCATGAGTAAGGAAGTAGGGACAGCCAGTTAGTAGTTGTAGAGGTGTTTACTTACTAATTAAAGAAGCTTGTATATCAGAAGTAGTATGTGTCTCAGTGGTGGAAAGCAAAGGAATTTATAGAGAGGCCAAACAGTCATGAACTACCCTTTCTTCAAAGCTTGCTTATGGTTTGGAAACAGCATCTGTACAGTTCTTGAGCAAGCATGCCCAACATACATGGATCTCAGTTTTCCTAAGATATTAATATTTATTTGAAGCTCAAGACAGAGTGTAGAGAGAGCTTTAGAATTCAGGCTAACAGGGTTGAGAGAGACAGTCTTAAGGAAATTTTAATCTAGTGTTGTAGACCCATAGCTGTTCTTTCATACTGATATTTGCATTTCACTGTGCCATATTTGCAACTTCTTTTTCTAGGAGGTGATTGTGCTACACTTCTCAAGAATATTGGTGCCCTACCTGTTGATATGGCGAGGATGTATTTTGCTGAGACTGTTCTGGCATTGGAGTACCTACACAATTATGGGATTGTTCACCGTGACCTAAAACCTGATAAGTAAGCATTTAGCTCTTCAGAAGCTGGATGGAGAGCACCAGTTCTTTAGGGCCTTTCTCCATAAGCAAGAGGACATGGGGGCTAGAGACAGTAGAGATCTTCAATGGTATCTGACACGTAGGAGATTTTAGGGAGTCTCTTGCTACTGATGTAGCAAGATGTAGAAAGGGTGGGAAGAAGGTCTTCAGATATCTCAAAACTGTTGCTATGCTGATGAAATTATGCCAGAAAGTAGTCGGATTTCTAATTGCCTTGGCTGCTCTGTGAGATTCAGTTGCATAGGAGGTTCCTTCCAGGTAATTGATGGGGGTGTAACACTGAGAACTTGCTTAGCATTATCTTGTATTCTTTTTCTAAATTCCTTTTGGGAAACAATTAATGGAATGTTGGATTATTTTCCTTCTCTTTCTTCTAGTCTCCTGATAACTTCCATGGGTCACATTAAACTAACAGACTTTGGACTGTCTAAAATTGGATTAATGAGTCTTACAACTAATCTTTATGAGGGACACATTGAGAAGGATACCAGGGAATTCCTGGACAAGCAGGTAAGCTGAAAAATTTTGTCTGTTGATGTGGGATCAGATGCAGGATATTGTGTTGGGATAGAATAGGATTTTGTAGCACTCCCCCTCTGCCTCGACACTGTGTTGTGTGTTGTAGAATGGGAGGAAAAGACAGAAGTCGATGCTCATGTTTGTGCATAAATTGGTATTGTTTGTTATTTTAGCTTCTTGTTTTGGAATGATGCACTTCAGCTCTTAGTTTAGGATATTGAAAGTGTGGCCAAGGCAGCAGTGCAAGTGTGAACAGAAATTGGTTAGGGATGCAACACAGATTTTGCTGGAAGGTTGTTTCAGCATCTCCCCCTTCTGGTGCTTAGAAAGTTAATGGCAAGTTCATGTATGTTTCGTCTTGTAATTTTGTCTGATGGCTTAAACACTGATTTTTATTCCCCTGATACTTACCAAGGGTCATTTTTCACCTTAGTCTTCATTTTGCTAGGCTTATCCAGCTAAGTTCTTCTAGATAACAAGATAGATTTTCCTTTGATGAATGAACAGCTCTTTCATGCACCTCTTTCAGCTTGAGCTGGGCATAGTTGACAGGAACTATACTGTTCTGGATGCAGGCTCACCAGTGCCTTGTATGATGGGATTAAAAAATACTTCTCTCTTCTGAAAATTCCTGGGATCACAGTTGAATTTTATTTTTTAGCTGTCCCAAGTGTTAATTCATAATCATCCTGTGGTACTGTTTTCCTTTGCTTCTGAGTAACGATGCTTTTTTCTAGCAGGAACTCTCTTTGGTCACTAGATCATGGTCTTGCATTTTGCAGTGTTATATTTTTTACAACTATTTTGTTTTTGTCACTGATTCTAAGCCTGAGGCAACCTAGATCTTCCAACGTCGTTTCCTTAGCCATTGTCTGTGCCAGCTGTACCTCCCAAGTTTAAATGCTGCAGTGTGTAATCATTCTGTGCTGCTAATTTTGCATCTGTGAAGCTAAATTCTGCTAGCACAGAGATGTGAGAGGTTTGTCAAAACTCAGTTCCTGATAGCTGTAGCTGTGCCGGTAGACATCCATCAAGCAGGCTGACCTGTACACACAGAATATGCATTTTTCCCATATGCTGTACTGTTTGTGCACCAAAGAACTACTTAGCTGGCATGTCCGCACTAGGAACATTTCATAGTATACGATATCATTTCTGTGCAGGTAATGTGTTTCTCAAATATAGACTGTTGCTCCATGAAGTAGTTCACAGCATAGTGGTTGGTGGCAAAACATTAATAACTTCCTTGTAAAGAAAAAAAAAAAGACAAAAATAAGCTTTTATGTGACTTTGGCAATCTGTAGGTTTATTGCTTTCTTGTGTGTTTCTCTTGAGGTCTGTGGGACTCCAGAATACATCGCACCAGAAGTGATCCTGCGCCAAGGCTACGGGAAGCCCGTGGACTGGTGGGCCATGGGAGTTATCCTGTATGAGTTTCTAGTTGGCTGTGTTCCTTTCTTTGGGGACACACCTGAAGAGCTGTTCGGACAAGTGATCAGTGGTATGTTTCTGTTCTGGTTCTGAAGGGGTTTCAAAGTGTGCTGTGAAGTAGTAAGACCTTGAAAATAGTGAGGATCAACAGTTTAGTCAGGAAAGACTAGGTGTAAAATAATGGTTTGTAATTTTAAAATATTTATCTCTCTGTATCAAAGTAGCCTCCATCTGACTCCAGCTACTGGAAGTTGTTGAGTTGCTAGATAGTTCTGTTGTGCATGGCATGTGCATGGGAGTCATGCAAATCCTGTGGGATTGAGGAAAAATATTTGGGGATTTTTATGTTCTGTCTTTTGACTGAAATGATGGAGAATATGAAAGGAGCAGCTGCCAACTGGTCTAATCCAGTCTGATTTTGGTTATTGCTTCTGTAGGTGCAAACGTTAGTCAATTAGTAATTGTTGTATAAATTAAATAAAAAGGAAATTAAAGCAAGACACATTGAAACTGTTGTACTTAGTACCTTCATGTCTTGTGGCTTTTTAAACTTATCTCCTGCTTGGAGTTGGACAAATGATTGCTTTGTGTTCTCTCAGTGAATATGCCAGTGAAAACATTTCCTATTGGGAATGCTTTCTGAAACAGTGAATTTTTAACACATTTGGCAAATGTGCTTTGTAAAAAGCAAATTTCAGCAAAGAACTAAATATGATGCATTAAATTGTTACCTGTGAATTGTTCTCTCTATTCCAAGTATAACAAATGTGGAATGTGCAGGCACAAGATACAGCTGCAGTATTGTCAGTGTCATTGTTTATGGATTGTCATGGAAGTCCCATTTCATACTTTATTAATAGAGTTCATAATGCTTTTTTTCTCTGCAAGCACTGCTTGGATTGACAGCAGCTTTAGCTGACGCTGAATTTTATGCATTTTGGAAAATGTCAATGCTTGAATTACATTAAGTATGCAAGCTGCTGAATTCAAGGTACTTACGATTCTGGGGCAGAACTGAACAGTGCATTTTACAGTATAGGAATGTGAATGGTTATTTAAATTGGTTGTGAAGCTGGTAGAAAATGTCAAGTCTCTTTTTGTCCCCAGATGAAATTGCCTGGCCAGAAGGTGATGATGCACTGCCACCAGATGCCCAGGACCTAATTTCTAAGCTTCTCCGCCAAAATCCTCTGGAAAGAATGGGAACAGGTAGGAGCCTTGTGCATAGGAAAGTGCTAGCCAGGAGCAGGAAAAGAAGCTACCTTGCCAGTGATGCACACCCACCCATGTTGAAAAATGCTCATCTGGAGCTAGGAAACAGTTTATACCGGGTTCAATGAGTCCTGTGTGGTGAAGCTCTGAGAATTAGTGTAGACTGTACATGAGTCAGTCAGATATGACTGTCTTGTTTGGGAAACAAGAAAGGAGCGCTGTCAGCTTGGCAACATGACTTCTCAAATTTGTGCTGTTCCATTAAAGGCTTGAGGGTTGCGTCTCCATTTAAACAGTGTATAATCAGATTTCTTTGAAGTTCTTTTTGATTAGGGGCTTAATGCCTACATGGATGTGAACCCCTGTGTGTAATAAAATAAATGAAAACTCTCCCATTCCTAGAGGCCTGTACTGTAGAATTCTCCAAACATACAACAAAGTCTCTTTGGCAGAGGCAGAAGCAAATATCAATCTTTCTGTATTACAATGTCAGATTTAAAGTTTTACAAGTCAACACTTCTCATTTCCTGATAGTAAATAACCATAAATAATCTCTAGCTATGCTCTTGTTTTAAAATAATTTGTGCAACACTGCGGCTTCACGGCACAGGCTGTTTCATTGATTTGATTTATTTGATTTAATTTTGGATATTCACTTGGAAACTACACTTTAAGGATAAAATAAAAACTTATATATATATAACAATCCCAAACATGTATTCAGCAGACTTAACACACGTGCACACAAATGTGATGAATAGATCATGAATTAATAATGATATCAGATGGTTTTCACATGTTCTTCTTTACTTCAAATCCATGTACTTGAAAGATGTTGCTGTCACGGAAAAGATGTACAGTTTCTTGCCTTATAAAATGAGTTGATGATCTCTCATACCTGTAATGCTGAGACTGCTGTTCCACTTGGCATCTCATAGTGCCACTGGCACTCAGCAAACCTTTTATCTCTTTTCCTCTGCTATTCTCTTTTTTAAAAAGGCAGTAGCATCTTTTATGAATAGTAATTTCATTTGAAAAAAAAATGCATATACTAGTAGACAGATAATCCTTAGTTTTTCCTTCTGGATACCCAAGCTTCTGAGGTTAATAACAAAAGATACTAATTCAGGGAGATATGTAAGCCTCTGCCTTGTTTTAAGCACATAGATGGGTTTATCCGTGAGGGTGGAGCCATGCACATGCTAAGTACCTTTCTGAGTTTGCTCCCTTTATTTGGCTATCAAGATGGTATTTAGAGTTTGGAAATTTTAAATTAAGATGTTAATTAGTTCTTAATCTTGCAACTTGCTGTGGAATGTAACAGCAGATGCTGCCTTCCAGCCAGTTTAGTCATGTGTTCTCATTAAACAGAAGAAGAGGTGGGAAGGAAGAAATCTTGTTCAGATTTTATCCTGGATCACAACTTTGGTAAAAGGATAAATTGTTTCTCAGAATTCCTGGGAAATTCTCTTAGGCTCTTGATATTTTTAGGGTTTGTTTTTCTTGTTATGCAAATGCTGAAATAAATACTCTGCAATAAAAGATGCTTATTTCAGGTAGTGCCTTTGAAGTGAAACAGCATCGATTCTTTAAAGATTTGGACTGGAATGGATTACTTCGGCAGAAAGCTGAATTCATCCCACAGTTGGAATCTGAGGATGACACAAGCTATTTTGACAGTAAGACTAAAGATTCAGCCTAAATGGCATCATATTTTTTGTGCATATTTAATTTTTTGAAATTGTTAGAGATAAGTCATTGTTAGAAATTGGAAAAAACACTTGATGGAAACTGCTTTAAAAGTTTCTGTTGAATGCCAAGTAAGGTTTCTGCGAAAGCAAATGAATTTTAAATTAAAAAATGTTACTGCTGAAGTCAGTTGGCCTTTCACTGGTGCCTGTGGTTCTGCCAGCCATGGCTCTGCAGTGAGAGGTACTGCATTTGTTAAGCGGGGTTTATTACAGCACTTCCAAAGCATTTGGTGTATCCAACTTCCATGAGTTTTTGAGCAATATTATCTTTCCCTAGTGTCTGTTTTCAGCCAATGAATGTTTTTTTTAAAAAAAAAAAAACAAACCCCAAACCAAACCCAAACCTTGAAGACAAATATGTAGGGAAAATTCTTTAAAGATTTAAAGTAACTTAAATTATTTTCACTGTAAGTGTTTCACCTATTTTTAGTGTTGTTAACTCTAATGAGATATCAAGTGAAGTGCCTGTCTGGTGTGTATAACTGTCTGGGAACTGCTGTGGTATCAGTGCTATGTAAGATTCTTGGTATTTCCAGATAAGCAGCAGACAGAGTTGGTGCTCTTGGGAGAGAAGAGAGGAGCACCATGTGAGGGATGGAGAGGTCTCTGTCCCCAGAGCCTCTGCTCCTTAGCTTTTCTCATGTGACTTGGGGAGCTGAGCAGGGCTTGTCACTGGTCAGGGGGGTCTTTCCCTGACTCTAGCTGTAGCGCAGGATGATACTGGGCTACTTCAGTTTCCTGAGCTGTGGAAATTTCTGTCTTACTTCAATGGAATCTCTTCCATCCTTCTCGCAGGGCCGTAGGACTTGCTGACTCCATGTGAAGCACATTTTTGCTCTGCTCCTGCACTTTACTCAGGGTTAAGGGAGGGAGAGAGAGCAGCCTGCCTAAAGCAGAGATCCTATTAGATAATGCTCTCCGGGTTTGGGGAAGAGGATTTTAGGGTAGGGGTTGGATGGAGAGGTAGAATGGAGAGAGAGAGAGAGAGATTGAGAAATCTCCACATACTTGCTGCAGAGAGCAATTTGAGTCAAGCTGTGTAGAGGGGGCAGATGTGTGTTTTGCATATATTAAGGTTACAGTGGTACAACATAGATGTAGAAGCAGAGGTGGTGGTGTGTTCCCCCTGCTCACTGGACTTACAGGACATTGAACTTGAGCTCTGGTCACTGAATTGGGTCAGTGATTGGGAGAGGCTCAGCACAGCAGCCATGAGCGGATCCTGGTGGGTAAAAGCACCACGTTATGTCCAGTGGTGCAAATCACTGGGTCTGTCAAGTAGAAATGATGGCAAACTCCCCAGGTACCCAGGCATGCTCAGCAGGTTATTGGGGTGACTTTGATGTGAGTCCTTTATAAAGGCTGGAATTCTTACGTCAGGAAATATCTCACATAGACACTGATAAGAGTTGGCATTGGTGTTATAAACCCTAATGCAGAAAATTTCAGAATTTACAAAAGTAGCTTTCTGGCTGATGCAGTGCAACAAATTTGGCTCAGTATAGCTATCGGCTTTCTGTGGCCAAACTTATTAATGCCTGCCCAGCAAAATCCAATGTGGCTGGCTTAGAAATCCAGTGCTGCAAATCTCAAAGCACAGAATCTCTTTGGAGGCAGTTTAGATTTTTGCATTAAAAAAAAGCTTTGCATATTGGCTGCTTGCCCATTTTCTTTCACTAATTCTAATCCTTTTTCTAGTTGTAGGAGGGAGAAGAGAAAATACTTTTTTGGGGTAAATATTTTTATTTTTTAAAGACTACTTGTATGTATGCAGGATAGACTTTGTAAAATCATAAAGCTGTTTACTGGAAATTGGGACAGTGAATCATTTCCATGTTTCCTTCCATATGATTGTTTGCCTTAGGGAAGAAATATCCCTACCACAAGGGGTCTGCAGGATTAGACACCTGCAGAGTATCAGCTGCTTTTAGAATACAATATAGCTGATGATATAAGATTAGTTCAGTAGGAAGGAGGTATTCTTCACTGCTAATTGTACAGGATGAACAGAACTGGCTGGGTATGTTTCAGCATTAAGGAAAATACCCTGCGTGGCGTATGAACACTCACAGTTCTACTTGTCACAGTAAGTAGATAAGTAGGAATGCTTGAGGTGTGAGAGTTGTCAACACGTCCCGCACTGGTGAAATGTGCCATGTCTTCTTCACAGCCCGTTCAGAGCGGTACCAACACCTGGATTCAGAAGAAGAGGAGGATACTAATGATGATGATCACGTAGAAATTCGGCAGTTTTCCTCGTGCTCGCCGAGGTTCAGCAAGGTAGGAGCATGCTAGCTTATTGAAAGAAAAAACCCAGAGAGGAGCACAGTTTCATTGCTTCATATGGGGTAGATTTTAATCATGTAGATGATATGTGGGAGGCACATGGTGTTTAATATATGGTGAGGAAGGAAAAAACTGTACTTTTTTTTTTATTCTGTGATAGCTTGTGGCCTGTTAGGTGGTGAGTCCAAGAATAACTGGAGAACGAGATTTTGTATTTCTTAATGTTTCAGTAATATGCAGGCTACTGCAGAGGTCTCTCCTGCATCTGATAGAGTTTGGTGTTTTTACTCGTGACTTGGATGCTGGCATAGGGAGTGTCCAAAGCCTATTTGCTTTGAACAGTGTCATTTTGAAAGGGTCTTCCAGTAGGTGACAAGATGGTATTAGGATGAAAATTGATTCTGACATTTTGGCGTAATGGTCTAAAATCAAAGGGATACCATGCAGTAAGGGCACGGGTGAAGTTTACACCTCTACTGTTCAATGTCTCAAATACAGCCTGAGGAACAAAAGGCGACAGTTTCAACAAGAAGGATCTGGGTGTAAACTTTATCATGAGTTAGATGTGCCAAATTATGGAAGCAAAAAGGCAGTTACCATACTGGTCAAGGACGAATATTTTCTGCAAGGCAAATGAAGAAATCCTTTCCATCTGCTTAGCAGTAGGAAGGCCTTAGCTTGGGGTACCCTGTCCTGTTCTGGGACCAGTAAAAGAGAGTCAAGAGGAAAGCAACAAGAATGATCTGAGATCTACAAAACATAAAACCTAATGTGTTTCCAAATGCGTAACTGCTAGAAGGAAAAGATACATTGGTCTTCCTGTTCTACCCAGAACTGACATTAAATCGTGGGCACAAAGGAGATATAGGGTAGATGATAAGAAAAAGTTTCTGATATTGAGCAATAAATAAGCACTGTTATGGGTTGCCGGAGAATTTGTAGAATTTCTATCACTGGTGGCTTTTAAGAATAGGTTGGAGAAACATCTGCCAGTTGATTACAAGAAAGCTGGTTCTGCTTTGAGGTGGGGAAATGGACAGGAAACCCTGAAAAGGTCCCCCTCGGGCCATGCTTTCTGGATTGAGTATGCCTTCCTCAGGTCTGTGCAGGTCTCTTCATTCTTACTCAGGTGATCTGAAATAAAAAGCTGGGATTATGGGCATTACGAAGTAGTACAACTGTGCTGATAGCATGGATAAAACAGCATGTTTGGGGAGGGGCACAAGGGAGAAGAAATGCTGTTTTGAGGTCACCCCACTCTGTGAACAGTATTTCCCTCTTCCTGATAAGGTGGGAGTAGGAGTTTTACTTTAGGCCACTGAAAGATGTTTCAGTTTTTCATGACAGTTCTTCCAGATTTCAACTACTGAAGTCAGTTTTGAAGCACCAGTGTTTTCTTCTTTTCCTCAGCTGGGCTTCAGTGGCTTAAGTAACAGTTACCGTTAACTTGATGGAGTTGTTCCTGATTTGCATCACCAAAAGTATGCTTAAAATTGGACCTGAGGATTAGTTGGGGTTTTTGAAAGGTTCTCATGAGTACGTAAGGGTTTCTTCTTTCTGCCTTTTCTCACCATGAGTGTTATTCATCTCTTAGACTAAAGCTTTTCTTTAGGGTTCAGTGTTTTTGCCACAAAGAGAAAAAGTTCACTTTTAATGTATTTATTTTAAGACCTGGAAAATTATACAGCATTTGTAATGTGGGAGGCATAAAAGGCTCATTATATTTTGAAATTCTTGTCTGACAATTCAGCCATATGATTTATTAATAGTTATCTTGTTGATGCTCTGAATTTTTAATAACATTATTTTCATTAATCTCTTCTTATGTAAATTAGGTCCACAGTCAAGTGTAGTTTTAAAAGGATGGATTTTTTTTGCTTAATCATTTAATTATTTAAAGACGGCTGTAAAACCAAGAAAGGCACTTTCATTAAGCTGTCAGCATTCTAGTAGATTCCTTGAGGAGGGCAGGACTTTTTTGTTCTGAAATAAGCTTGGGGCAATGCTGATAGACTGATGATAATAAAATGGGGTCACGAGTGTGATGCCTATCACTGAATTGGATTTGTGTAGTAAGATTTCAAGATCCAGATGCCAACCTTCAAGACTTGTGGAGCCTGCTTTAGCAATATCTCAGATTTGAGAATTGTTAAGAACAAAAATCAAGTGATTTCAACAAGTCTTAGTATTTCTGTGGTGTGCTGGGCTGTTTTCAGAGGAGAGGTGGTGGGTGCTGTTGTAAAAAAGCATGTTTCATGTTTCCAAAGCTTGGTTTTTTCCCTTTCCTCCCTGCCACACTTTGAGCATGTCACATCTACACTCTGTTATCCAAAGAACACTACCAAGTTCATGCTTTCAGGGAATATCTTTCATTTTCAGAAGAGATTATGCCCCTTGATCAGAAAGGCTACAGAGATTTGTTTTCTCTGTACAGAAGGATCTTTTGCTATATGCAGGTGTACAGCAGCATGGAACGTCTTTCCATCCACGAAGAGAGAAAGACTCCACCACCAACTAAACGGAGTCTCAGTGAAGAAAAAGATGACCGGCTGGACAGCCTTGGGGGCTTGAAGAGTCGAGACCGCAGCTGGGTGATTGGGTCTCCTGAAATGTAAGTTCTGTAGAACTAAGCCTTTTGGTTTCTCATAGCAACTGAGAGAGACTGACCTGTGCCAAAACTTTCTGTGAACAGTGTTAGGTTGGGAATGCTTCATATGATGTATTTCCACAGGTGAAGCCTGAAGAGTGGAATAAATAGCTGAAAATAAATGTGTAGAAGTGATATAGTCCTTAAATATATCTAATTAAGTACTAACATCTCCTAAATTTGTAGCAAATACTTTAAATGAACTTAAAAGGATTCTAACCTTAAGTAAAGCTTTCATTTGTGGAAGGCTAGTTATGTTGGAGATGTACCAGCAGCAGTTTTTTCTTAACCATCAGTGAATCCAAAGTCTGGCGTTGCCAGACTTTTACCATGTGTCACAAATTAGAGAAACCATTAGGAAAGTCCAAAGTTTCTAAAGTTGAGAATATAAAAAAATCTTGTGTTCTAATGAAAATGTCCATAAAATATATGAATGCCCAGAATTTGGTTTTATTCCTTCCTTTCTCAGAAGCTTAACAATTGAATATATTGGGAATCTAGATTCGGGTGATGCCCCAAGCCTTTGCTGTTTTAAATCCTAATGATATAGCTTGGTCTCCTAACTTCACCTTAAATTGCCTTCAGATGTATGAGTTGGGTCTATGTGCTGCTCCCTTTAAAGTTCCTTATGCCCCTAACTCAACTGAGGAGCTCTGTCTTGTTTTCTCACTTAGATTGCGTAAGCGCTTATCTATGTCTGAATCCTCACACACGGAGAGCGACTCCAGCCCACCCTTGACGGTACGCCGACGCTGCTCAGGGCTTCTCGATATGCCCCGTTTTGCAATCTCCGCTGAGGATGAGGGAACCGTTCTCAAAAGGCCGCAGTCTGAGGGGATGCTCTTATCCACTGTGCAGTCACGGGAGGGGCTGCCGGTGCCCATTCCAGAACAGCCTGTAGAGCAAGAGCTGCAGCTGGAAGGTGATGCTGGACCCACCACCCCATCCACGGCTGTCAGCAGTGCCTCAGCACTGACAGGTATGTGCATTGGTGTGATGGTGTCGTGGTTCCCAAGAAAGCCATATTAGCTTGCAGACGTTAGTTCTGTAAAACCATGGATTTTGATGTCGAGTTCTATGAATATCTCATGCTAAATCGTTATTCTAGTATAGTTTTGTGGATGTGCTTGCCTTTAAAATGGCATTGGTAGTTTAATCTCTTCAAAATTATATGTAATATTTCGGTCCTTCCACTTCAAATTGATTAAGGTCTTCTCATGCTCGAGACCCGTATGATCTATGCCGACTTGTAACCACTGGGTGCCTACCTGAGGCAGCATTATTTTAAGCATTAGTCAGAGCAGATCACTACTGAATTGGGCTAGAGAATATGCGTGTCAGCCATACTAACACATCCCTGCCTCCTATGGTTTTATTTATCCAAAAAGTTTGGATTAGAGACTTGAAATTTGCTGGGGGAATGGGGTTTGTGTCAGAGACATGCTACTTGCTGTCTCAGCCAAATATCCTGAAATTTAGCCAAGTTGCAGGCTTAAAAAACGGCAGCCTAGGTTTAGCAGAAGGAATCTTCAAAATCAGTGTTTGACTTCTCAGGAGCTTTGTCCATCCTGGGGCCGTTCTCCAGCACTGGGCTGAGCAGGACCTTCCCTGTGATGGTGCCCTGGGCTGCTGCAGCACAGGGCTGGGCTCTGGGTGCTGGAGTGTCCCCAGTCCCTGCCCCTTTCAGGGCACCGGGAGGGCAGAGGGTGAAGCTGCCTGTTCCTGAGTACAGAGGAAGCCAGAGCTGGGAACTAGTGGGTAGTAAGGAGGGGGAAAAAAGGAAATTTGGCGCAATGGAAGAGAGCAGGGAAGCTGAATTGAAGGTTGGCAAGATAATATTTGAGAAGGTAGGCAACTTTAGGTGAAGAACTAGATTGTAGTGTTGAAGAACAAGGACTAACTGGGTAAGAAAATAAGAAACAAGTTGCAGGGGGAAACTGGGAGCAAGCAGGCAAAACAATTGTGGATGCATTGAGGATGGAAAGGAGAGGAAAGGGGTACTAAGCAAGGAGTCAGAGTGGCAGCAAGACTGGACAAGGATAAGATGAAGGGCACTGGGCAGATGTGATGGTGGATTGATAGCAGAAGATAGAAGTGCCTTAGAGGAAATTTACCTCCAGTCTAGAGTAAAGCCAAAAATTCCCACATCTCATTTTTCCTCTTCTGCAATGCAGTCTGTGAAATTTCCTCCAAAATTGTTCCATACCCCTATATGGCTCATCCTCCCAGAAGAGGCCCGGTGCTGCCATCAGATACTCCATTAACCTATGGGAAAAGGTGTAGGAGTGAAAGAAGTAAGCTACCACATATCTGGGTGCCATAGGTTGCCATAGTGAACCTTAGTTCCCCAATTTCATACTAAAAGCCTAGAAAAATGCTATTTAAAAAAATGCAAGAACACTTCCATTGCAAATGAAAATAGGCAAAAACGCAGCTTCCCTGGGCAGCCTGCTCCCCTGAGCCTAATGCATTAGAGCAGTCTTTAATCCAGCGCATGGGATTCAGGAATACCGTTGCTTCAGTGTCTCCAGCCTGCAAAGCTAAGTCAGAGGCGAGGGACTGCAGGGGAAGAATGTAATTCCTGTCACTCTCTTGGAGTGCTCCTCTAGGTCTATGCGAATGGCGCTTTGAATTTTTATTTTTGTGGTACTTCCTGCTTTACTTAGTATGCAGAGCAGTTGTGCCCACTTAAATAACAATGATCAATGTTTTGTTCTGTCCTCAATGTTCCAAATGTGGCCCTTAGGCTTTATTTATTGCACACTGCTTAAAATTTGCTTTTGAAGACAGAATGATTAATTTCCCTTGTGGACTTGCTGTGATGCTCACCACTTTCATTTCTGAGCACCTTGTAAATTCTAATTAATGTATTTTCACAGTGCCCCTTTAAGGTATCAGATGGGGAACTGAGGCACCAAGCTTCAATACAGCACTCCCAGCCCCCACCATCTGCTGTTGTTGCATGCCCAGTCCAATTTTCAAGATTACGTTGCATTTTATATATAATTATAGCAGGTTAAGTAATTCAAGACTGAATTGCAATGGTGCATAGAAGGGGAAAATTAGGGTTGTCTTTGCAATCCACATTTTTACTTTCCCTGATTTTAGTACCTTAGTATTCTCTATAAGTGGCTTTTTTATGGCAACTCCGGTAGAACCTGGTTCTTCAGTTACAGGCAGTTTTAACTTAAAGATTGACAGTTCTTGCTGGTTGTAAAAATGGAGCACTTTCCATAAACCTGTTTTCATCTGTGAACGATCCCATTGAAATGGCTTGCCTGCAGAATGGCACCGCAGCTTTAGGATTCATGTAACTGCTACTGAGCAATATGATTTCATTAGCGAGCTTTTCCAAGAGAACAGAAGCTGCTAATTTTCTGTATTCAGAATAACACCATTTCTGTAAATAAAAATTCAAGCCCTGGGGTTTCTTCTTAGGAAAATTTACTCTTGGACTACATGTAAACATTACTTTGATTTAATGTATTTTGCCTGTAGGGGAATAGACTGTTAGGAATTCCCTGTGGTTCTAATCTGTTTTAATTTAAACTGTAGCTGGGAGCACTGCAGATTTCTCTGATCCACGCGCTCGCACTAATAGCAATGAAGGCCCAGACCTTACCACTCCAAAAGCCATCAGCGATTTGGCAGTGCGGCGGGCACGACACAGGTTGCTCTCTGGGGAATCAGGGGAGAAACGTACCTCAAGACCTGTCAATAAAGTGATTAAATCAGCATCCGCTACTGCCTTGTCTCTCCTGATTCCCTCAGGTAAGAAATGCCTTGGGTGAGGCAGTCAGAATCTGCAAGCACTAAACAAAAGGTCTGCAGACAGATCCTTCCCCTTCACTCTCCTGGAATAATGCCCTCACTGGCAGGAGGGGGGAGATCTAACTTTTACAATTGGTTTAATATTTACTACTCAGCAGGATAATGAATGCTGCTTTGCAACAGACAGGAGCATGGTGTGTGTGGTCTGACTGCAGCTTCTGCAAATGGCAGCTGGGCCTTATTCTTTCCCTAGTTTTGTTTAAATTGGCTCCTAGCTGGTCTCTAGACAATGGTGCAGCAAGGAAGTATGTAGAGATGGAATGATTTTAACCCTCAAGGTACTATTTTTTGGGGGTCACATGCTAACTACGGCATTGTTTGGGAACCATATGTGTCTGGTGCATTCATGCATGGGGAGGTTTCAGTAACTCCAGATAACTTGGTTGAGATTGGATGTTCAAGAATTCAATAGTGTAACTAACTCACAAAGCAAGTTAACACTTAATAGCTTACCTTGTTGGCCTGGCTCTGTCTCCAAGCAGAGCCAGACCTTGACAATTCCTAATGCCAGGTGGTAACTTCTAGTGAACAGCCCAACCATTCCAAGCTATGACAGACAGGTTCAGCAGGATGCTCTTCCTACGAGGATTTTGTCCCTCTTTCCAGAGGATAAGTCCTTGCTGTGTTTCCAGGGCTGTACCTGTTCCTGCTTAGATGGGAGCAGGAAATTGCAGCTGGGCCACAAGTGCCAACTCAGCAGAACCTGCTGGCAGAGCAAAGCCTGCCTGCCTCTCTCAGCCAGGGAGCTGGAGGCAGGTATGCAACTGCTTCTTGGCACTATCATGGTAATGCATGTTACATTTCTTGCGGTTTGGGCGTTGATTGCTTTTCGAACTACAGACTCCCTCATGAAAATCTCTAAAATGTGTATTTAATCACCCAGCAAAGGTTCCTCCAGAGCTGCTCTCATCTGCCAGGTAAATACATGCTGGGTGATTCAGCAGGTGTTCCTTAATGGATTAGGGATTACCTTTTACAGCTGCATTTAATACTCCTGCTTTTGAGGTTTCTTTACTCGTGTTGACCAGCTTCACTTTAAAATGAGTGTTTTGTATTTGCTTTGTATTTTTAAAAGTGGATGTTGTTACACTAGCAAGCAGAGTCAGAGAGTTTAGCCAAAAGCCCAGTCCTTGGCTACTCGTTTGGGAAACGCACTCTGAAATACGCTTGTGATATTGTTTTTCAGTAGCAAAGTCCCTGCAGTAGCTAATCTTTTAGGGTTAAATATTTTTGCCCCTGTGAATTTAAAATGCTACCAAAACTACCTAGCTGCAGGTGTTGTCTGATTGCCTACTGATTTATTTTGTGTTAATACTAACTGATTTTGATTTATCTCAGCACCAACATGTATCTTGCACCAAGATGTATATACTATCTGATCTTTTGGAGGAGAATAATATATCGTAACCTTGAAATGGGGTGTTCCAGGATTGTGCCTAGAGAAAATGCTTATAATAGGTTGCAAATCCCTGAAAGAGAAGTAGTAAACACTGACCCAACCATAATCCTAGGCAAGCAGTGCTGCTGTGTTAAATACACCCCTTCAAATGTGCTTTTTGGAAACTGCTGATTTTTGTATTCCGAAGCATGAATTAGTTGAAGCTGCAGGCAAACCCAGCTCTGGTGAAGACCACTGAAGAGCATTGGGAGAGATGGTTTCCTAGCTGTTCTCTAACAAGAATTTTCTCTCTTTTGGAGATCTGGTTTCCTAATTTTTGCCCACCTTTGTGTTATCACTGTAGATCACCACACGTGTTCTCCATTGGCCAGTCCAATGTCACCTCATTCTCTATCCTCCAACCCATCTTCGAGGGACTCCTCACCCAGCCGCGACTTCTCTCCTGCTATTGCAAACCTGAAACCACCAATCATCATCCATCGGGCTGGAAAGAAATACGGTTTCACTCTCCGTGCCATTCGCGTCTATATGGGTGACAGTGATATCTACACTGTGCATCACATGGTCTGGGTATGTCTCTGCTTTTCTAAAAAGAGTACCCTTGGGGCCAGAAATGCATTTAGCCAGGGTTGTGGGATTTAGCTTTATAAATTGTATTTTGCCACCCTGTTTTCTTTTTCCTTATTCGGACCCAAAGTTATCTTTTGGGGGTGGAAGAAACCCTTTAAAAATAAATAAATAAATTAATTAATAACAGCGCTTTGGGTTTTACCTGTAGCAGTTTTCAAGCCCATTACAGAACCACAGCAACCTCTCTTTCCTTCTTTCTTCCCTGTTACATGAATCCACCTTCCTTCACCTGTAGCACATACTTTAAAGCATGTTTCTGTGTACATTCCCTCTTTCTCTTTATTGGGGTTGTTGCATGAGGGCTAGTCATAGCTAATTTATTCAGACCTGTGTTAGCGATTGTAGCCTGCTTCTGATCGGTTCAGTCTACTGGGGTTTTCCAGGCAGTCACTTGGAATTGATTACAAGCCTTAAAGCATCACTGCTGCTACACTGATTGCCTAGGGATTTAGCTCATGGCTTAGTTGTGTGCTATGCTAAAAGGTCTGGTTTCCATGTCTGTATCTCTTCCTTCCCATTATTTCTGGTACTTGACCTCTGTGTTCCTTTTTTGTTAGCCTATATGACTTCTAGGAATGAACCATTCCCCAAAGCAGTGTTGTTTGAATTGCGTAGTTAGGTAGAACGGAGTCAGGGTGAAGTGGTTCATTCTTCTCCTTGTATCTCTGTGTTCATTAGACAATTTGGACTTCATATGTTTTGGTCATTATTTAGCCCTCATTCTTACCTAGAAAAATAATCTGAAGCTGCATTTCTCCCTTGCTCCTCTCTGCTTTCCTTGAAAAATGCTCAGACCAAGTCACTGATTTGTAGTCTTTTCTGGCTGGAGGGAGAGTTGCAGTATTCTCAAGCATATCTGTCTCCTCACTGTGAAGGAAGCTTATCTTTCTGAACAGTGAGGGGGAAAGGCAGTGTGTTCATGGGGGAGAAGATCTGATGTTGGATAGGTTAATAAAGGATGGAAAGTGGAAAAAGAAACTGTTTGGGATGAGGTGCAATAAAGGCACCCTAAACACATGGCACAGAGTCTTTAAAAGTCTGTTGGCTGCCTTGGGTTCCAGCATGTACATGGAAGGTTGCTGGATTTGGGATGGCAAAGAAATGGAAAAAGATTGAATGCTTTGTCTGGAAATCAAGAGTATCTGGTTAACATTCCAAAGTGCTGAAAATTTTTCGAAATGTGGTAAGCTTTTTGCTTTGGGAGGAGCTGGTCTCTTGATCAACTTAACCATCCTGGCCGGCTGCCTTGGACTAGCAGAAGACTGGCAGGATGCTGGAGGAGGAGTGGAAGAGCACAGGTTTTTGTGCTTGGCTGTGCCAGTCAGTGGTTTCTTTTGCCCTTCTTTCAAGCAGCTGATGCTGGCTGCAGTGAGAGATGAGATGGATGGGCTTTGAGTCTGATCTGGCCAGCGATCTTGTATATTCCTCTCCTCAAATTAGTAATCCCCTTCTCGTTGCCAGCACGTGGAGGAAGGTGGTCCAGCGAACGAAGCAGGTCTGCGTGAAGGGGATCTGATAACCCATGTCAACGGGGAGCCAGTCCATGGATTGGTCCACACAGAAGTGGTGGAGCTGATTCTGAAGGTAGGGACTCAGCAATGTTGTATTTTGGAAAATATGAGCTAGCTTGTTTAAAATGCCGTAGGTATTTAATTGACATTGTCTGAAACACAAGTATGTCCACAGCACCTGGCCCTTGTTTTGTGAAAACTCATTGCTGCAGCTTGATCCCTACATCTCCAAAATTTCTGCATGTAATTTAAGCTGAACTCAGATATTTTGTGTGAGAAATAAGGACCTGTCAGATACATTTTTATCAGCAGTAGAGACAAGGGTTAGTAAGATTTTAAGTATACCTTTCCTCAGACATCACTTTAAGAAACAAATACCTTAAAAATTTTCCAAATTACTTTTATTTTTTGCCTTTAGGCTCTGCTAATGTTATTAGCTCTTAATACTGCTTTCTCAAGGATTATTCCTAGTGATATTTAAAAGCAGCTTTGTAATGGTTGGTCTTAAAATTATCCAGTTAAATGACTTGCGTTTTGATACCTCCTCTGAGCTGAATCCATTTACGGAAATAAAAACCAAAGTTTTGGACTGTTCCAAGAGACAGAAATCTTTGGGACTGCAAATAGAGGAGCAATCGGGATTTTTTTTTTTTTTTGAAGGTGAGAGAGACAAGCCAAGCTCTGTCTTGCAGATTCATCGTGATAGATGCCCGATACTCTCACATCTGCCATCAGTCAGAGCACTGGGAATAGGATTGATGACAGAATCTCACTTTGTTCAAGTTTCCAAGTATTTCAAGTATTAAACTGAGGCAGTTGGGATCTCAATGGGAGACGTCAGATGCTGTGTTCTATCTGCTCTGGGAAGCTTCACCTACCAGCTGGGGTCTGAGCTAATAATTTATGAAAGTCTGAGTAAAGAGGGCACTCTCTCAGCAATTCCTTAATAAATGATAGGTGGAAATGCGAAGGGGGAAATGGAGTTTGACAAAGGATTACGAAATGGCAGGCAGTAATAAACTAGCAGCCTACCTGCCTAGCCTGCAGATCTGCTTCAAATAGCCACGTTTAAAGCCAATGTCTCTGTGTCTTGTTTCTGACAGAGTGGAAATAAAGTGTCCATCTCCACCACACCATTTGAGAACACATCCATCAAAGTTGGTCCAGCTCGAAAAGCCAGCTACAAATCCAAGATGGCTCGTAGGAACAAGAAGAGCAAAACTAAGGATGGTCAGGAAAGGTTTGTTTTGATGTTTCTCTGTGAAAAGTATATGGTAACCAAGATAATGTAAGAGACATCTTGTCAAATCAATTTGCAGATAATGTATATGAGCAGGTAAGTCCTTTAGTTCTTCTTTCTTTTTGTTTTCTTTTTCTCTTTAACTGTGCCATAAAATTGACTGAAATATGCCAATAAAGGTAAATAAATCATTTGGGCTTGTAAACAATTTTTGATGCTCTTCCACAGTAAGAAGAAGAGTTCTTTGTTGAGGAAGATCACTAAACAAGCATCACTACTTCACACCAGCCGGAGTTTATCTTCACTAAACCGCTCTCTGTCTTCTGGAGAAAGTGTGCCTGGCTCTCCAACTCACAACCTGTCTCCTCGGTCTCCAACACAGAGTTACAGATCCACTCCTGAGTCTGTACACTCAGGTAAAAAAAGAAACTAAACAAAGAACCCACAAAAATCCATACAAACAGAAAAAAACTTGGAAAAGATTGTTGCGTATTGATCAATTTTTAAAGTAAAATACACAGCAGCAGGTAGTAGGTCCATTTGTGAAGTAAAATGACAGCTGTGATGTCGATTACCTTAAGGATGGATGTATTCTCATTCATTGGTTCATTTAAAAATGAAAATCCATACGTCCTTTTAAGAATGCATTTCCTATACTGCAGCATCCTTTCACTATGCCGCAAATGCATATCGTAAGTTGCAATGTTTTTGTAGCAGTTTGACACATTTTCTGTATTAGTTCAGAGAAAAGGAATCAAAACTGTGGCAAAGTAATATTTGAAAATTGAATCAGCTGATGAAATAGATTCACATCTTGAGAATAGCATTGAAACACATGGGTTATCTGCTTGGAGGCTTTTTCAGAAAAAAACGTTCTGATAGCAGTGTGTTTCTTACTATATTCTGGTGTTGTGTGACAACAATGTGAATTTTCCACCAGAAGCCATGCAATATTACCTTGTAATATTACTGCAGTGCTTTGTGGTAACATGGCATTTTGTCTTGACTTCGCATGTCTTATTTTCAATAACTTGTTTTAATGGGCAAATATATATTAATCCTCTTAGTCTTTTTATATTTTTTTTTCTCTTTTAAGTTGGCGGCAATTCTTCCCAGAGCAGCTCTCCCAGTTCCAGTGTTCCCAATTCTCCAGCCAGCTCTGGACACATTAGACCCAGCTCTCTGCATGGACTAGCACCAAAGCTTCAAAGGCAGTACAGATCTCCAAGGCGTAAATCTGCCGGAAACATCCCTCTGTCACCACTAGCTCACACTCCGTCACCAACCCCACAGTCCACATCACCACAGCGCTCCCCATCTCCTTTACCAGGACACTCAGTGGGCAGCTCCAGTATTATTCAGTCTTTTCCAGTAAAACTACACTCCTCTCCACCGCTGGTGAGACAAATTTCTCGCCCAAAAAGTGCTGAGCCCCCTAGGTCTCCTTTGCTAAAGAGAGTGCAGTCAGCTGAGAAACTGGCCGCCTCCCTGTCCTCTTCTGAGAAGAAGCTGGCTTCCTCACGTAAGCATAGCTTGGATATCTCTCACTCTGAATTCAAGAAGGAGATGCTACAGAGGGATCCTAGTCTCCAGAGCTTACAAGAATCTGCAAATGAAACAACAGGTGGCAAACTTGGGCTAGCGGAAAAAGGGATGTTGCAGAAGCCTGGTTCACGGAAGTTGGGTGCTATCCGACAGGACAGGGTGGAGAGGAGGGAGTCTCTGCAAAAGCAAGAGGCCATCAGAGAAGTCGATTCTTCTGAAGATGAAACGGATGATGGGTCAGAAGATAGTCAGGATGGAAGAAGGCTAGACAAGCCCCGTGACAATGGAGACCAAGGTTCAGATTCTTTTAATGAGGATAATAAGTTTTCATCTAAATTGGAAAGCAAGGATAGTATTGAAGATGATGCCTTTCTACCTGAAGATCCAAAAGGTACAGAAGATTCGCAGAAGGGAAATAATCAACAAGCCAAGCCTGTTTCAGGGCCACTGCAAATCGGTGTGCACCCTTCCCCATCAGAGGTCCTCCCAAGAACTTCTCCAGAAAAATTAGCTAATTCAGAAGAGCCATTCCTAAGATCAGAAACAACTGCAAAGGATCATAAATTACCAGAAAACAAAACTTTTGAGTGTTTTGGTCCAAAAGACAAGTCTTCTGAAGCAATCAAAGACCTAGGGAGAACTACAAGTCTTCAAAAACCAATAGATTGTGCAGACCATATACAGTGCCCATCTATCAAACTCCTGGAACTTGAAGAAGGTGACTCTTCAGTGGCCTCATGTGGTAAGCTTGACCTGAAAGACCCTCTGCTAAAAGAAAGCAGTCAGAAAAAACAGGATTCCAAACCTCTCTTGGCACTTTCTTCGTGGTGCACGACAAGCATGAGCACTCCTCTCTCGGTAAGCCCCGTGGATCGCAGCGAGAGGGATCACAAGGAGACGCTTCAGCCTGCAGAACAGCACAGCACCTCATTTCTGTCTCCTGGAAGTGCAAGTGAAATGTCCCAAAAAAGTCCTAGTACTGAAAAGCACCTCAGCGTGCCCCAGGCTGAGGGTGCTTCAACTGCCAGCAAAATGAGCCCAGCAGGTCCTGTATCCTCCACGCTCCTCGTACCTGGCGCTATCGAAAGAGCTCTCTCAGTGTCTCAGTTAGTGCCGCTAGCTCAGAGCGTGTTAGGCCCTCTGAAGCTCAGTATGTGCGGTTCCGGAGAGGTGGAAAAGAGAAAGGATTTCCCCCATTTGGGTACCTCCTGTAAAGAAGAGAGAGATTTGAAACAAAAAAGGCAGGAAACTTCACAAGCAGGAGCGTGTCAAGAGAAAGCCAAACTATGTAGCACAGACGCCCTGACCACAAGGAGCGGATCCTGCACAGAGTCGTTAAACTCGGCAAAGCCCTGGGAGGTGACGTGTCCCGTAGTGGCAAAAAAGGAGGCAGCTTTTTGCAGTGCTAAAGCATCTGAAGTGCTGGGGGGTAGCTGCAAAATCACTCCATCGAAAGAGCTGTCTCATGCTCTTGGACAAGCAGCTCTGAGAGTCTCTCCCCTGCCAGATGGCAGCACGAGGCCCTGTAAAGAAGGGACTCTCATGCAAGCAAAAAGCAAAGAGGTTGGAAATCAGTTAAAAATACAAGACTTTCCCCTGTCACATGATGGTGCTGTAAAGAAAACATAGCAGCATCCCTGGTACATGTGGACTGGAGCATTCTACATCCAAAATAGAGACTGCATGTTTGAATTTTGTAATATACACTAATATAAAATAGAACTTGTGTACATCTATTTTTGGGAGGGTTTTTTTCATACTGTTTTTTGTGTTTTTTCATCCTTGCTATTCTATTTTTGTACACAGTAATGCTTGCTGTTTGAGGTGTCTTTAGAACAGGGTATCTTTAAAGCAGGGCTTAAAAAGCAGTTTGTTGATTTTATTTTTTTTTTTCCCCTTCCAGACCTTTTATTTTGCCTGAGTTTAGGGCCTGTTGTGCTCTTCCCTCTAATCCTGCCTTTACTTGAGATCCCAAAAATTCTGAGTACAAAAAAGGCAGCTTACTTTTAAATTTCTGCTTTTCAACCTTCTCTTTGAAATGCCATTGAAATTCACAAATTTCAAGTTTTTTCTTTGAATTTACAATCTGATGTCCTTAAACGGGAGAAGAAACTGCTCTCTTGTCTGCAAGTTATCCTGAAACTACAAAGCCTCTTTAGTGCAAGTAAACCCTCTTTGTCACCATGTGTGTTCACAGTCCTGCACGTGTCCTTAGAGGATACAGAGGCAAGGGACTTGGCTGAGGGGTCGGACAGAGAGAGATCCCTGTCTTCACTTTAAACCAAGTAAAAGTATTTTTCAATGGAATTACCAGAAAGAAAAATCTCCAATCCGTAAGCTGTTTTTTTTGGGACTGTTTTTACTTATCCTTTATGGGACAATGGCAACTTTTCCCTCTGTTTTCAAAATTTTAGTGGTATATTATCATCCTTTCTCTGGCTTCATTTTATAACTTGCCCTGCCTCAGAATAAATGACCCCAGGGAAGGGGTGCCTTGTAGGCTGATTTTAAAGTAGAGAAATTTGTAGTTGCGTGTTCTCCACTATGTCTCGGGCAGTTATCTCAATGATAAATGACCTTTGGAGACTTCCTTCTCTCGGTGAGTCTAAACAGGTAGGGATTTTAAGGTGTTCCTTAACATTTCTGAATTGGGGCTTGGGAAACTTGCTGAGTTTTCTGAATCTGCCCGTTTTAAAAACAAAAAAACCCATGAAGAGTTCTGACTCCTTGAGTTCTGTGGACAAGCTGCAAGCAGACTTCAAGACACGTGATATTTTAAGATTTCAGCTTTGATAGCTAGATCATTTCCACTGCTGAGGTCACTTTCCATTTAAAAATTACTCTTTGCTCTTAGGTTTAGACATTGCCTTGCTTTAAGTGTGACCGACTCTGGATAACAGTGCTCTTTGCTGAGGATTAGATCAATAATAATACACCAATAAATGTGTCGAGTGGTGATACCTGTAGCACTGTAAGCCATTTCTTCTTCCATTTAAAGGTTCCTCTCAATGAACACTCCCGTCATTTGTCCCAGATTGTGCTCAGCTTTTATTCTGGTCTTGTCTGAGTGTATCTCCCTGCGGATCACCCGCAAGGTCTAGTCTCCTGCTCACCGGCTTACTCTGTTAGAAGCAGAATGACTGTGCAACAGTATTTCAAGCTAAAACCTGCCTCTGTTGGTCTGATTTCGTTATACTGCTGCTTTCTTAATTGTCTTGGCTTTTTCTGAACTTGAAGTTTTGATTTGCTTCCCCTAAATGCAAATGTGTTTTTATATAGGAATATATTTTCTCCATCTCTTTCAACTTGAGTTCAGCTCAATCCATAAATCACAAACATCTCTGGAATCTCACCCTGCTTCTGTCTGTATAACCATTCTTTCCCCCCATTGCATACTTGATTTTGGCTGCTTGGATTTAATTTCTGGACCAAGTCTTGGGTTGGTTTGAGCTTTTTTTTGTTAACATGTTTAAATGAGTGTTTACTCCGTGTGTCTGTGTGAACATGTATGGTGTTGTTAATACACTAACCAAAGCTCCCAGATAACACGTTAATAAATCTTGCTGTGACGGTATTGAGAGCAGAGCCTGCTGTGCTGTCTCCTTGCTCTTTTTCCTGGAATTCATAGGCTACTCACATACATTCGGTTTGCAATTATAAACGGCAATATTTCCACTGCCGTGTCAGGGTCCTGGGCATCTCCAGCCTCTCAAAGCACTCTTGCTGATGAGCATCATTCTGTGCTGATTTGGAGCAATAGCAAGTAAGGAACTGACTTGGCAGGATCTGGTATTTACCTGGCTGTTTTTCTCCCTGATGGGTTGATCTACAAAAAAATTGCTGAGAAACAAGGTCTGACTGGCAGTACAGTGTATGATAAAATGGGCAGGAATAGTGAAAATTTGATTTAGCATCCTGAGTCTGTGGTAATTACAAAGACAAGCCTCAAGCTTATCTCCTGAGAGCGCCTAACCTTGATGAGATGGAAGTCTGTATCAATTAAGTAGTGAGCCCAGAGTCGTGCGAGAACGTGGTCTGACCTGGCTGCTCCCTGGGTGGGAGGTCCCTGTTTCCTTCTCCTTGTGGTGACACAGCTGCTTCTATGGGTGCGCTCCTGGGGCATCCACGAAGGGCTCTGCGTTTAAAAAACCTAAGGGGAAAACCAACCACTGCTCTTCAGAGAGAGGCTGGCTAACCTGGCTCATCCTGGGCAGCGTGGGATGGGAGCCTCTGGAGGTACCAGCTGTATTAGCTGCTGACTCCCTCCCGTTGCAGCTGGTGGTTCCAGCGCTGAATTGCAGAGTTGTCTTTTCTTACGCCTAAAGAGAGGAGTGAAAAAACTTGCTATGTCACAGCTTTTGCTGCTTTTGCCTGAAATGGCCAAAGAGGTGAGGTATGTGTTTCGTTGCCTCTTTTGTAGCTGCGGTACAGAAAGTGATCAGTGCAATTTAAAAAAAACGTTGGGTTTTCTGAAAGCCAAAGCCAAACAGCGTTACCAGGAAAGCATCCTAGTGCTTCCCTGTATCCCCTGCTCTTGGTTAGTCCTGCAGTCTCCCTCAGTGTGCCAGGTGCCCCATCGTCCCAGTTCCACCTTCTGTCAAATTTGTATGGTGCACCTTAGCAAAAAGTTTGGGCAAAAGACGACTTCTATAAAATTTTCATAATAAACCAGGTAGATACACCAAGACATATTCCTTGCTCTGCTAAGAATTGCTTAAATACTGTCTCAAATAAGCTTGCAAAATGTGTCGGGGGAGGAATGAGAAGTTGGAAGAGCTGTGTGTGAAGAGCAAGAGCGTGTTCCCCAGTGCAGGATCGGACCCACGGTACCCAAGGGAAGCACTCAGCAAGCCAAGAACTTGGCCTCCGTAGGTAACCTGGAGTCAGGCAGGCGGGAGGTAGAAGTTGCGTGCGTGTGGTGTGTGTTTGGTGAATGAGGTGTGCATACAACCATCGAGATGCGCTGCTTTCCTGCTTCCTTTCCCTGTTTCCTTCCGTCGGCTTGGATGTGTCTCCCGCTCCTCATCCGTGTTGGGATGATGGCATCAAAGTTGGTCCCAGCCTCTGCAGCCTCTCTCTGCTCCTGCATCCAGCCGGCGCATTCCTGCCCCGTGCCTCATTTCAGTGTTGTTTTTCCCTTTGTCTCTTACTGTTGCAAACTAAGAGAAATGGATGATATTTATTGTAAATATTAGACTTTAGCATTGTAACGGCCACTCCTGGGTCTGAATGTCAGAGGCCTTTGGCTGCTAATATACTAAAGAGCGCTTGCTGGGGAAGGGGTAGGAGTGACCAGTGGCTTTGGTTGGCACACTTGCATTAAGGTGTGATTTGGAGTATTTTAATTCTTGTTTTTCTTCCGAAGAGGGGAGGATAAAGTCTTTCTCTGGTTTTCTCTTACTGGATGTGAAGGATAATTCTGTACTTCTAGTAGAAGATTTGACAGAAGTGTGTGTTTACGTTGTGTTCAATAACCATATCCAGGTGGCTGTGAGAGCACCTCCTGAGCTGGGCTCTGCCAAGCTGTGTCACTCAGCACTTAGCTAGATAAGAGAAAGTGTGGATTTCTGTGTTTTTAGAAACTTGAACAATTGCCACATAATAGCGGTGCAATAATTTTTATTCATCTTGTACCTGCATGTCGATGTTCAAATCCTCCTCCAAAATAAATACCTTTTTTTTTTTTTTTTTTTTTACATAAATTCAAACTCGTGTATGTTTCTTGTTTGGTCTCCCCTTGCTCTCCTGCAGCACTGGGGGTGGCTGTGCGTCAGCCACCAGCGGCTTGGCGGGGCAGAAAGTAGCCTGCAGAGTGGGCGTTGGAGGTATTGGGGTAAATCTGGGAGGCTGCTTGGGATTTTCTGCTCCTCGGGGCAGACATGTGGGTAAGCCAAAGCTTTGCACTCTGAAACTCAAGCCGAGAATTTACCATCCTCCACTGAGAGTCCCTTAAGTATATAGTGTCCTGTGTCCCTGCTAATGCAGGGTCCTAACGGTCAGTCCTTACTACAGGGGTAGAAACATACAGGACACGAAACTTAGCCGAGCAGCAGAAGAAAACAGCAAGACAAGGAGAGGACGCGGCTGGCCACAACTGAGCCCAATAGCTGTCGGGTGTTTGAATCGCCGGCACGAACACCCTAAGGGCAGCGGCTGCCAGCGGCACCGGTACGGCTTTGGCTTGGATTAGCCAAACGGCACGAGGCAGCAGGAGCTACGTAGCCCCCATGTGCACCCCGTTATTTAGGCTGTCTTAATAACATACCACACAAAACCTTTCCTAGAAGCAGCCCTTTGCTTTTAATATTTACAGGTGTGCACCCTCCACGTGAAAAAACCTTCGAAGGCTTATTCCTGTCCTTGGAAATAAAGAGCTGGGGAGACACTCGTGTCTGGGGGATTGGACTCAGCCTTGTTCGCTGCTGCCAAGGATGCTCAAAATATCCCATGTCTCTGTGCTCCATAGAAGCTGCCGAGCAGAAATCGGGGGCGAAGCACAACTCCATCCATGGGAGATTTGCAGTGCCTCTGCCGGCAGCCTCTCGCCGCACCGCTGTTCGTCATTGCTGACGTCTGTTCATAAAGTGGTACTCCTGCCCACGCGGGGAGGGACGGCACGGCTCAAAGGGATGGGAGGCACAGAGCGCGCAGCGGGAGGATGCTGCTACATCTCCCGTAGCGTTGAACAAAATGGCCTTTCTCTGGCACGGCAAGGCTGGCAGCTCCTGCAGCCGCTGTTGGCACTGTGCAGGCACCTGGCGCAGAGCAAGGGCTGGCCGTGCCCCGTGGCCTGAGTCCAGAGCACCACACTCCATCGACACGGGGGGCCGGGAGCATCGCTCTGGTCCTGCACTTTGGGGCCGAGCACAGATGTGGCAACAAGAGCTTTTCAAATTACATCTTCCTGGGAACATCCTGTTTCTCTCCTTTTTTAAGACTTACTCGATAGGGTTTAATTAGGGTTAAGTTTAAAGTCTGCAGCCCTCCTGTAGAGGCTCCCCCTGTCAGAAATAAATTGCTCTTAGTCCACAGCAGTTTATTCTCCCAGAGGATTAAGCCGCAACAAATAAGGGCTATTTTGCTCCTGAATGACAGCATGCACATGGGCAGCTCTTCGTGCTTCGGCGCCAGCTCGCTGATGCTGACACTGGGATTTGACTCCTTCCCCCAGGATCAGAGGGTTCGAGCAAGACCCTGAGCAAACTCCTGCTGCTGGCAGCCAGGCTGCCTGTAGCTTACCAAGAGTTTCAAAGATGGACATTGGGGGAAAGATGAAACAATCGGCACGGGTGCTCAGCTTCCCACTGTTCACAGTCTGCCCGAATGGAAACTGCAGCTGGAACTGCTGTCGCATGCACCAAACGACGATCGTGACCCTTATAGAAACGTGGCACCTGCGGCTGCAGTGCTTGCTGTGCCCTGCGAGCAGGGCGGGGCGCAGGGCTTGTCACCTCTGCAAGCCTTTGCCCCCCTTTTTGGGGGCCTAGTAATAATAATAAATGGTGTGTGCTGCAGAAGGGCTGAGTGAACTGGTGAGTGGGGGGGCTGCCCTTGCCGGGGGGAAAGCGTGACACCACGGGAGATTTTGCAGCATCCTTCAGTCCTGCAGCGTGTGGGGCAGGTGGTTTGGGTCGGGCTGAGCAAGGGGCATGTCCCCCAGGCTGGGAGGGTTTGTGCTATCCTGGTGAATGGTGAGATGCTCCTGTGAGCTTATGGCTCTGACTTCACATGGGTTTAGGTGAGACCAGACGGGCCCAGGCTGTTTCCCAGCAGCCGTGCTGCCAGAAGAGTGATAAGTGCAAGTTCAGATCCCAGCCCAGGCACTGGGTGCAGCTAAGAGGGGAATCGGGTTGCAAAGTGCTGATTCCAGCTTGGTTTGGAGAGAGGCTGGACCTGGAAAGCTGTTACTGGACAGGTGATGCCCAATAACATCTGTCAGCATTGCGAGAGGATGAGTTTATTCTGCCTTTATGTGTGTTAAAAAAACTCAAAACCAATAGGTTTTGCTTCAGATTGGGGCTTTACTGGCAGAACCAAGGCTCTCCCAGGACGTTGCTCCTCTGTCCCTTCCTGGGGACTTTTCTCCTCTGGCCTTCCCTGGCATGGTGGGGTTGGTGGCTGCCCATGTCCTGCAGCCGTGGGGCTGTCCCAACCCCCGCGCAGCCACCGCCTGGACCTCTGGCTCTGCCCCTGACAGCAGCAGCAGCCCCAGACCCTGCAAACTGATTTGCCCCCAGTGCTGAGAGGCAGCAGCAGCCCAAGAGGGGACACGCTCCAGGGTGGCACTGTAGCCACCGGTGGGTGCAGGGTGCAAGTGGCGGGGTGCTGCCAGCTGCCCCCTGAGGAATGGCACAACAAGGGCCAGGAGCAGAAAGAGGCTTTGGGGATCTGCACCTCGGCTGACTCTGCAGACAGGAGGCTTCTGCAGTGAGGGTTGAGGCAGGGCAGCTGGACCAAACCACAGCTACGTGACACAGAGCCCCTGCCCAAACCCCGTGGGCCCAAGGGGGAGCCGGTGGGGATAGCGGTGCGAGCGTGAGGCTGGCATGTGGCAGTGTCCCTGGCAGCTGGTGGCTTATGGTCCCTCCGACGCAGTGGGGAACAGGGCCAGGTCAGCCTTGCCTGCGGGTGCTTTTGCCTGGAATTTGTCCCAGGGCTGTCACATGCATCACCCTGGATTTGCTGGGACATGTTCAGCTCACCCGGGTTAAAAGTCACCCTAAAACCCATCACCTCCCTCCCCTCTGGAGACCCCCGGAGCAGGGACATGGTGCTAATTGCTGAGGGTATTTACCGTGGCAGACTGCTCCCCCATCCCCCCATCCCTCCTGCTGCCAGTCCTTGGGGACACAAGGATCCCTGTTTGCAGGATGGCCCATCTGGGGCTTCTAACTGGGAAAGCCTGGTTGCACGGGGCAAAGCAAGAGGTTTCAGTGCAGCAGAGGGATGCTGCAAGCGCCGGGGGTCATGTCCAGCAAGGCACAGCAAGAAATGGGACTTGAGAGGGACCTGAGGCATCATGTGCCATCACCCCAAATGCCACCATCTGTGCTCAGTGTAGAGCCGGGATGTGCACCGAGTGGGAGGCGGGGCTGAGCCTGGGGTGAGGTGCAGATGTTGGTGGCCCTGTGGAGCTTAACCCTTCACATCTGGCTCTGCCCTGCTTAGCCTTGTGTCCCATGTCCACCCCCTCCCCAGCCCTCAAGGCTGGCCCACAGCCACCCCTCTCTCCTGCCTCCATCACGTGCCAGTGGGCTTTATATTTTAAACGCTGATTAGGGCTGACCTCATATTTCAGAGCTTACTTCATAGTCACTAATGAGGGATTAGGAATGTTAAGCTAATTAGTAATCAGCAAACGGGGGCTCAGTCAGTCTTCTCAGCCTGACATGCTGTCAATGAACTAGTTATTTGACGATTATAGTAAACCTGCTCAAACAGGCTGGCTAATTCTGCTGGGCAGCAGGGAACCGGGGCAAGTCATGGCCGAGGCAATAGGAGCCCATGGCCCTGGCTGCTCCCCCCAGGCTCAAGGGTGCAGGGCACTTGCTCCTGCAGTAAAAGGATTTAAATTTTTAAAAAAAAGTTGTGAGGTTTTTTTTCCCCAGCTGAAATTTGTTGAGCGATAGTCTGACCTGCCCAGCCTTGCTGCTCTGGGAGAGGCTTTACTTGATGGGCCACCCCTGGACGCTGCTCGGCTCCGCGGCGGCTGGGAACCTCGTGGCAGTGTCATGGCTTGGAGCTGGTGACGAGACTTAGGGATGTGGGAACATATTAGTCCCTGTGCTTGGCTCATGGCAGGGGCTGTGGCTGCATTTTGGGGTACTGCCCCATAACAGAACCACCCCCAGCTTTATCCAGGGCTGACCGGGGCAGGGGTGGGACTGGGATCTGATGGAAATTGCGCTGGCATGAGTGCCAGCATCAGCCCACACAGCAGCCCTTCAGAGGGCAAGGGAGACTCTCACTCGCCAGCACCTCTTCATTTTGTGTTTGCCAAACCTTCCCCAAAAATACCCTCCTGCAAAAGTGCTCCTGGGTGCAACCTCCCTGCTGCTGGGAAGCTCCTCCTGGGCCAGCTGGAGCAGCTTGGTTTTCGCCTGGATTTCAGCTCCCTGGGTCATTAATTATACTGTTGTTATGATTTACTCCCCCACCCCACCCTCTGATCCAGCAGGGAGGCATGGCAGCCAGGCAGCACAGGGAGGGGTGGGGGTGGAAAGCTTAGCAGCGACCTGACCAATAATTCACACTGGAAAAGAAAAAAAAAAAACCCCAAACAAACAAAAAACAAAACAAACCCAAAAAACTGCAACACCAGAACCAAAACTAACCCCCAAAAAACCCCACCAAAACAGAACAAAAAACTTCCAGAAAAAATAAAATCTCAGAGTCCTTGTGGGAACGTAGCAAAGGGCAAAATGAATGGGACTAACCGGCTGGTCTGGCCCAGGAGGGCACAAGGGCTGGAGGGGGGTGTTGGGCTCTGCCCCAGCTGCTGTTTCTCAGGGGGCTCAGCGTGTTTGGGGGACATGCCGTACTGAGGGGCAGCAGGGGGACGAGGGAAGGGATGGGGACCGGTGGCATTGCTGCCAGGCCGGTGCCACCACAGAGGGACTCTGAGGGATGGGGGAGCTGCCTCTGCCCTGCACAAAGTGGGCCATTTTTCAACCATGGATGGGGGTCAGTGTTGTGGCAAATGCTCGTGGATGGATCCGGGACAGGGACTGGGCAGGGATGCTCCTATTGCTCCCTGAAACCTGTTTTCCTGCCTTTCTGGGAAAGAAAAAGCTTCCTCCTCCTCTGCTGCCAGTGGGGACAGAGGTTTCCTTCCCACAGGGGCTCAGCGCCAGCCAGAGCATGAGGCTGCGGTCCCCCACTGCCCCTCCAGCCCTCGATGGGGAGCACCAGCCAGGCGTGGATCCGTCCTGTCCCACAGCCATGCCCTCCCCCATGTGCCACTGGGGCTTGGCAGCCTGGAAACTAAAAATAAGTGAAATGCAGGGGATAACCAGGTACCTAAATATATCCCTTCTTTAATTAGCACCATCTGACTGCCTCGCAGTCACGTCTGTCTGCCCACTAATCCCACTAAGCTGCGCCCACGTCGGAGGGCTGCCCCGAGCAGCCTCCCCGAGCTCCAGCCGCGGGAGCAGCCTCGCCGCCAGCCAGCTTATCCCCACTGGCCCTAACCAGAGCCTTGGTTGATGGCAGGCTGCTGGGCTTGGCCCGGCGTGGGAGGCTGCATGACGTGGGGGTTAAATCAGTGTGGACTAGGTAACCGGTAGCAAGGAACATCGGACCTCCTGGTCTTGAGATGTTCAAGATGGGGGACAGGGTGCTGCATGCCAGGGGTGGTGATGCCCCAGGACAGGAGCACCTACGAGCTGCTACATTTTCCTTGCAATTTGTCCCTCCTCCCCTTCCCCTCTCTGGTCTGAAATACTCGTGGTTTCCTCAGGCTGGGGCTGGCTGGGAACCTCTCTGGCAGTGGGATGCTCTCCCATGCTGCTGCCTGGGGAGTTCTTACGTGCAGGGCTGTCATTGAGCTCGATGGGGTCAGGCTGGAAGTGCATCCTTCTCCCCCCATATCTCACCCAGGAGCATCCCTGGCTCTCCCTGGTGCTCACCTGGGGCAGTGGGTCAGGCGCTATTTAATCCATCGCAGCATCATCGGGCTCTGTAGTTCCTCAATGGGGCAATTGGGTGAAAGCCTGAGTTGCACCATGGCTCTAGCTGCTGGTTTCAGCATCCTCTTGCATTTCTAATACATACATCTATATTTTTCAGTTTTGCCCCATTGCAAGAGCACTGGGTGCCAGCAGGGAGGGCTACAGGGGAGGACAGACTAAACCCATGGACCTGGTGGCTGCAAAGCCCTCTCTGGTTGGCAGCCAGCTCTCTCCCTTTACTAAAAGGCCAGATTCCCTCCCCAAGCTGGCTCCTGGGAGGCTCTGCAGACAGCGCAGTGTGGGGGCAGCATCCCAGAGGGGTTTTCCTTGGGATCCTTCCAAGTGTGCAACCAAGCTGCCCCTGCGCCTGTCAGCGAGGCCACAGGTCTCACTGGGCTGGGAATAAGCCTGAACTTTGCTCTGACAACCTCCATTAATCCTGGAGGGGAAGGTTTCTGGGAAAGGTGCTACCCTCCCAGGTCACCAGCAGCAGAGGGTTACGTTCCCAGTTAAATGAGCCCGGCTCACTGCCTTTAATCTCCCAGCCTGAGCCGAGTCCCTGGGACTGAGCCAGGTGCTAACCCTCTAAGCTTGCTCTTTTCTGCAGCATCCGTCTCCCTGCTGGTCTCCTGAGCTCGTGACCGCTGTGGGGCCAGATCCTGACACTTCAGGCACAACCCAGGGGGTCTGCACATCTTCTCCTGCACCCTACCTCAGCTTCCCCTTGGTTGTGCACTCCCAGTGGGGTGCCATGCCCCGGACCTCCCCTGCTGATGCGGGATGCTCCCCTGGGGCTGCTGGAATAGCTGGAGAAGGGAGCCATGATGGGCAGGTGGCAGAGCCCCACATCTGCTGCAGATGTTTGCCTGGGCTCTTGCTGGGACACACAGCACCCTGGAGCATCATCCTGGTGTTCAGCCTATGGGGAGGGGCTCAGTCGCCCTCGGCAGTGCTGGGCTGAGACCGGATGGCACAGCCTTGGCTGTGTGGCTCTGCAGGAACCGCTTCACTGTGCGGGAAGTTTTCCAGCCAGAATATAAAATTTCATGTGGTCCTTTCCGCTGCTTTCCCACCATGGGAAAACACTGCGTGGTTAAAAATTGTGTTGGTCAGATTTTCCTGGGGAGTGGAAGCACCAAAATGAACCCACAGGGATGCTACTGGCTGCAAATGCCCAGCTTTTGGGGAGCCAGGTGCCGTGGCTGGCCCTCATTCCAGCTCTTGGTGCCACCTGCCTAACTGGGCACCAGTGTCTGCCCCTGCTCAGACGCCTTTTGCTTGAAGAGCAGCAGCACCCAGGGCTGTTACGCTGCCCTTCAGCCTCTGCTGCTTCCTCCCATGGTTTTGGGCCCAGCTCGTGGGTGGCAGCTGCCAAAAGCATTGTGCTGATCCCAGTGTCTCCCTGAAGTGCCTGGGGTGGCTTTGGGGAAGAGCTGCCTCAGCCCCAGCCCTTCCCAGTTACTGATGGGGGAGAGAAGGAAGGAGAGAGGCGGCTCTGCAGGGAGGGGGGCAGGGGGATGGAGTGGCGCCTTGAGCTCAGCCTTTGCTTCCAACAGGGGAGGGGAAGAGAGGGATCCAGGGCCCTGAAAAGATGGATGTTGCAGGAATTCATGAATAAAAATTGCAGGAGTGGCATTCCTGGGGGGGAGGCGGCTTCCAGGGCTTGCCATCCGTGTGCAGCTTTGTCCTAGTGCGAGCCTAAAGCTGAGTTGCTGCCGGGGCTTCATCTCTTGCTCCTGCATTGCCCAACCCTGCTCCCCCCCAGCTCTGGTACTGGGGCAGCACCTTTCCCTGCCCCTTGGATGCGATTTTTCAGGGACACCTGAAGCGGAACCTCACTGGGGCCGGCGCTCCCCAGCCCTGACTTGTGCTCACCTCGCTGCTGGCTCTGCTGAGGATGTTTGAACAGTTTCAGTCAGTCCCCAAGAAAAACAGACCGGAGCAGAGCACAGGCACCTTCTGCAAACAGGGCAGCATTAAAAGCCCATTTCCTCTCCATCCCCATCCTCTCATTCCCCAGCGGCCACGTCCGCTTTTGGAGTTGAAAAGGAGAAGATAAAATGTGCTTTTAACGGTTTCCAGACCCAGGTTTGCTGCTGTGCCACCCCAGGCTGCTTCCCTGCTGTCGTGGTTTAACCCCAGCCAGCTACCAAGCCCCACACAGCCGCTCACTCACTCCCCCATGGTGGGATGGGGGAGAGAATTGGAAGAGTAAAAAGGACAGAACTTGTGGGTAGAGGTAAAGGCAGTTTAATAGGCAAAGCAAAAGCCACGCAAACAAATAGAGCAAAACAAGGCATTCATTCACTCCTTCCCATGGGCAGGCAGGTGTTCAGCCATCCCCAGGAGAGCAGGGCTCCATCACACGTAATGGTTACTTGGGAAGACAAACGCCATCACTCCGAACATGCCCCCTTCCTTCTTCTTCCCCCAGCTTTATATGCTGAGCACGACGTCACACGGTGTGGGATATCCCTTGGGTCAGTTGGGGGCAGCTGTCCCAGCCATGTCCCCTCCCAGCTTCTTGTGCACCCCCAGCCACTCGCTGGTGGGGTGGGGTGAGAGGCAGAAAAGGCCTTGACTCTGTGTAAGCCCGGCTCAGCAGTAACCGAAACATCCCTGTATCAACACTGTTTCCAGCACAAATCCAAAACACAGCCCCATACTAGGTACTGTGAAGAAAATTAACTCTACCCCAGACAAAATCAGGACACCTGCTCAGCTGCTCACCAGCGATTTTAAAAGCAAATGGCCTCCTCTTGCCTCCCTCTTGCCCTCACTCATCATTATAGAAGTTGATGTGGATGCTGGAGCCAGCTCATTAATTCTGGGGCTGTTATTAAATTGGGTGCTCCTTAACCCTGCTGGTGCCACTGAGCTTGCCCGTGGGAATGCATGTTCCCATGGCAGCAGGGGACGCTCGTCTTAGGCAGGGGGACCACGCTGCTCCCCAGCGCTGACCACTTCCCCTATTTCTCTTAAAAAGACGAAGGTATTAAGAGGATGAGGAGGGGAGCAGGACCCCCTTGCGCCCTCCTCATGCTCCCCCAGCCCCTGCATTTCAATGCGTCAATGAGGTGAGATGTGCTGCTGGACCTTATACTAACAAAGGTCTGGTTGAGGATGTGAGGGTTGGGGGTAGCCTTGGCTGTTGTGACCATGAGATGGTGGAGTTCAGGATCCTGCATACTAGAAGGAGGATGACAAGTAGGACTACAACCTTGGTCTTCAGGAGAGCTACCTTTGGCCTCATCAAAGACCTGCTAGGAGGCATCCCATGGGCTAGGGCTCTGGAAGGCAGGGGGTCCAAGAGGGCTGGACAGTATTCAAGGACCACTTCCTCCAAGATCAGTGCATCCCTGTGAGGAAGAAGTCAAGCAAAGGAGCCATGAGACCCGCAAAGGTGAGCAAAGAGCTTCTAGAAAAGCACAAATGGAAGAAGGAGGTTTGCAGTATGTGGAAAAGGGACTGGCCACTTGGGAGGAATATAGGAATGTTGTCAGGGTGTGCAGAGATGTGATGAGGAAGGCCAAGGCCCACTCGGACTAAATCTGGAAAGGCACGTCAAAGATAACAAGAAGGGCTCCTTCAAATACATCAGCAGTAAAAGACTGGGGAAACTGTGGGCCGGCTGCTGAACGAGGTGGATGCCCTGGTGACGCAGGATGCAGAGAAGGCAGAGTTACTGAACGCCTTCTTTGCCTCAGTCTTTACTGCTAAGGCTGGCCCTCAGGCATCCCAGCCCCCAGAGGTGCAAGAAAGTCTGGAGAAAGGAAGACTTCCCCTTGGTTAAGGAGGATTGGGTTAGAAATCATTTAGGCTAACTGGATCTTCACAAATCCATGGCCCTGATGGGATGCACCCATGAGTGCTGAGGGAGCTGGCAGATGCTGTTACTAACCCACTCTCCGTCATCTTTGAAAGGTCATGGAGGACAGGAGAGGTGCCCGAGGACTGGAGGGAAGCCAATGTCACTCCAATCTTCAAAAAGGGCAAGAAGGAGGACCTGGGGAACTGTAGGCCAGTCAGCCTCACCTCCATTCCTGGAAAGGTGATGGAGCAGTTCATCGTGGAGGTCATCTCCAGGCATGTAGAGGACAAGAAGGTTATCAGAAACAGTCAACATAGACTCACCAAGGGAAGATCATGCTTGGCCAACCTGATAGCCTTCTATGATGGCATGACTGGCTGGGTCGATGAAGGGAGAGCAGTGGATGTTGGTTACCTCCACTTCAGAAGGCTTTTGACACTGTCTCCCATAACATCCTCACAGGCAAGCTAAGGAAGTGTGGGTTGGATGAGTGGACAGTGAGGTGGATTGAGAATGGGCTCAACAACAGAACTCAGAGGGTTGTGATCAATGGAGCAGAGTCTGGATGGAGGCCTGTCACTAGTGGTGTTCCCCAGGGGTCTGTGCTGGGTCCAGCCCTGTTCAACACATTAATCAATGACCTGGATGAAGGGACAGGGTGTACCCTCAGCAAGTTCACTGACGATACCAAGCTGGGAGGAGTGGCTGGGACACCAGGAGGCTGTGCTGCCATCCAGCGAGACCTGGACAGGTTGGAGAGCTGGGCCCAGGCGAGCCTCATGAAATTCAACAACAGCAAGTGCAAGGTCCTGCGCCTGGGGAGGAACAACCCCAGGCACCAGTACAGGTTGGGGCTGACTTGCTGGAAAGTGGCTCTGCTGAGAAGGACCTGGGAGTGCTGGTGGGCAGCAAGGTGATCCTGAGCCAGGAATGTGCCCTTGTGGCCAAGAAGGCCAACAATATCCTGGGGTGCAATAAAAGGAGTGTGGCTGGCAGATTGAGAGAGGTTATCGTCCCCCTCTACTCTGGCCTAGTGAGGCCACATCTGGAGTACTGTGTCCAGTTCTGGGCTCCACAGTTCAAGAAAGACAGGGAACTACTGCACAGAGTCCACCAGAGAGCTATGAAGATGATCAGGGGACTGGAGCATCTCTCCTTGCGGAAAGGATGCAAGACCTGGGTCTGTTCAGCCTGGAGAAGACTGGGGGGGGAACCTTATCAATATTTATAAGTATCTGAAGAGCAGGTGTCAGGAGGATGGGACCAGACTCTTTTCAGTGGTGCCCAATGACAGGCCAAGGGGCGACGGGCACAAGCTGGAACACAGGAAGTTCCACCTGAATATGAGGAAAAACGTCTTTCCTGTGAGGGTGCCAGAGCAGGGGCACAGGCTGCCCAGGGAGGGTGTGGAGTCCCTTCCCTGGAGACATTCAAATCCCACCTGGACACGGTCCTGTGCCCCCTGCTCTGGGTGTCCCTGCTCAAGCAGGGGGTTGGACAAGATGATCTCCAGAGGTCCCTTCCAACCCCTACTATTCTGTGATTTTGTGATTCTGTGGCTTTCCTGGTTGCTTTAGCCATGAAGCTCTTTGGGCTGGGACGAACTTCCCACCTCACCTCTTTCCCAAGCCTTCAGCCATATGTGACACCATCCAGAAGAAAGCCACAGGGCCGTCAGTGCTGTCATGGGAAGGAAAACTTTGCTTGAGGTGTAAGCCTTTAAATGCAAGGAACTGGTGGTGGAGCAGTGCTGTGGAGCAGCTGAGCCCTTGCCCTGCCCACACCGTGCTGCCGGACCAGGCTGGGGGGCACAGGCAGCTCAACTGTTTTGCAGCTGGATGGAGGCTCCACTTTTTCTCTTCTCCAGGAAAATCTCCAGTCACTGGAGTCAGGCCAGCACTGCCCATCCAGCCAGCGGTGCGAGGCTGCTGGTTAGATGAAAACCCCCATCTAGCACCCAGGAAAACCCCTCCTATTTGTGGGGTGCTAGTGTATCGGCTCTGCTTTTCCATCCTTGTGCTGGAGGGGTGGGCACAGGCGATAGGATGGGAGTGATATTAAATTGATGAGGAGACCAAGTGTGAATTTTCTGGGGTCTTTGGGGTTTGGCAGCTTGAGCCGGTGCGAGATTGCAGTAGGAACTGGGCTGGTGCTCCTTTTCTGACTGCCTGCTGGGGCCGTCCTTCATGGGGGGAGGACACGCACATGGGTGTGCAGGAGCACCCCAAATTCAGGGCAATCCAGCCCATCCTGCTACAATTCCTGCTCCCTGGGGAGCAGGGCAGGGGCTCTGCCAGAACTGCCCCAGCCCTCCGGGGATGCCCCGGCCAGGCATTGGTGAAGCTCCAGGCATTGGTGGCTTGCCCTGATGGGGGCTGCGGACAGCCCAAGGGATGAACAGTGGGGGGGCAGGCGCTGCACCCATGGGTATAGGGAGATGATGCTCCTTTGAGGTCTGTTGGCTGGGTGGGGCATATGCTGCTCCAAATATATGAACCCCAAATATTGTCAAAGCTCACGGGTCAGAAGCAGGGAGGGCTGCAGGGGTGTGCCTGAGGATGCTCGGGAATGCAGTGGCAGAGCTGGAAGATGCCCTGCGATTCCTGGAGACCCACCACACGGCCCATCCAGTGCATCAGGGCTGCTCCAGCCTCCTGGAGCTGCAGCCGGTCCATGGCACAGCTGGGACCCATGGAACCAACCAGCTCGAGGGCGAGGGGCATATTTCCACCCAGGGAATAGCGACTATACATCCCAGTGAGCTGGCAAGGAGTGTCCTCCACTACTGAGGAACTGACCCCTGCCTCTGCAGGGGGCTAAAGCACCATTTCCCCAGCATGGGACTGGCCCCACATGCTGCCGCTATTTTGGGTGCCCTGATCCCACTTGCACCGTGGTGGCAGTGGGGCAGCTGCGCCCCTCCCCCGCACAGCGGGGTCTCCAACTGGATGCCAGTGCCGGGGAGCGGGGGGACCCCCTTTGCACCTGCAGGTTCTCCCCTGGGAAGCAGAGTGCTGCCGGCAGTGGGCAGGGCCAGGGTTTGGCCAGCGTCCCCATGCGCAGCCTGCGATGGGTTCCAGACGGCCCACGGGCGCGTGGATCTCGCTGCGGTGTTTTTTCAGCAGCTGGGCTGCAAGTGTCCCGTCCAAAGGCAACATCTGTCAGAAGGCGGCTGGTGAGGCCGGGAGGAGGAGGAGGACAAAGAGGACAAGGAGGAGGAAGACGAGGAGGAGCAAGAGGAGGGGGGTGGTTTATTCCCTTGGGTGCCAGCTCACAGGGCAGTGGTGGCCTCGCAGGGCTGACACTGTTTCTCCATCCCATCTCTCTCCTCCCATCCCTGCGCTGGAGGCTGGCAGCAGCAAAGGCGTGTTTCCTGCTGCCTAAAAATATTTGGGATGTGTGCAGTGGGCAGGGGAGGCTTGGCCTGCCTGCCCTGCCGGGGGCGTCATGTGTGCCCCACGCCATGGGGCATGGCTTCAGCTGGGGTGGGGGGCCCTGTCCCCTCCCTCCGGGTTTGGGGTGTGGGAGCTGATTTTAGACAGGTGACAGAAAAACTGGTTGGAAATCCAGCAGGTGTGGGGGCTGGCCAGGAGGAAGATTCTCCTCTTTATTATGTGGGGAGTCTGAAAAACAACCTGAGTACGCAAGCTCCTGGGTCATCTGGAAGGGGCATGGTTTGGGAGGAATCATAAGATGTCCTGAGTTGGAAGGGACCCAGGGACCCACAGGATCACCAAGTCCAGCTCCTGTCCCTGCACAGGACAACCCCATATTTATACCATAGGTGCACAGCCGTGGACCTGTTTGGGTTTCCCACCATGAGTGAGGCTGGGATTTATCAGATGGGTTCAGAACTTAACCTCTGAGCTGAAAATGATGGTGGTGGACACCTGTGCCTGCAGTGAGCCTCGGGGGGGAGGGGTTTCTCTCCTTTGGGAGGCCTCTTGGGTACAAAATAGGGGCACCGTGGCCTCAGAGGGGCTGTGGTGCTGCACCTGAAATCCCTGGCAGAAAGGGCAGCTGAAGCCTCCATCTGCAGGGGAAAGCCATGATGGGTGATGAGGTTGTGCATCGCCTGCACCTTGCTCCCAGCAAGAGGTTTCTTTCCTGCACCAGCAAGAAATTTCTCCTAGAAATTACAAACACTCTCAAAAATTATGCCTTGAAGTAGGAAGGAAAAAAAACAAGAGAAACATGGAGAAGGAAAGAAAAACCACCCCAGCAGCCTGCCCCGTGCCCGGGATCAAAGCTAGGTGCCATTTGGAAGCCCTTGGACAGAAATATTCCCTCGTTTCTTTGGCCAAGCCGCTGCAGTGAAAGGCCGCTTTGTTCCCAGGGTTTCGGCCTCACGTTTGCCCCCGCGGGCTGCGCTCCCGCCGGCAGCAGGGGAGGCTGCGCTCTGCCGCCGTGGGGGCAAAGCGGGGGGCAGGTGCCGGGGGCCGGCGGGGACCGCCCGGCTCTGACTCAGCGGCAGAGCTTTGATGGTGACAGAGGAGCAGGGTGAGGAACCGCTGCTGCTCCTCTCTCCCACCCGCCTGCCACTGAAGGCAGGTATAAAACACCCAGAGCTATTTATTCCATGAGTGATGTGCGTCCAACTGCCCTTACATTCCTGCTCACCCCCCTCTTCCGCCCCAATTCCTGTCTTCTCACATCTTCCCAAACTTTAGGCCAAAGTTACACCTTTTTTTTTTTTTTTTTTTTTTTTTTTTTAGCTATTTTGTTGTCCTGGCCTGTTTCATGAGCGGCACCACTCCATGAAACTGGAATTTCCCTCCAGCAGCTGCTTCTAGGTATGGGGACTCATCCTCTGCAGGGCCGAGCACGCCTATGTTTGGCCAGAGTTCCCCTTCCCAGAAGCAAGGGGAATTGGGGTCCCACATCCTCCAGATCCCACATCCCAAGGTCCCAAATCTCCTGGGTCCCAAATCCCCAGCTCCCTTATCCCCCTGGATCTGCATCCCGAAGTGCCACATCCCCAAGGTCCTGCAACCCAAGGTCCCACACCCCCCCGTACCCACATCCCCAGTTCCCACACTGAGGACAGGAGGGACTCTGAGGCCGAGTAAAACCCCTTTAACTCTGAAGTGTCTCACATCAGGCCAGTTTAAACCCTCTCCAGGTCTCAAACATGGTCACATTGACTGGTTTCAGTGGTTCTAACATGGGGCAGGAGGCGTGGACCTGGCTGAAGCCCAGCCCGGAAAGCTTGGCCGGGCTCTCGCTCAGCCCGGTGGTGTGGTGGGGAAAGCTGCCCAGAACGGGCCGGCCCTGTGCAAAAATGGGAACCTGTGTTGCTGATGAAAAGTGCTTTCTTTGGGTAGGATGTTTGTGTTTCCTTTGGCAGAGCGGCTGCGGGACCGTGCATAGCACCTGCCTGGGGCTGGCGGGCTGGCTCTGCTCCCAGCGCGCCCATCCAACCCCTTCCCTTGAAAGTGGGAGGAAAGGGAAAAGGTTTGGGAAAAGCTCCAGCGTCAGTTCTGCTTGAAGCAGGCTTGTGGCTAGTGAGTGCCTCTCCTGGGCAGAGACCTGCGACAACACCCCAAAAAGCTGGAAGTCTCTCCCAGGACCCCAAGCAGGAGCCCAGGGTTTATCTGCCACCCTCACAGCATCCAGGGGGTGGAGGGGCACGTCCTGGCCCCTGCTGTCCTGGCACCCCAGTTTGCCCAAGGTGCTTCATCACAGGACATGCCTTTGCTTAACCCTGGGGCCCTGTGACAGTTAATGCTCCTCTTCCTGCTCCTTATCCCTCTTCTGGGAACTGGCCCCTGGATTGCTCTGGTTTGCATCAGGGCTTCGAGGCTGAGCCAGCTGCCTGCGCTCCTCCTTCCGCCGAGGGGCAAGTTCAAGGCTCTGCCCTGTGGATTGGATCTGGTGGGGATGGGGAAGGGAAAGGGCTCTGGGGACAGATGGCACAGGGGGAGTGGGACCCCCCGGGGAAGCTGGAGTTGGGCTTTGCACCATGCTGCCTAAGCCAGCGTTCAGGCCGGGGGAGAGTGGCCGGGCGGTTGTGACTGTTTCCCAGGAGCCACCACCACCAAGGATGGGTTTGGGGGTAGGAGGGCAGGCAGCAGCCCGGGCTTGCGCTCTGCACCTTGCCTTCCCTGCTCCACTGTATTCCCTGCCCCAGGGCGCACAAAGCCACCATGCAGAGGGTGCCCTGGCAGCTTGTCCCCTACCCATCACTCCTCCCCAAAAGCCAGTTTGATTTCCCCAGGAAGAAAGTTTTGCCATCAGAAAATGCAAATTTGATGACAATTCAGGGAGAAAATAGTAGCCAGTGAAGCGGTTTATCTCAATCAGGGTGAAGCCTCCGTCCTTCAAACCTTCCTGGGTGTTTGGATTCTATTGGTAGAGAAAGGCTAATGTGGGAGTGGGACTGTGCCAGGTCAACCAAAACTGTTGTGTTGGGTCCCCCGTCCCTCCCCCCCCTGAAAATATTGCCCAGAGTAAAGTTTTGTATTTTAAAATTTTGTTCCAATTTGGATGAAGCTGGTAAGTGAGATGATGAGATTTCCCATGAAATGGGGATTCTGGGTCCATGGCCAAGCCTAATCCACTGGTTTACTTGAAAGCTGCTGGCCCCTTCTCCAAGCCTAGATTTGATGCTCCGGGGAGGTAAATGCTGCATCTCACAGCTCACTGGGAGGAATCACAGCTCATGGCCAGGGCAAACACTCCTCCACCCTCCTTGTGTCTCCCTGGAGCGGTCCCGCTCCCAGGGGATGCAGGCTGTGCCCTCCTTCTTGGGCACCTTTCCTCCCACCCAGCCCTGGTCATGGTGGAGACTGGTGTGAGAAGGACCCGCCTCTGCTGCATTTCCATGCTCAGTTGCTTCGTTCATGGCAGATGAGCGTGATGGGTCCCATACACTCGCCATGCATACTGGAGCAGGATGCAGGGGACAGGCGACCATGTCCCTCACGGTTTCCATAGGGATCCCCCCACCCCCTATTTTGGGCAGCTCAGGGAGTCACGTCTGGCTTCCTTGGCATTGATTTATGACTGCATCTGTGGTACTTGCAGCTATGGCTGGTTGTTATGCTGCTCCCCCTTGCCTGGCAGCACGGTGCCTATTAAACTAAACTATTAGACTAAAATAAGTCTAACTTTGAGAACTGAGACCAAGGAGGGGAAGAAGAGCAGCCTGGTTGTTGCAACAAGCCCATGGCTTTTGAACCAAACCTTGATGGTCTGAACCAAATTCTCATGTCTTACATCGAGGCATTTTGGCTGGTGGAAGACGGGCTTTTGGAGGCGGTTGTTTGTTTTTTTTTTCCCAGTGGGGAATATCCATCCATCCATCTCCCACTGCAACCATCTCCTGCCCTGGGGGAACAGGAATCCCATGAAATCCCAGGGGCATCTGTCCCTCCATCCCACACCCCTGCCCTGTGGTGCCATGCCCAGGGGAGCCAGGACATCACCTGCCCCCAGAAAGGGTCCCGCGTGTGACTGGGGAGGAACCCTGGGGACTTGCAGGAAGTTCTGCAGCGTTGCTGAGGATGGAAAAATCCTGGGGATCTGCCCTTTCTCCAAAAAGACATCTGAGCTGGGAGGTGTTTTTCTTTCCATCCAGTCAGCACAGACGCTTGGAAATTTCCTACACCAGCTCCCGGCTGTAATGTTTTCATAACAAAACGACCCGTCTAGCAAAGCCCTGAAAAATTATTTGCCAATTAGTGACTTAGATCTTTCCTGTAATTCTACCTCATTAGTCTTTATTAAAAAGAAATAAATTAAAAATAATAGGAATAAAAAAGAGCCAGTCCCCAGAAGCGCCTTGCAGGGTCCTCCAAGATTCTTGCCGATGTTTCCTCTTTGCTCTCCTCCCACTTGGGTGCCCGGGGCCGCTGATGCAGCAGTCACTGGCCTGCAACACCTACGGCTCGTCCGTCCGGAGCCGCGTGGCTCCCGATGCCTCCGGGTGATGCTTCTGGGCCAGCCGCGTCCCTCCAGTGCTGTGCGCCATCCCTGCAGGCAGGACTGCGGGCAGCACGCTGCAGGCAGAGGGGACCTGACCTCAGGGTGCTTTAACATGGGGCATCCTCCTTGCTGGGGGTAAAGGCAGATGTTTGAGTCAGCCTTCAGGGCCCACACAGGTGCTCCCCGCTCCCCTGCACCATGACATGGGGCTTCTCTGCCCTTTTCAGGGCTCCCCGCCTGCAGCTCAGGGGATGGAGAGAATGCTGACTCAGCGGCCCAAAAGGCTTACTCGGCAATGCGAGAAAATGCTGGCACAGCATTTTTTTGAAGGGTCAACTCAGCAGGTTGGAAAAACGTTGCTCAGCAGTCTGCAACAATGTCAACTCATCGGCTTGCAAAAACACCGGGCCGTTTTTCAACCCCAGCCAGCCGAGCCACGCACAGACCAGTTCTGCCCCTGCCCTGATTTTCCAAGGATGCTGCTGTGGCATCCCATCCGACTCCCAGGTTTGAGTGGGTGAACCCCTCCCCCGGTTTGCCCTTGCCAGCCCTCAGGCTTGCCCAAGCCCTTTGGCTGGCCACCCTCGGGCTACCCTAAGCAACTTTGGCTTCTCCCCAGCAGCTCCTGAGACCTCGAATAGAAAATGTAGAACACACATCGGGAGAGGTGTCTACTGCAGCACCCCTGCCCCAAGCTCCTGCAGATGCAGGGGGGGCTCTGCGGTTGCAGCCCGGTACCGTAAGTCTCGGGGCTGTGGGTGAGGGGCAGCGCCGCTGCAGTGCCTGGAGCTCAGCCGTACGAGAGTGCTGCCGCCACCGCTGCTGCTAACACCCGCGGCTGAAATGGAAGAGGATGGGCAACACCACCCACCAACTCACTGATTTTTCAGTGGTGCCGGTGCTCATGAAGGAACTGGGAAAACAAGCGGTGACTTCCAAAACTCCTGCAAAATTAAGGATCTAAGTGAATCAATTGAGCTGAGCAGCATCACCGAACATGGTTTTTCCTGACAGCAGAGGAAGCAACGAGGCATAGCAAGAACATTGCCAATGGCTCCCGCTGTCTCTTAAAGATGCTGTGAAGGGAAAGGAGGAAAGGCTCCATTAAGGAGCGCACACGCTACATGTATTCCTCCTCTACCTCAGCCCCGAGAGGGTTCTGGGGCCCGGCCGCTTCAGCTCCAGCGGAGAGCGTATCGGACCTCTGTGAGTCTTTTTTTAAACTCTCTGGTAAAGATGATGCCCATGGCCTCGGCTGGGAGACACAAACACAGCTAACACCACGGCAGCCCGACCACACTGCAGTTCTGAATTTATTAGAAACAGCTGTCAGTACATCCTTCTAAAACATTACATGTCAATGTGCTTTATTGCAATTTTTTTATTGCATTTTTTTGATCTAGAGCAAGTAGGCCCAGGATGCTTAGTGTCTGGGATTTAAAAGCCCAACCATCTAGTAAAAGAAAGTACAGCAAAATTGTAACACACCCGGTGACAAGCACAGTGTTGCATTACTGAGCTAGAAACTACAGGATGACTTGTCTGAAAACACTAACATACAATTGGTTTCCTTATGAAGCAGTTTGTTTCTTTTCTTTAAAAGTTAAACTACATGAATTCTTCCCACCCCCCCCCACCCCCCCCGACTACACCATAAACGACAGAAGAACAGGTTTTACACAAATAACAAACAAGAGTACCAAAGTTACATGCTGGAATTCATCCGGAAAACAAAATAATTCGATAGCTTCTGGAGAAGCAGGTTCTTAACAGATGCAGTTTCCCTTAAAGAAAATAGAAGTCAAAGAAAAGCAGAAACATTAATGCAAGGGTTGTACAAAGGAGTGTGCTGTTATTTCAGCCCTCAATACAAGATCAAACACCCACTCATGCTTTACATTGAACCACACCTTATACAAAGAGTCCACTCACAAAGGGACACGTACCAACACCACCCATTGCACATCGGCTCTGGACAGGGGGGCTGGGGGTCTACTGAAACGTGCAAATGCTCCCTGCATCTCGCAGGACAGCGAGAGGGTTTCTTTTGCTAAACCTTTGCTCCGAACAAGGTCAAACGCTTTGTTCCAGAGTAAATAACACCCCAAATCAACTCGGTTTACAAATAAAGCAGTGTCCCCCCAAGGAAATCCAGAGTTCGGCATTTCAGAAGAAGCACATATGCAAGATGAACACAATAAACTCCTTTTCATTTTACAGAAAACAAACCCAATTCTGCCTAAACACATGGCAGAATGTGCTAACAGTGAAATTTGTTTTACTTTTAAGGGGCAGTGCCACTTACAGCTAATGCATATAAATGTGTACGTGAATATATTTTACATATATCTATATACATACAGTACATATACACACACGCGCACACACACACACACACACAGATGATGCAGACCATTACAATCCTGTGGTGCAATAAACAGCCAGATATACAAAATTAACAGGTTTCGTCAAACATATCTTTGCTGGATGTAGAAGTCACTCACGAAAACAAAACAGACCCAAGCCCCAACCAGCCGACTGAGCACCAACTCCCACCGCACCCGACAGAGACCCGGGGGCAGCTCGCGGCTGGCCCCAGCACCCTGCAACTCCCCTGAAGCGACGACGCTGATGCCAGGGGGTGATAGTCACCCTTGGACACTTTTTTTTTTGTCTTTGGATGCAATCGTTTTTCCAAATGATCCCGAGCCCCTTGCTACGAGCACTTGGCAAGCACGCGGGTACAGCGCTGCTGAATACAGGGGGAAATCTCAGCCCCCCTCATTTGCCAACGCCAATCTCACAGAAGCAATCCCAAAGGAAGGTGGTGGAGGGGGGCATCAAATTAAAGCTGCATTCTCTAATACAGGTTGATCAACAAGGCATTTCTTCTGTCAATAAAGGCCCGTTCTCCCTTTTTTTTTTTGCCTCTGAAGCTCATATTACATTTCTTAAAGTCAAATTTTAGAACAAATGGTGAGTCTAGTCATTAAATACGGCGAGTCTATGCCAATAGCAATAAAAAAAAAGCAAATTCTGCATTAATTGTATGGAGCCAGCCCCAAAGACCAGCATTTCAAGCACTGTCATCATCTAAACAGTTAACAAGCCAAAGCTCCCTATCTGCCCCTGTGAACAAACAGGAAGGAGTTGAAAAGGTTTCAAGACAGTTTTTTATTTTTCCCTTCCCATTCGGTGGAAAGTATTTCTGCCCACAGAATGCAAGATTCACAAAAATGTTGGACAAACTTCATCTAACCCCATCCAAAGCTACTCCTCACGCAGCACTTAGCCAGCCGAGCTGCTTCATGAACAGGCCCACAGCTATTTGGGCTCGTAACTCGGTTCCCTTCTCCTGGCTGCATGGGCTGTGCCGGGGAAGTGAGGGGATCAGCAATGCACATTCCCTTCCAATACGGAAAGAGGAGCAAGTCCTTAAGGACTATTAATTCCTGACTATCTCCCTGCATGCACGTTCAAGGAGGGTACAACCGATTATTCCAACGGGAACGGTCTGCTCTGGTATCTCCTCTTTCTCTTGTGGTTCAAGGCGGAGGTCCTACTTCATGGTCTCTGCTGCTTCATGAACTACAACCAGAGGGATGCTTTAGGATGCTGACCCTTCCTCTTCGTTAAAGCTATTTGCTTTGAGTGCTGAATCTGAGCAAGCCTAAGCCCCCTCCCCTCAGAGTATCTTTGTTCTTTGGAAATGTTTTGACTTTGCTGTTCCAAAAGCAGAGGTTGCAAATCAACGTAAGGAAACTACATGTAAGAAAATCTGATTTTAAACATGATCTAAACAAAACAACCCCCAACCCATCATAGTGCTTTGTAAAACTGCATTTTGAACCTGTCTCTTACTCCTCCTGATCCAAAAACTGTACCTGTTTCAAGTCTGCACAATGCAGCAAGCATACAAGACTCACTAACATTTCAGATATTTATTCCCTGTTAGTGTAACAAAAATAAAAAATAAACATTCAAAAACAGAAGCGAGATTGTTCAAGTACCAAATAAGGGGCTTTTCCAAACTTAAGGTATGACACTGCTATAGCAATTCTGCTGTTTTAAACAGCCACAGCATTCGGTTGTGGACACGGTGCCACCCAAGCCTGCAGAGAGCCCAGGATTTGGGGCAACCAAGACCGTCCCCCTTCCCCTGCCCTCCCCAAAACAGCACTAAGTGTCAACACTCATTTCCACAGTCCCCATTACAGTTGCCTGGCTTTGCGAAGGACAAACTGATTTTTGCCCTGCTGTGACTAGAATCTGGATATGATTAAATACGAGCTTTTTTCCTGGGAATGGCTTTCAGTTGTGGAAGTCTTGCTTACACTAGTGTCAGTGAGAAAAGAATCAGGCCCATCACATTAAATGGAAAACTTCTTGACCATCTGCCACATCAAGAGATATGCATGTGGAATAAGAGTGTGGAATATGTCTTTTGGCATTAGACAGAGGGCTGTACTGGATATAGCTCTAGAGTGCAACTACCAACGGTCCAAAGCAGCGACTCAATCCACTGCTGATGAGAATTAAAAAGAAAACCAAAACACAAGCCCCAAATCTAGAGCACTCCAGTATCAGAAGGTGGATGATCACATATTACTTCACATACTAGTGAAGCATCTGTTGGGACATCCCTCTGTTTCTAGGTTGGTTCTTTCCATTCTAAGATTACAAGTAATCAATAAAAGAAACTAGTGGGAAAAAATTTATAACTTACTAACCTCAAAAACATGGCACTCATGGCTGATGCAATGGGGCCAATGGCAACTGTGGAAGTAGACCTGATTTCCATCCAAATACAAAATACTGAATCACCCCTGATCCCTGCAAATATACTTCAAAACAGATTAGAAGAAACTGTGCATATTCGAGTTTCAACACCCCCCCACCCCCCCCCCATTTAACACTGTGCAAAAGTTATTTAACTCTACATATATATTTAATACAATATGGGTCAATGAGATCAGTACTCCTCTAACTGCAGTCCGCTAACAGACAGCTGCTACAACAGAGAGATGATTTCTCCCTTTCCTCCTGACGTTTTGACTCTTGAAACCAAAACATTCTCACATCTTACTGTTTTAAAAGAACTGGAGTTCCTTTGTTTTGCCTTTATGTTCACATTTCCTGTATTTGTTTTAGGCTTAACAGCTGCTTTTCACACTAGGGTGAAATCCTGCACCTCACAGGCCCGTTTCTGATTTCTCAGTCATGCAAGTGTAGAACTGCCCCTGGAAGCCGTGGGTTCTCACAGGTCTAATGCTACTGAGCAAACAGAATTAGGCCAAGCACAATGAGTGCAGCAGGACCAAGCCCTTGCCCCATGGATCATACCAGCTGCAGTATCAGCCGGTTTTATACCTATTTTCATTCGCCCTATGAGTGCAAAACGGATGCAAAAAACCTGTGCAATAGCATGTGAGAATCAAAGGGGAGCAATCATAGCAGCTGGGACTCCAGGTGTCCAAACCAAACACAGAGATGCAGCGGCAAAACACAGCCTCAGAGTGACTGCTGAGGAAAACAGAACCAAATACAAGGAACATGGGCTTAGTCTGTCCATAGCCCTGATCTGAAGGTTTGGGCAAAACAGAATTTCAAAGACTGCTTCAGGATGGCTTATTGGCTCCGAGTGCATCATTCACAGTAAATGCATCACCTGTGATCAGCAAAGATATCTCAGAGTGAGGGGCCAGAATCCCAACTCAGTCACACCACTATAAAGCCAAGCTACCTTCATGGACGCCAATGGAATTACACTGTATTTACCTTGGCAGAGCTGGCGCCGGAGCCTGGACCAAGACCTCACAGGATCAGTCAGATTCCAATACAGGGAAACTTCAGACAGTCCTGCTTTGCTCTCCCGCTGCTGTCAGTACTGCAAGGGTGTGCCAGGATTTATGAGCCTCAAAGTAGACCTGTGCTTGTATAAAACAAAACCCAGCCCTATCTGAAAATGGGGCAGATGTGAAACACTCCAGCCAGGCTGTCCCCATCACAAAAACAGGGATCAGAAATATGTGCCCCAGCAGCCTCAAATGTTAACATTGTAAGAGAAGAGCCCAGAGAGATCACAAAGGCAGAGGGGAAAAAAAAAAAATCAGACACTCCTCTGGCACAGGTTTTTCCACAGGCATGAGGCACCTGGCTATCATTTGTGCCTTTGAACTGATTTCCCTCACGGGCACTTGGACTTAACCCAGCACCAAGGGAATGTTAGATGCACAAGAGGTGTGAGAATGACAGCTTTACAGCTACCAGATTAGAACAGCAAATTATCCAAGGGGTAGGGCAAGTTTCTTCAAAAAGAAAAATTTCCATGTCTATATACCACTGAGGAATCCATTCCAGATTTTCACAAAGAGCAAAGGCTACATCTCATTTTTCCTTTTCTTGGGGAAGTGGGAGAGAAGGGACACATGAACAGATGTGGGTCACCTTGACATGGGAACTTACATGAATTTTCTTCTCCTCTCACCCAGCTTTGGTTAAGTTTTGTAGTGTTTTTAATTAGAAAAGTGGCATCTACAGAATTCTTTGCCTGAAGGTTGCGCTCTGGCTGATTAAAAAGTGCCTAGGATGCATCAGGGTCATTAGTGCAAAATAAAACATCGCGCAGGCATGCCAGGCAACCAGACTATCCCTCCTACAGTGCTCCAAGCCTTGTCATTTTCGTGCTTGCAAATTAATGAAATTCAGTGAAGTAATACTTATAAATATTAAACATCAACAAGCCTGGCACTACTGCCCCAGCATTATAGAAAAAAGCCCATTTTTACAGGAAATCAGCCCCAGGGTCAGAAACAGGTCTAGAGCATTCTCAGGCCTGCACGACTGTCTGCTTCCTGTCCTGCACAATGGGTGCATTGCAAGGGAACTGCTTCCAGTAATAGGAACAAAAGTAACTTTCAAGGTTGCACACTGAACAATTACTTTGCCAGTTGTGCTTTGATGCCAAGTGGTTCAGTTTGCCAAATCCAGCTCTTATTCATTTTAGAAGCTGAAGGAATGGAAATAAGCTGCTTTGTATACTTTCCAGGGAGGGGATTTATTGGATGATAGCTATACTTGACAAAGCCCAGGACTACCCACTCCAGTATTTGACAGCAGCCCTTGCCAAAGGATGGTACCAGGCATCCAATAACTGAGGAGTACAGCTCTCTTCCCTTCCTGTGTTTTGCACCATGTCCAAAATAACTACAGGGGAATTTAGATTATACCAGTGTAAAATCTTGCTTGGCTGCAGTGGCGTGAGAGTTCAGAACCTAGCCTGCAAAGAACAAATCAGAGGATATCTATAATTAGCCTGGTTGTTTCTATACAACTGGAAATGACTACACCTCATGAAAGAATTCAGTACGATAAGCCATCCAGAAGCATTCTATTGCACCTACCTCCTCCATACCAAAATCAAGCATTACAAGAGTCTGTCATTGTTCAGCAACAGAAATGCAAAGGGTGAGTGCAAGCTTCCTTCTAGTTTACATTCTGAAGCACAGTATCATTAAAAACTACCAACAGAGTCCCAAGCTGAGTGGAAGGAAGGGGGGGGGTGAAGAAAGGAGAGAGTGAGCAATTACATCAGATCAGACAAATTTAGTGTTTTGAAGCCACACACTGTTTAGCTTTTCCTTTTATTTGTTTCAAGTTTTGGTGTAGAAAGTATGTGCGGATGCTAATGCAACCTTCCCCATAAGTGCTCAATCTAGCAACGAACAAAGTTTTGGTGTGTTCAATTTGGTTATAAGTGTTTCCTTTAAGTGAAGACCTGTAGTGCCACTGAAACCAAAACTTTGTTACTGTTGGCAAAATGAATAAAGCAACTTTTCCTTACAAGCATTTTTCCATTTAAATAAAAACCTGAAGCTTTCCCATAATTCCTTTGGTCTTCTCTCACCAAATTCCACGCTACCTCAAGACAAGCCCTCTTTTGGAAGTTCGGCTGAATCGCAGTGAAGCTGCTAAACTTAACAGAGAAGAATTGCTGTGGTAGAGTTTCCCCCCTAATTTCTTGGGAGTTTAAGACTGAAAGACATTACTGATGCCTCAGACGGAGGCTTCAAATTGTCTCTACAAGAACAAGAGAAAACAAAATCCAATTAGAAGTTCCACTGAAGGTGCCTGGCAAAAAATCATCTCCATAAAACAATGTTTTCCTTCCAGTATTTTTGTATGTATTGTGTTGAGTTTATTCCCCTCATAAGGAAACAAAAGTATCAGTGTAAAAACAAAGCTGAGCTTTTAAGGTAGCACCAGGACACCTACACCCAAGTTGTCATCTCGTTGCTGCTAGGCCTCTTTTTGATTCACATTCACAGAATCACTTCTTGTGCAAAACAAGCAGTCTAAGGAGAAAGAATGCCCTCCAAGTTCTAATAAAAATTGTAGAAAAGAATCCAAGATAGCCAACACTTTCCTCCTCCCCAAAATTTATCTGCAGAGAGAGGGGGGCATCTGTGCGTAGACAGGATAGGCAAGCCTGACATTTAGGGAATCGTTGTGTTGGACAAGGGATGTCTGCTGGTAATGAAGAACCAAATCTTTAAGTGTGCTGTACAGGTTATACGGTTCTGCAAACCCGTAACCTCTCGGAGTGCTGTAGATCACACAGTGCTTCACTTCTCCATCAGCTCTGCAAGAAAAGAAACCAGGAGAGTTTAACATCAAAGGACAAACCCAAAGCGACAGTCTATTAACAATTAACTAATGCAGCATCCCTGCCAGTCACTAAATTACATAATGGAGGACCCAGCAGATGCAAGTTGAGGAGATTAATATAGTCCGTGAAGAAACAGTGCTTCAGGGCATGTGATTAAACACTCTTACATAATAATCCACATAAGAGGTCTCTTCTATCCCAGCAGTACAATTCCCTACTGCATTTTTCTCCAAAAGTTTCTTGGAAAAAACAGTCAAGAGCTTAACCAAGAAGATAAGCACCTGATGTCAGCTATGACTTTGTACTCAACTTATCTGGAAACCTTTCTACTTAGCAGAGAAGCCAAAACCCACAAATTCTTAGGACCTACAGAGTATTTCATGAAATGCAGCACTAGCCTTCAGTGCGCATTTTTAATGTTAAGCATGGCATGGGTTCAAGTTGGTTCATTATCTGAAGTCATAGTGACTGAGTCCCTAACTTGGCAGAGCAGTTACTGCATCACAGTATTCCCAAAGCTGCTAGAAAAACTTATCCACCAGAAAGATCAAGTATTATGTAATCCCTGTATTGGAGCCTTTTACAGTCCAAGTCACATGTAGGCACAGGTTACATTACGCCATCCGTTTGCTAGCTTGTAGCGTGATACCAACTAAGTGAAAGCACCTGATGAACCCATCACTTCAGTGACTGTGACAAACAGTATCTTGAACATAGCAGATAGTACAATCTCCAGTTACCTTGAAGTAATATACCTTCACATATTCATTTCTTGGGCTTACTTTCAGAAGCAATTAACCTCTTGTGAAATAAATCAGAGAAAGCAATTTTGCACAGGCTTGAAGGGATTTTAGATAATAGAATCAAAGTATTCCTGACCTCCGTTACACCAGCATAAAAAGAGAGAAACAAGAAATCGATGCAAGACTGTGCAAATGTCAGGAACTACTGCTCACAAATAATGTCTCTTCTGAAGCATCACTGTTAACATACAAGGGAAAGCATCTAGGGCTGGCCATGTCTGAAAATGAGAATGGAAGATGTTACAGCTTTACAGCCCTGTTTTTCTTCCCATGTATTCCTTGGCAGGGAAGAATATCAGACAATGTGGCCTTAATTTACTTATGACTGTAGAGCTTCAAGTTGGGATACTTCAGAATTTTGTAGTAGCTACTGTGGTGACTGAAGAGACTGCTAGGACTACAGTTTTTGCACATTCAAAGCACATTTTTGCAACAAAGCTTTTACCGTGCTAGTCTTCCTGCAAATGTGCAACAAGTTCCAATGGGTAGACCTAGGCTAGGCCTGGCTTTTGCTCTCCAAAATAAATAGCTGTGGTAGAGATTTACGAATCGAGTAGTTAGAACAAAAAGGAAAATAGACTTACACCACAGAACAAGCATAACATCCTTTCTTGCTACTCTCTCGAATTAAAAATGCTCCATCAGGTTTCCCACAGAGCAAGTCTTCTGCTTGGATACGGTTGAGATCCCCAACAAACCAAGTTTTCTCATCGTGATGTGGCAGGTTTTCATCTTCTTCATTCACAAAGTATGTGCTGAAAGAGGATAAATTTAACTTAACCAGTGGTCAGTAAAGGAATTAATAAGCAGAGTGATTTATTTTTGCAGAAATCATTCAAAAAAATACCAGAACACACCCAAATTGGGAGGTCAGGCTCCTAATGGACAGCTATTAAAGGCTTCAGCTTAGAAATTAATTTTTTCAACTTTGTTTAATCCTAAATGCTTCAGCAGAGTTGCTGCCTCACATGACATACAGTTCTAGAGAATTTCTCCCTTCTTCTACAGTAGTTTACTGAGAAACTGATGTTTTGTCTTACAGCCCCCACAAGAGAAAACACTTATTAATGGAACATTGCCAGTAAAATCATATGTATAGTGACACTTACTCATCAATATTTTCATTTTTGATCCCCAGCCAGTCGTTTATTCGCTTCTGTCTCACCCCTTTGTGATTGAGCCATCTGCCAGAAGAAGAGAACATTAACGCATTACTTCAGAGTACACGTCCAGGTTTTCTTACTGAGCAAGCTGAAGCTCAGACACAAAGTCCCACAAAGAAATGTCTGGTGCTTACTTTGTTCTCCAGTAGCAAAAGCCATAAGCCATTGAAAGACCAGAGATTCCCTACGAGTGCTTCCTTGCATCATCTTCTGAGATGCACCCTTTACTGGGCAACAGCAAAGAAAAGCCAAGAAGCAATCTCTTAAATTGAAAAAGGTGGTACAGCTGAGGAAGAGGTACTGCCTCTGCACAGTGCAGGCCAGAATGGAAGTGGAACACAAAATGTGGAAGGTGCCTGTGTCTCTTGGGAAAACAAAATGGGTGTTGCCACTGGCTGCTTCTAACCTCTTAGCATGACCTTCTGAGATAGTGTGTTTCCCTCTGCCTTCTGCCAGAAGGCTAGTGCACCGAGTCCAGCCAAAGGACATTAGCAGCTGGGTAACAGGGGTGTCAGTAAGGTCAATGGTGGGTACAACCAATATCTGCTGCACCCCGCACAAAAAGTACTAACCTCTGTTGTATCAGCAGGCACAGGTTTTGTTTATAACTGATTTATCTCAAATGTTTTATTTACAGGAGTTGCAGAATGTGCACCTAGTTGTGGCACGCTCTTAAGTCTGACAGCAGCATAACAAAAGGAATGATGTCATCAAGAGGCCAACCAATTACTCAGACATCCCATGCCAGAATGTAGTACCTTAGCAGTCACAGAACTTTGGTTATGAGAAGAAAATTACATTCTCATTATCCTTATAGAAACCGTCATTAATCAGATTCATCAGAGACACTATTCTGAGGTACAGGTCAGGCTTACTTACACAAGATACTGATCTCTGATTTTGCGGAGCTGAATTAGGTCAGGCTTGATACTATTCATTTTCTTATCAGTCTCCCTGTTGTCCAGAGCTTGTTTCTTCAAATCTTGTTCGAGGCGCATTTTACTGTCATGGATCTCACCCAGGCGTGATTTTAATTTTTCATAGTTCATCATTATCCTGCAAACAAGTGTAATATTAGAGAGGACAAAGCAGTCTAGGACTGAACCTTACCGGTAACACTTATATAGAGTATCACAAGAACAACTGTAACAGCAGCTCCTCCCTTTGACTGCCTCATCTTACATGAAAATTACTGTAAGTGCCAGAAAAGACCTCTTGCCAGAAAGCCTATCACCCTTTTGCATAGTTTGAACCTTCACTTTACCTTAATCTATTTCCTTCTAGCAGAAATGCAGGCACAAATTATCTCTAAGAGATAGATAAGTAAGCTATAACAGATTCCACCTTCACTGTGAGATTCACTTTTTGGTATATCAATTACGCAATCCCAACATAGGTATCAGTACTATCAAGAGCTACCAGGAAGTAACACTGTCTGTCTCTTCATTCAAGATTCATTTGCAGCTTTGGTACAATTCAGGAAGATGATATATTTCCCTGTTAACTGATCATTATTCAAAATGAAGCACCACAATTGCACAATAAGATTGTTACAGGTAACTGTTTTCAGTCTAAAAATCTCGAGGTTATGCTACCATGATTCATAAAGCACTGTGTCAAGTTCGGCATTATACCTGGCATTTCTTCAAAGGCCCAAATACACCTTTTTCTGCTAGTATCTTCACAGAAGGGCAATTTCAAATGAGGCCCTTACTGAATTTCCGTTAGATGACCACTATCAAGTAGAGGCAATTAAATATTCATCATCTTTGAAATTGACTAAAACTGACTACAGACTAGGAGATTTGACAGCTCTATGCCAATTTTGCAGTCTACAAGTAAAGGTTTTTCTGAACTATATTCTCTGAGCATATAAGTGGGGTAAGCAAATGCAGCTATTATTCCCTGATCCTTATCACAGTTTCTTGATTTACTGCTGAAGTTGAGAGAGAATAATCCAGAGATCTCTCCCACCTCTGCTGTCTACAATGCAATTCCCTGACAGAAGAGGGCTTTACTGAAAGTTCAGACACCTTGGGGGAAGTTCTCAGAGTAAATATTGAGTTTACAAAGTGTTTTATATGATGCAATATTATATAAAAGAATTTCATGGGAGTGCCAATGTGGACACTAGCTCTTCTTTGTAAGCAAACACAACTTGAGAGCCTACCGTTCAATTTCTTTGTCATTCCCCTCTCTGCGAAATCGCTCAATGTATTCTTTGCTGTATCGCTCTTGTGAGTGGCACTGTTCCTCGAATATCTTAATAGTTTCATTAAATGCTTCAATTGCGGTCCTCTTCATCTGAATTTCCTATGCGAGGAAAGAGTCCTTCATCATTTGTTCATGATACAGATGACAATGCAAGACTATTACGTTCCCTAAATTGACTGAGCAGGTGATCTTTTCTCCCCCCGCAAGTCAAAATGTGATTGATCAGTTTTAAGTTTAGTCAAATGTCCAAGCAGAGTCAGGGAAGTACAGGGAAGAATTACTCTCTTAAGTCTACCCTCCTCCCTGACATGATGCCTTCAAATATTTTAGTCATATTTTCCATCTTAGTTTGCAAGAAGACTGCCAGCAAACCTCCTCCCCATATATGAACCGTCTTATTTTACAAGAAGCAGTCCAAATACGGTATTCACACTTCCTTAATGCATAATATCTGGTATCTGACTTGAACACGACTTCATAAAAAGCCTGGACAAACCCCTCTACAAGTCTCACTGCAGCACACAGCAGCTGGAAATACTCAGCAACCAAGGATGAAGTCTGCAGTGCAAAGCTTGTAGGTGGACGGCCTTCACCACTCTACCTTATACTAGGAAGTTCAGCTTGTCTTTCTTCCTTGCCCCACACCATACCTCTAGGACTATCAGCAACAAGTAATATTCACTGTTTCCATGAACTTTGAAACCACCTCACTTTATTCCACAATTTACTAAGCTTTCTCCTTGTATTTTCTGACCTTGGACTGCCTTTACTACTTTACTAGCCATAATGGGTTAAAATAATTTTCTTTACTTTTTGAACAGCAAGAAACACACTCTACAGATAGAGAAAGTAGAACCAACCTGTGATGTTCTGGTATATTCTTCATACAATTTGTCGTATTCTTTACTCTTTTCCTGATACTGAGCATGGTATTCTTGAAGCTTTTTACCTACTGCATCTATATTATCTTCTTTCACCAACTGATCCTGTACATACAAAAAGCTGTTAACCCTTCAAGCAAAGCAGCTTTTCCTTAACAGTATTCATGTCCACCTACGCACATTTGCTTTTTACAGCTATTAGCATCATTTTTATAATCAGGTTTCTACAGAACACAAACACTGTATCTAAATCCCCCTTCTTCCATGCAAGAAGTTCCACAGTTTATAGGCAATAGGAGCTGGAACTATGGGACACCAAGAACTATGCCACAATGCTAAGCTTCCAAAAAAACACACTACAGCTTAGGTCTAGGATTGCTGTCCCCTATTGGAGAAAGGAGGAAGGGAATTGCTTGGAATCTGAAGTTAAAGAACATAGTTTTTTTTTTCTCCAAAAAGATCTGCAGTTGTTTTTCCTTAATGCAAGACAATGTCTCAGGCTACTGAATAAAATGTTAAAAAATATTCTTGAAAAATGTAGATTGCTTTGAAAAATTTAGATTGCTTTGCACAGAAGAAGCAGCTGCACGGGTCATATGTGCTTCAAGGACAACACTGTCTAGAACACTGCCCTGTGGGTCCATGAGGGTTGAAGGGGAAAAAAGGCTTCTCGGGCTCAAGTCTGCTGCTTGTCAGTGTTTCACTTCTCTACTGGACTGCTCCGATGGAGACTGGACACTTGATAAATTGATGAAGCTTAAATGGCTAGACAATTTGGAAGGCCATTACGAGCAAAATGAGTTCAAATGTGAAAGCTTACCTTTTTTTTTTTCCAGTTTTCAGAAAAAAAAATCAGGCTTTACATATAGAAAACAATCATATAAACATTTGCAATTTTTTTCTTGTCGGGGTCTGATGAAGATCTTACCTGCTGGTACCGGGACACTGGATACATCAACTTCACATCAAGCTTAGGGTTATACTGAGCAAGAGACTCATTGCGGTAGTGGTTAATCAGTTCCACAACTGAATTAAATGTCAGTGGATCAGAAAAGCCATATTTTCCATCCCGATGATAGATCTTTATCAGTTTATTGTTGCCACCCTTCCTGTAAAGCAGTACAGTCATTTAGGTTTTACGCTGTACCTCCTATCCCTCTGCAACACTAAGGCTGCTAACAAAGACACCAGTGAAATTTCTGGGCTTTGACACTGTACACCTTCACAGTGATTCTTTACATACTAGGAGTTATTGGCAGTTTAAGAGTCAATACACACAGAATTATCAGCAGATATTATTTGAACAGGAGCAAAGCCCGAACTAAATCTCTTCCTGTGTGTTCGTTCTGGAGCCAGCTTATGGTATTAAGACCTAGCTTTGCCAGAAGTTTTGCAAGGGAAAAGGAGGATGTTGAAGCTGAATAAAGGAGCCATATGAAAACCCAAACCCACAGTTTCCTGCAATTTGGGGTCACTAATAGCATACGACTGAGTATACATTTATACAGTGATTAACAAATTTTGAGTTATGGATACTCATACAGGATACACGAACATAAACAAAATCCTTTGAGGATTACAAGATCGTTGCAAGTTTAGGACTTCACATTATCCAGATTTATACATTCTAGCAGTTTCCACAAATAGAGTGCTTATTTCTTCCTTTTTTCACCAGACTGTTTAGACAATATCCTGTCCTTCCTGCACCCTCAATTTTGGTTCCTAAAGACATCTGTGTTCGGCAAAATAACCAAATCATACCAAACCTTAGTGCACAAACCATGAACTTCAACGCAGAATTCAAAACAGAATTTAAACTACGCCCTATAGACAACTATGCCATATAGACAACAGAACTGCACGGCAAGATCAAATATCTACCATACCATAATAACTCCCAAAGGTGTGCTACAGAGGCAGTGGCTTATGCACCTTGCCTGTTTGCCTCTAACAACCCATCTTGGGAGCCTGGCAGAGGCAAGGAGCTGGACAGGCCGGGCAAGGCACCAGCAGCTAGTCACATGAGGTCTGCTGCGTAACTGCAGCAGGCAGAGCTGGGGCAGGTCTGGGAAGCCTGCCACTTGCCAACAATTTTAATGAAGAAAGGAACATGACTCCAATATTTCCTAAACTTTAGATCAGAAAGCACAAGACACTTTTTACAGAGACACTGTGTTCAATTCTCCCAAGCTGCATGCTGATGAGATATTCAACACACTTCCATTAATCAAAGCCCTAGTTTATAAATACCTTTTACCTTAGCAGTTCTGAAACTATGAAGCAATTCTGAGCAGCTCTCCTCCCCGAGTCCCCTCTCATCTACACAGAGATGCTTAGAGTAGTGTTTAGTGAGGGACAGGATTCAACATACTGAGCAGAACCAACTACCAGACCTGACTACTACTTTGGTCATTCTGTGATCTGCAGTACCTTTGGGAACATCTCTCAGCTTGGGCCATGCGAGCTTTACGCAGCCACTGCTGTCACTAGTACACCAACTAGCTACTCAGGATTTTACTATGTGGACTACAACTGCACGTTTACCGTAATGTCAGAGTGTAGTCTCCCTGCATCTTGGTTGATGCATCACGCACCAGGAATGTCCCATCTGGCATGTCTCGTAATTTGTCATTTACTTCTTCCCTGAAGAATGGAAAGGAAGGCAAAATTAGAAGTGTTAAGAATGTGATCATCTTCGCTGCAGGTATCAATATTGGAGCCAGTAACACCAGCATGTGTAAGGAGTTCAATCTTCAAAATATCAGGCAATCTTCTTTCACACTCAGGCTCTCCAGTCTTTTAGGCCATCTAAAGCAAATCTGAACTTGCACAGTTATACTATAAAATAGCAGCTGCAGTCAATGGCCACTTAGGAAGAAGTCTCTGTTTAAGCAACAGAAGCAGCTGTGCCTCAGAGTTCACAGCCTTTCCCTGTAATCTGCTCAGGTTTTAAAGTCCACACTGGAAACAGGTGTCCTTTGAGAAGGCAGTCCTGACCTCTTAAGAAATGCTCTCTAGCATCGTAGCTCAAAGGTGTCTAAAGTTTAGCACAGTTTTTGTCTCAAGAGACTCACTGTTGGCTTAACTCTGATCTTATTTACAGCAGTTTTAAAGCACTACAACCCTGCAAGCTTCAGTGCAACTTCTCCTTATTTATAAATGAAGCAAAAAGATACTCAGTCCAGAGCTTTAAGCTAAATCAAGAAATCTTTTAGTGAAAGTGAGTACCTGTAAACATTGAGAAAATTATTTCAGCTGAAGAATTAAGTGTCTTGCCAGGTTTGACCATTTTGCTCAGATTACATATCTCACTTTACAACAGCTCTCTCTCAGTTTCTTAGAAGCACTAAGCACTTTTTAATACAATCATTTGGAAACTAAAGTTTATCAGGTAGCCTCAACGTTATCTAAGTGAGGTAGGAAGCCTACTTGAATCTTACAAAGAAAAATCAACAGCAGCTTTTTTTTCAAATACTAAGGAACAAAGCATTCTTATAAAATGGCCCTAGTTTTGATTTTAGCTACCTGAAAACCATTCTGTTAGTAAAACTGACTCCTATGAAGTATCATGTGCACATCCACTTACAGATTGGACCCAGTCAACTCAAATGGCCTTCTCCTTTTTGAATAGATAGATATGATCTAAGGACTTGGGCTTATGCCTGCAAGTTGCACCCTGGAGCTCGTGGCAAAATTTTCAGCACAAGTTCTTGACTGAAAAACATGGTTCCTGCCCTGACAGCCTGATGCTATCTGTACCTGCCGGCTGTCAAATTAGGGTCATAAACAATTCCATCTTTATATGCATGTCTATCTAATAAAGCCACTCAATGTGATTTCTACTGCATTAGCTCCTGCCATCGTGTGCACTGTTAATTGAGGAACAAATCCACACTCTATAAACTGATACCAATATCAAGCAGTTTTAAACAAATCCTGCCCAGTGGGTTTTGTGATCAGGTTTTGCCACTCCACTTTGATTTGGAATTAACAGAAAAATATCACTGCCGAGGTCCTTCAAAAGCAAGCTCTATGCAGGTTTGCTTTATAAAAAGATAAAGGTGGTACAATAAAGATATGAAAACTTTATTTCCCTTCACAGAACTTCAATGAACTATTGTAGCAAACACACTCTTCTTGCCTCTATCTGACAGTGTTTCAAAGTATTACGTGCACAAGTTTGAGCAATTCCTGATCATGCTCCCAGCATGCTCATGTTTCCCCTTACAGTTCCAAATTCTAGACTCTTCAGAAGTGCCTTAAGAAGGAAAGACATGACTGGACACTTCAGTTCTTTTATGCAATTAAGTATATAAAAACCGGCACTTCATTTTCTGAACCTAGCCCAAGCCATCTATTTTCTCAAGTGCACAGAAAAGGGTTTCCTTAAGAGGTAAAACATAATTTATTTGGTATGTGTCTGTATCATCTGCCCAGTATAGCTGGTGATGGTTAGCATTTGTAAGAGCTATTTTTACACCACCATGTAACAGAAACTAATACAGATGCAATTTTAACCAAATGTTGAAGAAACAAAAAATAAGAATGCAACTCCTTTTATTCTGAGAAAACCTCCTACTGAAAGTTTGCTGAACTGCATGCATCCCAGCATTGTATGCTTACAAAACCTCATTAGCTAGCACATTCAGAAGCACTTTTCTTTGGAACAAAATAATTTTCCCTTTTTTAAAGACTTTCTGTATATGGAGAAATTTAGAAACCCAAAATAACTGTCACCAAGACTGGCAATATCTGCACCAGAACAGTAGCAACTTAAACACAAGCCCTGAATACCCTTTCATTTCAATGCTTTGCCAAGCATAGTCCTGAAGCATTTCCCTCCTGTAAAATGCTGCCTGAAATAGGCTTTTTTCTCTTGAATTCTAACAGGCTTATTTTTAATAACATTTATATTTTAATTACTATATTTTAGTGATATTGCTTACCTTGAGATATCCCCCCAGTACCACTCCGCTTCCTGCAGAGAGAAGCTGGAATTGTCCTTTATTCCATTTGTATTGACTGGAGTCATTGGTTTGGGGGGCTTTGGAGGAAGAGCTGAAAATTAACAGATTAAAGAAAGGTAAATGGGACAATAATCACTACACTGTTAATGAAATATGACAGGGAAAAAGGAAAGAGAAAATGTGTATCTTGAACTTGAATTTCAAGCTCTCTCAAAGTAAACTGAATTGGTAATTTTTAAAAATTTGAAGTCAACAGCTGCACTGAGGTCCCAGATTTCCTAGTACTCAAGCCAAATGTGCTTGAGGGAGGAAAAAGGGAAGGAATATTAGGAAACATGAGTTTTTGTTAAAACGAAGACTGGCTCAGGCACTATTACAAGGGCAATCATCGCCTAAATCTCCAGACAAGTTACAAAGGTGTATTGTGTTTGGAGAGCACTGTGCACCCCTATGGAAAAACTCCAGTTGCTTAGGCATCACCAGTCCTTATGCCAACCCATAAGAGCAAATGAGTGGACTCTTCAGAGGGAAAAACGCTGCTAGTGAGAGAAGTGGTAGCTGGACAGTGGTATATCCATCATGAACTCCAGGTTCATGTTTCATACTAGATTTGTTGTTTAGGTTCCTGTTAGGAACAAAAGCTATGACTCTCTGAATACTACAGGACATGAGGTGATAAAGGAAGGGGAAAGGGAACATTAGGTCATTAGAGCGCCTGCACCACTTTACATAGCTGAAGCATTTACCACAGGAAAGGAGATGCTACAAATTCCCGAAAGACAGGCAGAACTGCACATCTAGGGCATACCTGCCCAGAATTCCCCTGTTCTGAATTCAAGGCAAACAGGCTTTTACTTCTGTTCTCAAAATAGGTTAACATGATGTAAGGGCATACAACACACTGAAGCTCTTCCTATTTGGTTAGTTTTTGGTCAAGCAACTTTATCATGTTCTTGATTGTAAGCCCTCTATAGGCATGCTCATTTATTGGTAGAGACTTGTCTGTCAGCAGAAATGAATTACACTATTTTCTTTGAGAAAGATGTCTTGAGTGCTCTCCCCTGCTTTGCAGAGGCTGAACGTTTCATCAAGAACACTAACACTGAAACTGACCATTTTTCAGGCATTTAATGAGACAGAATGTTTTACAGGGGCAGGTAACATTTAAATTCAGAGTAAGAAAGCAGCTACGTACATTGATTTGCTACTAGCACATTTTTAAGTCAGACCCTGAGCATCTGTGCTCCCGGCCCTGTGCCCTAGCCATCAGATTACACAAGCATCAGTGAGCAGACCTGACACACACTGACAACAGCCATCTTTCAGACACACACAATCCTGGTGTACAAGCAGAAATACAAATAAAGGGCGCAGAAAGAAGATTTTGATCTCTAGCTCTAGTGCAGAATGGCTTAGTACTGAGGTGTGCTACTTGGCACCATCCATCTGCTCACCTCCGAGCCACACCTCCCACATTAAAGGAGAAAAAACAACGTTCCAACTGCTGTTCCAAATACCATTTCACATTGAATATCCGACACAGTAACTTCACTGTTCTCAGACAAACCAGTAGATACTTTCATCGAGCCAATCTAAACTAAATCTGAACCTTGACCCAGACGTTTGCACCCTGGGGTTGCTGACCAAACACCTGATTCAGATAGCAGCATTCATTCTGCGGGACTGAGCCTTAAACCATAGCATACAGGTTCTTTTTATGGAGTGAGCTGGGAAACTTTCAGGTGTGCACATATCTAGTGAGGTAATAACAGGTCTTGTTATAAAAGGAAGGTAAAAGCGTTCGGATTCAGTGAAGTAGCTTCCTGGTTAGGAGGCTTTGGTTACTCCTAGCTCAACTGTTACAGCTGTTTGTATAGCACCTAAGTATTTGTACAGAGCACCACTGAGAGCAAAACACAGTTCTAACCCTACTCTGCTTGAAGATCCCAGCCCCATCCTTCTTTACAGGGTCAGAGGAGCATATATCCAGGCTAAGCCTGTAGAGTCTATTGTATTTACTGTGCCCTATGCTGTTCCATGTCCCCCATTCAAAATTCCTGAATTAGGAAGTGTCTTCTGCTCCTCCTTCCTCCCCACCTCACATCTGGGTTACGGTACCCTACACATTCTAAGCAGTTCCCAGTCTCAGTGTCTGCATATGGCAGTAAATCCAAGTTCAGAAAACCTGCAGATATTCTGATCTCCAGAATCTTTTGCAGATTCTGAGTCAAACGCATGAAGATTCATGTAAAAAAAAAAACCCACACAACAGCAAGGAGAATTCTTAGAAAACCATATCAGCACCAGCAATTATTTCACTGGGTCTTGCAAGTTAAGACTTGGACATATCAAAAAACTTTGATGTATTTTACACTGGTAATAGGGGCTCTCCAGAAGAGGCTTTCAAGCATTCTCTAGAGTACTTGAATACTTCTTTAGCCCTCCTTGTAAGATTAAGTCTTGCTCCTTTATACACTGTGGAATTATTTAGCAGTTTTGTTAGGGCTCAGTCCAAAGCACTGCACACAGAAAAGCAAACTAATGAAGACCAGAAAGGTAAGGAACCAGAGTTTGGCATATAGGCAAGGTGCACTAAACATTATACCAAGCGTCCTTACTACAGGTGGGTGTTTTTCCTTCTTTCCCTTAATAGATAGGTATCAGTTCTCACTATCAGGGGGTTGTCTGCAGAACTTCATTCTGCATGAGAAAATTGGAAGGAAGTTCTTCCAGGGAGAAGAATAAGGCTTGGACCAGTTCCTGTAAAACCTGACTCATGGAAGCCAGTTCTTTTCACAATAGACTTTTGAAAAATGCTTTTTAATAGCTTGCACATTTTAAAAATACAAAAGTATTTGCAAGGGTGGATCCTGTTTCCAGAAAGCTATGGATCTAATTCTTTACTTTCAATACTTTGAGTCATAATAGATTTTCCCGTCTTGGATACAGAACCAGGCCCTTGCTATTGTTTTACCCAGTAGACTAACAGGCCCATCCATTTCAGTGTTTCTTGGCTACCCTCTCAGCCTGATAGGACTGTAGTCAGTACAAATGGAGAACTGAGCACGAAGGTAGCTTAAATCCCACAGCCTAGAACCTGTGATGACTCAAGGCGAACATTTTGTAATAGCATGGCAAGTCTACTGTAACAAAGCAATGTCCACCCTGCTGCTGCTCTCATAATGGCTGGCCCAGTGGTTGCTAGAAGAGGCATCCTAAAATAGTTTTTACTAGTACCTAGGCACTGCTAACCACCCTGCTAGGAGAAATCCTGTGATGTTTCTATGCTAAGCTACAGAGAACCTTGGAGTCTACAGATTTTGATTTAAATTCAAAAAAATCCAGTTTTATATGCCTTACTTGAAGAATAGAAAGCTAAAACCCTACAGTAAAGTAAAATAAGGCTGGCTTGAAATCAACAGAAATGCTTTCAAGAGCAGCCGTGTTTCTTTCCATGTCACTGAGTCCAATTCTGAGCTAGCCACAGGCACAATCTTACTTTATCTCAAAACAAGCTCTGATTAGAATGAACAATCCTGATGGCTTCTTCCCTCCTTTTTCCTGGGAGAGAAAGGACATTGATCACAAGTGATTAACAGCACAATGGATCTATCTATCTGTTCTAATAAAGAACTTGCTGTTAGCACCAGATACATAAGTATCCTCCCCCTACCATGTCTCTAGGACAGCTTTATGGCACATAGATCTTTCCAAAACCCAAAAGGCAGCAGCTCAGCTGGAGCCTTCCACTCCCCCATGAGTGCACTCCCAAGACCAGGTTCAGACCTCAGTGACTGCCCTGCATGCAGCAATGAGAGCAGACTGACTCTCCCTCACGCACTAGCAGACATCTCTGGTTTTTCTCTCTTTAGCAACTCTAGTTCCGTCTTTCTAGCTTCCCCAAGCAGCCTAGCTTGAGCTAAATCCTAATCCCAGATCGGTGTCACTTAGAAGGTGGGAAATAAAAACGAGCTGGTGATGGAGCAGAGGCGGCGGCAGCCAATGCCGGCCAGGCCCAGGATCGGATGTTGCTGACGTCAGGGCCCGGAAGGCGGCTGTGCCAGCTCCAGCAGGTAGCTTCAGCTGAGCTGCTCTGCGGAGCTGCAGCACAGGTCCTTAGAGAGAAAAGCCTATTGATTAGGCTTTGCCAAGGTAATTTTTCTGATGCTTTCTTGACTGAGTAGAATTGCTTTTTAAAAAGGCTACTCAAGATTTAACTGACATGATTCCCTGAAATTCAAACCACCTCCAACACCAAGGCAACCAAGAAAGCTGGTGAGTGTCTGAAGTTTAGCACTGTTGTATTTTTTTTAAATTAAAGTCTCTTGTAGAAAATAGTAGGCTATATTAATCCCGAATTTAACTTCAAAGTACACCACAACTTCCATGAGATATGCACTTTTCCCAGTCAGGTTTTGAATCAAACTTCACAAGTTTACATGATCTAAGAGCCACCAAGCCCTATGTGTGGCACTGATTCAGGAGGTGTGAAAAAAGAAGAATGCTTGGGGTCTCCAAGTGCTACATCCCACACAGCATCCAGTCAAGCAGCCTGTTTCTTCTCTGGCTGCAGTATTTACACACAAGATAAACCTGCCAGTTAATTAAACTCTAATTTGCAGTTTTAAGGCAGATGCCACTTAGTCTAAGAATGGCTCCATAACTTATTTCTTCCAGTATTTTCCAAGAGCTGCAGGCCAGATACTTAAAACCATAGCAGGTTTAAATGCAGTATTAACTCTACCTTACTGTTACAAATAATCACAACTACCAAATACTCTGATAAAGTATATTTTAAGTCACTCAGCACTTCCATGAGCTTGTTTACTAGCCTTCTTTCCGATGCTCTCAATCTGATCTCCACATTGTGGCAGCAGAAAACACATCAGAGTATTTCCAAGATAGTTACCCAGCTTCAAAAAGCCTGATGTACAGTGTATACCCTACAAACTGTAATATAAAGCTCTAGAAGTGTCATTACTATGGAAACATGCAAGTAATCCACGGTTAGACCAGCTAACATTTTAATGACATAGTCCTTAAGGACAGAAGGGTTTTCCCTTTGGAGGTATAGATGGAGACTTGGAATGGAAGTGTAGGCTAGCTTTTTTAAAAATAAAAATCTCCCCAGTCTTTAACTGCTCTCTGTAGTCTTATTAAATTTCTCAAAACACTTTTCTCAATTTCTCTAACACTTCTAAGGCAAAGCCTCAAAATCCTTCCCTCCCTCAATAATCCTGTACTTGTCCCTGCTGCATGAGATCCCCTCAAGACACTGGAGAAAAAAGCATATGCTGGACAACGGTGCTTTTTGCACACCATTTCCATGAAGTTGTGCACTACATGTGCAAGCCAGAGCAGTAAGGCACCATGCTTTTGCCGAGATTTTCCAGCTGACAAAGCAGAGGGTCATGCGCACCTGCTGACAGCAGTTCATTCCCCACCACTGGCAGGTAAGTTATCTTGGCAGCTCCACATCTCAGCTCGTCAGTTCTCTTGCCAAGACCCCTTTTGCAAAGTACTGAGCACCAATGCCCTTCGAAGCTGCCCTTCCTCAAAGGGCAGCTAACATGCACTGAGAACTCCTTGAGGGATCGAGAAGGAAGCTACTCAATCGCATTATTGCTGGCCACAGAACCTCAGGCATGCTCACATTTTTGCTCTCCTCACTCAAAGCAGGCAAGATGCCAAAGAGCAAGACATATTCAAAGAATTGAAGTCTTTCAATATCTCATTACAGAAAACAGCAGACAAGTTGGCAGAAAGCCAGGCAGGCTTCCAATGAAAACACTCCCATTATAGCTTTGCTTGTGTTTCTATGAACTTTCATAAAAACCAACACCTTTAAGAAATATTTCAGTTTAGATTAATTGGCTTTTTTGATAAAGATCTGTTTTGTTTGAAAACTCCCCAGCTATCCAGTCCTCTCCCACACCTCCCAACCACTGTTTCACCTCCTACAGCCTGCCAGACTTCTGCTGCACTCTGTTCTTCATGAGCACCCACAGCTACTGCACAGGTTAAAAGATTATCTGCTATGGGACACCTGCAGAATTGTGGACAACAGTGTGCAAAGAAGAGGCTGGCTCAAATTCAGAATTCTGGGCATTTTACAAGCACCCCTCACTACTCTGCAAGGCTGGTTACTTCACAGCCTGAGATAGAAGAAATGGAAGATGCTCACTGTCAGATAAACGATACTGGGATCTTTGACTTCCATATTATAGAGTAACACAGCATCTCCTCTTCATTCCAGCCTTTTCATGAAGTTGCAAAGCCAAAAATCCTCAACTTCCCAATTATTTTCACTGCTCGATAAGAAACTGTTTTCCTTTCAACCCAGACCATAGTGTAACAGCTGCAAAGCCACAGCAATGTCAGAAGTTCCACGATCAATGGGGTTGATATGACTGCCCCAAAGTTAACATGAGGAAGATAAAAACAATAAGCCCTCTTTCACCTACCAAGCATAATTAGCACACTATAAGCTGGATATGTTTTAGAACTTTTGCCGTGTTTCACTACTCAAAGATTGTCACTACCCAACATCACATGCTCTGCTCACTTCAGGAAGAAGTATCTCCTAGCCAGTAGGCCCAGGTTTTTATGAACTCTTCGGAAGAAAGTCCACAGAAGACATTTGATTGTCCATGAAAATCTGAAATATTTGATAAGAACAACTGTACTTTATAGTATCCAATGTCAGGTCTAGAAGACTATACAATAAAAGTACATATAAAATGCAAGGAGCAACTAGATTCTCCTTTTTGCTTATTAACTAAAGTAGTTCCTCATCTGCCTTCACAGAAGAAATACCACAGCATGTTTTCTACCCCTCCACTGGTAGAGTCTTCAAACAGCTATTAAAAAAATACTCTTTGGTCAAAAGAGATTTTTGGATAAGAGTAAGGAAAACACAAAATTTAGCATAGGCACAGAGCTACAGTGGTTGAGAACAAAGAACTAGCTTTTCACTGTGGAAGACAGAACGAAGTCAGGCCCGAGCAGTGACACGCTACGCTAGGAGACCTACCAAAGCCAAAAGAAAAAGCCATTTTTAATAAAAACAGCCCAGGGCTGTTTTCCCCAGATATTTCAAAGACTAACTATCCATCCAGGCATCAGGTACAAACCTCACAGGAGAAGCAATTCACAGAAATAATCAGCACTACTGAGAAGTTTGCTGCACAAGAGCCTACTTAAAAATAATAATAATACAGCTGTAAATCCATGTGACTTGCTGCTCTAAGCAGCATTTTATTTCAGCTTACCACTAGCTCACATCTTTCAGAACAGTGTACAAAATTGTTCCTCATACAGTACCTGTCCTTGCGCTATGTCAAACTATTTTCCAGTTACTGAAGTAGAAATATTTCAACACCACATAAATTGCTAACAGAGAACCATCTAAACCAAGATCAGAAGGTGCATTTGAAATCAACGCTGCAGAAGAAATTTGAAGGTGGAAAAAGTATTCAGAGGAAAACTGTTGTTTGTTGTGTCCCACATCATCTTTTCTCAGAACCTTGGTCTTGAAGGAAGTTCCACCAAGGCAGAAGTCCCAACCCATGCAATCCTATGCAGTGCCCTCAGCAGAAGCTGAGATTCAGAGCAGGCATGGAGCAGTCTAGCCAGGCTCAGACTGCACTGCCATTCCTCATACTGACATCTCAAGGTGTAACAAAATAAATGGATTCAATCTCCTCACTCAAGTACACTGTGATAGTCAAAATATTTTAATGAAACCCATTTCACAGCAGCAGTCTGATTTCTTTCACTGTCCCAAAACTTATCTGTAAGACTGTACTGTACCCTTTGAAATGGAAAGGATCTTAAACATTCATCTCCTTGATTCAAGCTTCCTTGCATCCTTCAAGAGACTACTTCTGGAGGCAGGAGATCAATCAGACTAAAGGTGCCACAAACACCAAATACTTTGACACTTGGGAGTAGTTCCTCAGAGGGCCAACAATCTAGATTCCTATGATGTCCCCAAGATGACAATACAGGGCAGTGCAGCATGAGTACTGACAGCCTGGGAAATTTAATTGTAACATACAAATTCAGGTTGTAACAGACAGCAGAACTTACTACCCAATATTGGCAAAAACATTATCCATCTCACCTCAAACATTTTCCTGGGGCAGGTTTTGGAGTGTAAGCCCTACTGCCCACACTCAAAAGATACCTGAACAGTGGGATGTGTTCCCTCATTACAGCAGTTTTTCCTCTAGCTCTCTTGCAGCAGCTCTGGTTTCTGGGTTTTGAGGGGAGGGGAGATTTGAGGAAGGAAAGAGTTCCTCCAAAAGCAAACATATGTGCAGCATCAGATTTTAGAGACTACAGAGGCTGAAATTTAGGATAAGGCTACAGAAGATAAAAACTCTAAAAAATGGCTCCTGTGGATTTTTTTTCTTTCATGGGAAAGAGGAGGAAAGTAACAGAGAGTAAATAGTAGCTAACAGAAGGAAACGGAAGGTTTATCTTTGGAAGGAGAACACTGACCAGAAGTACAAGAGTCCCAAAGTGACACCAAACCAAAACCCAAGTTATTCTGTAGTGAAAGAACAAGGAAGATGAAGGGGATAGGGATTGATTATATTCTTTTTTATTTGTCGAAGCCCACAAATTTTTGTGCTGAGAAACATGACCTTTTTCAAGCCTCTCCTAAATAACCATGTGTCAGCTTCAGTGATATCTGATTTTAGAATAAACATTCCTATGAACTATCATTAAAATAACATTTTTCCAGTTCACAAAAACTGGCAGAGAGTGTGGGTGAACGTTAGAAGCAGTCACAGGTTGAAGCAGTTGAAGTATTTCATCTCCTTTTTCAAAGAGCACTGGATGGAAGGTAGCAATCTCGAGTGTGCTGCCGGACTCAATGCCAGAGAAGAACCTGGATCCTGTTCAGCCGCAGGAAAGCTTCAGAGCACATTGTGTTTCGGCATTAGGACTCACCAGGCAGCTGGCTGGTGTCCAGCAGGGCAGTTGGGGTCCTTTTTGGAAAGGGCTACAACAGGCACCACTTGCACTTTGCTTCCTTTGAACTGTATGAATTCTTATAAAACTCCCTGTATATAGCCACTTTTCTTGAAAAGAAATAGAAGTACTTAAGGTACTAGAATATATTCACTGAAACGTTGCAAAATCTTTGTCTATTGAATGGAGGCCACAGCAAAGATGAAGGACAATGAAAATTTCTAAAAAGGTGAGATCCACTCACATTGTTTGGGGACCTAGCACCAGCTCATATGCTGTAGTTTAGATTATGCGGAGAAGCAAATACTTGCTTACATAGCTATTGTGCAGATTTTAACCTGACAGAAGAAATGAGATAAAAAGCAGCAGAAGAAAATCTGACTCATTTCCATAAGGGCATTTTTTACATGAGCAGAGACTGTTCTTTAAGCATTACTCAGCAACGTACTTTACAAAAATTAGTTTCCAAAAATCCAGCTAGAACACACCTGTTGCTTTAATGAGGCCAAAGTTTTACAGCAACCTGTTTCAACACAGTTAATAATCTTTTTGATAATAATAAAGCCTAAGCTTTAAAACATACAGGGAATGCCGATAAAAGTATTCTTCATGCTGCTGTTTCCAGTGTTCTCTAGTTCTCTGCCCAAAAAGTGACTCACTAAATAACCAACACACAATGATGTAAGGCACCCAGCTGCTTTTAGTACTGGGCGCAGATGTGTATGACCAGCTATGCCTCTCTTTTCCCAAGCTGTAGAGCAAAGATAAGTCTGAATAGCTTCATTCTGGAATAAGATATCACGCAGGCAATGGCAAAGACAGAAGTCAACTCTGCTGCTTGGGAAAATATTTCCCAAAGGAAACTCCAAGAAGAGTTGTCTTTTACAGGTGAGGTATAAGGAAGCAACACAGTGATTAACTCCCATCAGGTGCAGGCATCATGGAGTACAAAAAACTGTTCAGAACAACAATCACAGAAATATAATTTGCTGCAGGTTTTGCTTTCAAGCATGCGATGAGGAGCTTGGTTTCTTCTCAGAACATTCTCACATGTTTTAGTTTGCATAAACCTACAGCTTTACAGAACAACTCCCTCCAGGAAGCTTTTCCTCCCCAACTATTTCTACATCATCTGAAAGCTTACTGATAAACAAAAATGTCAGCCTTTTAAAGGAGGCTCTCCCATCTAAAGCAAAACATCATTTCACTTTATATTAATGATGCTATTTTTTGTGTTCATGTACTTAATTGAAAGCTGATGAGTGATATTCTTTAACAGTTAGAGCCATCAAAATGAAAAGCTTTTGTAAGGAATGCAAAAGCAAGCCTGAAAATGCAATACAAAATAAAAAATTGTTACAGCAGTCATTAAATGAAAAGGCCAGTAGAGAAATTTAAGTGTAACAAGAACAGAATACAGACATTTCGCATCACTATCCTCATAGGAATTCAGACTCCAGTTCAAACCATTTCCCAGGATACTTCCAGAACACAAGTGACTGAGCATTATTTATTCCCTGCTCTACCCCAGTCTGTGCAAACTCCTCTTCGGTAATAAGGAAACTCTCATCCCCCAGCATCTGCTTTTTTGGAAACATGACTTTCAGCAAGACTTAAATGCCCAACGAAGACAGTTGCTACAGTGCTGCGCTCTTGATTACATGCACTAGTAGAACTACTTTTTTTTCCTAAAGCGTATAAGAGCACAACTTTTCTTTGATAAGCTTCTGGAGTCAGCTCAGAAAAGCTGAAGGACAACACTGACAATGCTATTAAAATTTGCATCTGTTCTCCCACTGGAAAACTAGTCAGGCATAGACATGCAGTGTTCACCTACATCTGGTTACTGCATACCACAAACCCCATTTGAGAAACCACATTCAGTTTCCACTATAACATTGATAATGATATAGCAGGACTGGTACCCGAGTAAACACTGCCCTTGAGATCAGAACCCTATGTTTTCCAAATTACAATTATAGTATCACTCCCCTAAAACAAGGGTTGTCAAATTATGTATGAGAAGAAAATAGAAACTATAATGAATAAATACACTTTTTCCCTTTGAATACTTGTCTCATTCATACAATGGCAGTGCTGCTTTTGCAAAGTAGACTGAACTAGGTAGCCTATAGATTATTGCTGCCCTGCGCTGCCCCCCCCCCCCCCCCCTTTAAATGTTTTGTAACAAGAGCATTGTTATAGCCTGTCTCAGCACATGACACAAGGAAGAGTAATATTATTGAAAAAGATGGTTTGATCAAGGTATAAACATGGTTGGTCATGTTTGGGCCTAACAGGCTTCAAAAAGGTAGCTTTCATATAGCTTTAGGACAAACACTTGTTCTAGTATCTGCTCATAAATAGACAGAGCCCATTCTGCATCAGTAAGCCTACTTTAAACTTGCAGTTTTCTTCATAACCCACACAAATGAAACTAACCTCTAATTTGTAGTTGAGCCAAATATCTTTGCTGACATCTGTGTCTGAAATCCCAGCGGAACACTCTTACTGATTTTCATCCAACTGTGACAAAATGTATTCAGTGATTACACATTTTATCATCAACACAACTGATAATATATCCCAGAACAACAGAGGAAAAGACATTACTTAGTCCTACTTATTAGAAGCGAGGTAGAGGTAGTTATGCTTTAGGTACTCTGGTAACTTTTGCAGTCAATTCAACATCCTCCATTCAAAAACTTAACTTAATGGCAGTAGCAACTTTTTGCAGACCTGAACAGAATTCAGTCGAGTAACCTATTTCCCTGTCTTTTCAAACAGCAAGAACAAACATGCAAGTGAACCCGACAACCAGTTTCCTAATGCCAGAACCAGCATATGATGGTGCTATGGCCATAATATTCCCATTAATCTTAAAGAGAACATGTAGAAGCAACTAGGTTAGCTATATGCAACTGATGGTTCCAGTTTTGTCTTTAGACACTGAAAGTTTTTCAGATGCACCTAGTATTATTTGCCACATATAGATCCTACCTTATGCCAGCAATACATTTTATTATGCCAAAAGCCATGCCAGTAGAAGGAAAAAGCATTATAGAATCTTAGAATTATATAGGCTGGAAAAGACTTTTAAGATCAAGTCCAACCATTAACCTAGCACTGCCAAGTCTACTACTAAACCATGTCCCCAAGCACCACATCTACACATCTTTGAAGTACCTCCAGGGATGGTGACTCAGTCACTTCCCTGGGCAGCCTGTTCCTATGCTCACCCACCCTTTCAGTGAAGAAATTTTTCCTCATATCCAATCTAAACCTCCCCGGCACAACTTGAGGCCATTTCCTCTCATCCTATCACTTGTTACTTGGAAGAAGAGACCAACATCCACCTTGCTACAACCTCCTTTCAGGTAGTTGTAGAGAACAATAAGGTCTCCCCTGAACCTCATTTTCTCCAGGCTAAACCACCCCAATTCCCTCAGCCTCTCCTCATAAGACATGTCCTCCAGACCTTTGACCAGCTTTGTTGCCCTTCTCTGGACACACTCCAGCACCTCAATGTCCTTCTTGTACTGAGGGGACCAAAACTAAACACAATATTCAAGGTGCAGCCTCACCAGTGCTGAGTACAGGGGCACGATCACCTCCCTACTCCTACTGGCCACAGTATTGCTGATACAAGCCAGGATCCCGTTGGCCCTCTTGGCCACCTGGGCACACTGCTGGCTCATGTTCAGCCGGCTGTCGACTGGCACCTCCAGGTCTTTCTCCACCGGGCAGCTTTCCAGCCACTCTTCCCCAAGCCTGTAGCATTGCATGGGGCTGTTGTGACCAAAGTGTGGGACCCCACACTTGGACTTGTTAAACCTTATACAACTGGCCTTGGCCCATTGATGCAGCCTGTCCAGATCCCTCTGCAAAGCCTTCCTACTCTCTAGCAGATCAACGCTCCCACCGAATTTGGTGTTGTCTGCAACCTTACTGAGGGTGCACTTGATCCCCTCATCCAGATCATTGATAAAAATATTAATCAGAACTGGGCCCAACACTAAGCCCCAGGGAACACCACTTGTGACCAGCCACCCACTGGACTTAGCTCCATTCAGCACAACATTTTGGGCCCAGTCATCTAGCCAGTTTTTCACCTGTCCAAGCCATGAGCAGCCAGTTTCACCAAGGAGAACACTGTGGGAAATTGTGTCAAGGGGTTTACCAAAGTCTAGGCAGGTAACATCCACAGCCTTCCCTCATCCACTAAGTGGGTCACCTTGTCATAGAAGGACATCAGGTTAGTCAAGCAAGACCTGCCTTTCTTAAGCCCATGCTGACTGGGCCCAATCACCTGGTTGTCCTGTATGTGCCATGTGATGGCCCTCAAGATGAACCGCTCCATAACCTTCCTCAGTACCGAGGTCACGCTGACAGGCCTGTAGTTCCCCAGACGCTCCTTCTGGCCCTTCTTGGGATGCCCATCTACATTTGCTATGCTCCAGTCATCTGGGACCTCCCTGGTTAGCCAGGATTGCTGATAACTGATGGAGAGTGGCTTGGTGAGCCCTTTCGCCAGCTCCCTCAGTACCCTTGGATGGATCCCATCCAGCCCCATAGGCTGGTGAGTATCTAAGTGGAATAGCAGGTCACTAACCATTTCCCCTTGGATTATGGGGCTTCATTCTGCTCCCCATACCCATCTTCCAGCTCAGGGGGCTAAGTACCCAGAAAACAACTGGTCTTATGATTAAAGACTGAGGCAAAGAACACATTAAGCACCCCAGCCTTTTCCGCATCCTTTGTCACTATGTTTCTCCCCACACCCAATAAACGATGGAGATTCTCCTTAGCCCTCCTTTTGTTGCTAATGTATTTATAGAAACATTTATTTATTGCCTTTTACAGCAGTAGCCAGATTAAGTTCTAGTTGGGCTTTGGCCCTTTTAATTTTCTCCCTGCATAACTTCACAACATCCTTGTAGTCCTCTTGAGTTGCCTGGCCCTTTTTCCAAAGGTCAAACTCTCCTTTTTTTCCCTGATTTCCAGTCAAAGCCCTCTGTTCAGCCAGGCCATTCTTCTTCCCCAGCAGCTTGCCCCAGCCTGCTCCTGTGCCTTTAAGCTTTACTTCTTGAAGAATGTCCAGCCTTCCTGGACTCCTTTGCCCTTCAGGACTGCCTCCCAAGGGTCTGTCAACCAGGCTCCTAAACAGGCCACGATCTGCTCTCCAGAAGCCCAAGCAGCAGTTCTGCTGACCTCCCTCCTTACTTCCCCAAGAATTGAAAACTCTGTGATTGCTGTGCCGAAGACAGCCTCCAACCATCACATCACCCACAAGTACTTCTCAGTTCACAAACAGAAAAACTTAGGTAACAGGAGTCATCCTGCTGGTTGTCACCGCTGTTGCTCCTGCGTTAGCTGTACTGCTCTAAGGCACACTTTGCAAGGGTGGCAGAACTGAATCCCTAGTTCCACTGCTCTGTTTAGGAAAACCATCCCACTCCTAAGATTAGGATGGATTAAAAGCTAGCAGAAAGCTAGCAATCCCTTGTTGCCTGACTATGCCTCTGCTAGAGTTGGAAAAAACTGTTTGAGAGGAGTTTATTATTTATTATTTTTGAACTTTTGAGCAAGCCTTCTAGCAGAGAGGCTTCAGGACCTGCCCTGAGCACCCATTTACACCTACAACCCCAGACAGAAAACGTGAGCACACTGATAAGGTGGTGCAGGTGCACCGAGGCCTGACAGAAGCTACGGCTGCACTGCAGGCTGCCTGCCATCACAGCTTTTTATTTCTGCATTATTATTGGGCAACACTAAGGTGTGTATTAAGACAGCCTGCCAAGATAAATTAAAGGTCTGCTGGCCCTTAACAAGAAACAGTATCCCCACCCTTGACTTAGAGGTTACAGGTGACACTGCACATTATGTTCACCTTGCTTTTGTCTTCTGCCTGAAGTTTAGATGCACTAAAATGTAATGATGAGCAGTCATGCATGGTTTAGACACTTGGCTCCCAGTATCAGTAGATGCCCAGTCCTACAGCACAAAGACCAACCAGGGATCTCTTCACGCAAGTTCTGTGAACAAAAGACCGTGCTGCCTCCTTTGGCAGCGGGGACACTGGCTGCATATTGTTAGTTTGTGCACCGCTGAGAAAACATATTGCCACCATTCAGCTGCGCAGGAACTCCAGCCACCACGCAGGGGAATGCTATACTGAAAACCTTCACAAATTTTTGTTGGAAGCTGGCCACATGGAGTTGCGGTTGTTACCGGGTGCAAATGCAGTGACTTTATCCTGCGGCATGCCGAGTGTTTAAGTCTTCCAAATAAATTCCTCCACACTCCCCTTAGGGATGACCTATCATCCCAAACAAGAAAACGCTTTCCCACCCTACCTCTGGACGAGGAAAAAGCAGACCACCTCCGCCACACTCTCCCTCCCCCTACAATTTAAGAGTTGTAGATCCATGAAATCAGGACATACACATGGGGATCATCCCATGCATCATTTCCAGCCCTGACTTTTCCAGTTTGAAAAAAATGAAAGATAAAGTTACTGAACACTTCAGGGATCAGCATGTATCATTAAGCCCTTTTGCTAACTGGTGTTTGGACCGTGCAGAGCCTTGATCCCTGACAACAGGGCTTCCATGATGGAAATTTTGGCATCATTAATGACAGAATCGCTGCTTCTTGATGTAAACTGCATAAGGCTGCACGGCCAAATTCCTGCAGAACTACTGGAAAGTTGTTTTTTTGACCAGTTCAGTTAGGCCAGCCCCTTTTAGCAGCCTCCTTGCACTAAACCATTCAAAGGGCTTTATATTTTTTAATAAAAAACGCCACACCAATTGTTTTAAGTCACCTACAATGGAACTCAGGTTATCATTCACTTGATGCAAGCAAATACAAATACTAATCTCATGAATAGTATAAATCAAAAGCATTTACAAGAAAGATACCCTCTGAATTCACAGAAGCAAACAGATTTGACTGAACTTTGCGCTTTAAGGAGTAACATCTAAAAATAGGTGGTGCCAGCTATGCAAGAATTTAACGAGTAGCAGCCAGTGTTGTGCTTCTGAGAGATCTGGTCAGTTTTTAAAGCATCAGAGTTACCAGAGGAAGTGAGTACAGGTCCTTGAGATCCAAAAATCTCAGGTTGATCACCTCCTCTTTTAATTAAAGTACCACATACCTAAGAAGAAAAAAAAAGAGCTCACCACACTGAAACAAAGAGACTAAAGCACACTTGGAGATACATGCCACCATTCAAGCACAGAATGAAAAGTGCATTTTGAAAGTCTAACAGTACATGCCACACAGAAGATATCACTCAGAAGCACTTATTCGCCATCAATTTCTCCACAGGCTAAGATTTTTGATAGATATTTTACTGTACCTTCTAGCTGTACAGATCAGAGACCTGAGAACATAAAGGCCCTTCAATTATCTTACTGCCCTCAGCCTGTGAGACTCTTACAGGTATAGATATGGTTTCACCAGTGCCCATTTATGCTTACTTCATTACCAAAGACTCAACCTCTTCTTCTTGTAAGCCTTCCCTCACTCTTCAGACACAAAAGAAACTTTCGGTCCCATCTAAAAACTTGAGGCAAACAAGGGACAATGCATTTCTTCATTTTCAGCACTGGAAATCCGTGGGGAAAAAAAAAAATGGCATCAAACCCTTTTGAACAATGTTATTAAGCGTTATCAAAGTAACAGTGCCTCCAGGGACGTATTCCAGCCTGTTCCCAAGTACTGTCCCCCCAGCACCAAAACGAAGGGACACCACACACCTCATCTGTCAGCGCTGGAGGAGAGCTGGCAAGAAAAAAGGTCTCAGAAACTGTACAAGCAATTAAACTGGAACTGAATGGAAGTAGGTAAATCACTACCATCAAAGCATTAGAGTCACATAAAGGAACACAGGTGAAGAGGCTAATAAAAATGCTCCTCTAGAAGTGAATACAGCTGAAATATACGGTTTTCAATAAAGGCTTAAAAAAAGGAGACTCGGGAGAGGGGCTGCGAGCAGCTCTCCTCCTCCTGCCTCCTTCCACCTCCCAAAAGGTACCATAAATCGCAGTTATCCTACACCCCCCCCAAAAAAAAAACCACCACCCAAACCAGTATTAAAAGATTTTTGCCCAGCAGACAGCAGCTTCAAGTCCCTAAAAAGTTTATGCAGGCATCAAACTTTAACTACAGATATTTCTTTTTCGACCCCCTCCCCCTCTGCAGATTCCCCCTCCTTTTTCAAACGGGAAAAGTCTGCAAGGAAGGAGGGAGGACGGACAGGGGAGAGAAGGCAGGAATGAAAGGCGGCCCCGACCCGCTGCGAGCGGGGCGCAGGCAGGCACCAGGCTTCGGCTCCCTACCTGGAGGGTCCATTTCAATGTAAAATATCAGCTCAGTGGAATAGGGCATCATCACTTCCCTCCAGTCCGTGTCATCGCGGTCCATATCCCACACCGTGTTGTACATCGCGGCGGTCAAGTCCCGGCAGGTTTATAAATAAGAGATTGGCGTTCTCGGCTTTTAATGGCGGGGGGGAGGGAAAAGGGGGTGGGGGGGAAGCCGAGAAGAATCCACCCCCTTCTAAAACAACACTTCTAGCAATAAAAAAATAAAAATCGCACAATTAAACTTAAAAAACCCCCACTAAACAAGCCACCTCAGCAGCTGCCCTGCAGGGACTAAAATAGGTAGTTATATATATAATATATATAGAGTGCTTCTTTTTGTTTAAAAAGACACCTTTCCACAGAAAAGCCACTTTCCTGAATTCTCTCTAAAAATCGCCATTTCCGGAGTATTTTTAAAACACCAGGCTGAAAGGGAAACAAAACCCACACACAAAAGCGGGGAATGGGGTGGGAAGAAGCGGATAAAAAGGGGAGATTTCGGTCTCTGGATGAGTTCTTTCCGCCGGCGGAGGAGGAGAAAGGAGGGGGCGGCGGGCAACAATAACGGCGGGCGCGGGGCGGGCGCGGAGCCCGAGGGGAGCGGGGGGCGGCGGGGGCCGCTCGGCCCGCGGTCCCCGCCGGCTGGGCCGGGCTCAGCGCCGGGCCGGGCTCGCCTCAGCGCCGGTCAGACAGCCCGCGGCGGCGTCGCCCGCCGTGCCCAGCTAGCAGCCCCGTCCAGCCCCGGGCGGCTGCGGCGGGTCGCGGCCCCGGGCTCTCTGCGGCGACGCCGGCCCCGCTCGGTTTCATTTTAAGAGGCTCTGAGGGGCCCAACCGTCGCCAACCGCCTCTTGCCGAGGAGACCACGCCCCCCGGCGCCGCGCGGGAGGGGCACCGGGGCGGGGCTTCGCCCCGGCTTTTTAACCCCTTCGAGGCGGACGGGGGGGGGTGTCCATGCGAGCGGGCGCTTCAACGGGTCAAAGGAGGGGGTGGGCAAAAAAAAAAAGCAGAAAGGGGGAACCGTCTCTTTTCACGCCGCAAAACGTGCCCAGTAAGAAAGTTTGGCACAAAACAAAAATCCATTTTCACCGCTTTTCTAGCTTTTCCCTGGCTCCTTTTCGCCACTTCGGCCGCCCCTCTCGCCGCCTTTTCCTAGCGACGCCCCCCATCAGAGGAGAGAAGGGAAGGTGGTAGGTCCCTAGGCTGGCCTGTCGCCAAGGGGCTGCTGCCGCGGAGCACGCGCGGGGGGCGGGGGGAGCCGAGCCCAGTTGCCAGAGCTGCTGTCTTTGTCTGAGGGAGCAGCGAGCGCCGCGATTGGCCGAGGGCTCCGGGCAGCTCACCCAATGAGCTGGCGGCGAAGCCGGCCGGCTCGATGGCGATTGGCTGGGAGCCCCAGTTACTAAGCGGGACAAAGAAAGGAGAGCGCTGACGGGGGAAAAGGGGGGACGGGGCTGAGGGGGCGCGCGGGGAGCCCCGGGTCCCGCACCCCGGCTTGACCGAGCCCTGCGACCCCCCCCTCCCCCCCGGTGCCGCCGGCCCCAACGCCACCACGCCACCGGTGGGGGTACGCCGTCTGCCCATACCGACGGCAGGCTGCACCCACCCCCCGGCCGGCGCCCCGCAGCGCCGGGCCTACCTGCTGCGCTCCAGCCTGGGCCGCCCCCCCCGTTGGGCATGGGGTGTGTGGGAGAGGGTCTCGGCCCAGGCCCAGCAGGGGAGGGTCCTTTGCAGGTAGAGCCGCTGTCCCCGTCCCTGGCTGGGGCCTGGGTTGGCCGACCACCCCCCGCACCACGTCCCAGCTACCTGCCCTGCTGCTGCCGCCAGGTACATGGGCTCTCCTTACTTCTGCAGGTCCCAGGCGGCTGCCAGCGCTGTATTCCAATTAATAACCTGCGCGTTTCAGAGGGCATCATAACCATCCGCTAAATGGAGTGTGAGCCCCGGGGAAACCCAAAGCTCTCTCTAGCGACCTAACCGGGGGGGGGGGAAGCACCAAAGCAGATGGTTTCCTCTTGCAAGCTTTGGGATAAATCTGAGATGCAAACACACCCAAAACTGAACCTCAGCCTGCCTGCCAGCCACATCCCGATGGCCAGACCCTGAGCCCACAGGCACTGGCAGGAGGCAGAAATGCAGCCAGCTCAGCAGCCAGCCTTGGTCTTAGCACAGTGAAGCGTCCTTAAAGAAAGGCAAAATGACAGCTGTTGAGAAATTAAGGAAAAGCCCTTTCTGGAGGCTTCCAACCAATGTCGCAGGCATAAGCACAGACAAGCACCTTGATCTGCTGTGGAGATGTCAGGGAGTGTTAGAAAACCAAGCACCAAAGTTGTCCGCTTTATTTGCACTTTAAAGCACGGAAGAGTAAGTTATGAATAATTTCTTCTGCTCTAGCACTAGGTAGACAGCTCCTGAAAACATATTCCTGGCTTAGGTGAACCGGAGGGTGTCTGCAACATTGAAGAACTGAAAGACTATACCCAACGTAAGAGTATGTGGGAAGAGCTGGGCACAGAGGATCTGAAGTTTGCTGATGAATCACAACTTCCACGGCAAGCAATTGAGAGCAGTGCTGCTCCAGTAATAGAGCTCCTTGAGGGACAGACAGCTGCAGAGGAGCACAGGGCTTTGAATCAAACAACTCACTGTAGATAAATTAATTTTATATTCCCATCCACAAACTCTGATTAATCCATGATAACCAGATATGATTCCTTTTTCTAATTTTTAAATTAAATTTCTTGGGTTGATACCATGTATCAGCTCAAGCTCGCTCAAAGTGAAATGCCCTCCTTGGAAGCACACCCCTCTCCCCTAGTGAAGTTTAGGTTGGTACCTGGTACAAACCATCAGCTGCCCGCCGACAGTGTGCGGGACAGGGTTGCAGAGCAGCCCTACAAGCGCTGGGCGGTGGGCACAGCTGGAGGTCTGGTTGCCCGTTTGCAGACTCTGCGGAGCTGAGAAATGGGGCTGCTGTCCCTACCGCAGCCCCCAAACTTGGATTAGCAGCTCTGGCGGTGGGGGGAAGGAGGAGGCAGGCTCGAGTTGAAATTCATTTTCCCCCTTCCTGGACCTCATTGTAAGTTCCACCCACATAAGACCTAATTACTTGGCTTTTATGCTGGCAAAGTGGATTTCATCCTTGCTGTTTCCCATGGTGGTTGCTTTCATTTTCATGGCGGCACTGATGGTTACAGCTTATTGATGTTTTCACTTTAGTGATTTGAAGCAGAATACATTTTGTTATTAGCACTGGTTTCTCTCATTGCTGCTTTAATCAAAGATGCAATTTAAGGCAAAGGATTGTGTGTAATGGTAAACAGTAGGATAATGCCTTGAGAGAACAGAATATTAATGTGTTTTTATTTCTCAAAACTGTGCTTATGATATACCCAGGATTACTTGGCTCCCGACACGCATGCATGGGGCGCTCCCTTTCCTACCACACTGCCTGTCTCACAGTAGGGGTGAGCGGCCGTGTGTATGTGCGTGCTGGGGCGGGGAGAGGGAGGCACATGTGCTGCATTACGCACTGCAAAATCCTCTCTGCCTGTGCGCCTCAGCTCCACGGGCACAAAGTCTGAGCATCCAGCATCACAGCAGTGCCCTCGGAGAACAGAAACAAAACCGGGAGCATGCTGAGCGCTCAGGGATGCTCAAAGTCTGACTGAGCACTAGATCACCCCAAGTTGGGAAAAACTACATTCAAACACTGAAATAAAATAATGATGATAACGACAATGCTTGAGCAGGGGGGGCACAGTGCTTGAGAAGGGGTCCTGGTGCCCCACGCTAAGGCTGAAAGGCAAGAAGCAAGCACCGCATCTGCTGCCTCCCCAACATCCCTGCGTCGATGGTCATGCATTTGCTTGCTTTCATTTCCTTGGATCTGGCAATTTGCATTTCAAGGCAAGATTAAATATTGAAGTTTTGAGCGCTTCCATGTGCTTCAGGAGGAGCCGAACGGACCCGTGCTGGAACAGGCTGAACATAGAAAAGCCATTTGTGCCAAACTGCTTGGTTTCCTCTTTGCCGAGCCATGATAATGTGATATCCGACAGCTGAATGTAGGCCACAACAGACTTTTATAGTTGGAGGGGTGGAGGAGGGAAGGGGGCTGAATCCACAGTGCTGCCAGCCACACGCACTAAAATGATGAGAGATTTTTGGGTCAGGCTGGAGACTGCTGGCCACTCCTGAGATCCAAATATTAGCTTCACCATTAGCACAAGCTCAGGGCCTGCTGGAGGGGAGCTTGTAGAAGGTAGAGCTGCATTTGCGTCAGAAGGGACGACTCCTTGGCTGACAGTAAATGCTACATGAAAATACTAGCCTTGCGCTGCTCAGGCGCTGGGACCTGTGGTGTATCTGCCATAACTGGTGGCCAGCTTCCCACAGGGGCAGCCACATCTTGCAAGTAACAGCACGAGAATGACCAGTTGCGGCGGTCTGGTTTAGTTAAAGGATTATTCCTGCCTGTTTCTCACCTCCTGGTGCTGAGAAGACAAGGGAAGGCAGGAAAGTTAGTCTGCTTTGGCTCAGACGCTGCCTCTGGGGTCTTGGCATGGCTCAGTGCAAGCTAAACTCCTCCTCTGGGGCTTGCTGGTAAGAGAAGAGGTGGTGGGAAAGGCAGAGGTTCATCCTGTCTTCCTGAACCAGCGTCGTGCTGGCACCAGAGGGGATAGTGCAAGCACCATCTTTCCCTTGAATTGTACAGTCTGAGCCCCGCAAGTATCCCAGGACCACAAAGCGTTTGCCACCAGATTAGGAGTATTAACCCTGCGAGGGTGAAGTAGCAGGAGTTTCCCTCCCTGTATCCTCCTGCACCTTCATGTGAAATCTAGTGGGTGCTTTTAACCTGGACTGCACTGCCTCTTCTGTGCTTTGGAGTCATTTTATGTCCTAACAGGCTGTAAAACAGTTGCCTCACTCCACCCCAGATGTGGCCGCATTTCTGTGGTGAGGAAAAGCTCTGGCAAGTGTGCCCAAGTCGGGTGCTCTGGTTTGAAAATTACACATTGCGTTAAAAACCTGTATTAAAGAATAATATGCGGTCTGCAAAAACATTCAAATGAAACACTTCAATGTTAGGAAGTGTCTTATTTACAGCTGTTGGAGCAGCCCATGCCCTCTTCCCTCCCATGTCCATGAAGGAAAGGGGTTGAAATAGGGGCTCACGTAGCACAATGCATGCACACAGAGTTGAGCTTGCGAGGAATCATACATTAGGCATTTCCTAACTTAAAAGCACTTGGCTTCACATGGTAAACAACATTCTTTTAACATAGGAAATAACATTAAAAAAAAAAGCTCTTTTAAATAAATGTCTACAACGTAGGTTATTGCAGCTGGACCTAAGGTAATCCTCAGCAAGGCTTGGACTGGCCTTTCCTCACTGCTCCAGACGTTTCTGCCCCAAAAACTGCAGGAGTAACGGTTGGGGCTGGAAGCGGAAAGCCGCTCTCCTGCGAAGGGAGAGGTGGTGCGTGTGGCTTTTGCAGCCAGACAGTGTATGCCAACCCCGTGCTCTGCCCACTGGTGTCTGGGGTGGACACGTCTGTGCCAAAGGGTGCCCAAGGACGGGTGTGTGATGGAGTGGGCACAGGCGGGTGAGGGAAAGGACACGCCGCGCTGAGCTGTGCTGAATTGCTGCTTTGGCAGACAGCACCGGGCCAGCTCTTTAGAAAGTTCACGTTCAGTTATTGTTTTGACAGGCTGCCAAAGTTTTCCTGAGGAATGCAGGCAGCAGAAGGGAAATGGTGATTTTCAAACTTTTTTTTTTTTTTTTTATAACTCAGCCAAACCAGAATGGAATTTCATGGGAAAAGTGAAAGGTACATCTCTAGCCTCAGGGCATCAGCGCTGCCAAATTTCAGAGGCTGGCTCCGAACAATGGAGGTGTCGGAGCATCTCCAAAGCGGCGCACACTTGCACGCACTCACGTGTGCTCATGCACACTCACACTGGAAGCATCTTCTCTAATGATCTAACAGCAAGTGCTCCCACCCTGCACCCAACGCCCCCAGAAGACTGACATTAACCCACAGCACTTAAAAAAAATAAAAGAAGCATCCATGGTGTGAAAGCAGAAGACAAAGCCTGTTTGCAGACGATGAAAGGTTTGGGACATGGCCTTAGGAGGACGCTTAGGTGCTCTCCCCAACCCGATCCCAGCCTGCAGCCAGCTGTGCACGGCAATTCAGGGACCCTGCAGCCATGAGGAGACCCCCCCCTTCTCCCCCACTCTCGTCACTATGTCAGTCCCAGAGCCACAGGGTATTTCTGCAGGTCTTCCTACCCCTAGGAAAGGCAGGAGGTTGCAAGATCCCCCTCTCCTCCTCCTCCATGGAGGTGGCAGGGCAGCTGGTGAGCCGGGGTCCAGCACTGTGGCACCCTGGGGTCTGCGGGGCCGTGGAACCAGGCTGGGGAGCTGCCAGTTACCTTATATTTTCCAGTACGCTAATTTCTCTTGTCATCTTGCCAGTGACAAACAGAGAGAGTTAAACAGAGCAATCCATTAAAAAAGCTGCCTGACAGACCGATTGTTAAGGGTTTCAGCGATCCCCATTTACACTGGCTTGAAAAAAATTTTGCCTCGAGCAGCTCCAATTACAGAATTATCGGACCACACTCCAGTCCCTTTGTGCACTTCGCATCTCTGTCATCGTTCCAGGCCTCTCTATTTAGTCGCTTGGAAATGGTGAGCAAAATGGAAGGAGACTTGTAACAAGTTCAGAGAAATTAGAGGGGGAGAAAGAGAGAGAAAAAAGCCGCACCCCCCCCAATTCTAATGTCCTAAACCAGGACATTTTTGAAATGTAACACTGTATAGGAATTTAAAATATTTTTCACTTCCTCTATTCATTGCTTTAATGCACTGGAACTACTTGCTCAGATTTTTTTTTCTCCAAGGAATGTACAATAACCACTCTGTAAATTCCTCAGGTCTGATTTTAAAAGGAACTGTATAACTTTTTTCATGGAGGAAAGAAATAATCCCGATACCTTCCTGCAATAACTCTTTTCTTTTTAATAAACATGGCAGCGCATGTTTTGATCACAGCCAGCAACGCAAGCAGCAGGAAGAGGAAATCAATGGCACATCTAGGAAAAGTGAGGTCTCATCCCTGCTCTGCTCCCATCCCACTTAGTGACCTTCAGGCTGAATTGCCAGTATGAGTTTGAAGGTGGCACCATTCCCGGTAGGCGGAATTCTGGAAAAGCCCAGATGATTGGTCACTTCTGCAAATGCAAATCTTGAACTCTGTAGATTTGTTATTATGATGAATAAACCCTCCAGCACAATAGTTCTCCTGCCCTGGGATGCAAAGCTGAAGGTTTCCCTAACCCTTCACCCATGGCAGAGCCAGGCACTGTCACCCGTGACACAGCATCTACGTGACACGGACGTTATGACCACAACCAAACATGACCTCACCTATTTATCTTCCAGCAAACTCTTCCCTTCCTGGCCTTCTGAAAAATTTTATGATCCCATAGCTAGTGTTATCCCAGTACTAGTACCCTCATACATCCATAACGTATTACCCATGGTAGAGAAAACACTCCCCTTTTCTTGCAGCGGAGATTATCTTTTTCCCAGGGAGGATAAGTGAGCAAAGCCATCCCTAGGTACTGCTGGGGGGAGGCTGAGATCAAGGTTCAGTGCTAATGCATGAGTGAATGCTTGCTTCACTCTGGCCCGTAGCAGAAGGAAGTTTCTCATGGCTGAGTCCCCAGTCCTGCCATGGGACTCCCTTGTCCCCGTCCCCTTCCCTGGGATGTGGTGGAGCTGAACCATCACTCTTCGGGTCCAGGGAACCTTGCTGCAACGCATCCATACTCAGGAGCTCTGCCCAGCCGCACTAATGGAGACTCCCACCCAAGGTTTTGGGTGGAGATCGAAAGCGGGAGAAAAAACCCCATAACAACCCAGGGAGTTCTCAGGGGTATTGAAAAGTCATCTCATTTCTTATTAATCGCTTAGGCCAAGAATTCAAACATCAGCAGTGTGTTGGCTGGGGTTGTTTTCCTTGCAGTTATCCACATGCAATTCATGCCTTGGAAAATGACCCATTTACCATCATGCATTGTTGCTTAGCTACACGCGCTTTCCCTCTAAGTTTTCCCAAATGGAAACATGGCTCTATTTGCTTTGGAGATCATTTTCCCTGGCTTTCTTTGCTTTACAGTAAATAAGCGCAAGAAGAACAGCCTCTGAACGCTAAGCGGGGAAATAAAACAAACAGCGCAGGGTAGGGTAATAATTTAAAAACCAGCACATGAACGCGGTGCCTTCCTTGCCCAGCCAAGCTGATGGGCAGGGAGGGCTTGAGCAAAGGCAACTTGCAGGTCAGCTTCTTTAAGCCCCTTTTTTGCTGTCTTTTGCATTAAGGTTCTTCCCCTGCTGAGATTTCCAGAACTGAAGGAGGAATGTGGTTGAATAGTGCTGGGTTCCCAAAGAAGAATGTTAATTTCCTGGAGGACTGGTAGGACTTCAGGGCACTGACAACTCTGTCTCTGCTGACACGCTTGCCTTGTGGAGTCCCAGGCATCCTCTAGAAACAGGGAGGAAAGCACTTCCCTCATCCCTGCAAACCACCACAATGCTTTGCACCACCAGATGGGACTTTATCACCATCAAACCCCAAAATTTCACAGATTCACTAAGTCCTGGCTGCAGTGGCGTGGCTGTTGGTGTGCACATGCTGGCAGATCAGTCACCAGGTAAATCCTCCAGCCATTTGCTGGAAGCCTGAGCCCATCAGTGCCTGCACAGCACAGATGTCCTCTAAGTGTGCAACAAATCCAGAGCATTTGGAAGGCATCAGCTTTACTGCCCGTGCACAGAGGGAATGCGCAGCACATGTGTGGCTGGTCCCCTGCCTCCCAGGAGCATTGGTCTTGCTAAGCACGTGCTTTAGGGCTGAGCTGTGCTGGCATGGTGCTTGCGTCCAGGATTTCCAGATGTCCAGCAGTTCTTCTGTTCCTTGATGATCAAACAAAACTTGCGACATCTTCAGATTTTACTGAGGACAAAGCTTTTGGGTAAAAAGGCAGCTAGGTCTCTCTCACAACACATAGGCTGGTAGACACCAAAGTGCAAAAACTTTTGTTTCTCGGTGCCATGAACATGTGCTGGATGTGAGCTCTTTGCAGAGCATAGGCAATGCCGGCAGCCGCCAGAGAGCTGGGTGCCTGCAGCTTCCAGGAGGAGTGGGGCACCCTGAAGGGTGAGCACTTGCACTGCTGGGCAATGCTTCTGACAAGGCATAAAATGGGTATTGTCTCCAAAAAGAAAAAAGGGAGAGACAAAGTAAATAGTGCGATACTGATTACCAGGCCAACAGGCTGGTCTAAGGTTTAATACGATAGTTTCCAGGCAAAGAAGCTGCCAGAAAGTGAAGAGGGGTATTGTACCTATGCAAATCCCGGCCAGTGGGTTAACGCATCCCAAACACTGCGTGCTCTGTGAGACCTGTCAGCACCTGAAGAAGCCACCTTTACCTCCTCACTGTTTGGAAGCCCTTATCTTGCTTTGACTAAATGTACACAATACAACTTTGTTTTAGGCGATACCTCCCAGATGAATGTCCCCTTAAAAGTGCTTTGAGGAATTAAATGAGAGAAAACAGTAGGAAGAGGAGAGGCAGGGGAAGGAGAGAAAAGCTTGCTGCTGCACTACAGAGGGCAAACTAAAAGAGGTGGATACTAAAACCACTGAACAAGGAGCCAGGAGCAATGTCAGACTGGAAGAAGCAAATGGGTGACCAGCCTCCCAGCCACCAGAGGCAGCCCAAGATGCTGGCTCAGTCCCAAAGCAAATATCCACCCACCAACCCCTGTGCCCCTGCAGCAAGGATGGCGATGCTGTCACCTGCAGATGCTGTCCGGATCTGCGGCGCTCCGGTTATCCTGCCCCTAGCTCTGCACATACCAAGCTCACGCACATCATCCTCATCCTCACGGCACAAACCCACCGCCCTGGCTCCCTGCAGTGCGTGGGTTTCAGCACAGGCATTTTGGGGAGCCCAGCGGGCGAGGGGATCAGCCAGTGTGTCCTCTCCTTCCTTTTGTTGTTGCAGTCCTGCAGCTGAGGCCAAATTCTGCTTCTTGCACTCCCCTCTGCAGTTGATGGGGAGATGCCATGTCGCTCATGCCCTGGGCAAAGGGGTAGAGGCCTGCTCTTAGGAAGCGTGAGTGTCTCCTAGCCAAAGCCACTGCTGTGGGCAGTGGCAGGGACTGGGGCACGGCTGGTGCAGAAGGCAACGGGAGGGCCAGCACAGCCATGTTTGTGGGACCGCAGAGCTTGGCTGTCAGGGGGAAGGTAGCACGGATGGCCAAGAGCTGCATCCATCACTCAGGGTCACTGCAGGCTGGGCACCTGCCTGAGGTCTTGGACCTGAATCAGGCTAAGGGCAGTTTTCATGAATGAAAATCGTTCTGGTTTTATTGTCTCTGAAAACCTGGAAACACCTGCCTGTTGCTTAGAGAAATGGCAGGCAGGCAGGATAAGGGTCTGGCAGCACCTCCCGTTCACCCCACATCCTTCCTAGGCACCTTTTGGGGCTCAACCCTGCCAGCACCCGGTGCCCCCTATGGTTGGTTTGGAGTTGACCCTGTGAAAATCAAACATCAAAAGGGCTCTTTGAGCAAGGGCTATTTCCACATCAAATGCCTACCTCCAGTCCTGAGCCGTTGCAGAGAGAGCTCTTCATAAAAGGAGAGGGAAGATTAATATTATTTTTCAAAAGTATAATAGGAGGTTTGCACTCTCTGAGCTCTTCAGAGTTGGTTTTTGCACAAAGCCAGAACAATTCCAACCCCAAAGGAGAGAGAAAAAATAACACATTAGAGGGGGTTACAAATGTCTGAAAAAATGGCTGGTCTGAATAGAAACGTTTATGTCACCACCACTTTGGGGGCTGGAGGAGACTACGGCTGGGAGAGTCTGACTTTCTCATGGGGATGTGTGTCCTTCATCCTCACTTGGAGCAGCAGAGTTGTTCTGGTTGTCTGCTTGAGCATGGGGAGCACAGGGAGGTGGGGAGAGAGATGGGCTGTTGGAGTTGCAAACTGGTAGGAGGGGGAAGGAGAGGACAAGGGGTGCAGAAGATGCCGGGAGCACCCTCTTGGGAAGTGGAACAGGGGAAAGCCTGCTGCCAGGTACAACCCTGGCCCAGCAACTGGCCGGCAGCATGCCTGGACCACAGCATGGCTCTGCCTTCGAAAGGCACCTCCGACCTCAACATCTTCCTCTTAAAAACATGCCATAGCATCACAGGGGCACCACATCCCAGCAGCCTTGACAGCAAGTTTCTGCTCTGTGAGCATGAGCAGTTGGGCCAGATGGGTGTATAAACAATTATTTGATCACTTCCACTGCAGGAACTTACTTGAAAAATACCTCCAATTCACAAGCTTGTAGCCTGCTTCTGGAAAACCAGACTAGAAGCAAGCTCCCACACTGGAAAATCCCTTTCCTGTGTCTGCCATGCATCCTTTCCTGTGCTGGGAAGGGTTGGCCCAAGTGCAGAAGACACCATGGGGCTGGCAGAGCTGCTCTGGGGCAATGCCGCCAGGCCTCTGGGTCCGGTGTGGCAGGGCTCAGCATCTGGAAGGTGATCTGTCCTTTGGCAACTTAGTACCCAGTTTACTTTGTGCTTCTTGGTCATTCAACAGACGGGGCTGAATCTCTTGCTAGCATGTACCTCACCTTTCTCTGGACTCGGGGTGCAACTGTGAAGTGAGGTGTGGGACAGTCCTTGCAGCCCCAAGCCTCACAGTGACCAGTGATATGAGACCCTCAGTGGTTTTCACTTAACAAGTGGGTAGGAAGAAAATCCTTATGGGTAAGGGAGAGAAAAATGCAAAACGTGATCCTGAGGGCTCAGAGAAACAATTCTGGTTAAGCCAAATCTTGCCTTTTCCCAATGCTTGGAGTCGCCCATCCATGAAGAGGGCTGGAGCAAGCATCTTCACCATGTAAAGCCCACATAAGCCCTTAAAGAAATGCTTGAGTGGCACTTCAGGTTCATCTGCTGGCCGCCGCAGGGGCAAAGATTTCCCATTCACCCAAGAAAGCAGAAAATATCCCCCAGTCCCTCTGCTGGAGATTGCAGCCGATGGCTGGAGGGCAGCAATGGGAGAAAGAAGGAGCAAGATGGTGGCTGGGCAGCGGTTTGTGGGACCGTGCTGGCAAGCACTGAGTGCCCCAGCATCCTTCCTCACCGGCTTTCCTGCACACCCAGACCCGAACCAAGAGGGGGTGACAGCAGATGCAGATCCTCTCCCTGAGACATCAGCTGCGGCTAGGAAGGAGGGGAAGTCCTGGGAAAGTGGCTTCGTGCCGATGACAGAGGCTGACACACGGCGGGTCAGTGCTGGGAAAGCCAAGGGGCGCGCTGGAAACAGGAGACGCCTGTGGCAGATGACTGTGCCGGTAGGATACAGCCGGTTTGCTGCCTGCGGGACTTCAAATGCTCTGCCCAAAACAACTTACTCAGATTTACTGTAAGCAGCAGCTGGGCCATCTATAGCTTGTGGTGAACATACCAGCCCTGCCTGCAGAAAGGGCCGCAGGAGCCAAGCTGGCCCCCTGCCTGGCAGGCTGGAGGAGAGAAGCGGGGGGGCTCTGCAGCCCTGCCGGCCTGCCCTGGCCCCCAGCCTGCGGGAAAAGCATTTCCCAGAGGTTGCTGCTGTTTGTTTGGGTGCAGGAGTTGAAGTTTGGTGGGCTGCTTGTTAGGGAAGGTGAGGAATACAAGTGGGTGAGGAATACAAGTGGGTGAGGAATACAAGTGGTGAAAGGGAGGGGTGGGCTCCTGGGTGTGTGTAACACACACATATACACACACATTGCACACACACTGGATCCTGCTTCCCTGCCTCTGTGCTGGCTGGAAAGCCCTGGCTGGGCCCATTCTCTTCATTTCTGGGGTCCCCATCCCGCTCTGGATCCTATGGAGCTGCACCCACAGGCAACAGGCCTGCCAGGGCTGGGCAGGGGAGCAGGGTGTGCATGTGGGGGGGGTCCCACATCTTGGCATGGGATAACCCCCTCCTGCCTGCAAACCTGCTTCTCTCCACAGCCAGGTCCTACTCTTTGCAGCCTGATCGCACACACCCACTTGCCACCTCATAGCCTCAAAATACAACTGTTTGACCCCAGTTGGAGGACCCCCACGTCTGCGTGCCTGACCCCGTGGGACCCACTCATCTGGGGCTGAATGCATGGGAGGAGGAGCTGGGAGGCGGGATGGTGCTGCAGGGATGGGATGCTCTGGCATGGCCATGGAACTCATCATTAGGGATGGCTAATTTTCAGCTCACACCAGGGCTAAGTCACCATGAATTCGGGGCTGCCAGTGAAGAAGGAAGCCTGCCTGACTTTTCTGACCTGTGGTCCAGCAACGCCCCCCCCCTTTCCCCTCCCACTACCCCAGCATGCAGCACTGTCGGTTTCCAAGGGGAAATTCAGGATGTTATTTCCCCTGCGAGGAGGTTTCGGCGGAGCCAGTGGCTGGTGGGGATGGCAGAGCACAGCTGGAGTTTCTGGTATTCAGAGACTCTGCATGGGTTCAGACCGGAGGGACCACTGCTGCCCATGGACATCACTGCTCAGCCCTGTGCCAAGCATCAGCTAATGAAGTGCAGCAGAGGCAGGAGCTCTGCACTTCAACTAGGAAGGCAACAGTCCCAAGAGAATGTATCTTCATCACCCAAAAGCTTTGGTGACCAAATCATGCTTGCTTATTCTCCCACAATAACCCCCTTCCCAGCACAGAGCTAGTTGCAGTGTCTTCATGCACCTGGCAGCATTTGTAGAGCTCACTCACCACAGGAGCAAACAGGAGGTGGCCATGAAACCTGCCTAGATGCCTTCAAAGTACTAGGGACACCTTTGATGTAGGATTTCAGGTGATTTCTGGAAGCTGACATGCAGGAAGCTAGAGCACACCACCGGAGGGGACCCCTGCCTGCCACCCCAGCCCTACGCACACAGTTCCTGCAGCCATTTTCCCCAAGACACATCCTGAAGGGCAGAAAACCTCTTGGTGGGGCTGGGACCCTGTGGGGCCCGATGTTCTCCCCCACTGGTGCATCTGCGGCTCCCACCACAGCCTGGGCTGTTGTGGCCAGCCTCCCCACTGCTGTCAGCTGCAGCCTGGTGCCCTCAGCCTGGTACAGGTCCCAGCGCCAAGTTTGGAAACCTGTGAGGGGGATTTTATCTCGCCAAGTGCTTTCTGCTCCCCAGCGTAACACTTGATGGCAATGCTGTGAAAACATTAACCTCAGATGGAGTGGCTACAGCTGCTGCCGTGCCCAGGGGACCCCCGAGCCCTGCACACTGGTTCCAGCGTGGTGGCACTGGGGTAGCTGGCTGTGCGGGCAGAGGAAAGGCAGGGAAAGCTCCAACTGTGGCAGAAACCATTTGAGTGGCTCAGCAAAGGCACGCAGAGACCATGCTGGGCTGGGTGTCACTGGATGGCAGCCGGCTCATCCCTGGGGCACCTGTGGCTGTGGCTGAGCTGGGAAAACCCCTGGCTGTGCCCAACTTCCAGCCTTTGTGCGAGGAGCCAGTGCTGGGATGGTGGTGGCGCGGTGGTGGCTGCGGCACAGTGGTGGTGGCGCGGTGGCCATCCACGTTGCCCTTGCCTGGGCTGCAGTGGAGGCTCACACCCCCTGCACCCCGGGAGGGGCTGCCAAGATGGAGGGAGACTGTGCGAGGTCTGGCCAAGGGGACTCGTTATGCCCCCCCGCGCAGCCGTGCCGGGAGGGAAATTTCCGATACTGCCTGATTCCCAGAAGTCGGGAGGTTTCAGCCCTGGCTCTGCTGTCTCGGCACATGCTTCCTTCCTGCCTCAGCCTACAAACCTGGCACTTGGGTCTTAGCACTGGCGGCAAGGGGCAAGACTGAGGGTGGGCAGCCCTTCAGGCCAGGTCCTGCGGAGCAGAGCCAGGCTCGCACCAGTGCCAACAGCCGCTCCAGCCCTTCTCTTGGCCCCTCTCCCAACTGAGCCGTCTTTGCTGGCAGATTGCTCCGGCGGGCTGCGGGCTGCTGCAGAGATGCTTGTGCCGGTAGCGCTGCTGGAGCATCGTGCTGCCTGACACCGGCCAGCTCGGTGACGTCAGCCTGTGCCGCGTCCCCGTCCCCCCGCCCCATAGCCTCCCACCAAAACCCCGTAATGGGGTACTGCGCTGTGGGATGCCACAGAGGTGTGCTGCAGGGCCAAGGGCCGGGATTTTTGTCTTTCCCCTCCCTGGCATAGAGGTGAAGCATCCTGCGAGGGAGTAATCATAAAGGGCTGGATCCTGCTTGCATGCAGCTGTGGTGTCAGTGCCCGCCAGCAGGCATCGGTACCCTGGGCTCTGAGGACTGATGGGCCTGACCCAGCTGAGGCAATGGAGAATGTGGCTGCTCTGGAGTGGGGTGGAGGAGGCAGGGGAGCCAGGGGACACCGGCTATGGGTGTCAGGAGTGTAGCTGTAGCCTGCAGCAGCCTCCCCCCACCGCCTGCCCCAGCCACCCAGCGCTGGCTGCGGATATTTTCTGTTCTTGCAAGAAATCCAGCTGAAAACAAGAGGGGCCGCACATGCCAGGTGACTCCTTCAGAGCTCTCACTTCTGCTCTGCATTTAAGCAGTGATTTTTTGCTCAAAAACGTCCAAATTTTTGCTCTGCACAGGCTCTGAATTTGAAGCCACCAGCACTGAGCTCCCAGGGAACAAAGGGCTCCCAGCGCCTGCCTCTCCTGCCTGTCCTGTCTGCGGGACTGGCTTGCCAGAAGAAAATTGAGTCTGGGGCTAAAACATCCAGCCCAAACCTGATGCGCCTGGGGTGGGCAGGCACTGACCCTGGCCCCTGCAGCCCCCCAGCACCAGCCTGGGCTTAACTCTCTCCTCTGCAGGAAGAGTTCAAACCTCCCAGTTAAATCCGGGAAGGAGTTAGCAAGTCTTTGTGGCAGGCGGATTAGAGGCAGAGGTAAATGCTCCTGCTAAGTGTAATCTGGCTGGTTAAAAGCTCAGCTCAGCCTCTATCCTAGCATTGTCTTTGCTTCTTATAAATATAGGAGACACTTCTGCAAACAGGGATTTTTCCTTTTGCCTATTTAGAGACCCAAGAGATTTGGGAGGGCCTTTCGCCCTCCTCCTCCTCCTCCTCCTCTCCCTAGGGTGTCATTAGGGTTTATTACCACCCCCCACCAGTGCCCTCTTCTCTCCAGGATGGGTTTGGCACTGGCAGCCTCTGATCCTGCGGGTGCAGCAGGAGGGGGATTACAGCTCGTGGAGCCGTGGGTCAGGGCAGGTGAAGGCAGCAGAAGCTCCTGGCACTGGGGGAATGGGGTTGGGGGCAGAGCCAGGGCCCTCTTTCACCCTGCAAGCTGCGGGTTCCTCCAGTTCGTTGCCCTGGGGAGCCCCCCTGGATGGGATGGGGCAGGGTCTGGGGGGACAGGGACTGGGAGGCTGGGGACTCTGCTTACTGTGAAGCATATAGGAACACAAAACAGAAATTTAAAAAAAAATCCTAACTATATAAAATTAGGTAAGTTACCTGGTTTTCTCTAAAAACCCCTATTCTGGAGCTGGTGGCACTAAGATGGGTGCAGGAGGGTGGCAGCTCCACCTGTGACCCTCCCTGCCCTGGCCATCCCACCCCATGGCAGGAGTGTCCCTGGGGCCCTGTCCTCACCATGCCCTGTGGGTGACAGAGGTTAGCCTGTCCCCTGGGCAAGGCTAACCAGCACCCACATGCCAGCCCCAGGAGCTCATGGGTGCCCTGGAGAGGGTCCCTTGTCCCCAGGACTGGAGGGTGTGCAGATGACCTCTCCTCAGGGATTATGGCCGGAGTGGGGGGCTCTCCAGGGGAGCATGAGGCAGGCAGGGATCAGGGGCTTACCAGGGATTAAGGTATTTTCCAGGCATTTAAACTAGTTGTCACGAACCCAGAGCTATCTAGGAACAAGTGACCTGGAGTACAGTGCCCAGGGGACAGGGGATAAGTGGGGGGAGAAGCTAATACCTGCCCTAGTCCCCACCCCAGGGCTTGCAGGGAGCAGAGGGAAGATGCTCACAGAGGCTTGGAAGCCTCCGAAGCCCCAGGGATGGCCCATGGGCCCCAATTCAGGGAGAGACAAAGACGTGCCACGCAAGGCTGGTGAGATGCATGCTGGTGGAGGAGAGGTTGGGGGGCTCAGAAGGGATAGCAGCAAGCCCCAGGGGGACAGCTGGGCACCGTGCCCTCTCCGGGGCCAGGACAGAGTGGTCCATCCCAGGAGGCATGAGGGCTGGGTGCCTGAAGGAGCTCGTTAACCTTAATCCTCCCTTGGATTAATGCTCAGGGGAGCTGGGGACAGTGGTTAAACCTGCAGGAGTGAGCCTTCGCATTGAGTGTGGCACTGCAGTGGGGTCATTGGGGCTCAGAGGGCACAGGTTAAGGGCAAGGAGAGGGGCAGGCAGTCCTGTGGCCTAATCTGACATCCAGCCTTGGATTTTGTGGGCATGTTCCTGGGCCCTGCCCTCCCTGGGAGCGAAGGGATGGGTGGCGTGATGGCCAGCTCCACACTGGGGTCACGTCTGGCAACGCTGCCCAGCTCTGAGAGGCTGCTGCTGGGTCTGGCTCTGCAGGGCCAGTGTGAGCTGAACCCTTTGGGATCAGAGCAGCCTGGAGGTGCCACCCTAAGGCAGAAACTGTCTGCTCTCAGAAGGATACTCTTCTGGGGGGATTCTGGGGGATGGGATGAAGTCTCTGGGATGAAATCCCTTTCTTGGGCTGAGCTGGCTTCCCTGGGGCTGCGCTTTCAGCCCAGCTCAGAGGAGTGATGCGACGATGCTCAGGGTTCCCCAAACAGCCCATGCTCCTACCCATGCAGACCCCAGGATGACCCCCTAGCTTGTGGCATTAGGAGGCACCCCACTCTGCAGCCACCAGCCACGCTGTGGGGCTTGCAAGCTCACACAGGGCAGTGCAGCCCAGCTGGCATCCCTGCAGATGGGCCACCTGTCTTCGGAGCAGCCCCTGCCCTAGTTCCACCCCCAAGCAGGTACCAAGAGCCCCATGCAACCCACTGTGACACCCTGTCCCAGCCTGCTGGGGACCCCATGCTGGGTCTCCAGCCCCAGCTGAGCTGCAGATGCCACATGGATGTGCTTAGAGGAGGTTCCCATCCCTTGACAGCACAGCTGCGGCTCCCTCCTGGGCACCCCCTGGTCCAAGCTGTTTTGCCAGGCAGCTGGCTTCAGCACGAAGGTGCCACTGAGTTACACCAGCGTCCCCCAGACCCTGAGCACCAGTTACACCTCCTTCACCCTTCTGAAGGTTTGGCCCCTCATGGGAATCCCCTGCCCTACGCCTAATCCAGCCCGTGGCTCCATGACCTGGGGCTGGTACCACCCAAACCTGCCGCCTTTCCCAGGGAGATGCCACAGGACATTGTCACCCATCTTGACTCAGACAGTGTCACCTTGGGTGCCTCCCCAGTGGGGCAGGGGTGGCCTTGCAGGGGCTGTGGGTGCCATGTGCCTGTACCCTGGGACAGTGAGGCAGGATGGGATGTGCTGTCCTAAGTGGCATCTTAACTAGATCTGATCCAGCCTTGCAAAGCCACAGCGCCTTCAATTCCCTTAGCACTCCAAATCTGCTACTGTGCATCTAAGCGGATTATTTTAAATACCCCATGATGGACTGCTCCTTTGTAATATAATCCAGCCTTGTGTGTCCCATTCCCCTCCTATTTGCTGTGATTTAGCTGCAGCTGTGACAGCTAGAAACCTCCCCAGCTCCCCCTGCTCCCTAGAAAACATCCCTCGTACCAGCCCCTTCCCCAAATCCTGCTCTGCCCTGTGAGGCTGGATCCTGGGGATGCTCCCGCTGCCTTCCATGCACCCTTAGCATGCAGCCTTTCCTGTCTTGGGCTGAGCAGTGGCCATGGAATGTGCTGCCCCAGAGCTGCTTCATCTGCACCTGGAGTTGAGCCGCTGCTCCCACTGTGGGGCACTGGCATTGCCTCCACTCACACCTCAGAGCCAGATCCTGCCTTGGCTGCTTTCACCAGGAGAGGAGCCATGCAGGAGCCCTTTTGTCTGGGTTTTACCAGTTTCAGGTCTCTTGCCTGAGCTGACTGGCTCTGATACCTCAGCCCTGCCATGAGGTCAGCCGAGTGAGAAAGCATCCTGCTTCCTGCTCCCACTGGAGAGAAGGGTTTGAGGAGGGGGTGTGATGGGGGGCCAGCACAAAGCCCACCCAGCCCTGCGCTCAGCAACAGCAAAGAAGCCGCTGCTTTTCCAAGTGCTTCCCTTTGGGGCTTGTCTGATTAATGAGGGCTTGTTATTTCCAAACTGTTTGAAATCGTGTTTATTTTATCTGCCACCAGATTCCTCTGACTCAGGGCTCATCGTTAACTGCCAAAGATGAGTGACAGATCCCGCTAATTACAGCTAATGATGGCCTTAAAGGATCTCTGCGCGTGCACATGTGTTTGTGTGCACACATGCCAAGGGCCATTTATAATTTAAAGTGGGGAGAGTCGTTAGCATAAACCATGCCCGGATTAATTGCAGAGAGCGGCCTCTCCAGGGAGGATGCTCACCAAGAGCTTGTGGTTTCAAGCGCTGGATGCTCAGGACAGTACAGGCAGCCTGGGCAGCAGCAGTGTGACCCCAAACCAGGTGTCAGCCACAGGGACACCGAATCAAAGCCACCACATAGGAACCATTTGGCACGGAGCCACCGAGCAGCTGGTGGGGACCAGGGGACCCCAACATGTGGCATACAGGCATGACCGGCTCAGAGCCATGCAGGGCCATGGGAGCTGACATCCATCCACTGCCACAGCTCTGCAGGGTGTTTTCCAGCTGGGAGGAGTGCCGTGCCCAGGAAACTCAGTTCTCCCGCAGCTTCCATGGGAACAGGCAGCAGGAGCACTGTGAGATGCTTTTTATGGCCTCCCTGAGGACAAAGTAACTGCAGGAGCACAACCCTGTACTAGACACCAGAGACATCACCCTGGGGGGCTGGGGTTAGCAGTGCCCCCACCTTGGGGAGAGCTCTCCCCTCTTTAGACCCTGAGCGATCAGCCCTGGCATTGACTTGTTTGCTTTTACCTTACTCCCCAGGAGGGAACGAGAGAGGATGGAGCAGAGAGGCTTTCCCCATGCCTGGGCTGGAGGACATGGCATGAGAAGCAGCAGCTGCAGAAGCTCACGGCCACTGCCCTGGCAAGGGGACAGGCAGGCGGCGGCCCAGGCAGAGTGGGCACGTCCCTCGGAAGGGCTGACCAGGGGACTTCCATGACTGGCACAGCGGAGTTTGTTCCAAGCCCTTCCTTAAACCAGCTCCCCACTTGCCCGGGCTGACTTTCCCCCAGCCCTGCAAAGAGGGCACACAGGGACAGACCCCTGTGTCCCCCAGCATCATCTCCTTGCCATTCCCCTCCTTGAGAGTCCGAGCAAGGCCCTCACCCCTCTCCCAGTCCTGCGGACGCAGGCTGCGGGAGAGGCATCCAGAAAGAAACCAAAAGCTGTTCCAGATGGCAAAAGGCTCAGCAGAGCAGAACAACTGCTCCCTAGCCCTTATCTTTCTGCAAACCAAATCCACCCTTCTTGGAAAAAAGTAATTCAAGCTCCTTGGTCTCCCTCGGAGCTGGTGAGTGGGAAGAGCAAAGCGCTGGCGCCGGCTCCCTGGGGAGGGGAAGCGCCATCCTGCAAAGTGCTTCTATATCAGTCTCTGCCACGAGAAGGTCTAAATTGGAAGTGATGGCAGCAGCAAGCGTCAGGATGCTGAGATGGGCCCTGGGGCCAGCACGAAGGGATTTCAGGCTGGATGTGCTCGGCACACAGGGACGCCTGCCAGCACAGGACACTGCAGTTCTAATCCCACTAAAAGCTGGGAGGAAACGACTTGGACAAGGGCTTTTGGCTTCCTCGCTGAAAAGACCAGATTCAGGTCAAGCCTGATGGCTCATGAATTTGTCTTGGATCTTTTGAATTGTTCTGGACCCCAAAACACTCAGGTTTCTCTTTCTGAAACACTCCAGATGTTTCAGTTTAAGGCTCTTGCAGAAACAGCTGTCAGAGGCTGCGGAGCAGAGCTCCCCTCAGAAATGTGCAGCCGCTCAACAGTTATGACCACTCCTGAAATGGCCCAGTGAGGCTGTTGGGGCAGGGCCAGCTCGGGCTGGCGCTTTTGCATTACCAAAACCCTGTCACTGGGGTTTTCAGTCCTCCAAACCCTGTTTCCACAGGGGGTCCTGGGGACCTGTGCTCTCCTGACACCACTTTTTCCCCTGGGGTGGCTTTCTTTGCTGTCATTCCCTGCCAGCACCTTGCAAAGCCTTCTCTAGGCCACCTTCCCCATAGCTTTAAATCCTAGTGTCGCAAGGTTGGGAGGCAACAGGAGAGATGCTCTGGAGAACCCATAGGCCAGGAGCATGAGAGAGTGGTGTTGGAGCAAGAGCAGTGCCAGTGATGCTGGGTGCCTGCTTCTGTGGGCTTAGCACCTTCTCACTGTGGACCGAAAGCTCCAGTGGCATTGGTGACCTTGGGACATCAGCCTATGCAGTCCATGTCTGTGGTACATAGAGCTGCACAGCCCATGGGAAGTGGGTGGCTTTGAGGTCCCAGGGCGACTTTGGGGTGTGCAGAGCTAAACCGTCTCTCCCAAGCCCAGGTGAGATGTTTTTTCCTCTGTGCCATGGCCAGGGAGGGTCAGAGCCATCTGAGATGTGGGGTTCATGACAGGGCAGGCCACCATGAGCTCCTGGGTCTGGGCACCACGCTGCAAGCTGCTTGCTCAGTGGCACACTGAACCCTCCCCAAATAACCCCTGCGATTGCCACCACCCCGCAAAAGAGCCTGATTGCAAAGAAAACAGGGAAGCAGCTGAAAAAATAAAGGTGCTGCCATAGCACAGTGCATGCCACGGTGGAAGTTTGTGATGGTGCTGAAGCACAGCCGCGGATGCTCCTCCCACCCCGGGGCATACAGGGCTGATGCAGGATGGAGAAATTAGGAGTGACAGAGGCAAGCGGGAAGACACCTTGCTGACAGCACTGAGGAGGGGCAGACGGGACTCATGGGTCCTCCAGGTTCTTGGGAAGAGCCAAGGATGCTCAGCAAGGACACTACATCCATGTCTACATGGCATGAGGTTGAATGGTCTAGCCCCAGCCCTTTGTCTCCTGGGGACAACGTGGTGCCAGGCTGCTTGGTAGGATGCCAGCCTCTGTGGGTACCCCAGCTCCTTCACCACCTGCACAACTCCCCAAATGCCAGGAATACACAAAAGATGGAGACATCTGCTCGGTGACCCCAAAGTATGGCCGTGAGCTCCCAGAGACTTGGTGTAGTCCCTGAGCCCAGGCCATGGGGCCGTAACTCTCCCAGAGAATGAGAATGCCAAACCCATTACACCTCTGCCCTGGGCCTCTGGTTATCTCCAGCATTAGCTGGCCTGGGGACAGGAGCAGGTCATGGCACAGCTCCATGCTCCTGGCCAGTGCAGACAGGGTGTGGGTGGAAGCAGCAGTCCCTGCCCTATCTGGCAGCCTCTGGGATTAGCTGTGCGGCACTAGGAGCTGCTCTAGCAGTGGCTGAGTAGGAACAGATACACACAGATAAGGCAACCTGAACCCTAGGGACAGCAAGCCAGCTTCATTAATCCCTGTGCATCCAGGTGCTGATGAAGGCGCTACCATCCCCTTTCCTTCCCCAGCACCTGTGTGTGGCCATCAGTTCTGGCTCACACAAGGACAAAACCTGCTGCTTGCATGGGTGGCCCCTCTCTCCCGGAGCTGCTAAGTGGGTCCCATGTCCCCCTGGGGACACTGCTGGTACAGGGACCTGGCTGGTGCAGGAACACACAGCCTGCATGGGGACAGAGATGGTACAGGTGTCCACAGCCAATGTGGGGCCCCGCAGCCAGTACAGAGAGCTAAGGATGGTGCAGGGACATGCAGTATGGGGACAGTATGGGGACAGGCAGCCAGGGTGGGGACCCAGGTGGTAGGGAGATACACAGTCAGGATGGGGACCCTGCCAGTCCAGGGGCACAGCACAACTGATGGAGACCCATGGACAGCGTGGGGTCACGCAGCCATGACAGGGTCCCAGCCAGCATGGGGATCCTGTAGAGCCCTGGGGCACAGTGATGCTGCAGGTCAGAGGATGACCAGCAGTATTGCCCACCTCTCTGATGGCCTGGCCTCCATCTCCATCCCCATATTCCTCCCCAGGCTCCAGCTCTCTGGCTGAGGTGGGCAGGAGTGTCCAGCACCACGCTGGCACATTGAGGGAAAGAAGCACCACCAGGTCTCTGCCTGCATCCCCATTGCTGGCATGCCACAGGCTGCTCGGGAATGGGTGCAGCACGGCACTCCCGATCCTGTTAGCTCCAGCATGAAAGCACCCGCCACAGCAGCAGCTGGGCCTGGCCACAATCTCTGCTTCCAGGTAAACAGATGAGGCAAGCGGCTCGCCTTCCCTCCCGGCCCAGCAGCCGCGGCCACACAGACCCGCCATTCAGCCCCGATGCCCCACACAAACCCCCAGTGTTTGGGAGAGGGCTCGCGCTCCCCGGGGGGCACTGGGGGGGGCACATGCTGCAGCCAGGCGGTTGACACCCAGCCAGGCTGGAGCGGGGCCAGCGGGCACAGAAAGAGCTGCTGTGTTTCGGCCAACTCCCGCCATGCTGGGGTGGGGGCAGAAAGGGCCCCTTGTGCACGTGGGAGCCAGGGGGTGCCCCACAGCTCGGTGGAATCCAGGGTCCCGTGAGGCTGTGGCAGTGGGTCTGTGGAGTGGTGGTGAGGAGCCAGGGATGGGAACCGAAGGGGTAAGGGTTCGGAGGTGGCAGGCAGGGGAGCTCAGCCAGCACACTGGTGCACAGTGCTGCCGCTGCCCTGCTGCCATCCAAAAGATTTTCAACACCCCAGACTGTGGGAGACAAAACTGGGGGGGGGGGGGGGGGGGCGGGGGTTTGACCAGGAACACATTCAAGCAGTGGCAGAGACAGGAGCAGGAGGCAGCTTTCCCTGGGCGTCACCCTGTGTGCATCCTCCTCAGCCGGTGGGAAGGGTGTGTGTGCTACCAGCACATTCACCCTGTGCTCCTGCACGGCCTCCGCCTGCACAGGCAGCAGGTCACCCACTGAAAGTGTGCCTGTGGCATTTCTCAACAGGACCAAGTCAGGCACTTGCAAGGATGAGAGAGGAGGGTGCCAGCTCCTGCGCTGTGGGGCTCTTCTCCCCCTCCAACCCCCTGAACCTCTCCCCAGACTTTCCTTGGTACTGCCAGGGGTATCTGCCCTGCAGCACAGCTTGGGGTGGTCTGGCCACAGTGGGGCTCAGAGGACTGCTCATCCCTCCGGGGAGCCTGGAACCGAGCTGAGCACATCCCTGTCTCAGCCATGAGCATCCCTGTGGGGCCACGCTGAAGTGGAGAGGGGAAAGCAGGAGGCAGAGCCATGATGCTTCAGCATCCCAGCTGTTCCTCCTGCTGCCTCCACCATCCACAAGCAGTCATCAATGCCTTCGCTGGGGACAATGTCCCCTCTTCCACGCTTCGCACCTTCCTCCCTTGCTGCTCCCGTGAGAAGGTGGCTTTCTTCCCCAAGGAGTGCAGGGAAAGCATTTTCCACCACAGCAGATGAAAATGGATTCACAATCCAATTTTACCCTAGTACCACTTCAGTGATTTTGATGGAACTGCTCTGGATGGGTGCTGGTTTGAACCAGGGGACAGCTGTCGTGGCTTCATAGACTAGGGGTTTCTTATCTGTGTCACCTTTGATTACTGTAATTGAAATCCTGCTCTGATCTGAGCCATGCCTGAATGTTTCTGCTGCCTGTGTGGTGCTCGGCTCGAATGGCAAAATGACGTTAATAGATTTTAAAGCCAGGCAAGGACTGTGAGAGCATTTCTGCCTGACCTCGTGGATAGCAGCCGACAGTCACCACTTACCCCAGTCCTTTGCTCAGCCACTGGCATGGCCCTGCCATCCCCCCATGACTCTTTCTCCCTCCTGGAAGCACAAATCCTGCCTTTCCCCAGAGCTGCTCGTATGTGTGTGCTGGGCAGCCTGCCCCCTCCCACCCCTTCAGAGCGCAATGGGATGCTTTCGAGGAAGGCAGGGTCCAGGGGTGCTGGTGGGATCACAGAGGGATCAGCCACCCTTTAGCTCTCCTGGTCCAGCATGAAATCCCTGATGGGCAGCATTGCCCTTTGCTGGCGTCTCCTGACCAAAAGGGCAGCAGGGTGACATGCTGCTGCCCATCCACTGCCAGGCAGGCTGCAGAGGACAGAAATGCCACTGCGCAGGAGAGGATGCTCCTGGCTTTGGTGCCAAACTGGAAAACCGGCTGTGGCTGGCAATGTGACCAGTGCTTTGTCACCCACCCCATCTTCTGTGAAGGCGCCGGTGGTGTTTAGCTAGAGTCACTGCAGCAGAAAGAGTGACTCCAGCTCAGACAGCATCTGAGGGCAGGAGCTGGGAGGACACGTGTGCTGGCGCACATGCTCCTGCAGTTCAGCTCAGCAAGCAGCTGGCATGAGGAGTGAGCCAGCCCTGGCCAGGCTGTGACAGCAAAGCCAGTGACTCCATTTGGAGTGGGGAGGGTTTACTCAGCCAGTCTGGCCTCTAGAAGATGCCCTCTGGAGCAGGCAGGGGCATCCCAGGTGCAAAGACCCGTCTGGAGAGCCCTGCAAACCCCAAGGGCCAAGCCCTGGCCACACCAGACAACCTCCCCAAACCCCCAGGTTTTCCAGGCCAGCAGCTTTTGTGGCCATGCAGCTGAGAGCTGGCCAGTGCATACCAGCACAGGGGCCTGGGCTTACACCAGTGAGGCTCTGAAGGAGCCATCCCAAAACTTCATATGCCAGCAAAAAGAAAGGAAGGCTGCCCAGACAGCAGGGCAGCCCCCGCACCCCACTGCCAGCATGCACAGAGGCTCCCTCCGAATCCCTGCCAGCCGAGCGGCAGCATTTCCTCTCCGGCAGTGAAACCCCTGGCAGGTCACGGGCTGGCGGCACACACAATGCTTAGGGTTATCCAGCCCATTATCAGCTCCGGCCACGCGGTGTTGGGAGGAAAAGGGTTTCAATCCCAGCCAAGCTGTGTTTCCGCTGGGAGCCGTTCCCCCTGGCATGGGGGAGGGCTGGACCGTGCTATGCTTTCAGCACCGGCACCAATGAGGCAGGGCTGTGGCTGCCATGGGGAGAGAGGGACCGCAGGGCTGTCACCCCATATCCCCACAGCATTGCCAGGGTCCCTCCTCCTGCCAGGGAAGCTGCTGGTCTCTGAGCAGTGCGGTTGCTCCTGCCCCAGCTTTGTCCAGCAGCATTGTGCTGTGGCCTGGGCATGGCCACCTGCAGAGCTTGGGGATGGGAAGAGGGGCCAGAGCTGGTGATCCCAAGGGAAAGGGGCTGCCACCAGGGCATGTGGCAAACATCTGGGTTGGCTGAAACATCCTTTGCTGGGTGCCCCAGCTCCCCACCCCAGGGAACCATCCCAGAGCCCTGGTGTGCTGTGAAAATGCCTGCCTGGAGCAGTACGGGCAACCTGAGAAACCACACCGGCAAAGGCCACCTCTGCCAGCCGGGAGGGGAAGCTGAGGCACGAGGAGATGCCAAGGGAGGCCTCCCACCCCCTTGCCCTTAGGCTGCCATGAGACATCCTTCCCAGGGCTTCCCCAGCTGCTTAAAGCTGGCTAGAGGAAAGCGGACTGCAGCACAGGGTCACTCAGCCCAAAAAACACAGGGTGGGGTGCCCCAGCCCCTGCTCTTCCAAGCCCTCCCAGCAATGAGCATGGGGCAGGCAGGGGAGCAGGCAGAGGCGCCAGCAAAGGCTGGGCTTGCTGTGATCCCCTCCCACTCCATGATTAATGGAACACGGGCTAAAATCAGCTGCAAAGGCAGCAACCCTGGGGTCTCCCAGCAGCATCCCACTGCACACCAGCTGCCTACAAGTGGGTCAGGCAGCAGCTGCCTCACAGCTGGGCACCCTGGGTGCTTGGGGGACACCCATCCTCTGCTGCAGGTGGGAGCATCACTCCCTGCTCCACGGCATGGCTCTGCATCGCTCACCTCCCTGCTGCTGCCCATCTCAGAGGCTTTTTCCTCTCCAGACTCACCAGGCTGGGCTGCATTACAGCCAGAGCAGCTGGGGAGGTACAAGGCCACTTTCTAGGATGCCAAGAGTGAGGATCCCTGTCATGTTCCTCCTCACGCCTTCGGGGATCTGTTATTTTTAGTTGCTCTCTCTACCTCATGTCCCTAGCTAGATCCTGGCTCCCTTTTCTTCTGCTGCCCTTCCCTGTGGTTAATTTGTTTTCTTTGTATTGTTTGCAGATTAGGGGAGGCAGTACCAGGCGTCTCAGCACAGGGGACCACTCGGCCACAGCTTCCCCACGCTTCCCTCCACCCAGGGGTTTTTGGTTGGGTTTTTCCTGGCTATTTTTAATCCACAACACCAGCCCCAAGGGGATGAAACACCAAGGGGTAGCACAAACCGGAGGCACCCTGCAGCTGATGTGCCAGTCCAAGTACTGGGATGCTTGTAGCTGCATGGGGATGCTCCCATGGAGGCAGGGCAGTGCCTGGACCCCAGCATCCCAGGCAGGCGGGGGTCTGCACCTCCTGGGCTGTCCCCTCCTCGCAAGCCCTCTGCTCCCTCCTGGCCCCCTGCACATCCAAGTCTGCAACCTCCACCATGACAGGTGAGCTGGGGAGAGTGAGGGGATGGGCTTTTCCCTTGGATTCAGAAGAAAGCAAACAGGAAAAAAGATTTAAAACTTCAAAGCCAGATACTTATAATTTGGTTTAACGTGGCATTCTGCTTGGCAGCAATGCTGTCACAGCGGTGCCTGTAAGGGGCTCGCAAGTGCCCAGCACACCACATCATGAGATGTCACAGGATGTCACCCACCACCAGCACCACCGCAGCCCTGTGGCCTCCAACCCTGCTGAGCACTGGGGTCTGGGGTGCCATGGTGCTGGGCTCAGGGCTGGGTGTCTGCAGACCAAACCCCACCAGGGACCAGATTTTGGAGCTGCTGGGAGAGCGACTCCCTGGAGAGGCCATGCCTCAGTTTCCCAATAGCACAGGGCTACCAAACCTGCTCTTTGGGAAGGTGTTTTCAAGGTGCTGGGGCTGGGCGCTGGAGCCCAGTCCCCACCCACTAGCGTTATACCACTGCCCCACATAAAGCTCTGGGGGAGCAGGGGGTGCCTGCCTCAGCAGGGTCCAACCTGGGGCAAGGAGGGGACCCTGGCACCACCAGTCCTGTCCCCTCCAGCCACTGCTCTGAAGCAAAAAGGAGACGTCTCTCTTGCCAATTCTCGTTTCCCCAAAAGAAGCCAAAATCCCCTCATTTTCTCCAGAAATCTATGCCACAGGACAGTGCTGCTCCTGCCCCCCACATTCCGCCACCTTTCCCTGCCTCCCACCCCTGATTTTGGCTTTTTTTTTTTTCTTTTTTTTTTTTTCTCCAGAATTCTGTGCTGCATGGTGAGTAAAGGCATCCTGCTGTCTGAGGGCTAACGGCTTGCTGGAGAGATAATAAAGCAAAGGGGAGTAAATTAAAGTGGCTATAAATAGCACCAGGAGAGGAAAAGGAGATGAAGTCATCTTCCTTCAGCTGAGCTGGTATTTGCATCATTTCTTCCCTTTGCCTTCCCCTGCCCCCTCACCCTGCTCCATAAACAGCCCCCACCCCAAGCTCTGGGGTCCTGCTGTGTGCCCCCCTTGGTCCCCATGGGGCTGAGGAATGTCCCCATGCCCGTGGGCTGTGCTGGGGCTGGCTGCCCAGTGCCCAGGGCTTGCCAGAGAGCATGGTGAGGTGTCCTGGATGCGGCTGCCTGGCCCCAGGCTCTGTCTCAGCTTTGCCACTAACCCATAGCATTGCCCTATGCAAAACAGTGCCTCCAGCATGACCCCACTGCTGCAACCCCCAGTCACTGGGAATAGCTTTCAGGAGCCATCATGGAACCATCCCATCCCATTCCCCTTTGCAGCCTGTCCACAGGCAGCTGCAGAGACCCGCCAGGAACAGCGCCTGCGGGAAGAGATGCAGCAAACTCAGCGACAATGAATCCACCCCAGGAAGTCCCTAGAGGAACCAGATTTCATAAATTACATTTTTATTCCTGATGATTTTCACGTCCAAGCCTCCTCCATCATCCCCAGGACACACGGGAGAAAAGGGACCCCAACCCCACAGGAGCCTCCCCAGGGCTAGCAGCCAGCTTCGGACCTCACCCAAAACATGGCCCTCACTGCCAAGGTGGGCACTGTCCCTGTAGCCCCTGAGCAGGCCCAAAGCACCCCCAGCTGCCCCAAAATCCTCCAGCTGCCCATTCACACAAGGTATATTTACGCCTGAGTCAGAATGAGGTCACATTGCGGTTTCCTCCGTGTCAGCTACTGACTCCTATTCCTGTGCTATGCACACACACCCGCTGTGTTATTGCGGGGTATTTATAGCTATTTTACATGTATAATTATAAAACCACAACTCCACACGCGCACAAAAATAATCACGGTGCCGGGATGTGGGGGCAGCGGGGGAGCAGGGCCGTGGCTGTGGGATCAGGGCCGGGGCGTGGACCCCACCGCTACTAATAATTCTTTGCACTTTATATATAGCACCTTTCATCCACAGCTCTCAAAAATGCTTTGCAGGCATTTAATTAAGCTTCCCAACATCCTAATGTGATGACAGCCAAGTAATAATATCCTTGGTTTTAGGTATGAAGAGAGGGGAGGTGGCAGGACTTGTCTGAAGTTCCGCAGCGAGGCAGCCCATGGGGTGGTGAGCCCAGGTGCCCTGTGCCCTGCCCCATGGTTGTGGGCTGCCCACATCAGGATGTGCCCATAGAGGAGATTTTGACCCAGAAAGGGGGTGAGGATGCCAGAGTCCTACCCGACCCCTTTTCTCAGTTTGGGGTGGGGACGACCAGTGACAGCACAGGGTCCAGGGAAGGCGACACGGACCCCAGGGACTGGTGGGCTACAGCTGCCCAACATCTGGATCAGCGGGTAGAAGAGCCTTACGGATCTCAACCAACTCACGGGCAAGAGCTCAGGGGAGAGCAATAAATAAGATGAGAGGTCTGAAAGGGCTGATTTACAAGCAATATTAAGAGTTATAATCCTGCCTGTCCTGGCCACCCCCCAGGGAGGCAGGGTGATGACAAGGACCAGGATACATCACAAAGAGACAGGATTCACGGGGGCCAATGCCAACATATTGCCAAGCAGCAGGGCTGGAAGCAGTTGTGCCTCCCAGTGGTCTGGGCAGCTCAGTGAGGGTATCCCCTCCAGGCAGCTGCCTGGAAATGGGATCCCATAGGGATGGACCTCTGTGGTCCTCAAGGTCTGCAGTTTGTGCTCCACTGAGCACCCTCCCTCCAACGTACATCCCTGCCTGGAGGGACCACTTGCCTTCCACCCTTGGGGTGCTGCAGAGGGCACAAGGGGCATATGCTTTGGTTTTGGATGCTGATGGGACATGAGATGCCACCAGGCTAGAGGGACTCAGCAGGAGCAGTTGGCCAGCAGAGGGCTGGGACTTCAACCGTCAGAGCAGAAGTAAAGATCAAATAGGTGCTGGAGGCAAACAGTGGTGTTGGCAATAAAGGGAGCAGAACTGCAGTCCTGGAGGGTGAATGCTGCATGGGGTCTTTAACATCTGCAGAGAAACACATGCTCCCAGCTCATTTCCCAAGCAAGGAGAGGTGGGGGACAAGTACCTGTCCTCATCACCAACCTGGGGATGCCCATGGGGGAAGCAGCAGTGCATCAATGGATGCAATGTGATTCTGCACATGTGAAAACTAAATGCAAGCATAAACACGGCTTGGATCCTGTAGCAAGCACCATCCTGACGTTTTATGGTTGTGTTGGTATTTTTCTCGTCCCAGACTGCAGCCAAATCCCTGATCATCGAAACAAGCTGTGCAGCAACCCCCAACTAATAGTACCTACACCCACTGAGCCCCCAAAATGGGGGAGCAGGACCTGTTTGCACCACACCAGGACCAAAGCGCAGTGACACAGACATTAAGCAAGAAAATGGCTGCAAACCTTCCAAGGGGCTGCAAAGAAATGCCCCAAAACCAGCCTCTCTGAGGAGAAAGGTGGGAGGGGAAATGAGAACATGGCCAGGGAGCCAGCGCAGCCCGGGCACCGCCACAGGAATGCAGGCACCTTCCTGTCACCGCACCAGCCACTGAAACCGCCTCACAACCTGCTGTTCTCGCCTCCGTGAATTTCACTCCTGCTGCCCCCACCTCCACCACCAGCCGGGCATCTCTTACCAGGGGCTGCATGTGCCTCCGCCGCATCGCTGGCCGTGATAAGGGACTCGAGGATCCTTGCGCGGAGCTCGGGACTTGCCTCAGTGCTGTGGGGAGAATGGAGGGTCTGTGAGGGTGCCACAGCAGCTCAGCCACCCCAGAGGCACCCACACCCCTGGGACAAAAGCCAGCCACCCTGATGGACCTCTTGTGGAACTGGGGCAATGCTGTGTATTCCAGTCCCGCGTATGACATCACACCTGGTCACTGTGGGAACAGCTGTGATTTCAGAGCATCACAGTTGGGATGGGGGCTCCCGGCTCTGGCCTCCCCTTCAGAAAACCCAAGGCTGAGCCCTTCTCTTGCCTGCCCCACCCTGTGCATGGCAGGGGCTCCTCACCTGGCAGCTGCAGGGTGGAGAAGCAGCTCCCCAAAGAGCTCAGCCAGGAGCCGAGGTGAGAGACGGCTCCTGCAGGTGCCCTGGCAGAGGCGGCAGAAATGGCAGGTGAGCTGGCGCAGGAGCAGTGCCTGGGGCTGCGGCAGGGCCGGGGGGGCCAGCAGGGCTCTGGCTCGCTGGCCACACTCCTCCAGGCCTGGGGTCTCTGCAACAGAGGGGAAACAGGAGAAGAAAAGTCAATTCGGGAGGCCGGGGCATCCCCTAACCTCTCTTTGGGAGCCCGGCACCTGCCAGCACACATAGTATGAGCTGTGGCAGATCTCTACTACCCACAGAGCCTCCAAAAAACTGACCTCAACCTGTCTCCCAAAAAACATGACTTCTTCTTTGGAGCTCATCCCTTCCCACAGACAGGCTGTGGGACACACGGGTACCCCAGGGAGCACAGGGCACACAGAGGTGTGAAGAGGTCTTGAAAAAGACCCCTGGGAGTCTCAGCTGCCTCTCGCTGGAGGCTGCCAGCCCCACTTACCCGCTCACACCACCCCAGATCACATTGTAGGGTGACTTTAGCACATTTCCCCTCTCAGCACAGCAAGGGAGGGAGCATCCGGGGCTGAGCTACTCACCTGGCAAGGGCTGCACCTAAACACCCCTCGCTGCTCTACCTGAGGAGAACTGTGAGAGCCCTACCTTGGTGCACAGAAAAGACATGGAAAAGGCAGAGCAAAGCAGAGGTGGGCAAATAAGCACCCGCTGGAAGGTCTGCCAAATTTAAAGGCTCAGCCCTCCCCTGCAGAAAAAGCAAGCTGGGAGGGAAAACGCTTTTTAGGAGAAAAAAACCCTGCACCTAGGCTGAGAGCTACAGGCACAGCGGTAAGCAAAGCCCCTGCAGCCCTCCCAGTGTGGTCTCTCTTGCACCCTGAAATGCAGCGGCAGGGGCGGCTGGTTTGGGGGACAACTACTTCCAGAGATACTTGAATTGCCCATGTAAATAAAAGTAGGCACCTAATGGTGTTGCCCATCATGGAGGTACTACCAAAACCCCTGTCACGGGTGCCCCAAACAGCCCACAGCCCTGTGGTGCTCCCACAAGCAGCCCCAGTGCCCTCTGGCAGCCTTGGCCAGGGCTCCCTGGTCTTGTGAGCTGTGAGCTCAGTGGTCTGGGACTGTGTCCCTGCCCTGGGCACAGGAAACAGCAGCTCTCTGGCCATCCTCCATCCCTTCCATGGCCCCAGCCCTTTCATCTGTGGGGGACAGGGAAGTCCCCAGGGCTGTGTTGCTCTCAGCCAGCTTCAAAGCCCGGCTTGGCTGGGGGCTGACTCAGCTCCCTGCAGCTCTTTTGCACCAGGGCTGAGGTTTGGCTGATGCCCAGCCAGCCCCGGCATCCATCCTTGGGGCTGGGGTGCACCAGAGCCAGAGGGGCAGGGGGTCCAGGATCCCCTCTGAAGCAGGTCCACAATCTGGCTGGGATAGTGATGGGGTGTTTGTGTACCCCTGTATCCAACAAGCTGTTCCAGTGAGATATTTGGCTTTGCTCCAGGCCTCCCCTACGCCAATCAGCTGCTTTTTGCACCTTTTTGTACACAGGGGATGCCACAGGGAAAAGGTCCACAGCCAAGAGGGGAATCTGGGGATGATTTTGACCCCTTTTGCAGGTAGTCAGCTTGCCGCTTTTCTAGCCTGCAGTCTCAAGCAGGGCAGAAGGAGCCTGCTTGCAGGGCAGACTGCCAAAAACCAGCACTGTCTCCTGAAAGACTTGAGTTTTTATTTTTTTTTTAAAGCCCCAGAGAAATCCCCATCGGTTTTGCCTCCGTTCCTGCCCCCTCCTCCTCCTCCTGCACCCATTGTGCCCAGACCAGAGCCCACTCCAGCACAGGCTATGGGGAAAGGCACTTCTCTTTGAAGTCATTTAACGAGGCAACCCAGCTAATTGCTTCCTAATTGCGTTTTTATCCTTGGAAGGGAGGCAGCCTTTGATTTCTCCTCTCTCCTACGGCTGAGGGGAAGGCAGCATCTCAGTGCTACCAGCCCCAGGGGTATTCCTCCTGGCTTCATGTCTGCAGGGCAGGGAGGACTGGGTGTGAGTTATCTCTTGTCTTTGTGTGGCCCTCCTGCCTTTCCAGAGGCTACAAAGAGTCCATTGCCTTTTCCTGCCAGGACGTGGTAGGAAAAGGCCACACTGGTCTGGCCGTGGGTGATCTTTTAGTGCCTCTTAAGGCAGCCAAGAGCATGACCTGCACTAATCTGGTTTAGGACGGGGAGGTGATACGCAGGGATGGAGGACACTACAGCAAACGCAGCGAGACAGCAGCTGCTGCAAAAGGGGAAATCCTGGTTTTGAAGGTGGCAAGGGGTTCAGGTCCTATCTAACACAGTGGGCAAGGGCCTCTTCTGTGCCTGGAGATGCCTGCGGGGCCTCAGGCTGTGAGGAGCTGAGTGGCTGTGCAAGGACACATTTGAAATGGGTTTTGGTCCAGGCTCCCTACTGGGATGGACTGTGGACTCTGCTGACCTGGGTATGAGCCCATCCCTGTTTATTTGAAAGAAAAAAATCAAATAAAGCCAAAACTTTGAGGGTCTCATACATTTCCACAGAGGCTGGAAAGCTTGCAGGGACCTAAAGGCACTTCCTAACAGCAGTAAACTGAAAAAGCAGAGAATTTTCTATGCCCATATAAAGCCAAGAGTTAATGAGATTACAGTAAAAAATTCCCAGGCAGCAGAGCCAAAAGATTATAATAACGCTTTCTTCTGGGGCCAGCATCACCCAGCCTTGGCAGCCGCCCATCCCGGCAGGCAGCACCTCCTTCTCTGGGCACTGCAGCGGGAGAGGACTATGCTGTGGTGGGGGTGAAGCAGCCCACTGGGTCTCCCTCACTTTCCCGGAGCATCTCCCAAAAGGTGCTGTGCCACTCCTGCACAGGGGATGTTCCCAGCTGTCCTTCTCGGGCTCTGCCCTTACTGCACCATCAGGCAGGAGATAGTCTCAGGAGCCACCCTGGAGATGCTGGGGAGCCTTTCTAGGGGCTTACTAAGCCTTCTTCAGCCCCAGAAAAGTTCCCGGGAGTGGGGGAAGCCCAGCCGTGCTTACCTTGAGCCATATGGACCAAGTCGCTGTAGAGAGCTGGAGGGATCAGGGGCGACGGGAGCTCCTGGAGGTACCACTTCAGGGCCTCCGCCAGCGTCTGGGCATCATACAGGTCCATGTCCACGGTTGAGGCGTCTGCAGGGAGAGACCCAGCGGGAGCCCTTAGACCGTGGTGCTGCCGCTCTGGTGAGGCGCTCGGAACCCTTCCATCCCTGCTGGCCTTCCTCTGGACATGGATGCCGATGTCTTTGCCCATGCCCCCCATCCCCCAGGTGTGGCAGCCCATGATTTCACTGCCAACACACCCCAGCAAATATTCGTGTCCCAGTTTCCACTGACTCTGAGTTCCATGTGCCCATGGAAAGTATGAGGCAGCATCTCTGCCTCATGTGCACTATATGTCCAGTGTGTGGGGCAGGGACTCTTGCCACCCTACCGGGGTCCCACTGCAGGATAGTACCCATGGAAGAGGCTCAGCAGCTGCCCCAGGCACCCTCAGGCCATCAGGAGCCAGGCACCATGTGGCAACCCTAGCCCTGGAGAACCAACTTGGAAAAATGCATTCATGGAACGGAGTTATGGTCCCCAGGCAACACACATTGCTGAAGGCCTACGTCACCCCCAGTGAGCCCAAAATGCTGCAGACGTGCTCTAAAAAGCAGCTGCCCTGGGAGAGGTGGTGAAGATTGCTCCAGGGATGGGACAAAGCACCTGGGGGAGGCTGAGCCCACCCAGCCTGGGCTTGGGACGGGGCAGTGCTCCAAGCAGAAATATCCCACGGTCCAGCAGGAGCCAAAGGCTGGGACATGGCCACCTGAGCCTCATGGCCGGCCAGCACGGGGACATTGCTCCACTGGGGTCCAGGGCGAAGAGCCCTTTCAGCATCCTTTGGTATTGCCTCATGCGTTTTTCTTGGAGGTCTCTCAGCCAGCCGGGCCAGGAGGTGGCTGCCCAAAGGGCAATGGTCCCTTTTGCAAAGATCTGGAGGTTTCAAAATCTGCCTTTGAATCGAACTGGAGCCAAACACAATGTTTTGAAATTTTCCTTGTAGGAGAAACCTTAGGGTGTGGTGGGGAATAATAAAAAATACCCAAGATATTTGGGATCATTTGAAATTATTTGTTTGTAGAAACTGAATTTCTTGCTTCTTCTAAATGGGAATATTGAAAAAAGACCAAATTTTGTGCTTTCTTAAAGATGATGTGTCAGGCCCCAAATGGCCCGGTGTGTTGTGATTGAGAAGAAAATGGTGGGTTTGCCCTGTTCTGAGTCCCTTCCCCTCCCCCCTCTGGGTCTTTACCCCAGAATGCAGCTTTACTGAAATCAGTGCCATTTTGGAAGATGCTCCATCTCCCAGACCAGCATTTTCCAGCAGAAAATGCCCTGAGTCTCCAACCATTTCAGCTGACCACATGTGGCTGTGCTCGCTTCTGGAGTGATAAACCCAAAAGAGCAGAAAAGAACTGTATCCTAGGCCGAGGCTTTGGAGATGCCCAGCCAGCGGGGCTGGGATGGGGAACAGCTCCCTAACTCGTGGCAAAGGCTGGTTTTGGGCACCTTGACCTTGATCTCATCATCTCGGGGCATCCCCACTGTGGGCCAGGCATCCTGGGAGCCTGCCCGCCCCTCTCCTGCCTGCCTGGGGACAAGAAGCCATGCAGGTCCCTTATGGACAGTGCCTGCCATTTGGCTCGGGGACTGGAGACAAAACAGATTGACCAATGCCCGAAGCAAAGCCTTTAACCCAGCCGTTGGAGACGCTACCTCATTTTCAGGAGCAAGCACCCGTCTGGCTGGGAACTGTGCCCAGAGGCAGCATGGGGACAGCTGGGAGAGATGCCACCACGCCGGGGCAGGCAGCCATCCAGCGTGGCCAAATGCAACCCAGGGCAAAGGCAGGCGCTACCTTTTGGGCACCCCCCGATGTCACAGCTTCACCCCATGGGCCACTCTGCCCTCAGCATCCTCGAGGCAGGTAGGGCTGTGCCAGCTCTCGCCTGCTGCCTCCCAGCCCCGCTCTGGTTCCTGCTGATGCATCCATCTCCCAGACACACTTCTGGACCCTCTCAGCCGGACAAGAGGTTTATTCCTACTGGGATTTGTGCGTGTGGTGGTGACTGCCAGTTCCCCATTTTTGCTAGCACTTGCCCTGGAGAAGTGAGCTGGCAGGTTGGCTCCAGATGAGCAGGGGGAGCAGGGTCAGGGATCCTGTAAGATGCTCCAACCTCTGCTTTGGACTGAAATCCCCCAGTGCATGGCTAAATCCGAGGGATGCTGCTGGGGGGTCTCGGGGTCTTGTTTCTTGGGCTGTATTGCAGAGAGCTGTTCCCATCAGCAGGATGAACTGGGCAAACCCCAAACCCCTTCTCACCCCAGGGGAGCCTGGCTTCTCTCCTCTGCCCGCCGCACAGGGACCTGTCACTTGTCTTAAGGATGCTGGCGTGGATTGGGGAGAGCAGGCGCAAGCTGTTTCTGAGCATGGAAGGGGCCGTTGCCGGGCGCTGGCCCCAGGCGATCAACCCCAAGGTCCACCGTGGCCTAATTAGCTCGTTTGCATCATTAGGCATGGGCTTGGGGGGCTGTTCAAAGAGAAGCCTCAGCCGGTTTCAAAGCAAGGCTCAAAAACATCTTTACACCCAGAGAGGCCTGATGGGGAAACCAGGGGGATTCACACCCTGCTAACAGGGACTGATTGCTGATGGCACCGTTTTCCTTGGCATGTTGGCTAGGAATAGCCATTAGCCTGTTGCCCCCATCCACCTGGAGATACAGTGGCACCCTCCTGCCCCAGCTCCCTTCCTTCCCCTGGAGCTGCTGTGGTGAGCTGGGCTCCCCACTGGGCTGAGAGCACAACCGGGGGCGCTCCAAGCTGTTCCCCAGCAGCTCAGGGAGGCTCAGCCGGCAGCTGGGGAAGGGTTAACCCTGGAGCCTTCCCAGCCAATTACCGCCAGCCTGACCCCATGGATGCTGCTCTCTCCTTATCAGAGGGAGATGATAACCAGCTATAAGAAGTTAATGATGCTGGAGGATGAGTCACGGCTCTCCCGATGCTCTCCAGATGTTTCTGTCCCTTACCCGGGGGAACGATGGAGGGATTCCATCCGCCTGCCGCAAATAGAAGGAAAACACTCCAAAACCCCAACCTCAACTCCATACCAACCCCCTCCAGTACACAACCTGCTTTTTGACCTGCCTGCAGAGCAAGCAAGAAGCCAGGGAACAGCAGAGAGCATCCCTTGTCCATGGGGGATGAAAAGCAGGAATAAACTGGGGGCTTGGGAAGAGGTGCACAGGCTGATCACTGGCCCAGAGGGAAAAGCAATGGGTGCTCCCAGCTTCCTCTCACAGGGATGCCAGACCCTGCATCCCAGAAGAGGCAGAAGGATGCTGGGGCTTTGGGCTGAGTCAGGCTGGGCAGGAACTGCCAGGACCTCTCCCAGCAGCTGCAGACAGCTGGGGAGGTGTGAGTAAGCCCGAGTTTTGGTAAATGCAGAGGATGTTTAGCCAAGAGGTGTCAGGGAGGAGGTGTGGGGGGTTGTTCTGAAGGACAAGCTCGAGCAGGTCCTGGTAACTGGCTGTCCCCTGCACGTGGACGCAGGTGACAGCTGCACCCATATCCCCAGCCAGCATGTGGGTGATATGGTGCAGACCCTGCCCAGCACCCACAGCCCCTCTTTCAGCAGGGAGTCCTACAGGCTAAGCTGGACCTTGGCCACCAAGTGCTGCCGCAGCATGATGCTCTTGGGTGCGTGGTCCCTGTGGTAGAGGGGCACCCAAACCACCCATACCTGGGGCTGACTTAAATACTGACTTGGGAGTTTCCCTACTTCTTCCGGACCTTTTAGGTGTAATTTTCAGCTGGTGCTCCAGGAAAGTCCTTGTCCAGTCCTGGGGGGGCTATACCTTCCCATCCACACAGATGCTACCTGCACAAGGACCTGTAAATCCCCCGGACCTGACCAGGCGTTTGAGGGTCCTGGGCACCCCACAGTGGGGGTTTACTGGGGAACTCTGCACTGAATCAGGGAATATTTCCTCAGCTTTGATTCAGCGTCATTGTAACATCTCTCAGCCAGCCCACTAGTACCTTGTGCTGAGGACTTGGCAGCTGTCGGGACAGTCCATGCCCATGTATGGGAGCTCCTGGCAGCCCCAAACACCCTCCCAGCTGGGCTTCACCTTGGCATACCCCTAGCTTGCACTCAGCCAGGGCAGGGGTGTTGGGATCCCCCTTTCAAGGGTGCTCAGTAAGGCCGCGTTCCCCTGCCTCGGCTTCCTGAGGGCAGTTCCTTCCCTCAGTTTCCCCAGCTGGGAGGGGATGGCAAAAGCTCACCCCCAATTCACCCTGATGGGTCTGGCAGGGACGTCTGTGCCACTGCTGTTTATTTACCCTTCTTTCATCACGACCAAATATAAGACATGAGCTCATGCTTCTTGCCAGGCTCTGACGACGCGGAGTTTATTTCCACTGCAGGTATAAATAAAAAGCAATGCGGCAGGCACTGGGGCACCTCAGGTTTGGGAGTAAAGTCATTGTTGTGGAGTTAGTATCTTGGCCAGGGGAAACGAGAGCCTATGGGGGCCTCCAGCCTCCTCTGGCATCCCAGGGATGAGGATGGGGATGCGTTTGTCCCTGGGCATCCGTGCCTCAATGATGGGGGAGCAGTGTGAGGCCCCCCCGGGCTGCTCTCCCCTCCAGCCCAGCTCTTTCTGCCCAGCAGCAGCTCCCAGCAGCCCCAGCGAAGCCCCGGGGCCCACCACCACTCACTAATCCCCGCCGAGCCCTGATCTAATTCCTGGGCACGTGAGTGTGTCTCCAGGCAGACTGCTCTGTGCTGGGGCCCGAGATCAAAGCACACAGGATGGCAGAGCAGGCACGGCACGCCTGGAGACACCGGCTCCAATCCGCCTCGCGCTGCTGCCGGATTCGCCCTGGCACCCTGGGCTGCAGGCAGCTCCTGCCTGGCCCTGCCAGCAGCAGAGGCTTTTCCCAGCACTTCCTGGGGAAGGCTCATGGCATTTGCCTCTGCTGATGGACCCCAGAGCCCAGATTGGGTCATGGGGTATCCAAAATCTGGGAGGTTTCAGTGCTGGATGAGTTCAGCCCCATCTGAGCCATACGGGGCACTTAGGGAGCCATGGGGTGTGGGGGCCCTGCGGGGGTTTCTCACCCTGTCCCCCACCAGGGAGGAGGGATGAGGATTCAGACCATCGCTCACCAGTGGTGGCAAAGTGCTGCCCAGCCACTCCACACAGGACTTTGCAGCCATCCCCACACCAAGCCTCCTCCAGCATGGGTCCCTCAGCTCTGAAGGGCTCCAGCACCTACCAGCCCACTCATGTCTCCACTGCCACTGGCCAGAGAAGGTCCCATGTTTCCAGGTTCAGTGGCAGCCATGAGGGGAAGGCTGCCTGGCACATCTCAGGGGGAGAGGGGTGCAGACAGGACCCTGAGGAAGCATGGGGTGAGAGGATGCCACCCCTGGGTGCTGGAGGAGCTTGTACAACTCATGCCCACAGGCACCAGGGACTTTGCAGGTGATTTGCCCCATCACCTGTGCTCAGAACAGCCCCTAAGCTGCACACAGGGGACAGCAGGAGTGCTGGGGGCTGGAAACCCTCAGGGTCAGTCTGCAGCCCCTGGCACAACAGGCATGGAGATGCCCCCAGTCCATGAAGCGGTCCTGCAGCTGGGCACTGCAGGGAACACTAGAAGCACCCTGCTGCTGCCATTTAAAGGTCTACTTCCTTCTTCTTTTTCTGCCCATAACTCTTTCACTGTGGCTGCAGCAGGGCTCCTGGCTGGCTGATTGCCTGCAACCCTTTGGCGAGTCCCCCTGGCCCCCTGTGGGGCTGAAGCTTTTTGTTAAGTCCCTTTCTGGTGCCGCCACATGATTCTGACTCCCATGTTCAGTGATGTTGCATAGCTCCGCTCGCCTCTCATGGGGTAAGGGTCTGAATTGAGCACCAAATATCCTAGAACAATTAATTCTTCTCCAGAGCCAGCATAAGCCGGCTGCAAGCCCAACTACCCTTCAGTCCATGCTTTACCCACTGGCCCCGGTGGCATCTCAGCTGGGTGGCAGCAGAGGCACTCGGTTCACTGACCCTGCTTTATTGACGAGCTCTGCCTTTGCTTTCTTTTTTTTTTTTTTTTTAACCTATAAAGAATTTTTCTTGCATCATACAACATGGAAATACCAAGTTCAGTGCACAGGCTCTAGCCAGTGGGCAGATGCCACCATCCTGCAGGATGTCACCAGGGCCGGGGCTACCCCATCAGGCTAGGTCCCCCACGGGTAAGGGCTCTGAAAAGGCCAGGGACAGGGAAAGAATTTACTCAGCACAACTCAGATGGGCACCTGTGCTGCCCGGCCCCAGGGACATGATGCCTGTGGGCTCCCGGGGACAGCCAGTACTGCTGTGACCTGCACAGCTCCTTGTCCCCAGAGAAACCTCCTCCTCCCTACTGGAAGTTCAGATGCTCTTTCAGTGTAGAAAACACCTTGTTTTCTCTGACACGTTAAGATTTGGGGGTTAGAAAACCAACCCTCAAACTTTTCCAGCCCCTGATCCTTTTTTCTTGCACTCTCTAGCAGTTTTCCTGCCACCACTGCCAAACACTAGCATGATTTGGGTATTCGCAGGGAAGCTGAAACCCCCAGTGGGAACCTGGTTTTCCCCCCAGCCAAGATGCGGTTCGGTTCCAGCCACCAGCAGCCCTGGCTCCAATTTCTCCCTATGCCCTAAGATGGAGCTTGGCTTTTGCAGGCGGGCTGCTGGCAGAGATGGGGTGCTGGAGGGATGGACCATCAGGAGCATGTGAGGAAAAGAAACATGACCCTCTCCTCTGCCGTCTTATGCACGGGGCATGCAAACTCCCATTTTTTGGCAGGGATGTTTTACTCCACCAAATGCAATGAAAGGGCCTGTATAGAAGCCAAAGCAGAGGTGCTCTCCCGCCCTCCCCAGCCTAGTTTGGGCTCCAGGGGAAGCACTGCTGGGTCTCTGGTCCACAGGAGGCTGTAGGAGGAGCAGACTGCCAAACCTGGGCTCTGCAGGGATGCTTGACCCTGGCAGGAGCATCCTGTTTGCAGAGTATCCCTCTGGCAGGGCTGAGCATCAACCTCTTCAGCTGAGAGCTAGCAAATGTGTGACATGTCCTACCGCCCCTCAGGCAGCTCTGGGGAACTCTGGCTTTGCCCAGCTCAGTGTTACCAAGCACATGGGACAGCCCTCTGAGTTGCCAAATAGAAGAGCTTATTTAGGTCCTAGAGGAGATGAGGGGCTTGGGAGCACCAAGTCAGTCAGGTCTGTTGGGGATTTTTCAGGGCTTTCAAATGGTTTGAAAACCATGATGGCATTTCCCTGCCTGGTGCTGGGTCCTGCAGTGAGAGGTGAAAACCCGGAAGGATGCAGCAGCAGCTCAGAGCTGCAGTCCGGGCTCTGGCAAAGCCAGTCGATTTTTCCCCTGGGTTGGGGGAGTCCCCTAAGGCTGGTCAGGATTTTGGTAGTGACTTCTGCAGTGCTGCTGGGGAGCTCTGTGCCTACCAGGGATGCTGCACCAGCTATGCGGGGAGGACAGAGGACCCGTAACTCTTTTGTGCTTGGAAAGCAAAGCAGCCCTCTCACGCTGTTGTCGCTGCCCCTGCCCGGCCTGGGCATCAATGCCCAGGGCCACGGGACTTGATCTCCAGATGCCTTCAGCTCCTCTGGAAATCAGCTGGGGAATCTGGGCTGGGGGACAAGGCCGTAGGAAAGGGCACCCCACTGCCCCTGCCCTCCCCAGACTGCAGCAGGGGCTTCTGCAAGGGGAGGAAAGTAGGGTGGTGGAGTGCACCGTGCCCCCCATCATCCCCGGAGGAGCAGAGCCAGCCCTCCTCGGGCAGCGGGGACGGAGCAGCCCCGGGAGCCCCAGCATCTCCTCTCCTGCATCCCTGCCTTCTCCGCAGCCCGGCCCCCGCCCGGCGGGAACTCAGCTCCCGGTGCGCGGGGGAAGCGATGAGGTCATGTTGCTTAATATAGCGATTTCATCACAGCCCTTCTCCCCAGCAACACGGCCCGGCTGCCGCCGGCTCCCGGCGCTGGCTGAGCCGCCGCCCCCCCCCGCCGTGCCGCAGGCCCCGGCCGGCAGCTCCCGGGATGCTGAGCCGAGCCCAAGGGCAGGCGGGGGCGGCCGCGGAGCCAGAGCCGGGCTGTGCGGGGCTGGACCGTGCCTGGTGCCACAGTGCCGCCCTCTGGGCACCGCGGCCGGGAGGAGGGAGATGCCCGCCGCAGCCCCCCCCGCCGAGGTTTGAGCAGATCCATGTTGGATTCATCACGTCCCCAAAGCCCCCGTGCCACCCCAACCGTGAATTTAGGAGCAGGGGTGGGGAGATGGTTTTCCCTCCTCCCCACCCTGCTCATGTCCCGCGCCCCGGTCCTGCAAAATGCTTCCCATTCTCCTAAAAAATGAGCTTTTTCTTCCCCTTTTCTTTTTCCACATCGCACCCACAGGAGGCTTTCGCCCTGCCCTGCTTCTCAGACAAAAACCCTAGAGGTGTGGAACCAAAAATATTTTTCTCCCTAAAAAACCCAATACAGCTTCTAGTGAAGTGCCCCAGCCCTGCACCTGCATCCTGCTTGGCAGCATCGCAGCAGGGTATCGGGGAAGTAGAGGGGAGCTCGCATGCAAGCAGGGCCTTACAGAGCTGTAATTAGTGCAAAACAAGGTTGGAGCCAGTAACCCATCCCTGCTGTGCCTGGCTAGCATGGCTCACCTGGCAGCGTCACCCCCACAGCCCCCTTCCCCACTGGGGACACGGGGAGGGACATGGCTCTGGGACTTACCCGCCAGAAGAGCCTGCTTCAGCTCAGCATCCCCCAGAGCCCCCGGGGCAGATCTGTAGAGCACCTCGTTGTCAAGACCTGGGGAGCAGCCAGGAGAGAGGGATCAGTCCTGAGCCCCACATCCTCCCCTCAACACAATGGAAGCGGGCAGGGACTGAGACCACCAAGCTCCCCCGCCCTGCCCACAGTGTGTGTGTACCGGGGTGCACGGGGAGAGGTTCGGCTCTAGCAATGCTCTCGGGGCACCTCCGAACACAGGCAGAGCAGGTGTCTGCGTGCGTGCACCCACGTATGCCCTGCAGATGGACACCGCGGCTGCCCGTACCTTGTTTTTCCAGCGCCTCGATGAGCCTGGCCACGGTTGGCAATGCCTGCTCAGGAAGGGTGGGGTGCTCAGTGAGCTCTGCCTGCCCAGGGAGCCCTGTGAAGGAAAGATGGGGAGAAGGGGCTTGGCAATTCATGCCTGCAGGAATTCCAGCCTCTTTCCTCAGCTGCCCCAAGATAGGATCAAGCTGCTGCTTTGGCACAGCCACAACCAACACTTCGGCTCACGCATGTCCAATTTTGGAGAACTTCTCCCTTATTTTATCCTCTTTTTGCAGTAAGAGTCACTGTCAGGGGCTCAGCTGCTTGCTGAGATGTGAAGACCTGCTCAGGCTCACACCCTGCCCATGGGGAGCACCCTGCACTGAGCATGGAGCTGCTTCGCACTCAAAACCCTTCCCCACCTCTCCTCCCATGGTGCTGAGACTGCTCCCTCTCATCACCCATAGCCCTTAGCAGCACCAGGCAGAAGCCAGGGGGCCAGATCCATACTCAGCATGGACATGGCTCCTTGCAGCATCTGCCTACTTGGATTCTCTGTTGTCTACAACAGGGTTGAGCACAAGCTCCCACCCCCCTGGCTGATGCAGACTTCCACCAGTCTTTGAGGAGCCTTTCAGCCAAGCATGGGCCAGGCTTCCCACAGCACAAATCCCCAGGTGCTGCTGGCTCCTGGGTTTTATAACAAGGACAAATCACCCCAGACTCTGGCAGGGATGGGAGCAGCTCTCCTTAACACAGGGCACATTCCATCCATCCATCCTTCCCTTCTTATCACCCAGGCTGATAAACCCCTCCACCTGTGTGGGTTATACCTGACAGAGACCCTGACAGTGTTGGGGTCTCCCCCCACACTCTCTCTTTAGTGGCCTTGAACCCACCCCAGAAGGCAGTGGGCAGGCAGGAGCAGGGGACAGTCAGGGGCTGCCACCGGGTGCAGCACATCAGAGCTGTGTGCGACTGCTGGGGTGCAGATGGCATCTAGAAAGGCTGACGTGTCAAGAGCTCTTCTGCCTGTTTTATGTGGTGAGAGGATCTGTTCTGGTAGAAATATCTTTTAAAAAATTATAGCAAATTAAATAAAGCCTGAGTATGAGTTTTCCCTGCAGTGAGGCGTGCTCCAGCCCAGCCAGCTCCAGCATTAGGTTCATTCTGTCTTTGGTTTTTGCTGCCTGGCAGAAGGCAGGGAGCTCCTCTATGAAGCCAATAAACCCATAATAGTTTTAAGGAATTAAAAAGACAAAAAAGGGGGTGGGATGCGTGGCTGTGGACAGGGCTATGCTTCCTTTGACCTTCTGCAAAAACACAGCTTGGCTGCGATGGGTGGATCTGGGCTCTCATCTTTGCCACAGTGATGCCCTGGTGCTCCCTGGAGTGCAGGGAGGGATGCAAACCTCCTGCTTGTAGGTAGCTGATCTGGTCCCCAGGCACAGCTGCGACCCCTGAGCATGGCAACAGGGTCTCCTCCACTGCCCGATGGAGATGTGCAGGCATGTTGGGTGGGAACGGGGAAGATTTCAGGGTTTAAAGCAAAGCAGGTGATTGGAAGCCCATGGAAAATGTCCCCACCACACTGGTGGTTTTTTAACTAGGATTTTGGCCTCCAAGGTGATGGCTTGGGGAAAGGTGGCAATGGCAAAAAATAACTGTTTCTTCTTGCTGGAAACAGCAGGAATAGCCCCAGGCTCAGGTTGGATCTTTAGCCCATCGTCTCCCCTCAGGGTGCCAGGCTGGACCCCAGCATCCTTATGCACCACTTGGCTCCAACCCCAGGTGAAGCAGAGGTGATGCCTTGCAGCAGTGATGCCACCCAGGACAACCAGGCAGGGGCAAAACAGCCTCTGAGCTCCTGGGAAGTCCCCTGGGGACTCAGATCCACTGCAAAAGCACTTTTAGGATATTATTTAATTGAAAAAAAAAAAAAAAAGTTCCTGCCTGCAGAACCAGCCCTGGCTCTGGGACATGGCTGGGAAACTCAGTGTCTCTCTACCATTCAGGACTACCCCCAGGGTTTCACCCTGCTCGGGGTCCCCAGCCAGCACTGGGGCTCAGTGGGCACTGAGGGCACGCAGGGTGGTATGCCACTGTCGCAGAAAAATAAGCATTAGGGGCAGCTAAAACAAATGTCCCTCAAAACCTCCATCTGGGAATGGAAACAGTAAAGGGAAGGAAAAAAGTCCCTTCTCTTCCAAGAGCACATTGGAGAATTTTTTTGTAAGGGAAATCCCACCAGTCAGAGGGTTTGGGTTTAAACCAACATAAAATGGTACACACTGCTCTGATGCTGCAGAAAGACGTGGTTGTGGGCCACGAGTGTCCCCTGCCAAGGTGCCCACGCACCCTGGTATCGCCTCAGGAAAGGTGCACCACAGAGGTGGCACAGCACTGGGGTGGCAGCACCCAATGTCTCCCTGGACAATGGGGCTGGACACAAGGCCGTGGTCAGAGCATGTCCTGCAGATGGCAGCACTCTCCTCAATCAACCCCCAAAACCTGGTTTTACTGGGTTTTCCCCTATAAAAAAAAATCAATCTCATTTTTACATTTTTTTTAAATTTTAAGTTGTTATCCTCTCACCCAAGTGCACACAGGGCTGGGGCTCCTGCGGTAAGACCTTCCATACCGGCCAGCCTCTCCAGCCAGGCTGAGCTTGCTGCTGGGGACCTGCCTGGGTCTGTGGGGCATTGCCATGTCCCTGGCTCCTGTAGGCAGGGGTCCCCTGGGCACATCTCCCAGCCCCTTGGAGAGGAGCCCATACCACCCTCTGTGTGGGGTGGGTGCAAGGCAACACTGATGGGCAGCAGGGGCAGAAGCAAGAGGGTGGCTCCATGTTCTCCCATCTCTAAAAATCCTGGTGAATGGGGCTGGAAAGCCCTTGGGTCTGCTTCTGTCTGACCTGACTTGTCCACACTACAGCACTGAGTTTGCTAGGGGTTTACCTGCTAAACATCCAGAGGCAGAGGGCTCCTTGTGTGCCAGTGAGCTTGCCTGGGAAGGGGGCTCACCCCCCAGAAGTGGCCTCCTCCCCCCTGTGAAGGCAGCACATAACTGCTCGCCGACCTGGGACTGCATCTGCCTCTGTGCACTTGGGGCATTGGTCAGGGAGGAGCACTCCTGTTTCGATAGGGGGAGACAGAGGGGGTTCCCAGCATCCCTGCCTCCCCGTTTGGAGGGGCTGAGCAGCAAGATCTGCATGGCAAACCCCATATGTGGTGGTGGATGGTGTCGGGGAGAGGAGTTGCCCCATGCCAGCTGAGTCCTGCCGTGCTTAGCCCAGGGGCCAGGTGGTCCCCACCCTCTTAAATCACAGTGGCAAGGGACCTTGAGCCATACCTTGGAGGGTGATGAACTCATTGTCAGCAGGTGCCCCTCTAAACCTGGGGCCAATATACCCCCCCATGCCCAGCCATCTTACAGGGGACACCCACCCATGGGCTCCCACCTTCCTACTCCTCCAGCACTCACCCCAGGATGCGGGGGTCCCAGCGGGTGGTGGGGGCAAGGGCCGTGGCCTGGCCTTGGCGGTGATGGCAGCAATGCGCGCAGGGCCCAGGTACTCCACATAGGTGCCGGGGAAGTCACCGCGCTCCTTGGTGCGCTCGTTGATGCCATGGAGCCAACCCTGGGGGCTGCGCTCATCCCCGTCCTTGTAGTCGGGGCTGCTGAGGAGCCCAGCCCTGCTGACCGTCAGCACGTCCCCGGGGCACAGCGCCAGGTCCTCCTCCCGGTCCTTCTGGTACTCGTAGAGAGCTCGGTACTGCAGCCCGTCCGAGGAGGCCATGGTGGTGGCGTGGTGCAGGTCACGCTGCCTGAATCCGGCTGGGCATCAGGGGCCCGGGCTGCCCACACAGGGCAGGTACGGCCAGGCTGGGGCAACGTGGTGGGGATGGGAGTTCTCCCTTCTCTGCACACGCAGAATAAAAATCTCAGTGTTGGAAAGCAGCTCCTGACCCCTCCAGCTCCAAAATCACTGCGGAACCACGCTGGTACCCAGGGTTCGGCCGAGTTGGCTCAGGCGTGGGTAGGGAGCCTTTTCATCACTGGGGCAAATGGAGGGGAGCAAATGAGGCTAATTCGGGTTCTGGGTACAAACATGCCGTCATCTTCTCAGCCTGGTCTCATCCACACGGTGCTGGGGACCTCCCTCTCTCTGCCAGAGAGAAAGGCAGCACGTTGGCAACCAAACTGCTGTCTCGACCCCAACCCCACCGCCCCGTCCCCCATCCCAGGCACCCGATACTGGGGAGAGCCCAGTGGCTTGCTCAGCTCTGGCTTCCCGAGGAGCTCCTGCCAGCAGGGCTCAGCTACCGCATGCAAGGAAAGTACCAGCATGAGTCTGGAAAGTAGGGCAAGAGATCACACCACGGGCTTTTAAAATAGACATATGTGCTGAGAAACCCCCTGCTGCACACAGCTCCCCTCCAGCAGCTCCCGCCCAGCATCGCTACATGGAGCCAGTGGATGAAGATGTAATATTTTTGGGTCGCTTTGGGTGGCTTTTTTTTTTTTCTTTTTTTTTTTTTTCTTTTTGGGTGGTGGGCTACATTTTAAAATATTCCTCCGAGAGAGACAGCTGCCGGAGGGAAAGGCTGTGCTGCTGCCGACCCGCTGCCCCCCCCCCCCCCCCCCCCGGCTTCCCACAGGACCCCGCGGAGGAGGGATGGAGGGGTGGATGGAGGGTTGGATGGATGATGAGCAGCAGCAGCGGGGCCGTCCGTCCGTCCGTCCATCCACCCGCCGCCCAGAGCCCCCCCGCCCCCGCTAGCCTTACCGGGCGCGGCGGCTCCCCCGGCGGGAGCGGGAAACGGGAGCGGAGCGGAGCCCGCCCGGCTGCCCCGGCCCCGCCGAGCCGCGCTCCGGCGGTGATGTCAGCGTCCCTCCTCCTCCTCCCCGGTAACCGGGGAGGGGGGGAACTGTCGGAGTAGGTGGATGATTTCATCCCTACATGCAGCATCTCTGCTCCCAAATTGCCTCCTCTGTGTGATGGAGACCCCCCCATCCATGGGTCTCATCCATTCTTAGGGATTGCTAAACGACAGGGGAGGACCGGCACCCCACGGGCTCCCCCCGTACCAGCCAGCTCTCTCTGCCCTGAGACTCAGCCCCGCACAGAGGACTTCATTCTTTAGCTGGGATCAAAAACACGCACAGGACAGGCAGGAGCTGCCATGGAGAATCCCAGCCTAGGGACACTCCAGTTCCTCACTCTCCTCCTGACCATTTGCCCAGAAATGTTCCCCAGACCCAGGATAAGGGCTGGGCACCTCATAAAACAGTGGAGGGCGATGCTGCAAGAGCTCCTGCATGCAGCAAGGCTTCTTGAAAATTACAAGGCAACAGTTAAAATATAACAGGGCGGAAAACTTGGAGGGAGCTGGTAGGGCTCATAGAGAAATGGCCAAGCTCCGCCACAATGGGGACACGCGTGTCACCAGCCCGTGGCAACAGCAGTGCTGTCGCATGCAACAAGAGCATCAGTTCGCAGCTCACTTCCAGCTGGGGGACACCCACGCTGGGGGTGCCTCTACTTTGAGGGGGTTTGTGCCTCAGTGAGTCTCAGCAGAGCCAGTTACGCTGGGGCATGGACAAGCTGTCCCAATATTTGTTTCTGAGGCATGGTGAGGTTGATGTGATGTTCCCAGAGGTGCAGAGGCTTGGGTGAGGTCTTTTTTTGTTGTTGGTTTTTTCTTTTTTTTTTTTTTTTCTTTTTTTTTTTTCCCAAATCCTGTCTTCTCACGTTGACTTCTCCAAACTGACTGTTGCTCCTTGTCTTTGCCGCAGGTGAGGCATCCTAAAAATAGATGGTACCTAAAACCACGGGCTCTGGGAAATGCACTCTGGCTGAGTCCAGGCCAGTGCTAGAGCAGTGCAGGGACAGCATGAGGTCCAAGGGAGCACCCCAGGTCCTGGGAAAGGGCTGGGGAAACTGAGGCAAGGAGGCTAGCAGAGTAATGCTGGAGATGTATGGCCCTTCTTACCCATAATTTCAGCAAACTCTCCCCTCCTTTCCCCGCAGCATGTGGTAAGACCATGCAGGGCAGCAGCATCCAAGGGGATTTCACTCCAGCTGCATTTCCCCCCAGCTGCTGATCTTCCAGGACTAAAAGGGCTTTTTCTCTTCTGCACCCTGCTCCTGCTGGCACTGTGCTGCTGCCACAGCTGCTGGGACAGAGCTGGACTTGCTCCTGGCTGCAAACAGCCGGACACTGCCCTCCCCTCATGTCATGCTTCCCTGCCTGGGGCTGCCCCAGTTGTGTCCCCTGTGCCCCATTGGGGATGAAGCATTTTTGCTGAGTGCCTAAAGCCCTGCTTGGTCTCCCCAGCCTGTCCCAAGGGGTCTGTCAAGACAAACAGGGCTGGGCATGGTGCCATTGCTCTAGGGGCTTCCTGGGGAAAGACAAGGTAGTGTTTTCCTCCTCAGAGAGGATTAAAGCTGGAGAGGCCAGTGGGTACATCACAATCTCATATTACCACCCATCCTATTGTAGGATCAACCCTACATACAGGCCAGGAGTTACCACAGTCCCATGGCTCTGGGGCACAGGAACACCCTGGAATGACATCACCATCTCCCCCTTCCCAAACTGCTGAGTGGGATCCCCTACACCCAGCAGTACACATCTTCCCATCCTGATGTGCCTCAGGGCCCCCAAACCCAAAAGCACCATCTCCTGCTGGAGCTTAGTCCCTTTGCCCCCCTCCCCACTGGATGAGGCTGAGCATCTCCCCAGCCCTCCCCAGCATGGCCAGCTTCTGTCCCAGGGCTGCCTCCTCATTGCTTGCCTCCAGACATCCCCCAAAGCACCCCTTACCGCCCACTCCAGCTGCACTGCAGCAGAATCGTTCCCAAAACTCCACCTCCCTGGGCTGCCCCTCACCCTGTGTCACTGCTGTGCTGTTAATTTAAACTCCTACCTCATTCCAGCCCAGAGGCACATCCCCCAGGGTGGGCAGAGACCCCTCATGGAACACCCTATGGTGAAGTAAGAGGTGGTTCAGGCCTTCACTGCTATTTATTGAGTAAGCAGAGGAGCTGCCTGTCAGGCCCTGAGTAGCTACAGATCCTTCCTCATTTGCTTAATGAGCAGCACTCATTGCAGTGAGAGCTTTGCCTTTGACTTGACTGGCCTTGCTTTTCTGTGGGGTGTGCAGGAGGAGGCATCCTTGCACTTTGCACCCCACATTCCCCCTCGAGCCCCCCTTTGCTCACCATCTGTACACGGGTCTATGGGGGGGAGAGCAACTTGCCTCCTTGCTGGGGTCCCCATGCTCCGTTTGCAAGCCCTTTTCCTTTCCTGGCTGGAGGGACAACTCTCATTCAAAATGTCTCCAGGGGATGTTCAGAGGCACCTGCCTTGGCTGCCTGTACCAGCCTTCCCAAAGTGACAGGGGCAGCCCCACTGCTCCCCTCTTTGCTTCAGGATCTGCCCAGCACCATCCCCAAGATGTGCTGGCTGTTCTTGCCCCATGCTTCCCAGCAGCGGCCAAGGGAAGTTAGCCACACGACTGTGAACAAATAGAGCATAAATAGAGTTGTTATTGTGCCTGGCTGGAGTAAGTGAGGCTGCAAACCAGCCCTTCCCAGCTGGAGAAATCGGAGAGAAAAGATGTTTGATTTCTGCTGATGTTTCAGAGTTGGCTTTTTTTGTTTCATCTGTTTCCCCCCTTCAGAGGGGGCCATGCTTTGCTTTCTCTTCTCTTTAGGAACAGGAAAACTCCCTCTCTCTTGGTTTTCTCCCAGGGTGCCCAGGAGTGAGCTCTGGCCTCAGTGGGTCTGTTTTAGGAAGAGCCAAGTGCTTCTTCAAACAACCTCCCAGTGCAGCACCCACAGGCAGCTGGGAGCTGCTCGCTCCTACAGCCACACTCCGCCACCGCTGCCAAGCTGCCCAGCTGGTCAGGGGATACCCCTGACTTGGGGAGGAAGATGCTGTTAAAAACCTGAGGAACATAAGGAAAGGCTTGGGGCATGGCCCTGGGCTGGCACTGGTGCTCTTTCCTGTGCCTCTCTGCAGGATTGAAGCTTCACAGCACGGCAGGAGCCAGGAGCTGCCAGAGCAAGTGCCAGAGGAGAGGCTGCTGTGTGGGGCGTCCTGGCATGGCACTGGGGACTGATGGCCCCTCAGCACTGGCACTGAGCCCCAAGCTGGGGCAGGTCTCGCACCCCAACCTGTGGCAGGAGAAAACTCCATCAACTAGGCAGCCCCAGACATCCTCGCTGGTGAGACAACAGCAAGAAGGTGGTGAAGTCTTCTCAGCACAGCTCTCGCCTGCAGCAGCCCCCAGAGCACCAGCACTCAGGACACGATCCCATACTGCAGCCCTCTGCATCCTCGAACCCCCCAGCTTGGCTTTACAGCAGCTGGCACTCCTACACAGCCCCTGTTAATTAATTCAGGAGGGATTTACCAGCCTGGACACATGCGAGAAACAAGAAAATCTTATCTGGAGGGGTGCTGACAGGCGGCCAGTGGCAGGGGAGGCACGGGGAACTTGCTGTGAGGGGTAAATGCATGGGAAGGAGCTCAGCCCAATACAGGGGCAGGGAGATGTCATTGAGCCCCTCTTTAACTGTGTTATTAACACGCAGCTAGAAACAGCATCATGATTAAAATCAGTTACATAAGGCACAGGGTCAGATCCTTACCCTGAGAGCCTCACACCGTGGGATGCACAGCTGGGTCATGGTTGCAGCCCCCATTTAGCATCCCTGTATTTAGACCCCGGGCCCCACATGGCACAGATCATGGCACCAGATGGGGCAGCTCCCATTTTTTGGACTCAAGTTATGGTTTTGCACATAGCCATGGAAATGGGGAGTATTCCCCCAAAGTGGGAGCTGCAGCCATGGGGAAATTGGTGTGTTCCCACTGCCCAGTCCCTCTCAGGGAGGGGGAATCGGTGATTTCCCCAGTTGTCTGGCCAAAATGCTTTGAGTCCTTTCAAAGCTGAGAATGGAAATATTTCATTTTCAAGACGTCAAAAACTTTTGGCTCCTGTAGATTTTTATTTCTCCCCAGCAGAAGGTGGGAAGTGATGAATTCAGCACAAATTTGCAACGTTCAGTAACTTCCATCTGCAGACCCAAAGCCAGGTTCATCTCTGCCACATCGCAGTGTGTCCATCCATCCACCACTCTCCAGGTGACTGGACACCAGACAGACAGCTGAGCAGATGCTGCCAGCCCAAAACACAAAAGTGAAAGCCATATGCAAGGGGGTCACCTGGCTGGGGCTACCCCGAAATTCCATCAATCCCAGGCTGGTCTGGTCTTCATGGCTGGCCCTGCTCAGGCCTTGTTACCTGGTGCTTTACCAGGAGGGAAACTGAGGCACGGGGGGGATGCCCCTGTGCCCAGCTGAGTCCCTATGGATGGCATTAAGCTGAGCACACCCAGCTCAGCACCCACCTCGCCTCCTCACTAGCAGATCTGGGCTTATTAGCAATTGCTAATTCATGCAGGGGGCTGAGCAGGCTCCAGCAATCCCCTGGTGGGAGGGCTGCTGGGGTGCCCTGTGCCCCGTTGGGTGCAAGATGCTAGTTTAGGTTCCCCCCACCTATTCCCAAGCAGGTGCTGCTTTAGTATCGTGGGCTAATTTGCCTGTACAGAGGAATGGATGGCTGTTCTGAAATGCTTCCTCCAAGCTCCCTGCTGCTGTCTGCACTGTCTCGGTCTCTACCCAGGGGAGACCACGCTTGCAGTGAGCCTGGCCGTTCACTGGAAGATGCCAAGGCTGAGGATCATCATCAGGGTGGGAATTCAGCACCTGAATGCTCAAAATGTGAATATGAGCTAGAAGAGGCATGAGGGTGGGAGCAGAGCTTGCAGCTTTTCCTTGAAGAAAAGCCCAGGAGGGGTGCTCCATGCAGACACCATGGCCAGATCCTGACACCAGACATGTGCCTGGCTCCCACGATCACCCGGTGTGTGGGCTGCAGCTGGGCCGGGGACAGAGGACCTCAGTGGTTACCGCTTATGGCCACTTTCCCGGGCTCAGCCTCCCAGGGCCAGGTCACCAGGGAGGAGATGTGCTACCTGTGCCCCAGTGAGAGGCATCCCCGCGCTCCAGGGAAGGGGATGCTCAGGGTCCAGCCAGTCTGTGTGCAGGGATGGGGACAGCAGGGAGGTGTGGGACCCTGCCGGGCAGGAGGGACATGGGAATGTCACTGGGCTTGTCCTGCTGTGGTCAGGCCAGGCCTTCCTGGAGAGCCAGAAAATCCAGCCCTGCTTCCCTAATGGGGCTCAGATGGGTGATGCTGGGGAGCAGCCAAACCCCAGGCTGCTAGGTGCTGGGGAGGCGAGTGGAGCAGCCTGTGGCTCATCCTTTGATTTTCCCTGTGGCTGGGAACAATTGGGAATGAGAGCAAGTGTTTACGTATTTGCCAAAAATTATTTTCAAAGTGAGGGGATTGCGTGCAGCTAATAAGGTCAGGCCGGGATGGGGCATCTCTTGGGAGAGGAGCAATGTGATGGGGTCATCATTTGCATTTTTGGATCAGCAGTTCCCCTTCAAGAGAGGGATGAAGGTTCAGCCCCTCACTCTGAGCAGCTTTGTGGCTGGACACACCACTGGACAGGCAGCTGCTGCAGGGAAGGGCTGGGGCTGCAGGTAGTGAGGGGGAAAGGGTTAAAGCCCCTGGCTCTAGCACAGAGTGCATTAATACCCAGGGTGCCTGGGGGGTCTGAAGGCTTCCCCCGAATGCCACTGGGCTTTGGCTGGAGCCCAAAGAAGCTGACTTCATCCTGCTGAAATGTATCATCATGTCCAGGTAGGGAATTTGCTGTGGGGTTTCGGGGGAGCTGGGCGTGGGGCGGAGCATGCTGAGCTGTTGCTGCCTGCTGTTGCAGGATGCCTCCCCAGTCTCTCGCATTATTTGGCCTTGGTTTGATGGCAAGATGAAGGGACACACAGTGGGTGCTACAGAGGGGACCAACCCTGAGACCCTGTCCCAAAGCCATGCTGGATGGGTGAGGACCACCCCATGCTCAGGCCTGGGCACACAGCATCCCCCATGCTCTCTTTGGCTCCCTGATGCAGCCCCACTCCAGGGGAACCAGCCCTGCTTCAAAGTGTCTTTCCAAAGGAAATCACTGTTGGCAGCCCTTAAGCAATGGCAGGTCTCTGCTGACCTGCTCCAGCGCTGGCATCTGGTTTGGCCGTCACTGTCCTCTCCTGCTGTGTCCCCACCAGCAAAAATCTGCCTCCCTGTGCAACAGTTAGGGACGGCTCATAAATATCTGGCTTTTCCTTTGCACACTGCCTTGCATGGTCATTCCTGTTCCCTCCTCTTCCATTCTGTTTTGGCCTGGGAGGCTGGAGATTTGGGATTTGGAGAAATCCCTGCCTGAGTGGTCCCGAGCAGCGGGGCCAGCAGCGCACCCGCAGCATCAGCCCAGGAAGATGGGGTGACTTGGCCATAGGCATGCCAGGCATGGGTGGCAGAGACAGGGCGGGCTCTGACCTGTGGGACTGACGAGGCTGGAAAATCCCGAGAGCTGTGCCCAGCACCTGCTGAGGAGGACAGCGGGGTGTTACACCATGAGGTGAAGCCCCCCCGGGACAGATACCCTTGCCCTCCAAAGACCCCATGCCAGGGCTCCCAGCCTCCTCCTCCATGGGGCTCTGTCGGTGGAGACTCAGCGGGGACACGGGTGTGGGCCCCGCGAAGGCTGTCAGCTCACAGCAGCAGCAGGTCGGGGACATCGTGTCTCCCATCCCACGCCAAGAGGCCGCGGCGATGGGCGCGGGCAGCAGCCGGCCGGGCTACCCGGCTTCCCCGGGGCGGGTGGCTTCGGCGGCAGAGGGCAGCAAGCCACCAGGCACCCAGGGACCCGAGTGGCTTCGCCAACCCCCCAGGGGGTGGCCCCGGCGGCGGAGGCGGCCCCGGGTCCGCATCCGCTTAAAGGGCGGTGGCGGCGGGGCGGGAGCGGCAGTGAGGTCGGGGCGGGCTGGGTCGGGGCTCTGGGACCTGCTCTGCACTCAGGTAGGCTGGGCTCGGCGTTTGGGGAGTGGACACCGTGGGTGCACCCCCTCTGCCCGTGGGGACCCCCCAGATTCCCTTGGAGAGGGACTAAGATCTGCTTACAGCACGGCAGTGGCTGTGCCGGGGTGGGGGCTCCCCCTGATAACCTCTCTCTGCTCTCCTCAGCGCAAAGATGGGGTGCTTCACCTTTATCAAGGTCATGATGATCCTCTTCAACCTGGCCATATTTGTAAGTGCACCCCAGCTGCTGCCTCTGCCCCGGGGGCCTGAGCCCGGCAGCCCACACGGCTGCCCCAGGAAACGGGGATGAAGAGCGGGGGTCTGCAGGAGAAGCTCAGGGTCCGTACCCTGAGCTGGGCATGGGGTGGGCAAAGCCTGCCCGTGTGGGCTCTCCTGCCCCTCCATGTCCCTTCCGTGGGGGATGGAGAGGGTGATGTTGGGTGTTGGTGGGACTTGTGCTCCTGGGGCCCCAGTGGGTTGCGAGATCTGGTCTCTGGCCTCAGGCTGAGGATGTAACCTTGTAGGGGTCTCTCGCTCTCCAGCTCTGGCTGAAGCCCAGGGGACCATGTTGGGCTCTGGGGATGGTGGCTGTTGCATCAGCCACCCATGTCCCTTCCCGTGCTGAAGCTCTGGCAGAGTGTGCTGGGTACCCCAGAACATGGGGGTTTGCTGGGTCCCTGCCTGGGCTGCTCCATCTCTGCAGGAGAGCAGCCTATGTGCGTGACAGTGACCGGCAGTGTTGGGGGTCTCGGGTGCTGGGGGTCTCCAAGAGCACACACAGCCTCTGGTCCCATTCAGGGCAAAGGGTAGTGGAGCTCCTGAGAGCTACTCTGGCTCTACAGAAGCAATGGAGCCCCCTGGAAGGGGGTGCAGTGGGATATGGACTTAGGAAGGGGAGGTGCAGAGTCCCCAGGCTTGCCCTGATGAAGCAGTCCTTCCTTAAAGCTCCTGCTGGGACTTGGGGCTGGTGGGGAAGGTTGAGTGGGTGGAGGTCAGGGCTGGGACAGGCTGGAGGCAACCCCGGGCTGCCCTTGCTGGGAGCATGTGAGTGTCTGGAGCCAGGCGCTGTTCAGCCGCTCCCCCGGGTGAGTGGGCAGCTTTCCTGGCCAGAGGAACTCGTCATGGTGGCCAGCAGCTGAGCCAGCTGCATGTTGCCCCTCTGGGGCCAGGGTGCAGCCCATGGGACTGCTGGCTCAGCTGCCTTGCATGAGGGTTAATTTCCTGCTGCTGGCACCAAAACCCCTTGGGCTGGGGAAGGGGGCAGCTGCAACGCTGCAGCCAGGGATGTGCTGGTGGTGGGGTGTGTTTTGGGGTAGTGAACCATCTGGCTGCCCCATGCCTGTGGTGGCAATGCCCTGAGCTGCCCTCAGTGGCCATGAAATCTTGCTTTGGCATAGTGAAAACTTGTAGAGGGGAGAAATACCCATGCTGGCACCTTCCCCAAAGCCCAGATCTCTGCTTGCCTGGGAGCTGACGTTGTCTCTCTCCACCCAGCTCGGTGGCGGGACCCTCCTGGGAGTTGGCATCTGGGTCACAGTAGATGGAGATTCATTCCTGGATATATTTGGGGCGCTCTCCTCTAGCGTCCTGCAGGTTACAAATGTGAGCTACTTCCTCATCGTCATCGGTGCCATCCTGCTGGTGATTGGCTTCCTTGGGTGCTACGGCGCCCAGAAGGACAGCAAGTGTCTCCTGATGATGGTATGGACCTGACGTACCTCCTTATCAAGCCTCATTTGAGCTGGGTCTCTGGTGGGAGAGGTCTGAGGGATAGATTTCTCTGTGAAGATGTCTTTCTTGGGTGTTCCATTGTGGTGGAAGGCTGGGTGGACCTTGGAAACTCAGTGCTAGAACCAGAGTCTGCCCTGAGCAAGGGTGAAAGAAAGCAGAAGCTGGTGCTGAGCATATCCAGAGAGGTCAGCACCATGCAGATGGAGGGCTGGAGGACCCCAAGGTTGTGCTGCTTCTGCCCTGGAGCAGAGCTGAAGGCAGTGGGAAAGGGCTTGAGCCCTGAGGGAGGGTACTGCTGGTGCTCGGGAAGCAGATGAGTCCTGGGAGCCCTTTGGACTCTGGCTGTTGCTTTGACCTCCCTCCCCTTGCTGTATCCTAGTTCTTCTCAGTGGTGCTGATCATCTTCATTGCTGAAGTTGCTGCTGCCGTGGTGGCTCTGGTCTACACAGGTCTTGTAAGTGGCATATTTAAGTCTCAGGGTGGGATAACCTAGGGCCTGTCCTGACCCTTGGGAAAACAGGAGATACTGGGGCTGGCAGTGCTGCCCGTGGATAGGAAGCTGAGAGGTGGGCACTGCTGCAGGAGGAAAAGGTGCTGGTCCCTGCTGGCACCAGCTATGTGGGCAGGCTGGGGCACCTGGCTGGGGTGATGGTGATAGGAACAGGGATTCCCATTGCCCTAAATAAATGAGGGTTATGGTACAAGTTTTGCCCGCTTCTTTCTTTCAAATCCTTTAATCCAGTACCAGCCTAGGCTTGACACCTCTCCACCTCTGATGGAGCCACACGGGAGAGGAAGTCCCTATTGTTTCATGCTGAGCAAACTCAACCCCTTATTAGGCACCTGAGAAACCACCTGGGGAGAAAGGTCACTTTGCCTCATTAGGCACTGGAGAAGTCAACCGCAGGGCAAATGTCATTCCTGCCTCCCTCAGTTACGCTGCTTATCAGATGACTCACTGGTCGTAAGTGGCCTCGATTCCATAAAACACTGGTTAGTGGGGAAGGGGCCAAACTGTTCTTAGGCCAAAGGGACGCAGTGTGACATGCTCCTGGCCATGCTGGGTCTGGTTGGTTTCTTCTCCATGGGCTGAGATCAGTATGGGAGCTCTCGACTCTGTGGTGCTCCTCAGGCCCTCCTCTGATGGTGTTTCTCTGCCTCCTTTTCCAGGCAGAGACGCTGCTCACAGCCGTGGTGACCCCTCTCCTGAAGGAGAAGTATGGGAAGGATGACAGTCTCACGCAAATCTGGAATGTCACCATGAATGAGGTGCGTGGAGCCCTGGGGCCCCCTCCTGTGGGTCAGGATGCTCCCAGCACAGGCTTGGTGGCACACGCCTGGGTGGGCGAGCAGGATGGGAATGGGGTCACCATCGCAATCCTGGATGTGCTGAGCTGTCACTACCCCATCAGCTTCCCAGGTATCTGGGACCTACACACTTGGGATCTAGCAGTACCATGGCAGGGGTGAGAGCTGTACATGCTGGAGTGTGGGGCAACATCCTGGTCCCAAGAAAGCCATTGAGCACCACCCCAGAGCTGTGTTGAGCTGGGAGACCCTCTCCATGGGGCAGCGGGGTCCAGACCCAGCAGGATGTTCTCCCCATCCCTTCTTCTCTCTTCCTCTTAGGTCCATTGCTGTGGCCTGAATAACTACACGGACTTCACTAACTCCCCCTGGTATAATATACATAACAGCTACCCACCGCCCTGCTGTAGGGACCTTCAGCCCTGCAATGACACACTTGCTGCAGAATTAGGTGTCTCGGTATGGATGCGCCACCGGCCCTTGATTTCTGGCAGAGCCTGGTTTGGGGTGTGCCCTGGCACGGGGAGGGATGCCTGTCCGTAGCTCCATCCCCAGCTCCTGGATATGGTGGTCCCATGGGCTTTAAGTCCTGGGGGATGCTGACGTAGCTTTGGCTTGTCTGTGGTGGAGACAAGCAAAGCTGCTGCCATTGCTCTGGTCCTGAAGGGAGCTCTGCAGCAGGTGGCATCCCTGGAGCTGAGCAAGCACCACTTTGCTTTTTGGGGTGATTTCCCTGCCTCTTCCCCTCTTCTCCCCCCCAATATTGCACTCTGGCCTACGAAGTGCTGAAACGAATTGCCCCCCCTGCAAAGCCCCCAGACCTTCTCCATGGCTGTGCAGCTCCAGGCTGGAGAACTGTGCCTCCCTTTCTGGGGATGTTGTGCCCCAGTGATTGGGGGATTGTCACCTCTTGCTCATCCTCACCTGTGTTGTTGCCTCCCGCAGGGTTGTTTCTCTCAGATCTTGGAAGAAATCAGGACTAATGCAGGTGTGGTGGGTGGTGTAGCAGCTGGCATCGCTGCCTTGGAGGTGAGTGCCTGAGCATCCCTGTGCTGCCTCCTCCTCCTTGTACCTGGAGGTGAGCAGTGGGGCTGGGACTGGCCTGGGAGGCCAAGGGGCTGCAGGGAGTTGGTGCAGCCCCATGGACAATCATCTGCCCCAGGGTGACTGCTGAGCCTTCTTCCCTGGGCACACCTGGCTCTTCCTCCTTGTGTGCACTGGGGATGGATGCTATGGGCTGTGACCCAAACCCATGCTGGGGAGACACACTCAGGGGGGGCTGATTCACCTCTTGCTGCCCACAGGTTGCATCCATGGCAGTTTCCATGTACCTGTACTGTAAGCTGGATCAGAAATGACCCCACGAGGCAGGAGGATGATCTTCCCCCCCACCATGCCAGGGTGCACCTGTGGTGTGCTGTGCTCTTGTGGGGGACCCCATCACTCCCTGGGCCTGATGCTGTCCTGTGCACTGTGATTTATAGCTATGTTTTGATCTACTGAGCTGGGATCTGTAGAGTTTATGTGTATATTTTTGTACTGATATGGCACACTGAATCTGTACATAGAGATTTGGGTTTTGTTTTTTTTTTTGAAGGGGGCCAGCAGTGGGACAAGCTGCTTGGTCTGTTTGGCTGATGCCAGCAGGAGAGTGTCACAGGGGCCTATCAGGGCTGCTGATCCAGCAGCGGCACAGTGATATCTTGATTAAACCCTTGCAGGCATGTACTGTACCTCCCCCATGTGTCCTTACACACAGAGACAGTGTGGGGGCTGGCGCTGGGGCTGGCCCATGTCCCCCCTGAATCCCTCCATTGAACTGGGGCTGGTGCCCAGCTAAGGTGTTGTAGTGGTAACTACACCTTCACATAAGGATCTATCTACCCCTACATGTATTTTCTGCCAGCCCTGACCCTGTCACCGTGTTGTCCCCTAAAAGAGGTGTGCTGGCTGGTCTCTGTCCCTGCCTTGGCATGAAGACAGCCCTGTCGGTCCCTGGCCCTGCGGGGGCCTGGGCTGCCCTGTACCTCCTGTCATTTCATGGCTGAGCCTTTCTCCATGCTGTAAAGAAAACCAAATAAATTTTTCATCTTGGATACAAATTATTTTCTGGAGTCGATCTCAGTGCTGCCTTCAATAAATAGCCCCTGCCTGTGGTGGGCTGCCTTACCTCCTCCTGCCTGTCCTGCCATGAGCCCCATGCAGGCAGCGCAGCCCTGCCCGCAGCCTGCCTGCCCTCCCTCGGCTACACTTCCTCACCCACTCGGGAGCTTGCAAACAAGCAGCCCGGTGTTTGCATGACAGCGGGGGAGCGGCGGGCACTACCATTAGCCTTGCAAACATGCCCTGCCCTCTGCAACAGCTGTCGCTCGCTCAGCAGCGCTAGTTCACGGACTCAGCAACAGCTTGGCTTGAAAGGCAGGGCTGGCTCTGGCGGGGTTTGTACTGGTGTCCACGTCCCTGTCTGCCCCAGGAACCTGAAGCGGGGTGCTTGGGGTTGTGAGGAGGAGCAGGTTCTGCCAGCTCCGTCTCCAAGCATCTCCATCCCCCAGCATTGTCCCACACTGGCCATGTGATACACCGGCAGTCCCTCTATGTGTGGGGATGGTGGGGGGCTCACAGGCAGGTTGGGGGTTTCCAGCCACCCCCTTTCCCCAGTATCTTTCTCTCCCTGCCTTTGGCACCACCCCATCTTGGGCCTCCACTCACTGTGCCTCAGTTTCCCCATCTCAAAAGCAAGGCCAAGGCTGGTGGTTTTTCTGGAGAGTGGGTGTTGTTGAGACCTGCTTCGCTCCAGAGGCTCCCCACCTCCCTGTTTGTGGGCAGAGCCTGAGGGCTGTGGGGCAGCGGTTGTGAAGGACAGGGCGGTTAGCAGCAGGGCAGGTGGCCAGTGTGCAAACAGCCTCCTTGTGCACCACCTCACTCTGTGCCTGCCACGGCACCCCCTTATCAGCTCCTGCACTGGGTACAGGTCTGCACCGGCACACCACCATGGCCCCTTGAGATCCAGCATCTCCCTGGTGCCGTCCAGCACCCAGCACGCTGTCGGAAGCAGCCGGCTGGCAGTGGGATGGGCATGGGGACCCACTCCCCACCTCAGGTGAATCAGCCTCAGGGTTCTGGGTTCTGGCTCTTGCCCATGGTGAGGTATGGGGGGAAGTTGCCAGAAAATGGCCGTCCTCTCCCTGGGCGGGTGAAGGTCCTGGTTCCACCATAAACAGGTGACCTCATGAGTGACGTCAGGGCTTTTATTCCTCTTCTGCCTGGACCTTGGAGCTGCCCAAAGCCCTTCTTGGAGGTGTCAGGGCTGGGCACCACTGGGTGTACCTGGCCTGACCATGTCTCCCTCTGCTCCTCTTTTTGGTGGCTCCTGACAAACACCCTCTCCCCATCACCCCCGTGGGGTGGAGCAGGCTCAGGAGTGATGCGTGGCTGGCTGGAGACTTCCAGCTTCTCACCTCTTCCCGGCCGTGGTGTTTCTCTGGGACAGGGCAGGTAGTTTCTGTGGTGTTGAGTTTTGGCAATAACACTGGCTTGGTTCCTCCCCTCCACCTGCTGGGGAAACTCGAAGGACCAGTTTCTCCTCTGCGATGAGATTCCTCCCCATTGCCGTTCCCTGCTTTCAGCACCCCTGGCACCCAAAGGGCAGCAGTGGGGCAGCAGGCAGTAAGCCAGGCTGGTGCAGCCTCCCCCATGCTCCCACTGTGCCCCGCCCTCCACTTCCCACTGCCCAAGCACTGCCAGAGCTTTTGGGGTCCACAGAGGAGACCCCATCCCACCTGGTCCTGCACCAGCCCCGGGACGCACCTAGCCCACCAACCCATGTGGGTACCACCAGGCATCTCAGCACCTTGTAACCCTTAGAGTTGCCTGATTCCCCCAGAATGGCACCCCAGGACGCCTGGCAACACCCTAAAAGCTGACAGTTGTGCCATCACGGTGGGAGGCCAAAAAGTCCTGAGGGAGGGCACGTGGTAGCAAACAGAAACTTCCTTATTGCCCCAGCAGGAAGGCGTCCCTAGGCTTGAGGTGCCCGAGCAGCTGACACAATGGTGTGTGTGCTGGGGTGGGGGTGGCTTCCTCTTTTCCACCCATGACGCAGGGTGGGGGAGAACAGGAGGGGGCTGCAGGCAAGTGGGCAGTGCCCTGCCGCTGCCAGAGCCCAGGCCACTGCTGTCTCTGGCCACGCACCCTCTGGTGTTCCCTTGTCCATGGGTTGTGCCCTGCACCACTCCACTGTGGGCAATAACCCTCTGTGCAGCTGCTGACCAGCCTGGCCAGCGGGTGTGGGCAGAAACCCTCTGGGATGGGCAGAGCCGGGGCGGGGGGGACAAAGGGAAGGGTGGCTGAGCCTGGGGGCAGACTTTGCTTTTCACATGGGTCAGGTTTGCCCCTCTCCTGGCTGGGGAGGTGATGAGGATGGTGGGAAGAGACCTGGTTGTGCGGTGGGGACACTGGGCAGCAGAGCCAGGTTCACCATCAGAACCAGGTTCACCGTCAGGGCCAGGCTCAGTACACGGGCAGTCTTTGATCCCTGTGCTCCAGGGTTTCCTCTGTACAGGGAAATAGGGGTACACGCAGACCCCCGCCCACCCGGAGCCTTTGCCCCGTGTGACTGGGGACTGGCCTGATCTCACTGTATTTCCCCCTCCTGCAACAGCCTTGGACCTTCTACCTGTGGGAAACAGCCACTTCTAGCGCCCATGCGGGGAACTTCCCCCTGCTTGGGGAATGGGATGGCTCAAGGCTGAGATAGTTCCCCAGTGGCAATAAGGAAGGGGCTGGTACACGGGCTTGAGGCTGGGCTGGGTGGGGTGTTTCCGGACACCCCCCAGCCTCCTGCCAGGTGGTGTGTTTAGCACCCACATGGGCACAGGGTGGGGCAAATGAGGGGCTGGAGCCCACGGCTGGTGGGGAAGGCAGGTACCTGAAGAGCTGCCTTTCATCCCAGCAGCCCCATGGTGTGCTGGCTCACAAGCTGCCCCGCCACGATGGGTGCTGCGCATGGGCCAAAGTCACAGGAGATTTGCAGGGCACGGTCACCACTGGCATCTCCTGGGTACAAAGGGCAAAACCCTGCGTCACAGAGGGGTGTGTGCTGGCAGGGAGTGCCCTCCCTCCTGGGAACTGAGGGGGGACAGGGTAGTCATGAGTAACAGGAGGGATTGTAGCTCTTTGGGTTTATGCTGATAAAGGGGGTGAATCGGAAGCAAAAGCAAACTCATCTGTCATCAGCTGCCCAAGGAGTGCCCGCTGCAGGGGATTTCCCCCGCCTGCCATAACAGCCTGGCCAGGACATTGTGGTATCAGGGAGGGGAGGACATCCTTGAAGGGCATGGGCTGGCTTAGGGGAAGAAGTGGGGCAATGCACCCTTTCCCTGGCACAGCCTTCCTCCCTGGCTCCCCTTCTCCTCCTCCTCCTCTCTGCCCCAGATATAAACCATCCTGTGGGCCCACCCAGCCCCAGGGATGCTTTCTGGGCAGCTCCCTGCCCCTGTTATTTGTTGGGATATCAGAGGAGGCGATGGAAGGGCTATTCAAAAGGCAGCAGGCAGGAGCTGACATTGAATCTGGGGTGTTAATCATTAACGCTGCACCACGCAGGACACGGTATAATAACCATCACAGCAACAATCCTGGGTCCCTAGTTGAAGATTAATTTGCTGCTGGGCTTTGTTAGGTCTGGGCAGAGGAGGTGACAGCCCCATGCTGGGAGGCACAGCAGGGGATGGGGACAGGCTGGGCGCAATGGAGGGACCCCCAGCAGCCAAAAGTGAGGGGAGAAGCCAAGCAAAGCCCCTTCCTGGGAGTCGTTTGGGCACCTCAGCATTGCAGGGCTCTTTATAAAGCAGAGGGTGCTGAAAATTGGGGATCAGCTTCCTGCGGTGGGATGCAGGTGGCTTGGGAAGAGCATCACTCCCTCCCTCCCACACAGGGATGGGGCCAGGGCCAACATGCCCTAGGCACTGACATCCTTCCTGTGCTGAGATTCCTCCATTCAAGAAGACCATGTCTGTTATCCTGGAGGATACTGGCTGGAGGGTGCTTCCCTCTATCTGTGGGGCACAGAGGGACCGATGTGCCATGGGTAGGGTCAGCCTGGACCTCGTTTCCCACATCCCAGACCATCATTGGAACACAGGGACTCCCTGCTCCCCCAGCACAGAGATCCCCACCAAACAAGTATAATGCATAAAAATAACCATTACCAGAAATTATGCAAAGTTCCCCCCCCCCCCCCAAGCTCTGGAATGGTCAAGTTTCATGCCAAGTCTATTTTGCTTATGTTTAATTATCAGCCAGCTCTTAGGATACGAAGCAGCTCAGACAGGTTCTCCTTTGTACGGCTGCACGAAGCCAGGGAGACCGGGCTGCAGGGGGCCTGTGTGGGGCTGGGCGAGACCTGGGAACAAGCAACTCGGGCAGCACGTGCTAAAGGTGGTGCCGTGGAAGGCTGAGCCATGGGAGCTGGCAGGCTGGGCTTCCCAGGGACAGCAAGTGATGGGCCAGTTGCCTGGCCAGCTCCTGGACACCCAGGGATGCTCCAGCACCTCTGGACTGAGCTGGGAGGCGAGTAGGACCCCAAGAAAGGGCAGGATAGGGAGAGACCCAGCTGCTCTGACAAGCTCCCTTCAGACAATGAACCTCCATATCACCATCACCCAGAGGGGATGAGCTGAAGCTCTCCATCAGCCTGGCACAGGCTCTCCCCTTTGAGGGTGTTAATCTGCTTTTAGCACCATCCCTTTGTTTCAGGAGGGGATGCTCCCCTAAATGCAGGAGTTTGCAAACACCAGTCCCTCGAGGTGGGCCTCAAACCTGAGTCCACATCTCCTTGTGAGGCTCTGCCCATGGGCATCAGTCCCAGAAGCCGGATCCTTCCCTTGCCCACAGTGCCCTGGCAGGGGCTCAGCACTGCAGGGCTTGGCCTCTATGGGAGGCGGATGAGGACGGGGTGGCTGGCAGGAGGTAAAAGCCTGCTCCAGCACCACCAACCAAAGCTCCTGGAGCTGGGGAAAAAGCCTCTGGCAAGGGGGTGCCCCACCAAAAGCTGTGCCTGGCCCCAGAGAGAGGGTGGGAGTCACGAGGGAAGAAGCCCAGCCTGGCTGCAGGGAGTGGGCAGGGGAGCAGGAGGCAGTCAGTATGGGATGCAGGTCAGGCCAAGATGTGCTGGTGGCCAACACCCTCCCATCGCAGTTTTGTCTGGGTCCTGTAGTCTCTGGCCCCAAAATGGGTGCACCCCCAGCCCTCCATGCCCCATGGGGGTAAAAATTTGGAGAGTTCTCTTAAGCCTCCTGCAAAAGGCACCCACACCAGTCTGGCTTAGAGGCTCTGTGTAATTTTTTTTTTCTCACTGCACAACCAAGCTGGCCCCTCACTTGGCTTTCCTTCACCCCTGCCTGCACCCACCCCTGCACGAAGGCTTCTGCACTGCAGAGGTGGTTTTGCTGGAGGTCCCTCCCGCAGTCCCTGCTTTTGCCCATGCCCAGCCACAACCAGGCAGGGGCTGAACAGCTCACAAGCAGCGTGGGGGGACTGGCCCTGCTCTGGAATGACATGAATTGCCAGGTCTCAGCTCCAGGTGTGGCTGATTGATGGCAGAGGCCTTGTCCTCTCCAGCTATGACGTCCCTTCCTTCTGCTGTGACTGTGGGCAGAGGGGTCCTTATTCCAAGACCCCATTTCCCTCAAAGGAAAGAAACCCAAATCCCCCAAAATGCAGCCCAGCCCTGTGGTGCTCAGACTGCTGGATGGAGGGGCGCAAGTGCTGAGGCTGGCTGCTTGCTGCCCCCCACCCCAGGGTGAGCAGACACTTCACCCTGCTGACCGCCAAAGGAATACCAAGCCAGGAGCAGAGGGCTGTATGTCTCAGGGGCCGATGGCCACAGGACCTGTGGGGAGCACGGGGGCTGGTTACACCAAGCAAGAGTCCCCAGGCAGCTGGTCAGAGTTTCTGTCAGTTACTGAACTGAAGATAAAAGCGATAATGCTCGAGGAGAAAACAGCTCGCAAACCTGCGCCAGTCACCCTGGCACCACACGGCACAGCCAGCACGGAGGACCTCTGCTGGCACAGGAACCACAGGGCAGGGGCCCAGGGCCACTGTTAGCCCATGGCTAGCCCTGCAGTGCACGACAGAGACACCACAGCGGACAGGGGTCTGTCCTTTCCAGGCAGGTGGCCAGAGCTGGGGACCCCAGCCCTAGGCCATGCACAAGGCCAGCCATAAAACACACCAGGCATAACAGCTTTGCAATGTTTACTCTTGAAAAAATAATCCAATTCAGAAAGCAGCGAGCCCTGCAGATGCCCACGCACCCAGCCCTACCATGGCCACGACACTGTAGCCTTGCTGAAGGAATGGAGAACTGCATCCAGCAGGCCCCTTGTGTGGGGAGAGGAGGGAGCTGAAGCCCACCACTCACATCCTGCTGCCACTGTGAGCAGGGAGCCACAGCCCCTTGGTTGGTGCAGGGTGGGCAGCAGAGAGGGGAACCTGCCTTTAGCCATTCCCTAGCCCTAGGACCATCTTCCCCAGCCCCAGGAGGAGCTAGGAAGCCAAGCCTGAGCCCTGCCAGAGAAGGGAAAGTGGGTGCATTTAGTTTCAGGGAGAAGGGAAAGGGGGGGCCTTGGGAATAGAGATGCCAATGAAAGGGCATCACAGTGGAGAGTCGTGGAAGTTTTTCCAAAGCAGGGTATGGGGAGAGAGCTGCTTTCCCAGGAAAAAAAGCCAAGTCCCTTTCCTATGGCACCGAAAGGACCTGCTTTACGCCTGAGGACCAGTGCAGAGAAGCTGCCTGCCCACTGGCTGCCAGAGCAGTGTCCCAGCAAATGGCAGCACTGTGGGTAGCAGAGGAGGACATGGTTGAACCCTAGCCCAGTACTGTAGTCTCAAGCCACCCTGCACCCTCTTCTTTCCCTCCTGTATCCGTTCTGTCCCTGCTGCTGGAACAGGCATGCAATGGACGAGGGTCAGAGTCCCTGTGGTCATGCTAGAGCTGCGCTGTGTCCACACAGGGCTCATTTTGGCCAAAGAGAGGCAGATTTCCCAGGTTCACAACTATTCATTCCTATGCTGGGCAAGGGAGGAAGGAGGGGAACAGAAGATGGAGCCAGGAGGACAAGAGACAAACCTCTCCTGACTGCCCCCACACAGGCTGGGGGCTGCCAGCTCTCCACCCTGCTTTCCTGTTATCCTCCCCTTCCCACAAGCAATAAATAAATAAGTTAGTGTAGTGTAGACCCCGACGCTCAGTTCACAGTGAGAAAATGAAGGGGAAGAACCCATATGACCAGGGAAAGGGCTGAGCAGCAAATTCTCCTCCCAAGGGCAAGCCAGAGCACAGCATCCCTGCTCAAAGCTGGGGGACCTGGGCAGAGAATGGGTCTTGTGCTGCATGGATTAGACAGAGAGGTGCACTGAGCGAGGGGACCAGGACTGCCCCCAGTGTGTGTGGGACATTAGTACCGAGTGGCTGGGGGTGGGAGGGGGCCCTGGGGTCCTTCCTAAGGCACAGGAGGGGGAATAGGGACCCCCTCCCTCTCCCTCTGGATGAGAGGTGTACCATAGCAGGAGAGCCAGGCTGCCCATCCTGGTTCAGCTCACAGCTTTCCTGCTAGCAACGTACCACAGTAAGGGTGGGGATTCAGAAGAACAAATCCCCTCTGCCTTCAGCAAGAGCTGGGGGTACTTGGCCAGGGAGGAGGGAGAGGCAGGGTGTAGTACCACAGGCAAGGACCACACCAGAGCATGGTATCTCTCACTCCAAAGGACCCAAAGGTCCATCCTGCCCCTACACCTCGGGGGGAAGCTCCCATCTCGCTCTGCAAGGCACTTTCACCCCCTCTCCCATGATGTGGGGGGCAGGGCTGCTCCCCACAGAGAAGGTGGGTGAGAACAGCCTGAGCCGCAGCACACAGCCTGGTCCACTTGCATCTGCAGTCATATCCAACTCCCAGAACTGCAGGGAAAGGAAAGGGGCACCTGACCACCCTCGTGCTGGGTTATAGGGTGTCCCCTACATGTCCCACAGCAAGTTCAACTCGTCTTCAGCATTCCCTTTTGCCTATGAGTGGGACTGCACCAGTCACTGCAGCCCACGAAGTGAAGCTGGTGTGCAGGGAGATGTGGAACCCAGCAGTCTTCAAGGTGCATCCATTGTGCCGGAGATAGAAGAGACGCTGGAAGACCCCCTCTTCACCATCATGTTCACCACTGGACACAGAGCCCCGCCAGGCAACAGTTAATAAATAACACCCAGCTGGTAGGCTGCAGCACCTGCACACGGGCATTCTGCCCTCACAGGACTCAGGGGCCAAAGAGGGAAGCAGAGGTGTTTCTCAAGTCCCCCTCTAGCCCTCAACTGGGCATCTCCTTCCTCCAGCCTTGCCCAGCCAGGGGGCAACAGGAGTAGGGTTAGTAAAGAGTCTGTGTTAAAAAAAGAAAGTTCCTAGGATGGGGAGGACCCTGTCCTGTGCAAGGGAGAGGAAGACCACAATAAGGGGCTAGAGGGAGCCCAAGGTCTCATTTTGCAGTCTGAAATGGGAGTCCGTGTCCAGTCACCAGCTTCTGAGAGCTGCTGCCAACTCTGTCTCTGCACTGTGGAGGTCTCCACCTTCTCCCTGTCCCCCTCGCTTCCCACCTGCCAGTCTCATGTCTGCTCTGCTGCAGCAACCGCTGGCACTGCCACTGCCCCCTCCTCCTTGGCAGGGGGCTCCATGTAGATCGGTGTCACTGATGAGGGCTTCTTGGACCTGCAGGTGAGAAGGTTGAATAGGAGCAGAGCAGGACCCCAACTGCCAACAGCCCTGCCTGCCTCCCTGCTGTGATCTCCTTTCCACTGGGACATCCTCCAGCTCTGGGCACGTATCCTGCCCCCCTCCCACCATGATTCAGAAGAGGGGTGGTATGCCCCAGGATTGGGCTGTGACAGAAGCGGATGATGCAGTGCCCTGGGCAGGGGACAGTGCCATGAGGAAGGGGGTGGGGATCACCCAGGTTGCTGTGTCCTTGATACTCACGAGTAGGGGGAGGCAGGGACCCCCACCACAAGGAAGTGGTTCTTCTTGCGGAAGAGCCGCCACAGCCCCTTGTGGTTCCCACGGACGTCCAGGTCCCAGATGTGGAGGCACTAGGATGGTGGGGAGGGAGGAAGAGGCATCAGAGTCTGGGGACAGACACCAGGGCCTGGTGTCCTCTGGCAAGGGAAAAGCCACCATATCTCTACCCCTCACCAAGACACAGTAGAGAGGGGATAGCACCTTGACTGGGCAGTGCAGGGCAGCACCCCTCCAGCCAGCATCAGTGAGGGAAGAGGGGGAACCCATTCCCACCCCTGCCTCAGGACAGAGGGTTTGACCATCACACCTCCATGCAAGTGATGGAATTATCCAGACAAGCTCAGACCCTGGGGTCCCAACACAGGGAGATCATAAGACTTATCTCCACTGAGCCAAGCGTCTGCCCTGGATGACCCAATGCCTTCTGTAAACACCAAAAGCTTAAATACCACTTGAGGACAGCAAGAATCCATTTGCTGAGCTGTGTTCAAGGCCACAGACAAACCCAAGAACAACAGCCAGATGTTTTCCAGCAATGCTGAGATCAGTGCAGGGGAAAGCTAGGCCATGTCAGGGGCCTCACCTTGGCAAGCTGAGTCCAGGTGGTGAAATCTGCTTCCTGCTCCATCCTGATGAACATGACATAGACCCTGCCCTCAGTGTCAGGCACAAAGGAGTCCTCACAGGGGTTCTTGCTGTGGTCCAGGACCTCAGCCTCACTGTGGAAATAGAACAGTGAGTGAGAGGGGACATCTCCTCTCTGTTCCCACTGCAGGGTACTTCAGAGATGCAAGTGGTGGCTGGGGATGCTAGGGCCACCTCCACCCTTTCTTCTGTCCTGGTTGGCTCACCCAGCGTGCCCTATGGTCTCCTAACCTCCCTGCAGGCACTTACCCCAGCAGCCGATGAATTTCAGTCTCGTAGGCATCCTTCCTCAAGCTGTTGGAGGAGGAGAGAGCACAGAGATCAGGGCAGAGCCAGACAGTTTGATAAGCAGGGATCATCCCAAGATGAACCAAACTTAAGACTGCCCCAGTGTAATATAAAAAGGCAGGCTGGAACCAATTAATGGAGAGCAGGGACTGCCACATATCCTGGAGGATGTGGCAGCAATAACATGACCTTTCAACATGTCTACCAGGAGCACAGGGTAGCTGAAACCAACCTCACAAAAACCACTGCAAGGACTCCCCAGAGGCCAGCGTGCTGGGGCTGGAGGTTATGGCTGTGGTTCCAGGAGGGAGACGTCCCCAGCACAGGGGGACAAGGGTCAGGTCAAGCAACTCTTTCATCCAGATCTCATTCTGATCAGCACTCACCTCTCCACATTTTTAAGCTGGACATTAGGAACCGTGTTGAACTTGTGCTTCTTGAAATAGGCTTCCTGGGAGGAAGAGAGGGAGAGGAGGGAAGGAAAACAGAGTTCAGTCAGGAGTCAGCATTACTTGGAGGTCACCTCAAGCATCCCTGCTACCTGGAAAGGTGGCTGAGTCAGAGCTCAGCACCAGGACAGGGCTTGGGGGCTGTGGGAGGTAACTCACGTGAAAGTAGCCATTCATATTCAGCCCCACGATGCCAAAGTGGTAGGAGCGCGAGATGTCAGGGATGATGCACTCCCGGCCCTTCCGCTGCTCGGGCATCCGCATCCACATGTCCCAGTCCCAGAGCTGGGGAGGGGAAACTGCCACTCACACTCAAGTTTGGGGCTATGATTTGGCAGTATGGCCATCTGGGGACCTTTCTGGCTGCCCACACCAGCTCTAGGCCCTTTGGCCCCAACCTGCCTGGGCTGTTCCAGTCAGTCTTACTGGTGGTCCTCAAGTTACAGTCTGTCCCAAATCCATTCTGCTTGGGCATCCTTCCCAGTGGAAGCTCAGGGAGAGCCAGGGCCCCTCCAAGAGCTGTACCCACAGGGACTGGGTGATGATCAGGGACCTCTGATGGGGGTGCAGAAGGCAGGGTCCTTCTAGGGTACTCACTTTCTCAGGGGTTGGCCACTTTGGCTCCAGCTCGTCCTTGTAGAGGCTCTTCCGGAGCACCCATCCCAGGCCTGGCATGGTCTCCACACGGTACAGGAGCGAGGGGTCCTCAGCTGTGTGCTCATAGCCCTGTGATGTTAAGGGGAGCATTCAGCATCTTGAATGCACCCCTACCCTGCCAAAATAGGAGGCATCTTGCTCCATGGAAACTCCCAGCATGGGGAGGAGGGGACAGCCTCTGGGACAGGACGGTGATTTGCAGGGGCACTTCTGAACAGTTCAGAGCTGGGGAGACAGACACACCTAGGATGATGTGGGGGGACACCTCACTTTACAGACAGAACTTGGACCCCAGCCTGACACAGGAAAATACAGGGCAGAGGTGTCCCTACTCCACCATCCTCCCTGACCCACCTGGTCATTCCAAGCTGAGATGCAGTACAGGCTCTCGTCCTCCTCCAAAAGGTGTATTGACTGGCTCAGAAAGCTGAGGAAAGAGTTGTCCAGTCCCTGGTCAAACATCCTTCCTCCAGGCAAACCAAGCCAGGTTCTCCACAAAGGGACAAGCCACCCCCAACTGCTGGAACTGTCTAACCCATCTCTTGGGCTGAGATGGCTGATGTTGGCATGAGATTAGGGTATCAAACAAGCTAAGCTGCATCCCACCATGGGGAAGAGACAATATTGTCTCCTGCTCCATCAGAGTCCCTCCTCTTTATGAAAGAGCTGGAGCCCCAGTATATCCTGTCCCTGTCCTCTTGCCATGGGGCAGTTCTAACCATGTATGTACAGAATGGATCAGTGTCCCCAGAAAGCAAACCAGGAAGAGATCCCAGACCTCCAAGTCACCCTGCACTGAGTGCCAGTGACTCAAGACTCCTTGCAGGCAGAGCTCAGTTATGGCTGTTGCCTGGGCACTGTTCAGCCTCAGATCGGTGAGCTACAGATGGTAGAGGTCTGGCCTCTCCTGAGCAGCCAGAATGCTTTTAGGAAATACCCCACTCGAACAGGAGCTCAAGGATCCACAGCTTTACCTGAAGAAGTCAACAGAAATGTCAAGGTCTTCCTCCAGAACCACAGCAAATTTAGCATCCTGTAGGGCAAGAGGAGATGTCAGAAGGATAGGACCAAGACAGAGCAGAGACACCAAGCAGCATCCCCTGCCTGTGCTGTTCCCTGCCGCACAGGACCAATACCAGCTCCCATGAAATGGGGGTCACAGATGCCACTCTCCCAGGGAAACCCTGCACTGTCTTGTTCCCATGGGTGATGTCAAGGTATCTTGACTACCCAAGGATGTTCAAGATACTGAAAAGTTGTTGTAATGAAGGAGGAGACATTATATATGATGGCAGCTAAGGTGCCATTGTGTATTTCCTCCATAAAAAACTTCTCAGAGGAGGAGGTATAATTGCTAATTGTCTCCATGAGGTGGTAGCTGAAGTACAGTAACGGCTTCCATGCAAGACCCAAATAACCGATAACGGTCAAGGCCAGTGTTTTAATAACAAGTCTCCTAGGCAAAGCATCTCTAATCACTGCAGAGCACAGCAAACTGACAAAACCAACAGCAAGTTTTAACATGTACTTTACAATCGGCATGGTAAAGACTGGACAAACTAATACTGCGAGCAGATGAATCAATGCTGTAACCAGCAACTGTTGTTACCTCAAACCCTTTGTGCCCCACGTTGGGCGCCAAAAATAGACTGTCATGGTTCAGCCTCAGCTGGCAACTGAACACCACGCAGCCACTCGCTCACTCCCCCCACCCCTGTGGGGTGGGGAAGAGAATCGGACGAGCAAAAGAACTTATGGGTTGAGATAAACACAGTTTAATGATTACAATAAAATGATAACAATAGTAATAATGATTACGATAATAATAACAATAATGTTAATATAATAAAATGGAAAAGAAAGGGAAAGGAAAAAAAGGGGAAAAAAACCCACAGAAACACAAACGATACAACCGCTCACCACCCGCCGACCGACACTGCCCGTCCCCGAGCCGCAATTGCTGCCTCCCTCCCCCGGCCAGCCCCTCCCAGGTAACATACTGGGCATGATAATACATGATATGGAATATCCCTTTGGCCAGTTTGAATCCGCTCTCTTAGCTGTGCCCCCTCCCCTCCTGGCTTCTTGTGCACCCGGCAGAGCACGGGAAGCTAGAAAAGTCCTTGACTAGTACAAGCGCTACTCAGCAACAGCCCAAAACATCTGTGTGTTATCTCAACAGTTTTTTTTCCATGCTAATTTCAAAGCACAGCACTATACCAGCTAGAGTGAAGAAAATTAACTCTATCCCAGCTAAAACCATGACAGGTGAGCAGCTAGACAGGGCACAGGCAGAGGTCTCACTCACCGGGAACAGGTTGAAGGTTGCAGTCAGACTGGCTTTGTAGTGCTACAAGAAAAGACAGATTGTTGCCTCTGTTAGCATCAACCGCTGGACCACAGGAAGAGGTAGCCTGGTGCAGAAGCGGGGCTAAGCTTGTTTCCCTCAAATGCTATCCCAGGTCCCAGTAAATAACTCTCCCAGGATTTGGGAAAGGTCTCTCACCTGGGAAACTCTGGCATTTTTAATGCTGATGGGAGTGTGCTGGATTCCTGAGAGGCCAAACAGCTCCACTACATCCATTGGCTCCTGCAGTGGAAAGGTACAAAGCTCATAAAATGCATAGATCTGAATACATTCTCCCCACCCTCTGACAGTGTCAGCTCCCTGGGACAGTAAGAATATGACTGTGGGATCCCCTGCATGTGGCTGTCCTCTTGGGGACAAGTGAGACTCAAAACTATGCTGTGCAATAGACCCTCCAGCAAGGAATTCGCCAAATCCTCTTGGCCTTTCAACCCTTAAGTATTGCCATAAGTTTCTGTTAGCCCTGCTAGTTTGCAGACCCAAAGTTGTATCCAAGAATATCCGAGAAGCCCAAAACCCCAGCCCACCATGGACGATGAAGAAAGAAAACAGGTATAGCCAGGAACACCTACTAGCTGCTTAATATCAAGACCACAATTGACTTCATTTTTTCCTCACAGTTGCCAAGAAAGAGACCTCTCTGACCAACCACATCTGCACTGGGGTCAGAAGTAATTGGTATTTGGGCTGACATATCTCTGCCCCAGGAAGGCCCCCACCAAGGCCTTCTCCATCCCCTTTCTGTCCATCCCACCTCCTAGCCACAAAAGAGAGAAAGAGCTCCTGTGGCACCAACCATTACCCCTTTCCCTGGTATCCACCATGGCAGCTGGAGGAGCATCCAGGCTGCCCCCTCATAGCTGAGGGATGCTGCTCCAGTTGCCATGGCAATGAATGCTGCTATCTTTAACCATTCTGATGTGCTGCAGCGAGAGCCTGCATAAACAAACCAGCTCCCCCAGCCCCACAACCTAGCAGTGGTGGGAGAGGCCTGCAAGGGAATGAGCCTATTCCCTTCCCCACCTCCATCAGAAAGCAACCAGACAATACCTCATGGGCTGCTGCAGAGATGAAGGCTAGAAAGCTCCTGAGACCTAATAAGATGTCAAAGGCCTGTCCCAATGCACATCCTACTGCCAGAGAGCCAGGGCTTGCAGTGGGATCCTCTAGGGCCTGATAGGGTTTTGCTGACAGGCCTTTGCCCTCTAAAGGACCAGCTCTCCTCTACCTGGCCACAGCCTTCACAAGCCTTGTGAAAACAGATCGTTTTGCATCTCTTCTCTTACCGAGAGTAGAGCTGCACAGGCACAGCTGGACTGGTTTGTTCTGCTTCATGCAAGGGAGCTGGACAGGCAGTGCTACAGCCAGGCTGGCTATGCTCATCAAACAAGAAAGGGGGATGGGGAGAGCCCAGCACGACCACCTCAATACTGCATGCCAGCCTCTTTCTGACACAGGGATGCAAAATCTGGGCTTTGGGAAAGGCCAAGGCAGCCTTATCCACAACCATGGCTTGGCTAAGCTGACTGACTTTGTGTAGGAGTGGGTAAGGAGCAGTGTGACCCAAGGCAGGAGGGTGAAGGGGCTCTTAGCCTGCCACCCACAATGACTGGGCCAGCACCACATACTCTCCGCTGGGGGACCAAGGACATGGCTTCAGGGACCTCTGGGAGTGCTCTCACCTCATAGTACCCATCGATGAAGACTGTGATCATCTGTGGATTGACACCCTGAGCTGACAGCAAGGAGCGCAGCATCCTGGGGAGAGATCAAGCGGCCTGAGCACACAGCCCTGGTGGGCCCAGGCCACTCAGCAGAGGGGTATGGATCCCTGGGGTTACAGGAAGGGCTACATGGTAAGGGAACAGGACCTAGCGCCCTTAGGCTCTTCCCTTTCCCAGGGCCAAGGACCCTGGGATCTGTCCAAGCAGGTCTCCCCACGTTGCTCCTGCAACCCCAGGAAGGGGACGGATCCTGCCAGCAGAATGAAGGAGAGGGCTTGGCCCATGGCTGGTCTTGTGGCACAGAGCAGAGAAGCCGTGTCCCCTGGAAGCGCTTACCTATACAGGTAGTTGGGGCGGTTCCCTGCAATTACAGCTACAGGCACACTAAAGACTTTATTGTCCTTGAGCTGGAAGAGAAAAATGTGTGAGAGTGAGGTGAGGGGAGGCCATACCAACCTAAATGATTCTATGATTCTATGTCACTGAGGGTAGGATCCAAGGGGTAGGGATTGACCCTGCTGCTAAACAGCAGAGCTGCACAGTCCTACCCCTTGGCTCAGGACCACACTGACCAACTAGGACTCCACTCAGCACTGCTGGAGACCCTGCCAGCTTTCCCCTTTCTCTCCACCTCAGACCCAGCTCCCAAATTCCTACTTGCATCCACCTGGAAACCTTTGTCCAAACCCTTCAGCAGTGTGCTAAGGACAGCCCAAAGACCATGAGAGCTGCTCCATCTCCAAACGTACAGACTCTGCTGCTTATACTGATGTTCCTAGAGCCATGGTAACCTGGCAGCTCAGGGCAGACATACGGCAAAGGAGTTTCCCTTCCCCAGAATGACCTGACCACATGTATTCACCTTACCTTCACTGGGGTTAAGAGCTTGCCCAGGGGCAGTTTTCACCACTCAGCTGGTGCTTGAGGACAGGGCTCCGCATCTGAGCTGCAGACACACCTGGTCCAGCCCAGCCCTCCCTCCTGGAGCCTTCCCTGAATACTCTGCCCCTGCACTTACAGGATCAGGGTTGAACTCAATGGGCGTGGGGTCTTTGCAGCTGCAGACACTGCCGTAACCTTCTACTTTGCTGCAGAACCTCTTCCGGCGGCGGTTCAGCTCTGTGTCGGGCCAATGGCACTCAGCATCTGGAGGCACCAAAGAGAAAAAAAAGATTGCTTGTCCCCATGGCCTCAACTTTGTGTGCTCCAGGCTGCACTGCCACACAGACAGCTCTCCCTGGGCCATCCCCACCATATGGCCTCTCTGAGCAGTAATGGGCCATGTTCAAGGCCAACAGTCAGAAAAGACTGGACCAGGCCTGGTTTGGAGAGGTGACAAATGGCCAGACCATGTCCCCACTTTCCCCATCCTCACCTTTCTCAACAACCATGCCTGGAATTACCATGGAAACAGGAAGAAGGGAAGCTGGCCCCATTTTAAAAGTTACTATCCCCATCTCAAACAGCCTTTACTCCATCCTGGGATGTTGCTAACAGACCCACACTTTGACTCAAAGACCAAGAGAAGCAAGGCAGACATGTCCCAGAGATACCTGCCACCACAGAGGGATCTTACTTCTTACCTTCCACAGAGGTCAGATGAACTTCTGTCTTCAGCAGTACAGGGTCACCCCATGTCGAGAGGGCAGGTGACTTGGCGTGCTTCTCCCCGTATACTTCTCCTGGAGCAGGGACACAGGGTCAGGACTGTCTGGAAAGGCCCATCCCCGCTGTGTCAAGGCATGACCAGGGGCTGTAGCTCAGCGGGGCAGCCTGGCACCTTTTCCCCTTTGGCCTCTGGCAAGCTTCTTGAAGGGACATGCTCTGCCTCTATCCCCTCCCACTCCCTCAGGAATGGAGTTGCCTGCTCTCTGTGTCTTGTTCCCTGCTTATAGAGCATGTTGGGGATGAGCTGTGATTGTCTTCACCTGCTTCTCCCCAAAAAAGGTGCTGCGAACCCTCTCCTGGCCTGTGCTGAACTCACCTCCCTTCTTCCCCACAAATGTCCACATGTCTCTCCAACTCAGGAATGGTGCAACTTGGCTCCCCAGGCTTTTCAGGACATTCTTGGCTGTGTCCTTGAGGTGAAAGGAGCCTTCATCCTGGAACAAAACACAACCCTGTAGCTGAGGTCTGGCTCCCGACACAAGACAAGGAAAGTCTCCTGTCAATACCAAAGAAGTACAGAGCCCACTCCTACCCTTGAAACAGCTGAGCCAGACACACCTTCAAGACCAGTTTCCTAGTTTCTGTGCCATTAAACCTGCCAGTGTCTTCACCACGACCCACAGCAAGGTCAGAGGAGTGACAGACTCCTTTTTCTTTTAGGCCAAATTGTTCCCAAGCAGGGCCATACGTTCAGCAACACTTCACACAGCTAAACCCAAAATCTTGAAGGAGTACAGTGCTGCTCACGCAGCAGCCAGTGCCAACACAGTCTACAGTACCCCCTCTAAAGCCTGGAACTGGGACCCAGAAAGGTCCCACCATGCCCGTACGTCCATTCTCCACCTAACCTCTTGTTTATTGCTGCAGGCTCTGACACATCTACTTTTTACTTTCTTGCCTTGCTGGGCACACAGCAGAATCTGTAGTAACAAGGGGGAGTGAGAGGACAAGGGAGGTGAGGCATCGCCCAGTGAGGATGTGACATTTAGCCCTGGGAATGCCTGACGACATTCGGGAGGCAACTGCACAGATGAGCTTTAGGGCGTCCTGACTCAAGCTGACTTTTTCTTTTGACGCTAAGGTCACATACCTTAATGGTGAAGATCAGGATCCGGCCCCGGGCAACCATATTGAGGAAGAGTACCATGGCTTCATCTTCATGGGGAGAATAGGTGTCAAAGACCCTCTTGGCCATCACATGACCCTGTTGGTGTTCAAACGTCAGATGCATCTTAAATGCTATACGGCCAGGACACACAGAATTATGGAAATCTGTCCTGGAATCTTCTGTCCCTGAACAACATGATGAGTTACTTTTCTGGTATGCCAGGCAGTTAGTCCCCAGGCAAATTCAGCCCTGGGGCCTTCACACATGACACAAAGTGCATTAAGGCCCATGGGACAGCATTACCCAATCTCACAACTCCTCTCCTGCCTGTTCCCCAAGGACAGCTAGGCAAGCACTGCAGGGACCCTCTGGGTGACCATGTCATGCTCTGGAAACTATGGGCAAACAAGCATTTGGGGCCTTCTCTCCTGGCTGCCCTTTGCCTCATGCACCCTACAGTTAAAGAGCAAGGATGAACACACCCCAGTAAAAAGACAAATGCAGACATGCAGGGATGCTTTACCGTAGCCTGATTTAAGACAATGACATGGATCCCTCTTCCCTGCTCCCGAGCCTCATCTTCCAGGACCTGCAAGTGGAGAAGCCATGAGAACCATATGCAAATACCTCTTATTGCCTGCCCATCTAGCTTAGCAGAGCCCCCAAACAAGGGGAAAGTCTCTTTCCTGTTACATTTTGGCTTTGCTCATGGCAGTGATGGATGCCAAAGTAAAAGACAAAGCAGGACACCACCTCCACAGTTCTGTAGGCAGGAGGGAGATCAACTCCTGACCTTTTGCCAGCCACTGAAGTGCTCTCACCACCCATGGCTTGTGGCTTCACCTGTTCAGCTCCACCCATCTTCTGCTCACAGGGACAGCCAACACTCATCACTTACTGTCGTCCCATCCACAGCCACATAGACCTTCGACCGGCTGGAGTACACCTCAACATCCAAGACCTTCTTGTTGCTGACAGGGCGCCTAGGGACTTCTACATTCAGCATCTCATCATCTACAGGGGAGAAATGCCCAGTCTCAATCAGCCAAGGCACCTCTGGCTTGCCCCTGCTCAGTGCTGGCCCAGCCAAGCCTCCAGAAGGTCATGCCCACCAGGTATCCCAGCCCAACAAGCCATGAGTTGGAATCTACAGGGATGGCAGGCAAGGGAAATCCAAAATAGCAAAAGGTCTGGCCCCAGCCATCCCCACACAGACCTCTGCAGCCAAACGTGCTGAAGCCTGGAGCAGACAGACCAGGAAGAGGTACAGCCTTTTCTATTCATTTTTGTGCAACTCACATGCACAGACATGTCTTTCGTGTTGTAGCTACTCACAAGATTACCCTGACAAAAAAATTACTTGCCCTCCCTCCAGTTTCCTTGATTTCAATGAAAACTAAGATCCTGCCCCTCACCATAGTCCTGTGCAGACTCCTCCTCCTCCTCATAAGCAGCTTTCCTGGTGTCCAAGATCAGCTTGATGTTCACAATTACAGTCACAAGCAGGAAGAGGACAGCACCTGTCTGCAATGCAGGACACTTTGCATTAGCAACTTGTAAGTAACAACACCAAGAGCAGGCCACCTCCTTGGCAGAGGCTGCTAAGGCAGGGCACCCCAAGCAATCTTGCAAGGGACCATAAGCATCTGTTATTTCCCCTGCTTTCTTCTGGGGGAAGGCAAAGAGAAAGAAATACAGATAACCAAGGTTTAGGGTGAAGTGCTCTCATCAGCTGGAGAGAACCAACTTCTTGATACGTGAGAATTAACCCACTTCCAATGTATCCCTGCTTCCAGACCTGTGAGCAGATTCCTACTAAAATATTGCATCAAGGTTGAGGGGCTCTGCAGGCAAAAAGTTTGGTAATTCAGTGTTACAGCTCCCACAGTAACCTTAACTTCTGCCTCTCCTGCAGCATCACTGCTCTTGTCTCTATCGCTGCAACCAGAAGATATATTCAGGGTATTCAGAGAGGAGATGCTGCGTGACTAAAGCAAGACAAAGGGAAGAAGCTGAGGTCTGACTGTAAGAAACCACGCTGTGCCACAGGCTGCAGAGAACAGCCTGCAGCCTTACCGTCTGCAGCAAACTTCAAGGCAACCTGCATGGGTGCCAACACAGAGGGCTGTGGGGAAGTCCATGGGCTATGGAGGAGTCCCTGGGAACCCCTGATGTGTGCATCACCACTGTCCATGGCTTTGTTGCTCCCAGACCAAAAGGAGGGAGAAAAGACTACAACATTTCTACAAGCACCTATATTTACTTGAATGCATCTTGCTCCTCTCTTCCTCAATTTCAATCTTTTTCCTGGTGTTTGGACCCAGCATAAAGCAGAAACTACCCCATGCTAAAAAGGCCTTTTATGAGACAGAGCCACACAGGAAGACTTGGACCACAAACATCCCATGTTGGGAAATAATCCACCTGCAGGTGTAAGCTGCAAGAGCATGTCTGGCCAGAGCCAAGAGGATGGTCTTAGAGCTGCAGTGCTGGCCTGGGATGCTGGATTGAAAGCTAAGACCTCAGCCGAAGCAATTTGTCTTTACTTGACCCAGGGAGCTTTGTAACCCAGGGCCCAGGTGCTTCTTCATGGTGGAACCGTGACAGCAACATGTGATGGCTGTGGGGTTCTGCATGAGGACAAAGTGCCTGCTCAGCAGTGACAGCCCTGCCTCAGGGCTGACAAACAGATCTAGGAGGGAGCCCAAAAGCCGCCCTGGACAGTCACGCAGTGAGGGAAGCCTTTGCCATTGGATGTAAGACACAAAACCCTGAGCAGCCATTACCCCCAAAGCTAACACCACTGCAGGGCTGCACCACGGGTCTCCACGCCAGGAGGGTCCATCCAGCTCACAGCAGAGCCACCACAGAGGCCCAAGTCTGACTGCCATGTGCTGCTGACAGATTCATCCCTGGCCCAGCTCTGGCCGCTTTGCCAAGCCATGCTTTGGACATACCAGATGGTTTCCAGTTTCAGCCATGCAAGCTCAGGGTTCTACTAACCAAGACTCTACATTCCAAGACTCAGCATGGAGATGTCGCAGCAACCAAGGGAGAGGAGGGGAGAGGTTGGTGGAGGCTGCTTATAGCCTGGTCCCCCCACAAGGGGATGCTGAGACAGGTCTTGGCTGGTTTTGAAACAATTCCCTTGCCTCTCAACCCCCAACAGCTTACTTCCTAAAAATCTGTGCCTGTTTCAGCTCTAAGACTCTTGATTCTTTGAGGTCTGGTATGGGGTTGAGATCGCATGCAGGCCTGCCCTTGGTGAGAGGCACTGAAAGGATCTCACCCTACCTGGCCAGCTACTGCCTCAGAGCTACATGTTGCAGCTATCTCTGTGCCAAGCAGCCAAATGAGTTCAAGAAGTAACTGAGGAAGAAGAAGATGGAAAAACAGCAATAGGACAAGAGATTGATAGGTAGACAACGTGGTAACAAACATCACTGTGGCATTTTGGCTTGTTGATTTGCTGTTGACTCAGGCGTATGAGCACCTTTCAGGATCTGTGCACAGATAGCTTTTAATTAGGCAACAGCAGAGCCTTGGGCTTGTGGCAAGGAACAGGCTGTGCCTGGTGGCCAGCAGCAAGGCCACCTTACCAACCTGTTCAGGCCTTCCACCCTGGTGGGTACTGGAGACACAGAGGACCAGCCCTACAGTCCAGGTGACCAGAGTGAACAAGGCAGCACCAAGCAGGACCTGCAGCCAGGTATAGCAAGGCTGGCTCAGTCAAAGCTGCTGACAGAGGCCCAGCTGCTGTAGACCTGGCTACTCCATAGCCACAGCTCTAGTTTACATATTTTAAGCTCAATTTTCACTTGCATTTTAAGGCACAACAGTGCCATGAAGGAGAGAGATGACAGCCGGGCGGCTGGCTCTAGCCTGTTGCTCCCAGAGTGATAAGCAATGCCTGCCTGAATGACTAGGCCTATTCCCAAGCCCCAAGCACCCCAGGGGATGGTGGACAGAGCAGCCTCTGAGCCCTCATGAGTCTTCATCCTCCTAGGAACACACAAAACCCTCCCCTGCTCCCTCCCAGAGAAGCCAACTGCCAGATTTCAGGAAGCTCGGCTCATCTCGGCATCGGCCCCTTTTCTGCAGCTCACTGCCATAGGGCCAAACCCTCCTTGTCCTTACGACCCCAGACACCCCCCCAGGATGCAGGCTCTGCTGAGGATTAGCTGTTCGACAGCACAAGCGACCAAGCCTGTGGCCTCCCCAGACACCAGCTGCCTCTGGGGCACAAGATCCCATTACTCAGCCCTATTTTCTCTGTCCACCTGTTCTGCATTATACCAGGCTTGGTTTGCAAACCAAATGGGGCAGGGATGGTTTCCCACTGCAGGCAGAGCCCTGCTGCACACAACATGGGTCCAGAACCAGCAGAGGAGGAATTGCTCAGATTTCTAGCTGAAAGCCTCCCAAGGATGCCTGGACAATTTTATCTCCTGCTGCAGCCACCCAGCAAGTCCATTTACAGCTGGAAGGAGCTGCTAGGCATAGCAAACCCTTCCTTGCATGGGCACAAAGCCACTGGAGGCAGCTTTCTGGGGGACAAGTTATGCTTCCCCAGCATGTTAGGTAACCCAGGACTGCCAGCAGACCCACCTCCACCCATGCAGCTGCTCCATAAGCTCATAAACCCTATAGATTATCCTCCCTAATCCACCAGAGGCCTGTGGGTGACTCACCTGGCACAGCTTCCGCAGTGCACGCTGGTTCATCAGCTTGTACTTCCAGGCAAGGTACCAGCTCCGCTTCTTGTGGGGCTTGATGGTGGGGTTGGGTTTCCACTCGCCCATAGTCATGGGGGCTGGCACAGAGGCAGCCGTGTGGGGCAGGGGTCAGGATGCACTCCACTCCACTTCTGTGTCCATCGGAGCTCCCTGCCAGGACGGGATGGGTGTAGGGTAAGGGCGGCAAGTGCCTTCAAACCCTCTCCCCAGCAAAGACAGGGCCTGGCACAAGTGGTGGCTATGAGTGGCACTCATGTGCCACAAACAGAAGCCCCATGGAATGTCCCCTGCCTGCTAGCACCCCCCGCCCTGCTGGGAAAAATTCAGGAGGCAACACTTCACTGGAGGACTGTAAGCACGGTGATGGGAAGCCCTTGAACCTACGGGCCAGTGAGGACTTCTGCTCGAATCCAACACCTTAGTGAGGCCCCTGCAGTGCGATGGGCCCACTCCCACCCTCTGGAAAAGAAAAGTGGCCAAGAGGCATGAGCCGGCAACAGGCCCTGGACCAGCAGGTGTTATGGAGGTACCACCACTGGGCATATCGGCCTGTGGGGTCGCTGGTGGGGAGAGGCGCACTCCCCACTTGAAGCAGCAGGGCTGTGGAGCAGCACCATCCCCACTAGTGGGAATGCAGCTAGCTTAGACATGGGGACCAGAGCTCCGCCACAGGCCTGCTGGAGACCCCAGCAGCCCTGTGGCAGAAGGGCTGTACCTAGGTGAGGCCAGGCTCCCCACACAACCTGCTGGGCCTGGGGTGTGATGCAGAGACCCGGGAGAGCCAGGGCCCCAGCCAGAGCACAGGCCTCCCCCAGCGGGGCCAGGCACAGCGGCCGCCCGGGTGGAGAGAGGAGGGCCGGGGGCCCCAGAGCCCCGAGAGGAAGGAGCCCGGCCATGCCGCAGGGAGAGGGGTATCGCAGATGGACCCGGGCACTCGGGGGTGCGGGGGCACAGGGAGGGGTCGCGAAGGGGACCCAGGCGCTGCGGGCAGGGGGAGAGGGGAGTCGGGCGTCCAAGGACGGAGGCGGCCGGGGAGGCGGCCCTCCCGGAGCGGCGGCGGGCGGGGTGGTGGGAGGGAGCCCAGGCGCTTCGGGACCGCGGGGACCCCGGAGAGTGCGTGCCGGCCGCGCTACTCACGGGCCAGGTTGGGCTGGGCCGGGCCAGGCCCGGCTTTGCCGCCACCGGCGGGCGAGCCCTCAGCGCCAGCAGGGCCGCGCCGCTTCCGGCGCCGCAGAGACGCCGCGGGGGCGGGGCCGGCGTTAGCCCCGCCCACCCCCGCGCCACTCTGCGCTCCCCGGCGGACCTCGCTGGTGCGCGGGGCGGAACCTGTGAGCCGGCTGCGGGCAGGTGGAGGCGAGGGGCGTGTCTCGGGGCGTGTCTCGGGGCGCGGCCGGCGGGAGGGGCGTGGCCGGGGCTCTGTGCGGGGTGACAGCGCGGCCGCCGCCCCGCACGGCGCCGCCGCCCCACCCGCATGGAGGGCGGCGGGGAGGCGCTGCCCGCCGACCTGCGGGAGCTGGCCAGCAAGGTGGGACGGCGGCCCCCCGCCGGGCTGCTGCGGGGGCTGCGGGCCGACACCGCCCCCGCACCGCCGGGACCGCCGCTACTGCCCGCACCGGCCCGCGGCGCCCGCCCGCCGCTCGCCGACCGCCTCCGGGCGCTCCGCCTCGAGCTGGTGAGTCCCGCGGCACCGGGGGCACGGCCTCCCGCCCCCCGGTAGCAGCCCCCTCATCGTGCCCCGTGCTCTCTCTGCATTTTGGGGAGAACCCCCCCATTCTCTTTCCTGAGTGGGTTAACTGCTCCCAGGTCGTGTCCCCCCGCCCGTCATTTCTCTGGCCCCCGGCCCACGCAGCATGCCCCCCCGGGGTCCCACGGACCCCTCTGCCCACCTCCGTTCTGCCCCCCTGACCCCACGCACCCCCAGGCCCCGGCTCCGGCGCGGACCGGAGCGTCCCGGGGAGCAGGATTTAGGGCAGGGACCTTCGCCAAGGGCACGGTGGCAGGTCCGGCCCTGTGCGCCTGTCCTGTGTCATCTGTCTACCCCCCCACCCCGGGTGTCACCCCCTGGGTGACAAGGCACAAGCATCCCCGGGAGCTTTCCCAGGGTTCGCTTCCTGCTGGGGCTTCTCCCGTGGCTAGTAAAGGGTTGGGCTCCAGTGGCAGCCTTTCCTGGGGACCGTGGGAGTGCCGGTGGCAGCTTTCTCGCCTCCCTCTCTTTGTGGAGAGAGAAATACCGGCGATGCCTGCGCCTCCGGGAAACGTGGTGAGATTGGGCAATGGGTTCAAGTGCTGCTGGGGGAAGGGACTCTCCCACGCAGGCACACGTGAGTGGGAGGGAATGAGCATCATTTCCATAGGGAAACAGGCTAAATATGCCTGCATCCCTGCATCCCCCTGCCACCCGGGCGGGCTGGGGATCCAGCCTAAGCCCTCTGCACCCATGCTTTGGCTGATTCAATATTCCCCATCACCATAAAAGCTTTCATTCTCCCTCTGCTTTCATCCTCCCTCAGCACCAGCTTCCAGGCTGCACTCTACCCGGGAAGGAAGGTCTGGGGGCCCTGGGTTGCTCAGAGAAGGAGGAGGAGGAGGAGGAAGCAGCCATGGTGTTTGCCCTGCCCAGGTGCAGGCAGGGTCATCTCACAGTCTTCAAGGCCTGGCTTTGGCCACACATTATTAACCTCAGCTCAGAAAGGCTTTTTATTTCTCTGCCCTGGCTTTTCTCGCTGGTCAGTGAAGAAGCGGGAACACCTTGCACCCAGGTCAGCAGCCTGGGAATGGCACCTGGGTGCCCAAAACCCAGCATGGGGCTCCCCCATCTCCCCATCCCCATGAACAGGAACCAAAATTCCCATCCCAGCAGCGAAGACCAGCAAACCCAGTGCTCAAAGGAGAAGCTGGCCTGGGAGGGGGCAGTGGGAAGAGAAGACAGCAAATTCCCACTCTCGCCTCCTGTTTCGAGGAGGATGTTTTATACCTGGGCTAGATGTCTCAAAGGGAGACAGTGCCTGTGGGTTTCTCACGCGCTGGGGAGGGAAGCAGGACTGTACCCCCTCAGGGGGATGCTCTCTCCACCTCTGCCTGCCCCTAGAGAGCATGGGGAGGAGTGCGACAGTCCCTCCAGCTCCACTAGTCCCTGGGGTCCCCTTTGAAAGAGGGGGGGGACATCTGTGGATGGGGGGAAGAGGAGCACTGCAGGATGTGCATGAGGAAACTGAGGCAAGGAGCAGTGTAGGGTGTCAGATCCCGGAGCAGGGATCCAGGCAGGTCTCCTCTGCCCCCAGCATTGCACTCAGGTCCGTGGTCGCTTTCCTCCCCTCCAGATGCTGATGCTGCCCTGGGTCTGAATGCCAGGGGATACCATGTGGGGAGCAACAGGCAGGCTTTGGGATGGGTATGGAGTTGGTACAGTGTACCCATCACTGCGTCTAGAGGAATATAGAGAGTATAGAAAGCAGCTGGACCTTGGTCTCCTGCCATTCTAACTTTGCCTTGCTGGAGAGGGGTCGGGCTGGCTTGAAATAGCAGCAAATTGACAGCCGACTCTTTCCAGCAAACAAATGGGGAGTGTTTTCCCACCCTCTACTCTCAGGGTGGCTCTTTGCATCTCTGACAGTCACAGTCGCATGTGGCAGAGAAAAAAGGGGAACCCCCCTGCCAGGGGTTCCCAGCCTTCCTCCTCCCGTGCTTCTCCCTGCCAAGGCCAGATGCTTTAGCAGCACATGCAGAAAAGTCCATTGTAGGCAGTTTTTCAAATAACTTGCCTAGAAAGGAAGTTTCTGTACTTCGAAGCTGGCTCCTGCCCCAATCCGGGCACATCACTGCTATTTTTTATTTAAATCCATCTTGAGGAACATGGGGAAGGCATGGGGGATTGGTGTTGGGTCTCTACAAATCTTTGCCTCCCTTTTTTTTTGTGTCCCCTGGACTGAGAGGCATCACGTGCCAAAACCCTGGTTTTCCCAGGCTGCTTCCTGGGATGCTTTTGTTGCTGCACTCACTATGGGACAGGAGACGGGGGTCTCGAGAGACCAGCGGGTCACCCGTGGGCGGGCGGGTGAGTCTGAGGGCACCGGATGCCGGGGACCGGGTGCTGTGCTTAGAAACAGTCCCGGGGGACTGCGTGGATTTCTGTCACAGCTTGCTGGTGCTGGGGACAGGGTGTGTTAGTGAATGAGTCCATGGGCAACCGCATCTCCCAGGCTGCCTGTACCTGTCTTGCAATGGGTTTCTATCCCTCCTCCCCCCCCCATCCCCTTATTCTCTTTCCTAGCAAAATATTTGTGTCCCGCGCAGGGGAAATCCAGTGGCTTTCAGCGGCCAGTATCACACAGATAGGAATGTCTTGGCACATGGGGCTTTCCGTTAGGAAAACAGATGTTTCTGCAGCAACTGAAGTTTTGCAAAGAGCTTTCCCTGGGCTTGGAGGGGCAGGAGTCGGCAAGGCGAGTGCTGTGATCCGCAATCCCTCCACCATCCTTCCCCATTTTGGGGGTGATTTGGGTCTCAGGCTACAAATCCTGCTGTGTCACGTTGTCACCAGGCTTGGATCAGGCCCTAGAGGGGGGGAAGCAAATGAATGAAGGGGCCCAGCTGAAACAGCCCAGGGAGGTGCTGATGGTCCAGCCATATCCTTGCCCTGAGCAATACCCAGCATGTTCCTGCCTGGTCCCAGCTGCCTCCCAGGGCTTGGTGGATGCCCTGGGCTCAGATCTCTACCCAGTGCCTCCAGTTCCTTGCTTACCCCATAGGAGACAGTGACATAAGCGCCCTGGATTTATTTCCCTGAGGGGTTTGGTGGCCGGTGGGTGCCAGAAGTCACTCATCCCCAATGGTTGTGTCCCCAGGTCTTGGACAGGGTGCCCTGGGATGGTTTCCTGCAGGATGTTCCCCCCTACTGTTCTGTTAATCAAGCAGCTTGGCAGACCTGCGGCCACCGTGGTGGTACCTCTTCCAGGGTGGGCTGAGACTTGGGGCTCTCAGCCCCTGGGGTCACCTCGATCCTCTCAAAAACCCTGCACTCTGTCTCCCTGCCAGGCCTACCTACGAGCAGTTGATGTGAAGATCCTGCAGCAGCTGGTGGTGGTGAACGAGGGCATCGAGGCGGTGAAGTGGCTGCTGGAGGAGAGGAGCACGCTGACCAGTCGCTGCAGCAGCCTGGCCAGCAGCCAGTACAGCCTGGTGGAGAGCCAGGCGGCCTCACGGAGGGGCAGCTGGGACAGCCTGCAGGACCCCAACGACAGGCTGGATAGCATCTCTGTTGGTAGCTACCTGGACACATTGGCCGATGACATGGATGAGTATTCCCAAAATGCCACTGAAACTGCTGCCACATCTGTGCCGGGCAGAGCCCTGGTCAGGGCAGAGCAGGATTGGGTCAGGATCGACCCTGAGAGGGGTCTTGCAAAGCAAGAAAAGGGCAAAGCGGAACACGAGTGGCCCCATGAGGACCTCTCCCCGCCTGGGCTTCCCCAGGATCACCGGTTTGCTAAGGAGCCCCAGGTGGCCAATGGGTATTTGGGCCAGCAGCCCCCCGCCCCGGAACCAGGCAGAGACACCAAATTGCCATCGGGGGCTGGGGAGAGGCTGGGGAGGGGGAACCCGGGTGGGAAGGCTCGGAAAGCCGAGGCTGACTTCGAGAACTGCAAACTCAACAGCAAACTGCACCTGGAGTATGATGCCCACTGGCGCTGGCTCCAGTCTCAGGATGATGTGACATTCTTGTAGCCCATGGCTTCGCCTTCCCAGTCCAGCTCTCCCAGCTGCCTGCTCTGCTTCACTTGTCTCTGCTTGGGAGAGTTGGGGTGGCTGGAGATTGGACAACAGGCTGGCTTGGTGGTGTTGCACTGTTCCTCTGACCCCCCCCGTCAGTGTTTGGTGATGCAGCCCTAAGTAATGGGGTGCCCACCCCGCGGTGAATTTCTGGGAGAGGCAGGATGAAGTGGGTCCCTGTAAATTTAATCCTTTGCTCTGGGGTGGTGCTTGCAGGTGGCTCGTCACTCCTCTGTTGTCTTTGACGTTGGTTGCAGGGAGGGGTTCTGAGGAAACCTGGGGCAGCAAAACTCCTGGGACCTCTCCCTGGCTCCACTTCTGCCCTTTAATCCTCAGCTTCCCATCTGCAAAAACTGGGGACCCTTCCCCCAAACCGGCTGCCCAGGGAGGACAGGAGATGCCGCCGTGCATCCACAGCTCAGTGGCACCAGCATGCGAGGTGCGGGTCAGACCATCAGCAGGGTGTCCCTGCTGGATGTGCTCATTTCCATCATTATCTTCAAGACCAGTGTCCATCCAGGGTAGAGTTGACCTGGGACACCTAGGGTTTGGCTGCAGCACATGGTGAATGCTAAAACCCCCCTCCCAGCAGGTGAAGCCCTGCCTGGTTTAAATGCCTCTGTGAAGCCTATCTGAAGTGATCAGGGTGGTCACTATAGCTGCTCCCTTTGGGCTGGGGAGCCTTTGTCTGTGTCCTGCAGAGGAAGGATGATGGTGCAGACTTCCCTTCCCGATGTGATTACATGAGAAAGGCAAAACACTGGGTGGGAGATGGAGATCCAGTTCTCCCCATTTGTTTCTAGACTGTCTCCCACCTTGGGACCAGGTCCTGCAGAAACCCTGGGATGTGGCAGTGTATGGGAAGCCTGGCAGAGGCTGTGGGGCTCAGACTCAGAAAGGCTCGTGCTTTCCCCTGACTCAGTGTGATGGGGGTGATGGCTGGGATTCTCCATCTGTGTAATGAATGGTGCCAGGTCTCTGCCCCCTACCAGCAACAAAAAACATGAGGCTTCTCTGCCAGGGTGGATTTGCAGCAACCCTGCCCTGGAGACATCTTCTCTGTCCTTTTAGCCTTGGCTTCTGCCTGTGCCTTTTACTCTCCACCCACCATGCCTCCCAGCACACCCCTTACCCCTCGCTGGCTTGTAGAGCATGGCTGGCAGCTGGAGCTGTGTGCAAGCTTGGGCATGACCCATTCCCTTCACCAGATGATGCAGGGAAGGACCTGGGCATCCCACAGCCCCCTACTTCAAGGAGAGGGGCTCTTCCACATGTGTGCACAAGCCTGGAGGTTCCTGGCTTCACAACCTGTGGATGTGCCTGTCCCCAGCCAAGTGCTATAACAGCTTTGCTTTCACCGCAGTGCTGTTGTTCCCCTGCCTGCGTGGGTTGCAGCCTGGCTGTTTCCTTGCTGGGGTGGTACGAGTGGAGACAACATCTCCTGAAGTCAAGGGGAAACCAAGAGAGAGGGAAGACCTGGCTGTGACTATTTCTAGATGTGAGACGTGAGCTGGCTGTGGTTAGGAAGGCAGTTGGGTGTACGATGGGTTCAGCTTTGTGCCTCTGAAGCAGCACCTTCAGTGGAAACTACCCTCCGTGCCGAGACCCCGGAGCACCTTCCCTTCCCCCCACAAATCCTCAGGGCTTCCCTGGATGGACACAGACAGCAGGACAACAGCCAAAATTCCTGGAGACAGCACCTGCCAAGGACTTGGGGGGATCCCAGCAAACCGGGACCAGGCTGCCCTACACGAGCACCCCACCCGCCTGCCCTAGAGCAGCCATGCTTGGCTTGCTGTCACCTGCAAGCAGCTCACGGCTCCCTGCATAGCTCCGCCGCTGCTGCTGAGCCACCATGTACCCCAAGGCCAGCTGTCCCCTGCTTTCCTTCTAGCCCTGCATGTGATGAACCAGCTGAGGCTCCCTGGGGCAGATGGGGTAAGTCCTCCAGCATGGTTAAAATCATTCTTCACAAAAAATAGCTGGCTTAATAAATGGTAGTGTTTCTCACAGGCCATGCTGTCGGTGCTTTCCCGAGCTTATGGGAGTTTCTAGGGGAAGGGGAGAGGCTCTGGTCTGAAACACTGTGGAGCCACCAGCAGCTCTGCGGCAGGGCAGGTTTAGCCCCCAGTCCTGAAACAGGCATAGACCACATGTCTGGGGATCTGTCCCTTGTCACATCAGGGTGGTGACACCAAAAAGTCATGCTTCATGAAGCAGCTGGGTACTTGAGCATGTCTGCTGGGGGTGAGGGTGCTGGTGAGTCTGGATCGCTGGGAGATGGGATGTATCGAGCTCAGCTGATCCATGTCTCTGGCTACACATGGCAGCTTCATGCTTGCTGCCCCAAATATTCAGGGAAGATCTTTCTAGGTGTTTGCCAGTTCAATTAGCTGTGTTGGGGTCTCCATTTGCTTCCCTTGTTCTCTCTCCTCCACCCAGGATGTGCAGGCAGGGTCTAGGTGTGGGGCAGAGACTTCTCTAGCCCAGCCTGGGGTGGGAGCAGCCACAGCTCTGATTTCAGACTGTTGGGATTTGTTCCTGGGTGGGTCCCTTTAAAACCACTGGAGCCAATGCTCATGCAAACATCAACCTTTCCAAAGCAAACGCAAGCCGCTTATCCAGCGCTGCCATCCCAGCCTCAGCATCCGTTCTGGCTCCTGGCTTTGAAACCGTGAACTTTTGCAGATGGAGAGATGGATACTGGAGACAGCAGGACTCAGCAGGATTTCCCCTTTTCTGCTGGGCTGAGGTAAAAAATAAAATAAAATGAAGAAAACCTTAGAAACGAAATGCCCAGCCCATTCCTTTTCCAAACCTAGATGCTGGTGGTTGGATGCTGGTGGTTGGACACCTCTGTATCACCACAGATGATAATTTGCTGGGACTTCTCTAGGCATGGACTCTTCAGCCTAGCCTACAGGAGCCAAAGTTGTCCATAGCCCAAAAATCTCTGTGTCCCCAAATCCCAGCCCTTGGAGCTGGAGGGGTAGATGAGGCCTTCTCACAGTTTTCTTGCCATCCCCTGTCCTGTCTCTGGGCTGCCTGGATGAGGGTTCAGCCACCTCTGGGCTTTGCCCAGGCACATGCTGACCCAATGTGTCCCAAACCTACCATGGGGAAACACCCTGGGGACCTCCATCTTGCTGTGAGGTGGGTGCAGCAATGGGGTGCAGAGCAGCCACGAGTGGGAAACAGCCTGCAGTGCGGATCTGCAGCCTCTCTCCTCACTGCTGCCCAGGGAGGAGCGGTCTGCCTGGCCCTGCCTGCTGCTGCCCTTGGGCTGTTCTTGGGTTGTTCAGTGCTGGTATCAGGTAAGAAAACAAGCAGATAAAGGAGTCAGGATCCCAGCCAGTGCCAGAAAACGCCCACCTCTTACAATAAAAACACCAGGAAGCCATTTTTTTTAAAGATATACATAGATTAGACTGCCTTAATGAGGCAGTAAAACACTTTAATAGCTCCCCTTGCTAGTTATTGAGAAGTCCCCTGGGTTTTCCCCTCTCTGCATGCAGCTTGGCTCCGAAAGGGCCTGTCCCCTGAGTGCTGCAGCCATTTAAGGAATTTATGTTAGCTCCTGCAGGGAGGCAGCATGAAAATAGCCTTTTCCTGGGGTGTGGAAGAGCCTGGTCCCCCACACTTGGAGGGGAGGTGGCATCCAGCCCCTCCATCAACCACCGTGGCCTTTGGTTTGGCCATGGGTTTGGTTGGACACTTTGGTTTGGTTTGTCCATGGGTTTGCTTTGTGGGGTGAACAGCCATGGGGTGTCTGGGGGAGTGGATGCAGGGGATGTGTGGGTGCAAGTGCAGCCTGTGGGGTTGGATCCTGGCATCTCCACCCTTTTGGGGCTGTGGGGGGGTGGTCCCTGTTGTCCCTTGTACTGTTCCCTGTGCATCGCTCAGGGATCAGGTGCTGGGAGGAAAACTGTATTAGGGCTGCTTGGGGCTGCTCTGAAATGCACCCTTCGGGCCATGCACAAGCGCCGGCTTGTCTTGAACCTCCCTGACATGGCCCTGCCTCTGTACCCGCTGCTCAGAGATGAAAAGATAAGAAAAGGCCCAGACAAAGCAAGTCTAACCCAGTGCTGACAGCGTCCTGCCTGCTGAGCATGGGCTGCCTTACAGGGTGACCTGCCTGAAAATCAAGCTCCTTGAGGTTTTCAGCCAGAGTGATGTGATGAAGTGACCCAGTAACACCAGTGGGATGTACCCCAGGCCAACCCAGCCCCTGGGGGAGTGTTGATCCCACGCACCCTGTGGTTCTCTGTAAGCTTTCCTGGGGAACAGTGCTGTGAGCAGAGCCCTGGGCTTGTGCTGTCTGACCCATTGCAGACAGTGTGGGGCAGGAGAGGCCAAAAAATAGTGCAGGAAGGGCTGGTTATGCCCCCAAGCTCTGCTCTCAGCCTGGCGTATTTTGGCAGCCAGGATGGTCTCCTGGGAAAGGCTGAAGTGTTGGTGCCGGTCGGAGCAAAGCAGTGATCCCCAGAGAGAGCCCCATGACAGCAAAACCACCTTCAATTCAGGATGGCATTCATTCCCAGCCCTGGGGGACCTGGCAGCCAGTGGCCCCATCATCCATCTCTCTTCTGGCCAGCATCTCTCACCCAGCTTGCTCCCCATGCCCAGCCCAGGATGCCCCAGAAGGGGGTTAAACCAGCCCAGCAGAGGGCTTTTGTGTCCTGGGTTTCCAGACCGTTTCCAGATTTTCCTTCCCACTGCCCCAGGTTTACAGGTCTCCAGGGCAGGAACTTCCTACAGGTTTTGTGCAGAGGCGGCTGAGAAGAGAAAGATGTCACCCAGTGCCCATCTTCTAAGGAAAGGGCTTGTAGCATGCACTCAACCTCTATTACACACCAGAAAAGCCACATGGGGCAGGGGATGCTCTGACTGCCCAGGACAACTCAGGCACCAAGCAGAAGTCTCATGGTCACCTCCTGCCTCCTCCCCACCTGTGGGACCTCCCAAAGCTCCCCTACTGAGTCTGGTCTTGATGTCAGTGGCTGAGTAACCGGGAGGCTGGTGAACACAGGGACAAAGCTGGAGCATGAGCCAGGAGCAAGCTCAGCCTTTGGGAAACGCCTCCCTGGGCTGTTCCCTGCCTGGCCTGGCAGCTGGCCAGGCCTTTGCTTTGGAGACTAATCCTCCAGTTTTAGAGCTTCCTGGCACTCCTTGGGAGTGAAAACTAAGCATGACTTCTCAGGGCCTCATGGGTGTCTGGGCATGGGTGGGTGACAAGGATGGGCTTGGGGGATGCTGGGTGCTGAGAGGGAGCAGTGGCACAGCTCTCCCCTTCCTCCTCCCTTCGTGGTGGGCACCCACCCTGGCCCATCAGGGTTCCAGCTGTGCCACCTTCTTCTTCCCACTTGTATGCCCCATCACTTGGCAAGAGTCCCCCTTACTTCCCATGCAGGGCTGGGGCCTGGGGACACCACTGCTCAATGCCATCTCAGGGGTGACACGAAAAGCTGCTTGTGCCCAGGAGATGTGTGCGCTCCTGCCACTGCCTCCTGCCCGGCAGCTCTGCTTTGGTCCCCGGCAGGGAGCAGAAGGAAAATCTGAATTGCTTTTCTGAGAAATTAATCTGCTTTCACCGTCTTAGTGCAGCCTGACCTAGAAGAACCCCCCCTGCTTGTTTTTATTTTTTTTTCCTGTGGGTTGTCTATCGTGCAGGCAGGGTCTGAACAGTGTTAGGCAAGATTTCCCATGCTGCCTTCTCCTGCAAGACCCCCTGGGGGCTGGAGAAAATTGCATCTGCTGTGGGCAGTAAAACAGAAACAGTAAAAGGCTAAAAGATGTGTTGGGTTCCCCCTGGGAGGGTGCAGAGTCAGGGTGACTTTTGGCTGGAGAGAAGTAAAAGCTGAGCTGCTTAACAGAGAAATTGTGCGGCAGCTGGGAGGGGAGCAGGGGCTAGCAGGGGAGGGCAGGGATGCTGCCTGGCCAGGGCTGATGTCCCCATGCTGCACAGCCATGATGTCAGGATATGTCCCCACTGGAGACACCAGTGGGGAAGGATGGGGAGCAGAACCAGAGGGGTATGTCCCTGAATGGGAGTGAAGCAGCTGCAGCACTCGCTGTCCTCCACGGATGGCCATCTTCCTGGGGTGAGGCTCGGACTGGGGCTGGGTGGAAGGACAGCGCTGGCCACCAGGACAGGGATGGGAGGTGGAATATGTCTCTCCCAGGCTCCTGCTCCTGCCCCATTACAGCTCCCACTGCCCCATTTCACATCCCTTCTCCCCAGCCCCCTCCATCCCCAGTGGTGAAGCCTGGATGGCCCAAATGCCATCCCTGTGGGCGCAGCCTGGGTAAGGGAAACCAGCCACCCCCACAGGAAAACCACACTGATAAAACACTGAAGCTCATGTTTGGGGGTTACATTCAGGTGTGGAGCTTCATCAGCCTTTAAAGCTCATTGGCTGCCCTGCAACAGCCTCTGCTCCTGCGCTGCAGGGCCAGGAGTGCTCTGCCCCTTCCCTGCTCCCTTCCTGCCTCAGCTTCCCTCTTATCAAAGGTGGGGGAATTAGAAAGGAAAGAAACCTCCAGCCTCCCCAGCTGCTCCTGCTCCCAGGGACTTTCCTGTGACCGTGCCAGTGCTGCTTCCAGCTCTGCAAGCCTCAGAGCCGAGCAGGGTGGCCAGCCAGTTGCTCTGGTGCTCATGCATGTGCCTCTGTACGTCTGTCTGTCTGACCCTCCCTGTCAGTGTGCTGTGACTTGGAGGGTGTTACAACACTTGTGGCCCTCCAACAACTTCTGCAAAGGGGTTTTGAGTCAGAACCAGCCCCAGACAGGATCTGTGTCCTGAGAGGGAGGCGATGCTGGGAACTGAAGGGGTCTGAGGCAGTTTTAGGGTAGCAGCCCATTTTGGAGGCTCAGCCCCAGGCCTCAGGGCAGGAGGGTGCAGGCAGTGTGAGCAGCAGGGATTATGGCTGCTATAAAAAGCACCAGCTTAGGGAAGGAAAGATGGACTTAAAGAGCAATGTCCTGCACTGAAGAGGTGCAGGGACTGGAGCATTCAGAGCAGCCCTGCACCATCATCAGCCCTCTTCCCTCTCAGCACCCCCCAAAACCTTCCCCAGGTAAAGGAGTCCCCACTGCATCTTCCCATGGACCTTCTCCCTGGGACCCTGATGTTGGATAGCTAGACCCCTGTCCCCTGCTCAGAGGACATGGAGGACAAGGAAAGGGCTGTGGGGGACAGCCCAGCCTGGAGTGGGGGTCCTGGTAGGTGAGAAGACCAGATGGGGTTGCTGTACCATTTGCACTGGCCCCCATACAGCTCTCCCTTCCTCATCCTTGCAGCTTCGCTCGTCCAGCTTGTCCTGTCCTACCACCCTGTTCAGATGTCCTCTGAGGGTGCTGCAGATATCCTCCAAAATGCAGCCAGCTGCAGGGGTGGGTGGCTGGACCGAAAGCCACTGATTTCTTGGAGGGACAGGGGCTGCTTTCAGCCAAAAACCACTCTCTGCCTCCAGTGTCCAGAAGGGAAATGGCTCCACAGCTTCTTGGGACCTTCTGACAGGCCTGCAAGTATCCTCAGTGCTCAGTACTAGTGTAGTGTCTGGTGACATGTTTGGGGACAAATTAGGGGGAAGGAAGGTGCCAGGTGATGGCAATGATGCAGGGATGGGGGGATGCAAAGGAAGGTGGCATGGGAAACTGCTGTCCTCCTCGGTTTTGCCCCAGCATGTGGCAGGTTCCAGCAGGGTCAGTAGAGAAAGCAGCTAGAGCCATGGGGTCCTGCACAGCTCCAGTGCCAGCCTGGTTCCTGGCAATGACCAGGCATGACCCTGCGGCTCAGGGAGATGATCAGTGGTTCCCTCCCATACTTGCCACTGTAATGCTACACGAGAGCTGGGTCGCTCCGAGGGATGGACACAGCACCGGATCCCCCCCTGCATCCCTGCAAAAGAGGTTTTTCAAAGCGGGGTCCTGGGTGCAGGAGGCGAGGAGGGGAGTGGGCCGAGGGCACTTCCTCGTTGCCCCTTCCGAGCCTTGAGCAGCCCGGTGGAAGCTGGTGCAGGCGGCCACAGGAGGGAGCTTGGCTCCTGGGTGTGAGCTGCTGCTCGGTGCACAGCAGCTCCCCATGGTCGAACCACGGCATGTGGGACCTGGGATACGCTGGGAAGGGAGCAAGAACCCGGCTGGAGCAGAGGTGGCTGCCTCCATCCTCAGGGAAGCCCCCACCTTATTTCCACCAGCTGGTGGGCGATGGGCCCCCAATACAGAAGAGCCGCCAGGGCTGTTGCCTGCAGCCACAGCGGGACCAGTTGTGCCAGTGCGCGGCATGTTGCCATGGCAGGGACCAGTCCCTTTGAGAGTGATGCCAGTGCTGGACACATGGTCCCACTGTCCCCCCACAGCAGTTGCTGGGGGCACCTGGGTGACCCCGATGCCCAGCCTCTAGATGTTGACAGGACAGGAGAGCAAGGACACCGCCACCCCCAACCCCTACAATCTCCTGTCCCCCAGGAATCTGGACTTTCCCAGTTTTCCCAGCCCACAGCCAGCTCCAGCGCTGCAGCCCTGGTCCCAGGGGCTGACAGACCCGGGATCACCCCCCTGCATCCCCCCACACTGCCATGGCATCGCTGCCATGGCATCACTGCCTGGATCCCGTCAACAGCCCCAGTGCGGGAGCTGGCTGGCAACTGCCAGAGCAGCCGCATTACAAACTCAGGGCCAAAAAAATTGGAGAAAAATTATGGTGGCAGCAATGACGCATCTGATTGGAAATGGTTGATTATTGGGGGGAGGCTTGTAGTACTACTACTGCCTTTGCTTGCTGCAAAGCTGACAAAACCCCAGCGTGGGGCTGCTGGTAATGGCTCTCATTAAAAGCCATCAGAGCAGGAGGTTGAAACCACATCTATTTTCCCAAACTGCTTTCAGAAGGGGAAAAATGGTGCTCTGGTCCCTGCTATTAGGGGTGTGCTGTGTTCCTCAGGTGGGTAAAGGCAGGGCTTGTTTCCCTAAACACAGAGGCAGAAGTCCTGACCGCTTGCCTTTTCCCGGGATCAGGTCTCTGGCCCATCAGTATAGCCTTTTCTTTTAAGTTCAGGGAAGATGTTGAGATCAAAAGGATCTTCATAAGGAAGAGGCACTGGGGTGAAGGAATGAGCTTGGTCCTGCTGCCTGCACTCTGCTATACACAGAAATGATGGATCCTGCTTTAAAATCCTGAGTGGGGCAAGAGCTGGCTTTAAAATACCAATGAAACCATCAGGATGCTCCTTTTCCCACTTGGTCTGGGAGCTTGCCCCCCACCTTGGCTGCTGCTGGCTTCCCCTGAGCCCCTTAAAAAGAGTGGGGGTGAGGATCTGCCTGGAGTTAGCAACAGGAAAGGATGCCTTTGGGCAGAGAGAAGTGGTAGGAAGTGAGAAGGGCAGTTTTGGGTGGCAGTGCCCTGTCAGGGAAGAAGGCGGCACCCAGGGAGACAAGGAAGGTCTCCTCCATCCATCAGCTCATGCACATGTGGCTGACCCTAGCACAGAGCTAGCACCCCTTGTGGTGGCAGCTCGTTTGGGGGTGATGAGGGGGATGGCCATGCTGGGGTGAGCCTGAGGGATACAGCCATATAGGGGCTATTTTCCCCCCTGAAAATCTGGGGTCCCTTCCCTCCCCTCCAGCCACTTTCCTCAGAGAACGGGGGTTTGCCAGGTCCCAACCTGTCAGGTGATGCTGCACTCAACCAGCGCTGGTGGTGTAGGGAGATGGTAACCCTGGCCTTGCCCTGGGCACAGGGGAGGAAGGGTCCTTGGGGAGGTGGCCCTGGGCTGGTCCTGGGACTGCCACCCCTCTGCCCACAGTCACAGGATGCATCCAGTGAAACGGGCTGCAAGCTGGAGCTGCAGACCTAAGGGGAGGAGTGATGTCCCAGGCAGGTCATCAACTTACTGGGCCGGATTTGGCCCTGTGACATTTTAGGCCTTTTTGCAGCCCCTGGCTGCAGCCCCAGCTCCCTGCTGCAACCTGAGTCTGCTCTCAGAAACACAGACACCCCCATTTATCATGAAGGCTCCTCATCTCTTTCACCCTTTCCATCACACCATACTCAGGACAGCTGTACACCAAAGGACTGCCCGGCTCCTCTCTGGCTTGTTGGCTTGTTTCTCTTGTGAGCTTTGTTTGGTGGGTGTATTTTGCATTTGTTTTTTTTTTTTTTTTGCTATTCACAGGGAAAAAAGGGAGGTCATGAACCCATGGGCAGACGTCAGGGCAGGACTGACAAGACTGGGAAATGGGGCGATGCTGCCCGTGCCGGCAAGGTCCTTAGAGGTTGGCAAAACCGGGGTGAGAAGGGCTTTGTGCCATGGTGCCAGCTCTGCCCATCCATTCCTCCTGCCACACGGTCCTGCAAGGTGGCTGCTACACCATCCCACTGTGCCATCCTGCTGCTCCATCCCTCTGCTCCATCCCACTGCTCCATCCTGCCTGGCCTGGCCACCACGCCGGTCATGTCTGCTGTGGCAGGTGGCAAGTCTCTCCGATGGCAATGACCACGTCCTGGGGATGGTGGTCCTGGCATCGTGGTGCCTCAGGCATCTCACTCATCTCATTGACGCTGTTGCTGATGCAGTTGACATCACTCTTGTTGCTGTTGTCATCCGGGCTGGGGCCAAAGATCCAGTCTGGAGGAGGGAAAAACACAAAACAAACCCCTGGTTACCTTCAGCTGTTCCCAGCATCAAAGCTGGCTGGGAAATCACTGCCCCCAGTACATCCTACCCCTTTCTCTGGCTATTCACCCCCAGGAGGGATCCTCGCTCACCCCTGCCACTTTGGCCTCCTCCACTCCCCTGGTACAGGGAGCTCTGATCTTCTCAGCTCCAGGCTGGTTTTCAGACTGCTGGTTTCTTGAAGCCCTTCTGGCTTAGGCAAATGAAATCACCCTGATAATCCCAAAAATGAAAATGAAGTGTTGTTGAATCAAAGTGTGCATCTGGTCTCACTGGCGTGGGAAAGCAATGGATTTTCTACAGTAGGTTTCTGCTGTCAGAAACAGAGGGGACAATAAAATCACTGTGTGACACCCAAATGGGGCTGGAGGCATGGCTGGGGACATGGCTTATCTGCTACGGCAGTGTATCACAGCCACAACAGGGCTTCAAACCCTCCATGGGCTGCTTTGGGGCTGCACTTCTAGCAGGCACAGGAACACCAGGATGTGGCTCTGAGCTGATCTAGCCACTTTTGCAACCCTGGGGGTGACCAATCCCCCTCCAAAATACAGTGGTTGCTGCTGGATGGTGGTGGGATCGAGATGTGCCCTGCAGCATGAGGAACTGCGGCTCAGTGGAGGCAGGTGCTGCCGCTTCCCAAATATCTGTTATTTCTGAGATTTGACTGGCTGCTGGGGTGGTGAGAGGCCATGCCCAGCCATGATGGGGAGGCACCAGCAATGAGGAAACCAAAGCTGGGGAAACCCAGGAGAGGGGAGAGGAGCCCCTGGGGCCAGGCATGACCTGGTGGCAGTGGGCAGTGGAGCACCAGGACCCCTGTGCTTCAGCCCTGCTTCCAAAATAAAGTGGAGACAGCTTTTGGGAGGCAGACAAAAGGACCAGCTGGACTTAGTTGTTTCTGAGGGACTCTGCTTATTTGCCACTGGGCTGCTCTTGAGAAATTATGTTTCTTTTCTTTGTAGCATAGGATAGGATATTTCAGAGTCTTTTCTGTCCCCACAGAGGATTTCAGTTGCAGCTCGTTGCTGGAGGAGGCAGGCTGCCTGCTCTGCCAGGCAGCAATTACAGCGAGAGGTTGCCTTTTTCATGGGCTGAGGAAAAAAGATTTGCAGCAAAACCAAGACTGAATGATGGCAAATACCAGGGTGGGATCCCAGGTGTGAAAGGGGAGGAAGATCTCATTTCTTTTGTCACCAGTGGTGAGGAGGAGAGATGGGAAAGACCTACAGACATTCCTGTGCTCAGTGTGTGCACTTTTTTGAAAGCCCCAAATCTTTCCCAAAAGCCCTACAGATTTTCTTTCTTTTTTGAAGAACACCCAAATGTTTTGTCATCTTTGAAATGCAATATTTGACTTTATTCTCTAGCCTGGAGCTATTTGGCCATGCCATCCCCAAGGGCACAGGGCATGGCTTTTGGGGTGATGCTGGGCAAGGAGCAGAGAGGGTTGTGCCCCACTGCCCAGCGTGGGCTGGATGGATGTTGGTGCAAGCTCCAAGGAGGAGACAGGTCCCACCACACCGGGAGCAGGTAGTGTGTCCAGAGAGTGACTTTCTTCTTGGTTTTCGCTTTTTGTACAGCTCCATCACCAGACCAGAGGTGTCTGCCTGTTGTGCAATGAGAAGGGCAGGAGGAGAGCCACCACGGTCCCCACAACTACCACGGTGCTGGCAAGAGTGATTGGGAAACTCAGCAAAGATGTGATCCAAAGGCTTTTGGGGAGCCCTGGGTCTGCCCTGAGTCCTAACCAGGGCATTTAGCTTTCACTTGCATTGTCCACAGCCCACACCAGAGCTTGGGCTCCCCATTACAACCCTTCCCTGAGGAAATCAGCCAAGCTCAGGAGGCTCATTTAGGTCTTTTTCCTTTATAGCCTCCATATTGCTTGGATTTACTGGATTTAGACCAAAGCCAAACACTCCACTGGTTGCTTCCCAGCCTGAGCCTGCAGCCCGGGCTGAGTCCATGCCGGCTGGACCCCCACCCCCTGTCCCCAAGACCTACCAGGCTCACACCAGTGCCTGCAGAGCTGCTTGGCATGAGGAGGATCGGAAGGCAATAACAAGATTGCCTCCTACAAATACTATTAAAGGTCTCGGCTTGCTTTCCTTGACGTCAACTGTAAAACTCCAGTGGGAGCAGAGGCTGGTCTGGCAGGGAAGAAGGGTGCGTGGTCACCAAAGGGGACGTGGCTGGCTGGGGTGCCTGGGGAAGGCAGCTTGTGTGAGGCTGCCGCAGTCTCATTCCCGGGTAAATGCGGGCTGGATTGTACACGCTAATCCGAACTGCTGCTTCCCTGGGAATTATTTCTGGAGCCTGCTGGATCTAATTACCCAGTAATCTGCAGGAAGATGTAATTAGGCTGTCATTAGAGGGTATTTACTGCGATGCCTTTATGATTTGACTGTGTAAGTAAGGAGTGAAGTAATTACACAATTACATGTTATTTGTGGCCATTTATGGCCTGTAACTTCAGCATGTTGCCATGTGCAAAAGAGGGGAATGAGGCCCCATGAAGCTAGTGGAGGATCTCCTGCCAGCAGGACCCTGGAGAAACAACCATAAAAATGTCAGCGCCCTCGTCTCCCCTGCCAGCTGCTGCCGGCCAGCTCTGTCCCAGCCACGCATGCTCCTCCTCAGCTTCTCCCTCCGGCTCCTCCCCAGCTTGCTCAGCCTGTGGGTGAGAAACCAGGGTGCCCCCAGGTTCCCCATGGGATGTCTGGGGAGGGTTGAGGGGGAGGAGGGAGGAGACCTGCACATCTTTGGTCCTGATATGATTAAACCTTGTTCTGATGTGGAAGGACCTTTGCAGGGGATGGGATGCACAAACACATGTCATGCACCAGCATGCATTAGAAACCTTGGATAATGAACCCTGCAGGGGGGGTGTAATCAGGTGATGGAGGGTGGTGAAGGGCCAGGAGCCAATGGACAGTGGTGACTGACTGAAGGTAGCTGAAGCCTTTAGCATCATGACAGGTATTCCTCTCTTTGTCCCTTACATCTGGCAGGGGGTCTGCATGAGCAGCAGAAAATGGACACAATTGCAACTGAGAGGAAAATTAAATCCTCTTTTGGAGAAAAGTCCACATTCAGATTCACACAGGCTCCAGCCAGAAGGCAGGTAAATTTGGGCTTAACCAGGCCACCCAACAGACCTGGGGCACCCAAGGGCAGAGCCGGAGCAAGCAGGGGTCCCACAGTGTGATCCTGGGGCAGTGGCACCCCTGGACCGAGGCCAGTCACACTTTGGAGGTAAGGAAAAGCATTGCCTGCCCCTGCCCGAGCCCTGGAAGATGCTTGTAAGACGTGCTGCAAAATCAGGGCATGCACATGGGCATGTATGCAAATGCCTCAGATAAAAGGGAAGGACAAAGTGACATTCTCAGCCAGGCTGGGGGAGCAGCATCTATCCCACACACCTCTCCCCACTCGCCAGGTGCTGCCGAGGCTCAGCGCACCTGCTGAGGTCTTGCAGGGCGAACAGCGAGGTGGACAGTGCTGAGGTGGGGTGAGATCGATATGGAGCAATTGATCCAAAGCAGCTGGGGAGAGGAGATAGGGTAGACTGGGTAAATCAGAAGCTGCAGAAGAGCATCTCTCCCTGAATAGCACAGTGACATGACACGAAGCACCCCTGCACCTCCCTGGCTCTGCCTGATTCTTTGATGGCATCTCTACAAGCAGGACCCTTGGGATGTGCAGTGTTTTTTGGGGCAGAAAAACACTGTTCAGGGTTGCTCAGATTTCACAATGTGTTTTACCCCTCCTCGTACCAGCAGAATGAGGGACAGTCCTCACTTGGAAACCTCTTACAGTGCAGGCAGCAGGGAGCAGCCTCCTGTTGCCTGTGTGCACAGGGGCACAGGGATGCTCTATGCCCCGTCTCATCCCGGTGGGGTGGCCAGCACCCTTGCATTCATTGGTGACAGGGTGGGATGTCCATAAGGCACTTCAGCCACTGGAAAACAGATGTCCCTGACAGAAGAGCAGAGGGAGGTGGGAAAACGGGCTGAAATTTGAATGCAACCCAGTGAGTGAGACATTCACACTCCCTGCAGAGATGGAAATAAGCAACGGAAGGGGAAACGTGTTAGATGAACAATCAAACTCGTGCTCTAGTTTTATTTGCTTTAAATGGAACTAGGTGTGAAAACAGCTGCTAAAAAAGCCCTTTTCCCAGCAGCAGGAGCAGAAGACCTCTTTGGAACAAGTCCTGACCCAGCGATTACCTTGTACTCTGCAGCAAGGCAGGACCAGCTCTGGCCAAAGCATTCCCGACAGACCTGAGTTCAAGGGTATCTCTCATGTGTTTGACACAATGCAGCAGTCACAGCTGGACACCAGCAATACACAGTATCTGTCTCATTTGCAAGACAGACTCTGCTTATTCATTAGCAAAATCAGCAGATATCTCCCAGGCTTGTTCTGCTGGAAAATCTCTGTCTGCCTCTGGCAGTAGTAATTTGTTAGCAAGAAGTCCCCCTTTTCCCCCAGATTCACATCTTTCTAAATTAACTTGCTGTTGGAGCCTGTTCTTTCTCCCCTGTTATGGAGAATTTCTTAGGTTAGCTCTTCTGGGTGAGTCAAAACTGTTTTGCACCCTGAGCAGCACGAGCATGCTGCTTTGCCAATGGACAGGTAAGGACACTGTCCCTGTGCAGAGCTGTTAGCGGCATGAAGGGTCTGGTGGGGAAAGGGGTGACATGGAAAAGGCATTAAATTAATCACAATATTTGCTTAAAAATAGCTTCTCTGCACCAGTATAACCCTGGACCAAGCCTGCATTTGATCCCAGTCCCAACCGTAGGGCAGCATTGCTGCTCTGGAGAGCCGGTCTCCGCGAAGTGATGGCTCAGGTGTGGTACGTGGGAGGCAGGGATGCTGCTGGGGGTGGTTAGTTACTCTCCACATCCTCCAGCCTTTGTGTTCACCATGGAGAAAGAGCAAAGATAGCCAGAGGGTGAGGAGCTGTGCTTGGTCTCAGTTTGAGGAAGACCAGCAGTTGCACAGGAGTAGAAATCCAGGATCCTCGCCCCAGGGACCTGACTCAGCCCATCATCAGACCACGTGATGGCAGGAATGGGTATACTGCTATGGGATGGCACATCCCAAGGCCAGCCTTAGTCAGTCCCTGGCAGAGTGTGCTGGGAGTCATCCCGCTGCTCAGGCTTTGTGCTTTGAAAGTTTGGCTGTGAAAGCAGCTGTCCTAGAGCGGGGCCACCTCTGCTGGCTTTTTGCAGGGCCAGATCACTGTGGCCTCTTGTCCAGCTGACAAACGCAGCCCACAGCTGTGGCAATGCCAGGGCGGATGCAGGGATGGGGCATCTGCCCATTATCGCAGTAGCTGGGAGTGGGAATTAACCTGGTGAAAGCCACAGCTAGACATCAGCACCCGTAAAACAGTGGCTAAGGAACCACTAACACACCCCCATGCACCAAAAGGGAAACTGAGGTGCGGGGTTAGTGTCAGAGGTGGGTTAGCACCGAGACAGGGAAACAGAAAGGAACCTGACAGGGCCTTTTCTTTTTCCATGTCTTTGGGATGCAAATAAATCACCCTCAAAACAGAATCTGAAAAGAAGATGTAAGTTGTCTCTGATGGGCCTGAGATGCTATCTGCAATCCCTGCCACGGGCTGAATTATCCTGAGCCCTGCAGTTTTGTGTGGGAGCAATTAAAAGCGGATCCCAAGTCCCTGCAGGATCACCCAGCAGCTATTTTCAGCAATGCTAGATTCATGCACAGTTTCTTTGTTCAAGGGGATGGTTTGCTAAAGGAAGCCTGAAATGTGGCGGGTGCAGATAAGGCTGAAAAATAAAAATACAGCTGGTGGGTCAAAAGGGCAAAGAAAAGAAAGACCCTACTCCGAGAATGGCTTAAGGTTTTGAGCAATTCTGAAGCCATCAACCAGCATAGTCCTGCTGGCATTGGTGAGCCTGCCCTGCCTTACCCCAGCTGGGCATCTGCCGTGGGCCCATTCCTGAATGAAAAGTTTCATCAAGGTCTCCTGCAGAGATCAGCAACGCAGAGGAGACCTCGGCTGAACTGGGTGACACAAGCAAACATCTCCCCACAAAGCATCAGCTCCCACACAGACCAACAGACCCTTCCCGTGTGGTTCCCATGCAGGCCGTGAGATGCTTTCTTGGGGACCACACGCACCACAGTCTCCATGCCAACCACTTTGTTTCTAGCCAAATTCCCTCCCCCCACCCCGCCCATTTTTTTCCTCTTTTTTTCTGTGTTTAAATAAGGGTGATATTCAGTGAACTGCTGGGGACGGAGGAGGGAGGGCGGGCTCATTCCCAAGGATTGCAGTAATTAGGCACTTCCTACATTGGCGACAGGCTTGTCATTTGCCAAGCCAGCACTTCACTGCAGCGTCGTCTCTGGCAGCTCTCCAGCGCTCCCGAGTTAAGCTGCTTTCCAAACGTTTCGACCCAATTTGTCTTAACTGGTAGCCAGGTCTGATCCGCACTCACTCAGGAGCCATCCTCCCGGCTTGGGGGGCTTGCATCCATCCCAGAGCAGAGATGCCTGGTGAGTTTTGGCAAAGTCACAGACATGAGACTTTGTCGGCTCAGGGGAAGGTCCAGAGAGACATTAAGGTATTTTGGGCTTCTCTTGGCCAGGTCTCTCCATGAAGAGCTGGACACAGGCTCTTTCAGAGCCCTTTTTTCCCCACCCTGGCTGGAGGGGAAGTCTGCCTTCACACTCTCTGACAATACATCTTTCCCTTTCCTCCGATGCAGCCTCCCATTTTCCTCTCCTTCCCACCCCGCTGGGCATCGCAGCAGCATTCATCTCCCCCCGGCGATGCCTGGACATGCTCTGACTGAATTTTTAAGAAGCGGCTGCAAGAGAGGTGTTGGTGTCTCAATTGTTTGGATTTCACAGGGGGAACGCACTGCCAGGAAGAGCTCAGCAGCATCCTGAGAGCCCCTCTGCCATCCTGAACCAAGACTATCACAGTCCCCATGAATGCACAGGGCTGGGTGATGCTTTGACTCCCCCAGCTGTGGCCCACAAGCTGTTATTGAGGAGTCAAAATCATCCTTGAGGTCTCCAAGTGACTGTTTAAAGTAGCGATTAACTATTCACACTTTAATCTCACTGAAACAGGCTCCAGCCCTTTGGCATCTTATTTCCATCTCTCTCTGTATCCTTCTAAATATGATTAGCACAGAAATGCTGATAGCAGTGGTTGTTGCTGCTGCCGAGTATATAAATCCAGGCATTGTGTTAAGGCAGCTAATAGACCACCTTCTTATTTACTATCCCCCTGTCCCTCTGTCCTGTCCCTGAAGTAATTTTATGCAAACTCATTCAAATTAAACCTTCTCTTTAAAGGCTGCTGCTTGGCAGTGTTAACAAACATGGTCTTGTCTGCTCTTCTCTGAGGACTGGCTCATTTTAAGTGGATAAATGGTGTGAAGATGGGCCCGGAGTGCTAAATAGGACAAGCTGGAGGCAGCCTTTGGCACTGAGGGGTACTGCTGGAGTTTGGGAAATGCCCCTCCTCTCTGTCTGTATGGGGCAGAAGCTCACATCTGGATTTCTGATCCTAACTCAAAGAGATGTCACCTCCACCTGGGGCAGGCAGGATGCTCTGCCCTCAGTGAGGGAGTTCAGCTGGGAAAAGGCTTCTTCCACAGTGGTAGAAAGCAGACAGACCCCAGGGCTGTCCCTGTGCCTGTCCAGCCCTGGGTCAGCTGCAGTGCTGTGAAAGGCTGTGGAAATCCCTTTGCAGAGGCCTTTGTGAGGGAAGGGACACCCTGTTGACCCTGTCCCACACGGAAGCAAAAGCAAAAGGTGCCCAAGGTCACCAGGGAGCATTGGTGCTGAGCTGAAAATAGCATTGCAGGGGCACAGGTGCCTCTGACCACAGCTTCAGCCTCTCTCCCTGCCTAGAGGGGCATGAAATTTGTGTGGATTTTGGCCCTGCTTTGCAGTACCCACCCACAGGGTAGTTTTGAGCACCCACATCCATGCTTTGCTGCATCAGGGACCCCAGCAATCAGGGCAGGGATGTCTGTGCTGCGGGACACTGCAACTGAACCAGCTCCTGCCTTGGAGGGTGGTTTCTAACCTTCTTTAAGCTGGTCGTTTGAGCATCTCAGGGCAGGACCGTATATATTTTTAGGTGCTGTCCCTGCTGCCTACCTTTGTTCGGAAGGCAATGCTAAATCAGATGAGTGGCAGAGCCAGGAGACATTACAGGCCCAGCAAGCTGCTGATTAAGTGTTATATTTAACACTTTAAGACAGTATCTGTTCCCTTCCAGCTGGGGTCAAGAAAGACTCCCCAGGAGCAGCACCCTGCCTTTTCCCTGGCCGAGCCTCATGTGAGACCCCGAGCACTGCTCCCTACCAGGAGGTTTGACCCTTCTTGTCCCAAATACCTCCTCCCCAAATACCCGTGTCCTAGGTCTGCCAGCCCCTGCCAGGTTGGGTCCCCCTGCCCAAGGGTCTTAGCTTGCCCTCCCATCAGAAAGGCATGGGTGCTGCCTGCCCTGCAGGCACTGGTTGGGGTTTCATCCCAGGAGCAGGGAAATAAAGGGGAATACTGAATGAACACGTGGATTTTGCTCCAGAGGAGTGTGATTTCCCTCCTGCTACAGAGACAAAGTCTGCAGGGCTTCGTTCATGGCTGCGGGGCCAGGTTTGGAGCAAGGGGTGTGCAAAGGGATTTCAGCCCTTCTCCCCTGCAGAGGACATTGCTCCTCAGAACTTTTGGGAGGTGCATATCTGCAGGAGCCAGAAGCTTTAATCCCTCTGTGGATCCCTTCTGACCCCCCATCTGAGCTGGGAAACTGCTACCAGTTCCCTGCAGCAGGGCCCTGTCCCCCAAATAGACATGGTGAGCTGGCTGCTAGGGTGTGGGGGCCAAAAGTACAGGGGATTCAGACGGGAATTAGGCTCATTTGCACTCCCCGGCACTACCAGCCTTACAAATTATGGGGCAAACAGCGAGAGTACTGCTGAGGGCTTGCTGTAAGCGGTCTGTACTTCTGCCTGCCCGTGGCGGCCACAGCCAGCAGAGTGTTTATGCTCTCATCCCCAGTGACGAGGGACCTCATTCATCAGCAACAGGATGGAATGAAAGAGCCAGAAAGCCAATTCTCATAAAAATGTGCACTCTCTGGGCTCTCATGTTATAGATTTGTTGCAGCTGCCTCAGAGGCTGTGACGGTTGTGCTAGGTGCTGTACAAGGGAGCCAGACTGCTGAGCTGTGTTTCCTAGGAGTTTATGGATTCACTGGTGTCTGATAAGGGATTAACTTTTCCTTCACAAAGCACTAGTGGGTTGTTATCCTGTGCTCCGGTATCTGTTGCCATGAAACTTTTAATTTTGGAGGCCTCTAATCCAAGATAAGTTGAAACTAGCCAATGGATTTTGCAATCGTTTGGCAGCACAAATGTATGCACATACACATTTATACACACGTGCGCACACACACAAGCCTCATTTCTTTAGGAAAGGGGCTAAACCTAAGGATTTTCTCTGGGGAGCTGATTGACATACAGCTCAGTTTGGAGCACCCAGCACACCAGATAAACTCACACTCTTGTAAACGTGAAAGGGTCAGGGCTTGGTCTAAACCCCACCCAAATCAAAGGACAGACACCAGCCAGCATCCCCAGGCTTTGCACCAGGCTCTTTTTGACCACACGCACACAACACGTAATGCCCAGACTCACCTATAAAGTCATAAACGAGGTCCTTGATGAGATGCCCAACGATGGCGTACGCCACTGCTACCACCACCAGCGCTGCCATGAGAAGGTAGAGGACAGCTTTGGGCAGAGGAATGGTGTCTCGAGGAGGGGGTTTGTACTCTTTGTAAAGCTGGTCATTGTCCGAGTATGAGTACTGGAACAAGTGGTCCAGGCCAGCTGTGAAGTTGCTGGAGTTCATGGACTGGCTGTTGGACAGGTAGTTGTCCTGCTCAGGGTCCTGGAGGACGCTTACCACCGAGCTAGTAGTGGCTTCCACTTGCTGTACCAAGTTCAGAGTTTTGTTAACGCTGGGGAGGATCTGGGAGAGGAAAGTGCTCCAATCTTTGATGGCACTGATGTTGCAAATAATCATAATTGCAATGAGGAAAGAGATCACCAAGCCCAAGAGATTTAAAAGGGAGAGAAAGAGGCGAGAATTGCCGTGCTCACATCAAACCATGGACTGCAAACTGGGCAGAAAAGGTCTTGCTGGGGTAGGTTTCTCATTTGCAAATTCTTACATGATCTGGCAGGGATGCATCTGTGGTATGTCAGTCCTCACTCCTAGAAATGCCCACAGCAAACCCCTACAGGCATGAAGTTCCTTGGGAAAAAGTAGGTGCTACAATGATTTTGACCAATACCATATTTGTTCCTCAGCTGTCTCTCCCTGATGCTACTCACTGATGAAAACCGGAGAGACAGGATCTTGTAGGTATTTTCAGTCATCTGGAAAAGAAAGATAAATTGCCCTTCTCCAGATTCTTTTCACAGGTGATGGTCCTTGGAGACAGAAATCGCCCCTTTGCTGTCCCCCAGGCTCGGTCAAGGTAACAGCAGGTGCAAGGTGTGCGGTGCCGTGCCGTGACTCTCCCTGTAACGCTGCCTGAAGCGTCCGCAGAGGAGAAATGTATATTCAAAACCCACAAAGTTCAGCTGCTCCCAGCGTGTGACAGAGCCGGTGGCACGCAGCTCTTCGTCGTGCCAGCCTGGCTTTCAGCAACTTCTTTTCCTGGCATCTCCTGATTGATTCCTTTAAAAACAAAATCATAGTCAGAGGTGACAACCACAGCAGCAGTGAGGCTAGCGCCCGGTCTCCGAAGGGCAGCCGAGACAGGAGCAGCTGCTCTCGGGTTTTACCTTAAGGACTTTTGCAAGAGAACAGATCTGCTCGCCTGATGCTCCAGCTTGTTTTATTCAGCGCTCGGCTCCCTGTGGACCTCCCCGCAAACAGCAACTGATCCGGTGCTGCTGCCTGCCATCTGCGGGGTGTGTGTGCATGCGTGCGTGTGCGTGTGTACACTCCTCCCTGTCCTCTTCCCCTCCCGTCCCTTCACCCTACAGCCCTGCTTGCTCTTCCCAGCTGCCCCGGCTGCCAGCAGTGGCGGGGATTAGCTGCTGAGAGGTCAGCTCCACAACTCCCAAGCGTGCTGTGAAGCCGGTGATGCCTGGTAGGAGCATAGATTCAGCCTCTGCCGCTGCTCCCCAGGAATTTAATCCTTTCGATGCCAAAAGACGTGTCTTGATCCATCCGCTGGATCTTCCCAGAGAGGTGGAGGGGAAGGTGGAGAGCAGCTGGAGGGTGCGTGCGGGTGTGCGTGGGTACACGAGTGGGCACAGCTGGTGTGTCCCAGGGGCAGCCCAGGCTCAGGCAGTGCTGGGGACATGTCTGGCATCCCCTTGGGGATAAGCCCCAGCTCAGCCCGGTTGTGAGTGCCGAGCGCAGCCTTTGCCTGGGAGCTGCGCCGCTGGCAGAGAGGAATCAAATTGTGGGCGCTGCCAGGAGGAGAGCAGACATCATCAATCCCACTGCCGGCATCCTAGTGGAGTGATGCTCCCCACAGCCCTGCTCCCTCCCTGCCCATCCTCTGCCCAGTGAAGTTTTGGCATCAGCAGGATGCCTGATTTGCAGAAAGCCCAGACGATTCAGGGCTGAGCTCCCTTGCCATCTCCCCACCCTGGTTAACTCTCTGTGTAAACTGGGTAAGTGCCAGACTGTCCCTGGTCACCTTGATGATGGGTTTAAACTGGTCCAGGCTCCCTACAAACACATGTCATCCGCCTTGGCAATGGGATTTCACTGGGGTGCTGACTTGGTTTGAAGGCACTGGGACTTATTTAAAGAGGAGGAAAAGAAAATCTCAGAGAGGGGGAAATTGTCTTTCTATATTTGGAGGTGAAAATAAATCACAGCTCCATTTTTCACGTTTACTTTTTTTTGTGCAGCTTCCCCGTGTAAGAAATAGCTGTCACGAGGACAAGGAAATCACCACATTAGACCTGAATGAAGCCGAATAGAGCTTCTGAGAAATAATAGCAAAAGATTAACTTTTTTTTGGTGTATGTTGCCAGCCATCAGCAATCCTGCCAGCTGCCTGAGGGATGGAAGGGTATAGAATAAAATGGCAACATCTCTCCCTTACAATAAAATCACCAGGGCTCAGGTAGGTGATGGACACCCCAGGAGCAAAGCAAATGTGGAGGAAAAAGCTTTTCTGCCCCCTCCCCCCCTTGGAGTGTGCATGGACAAGGTCACAGTGATGTCTGTTCCCCAGGACCATATTAGTCTCCTAAAATTTCTTTTCACAAGTGTGACAGAGCTGTGACTAGTTACAGAAACACATCTGGTAGGTGATGAGCAGCTGCGAGAGGCATGTCCTGATGTCCCCCTGCCCCACCTTCGTGATGCCTTCGTAGCTGCCCCTCTGCTTCTGCAGCATGAAGCTGTGGGGATGCTCTGAGGACCAGGGCAGGAGTCAGGAACTAAGGGCAAACAGCTCCTGTCTCAGACTCTGAGTCCTGCCACACTAGTTTTCAGCTTTCCAAGAGTGAAAATGTGGCAAGATTACATTTTTTAAAGAAATACTTTAAGGTGAACTTTGGGCTCCACGCAGTGGTACCACAGTTCAGTCTGGCTTTGCCCCACTCTTGGAGGCACATCTTTGGCTGAGGTCCCCAGGAGGAGAGGCTAACAGCCGGGATGTGGCTGCTGGCCTTTGGGGACTGAGGCTGCTCTGAAGCTGTATTTTCACTGCAGCTGTTTGGTGTTAGCAGTTGCCATGGCATCAGTGTATCAACCGGAGGGAAAGGGAGAGTGTCTGGTCCAGGCTGAGCCATCCCTGTGGCTGGCTGTCCTACCCTGGGGGCTCTGGGTGTGACTGGTCCAGGTGGGCTCCCACTATGCCATGCCCCTTTATTCCCAGGAAGGGATGGAGCTGAGGGATTTGGGGCAAAGTATTTGAGAAGGTGTTTGTGCTGGGGGCAGGGATTAATCAGAGGAATGGAGGGCAAAGGAGGATGCTCTGGCTCTGGAGGTCTTAAGGTCCTCACCACCTTCAAGTGCTTTAATCAGACCTGGGTTAAAGTTCCTGGGGAGCTGGGTGAGGGTCCCTGCCCTGTGTGATACGGGTCAAAACATCCCAAACAGAGGAATTCATAGGCAGTAAGGACTGTCCAAATGAATGCCTGAACAGGGTTGCAGGTGGGAGACTGCCTCCCCATCTACAAAACCAGGATGACAATAGCCCTTTCCTGCCTGCTGTACCATCAGCCAACTGGTTTTTACTCATTTAAAAACAAAGAGAGAGTGTACTGAAACCTGGCTGACTCCTTCCCCTCCCCACTGCTTCAGAAGTGCTGGCCAAAGGAGCTGTGGTACTTGGCTGTTTCTGAGCCCATACACCCTGCCGAGCTGGGGCTGTCAGGGGTTCACTGCCTTTGGGCACCCCTAAAACCTGGGACCGATGGAGACCCCCTCGCAGAGCCTGCCTGGACTGCCTGACAGCTCAGCAGCATGGATGCTGGTGGTTCCTGTCCTGCTCCCCACTGCCAGGGACTTGTGGCACAGCTGGCACAGCTGGCACAGCACCATCTCCCACACCTCATGCTCAGCTCTCTGGGAAATGCGTGGCTGTGAATCAGCATGTTGGAGGATGAAGCAAACCATCAGCTGGCGGCTCTCTGCTTGCCTGGGGATAGCTGGTGACAGCAGCCTGGACCTAGCTCCAGCAGGAGGGCGGGCAGCCCGCCTCGGTTTCCTAGATCTCCACTGAGCACTTCTGGGAAAAGGCTGGAAAAACTCTTGGGGAGCTCTGAGGTCTGATGCAGGAGTTGAATTCATTAAAGGGGCTTAGGATAATAAAAAAAAAACCCCAAACCCTCCACCTTTTGCATTTCTCTGCAGTGAAAGTAAAGTTGGCCTCTTTCATTTTCATTAACACCCATATCAAGTCAAATTGACTGAATAGATGCTTAATTGTTCATCATACACCCTCTGCATCTCTTGTCTGAATGGGAGGCCTTATTTACACAATTACTGTTTCCAACCCATTACAGAGGATGAAAGCATGGAGATATACAAAAGTGTGGATTTTAATAACCTCATATTTCAAACTCTCTGCTACTAAAAAAAATGTTTTTATTTGCTGTGTTGGGGGGAAGATTAAAAGGATTGCCATGGATTCCACTTAGGGAACATTGCTAATCATTTTGATAAATCACTTTAAATAAAAATCACAATCTCCACAATTCCACCCAAATGCCATTTGGCAGAGGGGTTGATTATGGGAGCAAAATGAATTTCAGAATTAGCTGCTTGTCCTAATGCAATTGGACAAATTAAATTTAGGGATACACACATATCCAATGACACACATATCTCATGCAGAAGAGCTGTGTTTTGGCCCCTGGAAACAAGAACAAATAATATTTTAGTGGGTGAAGAAAGATCTTGTCCCTCATGATGGATGATGAGTGTTTGTTTCAGTTATTTCCTTAGTATTTTTATTTTATGGTTTGCTCACTATGTAAGTTCAGTCAGAGCACTGGTGTTTTACCTCCATACAGGCAGGATCAAACTGGCTACTGGGACATGCCTTTTATAATGCTGGTGTCCATGCAGAGCCGAAAACACCCACTCTGACACATCACGAGCAATGCCCTGAGCAGACAGTCTGGTTTCTTGTCTGTGACTGGGACCAGATCCCAAGGTTTCTACAGAAGGTGACATCTGAGGTGGTCCTACAGCCCGGGCGCTGCACCACAGCTGGAGACCCGCCCCTGCTCCCAGCTCTGCTGCTGGCTGCGTGGCCTCCTTTGCGGCACATAAGTGATACGGAGGCAATAGGCTGTGGCTGTGGCAACGACTGTCAGGTGAAAACTGAGCTGTAGGGGTGGAGAGGAGTGTAGGAGTTCATTGCTGTGAAGTGTGTCAAGGCATAGGAAGGCTTTGTTTCTCACCCCGGCCAAGAGCTATCCAGAAGTTGGCTGAGAATATAATCATGAGGTGCGGCTCCAGTAGCAATGTGTCCATCTGTACTTTTGAGGAAGACATTAATCTGCCCAAGGGTCATCTTTCAGTCCTAAGGGGTTTTTGTGTCTCTCTTCTGCACTGGCTGCCGACACCATACCCTGATCCCCCCCAAAGATGCCACTGCACCTCTACAGCAGAAAGAAGCACAGAGATTTATGCCCTCATTTGGCACAAGGTAAAATGGTCTTCACAGGACTTCTTCAAACCATCCAGATTTTAGCTGTGCAGGGTGAACACCAACATTCATATCCAGATGCTAGCTTGTGGGGGCTGAACTGCTCGTGTCCCACTCTCTGCAGCCTTCGCACAGTTGAGGCATGTTGAGCTTCATTTATCCCTGGATGGGTCAGATGCTCTTCCCTGCCTCCCTGCCCTCCCTCCCTGTGCATGGCTGCTGCACTACACCCTGGATCAGCAACTTCATTTCCAAGCAAGTTCCAGACCTGTTCCAAAGTTTTGTCAGCAACCGTCTTGCATGACAAGAAGTTGTGAAATATTAGCTTATCCTGGATTTCCATTCCTGGCATTCTTCTTGCCCGGTGATTTCTGCTTATAAAAAAAAAACCCCAACCAACAAACAAGGAACAGCAGCAGTTTTCAGCAGATGAATCAGAACAAGCTATCTTTATCTATCTATCTATAAAAACACCTTTTAAAAAAAAGGTGGGTTTTTTTAATGCTGTATTATTCATACTCCCAAAGCTGAAGAAGTCCAGATTATAATAATAGATGCCATCAAGAACATGACATATTAAGTGCAATGCCTAGGAAGACTCTTCCCTATCTGCTGTCTCTGGTAAACAAAGTTTAGCTCTGCATGTGGCACCATCTCACAGACAGCTTGGCTTATTCTACTTCACTTCCCTACCTTAAAAAAGGTCAATGGATTTGAGAGGCTGAAGGCATGCACGAAATTATCCAGCATGAAAAGCTTATTCTGTGAAAGAGGAGCATTTCCCAAGTAAAAAAGCCCAGGTGAACAGGACTTATTGCAGTGTAAGTGAGGTGGGAAGAGTGAATTATGCATTCTGTTTCCATCCCTAGAAAGCACTGCTTGGCCACCGAACAGGTAAAAATAGCTGAAAATTATTTGCAGGCCTTATCTATGGGTAAATCTGATACATATGGGCCAAACAGAACAGGAAGGCAGATAACATGTGGAAAACTGGTTTTTCCATATCCCTCTCCACTCAGAGTTTCACTATCCTGAAATCCAGTGAGAAGGTGAGCCAGGCTGTTGGCATCCAATACCTCCCAAAGCCTCTCAACGGGATCTGGAGGGAGAAGCTGGCAATCTCTACATTTTCTGTCTTCTCCACTGTCTAAGCTGGATAAGTACACCTAAAATAAATAAATAAAAAGTCACCAGCTGTTTCTTTGAAGCAAAATGGAACAGAAACTGCATGGATGCAAAGCCTGTTTGAGTATTCAGAGAGTTTGAAAGGGCAGACTGAGGTGTCCATCCACCTGTTAATGTGTGGGCTCCAGGAGGAAACCTTAAATGTCAACAATGGTAGCAGGTAAGGTAGAGATGCAAAATTTAGCAAGGCAAATAGGAAAACTTACCTGCTTCCCTGAAATGCTTCCCCCATTGCAGCTAGAGGTACAGAAATAGAGACCTCCCCCACAGCCCCACCAACCTCCCCAAAGGCCGTACCCAAGGTTATCATTCCCCTACAGACACACACATAGGAGTGTGTAGCTCTGCTGTCTGTCCCTTGCAAAGTCTTTGCTCCTATGCTTTCTCCTCCCAGAGCAGGACTTGCTTCTAACATGGGAACTGTAAAGTCATGCTGGTATTTCAGGTGTGGAGGAAGAGCTGAGAAGGGTTTATCGTGTGAAATGCAGCTGGGTTGCCAGGCAGGTTACAAATACACTCTGTGACTCCTGATTAATCTGCCACTGCATCCGAGAGGCGACGCAGTGCTCTCTTCTGCATTGCAGATTGTGCTCCAGCCGTGCCCTTTCCCCACCACCTTTCATAACCCTTACCTGCTCATTTCCCAGGCACCCTTTCAGCAAAGCATCATGCAGTGCATTGCATGCCTGATCCATGTGTTGCTGCCTGCTTGGGTTGTACCTGTGTCTGCAGACTGCTCCCATACTCACAGGTGGGAAACCAACCCCTGTCGCCATGACCTGGCTGGCCCTGCCATGCCAGGCACGCTCACATTAAAGGAGCTCCCTTTCTTGTTCTGTAAAGCAATGTGTGCAAACGGTGGATGGCAGATGAGAACATTCAGCTGCTATAGGTACGTGGGTGCTGGAATGGAGAAAAGGTGTGGGCACAGCCCTTCTGGACTGAAGGGTGAAACTGGATGATAGCACCCTATTTCCCCATTCAGGTCAGGCAGGATCAGATAACTCCTCACGAATGGCAGCAGCCTGGACTGAGTGGCAGGAGCATGAAGAAGCTCCAGCCTCGACTGAGCTCTGCTGTGTCTCAGCAGGGACACTGCCTCGAGCAACCTGTGGTGCTCCACCTCTAGCAGCAATGCTTCTCTTGTCAGCAGCAGACAGTTGTGATTGGCAGTGGCAGTGAAACACTTGATTACTTTGGGATAGGATAAACTCAGGAGCAGAACCAGCAAAAGTAAAAAATATGTATTAACAAGTATGGAAGCCACTTTTAACCCACCCACAGCCAGAGGTGTGATTGCACCCTTTCCATCTTTTTATTTTGTGATGAGAGTGCTGCATGTCGTATTTCCAGTGTGCCTGCCTGATGCTACCAAAGAGTAATTCAGCCAGGGAAATGTTCCATTCTAGGAGCTGAAACCCCAGGAGAAGGCTGAACTAAAACTAAAGATGAAATTCATAATGAGTGGTGCATGATTTCATTGCGTAGGCTGTTAACCACACAGAGACATAATCCTTTTACTCCTGCACTTTACTACTGTGAAGGTATTAAATGACCATTAATGTTACATCAAATAGTCCAGAGCTCACCAAAGCTCTTGGCTTTCAAAATGTTGATTGCATTGCATGTTCTCCTGGCTGAACCTGCTGTTCCACAGATGAAGTAGGTCTCTCATCAGGGAGGAGCTATGCAGTCAGTTCTTGTCCTTCAGTGCTGGGTTGTAGCTTTTCCTAGTGAATCCAACTCGAGGCTTCTTCATTGCCTTCAAGATGTGGGCAGTCAGAGCCCACATCTTGCTCTGTCCCACCAAACACAAAAGAGCTGCCTACTCCTTTATTCCCTGGAGCACTCTTTAATGTTTTTGAGGGACAGAGCACTCTATAGATTAGTGTAAAAATGACCTTACACGATTTATTTCTTTCATGAGAGAGAAGAGAAAAAACTAACCCACATCCACTAAGTCCATGCACATTTAGACAACTCAGGAAGAACAGATGAGAGATGGAGTATCAGCTGCTCCATCCATGGTGGTGCTGAGCTTCAACAAAATTGCACGTGGACCTTTTATCTAGAATGGGTCCCTGCTGAAGGTGACCCTGGGATCTGACTGGTGAGAGAGCACAGACACTGAGATTTCTGTCTCAGAACCAATTCTGGCTGTGGAGCTGTGTCCCAAGGAAAGGAAGCCTGACACTAGCAGTCAGACACCATAGGCCTATAGCTCCCATCGTAGACTATACCTGCCTTCACTGTTACCCTATGCAACTATTGCTGCCTCATGTCCATGAAACAAAAGTCTCTCCTTTAAACAGCTGAATGCACTCTGCTTTTCTGTGCGTCTCATCCCATTCCTAGACCTGCCTTCCCTGCCCCAAGGCATGCTGCACACCGACTTTCTGTCCTTAGATTTGTTCTGCTGTTGTGTTTTGCCCATGCCAGCCTCTAGACAGAGAGCAAACAAGCAGCCCTCACCCACCACTGCTGCTGATTTATAACCTTGTCAACAGCTCCAGGGCTTCCAGTCACTGTATGGGTTAATCGCTGCTACCAGAAGACCGCAGTTTTAGGCTTTCTTTAACAAGTGTCCAACATGCACCTGAAATATAAGTGGCTTTGTTTAGTTTTTCTTTTGTCCAGCTCAGTCCAAGGTCAAAGCCAAGAACAATACACAGGAGCAACACTAAAACACATAAAAGCCCTCTGCAAACCTCCCTGCAGGGCTCCAAAGCACAAGTTTATTTTTATTCTCCCTGTGGCTTTCAGAGGGAAGCTGGAACACCATCCCTGTGTCACAGACGGGGGAGCTGAGGCACACAGCAGCTGAGAACCAGATCCCAAACTTGTTCAAAAGAGGGACTAGTTCCTCCTTGGTTTCAGTTAACTTTAATTCATATAGTGCCAGGTGAGATGCCCAGTTTGTTCACCATAAACAAGCTTTCTTAACTGAAAACAAGGCTGTTTCTTTAATCAAGGAAAGAAGCAGTACTGGGAGAGAAGGAAGTGTGGCAGTGGAGCCAAGCTGCCAAGCCCGTGTAAGGAGGGAGGGGGAAATAGAGAGATCTCATATCTGAGACCCCAGTATTAATTCATATGTTGATGAATGCCATAAATTAGATTGCAATCAGCCTGCATTCTCCAGGGACCTATTCCATGTAATGAGGCAGAGCCGAGTCTGTTCCAAATCCAGATCACTTCTGGAGACTCCGAGTGTGGTTCCTTCCTTCCCCACCCTCAATAAATAAATAATGTTGGAGAAGAGGAAGGTATTAGCTGTGAATGGATTTTAATTGAAGCAATGGTAAATTCATTTCATAATTATTAATTAGCAGAGATGGTTTTGGGAAATGTAATTTATAGGAAACTTGCTCCTTCACTTGGAAGTCACTGGAAGGTCCTGCCAATGGGGTTGAGAAGGGGCTGTGGTCTCTGCAGAATTGTAAATAACGCATGAAGGCCCAGGATGAAGGCACTTGGCTCACAGGGTGAAGCAGCCAGGACAGGCAAAGGGTCTCACAGAAGATTCAGATCCTGTCTCCTGGCAAACTTCAGTCCAGCTTCTGGCTGCAGCTGAGAATCAAACTGGAAAAAATTATTACAGTCAGATGATGGCTGGGTTTGATGGTCTGAGTCTGTGGTGATCCACCCTTCACACAAGAGCCCCTCTCCAGCTCCTGACCTTATCTTGAACCTCACTACTTTCTGCAAGCAGCATCCCCTGTCCTTCTGTTTTACTCAGTCTCCTGAAATCCTATGGAGCCCATCCTCCTGCTGTTCTCCACAAACCCTGGCCCACGCAGGTCCCAGAGTTCAACTCCTGGCTTAGTGAAGGTGGGGTGGGAGTTTTTCAGAGGAGCAAAGACAGTAAGCAACCACTGAAATTGCTCTTCCTCCTCCAACATATTCTCCACTGCAGGGTGCTCTCTCACCTCAGGACACTTTCAAAGCCCCTCAATTTGGGAACAGGACAGGTCACAAGGGATCCCAAGCAAATCCTGGGAGCAAATTATGGGTGGTTGGACTGGAGATATCTGGAGGTCCCTTCCAGCCAATGTATCTGTGAGTCTCTGAAACTAAATTACCCTGTCTGGGGCTCCCAGTGGAAGAAATGGCTATGAGTCATGAGTGGTGATTAAGGACAGCTTTAGGTGCAGGGACCCAGAATAAAATCATAGTGCTTTCTTCTCTGCTTGTCTTCTCTCTGTTTATGCTCTGCTTCTTGCCTGCTTATGCTGGGATGAAAGCAAGTTTCCTTTCATCTGAATTCCTAGCAGAGCTAGAGTTGTCCCAGCAAAGGGAATGTGAGCTGGTTCTACTCCTGAAGTCTGTTGACATGTTGCTAAAAAACCCCCTAATTACTAGGAGAGGAGGAAGGGAAAGAAGAGATTCTGCCTTTCCATGCTGAAAACTTCGTGGGGTGTAACTAAGAGAGCAAATCCACCTTGGCAAATAATTGGTGCCAGCTGGGAAGAATTAGCCTGATGTGTGAATCCTATGTTGGATTTGTTAAGCCAGTCATGAGAAACCAAGTCCTTGCCTGCTAATCTGAGGGCGCTTTGCAAGGAAGCCATGGGGAGAGTGTTCCCTGTGCCCTTTAATCAAACATGATCTTCAGACTTGATGCCAAGTGTGGATAATGCATCTCCTATGCCTCAGTTTCTCCTTGATAACAAGGGAATGACATTGAATTGCTGGGTGTGTAGCACCAGGAGTGGGGGTCTGTGGTTGGAGAGGGGATAGACCTTGGTACCCCATGCCTGCACACAAGGCCAGCCTCCGACCTTGTGAGTGTGGGCACAGGGTGGTACCCCAAAGCTGGGGGGTCCTGTGGGGACTGTACTTATGGGTTGCTGCCTGTGGGGAGATCTTGGTTTGGTATGGCCTTTTGTGGCCCTTGGCCATGAGACCCAGGGATGTGGTGCTACAGGGATGGGTAGGTCCAGCCTCTCTCCCTCCCATAAGTAAGGGGAGTGAAGCAAAGCTGAAAGAAGATGCCTTTCTGGACACAGCAGGGAGCTCCTGTTTTCTTTCCCCTTCATTAAATACAGTGTTTTCCTCTAATGAAGGGGCCATCCAGAGCAATAATGAAACTCTTCTCACATCTCAGTGTTTCAAATGCCACTTCCCTTCCCATGCCGAGATGAGCCCAGGCTTCAGCAGCTCTGAGGGTGGGTGCCTTGCTGCTGCCTCGCTGTTTCTCTAGCAAAATAAAAGCAAAATTAGTTCCCCACCAAGAACTGCAAAGCACCCATGCAGGGGGTTGTTTTGTGCATCCCTTCTCCCCCTACATCAATAATGCCTTAATCTCCTTCCTGCTGGGCTCTGCTGCATACCGCTTTGCTGGAGAAGGGCAGCATGGCGCTGCCACAGGGCTTTAGGGCTGCCTTCTCCCGGCAGGGGCTGCCCTGTCACTGTCTGTGTTGTCCAGCGGGGAGTCACTGCTGGGACCCAGATAAACCTGACTGGTCTGTGCTTTGCCTTAGGTCTTGGTTTTTGGTGTGTTTCTATAGGGTATATAATCACCAGGGTTTACCATCCCCAGGTATCTGGAAATCTAACATTTCTGAGGTTACCTGGGACCCCCAGGCACATCTGAGATGCCCAGCTCTCCATGGTGCTAATGCGTGTCCCCTTTCCATGTTAGAGGTGATTAGGTAGAAAGTTCCCTCAAAGCTATGAGCATCCTCACTTCTGTTAAATGTTCATCAGCTAGTGCCTGCTTCCTGCAAGAGTCCGGGAGCTGCAGACAGGTGATGCCCTGCAGAGCAGCGTGACCAGCCAGAGAGTGCTTCAGGAGGCAAATGTGCCAGGTATTCTGTCAGCTTTGGGTGTCTGCCCCTTAGATCTTCTTGATTTTGCTCAGGATGGGGCAGCCTCTCTGCTGTGAGGATGGGTGGGATAGCAGCAGCTCCAGGAGTGACTGTGCAGACACAGTGGATGGCCTGTAAGTGTCTCCTCATCTATCATCCACGTGAAGTTCAATTACAGCCTATTGGGGTTTTCTCGATTTGCCAGTTAATTAATAAAATCTGCATCGCAGATGAGTTCTATTTACATAAGAGTTGAAGGAGGAAAGTCTTCATCTTATTTAATAGCAGTGAATATTTGGATGTCAGATTAACTCATTGCTCTTGATGCCAAATTGTTATTTACTTGGTTGTGTTTTAAAGATACTCTGAATTTCCACTTTCTTATTGTGAAACAGAGGCAGTAACAGGATCTTTGTTCTCTTGAGCCCTGGTTGTTTTATTAAAACAACTTCAATAAGCTGCAGAATTATTTCTGTATGAAGGTAAGACTCCCTGGCTAGAACAAGAGGTGCCTAAAGGGGCAACAACAGAGACCTATCATATCATCGACAGTACAGAGCTGAAAGGGAGGGGTTGCTGTCTTTTCCTCATAACTAGGTGTTTCTGAATGCAAGTAAGCAGTGGATTTCACACAGACAACAGGAAGTACTTTTTCATATGAAGTGCAATTGCACTGCCCATTCTGTCGCTGCAGGATGTTGTGGAGGCTGGTATAAGCTCAGGGAGGGATTTGACAAAGTGTTGGTGGATGTTAAACCCCGTGAGCTGAGTATGGCTTCCAGCTGATGAAGACCCTTGAACCACAGATCACCAAAGCTGGGAAGACTAGGTCAAGGTGACTTTGTATATGCTCTGTTTCCATTGATTTTCATGCGTCTGCTACAGCCACTGAACAAGCTGGGTGGGTCTTGGCCTAAACCCATAAAGCTATTCCTATGGCAATTCAGCCAATAATTTGGAGAAGAGGTCCCTTTGCTTTTACAGTTGGTGTGAATCAAGCAGATGTATCTGAGAAGGCCCTGAGCTTTGCTGGTATGTAGGGAAATCTTGAGTGACAATGGGTTTTTATCTTGAAGTTGTCCATGAGCAATGTTTTAAGGTGAAGTCACCACTAGCCAGTCTACCATATAGAGTAACATAGTATAGGAGAGAGCATCCCTTTGGATATAATTCATATCTGACCTCAGCATTGTCCTTGCATGATGAGCTTCTTGGAGGACTGAAGAATTAAGAGGCTGTGGAGGTGCCAAAAGAAATTAGGGAATATGATTGGGAAGGAAACCTGGGAAATGAACCTTGCTTTTTAATCAATGTACCAAGCAAAGCAGGGCTAATCAGCATTAATCAAGTAGAGCACTGTTGTTAAATGGAGGCCCTGATTTAGAATAGGGGGCTCTACTAATGACCCAGCAGAAGCAGGAGAGTTTTTCCAGCTAGATTTCCCTTGCCCAAGACAGTGACTGATCTGCTGAATGTATATTGATCTGCTTTCCCAACTGCACAGCAGCTTGGGCTCTGCAATTATTTCTCCTTTTTGCAACAGAAGTGCTGGGTGGCCTCCCCTGGAAGTAAGTCACATGGCAGCAACCACACACAAGCCAGGCAATAAAACAGCATCCAGTGGGAGTGAGGCATTTTTGTTTTCATTATTCAGCCAGTATGTGGGTTTGCACAGCTCTGCCCCAGCAGCTGTTATCCTGGAGGCAGAAACGTGCACCCTGTGAGAGCAGGAATTCCCTCTGACAGCAGCCACCACCCCACAGAGATGCCCAACAAGCTCTGCAGGTGGTGTGGGGGAGGCTGAACATAGGGATGCTGAAACCAATTCCCTGGGAGGTGCCTTCAACTCAGCTCTTCCTAAGCCCAAGTTGGACACTTGCAACCTGTGCTACAGTTAAACTGAAGTCACAGCAGTGTGGACAGAAAGGAACGGATCGCGTGGGCCTGCTTTTACCCCTCCCAGGGTAGACATTACCCCAGAGGGGCCAAGGTGGCCATGTCTACACTAGTGCCTAAGACAGCCAGGGCAGTGACCAACATTTGTCTATCCTATCTCATCATTAGCATGTTCCCTAGCACTACTTTGGTCCATGCCAGTTAACACCCTTCTGGCCAGGGACTGGGCATAGCAATGGTGGCAGGCAAGCCGGGACCTGTTCCCCTATGGCAATATGGAGGAAGCCACCTGGATCTGAAGAGAAGAGCTTTTGGCTAGACCCTCAGATGTGGGCTGTACCGCGGCCACCTGCCAGCAACCAGAACCAGACCTGGTTCATTTGTGTAGCTGGGTGATATCAAGGGGCTGTTGTGCTGCATACTGTCATTCTACATAGTAGGAGCCATTCCCAGTCAAAACATGGGTGTGATAAGAGGGACAGGTGGAGAAACTCAGGCACAAACTAGTCAAATGACCTGCCTGGGGTCAATGGCAGAGGTATGAGCTCTGTTTTCCTAGGACGTGTCAGATCCCTCTCTGCACCTAACATGAGCCTCCAAGAGTGGATTTCACCTTCTGAGGTCACATCCCACGCTGTCTTTCAGTGAGCGATGTGGGTGCTGCTTCTGTCACTCTCACAACTAATTATTTACAAATTATTACTCTCTGTGACATTAAGCCTGAGCATACAAATAGTAACCTAGAGGCTAAGGGCAGTGGGGAGGCCTAGACACACGCTGCTTTCCAGATAAGGCAGCTATATTTTTAGGAGTCCTTGTTTTATTCCATTAGCCAAATTCTCCCCCTGCCTTGCTGTCCGCAATGTTTGAAGTGTCAGGCATGAAACCAAAAGGAAGTCAGCCAGATGTGCAGAGGTCTGTTGGAGATAATTGCCAGGCTGTCTCCCAGAGAGTTTTCCCTGCTCAGCTGGGTCAGCTGGGGAGAGGAACATCATGAAAGTGATGCCACCAACTTCTCTGTGATCTTTTCTTCCTCCTGAGCAGAAATGGGCTGAGAACCAGCATCTGAAGAAGGCATGGAAAAAACCAGCTGGTCTTGAGGGAGTCCAGCAGACAGGCCCATCGCCTGCCAGAGAGGAAGGGAGGGCTGTGCGGACAGCGTAGGCAGCTATGAATGTGCTCAGGAGGCTTTTGTGAGGAGGTTATGGAGATGACAAAGTCAGGCTTTTCACAGAGGAGCATAGTGGGAGAATAAGCAGCAATGTATATCATCTGGAACAAGAGAGGTTACATATATCCTCCTTATATAGCAGAATTTTTTCCTATGAGAACGGTCAAGCAGTGGGACGGGTGCCCAGAAGGGCTGTGCAGTCTCTGTCCTTGGAGGATTTTAAGACCTGAGTGGACAAAGCCCTGAACAACCTGGTCTGACCTCAGAGCTGACCCTGCTTTGGGCAGGAGGTTGTACTTAGAGACCTCCTAAACTCCCTTCCAACTTGAATTATCCTATGACTCCAGGAACAGATCCTTCTCAGTGCCCAAGGGGACAGAGGGAAAGAGGAGGTGGAGAGATTGAGGAGGAGCACCAAGGAAAGTCCTCCCAGAATTAGAGAGGTAAGTGCAGAGGCACCTTCATGAGGAAAGGGAGTTTATCCATCATTGGAGGTTTCTAGGAACAGACTAAATGCATGTGGATCAGGACCAGTGTGGGGAGACTTAATGTGACCTTGTGTGCTTTCACGTGTGAGCCCGGGGCTCTGAGGTGACATTCCTGCTCCCCAGCCACCGCAGCACCAGGCTGGACCTTCCTGAGGATGAGGGCTGCTCCTCTGCCTTTCACCTCCAGCACCCTTGGGCACTTGGGGGTATCATGCCTTTCTCAACCTCCTCTGGCACTCCCTTTAGGTCTCCTGCCACCCTCACATGTTCTTCCCCTCAAAATCACCATCAGCAGTGCTTTCGAAGCCCACATCCCCAGTGCTTTGCAGGAATCTCCATATCACTTTCTAGAAATTACCCTGGATGCTTTCTAGGAATTTCCTGCATTTCTTTCCAGGAATTTCCCCATTCATTTCTAGAAGTGTCCCAGGATATTTTCCAGGAATGCCCCGTGTTGTTTTCTAGGAATTTTGTAGGATGCTTTCTAGGAATTTCTGCTTTGCATTGTCTGAATGTCCTGCGGTGCTTTTCAGGAACCCATCACACCTTTTCTTAGAATTTTCCAGAGTTCTTTCTAGGAAAATCCATGTTGCTTTCTGGCATTTTCTTAGGTTGCTTTCCAGGAATTTGCTTCTAGCCTTCTAGGATCGTCCCTAGGTGCATTCTAGGAATTTCACATGTTGCTTTCTAGAAACTCCCATGATGTTTTCTAGGCTTTCCCTACTGTGATTGCTTTCCAGGAATCTCCCATCTGCTTTCTAGGAATGTCCCATGATGTTTTCCAGGATTTTCCCCTTCCTTTTCCTGGAATTTCTCCTTTGCTTATTTTTAATTTTCCAAGGATGCTTCCCAGGAATTTCTTGGGTTTCTTCCAAGGAATATCCTAGTATGATTTATAAGAATTTTCATATTACTTTCCAGGACTTTTAAAGTTTCTTCCTAGGAATTTCCACATTTCTTGCTAGAAATCTCCCATTTTCTTTCCAGGAATGTTCCATGTTTCTTCCAAGCCATTTCTCATGTTGCTTTCTAGGAATGTCCTAGAGTGCTTACCAGGAACTTTGCAAATGTCTTCTCAGAATTTTCTAGGATTCTTTGTAGGAAGAATTCTTTGCTTTCCAGGAAATCCATTGCTGTCTAGGAATTTTATGACACTTCCTAGGATTTTGCCATGATGCTTTCCAGGAATCCTAGAGACCCCTTTCTGTTGTTTTATTAGACTCCTTCTGCCTTCATGCAAGTCTTTTTGAGGCTGTTTTCCCAATACTGGCATGGGGAAGTGGCTGAGGTACCTTCATGGAGGCATCTTTCCTTTTTTTCCTTTACCGACTTTTGTGTGGAAGCGTGCTTGTTATGGCAGCCCTGGGGACTAATTCCTTGCTGTGATCTTGTCATCATTGTCTTTGTGGGGACCTCAGAGATGCAGGTTTCTTTCTGCCACTGCTGCCTTTGAGCTTCTCTCCAACTCCTTTCCTAAGTGAACACTGGTCTGCTGCTTGTTCAGGGATCTGACTGCGCCCAGAGCCACTTGCAATAACTCAGGTGTCAGGACATAATTTTTTGAAATGGTGCTTGGGCCTCCAAGCCAATGCTGTGAAGAGTAGCAATGTTTTATGCTCAGCTTTAGCAATAAAAACAGTGCTGAGGAGGTTTCTCTTCTCCCACATGAAGCAGAGGTGGCTGCTTATCACTCCAGTCACGTCCAAGCTGCCCAGGTAGAGCGATCATAAAGCATGCTGAAGAAGGCACCTGGATCAGCAGCGCAAATGATGTGGAAACCACCAGTTCTTGTGCAATATGGCCCCATTAATCTCCTAAGGAGGTAATATGGTTTGTGTATAATGCCTGGAGATGAAAGACGGGCTGGAGACTTTAAGGCATTAGTGAAATCCTGGCACTATGAAAAGCAACAGCAAAAGCCAGTGAGGTATCCAGGACTGGTCTTGTAGTTTCAAACCTTTGATGTGATGGTGATTTAGTGAGTGACCTTAGGTGTGACCTTGGTTTCCCACCAGCTTTGGGCCATGACAGAAATGGTGAGGGCAGCCATGCTTTTTTCTCTCCTTGTCTCAGTGTCAGAAGTGTAGCAAATTTATTGAAGCTGAAACTTTTGTGGGTAAAAAAAGAACAGCTTTGACACGTCTCAGTTTAAAAAGAGCCCTCAAGTTCTTGAAAAGTCCCACTTTGACAACCAGGATTTTTGGTTTTCTAATTTGAAACACCCTTGTTCTGCAATTTAAGCTGATTATTAAATGCATGTTCAGAAGCTACTGAAACAAAACATTTTAATTGGCCCAAACCAGGTGGTCTTATTTTAGTTTTGTTTCATGTTCAATTCACAGAAGCTTGAGATTTTGATCTTTTATGTTCAGCTGGAACAGGAGAGAAGAAAAAAAATCTCCAGAGCTTTGTGAAGTAAACCCTTTACCCACACTGCTCCTAGCACTACTACTTGGAAAATAGGCTCATGTCTTTATGTCTTTGCCTGTTGATGGGCTCACTAAACCTCCTCTCCTCCAGATGAATAAGAATTGCAGCTCTCAGCTGGGTGTTGTCTTGCAAGCTAACTCAGCTGTGAGCTGGGGGGGCTGAGGTATAGGCACACGTCTTTCAGCTGCTCTTGTAGGTAGATGACATCTCCCAGCATAGAAGGTAAGTAGGTGGGGGCAGTAATGTTTTTCCCTAAAAGGTTCTTAACCTGGATTTCTAATATTGGTGGTGTTTCCTCAGTGGGAAAAAGAGATGAAAGACTGTATTACCCCTCTTCTCTGAATGTGCATGTCTAGTGTCTCCAAGACCTCATGCATGACAGAGTGCCAATCCTCAGAGCCCTTCAGCAGCACTCCCTGTGAAGCAGGACCAGATGACCTTTCATTGTACTCATCCAAGTGTGTGCAGTGCAACTCTCAAGGCAAGCATGACAGATGTAAATACACAGCTCATTTGAATGCTGAGCCTTCCTTGATGAAGGAAAGCACTCGGGCGTGTTAAGGGGCAGCTATTTGTTTTCCTCAGCTCCCACTGAGCTTTCCAATTAGCCAGAGAGCATGTGATGGAAGGACCTTCTGTTGAAGCAATCACACAAGCTCTGTGCGGTCCTACACCCGTCTGCTATAAGTTGGTATGAGAAGCAGCTCTTTCCAGAGAGGGAAATGGTCTAGTACTCTGGAGAGAAAGCCCATCAGCCCCAGCATCTTGATAGATACTTGGCTAATCAAAGTCTAGTCTGAGGAGCAAAGCCTGGTACAGAAGATGGCCTGTGCTGGAGTGTCAGGTGAGCTGGGCAGCTGCAGCAGGGGGCGTTCTGGTTCATTGAGCAGCTGTTCTTACCAGTGCACTGGGATATTCACTGGGGAAGACCAGGTGGGACCATTCCTTGACCTGGTGGGATTCCATGTGGCATTCATGGAGGAGATTCAAATAGGACTTTAACTTAATATTGGGCACAATGGGTGGTGTAGCAGGTTTGTCAACATGCTTAGGTTTCTGCTAAGACTATCCAGAATCTACTTAACATAATTTGGCATTTCATAAGTCTTAGAATTCTGTTCTATGCTTCTCTTAATGGCATGCAAAACTACAGACTTTGGAAGGAGGAAATTAAAAAAAAAAGCAAGTTAACAACCTTTTAATGAAAATTATACACAGGGCTTCATGGCAGAGGGAGGTGTTTATTTCCCAGCTGTCTTGCTTAATATGGAAATAAAGGACAATCAATCAGAACCAGTCACACCAGCAGTGCAGAGCAAGAAAAGATCGGGTGTGGGGGAAGACACAAGAGAAAGAGGCAGCTCGGTATGTTTCATTTTAATGTTCTCCCACTGTAGCACTTTTTGCCTTTTATATAGTGCCTCTCTTCTTCCAGGTCTACTCAGAAAGCTGGCACTTGCCAGGGGATGTGCAGCCCACTGTGGTGGGCATGTGAGCCTGCAGCTTGTGAGATAGGAGCTCACAGTTAGAGACCTGGGAGTAGGACCCCTGCCACAGCGGAAACTAACAGTCCTCATGAGTCCAGTTCTTCACCTGAGACCAAACTGCTCTGGCCCTGGGAGATCTGACCCCTGTTCTGAGCCAGGGGGTTTTCTCCTTGAAGCAGAAATTTGTTTTTCATCAGTTGCCTTCAGAGAGTTTCTTTAAACCTCTTGGAATCCCTCTGTGTGTGGATAACTCAAGGTCATGTTTTCAAGCCCTCAGTGTTCCCAGAGGGAAGTTTCCAAACCAAATGATAGACTCCAGCAATGCCCATGACTATTTGACTGTGCTCTTGAGTATCTCCATGCTCGGGGTAGTGTGATAGCCCAGCCAAGGCACAGAGGTGGCAGTGCTTAGCAGAAGCTTGACATCAGTTTAAGTAATGGGATTATCTGGGGATGAAGAGGGAGAGGGAAGGTGGATTAGAAGGGTGAATGTCAGGGCAGGAATGAAGGCGGAGAGGGAGAGCTGTGTGCTGTCCAAGGAGAAGCCTGTCCCCAGAGCCTGGATACACCTTGAGGCAGGGCACTAGTCCTGCTCTCACCCAGCTTCCCAGTGCTGCTGTGGGCCCATGTCTCAGACTACATCCCTGTGAAGTGAGCTGTTGGCAGGGCCAGAGAAGCATGTGATGCTCTAAGTTTGCCTCCTAGAGGCTATAAGATATGGCCAAGGTGTTAGAAGGACACAGTCTCATGGTCCTTTTTCTTCTCTGCCACTGACAGCCCCTGTGACCTCTGGAAACTCACTTTCTCTTTTCTGTGCCTCAACTTCCCTGGTCTGAAAAACAGTGCTGATTATCCCACTTCCCTCTGCTTTCCTGGCTGATTTCTACCAGTTTTCAAGAAGGCCTCTTTGGCAGAGGAAGTAAAGATGTTTCTTGACTGTGTGATAGTATCAGGGCAAAGTTTATCTGACTAAGGAGGTCAGAAGGAAGATGACAGGCAGACAGCTGAGAAGAAGCAGGTCAGAGTTTCAAGCTGTGAATGACCCTGGATTTTTTACCCCTGTTCCTTAATCCTGACTATTAGTTCTTATGCCTGACACAGATGATTATTTCCAAATATCACAGTCATTTGGAAAGCAACAAAATGTTTCCATCAGACAGGCAAATCCTCCTGAGAGAAAAGACCAACCAACAGTGCAGAAAACAGTGAAACCAACTCGGTGGGTTCAAGCAGGAGGAGAGTAACGGGGAGTGATCTGGCACAGAGTGAGTTCAGAGGACTTGCTGCTGTGCTTCACGCCTGGATGCCAGCTCACATCCAACTTCAGAACCTCCAGCTGCTGCCTGCTCATAGCACCGCTCCCGCAGCTTGCGTGAAGTCCAGTGCATCAGCTCTGAGGATGAGAAGATCTTTGGGCTGGGGATGACATTCAGTGATGTGTTTTTTTTTCAAGGTGATGAATGAGGGTGGGTTTGTTTCCATTTTGACTTGGTTGACAGCAGGCAGATGGTGAGTGAAAAGCAATTGGTTGTTGACTGTGACAGTTCTGGAAACATTTAGTCAGTTGTTTGGGAAGCCTTGGCTGCAGAGCTGATCTCTGCCTTCATTTACACGCAGGCAGCCATTTGGGTCATGTGAGTGAGCAGAATTTGGTGACAACCCTAACCAAGCAGGAGCCCACTGTGGTTGGCAATATGAGCAGGAGAGCCATCTTTTTCACTTGAAAATTGACCATGTTTGATCTGAACTCTGGTGGCACATTGCAGTGTCATTATAGAAAGGGTTTTCAAATCAGAAGGTCACTTTCATGTAATTTTTAATATACTTTTTCAAAGGTGGTGGCTCAGGGCAGACTAGAAATCTGTCCTGACTGTACCCAGAGAGCAGCTCCTGTAGCCACAGCAAATTCCCTTTGAACTGCTCATGAGACTGTACCTGGAGGGAGACAAATACTCCAGATGCAAATATGAGGGAAAATACAAAATTATACAGGGCTCAGCTGAAAGTGTGCTGTAAATGTTTAGTGGGAAAGCTGACCTACATGTGATCACAGGAGCTGGGACATGACAGACCAAGCCTTGGCTGCATGGAGGGTACTCATCTGGCAAAGGAGCTGCGGTGGGCAGGGATTAAACAGTCAATGATCTTCAAAGGGATTTGCAGGGATCTGACCATGTCCAGGCTTTACTTCAGGCTCATGATAAAGGACAGAGATTATCTCCTGGCAGTTTCTTGGAGGTCTGGCCTGGCTGATTGGGCTCAGGATGGCTGGGCACAGGAAATCTTATGGGATGGTGTAAATAGGCAAGAAAATCAACACCACCACAGAAATGCATCCTCCACGCTTGACCACCACTGTGCTACTGGGATCTTGTGCTTTCAGCATCTCTTCTAGCTGGACTGTACGGTCCTGCTGGTGCAATACAGCTGTGCTAATGCAGCTGGTACTCCCTGGCTCTAACACTCATGCAATGCAAAACAGATCCATTTTTTACCTGAAAGGAGGTTGTAGCAAGGTGGGTGTCCATCTCTTTCCCCAAGTAACAAGTGAAAGGATGTGAGGAAGGGCTTCAAGTTGTGCCAGGGGAGGTTTAGATTGGATGTTAGGAAAAAATTCTCCACTGAAAGGATTGCGAAGCATTGGAACAGACTGCCCAGAGAAGCGGTGGAGTCACCATCCGTGGAGTTATTTGAAATAATGTTGATGTGGTGCTTATGGACATGGTTTAGTGGTGGAGTTGGTAGTGTTAGGTTAAGGATTGGACTCAGTGATCTTAAGCATCTTTTCCAACCTCAATGATTCTATGATTCCTTGATTTTCTCATGTCAGAGGGGCAGTACCTGGTAAGGAGTAGAGACCAAGAGCCTACCAGTACACTTTGGAGAGATGCAAACCATGGTAGCGCCCTCAGTCATCAGATAAAGGGAAGTGTGCTTCGTGTATGAGCAGATATGGCCACAGTAGTAGCACCACCATAAATGGGGTGGTAGGGAAATGCACTGAGGAGTGGTGTTTTGAGGTGGCACCATGAAGGGAAATGGAGACATTAATTACGGCGGTGCAGGAGTGGGCTGCTGGCAGATGCCAGGTTACAGCAGAGACAGATGGTGGCAGAGACATAAACCTGGGCTGCAGGAAGCACTGCCAGGCCCTGGAGATGATTAGTCAGTTTGTAGGTGGAAACACAGGGATGGTGGTGTACAGCCCTGGGACCGAGGGAGTGGGAAGATATCTGATGTGTGCCCCTGCGCAGGAGGCAACCATATAGGATCACTGAAATGCTGGATGGGCAGGGCCTCCGCAGCCTCCAGCACAGCCTCCTGCTCAGAGCAGGACCTGTCACCACTAGATCAGGGCAGCCCTCGCCCCCTCCCTGCTGGGGAAGTGGAGGCCCAGTGAGTAGGAGGCCCAGGCAAGTGAAGGACCAGAAGTGGTGGTCCAGTGAGAGTGAGACCAAGGGAGTGGGAGGGTCAGGGAATAGGAAATCCAGACAGTCTGAAAAGTCAAGACCCAGAGAGTGGGAGGCCCATGGAGTGGGAAGCTTGGGAAAGTGGGAGACCTAGGGACTGCAAGGCTCAGAGAGTGAGAGGCCCATGGAGGGGAAGGCCAAAAGAGCAGAGGACCAGCGGGTGGGACAGCCCACCAAAAGGTGGAACTGAGTAGAGGCACAGTGTTTGGGAAGTATAAAGTGTGGGAGGCCCAGAAAAGTGGGAGGTGTAAAAAGCTGAGGCCCAGTGAGTGGGAGGCTAGAGCCAACAATATGCACTTGCAGCCCAGAAGGTCAACCATATCCTGGGCTGCATCAAAAGAAGTGTGGCCAGCAGGTCAAGGGAGGTGATTCTGCCCCTCTGCTCTGCTCCAGTGAGACCCCACCTGGAGTGCTGCATCCAGCTCTGGAGCTCTCAGCACAAGAAGGACACGGAACTGTGGGAGCAGGTCTGGAGGAGGACCACAAAGATGATCAGAGGGCTGGAACACCTCTCCTATGAGGACAGACTGAGAGAGTTGGGATTGTACAGCCTGGAGAAGGGAAGGCTGCGAGGAGACCTTATTGTGGCCTTTCAGTACTTGAAGGGGGACTGTAGGAAAGATGGGGACAATCTCTTTAGCAAGGCCTGTTGTGACAGGATGTAGATTTAGACTGGATATAAAGAAAACATTTTTTACTATGAGTGTGGTGAAACATTGGAATGGGTTGCCCAGAGAGGTGGTAACTGTCCCAACCCCAGAAACATTCAAGGTCATGTTGGACAGGGCTCTGAGCAACCTGATATAGTTGACGATGTCCCTGCTCACTGCAGGGGGGTTGGACTAGATGACCTCTAAAGGTCCCTTCCAACCCAAACCATTCTATGATTCTATGAAATAAATTTGAAGCTATGAGGTAGGGGCGAGGCTGAAAGGTATTTATAGGCTGAGGGGTAGTGGGAAGCTAGAAAAGAAATGGAGGTCAAGAGGGTTGTGAGAGGCTGAGAGGGAGTGGGAGGCCAAAGAAAAAGGGAATGCTGAAAAGTATTAGGAGGCAGAAAAAAAAAGGGGAAGCTGTGAAGTTTTGGGAGGCCATAAAAGAAATGGAGGCTGAAAGACTCTGAGAGGCCAGGAAATATGCAGAAGCCAAGAAGTAGGGAGATGTTAATAGGTGGTGAGAGGCCAAAAGGTAGTGGGAGGCCAGAAAAAATTTGAGGCCGAGAGGTAGTAAAAAACTGGAAAAAAATGTGGGAGGCCAAAAGGTTTTGAGTGGCTGAGATGTAGTGTGAGGCTGGAATGTAGTGGGAGGTCAGAGAATAAATTGGGGGCTGAGAGGTAATGGGAGGCTAAATGGTATTTATAAGCTGAGTGGTAGCAGGAGGCCAGAAAAGAAATGGAGGCTGAAAGGTAGTGAGAGGCTGAAAAGTGGTGGGAGGCTATATGGTAGTACAGGTCCAGGTGAGTTGAAGCCCATGAAGTGGGAGGTCCAGGGTCTGGGAGGCCTATGAAAATGGTAGGCCCAGTGAATGGGAGTCTATCATGAGTAGAGGCCCAGTGAGTACAGAGAGTGGAGGCCCAGGAAAGTAGGAGGCAAATGGAGTACGAGGCCCAGGTAAGTAAGAGGCATATGAAGTGGGAGGCCTGGGAAATTTGGAGGCCATGAGATTGGGAGGCTCAGTGAGTGGAGGCCCAGGGAATGGAAGCCCAGCGAATGGGAGGCTAACAAAGTGGGAGGTTCAGCTAGTGAGAGGTGTAGGTTGGTTCTCCTACCACCAAATAAAAATACAGATGGAAAATTAGCATGAAGGGGATGATAACGTGGTTCCAATGGGCCTGTTCACAGTCTCAAAAGCAATCTTTTCACTTTCATCCCACTACTCACCCAGCATGTCTCTGCACAACAAGGAAGGCTTTTGATCTACAGGATGTTTCAGTTACTTTTCTTTATTTTCTGTTTTGTTTTTTTTTTTTTTCTTTGAAAAATGGTTTATTTTTTCTTTCCCTGTGGTTCAAAAATTCTCAAAAAAAAAAAAAAGGGCATTTTTTGGAATACAATCCTCAGGTGTTTCCAAACCTGCATTTTTTTCCCACACCATGAAACCAAGGCAGAAGAGGCCCCTTCTGTGAAGGAGGCAGGTCTGTCCCTGCTTCCTGCAGTGCTGGGGTGTCGTTCCTGCCGTGAATACCACTCAGCAGCCCTGCTGTTCCTGCAGCAAGCTGTGGGCTAGTAGAGGCTGAAATTCACAGCCTTGCGTTAATGCTGATGACTGGGATGGGCAGAAGGGGGTACAACCTTGTACTGTTACTCTTTCAGGTGCCATCTTCTGACTCTTTTTTCCTTAGTGTCTCAAAGGACAAGCAATTAAGCTGCATGGGGCAGAAAAGAATTCCCCTGTAGTACCAATCTTCCTAATTATTTTTCTAAATACCTAACAAGGTGCCACAGCAGTAGTATGGATCTGGTTGACCTTTCAAGCTGTAGAGCATACTTATTAAATGCCAAGCAGCCAGCAAAAACATGCAGAACTTGAATATCTTTACTATATGGGTTTTCTGAAGGATGGCAATAAGAGGGTGCCTTACCAGAGCAAGGACAGCCAGAAATGTAGAGACACTTGGATGAAGCATAATCAGTATTCATCTCCCAGTGAAATCTAGTTTGGAGGATGACATGACTTTTGCGTGGCTCCTCATGGCCATTTTGAAGATGGAGAGGCACTCACCAACCACAGGGATGGTTCCACACTGCTTTGGATCTAGTTGTGGGGAACTTCTGCTGAGATGCCTGTGTGTAAACTCAACCTAAGCTCAACCCCTTTTGTATGACATTGAATGGTTCCTGGAGATGCAGGAAACAGACCAGCAGAAACTCCTACATAGGTCAGGCAGTGAATTTCTGTAACTGAGAAGCTTTTGAAGATCTCCTCTTAAGGGCCACCCAACACAGTGCTGAGCATTTTGATCTGGCTCTAGGAAAGCAAATAAATCCCAAAGTGCTATGGACTCATCTTGGGTGTCCTTAAGCAGCCAAACAAAAGTCCATCATTGATCCAGTAACAACCATGCAGCCGGTTGTGCTGTCAGCACAGGCTGTTGTCACACTCTGGGTGCTGTAAGCCAAAGAGATGTCTCCATCTGGGCTAGCAGATCACCAGAGACTAAAGCTCTCAAAATCAGTTATTTAAGCCAAAAAGTGTAGTACTTAGTCAAGACAACACAGAGCATGTCCAAGGAACCGTCTAGGACTCCCAGTATTTGATGTTACATTTTTTCAGCTGTTTATTATCCACCTTATTAGGGGAAAAATGGTGTTTTCTGGAAGAAAGACACTGAATTAGTGACCATGCAGGTTGAAGAACACAGTCTGACAGCAAGACAGACTGAAGTGTCCCAGCTGAGGCTCCAACCCAGGGACTGGGTGTCATGGTCCCCTGAAGTCCAGACCTCTGTGTGGGTGAGCGATGTCAGACAAATGCAGCCTGTTGGCAGAGAAACTCAGCAAAGTCCTGAATGGGTGCTTCAAAATGACCAAGGCTGGAAGCCTGTACATCATATGTGGTACCAACAGGTGTGGAGAAACCGTGGCCATGGTCCAGTGGGAGCCTGACCATGGCTCAGGGTAAGCAGCACTTCGTTGCTTCACGGGAGGAACAAGGGGTGACCATCCGTGGTGAAAAGGGCCAGCAGGCCAGCCGCACAGAGCCAGTCTCTCCACAAAGCCATAATGCAGCTTAGTGATGCGATCCCAAAATAGTCTGCTTGTCCAGCAATAAACTCTCTCTAATTCAGCCTGCATGTTTAAGGAGACACTAATTTCCTTCAGCCCGGCTTCTCTGGCTTCAGTGACCTAATAGTCACCTGTCAAGTGGCTTATGTGGTGACAGGCTCGAGGAGGGAGCAGAGAGCAATGAGGAATTGCTCCAGGTGATTTTTAACATCCAAGAGGCAGTCACAGACAGGAGAGTGATGGGAAAGTGTGGACACTGGCAACACATCTGCCAGGAGCTGCCTGTCCTGCAGGCAGCCAGATGGGCTTTTCAGCACATGCTTTGTCAGGAGAGTAACCTGCAATATAGCAGAAAAGAGAAGCACCAAAGGGTGAAGACCTGTCCAAGGGAGACAGGGGAGAGCAGTGTCCCTGCAGGCAACCAGGGCTCAAAGAAGCCATTTGATGTGGGTTGGGAAGGAATTGGCAGGACTTGCGCTTGATGGGGCCCAGATCATTCACAAATTTTAGCCAGGTTTGTCTAAGGAGGGTGAGAATGGACACTTGGGCAGTGCTTGTGGGCTGGGGAGCACAGCCTCCCTGCCCTGTTTGAGGACATCTCTGGTGACAGGGGTTAGCAGGAGGGGATTTTTGCAAAGTGTGAAAATCTGCTCATGTACGTTCAGGTTTCTGGTTAGTGGGACCCTCTTTTATAGCCAGCAAAAGGACTGGGATTAGCTTTGTCACATGTGAGGTCAGTAGTACCTTTCTAATCTTCCTGTGGTCCTTTGGGAGCTTTGCTCCAGGCCGCAGGTCTGGGTGGCTTTAAGGACTGTGCACCCCAGGCTCCAATTCTGAACTGTCATTGCAGTGCAGTGCCAGCTACTGTTCCCAGGGACTGTACCTGCTTCTTGTGTCTGTAGCCTCAGCAGTGAGGTGTAACACAAGAGGACTGTGAAGGCAAAGTTCCCTGGATATTCCCTAAACAGATGCTTCATCTGCTGCTTGTACCATGCTCCAACTCAGCAGATATGCAGTTTGTTTTGTCTATACAGGCTGTGTGAAATATGGCTCACTGGGAGCATCTGAAAATTGGCTTTTAATGCAGCTGAAAGATGGTATCACCCTGAATCCCCAAATCCAGCGTTTCATTTCAAACAGTGGCTAAACCATGAAGAACCTCCAGTTACTTCCATTGCCACAGTCTCCCATGGGATGAATTTGCCTGGCAAGTGTCAGCATGACCAGTCCCATTGATTAATTCTTCCAGAAACACGCCCCCCCCTTTTTTTTTTTTTTTTTTAATGAACACCTCCATTTCTTCCATGACCTTGGGAGACAGTGGTCATATTTTATTTCTTTTTCTTTTCCCACCCATCCAGGGAAAGATGGTCAGATTTTAGGGCTGAATGTATCTTGGAAATGAATTTTCTATTTCATTACCCTACTCAACACCTCTGAGAAGGTATGATAAGAAGTGAATTCTTCCCTCTCTTTTATTGCCGGTTGGCAATAAGCTATTAACAGAAAAAGATCTGGAAACATCCCTTGCTACTTTAGATTTATTTTTGCTTGGCTTTCTGGGCCTGATTTATCACTTTGCCTTACCTGAGGCTGCCAATGGACCTGTCATCAGCACCCTGTTCTGCTGCCCCTGTTCAGGTGCTGGGGCACCCTGCTCTCCTCTGTGAGGAGCACCTCTGCTCCAGCTTCCCTTCCTTCAGGAGCAGCCCTGCTCTTGCTGGTCCCTGACACCCAGTCTGCTTTTGTTTCCAACTGAATTGTGATTGCCACTTGCACAAATATACATGTTAGCTTGAATATTTACTGAAGAGATTAAGTGTCCTTCCACCTCCTCTTTTTCTGGTTGCTTCTATCCGATTACTTGACATGGCTCCAGCTAACCCCCTTCTGCCAGTTAAACAGGTACTGTCCTGCCCCTGCTATGGGAGCAGGAGCTGGGCTTTGACCTCCAAAGCTGGTTATTCTTCTTTGGGAGCTGAAAAAACAAGTGTATTTTTTAAATCTTCCTCCTGAGTCAAGTGTGGGATGGGGCCAGCCTGATGGATCACTGAGCCCCTGATCTGATGGGGGTATGTATGTGCCTGGGCTTGCAGTACCTTGAAGTGTCCCAAAGCTGCATAAGTCACAACTCCCAACCCTCCTATTTTCTCCACTGAGCCTCAGTCTGGGACCAAGCATGGCGGCTGGGGCTTGTTCATTCCCACATGACCTCCCGAAGGCTATGAAGACCTAAGCTGGCCCAAAGGGCTGTGTGCCCCCTAAGGCAGGGGAAAGAGGTTATGGGCTGACCTCTACAGCTTTTGCACAAATAGTCTCTGCTGGCAGCCTGATTGCTGCTTCTTCTGTCCCAGAACCTGGTATGCTTAGAGGAGTTGGTGCCATGCTGTGTTTTTAGAAGAAAGATCATTGAAACACAGATCCTCCTCTTCTACCTGGGGAAATAACTTTCTGTGTTCCTACCCCTCAGTGCTCTTGAGTGTAGCTGTGGTCACGGCCTCTTTATGCTTGCACACATTTGGATCGAGTTTCTAGTTTTTCACTATCCCAGACAGCCCTTAGTATTTCCATCCTCCAAACCTAAAATGCATTTTTTTCTTAGCTAAAACTTCCCAAACTGTCTCCTATGTGAAGTGCAAACTGAGCTGGTCCCAGCCAAGAGGTTCTCCTTGTACATTGGTAGCAGTATAAGAGAACTTCTTTCATCTGTGTCCTGCTGATGCCGTTTCTGGAGGTTTCTCTGCTCTTCAGGCAGTGAGTGCAACAGCCCTTGCCTCCCCTGCTTCACTGTTAGCTCATTTTACTGTTAAAATGACAAATGGTGGAGGCTGACAATACGCCTACCTGTCCTTCAGCAGCAGTATTGAAATATGCTCTTAATTACAACAGGATCATGCTTCAGTCCAGGCGGTCTTGCCTGCAGATGGGTGGTCCTGGGGAAGGCTACAGATACATCATCTTCTCCAAGGCCCCATGCATTGATTTCTCCTCTGGGTGAGTTGTGCATTTTTCCAAATGCAGGATTGAGAAACTGGAATACCTTTTTCTCTGAGAGTTTGGGGACTGGATGGATCCTGGCTCAGAAAAGTAGTTTTCCTGAGTTTTGATGTTGCTGTGCTGTAAGTATCAAACAGCTCCAGTGCTGCTTTGGATGGATGGATTTGTAAGACAGTCAGATAGATGTGGCTAGGAATAAAGGAGTGGAAAGATGGATGGGAGGAATGAAGGGGTGGATGCATGAATAGAAAGATGAGTATGTTGTAGACAGACCAAGGCCTTTCAATCAGTTATGGGGTCTCCTGTTCCACTTAAGGGGCTGTTGGCTGGGAATTTGTCTAAGACTCCTGAAGTAACAGGGGAAAAGCTCCTGCATGACTCCAGCAGGATTTGCTCAGTTACCATCAGTGTCTTTTTCTGTGTATCTCTTAAACCGTGCTGCCTGTAATAGGATCTGACCAAGAGGAGGGTGTCCTGACCCCTAGCAGAACACACATTCCTCCCAAAAGCACCTGCCTCTCTCTCAGGTCTATTTCTGTCCTCCGGTGTCCTTTGATGCCCACTTCCAGGGGATGCTGCGACTCTGTTTTTTGGTCTTCTTTTTTCTTGCTGTTAAATAAGCATTTTACTTTAAAGTGAGAAGACAGCGGTGAGCAGAAAGGTTAAACCAGTGACTCTGGCACCTAGTGAGAAACCCATTCCCCATCCACACCAGGGAGTGTATTGTTTTGACAGTTGGTTTCAGGTTGCTTCTCCTCCTCCTTCCCTTTGGGGATCTGGCAATATTATTAGACGTTGGTTTGCATATTATTTTTCATGGCTTCCCTCTAGTGCCTGTCTCATAAGGTCCTTTGTAGCTCCCAGCTTTGTACCTGCAGCGTGACAAGAGGGACCTTGTACCGTGCTGTGCAACACGACAGTTGGTGGGCTCTGAGTCACCAGCTCCAGGCCCTTTCTGCTGTTGAGCGTGTCTAATGTGGGGAAACAGAGGACTTCATCCAAAGCACCAGTCCAACACATGAGCTTAGCTCTAAGCACGTGAGCAGTGGATCCAAATCCTTTTGAGGAGATCTAGGGCTCTTCTGGACGATGTGTTTGAGTTCAGACCCCACTTACGAGTCACAGAAGTGGGTGACTTGGGGGCACAAGTTCTGCCTCTTTTTTGTGGAGGGGCTATGAGTTTTGGCAGGATTTGTCTGACCCTGCTGCTGGGGAAGGCAAATTCTGTCTGCCTGGGAAATAGTCCTGGGGAGAGGGGCAAGTGACAACCTACAAGAGGTGTTGGGGTGTTCAGCTTAGGGTCAGCTGGTGGTATGTTTGTTTCCGTGCATTGTGGGGTCAAATTCTTTCTAAAGGCACCTCCTTGGAGCTGATTTTAGCAATGCTTGTGAGATATGGACTGCTGACTGCTACATCTGAGCCCTGTTGCCTGCCAGGTAGTGGAGTGACCAGGCTGCCTGCATGGGGAGAGAGCTTCTGGGGAACCTGTCTATTCATGAGAGTAAGGAAATGTCACCTCCACACTGTGACTATGCCAAGGCTTCAGCCATCTGGGACGTAGGAAGTGCTTCTTGGCTCTTCTTGGTTTGTAGTGTGGCTTGTAGATTCTGAATGTGCAGAAAGATTATCTTCCTAGGGCTGCAGTTGCCAGGTTTTAAGAGGGCTGGAGATTTCCTTCCTTGGGTTCTCAGCTATTCAGGCCACAAAGACCACTGTGAAGATCAGACTCACATGCTCACTTGTTCCCAGCCTACCACTTCAGTATGTAGGTTATATGAGGATCTGCATCTTTTTTCAAGGAAGACTCTCCCCACACTGTCTCTTATTTGTACCCAGTTGAAGTTATTGCTCACAGGCTCCCCAGTCTGAGACTCCTCTCTGATTTTCTTCTCTGCAACCCCCCACTGGGTGCTTTCCAGTGCCTCCCCACCTCACTCTATAATCATATCAGTTCCCTGCAGGGATCCATGGAGGGACTCTCATTCTTAGTGTCTAACTGATTGGGTTTGTTTCAACACAGGCTGATTGTGAAGAGGTTTTCTCAGGGTTGTGTGGTAGCTCTGCCTTTGGAAATGGAAATGATCTGCTATTTCAGCAGTTAATCATGGCCTTTTGCTGATGAGCCCTGGCTGAGCTTTGCACAGTGGTTTTTCTTCGGAAGATTTTTATTCCAGGTGGTGTGGTAGTTTTTTGGGTTTTTTGGGGTGTGTGTGGTTTTGGTAGGTGGTTTTCCTGTTTGAGGCTGGCTGCAGGAGGAAGCATGAAAAGAGGCAAGCATCAACCTGCAACCAAATGTCTTGGCTTGACATCTGAGGTCAGATTCCTCCTTTGGGAAGATGTGCCTCTGGGGCTGACTTACTATTTTCTTGGTTTGCAGCTTGCATATTGAAATGGCTCTTGTCTGGATCAGGGTGGGTCACCTTTTTAATGATTCTGGTGCAGGTTTCTTCATGGCTCTGTCCTCACTTGTCTGTTCTAATAGGTGTCATTTATCCAGCTGCATCCTGACTCAGTTTCTGTGCTTTTTCTGTGACAAGTCACACCTCCATCTGCCTGCTCACAGTCCACTCAAAAGCATTAAGTGATGACAACAGTGCTGAGCTATGAGCCCAAGCTCCAGCTGAGTAGAAGCTTTCTGGCAGTGTGGTTGAGCTCAAGATCCTGTTAGGTGGCCAGATCCCACCTCAAGGCTGGAAGTGCCTCTTGTTCTCTGTGTAGTGGACCTTCTTGCACTGAAAACTTTTTGGTCTTCTAGATGGCTGCAGAAATTCAGTCTCCTACATTCCCCAAAAAGAGGATGTGTTCACTAAAACAGACTCTGCTCCATGCTCAATCTCCAGCCAGATTTATTCCCTCAATGGGCTTTCCTATTGTTTAAGCCAACAGAGTCCAGGCCTTCTCTCAGTGAGTACAATCTCCTGCCTGCTGTTTCTATAGCAACGTCTTATCCTAAAAGAGCCCGAAATCCCTTTGTAAACACAGCTTGAGGATATGCCTACAAACACACGTGGGAGGGAGAATAGCAGGTGCCCCAGACCCCCGAGGGGCACCCAAGAGGAAGTCAAGAGTCATCTTGTACCACTCTGGCTTTGCAGGCAGATTTGAGAGATTTATTTTTTGCCAGCCCAGCTGGTGCTTTAATAACTCTACTGCTGTTTTGCACTCAGAAGAAAAGGGTCAGAAGACCTGTTATACCTGAAAGTGGGTATGGCTCTGGGCCACCTTCATGGCCTCCTCCTGGCAGCCTTGCATCTAAGGAAGCCTTGATCCATCATCCCTGGACAGCAATGGAGAGATTCCCTTGAGTTTAATGGGGATGTCTCACATGCAGTGTGAGCAGTGCCCAACCTGCCTTCTCTGCAAGACTGTGAAGCCAAACACAATATACCGTTGGGATAGAAACAGAGTAAATAAACTCAGATATGATCCCATATTTGTGATGGACCATAAATCCTTGTAGCTACCCAGGTTAAACGCAGCACAGATCATAATTCCTCTGAAGACAACTTTGCTGCCACTCCCCTGTTCCACAGGGATCCTGAAGTCCTTCCTCTGGCAGAGGCACTGCATCACCAGTACATGCTGAATGCACTTGCTAATAGTTATTATTCTTTATTTGCCTGATGATGGCTCACAAAGGCACCAAAGTTGGTGGCAATATGAACAGCTGATTGGACAGGTCTGCCTTCAGGGATATAGATATTCATCTGGCCTTTGGCCATGAGTACCTGGTAGCTACTGAGGTCCTTGAGTTCCTCAGTGGCTGTGTGGGACTTAACTACTCAGGAATATTTTTCTACCCTTGTCTGTGGATTTTCAGCCTGTATTTTTCTAGAGGAAATCTCATGGCATAGAGAGCATGTTTTCCTACCTTCTGCCTAGGATAGACAAAGGGGTAGCATAAAGCCCACATGAATACTCTGAAGAAAATCTTTCTGGTCCCCTGTCATCACTGAGACCAGTAAGCAATGGATGGATGTTCACAATACGTTTCCAGAATGGTTTTAGTGGGGCAGTAGAGAGCAACTTATTTTCCCCAGCATGCAGGTGGTCCAAACCATCTGGAAGCTGAAATAAGTGTTTGATGGCAACGTTTCCAGCACAGGCCAGAAGAATTATTTGTCCTTCCTCTGGCATTTCCTGATAGCTGAAGAGAGGACAGCTGAAAATGTCAGGAAAACACATCTATAGAGATGTCAAATTCTGCTATCCCCAGGCACGCATGGCTGACCACGCATGTGGGTAAGCTGTTGGAGTCCTTTCAGAGCCACCTCAGAAGAGGTGCCCAGCCACAACCTCTTCGCAACAAGTCTTTCCTGGAAGTCCTCAAACACTGATTGTGCTCAACTTTAATGTGCCAGTGGCCTTCTGAGGATGTGCTTCTGCCTGGCTCTGTTGCAACACCAGTTGTGTGAATGATTTTGAGGATGTGGAATTTGTGGGTTAGCACTTAATCATTTTCACTGAAGGGAGCAGAAGGGTTGGTAGCAGAGGAGCAAAGAACCTCTGTGGTGTAGAAACACAAAACAACTGGCATGAAATTATGCTGATTATTCATGTATTAATTGGAAAAAGGAAAAGCGCTGGAGGAGGCTCAGACTGTTAATTTCCCTCCTGAGACAAGCACAGAAAGGTCTCTTAGAGCAAAATCCACCCCCTGGGAAGCCCTCCCTCAGCCTAACTGAGGCAACATTAATAACGCAAGCTCAGGGAACTTGTCCTGGGATTAATGTGACTGGTTAGACAGGGTGAGGTGACAGTGTCTCCTCACATGATTACGTTTCACCCTTCCCAGGGTCGGGTCTGGGTGGAAATACAGAGCCCTGGGTGTCAGCCCAGACACTCACCAGCTGCTCAGCCCTGCTATGGGGCTGGTAATCTTCACAGATAGAGGTCTGAGAGCTGATGGTTAAAAGTAAGCCAAGAACTGTCACCTTTGCAGGTGAAGAGATCATCCTCATGCTAGACTGAAGCATCAGAGCTTCCCAGGCAACCCTCACTGCAGGGAGCCTTATTTGTTCTTAGGAAGATCTCTGCCAGCTGTAAGAGGCTGGAAGGGGAGCAAGGAAGAGAAGACACTGTGGTTGCTGCTGGGAGACAGGGAATGACAACAGTTGAAGTCACCTCCCTGGTTTTTGGTGTGGCTTTTTTTTTCTCACAGGCTTGTGGCTGTCTGTACCTGTGAAAAATGGACTCTGAAAGCCACACACAGGAGAGGGAGGTGTGAAAATCCTGACCTTGGAGATGCTGTGAGTGTGACTGTTTCAGTGACTTCATTTATTTTGCTGCTTTACTTTAAGGGCATGTTGCTGTGTAGTTTAAACCCTGGTCAGACATTCAGCTCAGTTTTAAGCCTTTGGTGTGGATTGACCTTTAGATCCCACTCCTTTTTCTTTATAGTTTCTTATTGCCAGTCTAAGCAGTGCGGTGCTACGATGTGCTCCACCCCAGAGGCGATCTGGTCGCTTAGGATTTTTCACCATAAAGAAGTCGGTCAATCCTGGAACACCATAGTTTGTGTACAACACACAACAGTTTTGTGTGGGTCAGGGATTAAATTGCTGGACAGGGTGAAATCCTGCCTTCTGCCCCCACTGAGGGGACAGGAGAGCTAAATCATGATAGTAACAACTGAGGTTTTACTGGAAGAGGGGCAGTTATGAAGGTCTTATCTACCTCACCCAGGCTCTTATCAAGGCAATCTTGCTTTCAACAAGAAGCAAGTAAAGTAGCAAGAGCAATGCTTCTCTGCTTACTTAACCAGATTATTTGCCTTATTAACAAAGGAAGAAAAAATGAGCAAGAACAAACTGCTCCAGCCCTGATATTTAGCTAAGAGCCTGTGTGTGTGTATTGGTAGAGTGATCCCATAGTGAGAAGCCTGGTCACAGCTGTGTAGGAGTGGGCTGAAAGTGACAGACTAAAACACATATGAGCTCCAAGTAGTCAATGGAGAGATCTCCCAGCTCCTCAGGGTCCTGCAGCATAAGGAGCAGGGATCTTGGCTGAATCATGCCCGTGACTTGGACTGACTTCAGCTTTCCATGGGAAACCCTCCCTGTGTTTGCCAGTCTGGCTGCTTGCCTGGATTAGTGCTGGGGTGATGGATGGAGGTTTGGATGTCACCCAGGCAATGCAACCTTGGCCTTGTGCTCCCGGGCATGCAGCATCGCCTGTGGTTGTGTGTGAAGGTTCATATTCCCTCCTCTTCCCCATGGCTGTTAAAGTCAACCCTGACCTCCCCAGAGGAAAGCTAACCTGCTTCCCCAATCAACCTATGTGAAAACTCATACGTAGCCATACGAGGATAGGCTGGGAGAACTAGGTTTGTTCAGCCTTGAGAAAAGGAGGCTTAGAGGGGATCTCATTACAATGTACCAGTTCTTAAGGGGTAGCTACAAAGAAGATGGAGACTCCCTTTTTACAAGGAGTCACATGGAGAGGATAAGGGGGAATGGACACAGGTTGCTCTTGGGGAGATTCCGACTGGACACCAGAGGGAAATTTTTCACAGTGAGGACAGTCAACCATTGGAATAATCTCCCCACGGAAGAGGTTGACTCGGCCACGTTGGACACTTTTAAGATTCGGCTGGACAGGGTGCTGAGCCATCTTGTCTAGACTGTGCTCTTCTTAGAAAGGTTGGACTAGATGACCCCTGAGGTCCCTTCCAACCTGTGATTCTGTGAAAACCAAGAGCCCCTGGTGACAATGAATTGAAGAATATGGAGGGATGAGACAGAAAGCCTTTCAGAGCCAGTGTCCAAACAGGTCTGACTGGTAACCGTGGTGTTAGCAGCAGGGCTGAATTGTGAGAGGTTGGAGGAATGACCATGAAGATGGCTGCTTGGTTGTTCAAACCAGGACTGGGTCCCTGGAGAGGAGCATTATGCAGCTGCTGACTTCTGGGTTAGGATGACCAGTTATCCCTATTTAGCCAGCCCAGTCTGGAGGTCCTGAAAAAGCCCTCAGCAGTCTCTCTGGGACATGGGATCTCTCAGTACCTGTCTCAAACCGAAGCTTTGGGAACTGTCTGCTGCCAGCACTACAGAAGAACAAATGGGGACAGAGAGACTCAGCCCCAGCCTTGCCCAAATCCTGTAACTTGGTGCTGCCTCCATCCTGGACCAGAGAACCAGCAAGATGTTCCCTGAGCAGCAGTGCTTAAAAAACCTTCTGTTTTTCTCTGTTTTCCTGGGGTCTGGAAAGGTATGAGATGTGGCACTGCACACTCTCTGATGGTGCTCTCTGGTGTCTAGTAAGGGGCTGAGCTCTCCTCACAGCCTGTCTCAGCAGGGCCATCACTGGGGCTCCACTCCATCCAGCGGCACGTGCCTGTTCCAGTGGTACGTGCACAAACTGAGTCTTCTGGCAACCTCCCCCTTTTGAGCTACGTGGGTTGAAATTAGCTGACCAATTCAAAAGTTATGAGGGTGGGCTGACACACAGGCAGTTACACATGGTGTGCTGTTGGGTTTCTTTAGAAAACCTGGCTAATAACAGTAATAAAGGCAGCAGCTTTGCAGCTCTGGTGATATATCAGCATGCTGTCATGCTCTGATGGCAAAACACTTCAATCCAAACAAGCAGAAGGTGATGGGCCTGTGGAGAGACATATGTTCCTGCTCTATTATTTTTATTGTTCTTAATAGCAGTGTTTTTAAAAGCCCTCCATTTCCTGATCACACCTTTAAGTGACAAAAGCCGGTCTCTGTACGGTGAGAGGGCAGGAGGAGGCAGGCGGCAGGGACAACCTCTCAGCCAGGCACTGCTTAAGCTCCACGGCTGCGGGCAGGCAGTGGGTTGTGCTGTCAAGATTACAGTGTTCCTGAGAAACCATTTGCTTTGTGTTTAACTCTCTCTGGCTGCTAGCAGCAGGGTGTGCTGAGGAAGCCCTGTCACACTTGATCAGCTCATCTCTACAAACTGGGCTGAAGAGGACCCAGCTCTCAGCAGATTAGCGATGGCCCATCTGGACAGACTTACAGTCTGAAGAAGCAGCTGGGCTGGTTTCTTTGCTGTCCTCCCCAGAGCCATCCTTGACACCTCTCTCCTGAAGCACCAAGATCTTGATAACCAGCTTCAGTTCAACTAGCACCATGGACCAGGAAAGGGAGAGGGAGCATTTAATCTTTCCCTGCTGCCCCCAGCAATGTTAATGCACCCTAACCAAAGCAGGAAAGGGGGTTTAGCTCCCCAGCATCCTGTTGGAGCGGGATGCCTCTGGGGGTTCAGTGCTGGGCTTCCCTCTAAAACTGACCCTCTTCCTGAGAGTTGATCAGTTCCTTCCTGCAAGGGGTGACCGAATGATTTAGCTGACCCAGGGGCTGGGGTCCCTCCCTGCAGGGTCACACCAACTCTGACCAGGACCCAGACCCTGGCCCAGGGACTGTCACCTAGGTAGGGCAGCAATGCGCTCCGTGCTCAGAAATCCTCAGAAGCTGCTAAATCCGAGATCTTTGGAGGGGTCAGAAGGAAGCTGTTATGTCGGTGCTGAGACATTTGGCCTGACAACTTCTGCTTCTAAGGATTAAAGGAAGGTGTCACCCTGCAATGGCAGTAGAGAGTGCACCTGGTCCTGGGCTGGTGATGAATTGCAAATCACTGGTGTTTTATAACAAAGCAGCTTCTCAGTCTTCTCTCCACCTGTGGGAAAAGACATCTCTCCTGCAGATCAAAACAAAATAGATTGAAGCAAGAGTTCACATGAAGAAGCCTGTTCACCCAGGGAACCGTGTAAATTGCTCTCCCGTCTCCCTGGGAGAGCAGGGGGATACACATGTACTTGCTCTCCATTTCCAAAGAAAATGCAACACAGGGCGGTTTGGAGGCAGCAAGACAGAGTTCAGGAGAGAGCTGCCTGTGTGGGTGGAAGCGCTGACAACCAGGAAACCTCCAGTCTAATAGAAAATGCAACTTGATGGACGTATTTAATGGTGAAGAGATCTGGGGTTTCAATGCCTGACAATCAAATGTGTGTGTGTGGATGGATGGGGACTGCTGAGAAGGAGAGAGTCCTGATCCAGCAGCTCCTGTATGCATGTGAGAGCAGGACCTGCCTGGGGGTTTAAAGCTAAGCCAGTGCCTAAGTAATGGTTTGAGCAGAACTGACTGTTATGTGGTGGAAACTGTCCAGCCTCCCCCATCAGCAATTTTTCTCCCACAATAAATTCAGGGTATTTCCTTTTGGATGCATTAGCACAGGGGTCCCTGCCCTGCTGCAGTCCATCCTCATTTGCAGCACAGCCACAGAGCAGCACCGTGCCTGGGGCAAACCTGTCTGAGCCCAACACGCAGCATCATCTATGTGACCTCTCTGATGTTCATGGGCCAGAGCCAGGGCTTTTGGGTCTGTTTTCGCTGCTGGTTAATGCAAGAATGACAAGTCCTTTGCTCTGCAAAATGCTTGGAGCACCAGCAGGAAGGAAAAAACCAGTTTTGTCTGAATGGAGCAAGCGGGAGAGGGAGAAAATGAAAAGACGCATCCCTGGCAATCTGTGAGCTGGGTTGGTTTCAGTGATCAAAGGTAACATTAGAGTGGTGCTGCGAGAGAAGCCGCTTTAAATAAGTGGGTTTCATCTTAATTACATCTCTCTAAAGCCAGTGTAGCTGTTGTGCGAGGAAACCTTTCTCAGCCAGAGCCTGATTGACAGGACGGAGCAAAGGAGGAAAGGGAAGGGGGAGAGCATGGCTGTGTCCCCAGCCTTCAGTGAGGAAGGCTGGAGGAGGCTAAGGCTTGCCAGGAAGTGATGGTGCATGTGTCCCTGGCACTCTGCTGTGCTGGGGCCTTGGTTTCAAGACCTCCTTGGGGAGAGCTGTCAGGATGATGGACCTGAAGAGAAGAGCAGCGTCTTCTGCAGGGAAGTCCCAGGGACTGCAGGCAGCCCATGGGGATTTCTGTCCCATGTCACATGTGTGAAGGAGGAGGGATCAAACCAGTGCTGTCTCTTCGCCCTGCCCAGAGACTGGCTCTTGGAGCTGCCACATCTGTAGGGACATGGACAGAGGTTGAAGCCTCCTCTCGCTCTAGCGCTGAGGATCCCTGCTCCCTCCAGCCAAGGAGTCAGTTCTCTCCAAGTGCCCATCCCCAGACATCTTAGAGATCTCCCATGCAAACAGAGGAAGCCTGCTCCATTGCTGGCAGGAGTGGGTGTCTGAGTCCCCAGATTGCAGCAAGGCTTTGTGGTTCACCAACCAAATCACCTGTGTCACTGTACCCTAGTCCCCCCCAGGCCTGCTGGGGTCTCTGCTCTCCCCAGGCTCTGTCCTGCTCTTTGATATTGAGCTGGCAATACACAGGTGCTCTGTGCATGCATGTGCAGAAACATCCCTCTGCCTTCTTCAGAGATATGAAAGCAGCTGATAGAGAGCTGGTTAGTTAGCTCTTGTGAATTAGCAGGGCCTGGGAGGACGTGGGGGTGTGAGGATAAGGGGAAGGATGGCATCTGCAGAGCACAGTCCTCTGGCTCAGCTTCCTGAGGGGGATACAACTTCATTGCCGTAAATACCCTCTCCTGGCTCTCCTCCTTGCAGTTAGATTGTTAGAGCTGGGAGTGAGATACTGTGGAGCAGTTCTAACTCCATCACAGACCTGGGAAGTCTGGTGGTGGGAGAGGCAAGGTGGTGGTCATGCACCACCAAAGGCTGTTTAAGCCAAGCTGCCATGGGCGTATGTGGGGTTGGTTTCGAAGTGGTCGTGAGTCATGTGAGGATGGAGATGGGAGAAGAGACAAGACAGGAGCACACTCTAGAGATATGAACTGGGAAAAAGGGTGGGAAAAGGGGGTACATGGAGACCTGAAGGGAGTTTTCAACAGGTTATGAAATATTTGCTGGCTTTTGATTTTTTGACAGCTGGCAAAACTCTCCCTTTCCAACAATATTGCTTTGCAGCAGTTGCACTGTGGCTGGAGGGCTGGACCCAAAGCTGCCATGAAAGCGATGGTGCTTGTGCTGCTCTTTTACAATCAGCTGGCTTCCCTGTTGACTGTTTTAAGGTCAGAGCTGTTGGCTCTGTGGCCGCCTACAGCTCACTGGAGGCTGGTTTGAGGGTCCCCTGTGGAGGCTGTGCTGGTTGGTAAATGAAGTGGTTCTCAGAGACCTCTTTCTGTCTTGGCACATCATGTTCTGTAGCACTTCTCACATGGCTCTCAACCCTTTGTGGCAGTTGGCTGTCCCTGGAAGCCTCTCAGAGTCCAAAACTCCCTAGCTGAGACCTAGGGGCACAATGCAGTGGTGATCAATCCACAATCTGAAAAAGGGCTAAGATCTGCTGAGAGGAGATTTTCTTGCCAGACCTCCATGGTGCGATGGAGACCTCTTCTCCATCTGTGGGCAAAACGAGGTAGGCATAGCAACAGAGATGAGGAGCTTCTCCATCCCTCAGTGAATGTGGTGGCTGTACACCATGGGGCTCGTGTATGATTAGCTGAAGCCAAGTCACACTAATGAGCAGTTGATTAGTATAATCACAGCTTCACCCATTCATCAGGGTATTGGGGTATTTCCTAATCAGCTACAGGAGAGGTCCTGGAGAGTGGTCCAAGGTCGAGGAATCTGAGAAATAACTTAGCAGGCAGGAAGGAGACACTGGTCTTTGCACGTATTGGACACAGTAAGAGTTGTTCCACTTCCTTGTTTTTAAGCACCTTGATAATGTTGCTGTAAAATTATTCCCTGGACCAGGAACCAAGTGTCTGTGAGAGCCAGCAGAGAGCATGGGGTGACTGCAGAGAGCAGGGGCTCTTTGGCACGTTTATGATGTTTGCTGGGTTGTTGACGGGGTGTGAACTTTGAGCTCAAATCCAGAGATACTCCACAGAAGACCAAGAGCATGGTTTTGGTACTTCAGGTTCGTTAGCAGCCTGGGAACATTTGATCAGAGAGCACTTATGCTTCTCTAACACATTTTTGCTCAAGGTGTGGCTGTATCTGAAATGCTAAATGCTTTGCCCGGTGCAGGAATGCAGCTGTCCCCAGGGAGCTGCACCACATTTCACATCACTGAGAAGTGCTCAAGAATTGCCTTAAGACTCAAGCCATGGCACAGGCTGTGCAGTCCCCCCGTGCCTCAGTTTCCCTGCTGGATTTGCTCCTAGAAGCTGCCCAGAACTGGCCTTTCTGTTGAAACCACTGGACTTTCCGTTGCTGGTAGCTGCTGCCCTAGAGGCCCCTAAGCTGTGCTCTGCCAAAGCTCAGCTGGGAGGGAAGGGCTGAGCCTTTTCCCCCAGGAGTGGCTTTCAATGCCTTCACCGTTAGACAGAGGTATCTGCTTTGCCCTTTGTTTTTAACTGCCTTTGGCTTTCAAGCCCACTTCTCCTCTGCTAGCCTGCTCCTCGCCACACCCCCCAGCACGCATCCTGCCAGCCTGGCTCTGCCCGTTGGAGGAGGACGGGGACAGTTGCATAAGCCACACACCGTCCTCCAGCCTGCTCCCGCATCGGCATTCATGCTGCACAGCCCCTATTATTGGGCTTGCAAATGACACTAATTTCCCTTCCCTAGCCCTCCCTATAATTTAGCAGCTATGTCCTGTACTCAGATATTATTAGCTGTGTCTTACGTGAACAGTTGCCCTCTTTCTGTTGGCAGGGGGAGATAATGAATTTGATAGGGACAGCAGACCTGGATCAAGCGCCTTCTTCTTTATTTTTTAATTGACCTGGCTGGCTGGGGTTGGAATGGCATTAAACAGGCTCTGCTTAAGCCAGACTCATTCCTTCTTAGCTGTCACTGTCGGCTCAGAGGGGATCCCCAGACCTCTGCTCTACAGGAGCAGGATGTCCTAGGAAGATACGCACAAAAGCAATGGACGTAGGGCTTTCTAACCTCTAGGTAGCTGTGATCTATTTCAAGACCCATCACTCCTTGAGAGGCTCAAAGCCACCCAGCTCTTTTGTTATACCCCATTCCTTTAAGGTTTTATTGTGCTGGGCTGAATACAAGGTGACCTTGAACCTAAGACATACCACACATACACCTGCGCATGTTTTGTCACGAGCAGAGAGAAAAATGAACTGTGCAAAAATAATCTCCAAATGCACTGACCTGCCTCAACCCATGGCTGTCCATGCTGTGAGCAGCTCAGCCCATGCTGGTCTGCCTTCCTGTCCTTTTCTGCCCGTGACTCATCTTCTAGCCAGTGCACTACTCCCAGCCCAATACAGGATGCTATATGGGGAATTTCTGGTGGCTTCACAACTATGTAATAAGATTTGGCTTGGCCTCCAGTTCCTCCTGCTCCTTCATCATAGATCAAACATGAGCGAAACACAGACGTCGTCCCCACATTCTAGTTGACTCCTGAACACACTTGGAGATGTTTCTGCACTTGATGCCATTACTTGCTTTGTCAACGTCTCCTGCCTTAGCAAGTTCACTGGCTATGGGAAGACTCTGCTGTTGGATGTGGACAAGGGCAAGACTCAAACCCCAGGACCCAGGGAAGGAGCATCTCAAGAGCAGCTCAGGGAATGAGGGCAACCAGGAGAGAGAGAGAAGCAGCAAGATGCCGGACAGGATCTCTTGGTTAAGAACTGGAGAATGCTGCTAGAAATTCAGCTTTGTCTCCCCAGACACTAGAAAGAGAACATTTTCCTTCCTCCCACATAGTCACCAGGAGACTTGTACTGGCAATAGATGAGGAACTGATGCTCCAGCTTTGTTAAATTTCTGTATGTACTTGTACTCAGCATTGCCATGAGTTTGTGAAAGGGATTTACATCTGGCTAAGTAAACGTATTAGAGATTCAGTCTATAGAGGAAGACTTAGAAGATCATCTTCTGCTGACCTCTCTCTTCGTGATTACCAGCCTTCCACTGAGGAGATGCTCAGCTCCACAGCAGGGATCACAGATGGTAGCTTTTTATCAGGAAAGTTTCTGCAAGAATGTAACATTCTTGATGATAATTAAAGATAAAAGTCAGGGCTTTGCTACAGGCCATCTCTGCTGGTCACTCAGGAACTTAATCTGAAGCTTAGCAAAGGTTTTACTAACATAAAATCAGGAAGGGCCAGTAACAAAGGGAGGAAGAAAGCCCCAGTCAGAGTGAGTTGGTTCAGCTTGTGCTGTCATTTCTTCTGGCTTTGATTCATTTCTCCTGGGAAGACATCCAGCTGGGCCCCGCTCCTTCTCCATGTCACCTGAGGTTGCTCCACCAGCTGGCTTCAAAGCTTTGGTGTTCACAGAGATGTCTTTGAAATTTCCTGCATTCACCTGAGACCACAAAAAAATAAGAGGAGGAGGTAAAAAGCAAGGAGAAGAAAAACTCTGTGGGCTTTTGGAAATGTGTGATGGATGAGCCCCCTGCCAGCTGCCTGCCAGATCAACCGTACAAATCCTGGGGGCTTTGGGAATATCCACACACCTGCTTTTGAAAGAGTTCAAGCTGGGAGGAGAGGGCAGAGGGGCTGGAGAGGAAAGCACCAAGCACCAGTGTCTCCAGAGCCCTCGCAGGACCTGCCAGTCCTTGGGGAGCTCCTGGCACTTGCTAACAGGAGGGCATAGGGCTCAGCTCCCATGCAGGGGAAAGGAGGTGGGTCCAGCCATGGGAACCAGGAGAGCCATGGGAAAGGTGAGCAGAGCTTTCTCCAGCTACCTCTTCCATCCCTCCCCACCCCTCCCTACATCTGGGAGCTCTGCTGTAGCCTCCATAGCTGTTTCTCCCAGGTGTTAATTCACAGCTTGATTAAGACTTCCCCTTCCCAGCTCTGGTCTTTGATGTGATGGTGACACATCTCATTCTGCCTGGTTGAAATGACATGATCCAACCAAATGAATCCAGAGGCCTTGAAAAAGAAACCAGAGCCATGACAGAAGATGATGATATATTCCTTGGACGTGAAGGAAATACCCAGAGTGTATCCTGCAGGGCCTTTCCCTCCTCCCTGCCTTCACACTCAGGAAAGTCCCCAGCTCAGCAGAACTTCTCAGCAATAATCTTAACCCTGCAGATGTCAAGGTGCTGTTGAGAACCGAGAGGGGTCTCTGCCAAGTGTCAGAGCCTTTTGGTAGCTGTGATGAGCTCTTAATGATGATGCCACATGGGTGCCTTATCCAGGAACAGCTGGTTGTGAAGTCACCCCGCTCTGCAGTTCAGCCCTCTCCCATCCAGGGCTGGTCTTTAGCAGTGGTGGGGGTTTCCAGCTTGGGGCATGAGAAAACGAATGTCCCCTCAGGTGGGGGCTGGCAGGGCACAGCTCTGCCTGCCCAGAGACAGCTGGAGCAGGAGGTGGATGAAGGCTTTCTGCTCATTCCTCCACTCAGCCCAGAGATAAGGTGCTTCCCCCTTGAGGAAGGCTGCTTAGAGAATGAATCCCAAGGAGCAGGGATGTAAAAAGACAGACGGTGGGGGTAGTGAGTGCAGAAAAATGAATCCTAGTGCCCCAGAGAAGTGGATTCATGCACTGAGGACATGCCAGGAGAGCACCCTAGGAAAGGGTGGTTAGGTGATCTCTCAGGATACCTTCCCCTCATGCTTTCTTCAGTGTGCTGATACAAAGATCCTTCCCTTGTTCTCTTGGTGACCAATGCAATCATGATCAACCATTAAAAAAAAAAAAAGTGATGACCTGAATTTTTTCAACAGTTATAAACAGTTTTTAATATAGCTCCAGACATTTACACCCGAGTCTGGCCTTTTGTACCCAGAGAGAAAAAAAAAATCCAAGCTTGAAAATATCACTTTTTCTCTTTCCTTTAGTTGGAGGAGAACAACTCCTCTCAAGGCAACCAGCACCTTTTTCCAGCCAAAAGACTCACAGCAGCCTATGGGTCTTGCAGGCTGTCTTCTGATCCTCTGGTCCTAATCTCTAAGCAAATATTTTGAGATTGAAAATTAAAGAGAGGTCAACAGCATTGAACCATAGGGCTGAGGTGTGTGGAAAGGGACTGTTGTGCTGATTCCCAAGCACTCACATCCCATGAGCCTGCCAAGATTTCCTGCAGTCTGGCAGCAGATCGTGCCCAGGAATACTGCTAATGAAACAGCTTTGAGAAGTGTGGAAGGGTGGGAGATGCCGCACCATCCCTGGGGGACTTCTGAGCTTCTGGAGATTACAGAAGCTGTGGGGAGGTAGTCCTGAAATGTGAGGAGAGTATTTCTGCTGAAGCTTGGCCCATGATCTTGGAACTGGATCTCAGCCCTGCTCTGTGGTCCTGAGGAGTTGCACACATTTGCAAAGCACTCTTGTGACCTCCCCTGTTGCTAGAAGAAGTTATTAGGAAAGGACAAAAGAAGAGAGCAGGGAATGTCTCTGAGCCACTGGGTAAATCCATGAACATGAATCTTGAAGATCATGTTTCATCCCCACACTCAAAGTCCTTCATTTCTAAAGGCATGGCAGAACTGGGCGAGGCAGCAAGGGTGGCCACTGGTGTGTGATGTGTCTGTACAAAGAGCAAGGGGGATAGGACTGTTTGGCTTTAGAGTGTCTTTGCTGCACATTGGTCACACCTTGGCTAACCCTGTGACGACTGTTCTTAATAGATGTGCAGAGCCCATAATGTTAGAAATAGAGGTGGGCAAAAGATTGTCATCACAGAGCTGGAGAGGGTGGAAATGGCCACCAGGCAAACAAAACTGGCAGGTGAGACATTATCACGGATCCTCTCTCAGAGAACAAAATTTCCAGCCTGGGGGGAAAAGAGCTCCAAGCATGGCAGCTTTTGTGAGCATGTGCTTCTCTGTAGGAAGAAACACACTTTAACGCATGCCATGTTCAACCCGTGATCTTTTATCTTTTCACTGAGGAAATAAATCTCTCTCTGACACCCTTTTAATGTGAAATCAAATGTGTCTTGATTGAGCATAACAAGGAGAAAATGGAAAGTGCGTGACACAGAGCTGATGACAGGAAATCCCCCTCATGCTCTGTCCCAGGGACATATTTCCCAACCTTGCCAGGCACTAAGCCCCTCTGGAGAGGTGGTAGATGGTCTCTGCACCAGCTGGACAGGGAAACCTCAATGCCAGGCACACAGGTGCCATGTAAACAGCCCCTGTGATGTTTCTGAGCTTGTTACACTTGGGAGATGCTGTCTGCTTCCCCAGTCTGCAGCCAGAGCATTTCAGGCAATGGAGGCCAATTACCTTACACATCAAGCAATTTGGGAGTGATTTCACGCTTCCTGATGTACCAAAGCCATGCCCGGAGAACACGTCCTTTTGGAGCACGGACACTAAACATGAAACAGGACTTGAAGTTTCCAGTGTTTAACCTCCCATTTAGCCAAGGCAATTAAAAGCATCACCATGTAACGCCACTGATTTTCTCCTGCATTTTTATTTGCCTATGTCTTACAGAGAGTGGCTCAGAAGCAATCACATCCATCCTGCAGAGGTGTCCTACTGCAGCATGAATAAGCCCAGCTGCCTGCCCTGTCAAGGGCATCTGTATGTCTTCTCCATAATTACACAGCCCTGAAAGCCTGGGCTCTAAGAGGGTGTTCTAACCCACCTGGAGAACCACTGTGCAGGCACATCTCCATACGAGATGGCTGGTCTGATGTTGGTGTAGCCAGCAAGGCAGCAAGGGAAGGAGGATGAAAATGAATTTTGAGGACAGGGCCACTGACTGGGGTGGGAGGGTCCTGAGAAAATGGAGCCAGACTCTTCTTGGTGATGCCAGGCAAAAGGAAGAGAGCAATGGATGCAAGTTGTGACCAGTGAAATTCCAATTAGACTTTAGGAAAGAAATTAACTTCCAGGATGGTCAGACATTGGCACAGGGGCCCGGAAAAGTGGGGAGATCCCAGTCCTTAGAGATACTAAAGACTTGGCTGGACGAAGCCATGGGCAACCTGATCTAAGTTGGCTCTGCTTTAAGGGATGTTGGATCAGAGACTTCCAGAAGGGTTCCTTCCAACCTAAATTATTCTGTGATCCGATGAACAGGACATGTCTGGGCAGGACACCAGCAACGTTGAGGGATACAGTCCTGGTATTAATGGTCAAGGCTGTCCACAGTTGGAGGATATCTGGAAATATTTGCCCCAACGTCCCACTCGTGGATACATCCCACTAGAGAAAGGATCAGAATTTTCCTGTGCCTCCCTAGAGCTCCTGTGTAGTACCAAACTTCTGAAGATGGAGCTGTCACTGAATCTGCTTGGCTGAGGTCATGGGATGCTTGTAGCCTGCCTAGTCAGTACTAGAGGTGTGATGTACTAGAGGTGAGTGCTTGTAGTGGGTGACTCTCTGTTAAAAGGCACTGAGGCACCCATGTACTGACCTGACAGGGAGTCACGAGACTGTCTTCCAGGAGCTAAGATCTGAGACATTTCTGAGAGGGTGTCACAACTCATCAAAAGCGCTGATGACTATCCTCTGCTACTCTTCCATGTGGGCACAAATGACGCTGCAAGGCAGAGTCTGGGCAGAACTAAGCAAGACTATAAAGCTCTGGGAAAGCAAGTGAAAAATATTGGTGCCCCAGTTATCTTCTCCTCCATACTACCTGTTGTAGAAAAATGGGCAACTAGAAATAGGCAAATAATACAAATCAACTCCTGGTTACGTGGCTGGTGTCAACACGAGGGTTTTGGCTTTTATGACAACATGATGTTCTTCAGCAACCATAGACTGCTAGGGAGGGATGGACTCCACCTGCCTGGAAGGGGCAAGGGAATCTTTGGCAGCAGGCTGGCCAGCTTGGTGAGGAGGGCTTTAAACAGAGGAACCTGTGGGGAGGGGGACAAACTGGCAATGCCAATGCCATCACACACAATGGGGGAATAAGAGAGGACAACATGAGCAGTGATAAAGGTGCTGTGGCAGCCTCATGCGATGGCAACCAGGAGACCAACCACCTCAAGGTTTGCATGGCTGTAGCAGGTCCTTGTACACCCCTCCGGGGAAACCTGTGTACTCAAGCACCTTTCTGAAATGCCTGTACACCAATGCATGCAGCATGGGGAATAAACAGGAAGAACTAGAGGTCTGCGTGCGTTGACAGGGCCATGATCTCACTGCAGTCACAGAGACATGGTGGGATGGCTCGCATGACTGGAATGTGGTCATGGATGCCTACAGGCTTTTCAGGAAAGAAAAGGTGAGGTGGGGGAGTTGCTCTTTATGTGAGGGAGCAACTGGAATTCATCGAGCTCTGCCTTGGAGCAGAAGGAAACAAGTTGAGAGCTTGTGGGTAAAAATTAAAGGACAGCCAAACATGGGTGACACTGTTGTGGGTGTTTGCTACAGGCCACCCGATCAGGAAGAGGAAGTTGATGAAGCCTCCTGCAGACAGCTGGAAGTAGCCTCGCAGTCGCAGGCCCTGGTCCTCTTGGGGGACTTCAACCACCCTGATATTTGCTGGAAAAGCAACACGATGAGCTATGCACAATCCATAAGGTTCCTGCAGAGCATCGAGGACAACTTTTTGATGCAAGTGGTGGAGGAGCCAACGAGGCAAGATGTGCTGCTTGACCTTATCCTAATAAACAAGGAAGGGCTGGTTGAGGATGTGAGAGTTGGGGGTAGCCTTGGCTGCAGTGACCATGAGATGGTCGAGTTTAGAAAGCTGTGAGGTAGAAGCAGGGCTATGAGTTGGGTTACAACCTTGGACTTCAAGAGGGCCAACTTTGTCCTCTTCAAAGACCTGCTAGGAGGAATCCCATGGGCTAGGGCTCTGGAAGGCAGGAGGGTCCAAAAGAGCTGGACAGTATTCAAGGACCACTTCCTCCAAGCTCAAGATCAGTACATCCCTGTGAGGAAGAAGTCAGGCAGAGGAGCCAGGAGACTGTCATGGATGACCAAAGAGCTTCTAGAGAAACTCAAATGGAAGAAGGAGGTTCACAGTATGTGGAGAAAGGGACTGGCCACGTAGGAGGAATATAGGAATGTTGTCAGGGTGTGCAGAGATGCAACAAGGAAGGCCAAGGCCCGCTTGGAATTAAATCTGGCAAGGCACATCAAAGATAACAAGAAGGGCTTCTTTAAATACATCAGCAGCAAAAGGAAGACTGGGGATACAGTGGGCCCACTGCTGAACGAGGAAGGGGCCCTGGTGATACAGGGTGCAGAGAAGGCAGAGTTACTGAATGCCTTCTTTGCCTCAGTCTTTACTGCTAAGGCTGGCCCTCAGGCATCTCAGCCCCCAGAGAAAAGAGGACAAATAGGGACAAAGGAAGGCTTACCATCAGTTGAGAAAGACTGGCTCAGAGATCACCTATGCAAACTGGATCCTCACAAATCCATGGGCCCCAGTGGGATGCACCCATGAGTGCTGAGGGAGCTGGCAGATGTTCTTGCTGAGCCACTCTCCATCATCTTTGAAAGGTCGTGGAGGACAGGAGAGGTGCCCGAGGACTGGAGGACAGCAAATGTCACTCCAATCTTCAAAAAGGGCAAGAAGGAGGACCTGGGGAACTGTAGGCCAGTCAGCCTCACCTCCATCCCCAGAAAGGTGATGGAGCAGTTCATTGTGGAGGTCATCTCCAGGCATGTAGAGGACAAGAAGGTTATCAGAAGTAGTCAACATGGATTCACCAAGGGAAGATCATGCTTGACCAACCTGATAGCATTCTACAGTGACGTGACTGGCTGGGTCGACGAAGGGGGAGCAGTGGATGTCATCTATCTTGACTTCAGTAAGGCATTCAACACTGTCTCCCATAACATCCTCACAGGCAAGCTAAGGAAGTGTGGGTTGCATGAGTGGACAGTGAGGTGGATTGAGAACTGGCTCAACAGCAGAACTCAGAGGGTTGTGATCAATGGAGCAGAGTCTGGATGGAGGCCTGTCACTAGTGGTGTTCCCCAGGGGTCTGTGCTGGGTCCAGTCCTGTTCAACATATTAATCAATAAGCTGGATGATGGGATAGAATGTAACCTCAGCAAGTTTCCTGATGACAGCAAGCTGGGAGGAGTGGCTGAGACACCAGAAGGCTGTACTGCCATCCAGTGAGACCTGAACAGGCTGGAGAGCTGGGCCGAGGGGAACCTTATGAAATTCAACAACAGCAAGTGTCAGGTCCTGCGCCTGGGGAGGAACAACCCCAGGCACCAGTACGGGCTGGGAGCTGAACTACTGGAAAGCGGCTCTGTTGAGAAGGACCTGGGAGTGCTGGTGGACAACAAGCTGTCCATGAGCCAACAATGTGTCCTTGTGGCCAAGAAGGCCAACAGTATCCTGGGGTGCATTAAAAGAAGTGTGGCCAGCAGATCGAGAGCGGTTATCCTCCCCCCTCTATTCTGCCCTAGTGAGACCACATTTGGAGTACTGTGTCCAGTTTTGGGCCCCCCAGTTTAAGAAGGATGTGGAACTCCTTGAGCAAGTCCAGTGGAGAGCTACGAAGATGATCAGGGGACTGGAGCATCTCCCATATGAGGAAAGGCTGAGGGACTTGGGTTTGTTTAGCCTGGAGAAGAGAAGACTGAGGGGGGATTTCATAAATACCTATAAATATCTAAAGGGTGGGTGTCAGGATGATGGAACTAGGCTCTTTTCAATAGTGCCCAATGACAGGCCAAGGGGCGACGGGCACAAGTTGGAACACAGGAATTTCCACCTCAATATGAGAAAAAGCTTCTTCCCTGTGAGGGTGCCAGAGCAGTGGCACAGGCTGCCCAGGGAGGGAGGCTGTGGAGTCCCTTCCCTGGAGACACTGAAAACCCACCTGGATGCGTTCCTGTGCCCCCTGCTCTGGGTGTGCCTGCTCAAGCAGGGGGTGGGATGGGATGATCTCCAGAGGCCCCTTCCAACCCTGCCATTCTGTGATTCTGTGATGAGTGCTGACTGGCCTTCTTTGAGCTTTGCTGCCTGGGCTGTAGGCAACACTGCCTGCTCTTTGCTCAGGAGGGGGAGTGGGTTGCACAGCCGCACCAGGAAGGGTTACAGGGACAAATGCCTGGAGACGTGGTACTCCTGCTTCAGGCCAGACACAGCACAAGTGCCTCAAGGCATCAGCTTCTCTCTAAAAGATGGAGAACAGCACAGATGACTGTAAAACAGGTGAGAGGTATCTGAATGGGACGGTAAAGGTCCTCCTGAAAGCAGGATAGGAATAATCCAGCTCTACACCAGTGTGTGAAGTTTGCTCCCAGTACAGATCATCCCTCCAGCTGGCCATTCCCTGGTCCCTGACTGTTTCTCGGGACACATCCAGGTATTTACTGTCAGTGCTAGCTCTTGGGGGACTTTGAAGTGTGTTTCCTTCCATTCAATTATCTCTGGGAGCTGTAAAGTATGGTGGCAGAGGTGGCTGTATCATTCTGTTTGCTCCCTGGCAGCTGACAGGCTTTTAACCAAGTAATTAAGGTTTGGTTTCGCTTATACCTTAGAATCAACCACTGAGGCAGAGATAAGGTAATAGAAACGCAGCAGGTACTCCACTATTATTTCTGGCTTTGAATTAATCACGGACACTATGGCTCTGTGAATAAGTGCATTGATCATTTGCTACAACAATAAGAATTTCAGCCAGTTATGCTCTTTACCCCTCTATAAATACTTTGGAGACTGCAGACTTGATGAGCATGAGTGCAGGCTCTTCCCAGAACACTAATAGCATCCATTAAAAAAAAAACCAGCCCTTTACTTTGTGCTTGCTGAAAAGCCTGTCGCTGTTAACTGCCCAAGTCTGGGGTCTGATGAGGGACACTGAACTCTCCAATTTACAGGAGGATCCAACCTGTTCACTGAAAGAGCCTGGGAAAGATTAAAAGCAGCTGAAAGCTAACCATGCTGGATTGATGAACAGCCTTTGGATGCTGTCATGTTGTGGCTGCTGGGACTGTCTTCCTTGAGAGCTGTAGCATGAGTCTCATGGAAACTCCTGCTTTGGGTAAAGCCTTGGGGAGTCATGGGGTGAGTTGAGAATCCCACCTTGCCTTTCTACTTTGTTTTTTACACGTCCACTGTGATGGGAGATGAAGGCCCAAACTGGGAAATGCGGTCAGATGGCCCTGCAAGGTTTGGAGGAAAAAAATATTGAAGCAAAGCAGATTATTACCTTTTGAAGCCAGGCATGTGTTTTTTGAAGCTTTGAAATTCACCCTCTGGGGTGAGGAAAGAGAGGAAACTCAAGATTGGTTGTTCCTTTACCCAGAGGACAATCCTGTATCTTGGGGGCTTTAATGTCACATATCATTTAGTTAATCATCCTGTCACTGCTGGCAGAGATGGTCACCATGGCATGAGAACCATGGGGACAGGATGACATGAATCCGTATGAAGTCAGGCTTCATCACTCCTGCTTTCCAGAAGAGCAGCGCTGATGGTGCTGAGCAAACAGCCCTATGTGCATCCGAACAGGCACAACTCCAGCCTGTACTCAGGACCCTGTGCCATCCCTGCTGCACACTTGGGATGGGCAGCACAGCTCTGTGCATGAGCGGGAATGGGGACAGTCCAGCTGGACCAGGATTATCTCCAGATGTCTGCTGTTCCATGCTTACATCCTCACATGGCTTCCAAGGGATAAAAGTGATTAAACACAGCTGTGAAGGAGCCACATTTAACAGTGTGTTTCCCTCAACCCTAAGTAAGTACTCGAGGAAAAGGTCCATGATGTCAAGTGATGTTTTGGGCAAGATCTTTCCCTCTTGGAGGAAGGGTGATCTACTCAAAGGCACACATACATCCAGAAAATCGAAGTTAAGTTCTGTGCAGGCTCCCTAGCCCTTACTGAAGTAATTAATTCCCAGTTTTTAAGGCTCTGGGCTTTATTATGCACTCAGTAAAACAGAACTAACCATCTGAGATCTTTGGTCTGTGTATTTATACTGCAAACTCTTCCATGTCAAGACTACCTCCTAGTTTGTCCAGCTGGGAATCGGTGGCCTAATTTTCAGATGGAAACTCTGCACATGTTGTTTTGTAACAAACAGTAAAGAAAATTCTCATATCCCTAATGACTCAAATAGGCAGGATTATTCACTCCAGCTTCCACCCAAACAAATACAGGAAACAGCTGTTACAACCAACATACCTTTCAAGAGTTCAAAAATCTTTCTGAGCATGGGCTGGATTGGAAAGCTCAACATTGACTTTTGTTGCACTCCCAAACTACTTAACTCTCAGCATGGGTCAAGTAGTATGTTTCCTTTAGATACTCTGATATGTTTATATTCTTTTTAGCTAGTTAACCTTTATTTGAACATACATTTTATGAATTAAATTAATTGAATTTAAAAGGTTAAACATCTAAATAAAAAAAGGATGATGTATGAAACTGGATTTTTTTATTTTTAGAACAATTTGGGGAAAAAAAGAATGTGGACTGAACCCCAGTATTTTTTGGTTGGTTGTTTTTATTTGAGTCAAGATAGCTGCCTTCAGCAGGCTTTGGCAAACATTTGGTAGGGTGACCCACCTTTGACACTTTTCCCACCTGTAGACTCTCATTATGACAGCCCGTGGAGTGGAGGATAATGAAGATGAGTTCAGTCATGGTACAATTTACCTACTCACTAGTAAACACTGATATGAAATTATTTCCAAGACTTAACCAGGACTTTAACTCAATGTTGAATAAGCTGCCTCATTTGCTAGACAGCACAACCCAGGAAATTCCTTCACATTCAAGTGGTAAATATTTAAATACTGGTTTCACCAGCAAATAGCCCCTGGGCCAAAAAGGGCTTGCTTGGTTTATTTGTTAGGAGCTTTCCTTTATTGAACGCAGCTGTATGGAGAAAAAGGAGAAAATATGGAAATAATAAAGAGGTAGCTGCCCAGACATCCCTGGAGGATCCAAGCTTAGAAACCCTTTCTTATCATCAAACAGGAGGGATTCAGATGAGAAACACAGAAATTAGTGCTGGGAAGTTCTTTTGCTTGAGCTTAGTGTCCATTCTCCCAGAGACGCCCAGAGATGCTGGGGTTAGAAATAGGGCAAATTAAAACTAAAAAAGAAGAAATTTCCTGGCCAACCCAAGATAAGCTATATTTACTGGCATACTGTTTATGTATATTCTGCTCACCCTTTGTAATCCAAGTCTGGAGGATGGCTCTAGCATATGTCTCTTTTGGACCTTTGGTGCCGAAAAATACCTTGGTGGGCTGGCTGTGACACGTCTACCGATGGACTGCATATGCCACTTTGACCATAGGAGGGGACTGACTCTGTCAGGATACCATGCCCTAAATATTGAGGAGGGTGGGACAGAAACCTGAATGATCTTGAATAGTACAAAGAAATGGCAATTAGTAAGTATATTGTGCTCCTCCCAGCAAAAAAATAGGGGCACCAGTGAGAGGATCAGAGGATTTGAAACAAGCAAAAGGATGTACTTTTTCACACATTGTGTTATTACATTATGAATGCTATTGCTCCAGGCAAAAGTGTAATAGATCCAAAAGCAGCCTGAGAATTTAATGGGAGCAGCATCCTTCAGGGCCTGCTAATAGCTGTGTGTCAACTTTCACTTCAGGAGTCTACCAGCCACAAATTTCTGGAAACAAGGAAGAAATTCCAGGAAAGGATTACTCCAGACTTATGTTTTTCCCCCTAAACCCCTGCTAGAGTCCCCTGCTGGTGCCAGACACAGGTGCATGATGAGATGGACTTCTGGCATATCCTTTTTTGTTTTATGCTCCTAACTGGCAATGCCTTAATTCCTACCTATGGCAGAGCTTTTCCTTCCAGTAGGCTGGAATTTCTCACCATGATGTGGCCAGTCTGTTGGCAGGAGGAACACCAAACAGGCTCAGACCACCAAGCCTTTGGAAGCCCAGGCTCCCAAGATACGGTTTTGACTTAGAAACCGTGAATATCGAGTTGAGGTCTTCCTGGTAACTGAACCAGATTTTACCCAAAGCCTGTGCTCAAACATTTTTCTGCCCCCACAAGAGCAAGGAACCTGGAATTTCTTGCTATTAAGAGACAAAGTAGCGGTAGACCGCTTCATACATATGCCATGTACCACAAGCTCCTAAACGCCACCTTGGAACCAACCCAGCTCCTCTCTGGCTCAAGCTTGTTATTCAACTCCCAGCTGAGGACACCCAGAGATACTGAGCGCTGTTCTCCTTGAGTATGCTCTTCCCATTTATCTCCCTCTCTGCTACAGATATGCTCCCTATGTCTTATTTGCATTTGTCTGGCTTTGTCTCTCAGCCATTGCTTCTTGTTCCGGCTTTCTCTGATAGATTAAAAAGCTCTTTAGAAACTGGTGTTTTCTTCTGCTGACGGCACTTATGCACTGTAATCAAATCACCTCTTGACCTCCCTTCTGATAAGCTAAATAGCCTTTTTCAAAGTCTCACTGAAATTTTTTCTCTTGCTCTCACATTATTTGCAAGCCCTCTCCTGCACCACTCAGCCTGTACGCAGCACTCCCAGCCTCCTCTGGGGTTGGGGAGGGGGAAAATGGGTGTTTTAAAGAAATGGGGAAAGTTGTCTCATGGCTGAGGCTTTGGCTTAGGGTCTGGCCTTGCTACAAGGGCATCTACTTGGTCCACAGTCTACCTGGTACTCATAGTCCATCCCCCCATTCATCTCCACATGCCAAAGCTCACCCTTCACAAAATCAGTCATACTTTGCCCTCCTATTTAGGGCACAAATGGTCTCAGCACATGGCTCTCCTGATTCCCAGGCAGGAATGCTTCTCTTCAGACAGTGGACCAAGACCAGTGTACACCCACAAAGCAGCGATGACCTGCTGAAGTGTCTCTTGTGGACTTGGGAAAGCTGTGCTCCAACACACCTGGGTCCTTGCTGCTCCTCTCTTTGGCTGTCCTCTTCAAGAGCACATCTTCTTCCTCTCTTCTCTACCCTACACCACTCCACCCCCTTTATGGACCTGCAGCCCTTCTCTTGAGGCAAACCAGCAGCATTCCTGACTTGGATATATCCCATGTAGAGGTGTCTCCCCTCCCTCATAGCCCTTCCTTTGCCACAGGATGACCAAGCATCTTCTCTGCAGCATTAGAAGAACTGCTGGAACATGGAAGATCCTCCTTTCCACAGCCAGATGCTGTCAGCCTTTAGTTTCTGGCTCTGTTGTTATTAGAGATCCTCCACTGCTCCCACAGCATCTGTATTTTTTCAGGCATGCAGCAAGGAGCCACAAATTTGAAGCCATCCCTCAGTGTGTCAGACTTGGAATGACTCCGCCATCTTTTCCCACTGCTTGGAGGCATTCAAAAGGTTTTTAATTAAATCCACATCAGAGAGCTGTTAGCAAGCTTCCTCCGATTAGCAAGGTGGAGAGAACTACATGTCATGGGGGGAAATGAGTGAACATGAAATGGTTTTGTTGCCTGTGCTTTCCTCAGTGTCAGATTAATTGGCACTTTTCTTCCAATGTAAGGCAGAGCTCTGGGCACAGAGAGGTCACTGCTGCTGTGACCATCTTCTAGTTTCCTCTCTCTCACTTTTTAAATATGATTGAAAATTTCCTTAGACATGTTGGGCTCTGTCTGCCAGGGCAAACAAAGAATTAGTGACACTCAGATTGCTCCTAGATATAGAGTTCTTTTAGGATCTCCATCCTCCTCTTCCTTACCTGTTCTCTCTGTGCACATGTGTGTGTGTGTTGGCTTTTTCTGTTGTTTTAACATGTGCCCCAAACCACAACTGGCTGTAAATCAACCTCAAATGGATTTGCAGCTGCTCAGGCCCTCTCTGTATGGAGTAAGTTGAATTAGTCAGATGGTGATCCACCCTGACTGAGGATCTGCCTCCATGGGTGTCAACCTGAACTTGCAGGAAGCCACAGGGATCAGATGCAAGGACAGGTGTCTCTTTGAAAGCATTAACAGGAGGCTTGCTTAGCAGTGGCGCTCCCCCTGCCTTCCCTAAGGACCCGCTGGCTCTCAGTATTTGTGCATGATACTCAAGTGAGTCCTTCACATGCACTGTCCCAGCCCAGTGCCATGTCCCAGCTGGGGCTGGCACAACCCCTTGGTCACTGTGGGACCTTCCTACCAGTTACAGTTGGTCAGTTCTGCAAGGGTCCCAGCTGTGGCACTGGACATAAGCTTATTTCATGTCTAAACATCTCCAGATACTTAATGCCCCACTCATTATTCACCTGTATGTACTTGGAAAACAATGCTTTGAAATAGGTGCAGGTTTAAGGCTGGGTTACTTCTACAGCTAAGGCTAGAAATGTTGTCTCTTTCCAGTAGGGTCAGTCCCTGTGGCATGTTTTGCCAAGGGTCATTGGCATACTGCTGTTTCAGATCTCCTCTAGAAACTCATGCCACCTTTGGACTGTGGTCATATACAAAGATAGGCTTGAAAAGGTGCAAGAGCCCTTCCAGACCTATGTGGCCAGCATGGCAAAGAGCAAATTTAAGTAGCCAACAAGCTGGAGTGCGATCAGGGGCATATTACGTGACATTGCATGACATGACATCACACCCCGCAGCCTTGCATCCCACTTAGGATCCAGCTAGTGACCCCAGTGCGCAGTGCCAGGATGACTGGTGGCCAGCACAGACCCAGAGCAAGGTGTGGGCCTGTGGCTCAGGGGCTGGAGAGAACCACATGCTGGGACTGGTTCAATAATCAAAGTCCTGCTCCTTGGGCCATGCTGCACAAGTAATGACACAACACTGCCAAAGAGTATGCTTCCTTTGGAAGGGGAGGGACCCCGACTCTCACTCTAGAGGGTATAGAAACAAATTTAACAGCTCTGTACTGTGACTTCCAAAATCAAAGTCAAATCTGGGCTGCATTTTCATCCTTGGAAATCCTTACAGGGGTGTCCTAAGGGTGTTGACAATCAGCTCTATATTTCCTCCCACATTTAAATGCAGTTACAATTCCAACAACACAGCAAATCCTCTTCTATCAAAGGAGGGCACCGGGTTTTGTTTATTATTTGCAAATCACAAACCAGCACATACAAAAGAGCCCTACCTCAATGTGCAAGCCTGTGATGGGGACATGCTGCTATGACAACAACATGAGGCTGAATCATCCAGACAGACAAGACACACATAATTGTGTGATCACCTGTTCCTACTTGTTCAAAGGAAATTTTATTAGTGCTGCTGAAAGTACATTAGAGAACAAAGCATAAAGCATTCACACATCAGCCAGGGCTCAGCTAATCAATGCAAGCACTGCCTGAACCTGGTGCCTTACTGTTCGACCATTCAGCATTTCACAGGCTTCAGGATAGCATTTACAGAAACTTGTGCTTGCATGTGAAAGATCGAGAAAAACTCAGCTTCTACTAAAATGAAACATTTATGGCTTTTGGATCTTGCTGAGAACACCAGATTTTTGACTGTAGGATGTTTGTGGTCAGTGGAGGGACGGTCTGGATCCAGGATGATGGTTAGAGAATGAGCATGACTGATGGAAAACATGACTTTTCTAATTCATCCCCCCCCAACAATAATTAAGAATGGCAGGTGGGAGAAGAGAGCTGGTCTATTGTGTTACAGACAAACAGGAATATGCAGGATCATAATTCACTCAGCCATACCTATAAATCCACATGTATTTATGCTGGGCACGTGCATTAGCCACAGCATCCATTTCCAGCTGGCGAGAGAGCTGTTCCACTTGGTTTCCTTGCTTCCTTGTTTCTCCTGACTCGAGGGCACCAAAATCATGACTGCCTAATCATAAGACTGCTTCATATGTCCTTTTTTAGCCATAAAACCCCTGGACAGCACAAAACTGGCTTATTGTAAATTCCAGAATATCCCTAAATGTGAGTGTCTGGCACTCTTTCTTATGCTCTGTCCTTTCCAAATCTATTGGTGGTTTTGCTTCCTGAAGTCTTTCATACCTTAATCTTGTTCACCCAGAAGACTCCAGCACATATAAAGGGCTGCTCAAGTGGAAAGAAGCTGACTGTATTTATTAATCACACTCTTTTTGAAAAGGTGGTCAAAACATTCCAAAGGACTTTTTTTTTTCCAAGCATTTTGTCAAGATTTCAACACTCTGTGACAAAAAGAAAGAAACAATTCCAATAGGGTATTTACAGCATTTGAAGATTTTCTACCAGAAGTATCAATGGCATTATTACACAACTCAAGGAGTTTTCTGCCAATGCTCCTTTCTGATACTGCCCAAATAAATATCAGTCGAGTTCACCCAGAAGCTGGCAAGCAGCATTGTTGGCAGCAGCAATAAGAGATGAGATGTTTTCCTCCGTAGATATTGCATATGCATGAGTGTCTCACTGAGAACATTTCCATCTGCTCCATGGTGAACGGAAGATGTGGGTATTCCACAAGAGCCATGCTGAGACCACTCAATCAGCCACTAATAAAATCAGCCCCACAGTAATCTGAAAACAAGAGGTTCAGATGCACAGCCACGTGCTGAACAAGCCCATGCTACAAGCCAGGTCTGTTCCCTTCAGTGATAGCAAATCATGAAAAGCAGCATCTCTCCCCACTTTCCTCTGTACGTGGCACCAAGGTTTAGCCAGGTTCAAGGAGAGACTGTTTGAAAGCCATCTTCAAAAGGCAGTGAGGAAGAAAAATAAATCCCAAGAGGGAGGATAGTGAAGCATGACAACAGATTTGCAGACAAAAGCAAGACCTCTCCCTTCCTGGAGATGAACAGTGAGGTGCATTGAAAATTGGCTGAATGGCCATGCCCAGAGGGCGGTGATCAGTAGCATGAATCTAGTTGAAGGCCACTAGCTAGTAGTGTACCCCAAGAGTCAATACTGGGCCCGATCTTGTTCAACATCTTTATTAATGATCTGGATGGTGGGGCAGAGTGTACCCTCAGCAAGACTGCTGATGATACAAAACTGGGAGTAGTGGCTGATACGCCAGAAGGTCATGTTGCCATCCAGAGGGACCTTGATAGGCTGGAGAAATGGGCCAACAGGAGCCTCATGAAGTTCAATAGGAAGTGCAAACTCTTGCACCTGACGAGGAACTACCCCAGGCTTCACCAGTACATTGTGATGACCAAGCACTGTAACAGGTTGCCCAGAGGTCGTAGTCTTCATCCTTGGAGATATTCAAAAGCCATACAGTCATGGTCCTGGGCAAACAGCTCTAGGAGGCCCAGCTTAAGCAGAAGGGTTGGATGAGATGACCTCCAGAGCTTCCTGTAAATCTCAACCGTTCTGTGATTCTGTGATGGTTTTAAAGGGCAGGTTAAACTAACATATTTTTAGACTGGTTTAGGAGGACAGACTAACCTTGCGAAGTCTCCTACAGTCCTGCCTGGGTGTTGGCTGGGGCTGAGAGGATGACCTTCGCACCAGGTTTAGGTCCACGCCAGTTGGCAGTGTCTCAGACTGCCACTAGAGTAGATCTGGCAGTTGCATTTGGTGAATGACACCGTGCTGAAAACAGGAATCTTCAAGATCAGATGGTGCCATAAGATTTCTGCTTAAGAATGGAGGAAATCTTGATTGTGCTGTTAGTATTTAAACTGAAAGTGATCTGAAAAAAAAAAAAGAGAAAAAAAAATCCACCCTCTTTCTGATTTTGGATCCCCTCCACAACTCTGTCTCCAGCCAGACCTTAACCTCTCTGCATATCTGCAGAAGAGCAGGGGGGACCCGTGGCCATGGCTGTCACTTCTTTGCATGTTCTTAGTGCTACAGATTTTAGTTAGAGAGACAAACTGTAAACCAGGAACCTCAGAGCCTCAAGAAAGAAATAAAAAAGCAGTCCTATGACTTTGCACTGCTTAGAAACCTGGGGGTGCCTTTTGGTGGGGTTCCCTTGCCACAGGTGAGGAAACCCTGTGCATTAGCCTTTAAACTCAGTTTCCTTCCATGGTTTGGCAGAAGGACTTCATGATTTGGAAAGGGCAGACTGAGCTGTGGGGAATGGTCTGCCTCAGATCTCTTCCCTGAACCCTTCCCCTGGCAAACAAAGCCGGTGAGGTTGCAGGTGATGGACACAGCATGAAGTGTGGGGGTGGCTGTCATTCTGCTACGTCATGTTATCAGTCATCTCCTCTCTCCTCCACCAGTCCAACTTCGGAAAGATGGGCTCCTTTCTACCTGTCTCAGTGAAGAGCCAGGGGAACACACACAAATACAGCAGAGAACAAAAATAATCTCACCTGGCAGAAAGCAGACACACTGTCACACCTCCAAGGGGAATATTGATACAGGCTCTTGCTTCTGTTTCAAAATCAATCTCAAGCTGGTTCCCTGAAAGAAATGGCATAAAGGGCATTAGGTCTGGCAACAGAGGCTGCCGTTCCCAGGATGATGGATAGGAGATGAGTACAATTACCTGGATGCCAAGAGCTGGTACACAGCCTTTTCTGTTCAGCAGGCTCTGGCTGTCCTTCCCCATCAGCAGCAAGATCAAAACAAACTCTGCAGAGCCTCTTATGGGGCTGGGCTTGTCTCTGCTCCTGCTATCTTGGAGAACAGAACAAGAAGCAGCAGTGGCAGCTGCTCAGAAAGGACTGTCTGTAACGCTGCATCAAAAATGATCAGCTGCACAGCGATGAGAGGGAAATGCTCATGCATCAGCAACACAGTGCCATGGCCACTCTCCTGCCCTCAGCTTCCCCTGTCCTGATCTGCTGGTGTGCAGTCCCATACAGGGTCCTGCACAGAGGGACCCTGCTGGCAGCACTCACAGAAGCAGCAGCCTGAGCTCCCTAGACAACAGCTGACACCTCCCAAATGGTGTACCCCACGTCCATCAGCCTTCAACCTCCTGGTGTCAATGATCAAATAGCATCAGCCACAAACTCTTAACTGGGTTATCTACCAAAAGGTCCTTGTGAGTAAAAACAAACTGTGTTTACACAAGTTGTAAGAGGTGATGTCAAAGTCATGCCCACATCTGTCAAGCATTGAATCTGGTTCCTTCTTCCCAGTGCCCTGGAGCTGTCCTGCTGCTCATTCCCAAGGCTTAGTTACACGAGCACTCCCAAAGGGATTTCCAGCATGGGCAGCCTGTTGGCAGCAATCCCACTGTTCCCTATACCTGCCCTCCCATCTCTCCCAAACTCACCACGCCCTTCCCTTCTGCACCTGATGAGAGCAGCAAAGCGGAAAATGCAAGACCAATTCCTGCATGCACCCTCTTGCAGGTACCACCTTCTTTCCTTTGGAGACTGACCTGGAGTTGGCATGGACAGTGGGGCCATCATGAGCTTGTAGGGAAAGAGATGCTGAGGTCCATACGCCCAGTGCTCCGTGGGCCACCCATGGGATTGCAGAACGGGGACACCTGCTTGGGGGTTGTGCAGCAGGGACAACCAGGTGGCCTGGAAGAGGCCAACATGATAAAACAGCTGTATACTTTTAGTCCCTGGAGTTCAGTTCTGTGAAAGGAGACATGAAGGGGCATGGCAGGCAAGGGGTTGCTGCATTCCCCCTGATTGGCAAGTGCCTTCTACTGGCTTCTTAGCTCTGCTTTTGTTTGGAGGTCAAATGCAACAGGAAACACCAGAAAGGGGCAATTCAGAAGTTGTCACCGACTGCTGGCTGTGCTTTTTCTTAGGCCTATGAAAGGGCAGTGATCTATAACCAGCTTTAAGAGAGATGGGGACCATGGCATCTCACGTTATTTGGTGAAACTAATGAAGTCTAGCCTTTTTTTTTTTTTTCTTCTTGAACATTGAAATGCTTTGGGAAAACTCTGTCTTCTGTCTTGTGGCTGCAGGCAGCTCTCCTGAATAAGCTATTGTCAGGCCTCAGAGATGTGAGTCAGAGCATCTTTAATCTCTGGGCGGGAGCGTTCTCCATGGCTTTCATGCTTTTAGAATAAATCTTCAGAGACGTTCCCAAATTAAGCACGATTCCTTTCTAATCTCCTTGCACTTCTTTCTCTCACCATTTTATCAGCCAGGCTCAAACACATTCAGCATGGCCTACTTCGAAGCAAACTGATTAATGCAATCACTTCAGGTTTTAGGAGGGATCAGTGCTTACAGAAGGGGAAAGGGCTCCTACTGGTGCTTGCAGCCCCAGCTCCCAGCAGCTTGAGAGGCTTAGAGAGATCTGCCTGTGAGCAGAGCTGACAGGAGGGGGGGGCAGCAGGGATCACACACTCACACGGGCATCTTCCAAACTCCAGCGGGAGCTTGCTCAGTGTCCAGGCAATTCTTCAGATCAGAAGCTGCATCATGCTGCATAATGTGGCTGGTGCCTCCTGGGCTTGGGGGAGAAGGAGAGGGGAGCTGTTGGTCTATAGAAGGGACGTGCTGTGCTGCTCAGCAGCACCCCTTCCCTCCCTGCCCCCCGGCAGCAGCTGGGTACCACAACCTCCTTCAGCCAGAGGCAGCTGAGCAGAGGATCACAGCTTGGGCTGCTCAGGTGCAGCTGGCACATATCTGGCGTAAGAGAGAGGTTTGGGGTTTGCATCACCGCCAAGTGGGGTTCCGGCCTGGCTCTAGGACGTGAAAAGCTTGAGTCAGGGAGCAGTTGCCTGAATGTCATGCTGCTACAGGACAGGGGTAGAGATGATGTTGGAAGGGGGGTGGTGGAATGCTGTGGGAGAAACACGAGCTCTACATCCATATGTGTGCATTGGTGTTGCCTGCTGGAGAGAAAACTGCTCCTCTTGGCCTTTGTGAATCAATCTTTCTGATAGAAGATGCCATCTCTCACTGCCTACCTTACCTGCATTCAGCTCATGCATCTTCTGTTTGTCTGATGTAGGGGCTCCTCAGTGCAGTGTCCTTGGTTATCCCCTAAGAGCTTACAGCCGAAAGAGACAAAAGCTGCGCAATGATTAGCTGCGTTTTACAGATGAGAAGCTAGAGAAGGAGGAATTACGCAGAAGGGAATCTCCTGCATCTGCAATTTTGAAGCAGCAGGATCCTGAATCCAGCTCTGGCATCACTTTTTCCAGGGGCCGGTAGATATGAAAGTGTTAAGTGCCCTTTCATTTGTCACCAGGCTTCCCAGGACCAGAGTGGCCCAGGCTATAGTTTTTGAAGGTGAAATGAAATAATAATTAAAACGCTGAACTAAAACGTCAGTGTATTTTGGGTGGATAACACCAAAATGGGACATTGCCTACAGAAAGCTGAAGCTCATGGAGCTCATGGAGCACAGTGGATGTTGGTGTAGCTGCCTTTGCCTGCTTGAGTGGTGTGGCGAGGAGCCCTACCAGCTCCCACCTTTGTAGTCTGGCCCATGTATCTACAGTCTTAGTTTTTTGCTTGATTGACAAGAGTGGAGGACCCTCATGCTTTAGTGAGTGTATAATGGCTGCCTTGATGTCATTTACTGAAGCTTTGGAATAGCTGTGCTTTCTAATTACTTCTTCCCGTCTGCCTGAAGAGCACCTTTTGCTTTCAGATTAACTTCTTGCTGTCTCTTTGAACTTGAGTCTCTGTACTCCAAGCACCCCGGGTTTTGTGAGATCAAGGCAGGCTTTGTTAAGGTAAAAGGCAAGTAGTGATCAAGGGGTTTTTTTCCCTTTTCTGCACAAGAACGTGCCAGGTTTGCTGATTAGACTGTGTGTGGCAGAACCAGCTGACTTAGGGTCCTTGTGCCTTCAAAAGAGACTCTTCAAGAAGAAAAGTTAGTAGGCTGCCTTTGAAGGGGAAAAGCCTTCTTCCTGATGTTCAGAGGGACATTGGTAGTATCCAGCATGTGCACTCACATGCACTGCACATATATTTTGGATATGTGCCTCTTTGCTCGCAAGCAGGGAGGTTTTTGGTCTGTGTGGTAGGTGCTCCCTATGTGAGTGCAGTTTTACAATTCAAGGTGAAAGTGTTGATTTACTCCAGACAGTCAAATGTCCTGGACAGAAATGGCAAAGTCCAAATCCAGACTGAAATTCTCTACTATCTAGTGGGATAGTGGTTTGGCCAGGTTTAAATTACTAACAGTCACATCATTCTTACTGAATATAGATTTAGCAGAACTTTTAAAATGCCAGTTCATTGTAGTTTAGTTATGGCATGGAGGAAAGCCCTGAAGTTTTCCTGAACACAAATAGGAAAAATTTCCTAAATAGGCTTGAATGATAATCTGGAATTCACAGCATCCTTATTGTCCAGAGCAACGGGGCAGGAGTTGTCCTTGGGCTTTGTGCAGCACCAAGCACACCAGGCAAACTGTTGCCCTCTCTTCTAAGGTTTGTGTCCTGCCCATCCGTTTCAGGCAGTGTGTTAAGCTGCCAGTGGTCTCCTCAGTGGCTCCATAAGGTGGCTTCCTTATGGATATGTAGAAATTAGGTCAGGAGGGAGGTCCAGGGGTCACCTCCACCCAAAGCATAAATGCAGCTGAAGGGTTATTGCTTGCTCTTAAAACTGCAAAGGTGGAAAGCCATCCCTGTCCAGACAGGATTATTTTTCATCTTGGCAAGGTATTCCTTCATTTCTAACCTATATCTTCTTGGGCTGCAACCTAAAGCCTGCCACTTCCTTTCCTACCTGTTGTGATCACAGAAAAGACTCACTTTTTCACATGAACTTTTTGCAAATTTGCAGATTGCTCTCTCATTTCCCTCTTCTAAGACTAAAACAATCAGAGTCTTTTTCAGCCTCCTTCTATGCTTCCTGTTTTCAAGGGCTCTGATAATGCTGGTCACTCTTCTCACCTCCTGACATGTTGAGACTGGGTACCCAAAACTGGGCACAGTATTGCAGCTGTGTAGAGAGGAAGGATGCCTTTATGCATCTGATGGCTTATGCCTGATGATAGACCCCAGGATGCAGCAAAACTGTTCAGCAGCTGCACATGGGGTGGCTCCAGCAGCTCAGGACTAAAGAAGCCCAGAGTGTAACCTCCTTCCAAACAGAAATCAACTCTTTATCACTGCTTGCACACAAGCATTGCTCAGAGCAAGCTTCAAAACCCTGCTGTAAAGCAGAACAACTTACCTGGGAGATAAACGGGCTGAACTGGCACAGCCCATTTCCCATGGAATAATTCCTGGAAGCTGACCTCTGCCTGGGCTCTGTGGTGCCCAGTAAAAGAGATGTTTCATGCTCTGGTGTGACTGTCGACGAGAGGCATTTTGCACTAGCGGAGTTTCTCTCTCCTCTCCCCAGCTGCCTGTTTACTCCAGACTTGTCAGAACTGCACATCTGGTCCCCCTGTGAAGAATTTGGAGCAGCCAAAGGATTTAAAAGTTATTAGAAAAAAAAGGGGGAAAAAAAAGAGAGAACAGTGGCATAATTCTGCTTCCTTCAGAAATAAAGCTTAAAAAAGATGAAAGGTATTTGCCTTGACTCTCTGCAGGCTCTACCTTGGCAGCCAGCTGGAGAGACTTTGGGAAAGCAATTCCAGGAGCCTGAAGCTCTTAGTGCCAGTAAAACTTGCTGCTGGGTCAGCTGAGCCGTCTCACTGCAATCCCCTCTCCTCTGCTTCCTGGCAGTTTCAGGTTTTTTTCTAGTGGTTTTTGGAGCTGAAAGTCCCCCAGTAGCTTGGTCCACTTGCCATGCAAGATGGCAAATAATTGCCCACAAATGGCAAGCAAATTCCTTGCCTGGCAGTCCAGGTTGTGGCACTGAGGTTCTTCTGTTTTGTTTATTGCTGCAGAGACTCATAAATGAGCCCTGTGTCCCCAGAAATGCAATTGCTACCAGACTGAAAGAGGGGGAAGACAAAGAAGGATGACAAACCAGTTATCAGAGCCTTGGCGTACAGCTTGGAGGCTGGCTTGTGGTGGGGCTGAGTGTCTACAGCATCGCTGGTCTGGATGAGGCTGGTTTGGAGAGCATCCACACTCAATTACTCATGTCCCTACTGAAGGCTGTGGACAGAGCCCCACGGTTTCAAAAAGCTCTGGCCCACGCCTCTTTTTGAGGCTCTCTCCCCTGTGACTGTAGATGCCACTGCGTATGCCAATCCTCCTGATTTCTTCCATGACAATCCCAGGGCAGTGGGGGCTATTAGGACATTTTTTTCATTGGGGCACTGAACCTGGGGGCTGAAAGCTTGGGTGCAATTTCTCTGTGACTGGGATGAAGGTGCTGGAGTGTCCATCCTCAGAGGTCTTCAAAGCTCAGCCGGGTAAAGCCCAGAGCAAACTGATTTAATCTTTGAAGTTGGCCCTGCTCAGAGCATGGGGTTGGACCAGAGACCTCCAGAGGTCCCTCCTCACCTAAATGAGTCTGTGATTGCAGGCATGGTTTGGGGTAAGACTCATCTTTCTGGTCCTCAGGTCTCTGTCTCTGGAAGAATGAAAAGTCACCTTCCTAATTCTGCATTATCCATCCATCCAAAATCATAAAGCAGAAAGTAAAAAATAAAATACCCAATCCCTTTTTTCAAGGCTGGGAAGATTGCTGTGCTTGTCAGACATTTCATTCTTTGTGACGTTTTCAGTGGATTTTTTTCTTGAAAATGTTATTGCTTTTTAGCTTGACTGAGAAGCCTGCTTTCAGAGAGGAGAAATTCTCAATAGCCATCTTGATAACGCTTTTTGGTTTTGGGTTTTCTTAAAAAAAAATTATTAAAAGCACTCATTACAAATGCTGAAAATCCCTTACGGTCTGCCTGTTTTGAACCCTGCATAGTAAGAACAACAGATATTTCTGTATTTTTCACAAAGCAGTTTTTCCCCTTTATTTTTGAAGTCCTTCCATTCAGGCTGTAAGCTTTTCAGGGTAAAAATTGCCACTTTAACAATGTCATTTTCCAGCTCCCACTTCACCAAGGTTTTCAATTTGGATGGGAGCTCTAAGTCAGATAATCATTCAAGACCATGATGTCTCTGGTTCAAAGCAATGCTGACCATTTTAGGTCACAACTCCAAACTAAGACTTTCGGTTTAATAAAGAGCTATGTTTTTGAAGGTTTTTTTTTCTCCCAGTAGTTGAATTAATTCGTGCTCTGCTTGTTTTGTAAACTATTGTTTAAAAATAATTATTTTTTCAGGGAGATGCTGTACGTTCTCTGCTTTTCATGAATTGCAGCTATCAGAAATTATTATCTCAGCACCTAAGAGATCTGTCATGTCTGCCCCTTCCCTTGACACTTACAAACATGTATCATGTTGATGAATTTAGATGGTCATTTAAAGGCAAATTGCTTGTCCTACTTTTTGCTTCTTATTGATTGTCATGTAATTAACTGATTCATTTTGTTAATATAGAGTGTCTGCAACCCACTTAATCAGCAAAGCCTGATCAGAAGACTAGGGTTTAATTAGACTGTGCTAATTGCCCCAATGAAATGATGTTTCCTCTGTCCTGAGCCATTACTTATAGGAGCTAAATATTTTTTTTCACCCTCCGCTATTGAGATTTAAGCAGGGGCAGAGAGAATAACATTTTGCCTCCTGCCAGAGGAAAGACTTGTCTAAGCCAAGACAAAGCGGTTGAGAAGAGTCACACATGGTTAGGGGTGACACTTCCCTTATTAGCTCAGGAGTATCTGGTTGAGCAATGTGACAGTCTGTCCACCTCGTGAGACCAGGTGTGTTTAAGGTTACATGTTCCATGCTCTGAGCTCCCAAGCTGACCCTGGAGCTCACTGGAGCCATACAGGGCCTGGGGTACCTTGGCACTGTGATGGGCAGGTCTGGGAAGGACCACGTGCTGCCACAAAAGTCATCTGAAAACCCTGTTGCCTGTGTGCTATACTCAGTCCCTGCCAGCCCCACTTTAAATAGAGGACCCGAAGTGTTTGGGGACTGTGCAAATTCAGATGATGTCTTCTAAGAGATGTACCTCCATCACCCATCGAGCCAGTTTCCTTGAGCCCAGGTCTCAGCATTGAGAGCATCTCTGCTGCCGAACAGCTTTGTTCCCAAGCTGTTGGTGGTTGTATAAATCACAAAAATCACATGCAGGGGCCAAACTGTTCTCACAAGGGAGCCAGCACTTGGTTTCTGTGGAGCTCAGGCAGCAAGGAAGGAAGCAATTTTTCCTGCCCTGGAGAAAATCCCATTTACAGAAAAGTCTTTCTTGGTCATGCAAACTGATAAGCAAATATTTTTAATGTGGCAGAGGGTGCTTGGTAGATTAACTGCTTAGGAAGTGAGTGCGAGTGTGTGTCTATGTATTATATATTCATACATATTCTGTCTTTCACACACAGAATTACTATGGTGGGTGTTTCTCTGTAGATCATAAAAGTGATGTGATGGAGGTAGCTGTTATGGGAAGATGGATGCAATCCTATTTATTTCAATCCTGGTCCTGCAACTGGACTTGCACAAAGGTATATTTGTACCCATGAGCAGCACCCCTGACTGCAGCCCCAAATAATTCTGGTAGCAGTGCTGGGTGGTTGGTGAGGACCCAACAGGATCAGGGGCCACCCCTGGTCCATAAAGCTGAGATGTGCCCTTGGATTTGTTCTGTGGCTCCGTGAGTGCCCTGTAAATGTCTGCGCTTGGCAAGGAAAATTGCAACTGATTGTAAATTTCTTGCAAGAATGGACCTTCAGCAGGGCTAAACCAATTTGCAAAATCAAGCTGAATTTGGGAAGTCATTTCAGCCCCCCCTTCTCCCCTTAAGAAATGAGGAATGTGTTTTTGGAAGTGCCAATGCAGCTTGACTCTGACATTTCCTTAAACCAGGCTTTTTGATGTTTGCAGGCTGCGTTGTTGGCTTGCCTGTGTTTATAAAGGTGAGGAAGATAAGCCTGACTAATTAGCTTGTAAACAAAATAGAACATTTTGCTTTGCATCAAATGAAATATTTTGGGTTGCTGAGTCAGACTCATGCATGTTTAAAAACATTTTGCCAAAAAAATTAAATTAGAAGCAAAGGTGTTGCGGGGCGAAGTACCCTGTGGGGACAGCCTTCCCCCCGAATGAAGGGCTGGCTCTTGAAAGCAGTCCCATGGAGCGGAAGCAACTGAAGCACTCAAGTTGCTGATGGTTTTCTTGGAGCAGGTGAGAAATGCTAAACCCAGACGGGTGGGTGAACCTCTGCTTCCAGATACTCTTTAAGACAGTGCCATGAGCCTGAAAAGGAATCAGCTGCTTAATGTCAAATTAGGAACAGAGAGGCTGTGATTAGTGTTGGATGCAGTAACAATGTTGAAGGTGAAAGCCCAGGGCTTAGTCCCTGGAGGAAATTGTTGCATTACCTGGAGGCTCCCCATCTTCCTGCTTCCCTGGTCATCCCACATCCTCCTCCTGTCTCGTGCCAGCAGTACCTTCTCCACCTCATGGCTTTCAAGCCATGGCATGTGGCTCAGCACGGTGCAGGGGTCTCTGGCTTCAAGTGGAGGTCATCTTGACTTCCAACACAGGGGCAGGGAGGTATCTGGAGAGGGAAGCACCAAACCCATGAGGAAGCAGGTGGGGGTGCAGCATTTCTGGGGCTCAGAGCTCACTGGAATAGTGGCTGTGGAGAGTTTTCCCTGCTCCTTTTGCCTTTGCTGCTTTAAGGAAATAGGATTTTGTGGGTCTTTTTTTTTTTTTTTTTTGTAAATAAACAAGATTAGCAAAGACTTATTTTTTATTTTCTAACAGTGATACAGATCAGGTACCAGTAGGGCCAAAGGGACAGCAGTCATAAATGAACCAAACGAAACCGTGAAATGTAATATGTAATCCAAGATGGTGAAGGGCCCTGCATCCGAAGAGGTCAATGGCCGCCCAGCTGTGCCACCCCGCTGCAGGACATGAGTGCTGTACCTTGAGCGTGCTTACCACACAGAGGGGTTCAGGCTGAAGCAGGTGCTGTACAGCTGCAATGGAGGGTACTGCAGGAATGGCCGGGTGGGATGTGGGTCAGCCCCATAACCACAGCCCTTCGCTGCCGGGCACAGGCATAAGCGCTTGAGCACTGTGGCAGCTCAGCAGCCAGACGGCCGGGGGTGGGAAGCATGCCGGCTGCCCAACTCACATCAATCTGTGCTCATGACTCAGTTTTCTTTCAGGTGATATTCATGCAAACATGCCAAAAGCAGCAGCAGTGCTGGGATCCTCGCTCCTAAAGCTCTGCTCCTGTCCAGCATGCAGCCATGCTGCGTGTTGAATGGCACCTGACTTCCAGAAAGGAAAAATATTTTCTCCCTGAAGTTAGTATTTTTAAAGGACTTAATGTTTCCTCTCTCAATAAGTGGCTTTGGTGGAAGGACAGTTGAGCTGTCTCTGGCGTTGACGAAATGGGATCACAACTCCAGCTGACAGCAACTTGGTATGATCGTACTCAGTTTCCCTCTCGTGGTTTGCAAAGGAATTAACTGGAAGGATATTTAACTAATTACTTCCCCAGCTGAATATGGCCAGGCTATGCTGGTGTGTGTGTGGGTCTTCCTCCTGCAGTCCTGGTCCCTTCAGAGCTTCACCTGAGAAGATCCAGGTGACACCACTGAATTTTATTAAAGCTGTAGCTCTGCCCTTCTTATTGTGATTACAGATTTTCACCTCTGTGTCTCATTGCAGAATGGCTGAAGCTGTTAGACAAGGTCTGTGGTGTCCTTCCATCAGGAGACATTTTCTCACATTATCTCTTCCTCATGCTGTTTTCTGCCTGCTACAAAGGTCACAAGCTGTCTTGAGCAGGACCTGTCCTTCCTGCTTGCAAAGAACTGGATATGAGGACCACGTTCCTGCAATGCATTTCTTAAAACTTTCTGTGGGGAACTGGGGAGGGCCTGTGCCCCACAGCAACAGGAAAGAACTTTTAAAAAAAAAAAAAAGGGGGGGGGGTCCTAAAAGAAGGGAGATCCCACAAATCAGGGAGGTCACTGGAGAGTCACTGCATCCACCAGGGTCTGGGTGGAATAGTGGTCCCGCTGAGGTGTGGTGGTGGTTGACATTGAGGGAGTGCCATGAGTTCATACCAAGGTGGTGACTGGAAGACAAGCTGTTTGATGATTTTTAAATTTTTTTGCCTTTTTTTTTTCTTTGCCAAATCCTGTAGAGTTCCTGAGGAAGATGTTTGGTATCCTCCTCTCTCCTTGCTCACACTGGAGAGACTCAGCATCCTACAGAGACAGCAAGGGAAATCACAGGATTATTCCCCATGGTGATTATCCTATGATCTCTCAGGGCTGTATAAATGGGAGCTGATTACAGCTAGAAAAGGAGTAAATTGTGTAATTAGAAAGGGGGAAGAGGGGGGACTTAACCTCTGCCTCAAGGTGTCAGTTTGGAGAGAAGAGTGGAAAAGGGAGCACTCAGCAGCATCTTGTGCTGGGACCCACAGCTCAGGAAAAGGCCAATGCTGACCTTGTCCCTGGCTGCTCCTGTCACCTTGGGCAAGCCCTTTGGTCTTCCCCTCTGGAGAAAGAGTGAAACATTTCATTTTGCTGTATCTCTTACACAGTTTTTTTGGTAAGAAAGGCAATCTCCCCCGTGCATGCCCACCTTGCCCCATGTTCACAGTGTCGTTGACTTATAAGTGGGCTGGTTGTGCATCAGCCCAGATTTCCCTCTGGGACTTGTCACGGATGGTTAGAAGAGAGGTTCTGTGTTGGGTGTCAGATGAAGGAGATCTTTCTTGCTTTACACGGAGCAGGAAGGAGCATTTTGCCTCCCCTTCCTCTTATTATTAACCCAGCCTGGCCTGGGCCAGAAATTGTGTCTGTTCCCATTGCAGGCAAAAAGCATGCTGCAGATTTGCTCTCGAAGCTATGGTGAGGGAGGCTATTAATGTGAATATTATTCATGCCAGGAAAAATAGCCAATTACCTTCCTATAGAACCACTCTCTGCCCAGTGAGCCAGTAATTGCAACATCTAACATTCGTCACTGAGCTCTGAAAGCACTTTGGGAACAAAATACTGTCAAATGGATTTGGACTTAAAAGAAGAAGACAGGGGGAAAAGTAAAGTTAAGGTACTAGACATTCAGGAGGTATAAATGGCTGCAGGGAATCTATGCCCACTTAGACCTCAAGTCCTAACAATGTAAGAATTTGGCTTTGTCTTATATCCACACTATTTTATGGTCCATGTTTTAAAGGTGCATAAATATATCAACAAGGTTGTTTAATAAACTGAATAGAAAAATAGTGTGTACCTTGAGGTGGGGATAGTGCCAAAGGGGCTTCTTGTGTTTCTTGATGTTTAAGAAGGTCAGCTGTGCACTGGAAGTTACTGAAGTGTTTTTGCATTTTATTTATTTCCCAAGTTGGTCAGTGAAACAACCAGAAAAGGGTAAATCCATCCTTCTCCTTTCCCTCCTTGGAGGAGGAAGGGAAGAGAAAGTCCTTTTAACAGCTGCATTGCATTGCATATTGAATTGTTTGCTTTGCTGGACTGCACTGAATGCCACGTTCACTCCCTGCCTGTCCCAGGAGCTCCACGGACGGCATCTGGAGATTTGACCGGTTTCCCATGATCTATTAATGCTGTCAGCTGCGGAGGCCTCTGGGAATCCTCTGGTTCCGGAGAACATGCTCCGAGTCCTGCGAGAGGCACATCTTCTATCACAGGCTGTGTGGGAATCTCATCTTGAGGGTGTCTTCCCTGCCTGCCAATGAAAGAGTTAACTGTATGAATCAGAGGACTTGGCTTATTTCATGGGGTTGTTTGGAGTTTCCCCTGTGTAGCCAGAAGGAGAATTTATCTGGGTGTCTTCAAAATGCTCTGGCTTTGCAATGTTTAAAAAGCCTGTCCTTTAAATTGCTCAGTGAGCACCAGTCCTCATTTATCATGTCAGCTGTGATTCATGGAACAGGAACAACCTTGCTCTTTCCTGAGGACTTGCCCGTCCTTTTTGAAGGAAAACAAATCTACGCTCAAATCGCTGCTGCTCTGAGTTTGTTTTTCACCCTGAACCCCCCCAAATGCCCTTTAGGATGTACCAACGTGGTCGTCTTTCTGTTCTGTGAGGGTGCACACTGATGCTGGTCCACAATCAAGGCTTTAGGGTCAGCCATACTCTGATCAGGTAAATATGTAAAATAATGTAAAACTGTGCAAAAATTTCAGTCTATTTTGAAACATGACCACAAAGGGAAGGCACTTCCCCCTCCACAAGCCTCTCTCCTGGGTGTGCTTTTGTCACAACACCCGGTAATTTGCCTCCTGCTAGCAGGAGTCCCTGCAGCCGTGGGGCTCTGCCTTCAGACGCAGCGCCCAACTTGATTCATTGTAAAGCTCAAGCTCTCGTCCTCGCACCTTTGTGCGCAGGCGGCGACCACCTTCCCGCCGGGGCCTGATCCACCGTACCCACACAGCGTGAGCAGGCCCTGGAGCCCTCCTCAGGCCGCTGTCTGTTCGTCTGTCAGTCGTGCTCCCTGCCTGCCTGCCTGCCTGCCTCCCTCAGCGGAGCCCCGAGCGGGTCGATAGGGCTCGGCGCTCGCTTGGCCACGCCTGTTGCCTTGGTGAAGAGGCGGGGCGGAGGCCGCCCAACGCCTTTCCCGCCTCCGGCAGGGCGCGCGCGGACGGCCTCGCGCGCGGGACGTGACCGTTACCGGTCGTCCGTCGTCCCCCCCGTCCCGTCCCCCCCCCCCCCCCCCCACCGTGAGGCGATGGTGAGTGCGGGGTGGCAGGGGACGCTGGGCCGGGCCGGGCCTGCGGGGCTGCTGCGGGGGACCCCCGGCCCCGCCCCCCCCTCAGTGTGTGTGTCTGTGTGTTCTGTGCTCCCCTTCCAGAGGAGGAGCCTGGCCCCCAGCCAGCTGGCCAAGAGGAAAGCGGGCGACGAGGAGGAGGAGGAGGAGGAGGAGGAGGAGGACCGGCACCCCACAGTGGTGAGCAAGGGGCGCCGGGATGTGGCGGGCTTGGCCCGACGGGACGCCCGGAGCCTCCCGGACCGTGGGCAGGGGGACGTGGAGCGGGTGGTGGGGTGGACCAGGTCAGTCCCTGGTGCCTGGTCGGAGGTTGTTATCGCCCCCCGTCTTCTGAGGAGTGAGGGTCAGGCCCCAAGTTTGTGCTGTTTTCACCAGTTAGGAGAAGACTTGTGTCTGGGCATGTAGTTGGTAGAACTTCGTTATATACAGGTGATGCTTCGTGGTTAAGGAAAAAACTCCCTGGGAGAGCTTCCAGGTGTTTTGTGAGAGGGCTGGTAATGAGGAATGTTTAAGACAAAACATTATGTTATGATGCATTGTTCTATGTCATACAGGTCAGAGAATCTCACCTGGTACTTTCTATGTCAGATTCCTTCTTCTGTTTCAGCAGGTGGTTAAAACCATGCCTCGGTCTGAAGAGGAGTGTGTTAAATCAGTAAACAGATCAATGCCTGACTTGCCTTCATGCCTTGCTAAGTGTCTGAAATTTATGTTCCAGTGTGAGGCCTTTCACCTGTGTAACAGCAGATGCGTGGGAGCCTCTGGGGACTTTCATGTAGTTTGTTCCATGCTATTGACCCTTCCTCTTTTTGTCTTCTGCTTTTTTGGGAGTGGGGGCACAGGACACATCTTAGCACAGACAAGCATGCTTAGAAGGTGGTAGATATTTTTTAAATAGGAGAGTATTTTAACCATTCTGCAGTTTAAACTTCAGGGCATTGTGACCTTGGTGGTGTTGCTGGCTCTGTCCTTTGGCAGTGGGGGTGAGTAATGATTGGGTGTGTACAGAGATGCTCAGCTGGCTGGGTGGATTGTCTGTGTGGTTAGGTGCTTACTGAGTGTGACAGTGATGCATCTGTCTTCTGGTCTCACCAGCTGCCCCTGAGTTGTTTTGTCTTGATTGTGTTTTTCAGACTCGTAAGAGACAGAAGCCCGTCAGTGAGATGGAGAGTGGAGAATGTTACAGGTCGCCTTTCCGAAAACCCTTGGCTCAGTTGACCAACAGACCTCGCTGCCTGGATAGCAGTCAGCATGTAAGTGGTGTTACTGCTAGCACACCATAGCAGGTGGGTTGCACATGGAGCACATTCACCAACGGAGTCCAAATGCTTCCATGGACCCTTTTAATCAGAGGTGTTATGGAAATGCCACACATACACAGAGTCTTTAGGAGACACCTTTAGCTAGCTCCAACCATTTAATGCTGAGGGAGGTGTGGGTGTACTTTCTATAGTGGAAATCCTGAATACGAGAGTTCTGTGAGGTCTAGGTGAAGGCCAGTGCCAAGGGACGTGGGTAGCTTTCCACGCAAATGCCTCAAGTGCTGTTTGCTTGCCTGGTTCTCTCTGGGCTTCGATTGCTGGAGACTGGGTGCTGGTCTGGTGTGGACGTTTCTACAATGGTAACCCAGTTTCATTACAGGAAATTAATTGCCTGACTGAATTACTAAGATGGGGGGAAGCAATAGCATTTACAGAAGTGAATAATGCCAGCAGATTTGAGAAGATGGGAGTTATGAAATATCAATTTTACACATCAGAAAACCCAAAGGAAAATAGGCTTGAAAAGCAGAGTTGGTGGGGGGAATTGTGCTGGTTTGCTACTTTCTTCGTTCTGGATATTCTTGAAAATAGTTGGAGTTGAAGCTTGAATAGAGGGACTCTCAGTGCTTGGCAAAACTGAGTTCTCAAAAAATGTCCTGGACTTGCCTTCCTGAACAATCTCTGATTTCAGACTTCTTAAGCGTGTTTTCTTTCTGAATTCCTAGGAGGCTTTTATCCGCAGCATTTTGTCCAAACCCTTCAAAGTCCCCATTCCAAATTATAAAGGTAAGATGAGGAGGTTTAAGGACTGTCTGTGTTGACTGACTCTGGTAAAACACATGGTGGTGCTTAGACCTGTCAAATATATATGTTGGGATTATTGTTATTTTTTGCACTGATGCATTTGAAAGAAAATATTGGCACATTAGCAAAGTCATCATATTTCTTACTACTGTTTAGTTTGGATAATCCTACATTTCAGAATTGGATTTTTGTATTCTTACTGCTGTGTATTTGATGTAGTGCCAGAAGATGTGCACTGTATTGCAAATACAAAAGCAAGTTGAATTCCAAGCGATGAAGGTTTACCATCTAAATAAAACCCTAATGATACTAACACACAGAAGGCTGTATGTGGAAAAGACAGCATGAACCAGTTTTCTTTCTGTTCGTCTTAGTGTGTTGAATCTCAAGGTGACCTTCAAGGCAAGGTAGTTTTGAAGTTCAAAGCCTCAGCTGGTTTGAATCAGTGAAACACAAGATCTCAGAATCAAATGGGCCTGGTTTTGTCCCCTTCCCCTTCACCCTCCAGCTGAAAAATTCAAATGCAGAACAACCAGTTTCACTCAAACTTTAGTTATAAAAATATGTCTGTAAGCAGACACTGACTGTGAAATGACAAGCTCCAAAAGAGTTTGACAAAGTTAACTGGCAGAAAAGCAAATTTGTCAGGAGGCTAAAACAACTGTAACTGGGAAGCTGCTTTCTGTGGCTGTTGTTTTTCTCTCTTAATTAGGAGTTGAGGGTGTCTCGTGCTCTTTTCTTGGTATGTAGGAACTGTTGCCTCAGCTTGTGATGCTCTCATTTTGCAAGGAGCTTTGGCAAGCAGTGGGTAAAATTGACCCTGCTTGTATCTTTCCTAAGCAAAATCAATCCTGGGAGCACAGTTGCCTGAGTTTTGATGGGAAAAGGGATTTCTATGCATGTCCTTTTTGTGTTCATCTCAATTACAAAACTGTGATGTCAAAATATAATACTAGGAAGAGGGACTCATGCTTGGTTTCTGCTTTTCACAAAAATTATCTCCAAGGCCAAACGTGATCTGTTGTTCAGCAGAGAGAAAATAATGCTTTAGAGTAGGTAATGGTGGTATGGTACTAACTATAATACTGTAAAACCTCATCGCTGTTACAGAGCAGTTCCTGCCCTTGCATAAAAGATAAAGCTCCGAATAAGTCTGCGTTAGCTGATCCAAAAAGAGGATTTGACCTTTTTGACCTCGGTATATACTATGTATGTGAGAGTGTATTTACTGAGCGGCTGAGGCATACATTCTGGAACCCTGCTTGTCTTCCATAAAACTAGAACAGCAGCTTTTGGGTACTAGGGGTAACTTCGATGCCCAGAACTAGCTGAGGGAGACATTGTACCTGTTTGTTGTTGGATGCCAATGGCACAGGTCTGGGATGAAGCCATTAGTCACCTTGTGAGATAACTTGTACTGTTGTGTGTCAGCATATATGGCATTTGGTCCACCCAGTGTGACGGGCAGTGCCATTTCTCCATCTTTGTCTCTGTCCCTTCATTCTGTTCTTTCTTGCCACAGAGCTACCTGCTGTGTGCTGGCAGAGTGCTGCCAAACAACTGTCCTGTGTAGGTTTGACTGCACCAGTTGTGCCTGCATCTCCACTCCAGCACCCAATTAATTCACTGTTCCTACATGTAATCAGACTCTTCTGCAAGGCTGCGCTTTCTCCAGCAAGAAGTTCTTTGAGTTGTGCCTTTGTTTGCTTTCAGGGCCACTGGGCTTGCGTGCGCTGGGTATCAAACGGGCAGGGCTGAGGAGTCCTCTCCATGACCCTTTTGAGGAAGGAGCTCTGGTTCTATATGAGCCCCCACTGCTGAGTGCCCACGACCAGCTGAAAATAGACAAGTGAGTCATCATCTGGCACAAATGCTTCAGCTCTGACCTCCTTGTGCGTGTAGGTTTGTGTGCTTTCTTCCCAGATGTATCCGAACTGGGGTCTGAACGTCAAGGGAAGTTGGGTTCCAAGTATTCTGCCTTTGAGTTGGTTCAGATATGGTACAATCAAAGTAGGAATGTACCCATGCTGGATTGAGTTGTCCCACAGGCTTTCATCTCTCACTCATCAAACATTTAAGCCTTTTGCAGGGAATGAGAATGCACACATGGAGAAGCTGCTTAGACAATGTTATGGCTTAGCTGTTAGTCAGGAAATGTCAGCATCTAGGGACAAGCAAAGGGATATGACTGACATTCAAATGTTAGGCTGCCTAATGGTTTTTATTCTTAAGTAGTTCCTTCTGTGCTGTTGTTATAACTTAAAAGGGCTGTCAGCTGGATCTTCATGGGCAGAGGAGGAGGTTTCTCTCTCCAGTAATGCAGTTACAATATTGTTATTGAAACAAGGAAAATAATAATGACTTTTTAATTGTGGCTCTGAACCACATTCTGCCCTTGCTTTAACCACAGCCCAAATACGTGGTTTCACTGATGCTTTAGATTGTAGATCAGGCTCCTGTGCCTTTGTTACCAAAACTGAATTAATCCATTTTTCACTTTCTTGTTGGCAGTTGCTTCCCTCATACCACAGGGGAGTCCTCAGTATAGCAGTGAGATTTTTTTAAAAAAACTAAACATATGCTGTGCCGAGTTCATTAATCACGCTGTCTTCTTCCTTGACTGCCTCCTTCAGGGAGAAAGCACCTGTCCATGTTGTGGTGGATCCTGTCCTCAGCCATGTTTTACGGCCCCATCAGAGAGAAGTAAGTTTACCATCGGGACCCTAGGTTGGAGCATTTGGTGCATTTCAAAAAGCTTCAGTTCCTCTGCTGCAATTGTAACACACCAACTATGAGGTCTTCATAGACCTTGCAGACTAACAGTCTGTGACAGTATAACAGACTCTAGCGTTGCAAATGCAAAGTGAAATACTGGTTTTAACCATCCTCTTAGAGGCCTGAATGTTGCAAATATCATCTGTCCCATGGTAAGTAAGAGGACATGCCGGGAGTATTACAACAGCCCTGTTTGTCCTTAAAAAAATACAGTAATTCACTGCTTTCTTGTGGGTAAGAACTTGCTCTTCACTTGCCTCTGATCCAGCAGGGTCAGAGTACTCCCAGCCTAAACATGATGTTGCTTAATGCGCAGGTGTGTTCAGTGTGGGCTTGTAGGTCAGGTCAGATGATAGTGGAAACTGGGGAGTTTCTGTGAGCATTGTGCACTGGTTGCAGGTCTAGGAGAGCACATTGGTGACAGAAAAGTCAGTCAATGATACCTTAGGAAAAGACCAGCTTCTGCAGGGAGATGGGATCTTGCAGAGTCAGGGCTGAAAGTCCAGCCTTTAATTATCTTGAAGTCTGGAGATGAAGCTCTGCTCAGTGCAACTCAGTGTGGAAGGTGATGGGTTATAGTTGCACTAAATGACGTTGCAGCCCAGTCTTGAGTTGGGCAAGGCAGACTGTTCACTGTGTTTTGCTGGTCAGCAGAATTAATTAGATCCACAGTCTGAGCCAGGAAACACTGAAGCTCTTCTTTCTGGTACCATGGTTCCCAGCATAGCGTGGAGTAGATTCCTACTTCATTGTGTTTTAATTGGAGGCTGCTCTTAGTAGGCGCGAGCTGCCATGACCTGTGTAGACTTGGAATTCACCCATGGAGAGTGCCAAAAAACATTTTATGTCGTAAATATGTGCAGCATCACAATGTCAAAGCAGTGGGTACTAATCTCCAAATATCTAATTGTAAGGTATCTGGACACTTTGAAGTTCATCACAGATGCAGGATATTATCATTTAAGCCTAGGGGCAGCACAGGTGGAAGCTGTGATTGCTGATCTTGCAGGCTAAGCAGGTCAAGATGGATGTGTCCGTGCATGGGAGATCTTCAGATGGCTCAGAGTGCTGTAGGCTGCTCCTAGCTTGTACTTTTATCTCAGAGTTGGTACTGAACCCATGACCCAGTATAATGCTCATCTCTGGCTACATAGCTGGAGGCACTCTGTTTTTGGGGTAAGGTACTGCCTGCTGGTGCTTTTGTCAAGTTATAGTTATGTTGGTGTCCTAGGAACACTGTCTGTTTTTGACAGCTAGGTATCTCTGATAAAGCAGTTTCTGCTCCAGTCTGACTAATAAGTCTGCCTGCTAAGATTCCTGTGCTGCTTTATTCAGGTGGTGTTTCCAGACTCTTGTACAGTTTCACTCTGCCTTTGTCATGTCTTTTGCCCAGCTGCTCAGAGGTTACCCAGCTGGATCCCCAGCCAAATGTATTGTTCAACTGGCTTAAATAAACTTCATTAACCTGTTGTTAAGGGCCTAAGAAAGAAAGAAAAGATACTGAAAGTGCAAGTGAAGGTGCTCCATCCAGTCCTAAATAATGGAGCACAGAGGGGTGACTCTGCCCAGCCCAGATGTGTTTAGGTTGTGCCCCTCATTCCCTGCTCTATTGGTACAGTGCAGGGAGCTTGTACATTCGCAGGACAATGCCCTGGTTTTCTGACTATTGTCACATGATAAAGGAACATTTTTGCAGTCTGTCTTGTTTTCCCTTTTCTCTGTTTTGGTGGTGTTAGCCCTAATGCAGGGCCGAGCTCTTCTCCCACTGTGTGATGTGGGCTTATAACCTCAGCCCTGTGTCTTCTCTGAACCTAAATTGGCTTTGGATCTTGAGTCCAAAGACCCAAAGGTGGGTCATTGCAGTTCTAGGCAGAAGCAATGAGGGCTGCTGAGGGTACTCTGGGAGTTAATCAGGCAGTAGAAACAATTCTGCTCACTCTATGATTCTGTATTTTTAAAACTACCTAATAGGGTAGTGTTAAGATGATTAATCTGTTTGCAGTGATTGATGCAGGATAGCTGATGGCTTGGGCCTGTCTAATGTAGCCAAGGGTAGAAATTTCTGGGAATTCACGTCAGGAAGTTATTAACAATTGTACAGTTAAAATGTAGTAAGATTTCACACATGTTATGAGGTACGTGTTGGCACCAGTAATGTTGTTTCAAACCAACTGTAGCTGCATTTTAGCTGCATCTTGGGCAATTTCCCTCTGTCTCATTAGAACGGTGCGTGTCCCCAGGGGTGTCCTAAACAGATTTGCTGTTTGTTGTGGTATTAGTCCTGTGCATTGCAGTAATGAAGCTGAAATGAAGTTGTCATTCTGCTGATATCCCCATCCTGCTCTGAGAGAACAGTTTTTTGGCAGGGAGTGAAATTCCTCTGGGACTGTGTGACGGGCCGGCGGATCCCTGGGAGTCATGGCTGTATCATGGCAGATGAAATGGGGCTGGGCAAAACCCTGCAGTGCATCACACTCATGTGGACGCTTCTCCGGCAAAGCCCAGACTGCAAGCCTGAAATCGAGAAAGCCATGGTGGTGTCTCCCTCCAGCCTGGTGAGAAACTGGTACAATGAAGTAGAGAAATGGCTGGGGGGAAGGATCCAGCCGCTGGCCATTGATGGAGGCTCCAAAGAAGAGATTGACCGTAAACTAGGTACAGAAATGTTTGCAAATGGTGCAATTGGCTGGCTTAGGTCAAAAATCTTGTGTTGGAAGAAGCCTGCAGCAGTTGATGGGAACACCTCTAAGCTGTCACTAGAGCTCTGGAGACTGATGAAAGTCTCCCCACTAACATGTTCAGATCAGGCTCTTGCATGTTTGGTAATAGTTGATCTTTTGGAATAATCCAAGTCCAGTCATGTGCTTAAGTTAGGGCAGTCCCAGTGCCTCCTCTTTGTTCCAGCCAGTAGCCAGGAAAGGAGTGGTCAGGTGGGAGGGGGAGGGAAATGGGGACAGTTGCAGGGAAGGGAGCATGGGTATAAGTGGTTGGAAGGGATGCTACGGAGTAATTGAAACAGGTTTTCCTAGATTTTTTAAGGCAAAAGCTTTGACTAGAGAGCTTGTGCCCTTTTCTATTAGTTTGCCTCATCCCTCTTTTTTTTTTTCTTTTCCCCCTTCCCATCTGCAGTTGGCTTCATGAACCAGCGTGGCCTGCGAGTGCCTTCACCCATCCTGATCATCTCTTATGAGACCTTCCGACTCCATGCCGATGCGTTACAGAAGGGCAGTGTTGGGCTGGTCATATGTGATGAGGTACAGGAGAATCTTTAAGGAGAATCTGTTCCTGATGTTTTCTTGAGATCTGGGCAAAACTGGGTCAGCTTCCTTAAAAGAGGAGAGGGCAGCGGGAAACAAGGTTTAGCTGTGGACAGCACCTATTCTGGTGTTTGAGAGGCATTGGGTAACCGGCTTATCCATACTGGGTGAGCCTGAATGAGAGAGAGTGTTTTCAGGAGCTGAGATATGAGGAGAATCCAGGTGGTGGTAACTGGCCACTTCATAGGCCCCTGGCAGAGTGGGGGCATCTACTAGGGTTCTCTCAGCATGAAATATGTAGCAGAAAGGAGGTCCACTGCCTGTCTCTTACTCTGAAACAGGCCTTACTCTGTTGGGATGGTAGTGCCCTGGCTCGCTGATCTGTTTTTTGTCTGTTTGTGTCTCTTTGCTAAAGTGAGAAGTACATTCTGTTTGGCCTAGCCTCATGTCCTGCCCAGTAATTTTTAACTTGGCTCTATTTGGAGGAAGAGGTTGGTCTGGAGACTCCTGAGGTCTTTCCCAACCTAAATGATTCTGTGCACGCTCTTGTGTATATCTTTGGCTGCTGTCAGCCACTTTATCTGGACATCATCATCTGTGCTTGTGGGGGAGTTTAAAGGGCACTCCCATGGCAGGACCCTCTTCCCCTATCTGTAGCTTCCTGCCTGGGGCAGAGGTAGGAGGGCTAGGTGAGGAGCTACCTCGTGTTTCTTGTTCAAGAAAGGACAGACCTGGTGCGACTCCCTGTTCGCTGACTGCTGGACCTAGCTTTGCGAAGCCTGTATTGTTAAGCTCTGCTCTCACATGGCAGAAATGGAGGTGTTTTTTCATATATTGTTCCCTATTTGTGGTTATAGGTAGTGAGAGCCAGATATACTGTCAAGGACAAAATGAAAAAAGTGCCCTCTGCCTCCTTGAAACAATCAAGCTGGGGGCCTCAGTCACTGTGGAGGTGTCCTCCACGGCTAGTTAGGTGGGGCTTGTTAAATAGCAGTGCCACCCAGTGGTTTGGGTTTGTATTTGCTAGAACAGTGCTGAGAGGAGCTTAAAAAGAGCAAGCATCCTCACAAGTGTCACTCCAACACTTCTCAGAGCCCCTGGGACGGGGCCAGCAGCTAGACATTCTGGGAATGCAGGTTCTTGGCCTTGTGTCTTCTGTATATTCCCAGTAAATACTCGGCTCTGCAGTGGTCTGGCACTTCTAAAAAGCATCTCTTTGCTTATCCTTTGTCCTACAGCATACACTTGGATGCTAATAAAGTTGCTTTTCACAGGCATGGGAATGGGGCCTGTGTTCAGATTACCCCTGCAAGAGGTGCAGAAACTCTATCTATTAGTGTGCAAAGGCCTGGCAGTCCTGGATATAGGTGGTCTGAATGGCTTCCGATCTTGACCTTTGGTGATGCAGTGTTACTACTCCAGAGTTCAGTGTCTGGTGTTGGTAGCTAAAAACATCCCTGTCTTTGAACAAGAAAGACTTTTTGTAGTTAAACCATTAGGTTGGTGGTTATTTTCATGGTAGGCCCTCTCGCCTGGGTGCGACTCAGATGTTCCTAGTCTCGGAACCTTGTAATGCCATGTTTCCTCACGTAATGGCTTCAGGTTTCCTACCAGATGGTTGCCTTTGAAAGAAGTCTGTTACAACAGTTGAATACACATACAACACTCAGTCCACTACCAGGAATGGGAAAGTGGTGTGATGCCTTGTGGGAGATACATCATGCCAGTGTCGATGAGGCTCTCCAAGCTGCTTCCCATCAGGGCCACTGGATTTATCAGCTTCATACAGGTTTTTTTCTTTTTTTTTCAAAGGGCCATAGACTGAAGAACTCTGAAAATCAAACATACCAGGCTCTCAACAGCTTAAATACACCTCGACGAGTCCTTATCTCAGGCACCCCCATTCAGAATGACCTGCTTGAGTATTTCAGCCTGGTGCACTTTGTCAATTCAGGCATCCTAGGTAAGATGTGAATGTGTGAGAGACATGATGGAGGGGGAAGTTGCTGGCAAGGCCCCTCCCCTGCCTACCAGTGCCAGTGAAAGCAGCGACCAAGACATTACTGAGAGGAGAGGTCATGTACAGGTTGGAGAGTTATTGTTCAAACTGAAGTTTGTATCCAGAAAGCCTAGATAAGGGTCCCCTGTTCCAGAAGCTGTATATCATCAAAGCTCTGTTTCAAGAAGATTGTAATTTCAAGTGCACCAGTCTAACAGCTGTTTTGGAAGGGGAATTAATTATTAAGGTAAAATTAATTTATAACCCTGAGTACTCCATGGCTGATCTTGTGTAGCTATACTTGTCAGCCAAAATGTTCATGTAGGCTAGGAGTTTCTCTAACAATAAGCCCTTGGTAGATACTGCAGGAGTTGCTGGGCAGGAAGAGCCAGCTCATAATGGTATTTCCCCCAGCACTCCCAGGCTTTAGCAAATTCAGAAATCTAAGCCAGGAATGATGTCTTTGTAGGATAGGCTCTGTGGAGGGGAGGGTTTGACTTGACACGTTCTCTGCATTGAATAGAGAGGCAGCCTGGGAGACAGCTTTTCCCTGCTCTCTCACCTGTATTCTTCTGGCACAGGAGGTTGAAGTGGCTGGTGCAAGGTGGAATGGTGTACCTTGTGACAGTTAGGCAACAAAGCCCGAATTTCTGGTGGTCTGCCATCCCACTTTCAGATAATCTGAGAGAAAGCTGAGGGTGATGTCTAGCATTTGGAGTTAAGACTGCTCCTGTTTTTTAAGTCAAGGAGGCCTGTGAATATGGGATTAACTTCATCTGAGATAGAAAAGGTCTGGAGGAGAGATACCGATTAGTGTGAGTTTTCAGGATAAAACACCTACAGTTGCTGATAGCAGACTGACGTATTCTCTCTGGTGCTTATGCTTATGTCTGCAAGCTCTGTTTTCATTTTAAAGCAAAGTAGTCTTTGCCCGCTCTCCTGCGTCACTGGGTTAGGAGCAGGTCTATTGCTCTCCATTGTGGAATTGCTTGTCTTTTTGTCAAGAGAGGTCATTTTTCTGTCAAGAAATGAAAATAAACCAATCTGTAAATAATTTCCTTGTTGCTGTAACTTGCCACCCATGTTTGTCTCAGATGGTTTGGCATCCAGTCCAAGAGGCTTCTCATTAATTCTACTGCACGCATAACTCAGTTAAACACCACTCATCAGATTCTTAGTCTTACAAGCAGCATTTGGGCTGTATCTTTTTCTGTTCAGTTGTTCTGTCCCCAAGATTTCTCAAGGAAATTATGGGATGGGGTTGTAGATGTTTTACATCTGCTTTTATCATGTGCTTCAATTTTGGGTAGTTATTGCAGGGAGCTGATGTGGTTTCCCCTGCCCCCTTGACCTGTACTTTGGGCAAGACTAGTCTCCCTGTACTTCCAGCTCATTCTTTCTGAGATGAGACTAATAATGTAAATACTACCAGCAAAGCTGCATACATGCAGTAGGCATTTTTTCCACTTTCAGCCTGCGACCAGTAATAAGCAATTGATGACAGGTAATTTTGGAACAGGCACACGTAATGCCTGTGCTGTTGTTTGCAAGGACAAAATCTGGGAGTAAATGTACAGCTGGAATGTGAGCAAAAACAGTACATGCTTGACTGAACTCAGGTTTAACTAAAATTGTATGACTTTTGGCAGTGCATTGGTGTTGGAGTACAAAATGGTTTTCTGGTGTACAGATTTGCCTGCCTTGATTGAATATTTGCTGGCTAGAAAAGAAAGCAAATTATACTGATGGGGCGAGAGTTTGTTTTATCTGCTGGGCCCCGTGCTTGTGGTATGATAACTGGGGTTGTGGGGTGCTGATCAAAGGTTATTTGATAGGACTTGTCACCTTTTCACTTCTGTTTTGTACAGGGACTGCACAAGAATTTAAAAGACATTTTGAAATTCCCATCTTGAAAGGCAGAGATGCGGATGCAAGTGAAGCTGAGCGACACAAAGGAGAAGAGAGGCTTAAAGAACTGATCAGCATTGTGAACAGGTCAACTTCATCCCTCTTCTCTTTGCAAAGCTTTTGCATAAACCCTTGATGTACACTAGTATCTTTCCAAATTACAGTTGTAGCTGTAATGAATTCTCTTGCCAGTTATGTCTATTCAGCAAGTGATTGTGCAAGTATTTATTGCCTAAGAAATCTACATAGCACGTAGCTTTAGTCTGAAAAATAGCACATTAAAATGGCACAGTTAGCTGCAGTCACCCTCAAGCAAATGTACTCAGATACTGAATCATGATTTGACTCTTATGTTTCTGTTTTCTCCTGGAATCTGGACAGGCTTTTATTTGTGCTAACGTAACTACAGTGTAGACTGGGTCAGACTTGAGATCCATTCAGCCCAGATGTTGAGTGGCAGACAGAAAGAGCATAAGGAATATTGCTCAGTTTTGCTGTTGATTGCTCAAGTCACAAAAGAATCCAGCTCATGCTTTCATAGCTGTGCTGTCTCTGTAGGGCTAATGGCATTAGATGACTAGTGTCAGAGGTGTGACTTTTGATCCCCAAGAAGCACTCTGTGATGTAAAATGCTGTCTTATTTCTCTTTGATTTTTGGTATTTGTTTAAGCCTGGTTTGGTTTCTATTAATGAATACAACCAATTTATCCACATCTGCTGGCAAATGCTTGTGTCTCTAAGAACTCTTACTAGAGACCCTTTTGAATTCCCAGCATTGCTGGTGTCTTCACTTCTTTTTATTTTTTTCAATCTGAACTTTTGCAACCATCACTAATACAATCCTGCAGTTCATAGTCGTGGTAAATTGCATTTCACGCTGAGTACAGCCTCTCTATTGAGACAGCCCTAACCTTGACTCAGGTCATCTTGCAGAAGCCCAGGAGAAAGGAAAGCTTGGGAGGAGAATCACTTATTCCTTTTTGAGGTGCATTTATTTATTTTTATAGTTGATGGAAAAGGGGTGTAAAAGTGTGTTCAGGAAGGCTTGTGCCTGGCTGCGTCAAGGTCTGTGTCCTTTCCTTTATTGTGCACAGTCACAATACACAAATAGGGAAGATGAAGCATGTAAGTAGTAACAGATGAATCCATTGAATTTGGTAGGAATTACAAATGAGACAGTGATGCAAAGGTATGTGCAATCATAGGTGTAAGGCTGGACAGGCCCTGGAGAAGGCATCTAATCCGTCTTGCTGTCCCAAGGTAGAAGGCATTAGACCTAAACTGTCCCTTACTTAACCCCCACCCAACACTGACAACCTTATCAATTCCCCAGGACACCTTTTCCAGGGCATCACTGTCTTTACAGTTAGAAAATGCTCTTAATGTGTAACGTAAATCTTCCTTACTGCAGTTCAAGCCTGTTACTTTTCATCCTACTGCTTATGGGTTTGGAGACAGATTATTCATTTCTTCCGTTGACAGATTTTGGGGCTGTCATATATCCCTGCTGTTTGTCTTCTGTAGGTTTCATAACATCATGTTTTCAATGTTTCCTGGCAGAACTGGGTTTCTGCACCTCTTTCTTATTCTCATCACTCAGTTCAGTGCTTTTTCTAGTCCATCCCATCTTTTCTGAAGTGGGATAGAACTGCTCCATGGGACATCTCTAGAGCCCCAAAGGATGTACCCTTTGCTGGAGTCTTGGGCCAGACAATGAACCCATCTTGGCTGAGGATGGCTGCTGAGTTACTATGTGGGGAGCTGCTTGCTTGTACTTTGGGTTATGTCTATGGTGCGTGGTGGTTAAATCCTGTCCTTGTTTGCTGTCCATGCAACTGGTGTGTTGTAGCTCAAGTTCAGAATGCCATTGGTAATCTGAGGAAGAGATGAGTTTCACTTGTAAGGGACTGGGCTCTGTTAGGTGGAATCATACCTGATCTCTCTAAATCTCATGAACGAAATCTGGAAGCCTCACAAAGGCAGTGGGTGTTATTGGGCTCTGTAGCATGGGCTGATGGAGTGTCTTATCATGGCTTAGTGTGGATGGTGGGTGTCTGGCTTTTGCCATGTGTTGGACCATCACAGGCTTGGAGATCAGATATCAAAGGGACTTTGTGTTGAACTTGTGAGGAATAATACTGACAAAACAGAGTGTTGATGTCATCCAAGCATCTGATCTTCATTTCCTTCCTTGCAGGTGTTTAATCAGAAGAACTTCGGACATCCTCTCTAAATACCTGCCAGTGAAGATTGAGCAGGTGGTCTGCTGCAGGTACCAAAAAGCTGGTACTGTGTCTGGGAAAGGGAGGAGCAACAGGAAGGACTAAAGAGTTGCAAAAATCCCTTCAGTGCTTATGGTGACTGCTTCCCTCTAGGAAAGAGATTGTAGCCATTGGCAATATGTTGCTTTTCCTCCTGAAGCAGGGATGGACAATCTGCAACTGGTGGTTCTGCCAGCCAGCTGGTGTGCTCTGGGAAGCTGTGTACAGCAGAGCCCTGGGCCACACAGAGTATCTGCAAGCTTCCCTTCCAGCTCTGGGCTTGAGATGCCAATGCTCTACCATCTGTGATGTACCTAAAAAATTGATCACTGGAGCTAAAAGGAACACACTGTGTAGATGGAGGAGGAAGGGTGGGGTTGGTTTGGGGTCAGGCTGAGACTGCAGAGCTCTTGTCCTGTTTCAGGCTGACTCCTCTGCAAGCTGAGCTGTATAAGAACTTCCTGAAGCAAGCCAAGCCAGTGGAGGAGCTGAAGGAGGGCAAAATCAGTGTGTCATCTCTCTCTTCCATCACTTCCCTGAAGAAGCTCTGCAATCGTGAGTTGTTCCACTAATGTAATGGGTTTGGGTTTTGAACTGTTGGTGGGGTGTTTTTTTGGCCTCCCTTGCATACTCCACAGTCTGAGCTCTTCTTGTTCACAGATCCTGCTCTTATCCATGATAAGTGTGTGGAAGAGGAAGAAGGTTTTATGGGAGCCCTAGATTTGTTCCCTGCTGGCTACAGCACCAAATCTGTGGAGCCCCAGCTTTCAGGTACTGTGGAACTCAACAGTACAAATGTGCTGCCTAACACAGGCAACTATGGAGACTGCGTTTAGCATCTTATCAAGTGCCCCTCTAAGGTCTGGAATTTGTGAACTTCTGCTCTAGCTTTCTTCTTTCTTTCCTTTTTACCCAGGAAAGATGCTGGTTTTGGACTACATCCTTGCTGTTACAAAAAGCACCAGTAATGACAAGGTGGTTTTAGTGTCTAACTACACTCAGACACTGGACTTATTTGAAAAGCTCTGCCGGAACAGGAGGTTTGTTTTGGGGCTTTGTTTAATCCTGCGAGACTATACTTGTAGCTCATGCTGTAAAAACAACTGCCTCTATCAGTTCTGCTTCTATCAGCGGGAACTTGTGGTCTGTCTTTTACCTCAGATGTTCCTGAATTGGAACTAAGGTGGCTTGTCATTTTGCTACTGGGGTCTCTCAGCAGAAAAGCTCTGGTCCTCTGCAAAAGCTCCTAAATCCCAGGCCCTTGCTACAAGGCTGTTTATGAGAGATTTTTCTCTTTCAAGTATGATGCTCTAAAGGTCACAGCAGTCTGATTGTAGTAAATGCTGTATGTTCTAGGTATTTGTATGTCCGGCTGGACGGCACCATGTCCATTAAAAAGAGAGCGAAGATTGTGGAGCGATTCAACAGCCCCTCAGTAAGTAGAACCTGCCAGATGTGAGTAGCTCTCCTGCCAGTTCTGAATGCTGTGAATAAAAGTATGGCTGCCTCTGTAGTTTAATCCAAGACTGCCTTTTTCCACAGAGCCCTGAATTTATCTTCATGTTAAGCAGCAAAGCAGGTGGCTGTGGTTTGAATTTGATTGGGGCTAACAGACTGGTTATGTTCGACCCAGACTGGAATCCAGCTAATGATGAGCAGGCCATGGCTCGTGTGTGGCGAGATGGCCAAAAGAAGACATGCTACATCTATCGACTGCTTTCTGTGAGTCTTACTCCTCTCACCTCCTCAACATGTTATTGGAACAGGCTGCCCAGGGAGGTGGTGGAGCCGCCATCCCTGAAGGCGTTCAAAAAATGTGTAGATGTGGCACTTTGGAACATGGTTTAGGAGGGCTGGTGGTGTTGGGCTGACGTTTGGACTTGATGGTCTTATTAAGGTTGGAAAATACTTCTGATTTTATGATTTTACAAACATGGAATTCTTGGTGCCAGTCCAGACTGCAGCTGCTGTGATCAGGACCAGAAGGGGAAGAACTCTTGTGACCAGAATTGATTGGAAGTTAATTGCTTCCTTCCCTTAGACGTGTTGCTATGGAAAACCATGAAGGTTCATGCTGGAGGGTCATTACTGCAAGCCTTGGTTTCTAATGGTGACGGGATTCTGAGAAATAGAAACAACTGCAGCTTTCCAGATCAGATCTGCTTTGAAGCTATTTAAGCACGACTACTTTAATTTTGTGGGGTGTCTGATGCAGAAGTTGCTGTTTTTCAGTCTGGCTGCAGTCTGTTTTGGTTGGGTGTATCTGTACTTAATAAACAGCAAGTACATTCCCAGAATTACAGCAGCTTTTCGAATGGGGCTGCCAATTAGCAGGTGGAGCAGCTGCTCTGAAAAGGAAAAGCACGAAGAAGTCTTTTCAAGCTACTGTAATACTTTGTCCAGCAGTGCTAGTAGTGATTGCTGCTCAGAAATGTCCCCTCTGCTGCCCTTGTTCACCTTCACCTCTCTTTAGTTCAGGCTGTGGTGTTGGTTTTTTTTTGGTTTGGGTTTTTTGTGAGTTTGTGTTCCTTGATCAATTATTTTACTTACACAAAACAGATGTTCTTTGCCCATCTCTTCCTTATGGTGTTCCACTGGTTCCTCTGACCTGGCTGCATCTGGAAGCAGGGAGCTCCTTTGCTTTTAGAACTAGGAAAATGGTCTGCCAATCATGACTAATTGCCCCTCTTCTTTGCGTGACATTTGTTTGAAAAACAGACATTTTTCTCTTAGGTTTTTGCCTTAAAATTGTAGCATATGGGACATGTAGAAAGCAAATGGGCTTTTTGCACATCTGTTCTAGACACAGTCATCTCCCTCTGGACAGTGGGTGTGATTGATCTGTGTGTGGGTGAACCAGCAAATACTGCTGATGCTTGTGTCACCCAGGGTTAGGCCTTGTTGCTCATTTTTGGGAGGCGTTGTGTTTGGGTTGTGTGTTTGGTGGTGTTTTGTTCGGTGTGGGTTTTTTTTTTTTGTTTGTATTTTTTCTTTGTGATTGGTTTGGTTTGGATTTTTTGTCAGGGAGTGGCTGTAGCTGCTCAGCTGCTTTCGCTTCCTTGCTGTCAGCACGACCTGGTGTGGTGTGTGAGCTCCTCATCCGTATCTCTGTTGGATCCACTCCTGTAGCCACAGTGAAAGACAAGAGAAGCAGAGTTGGGTTAGATATGCAACCAAATAGGGCATGGTTGGAGTGCAGCTAGTAAAACTTGCCTATCATCTGTACTGCTCTGGCAAGGCACCAAATGGTCCTGACAGCTGACTGCCTTTTGATATGTGATGATTTCCCAACGTAGTGCTCCTTCAGAACTAGTGTCCCAACTGTGCTTCATCTCTGATGCTCTCTCCTGTAGACAGGGACCATTGAGGAGAAGATATTCCAACGCCAGACTCACAAGAAGGCCCTCAGCAGCTGCGTGGTGGATGAAGAGCAGGATGTGGAAAGGCATTTCTCACTCGGGGAGCTGAAGGAGCTCTTCACATTGAATGAGACCACCACCAGTGACACCCATGACAAGTGAGTATACTGCATGATAGGGTCAGCAATAGAATCCCTCCACATTTTGGTCTACTGATTCAGGCAGCAGGAGGAACCTCAGAGACATAGAGCCTCAAGTGTCCCTGCTTCTGAAGCTGTTAACCACTTGGAGATACGCATTTCCCTGCTGTCCTCACTTGTTGTCTTAGAAAAGCTGTGCTGGCTGGACAAGTGAGCCAGCTATCTTGTTGCTGCCTGTGTTTGGAGGCTGTGAAACACTGCAGCTAATGAAAAGAGGGAAGTTGATCAGAGCTGTTCAAATTGGTGGAGCCCAACTTGGTCCTTCCTTGCCCTTCTCTTCCTGATGGTTTCTGTCTTCCAAATGCTGAGCTGCTTGTGCTGCCAGGGCTATTCCATCTGCTGATAATTCAAGAGACCAACTCAAGTGCTGTTCAGGGGACTACAAGAATCCTCTTTTCCATTATCTGCCCTTCTCCCCCCCACCCCTTAGACCTGTGGTACTGTATCCACCAGAAAGAGGACAGGGAGTGCATGAAAATGCTTCACTGTGAAAGTTAAGACTCCTAGCACAGGCAAGAAGTGGATTAGTTTTAAGCTGACTCAAAGCTTAGCTCCGTGTAGGTATCTTGTCTGCATGGCAACAAGCTTTGCTGGCAGGGCTGCCGCTGCTCTTTGTTTCCTGACGGTGGCAGCTCAGCAGGGCATCTCTAAAACAGCCTGAACACAACCATGGCCACAGTGGGAGCCAGGATGGCATGTTTTGGAGCGTGGTGTGGTCTCTTGAACTTGGAAAGCCTGATGCAGTGCTGAGAATGTGTTAGCAGTAGGGGGGTTCACTTGAGATCTGCTGTAAGCAACATCCCTTGCCATTCAGGGGACATTCCTCCTGAATGCCCTCTGGGTCCTGCTGGACCATTCCCACATGGCTAAACATGGAGGGGGAGTGCTATTGGAAACCCTGTGGTTCCATTTCTAAAATGAGTCATTCCTTATCTGTTGCACACGCCAGAAGGTGGTTGTGCATTTAAATGAAATGTGGTAGTAATTAATCTTGTCTGAAAATCCAGTTGCCAGTGTTGCAGGTGAAGGGGAGTTAATCCAAATGTTACTGGGCTGCATTTTTTTAAATGACCCCTGTGCTAAAGTAGTGGAGGAACCTGGCACTGACCTTGCACTGGCTCTGTTGCAGGATCAAGTGTCGCCGCTGTGTGAACGGCCACCAGGTACGGCCCCCTCCTGAAGGGACTGACTGTACCTCCGACCTCTCCCAGTGGAACCACTGTGCTGATAAGCGGGGGCTACAGGACTCTGTGCTGAAGGCTGCATGGGATGCTGCCGTCACCTTCACCTTTCATCATCACTCCCATGAGGAGCAGCGAGGGATTCCCTAAAAGGTTACTGTCCCCTGTGGGGGCAAGGGCAGGCTGCTCTGGCAGTCCACCCCACCTTAATCCCTTTCAAGGAAAGGGGCAGTGGGTAGCAGTACATGCTGGATTGTTGTGTGGCTGTGGAATAGCAGAACAGCATAGTTTCTGAGAGGCTGGAAAGCCCTTAGCATTAGCCAGTCTACTGAAACAGCAGAGTCCATGGTGCTTGCTCTGCTGTTGCATTGTGTACCTGAAAAACAGCCCTTTGGGAATTGGGAATAACTGGAGCTTGTGTGCTTGATGAGATTTGGCACAGGTTCTCATGGTGCTGGTGGCTGTGCCTTCTGCTCAGCCAAGTTTTGTCTTCAGGTTTAAGTTAAGCCTGCAGTTTTATAGCACTTGATGTGCACAATCATGATGTTTTCCTGGACAGCTCTGGCTTGCAGCTGCTGATCAGAAACTTGCAAGACCCATTTCTGTTGTGAAATGTGAACCTTGCAGATTACTCAGGAACAAGAGGATTTGTAAAAGGGGAAAAAAATTTCAGCTTGTATGTTGAACATCTGGCCTGAAAGATGCAGGCAGTATGAAATCAGGCTGTTAAGGTAACTCCATTTCTAAAACCACTTGCTTTGTTACAGGCAGCATTCCCTGATCTCAGTGTTTTAATTAGATCACATTACAAGCCAGTAATAAAATTCACACTTTGGTACATTATGGGTCTTGTGTCCTTTTGTAACATTTTTATAATAAAAATAAGCTATTCAAAACCTCTGTAAAATAACTGCAGGCATTGGAGAGGGGCAAAATGATTGCAAATAAACAGCCTAATTTTTTTTTCTGTATAAGTTTTCCAAATGTTAAAAAGGTCAATGTGGGAGCTTTTTTAGCTTGTTTTCTACTCCCTTTGAAGTGCAGGGAGTTCTTATTTCACAGATTACGGAATGGTTGAAGCTGGAAGGGACCTCAAGGTCATACTGTTCAAGGGCCCTGCTTCAAAGCAAGGTCACCTAGAGCTGGTTGCCAAGGACCACAACCAGCTGACTTGAGTCTCTCCAATAATGGAGATAGCCAATGTCTCATCAATAACTGAAACAGTGTGAAATTTGTAATGACACCCAGTGAAATAAATAAATGCTTGTCCAGAGATCTGCAGGAAGTCACAGAAGCTCATTTGATAACCATTTCTTAGTGGGACAGATAAGAGTTAGATCACCTGGAAATACAGCTGTTGACCCAGAGTCTTGTGTATTGCTTCAGTGTGGTACCCCTTCTCCAAGTGAATAGAAAAGTGACAAGAACAACTGTATGCTGCTTGAACCAGAGGAAGAAAACCCCACCTGTGCTGTGAAATAATCATATTAGCCAAAGACTGAACTGCTTAGTTTCAAGCTCCTGCATCCTTCACATGACACTGATGTAGTCAGCAAAGGCCTGGGAGGAGTCCCACGAATCACTGACCACACTGCACACAGCTCTGAGACGCCGAAGTGCTTCTTGAGCTGTTTCAGCATCCTGGTCCAGCCAATTTTGGAAGAGGCGGAGGTGCGTGAACTGAATCTGTCCCCTTCTCTGCTGGATGTGGCCTTCCAGCTTCTTTGTGAACGCCAAGAGCCCATCAGGTTTGATGCAATTTGAGCTTTCCAGGGAAAGAAGGACAAAAAAGTCATTAAGAGTCTAAGCTAGAATTTGGACAGTTTAAATTACCATTCCTTCTAGTAGCTCCCAGTGCAGGTACCTGAGGATGTTTCAATGCAAAGTACAGCTTTCTTCAGCAATACAATGTGTAATTAGTTATTAGTTTTGAAAAACTAAAGTAAAGCATAGTAATATGAGGGGTGGAAGCTTTTTAAAACTAAGGTGGTAACCACTGACACATTAAACTCATTAGCCTGGCCTTCTTACTACTGACTTAAGTAGACCTAGCTGTGGCCTTAAGATGTTGCTGCTGCTAGTTACACAGTGCCAGGAGCTCTTCAGCGTCAGCAGCTGTCAGCTGCCTGGACCAAGAGGCCTAGCCCTACCTACACATCCCATTGTGCATAGATGTGCAAATAAACACGATTTTGCATGCACAATGTAATCTTGAGAGGCACAGTAACAATCAGGATTCAAGGCTGCTGAAGGAGTGGCCATGGTTAAATTGTCAAGCCTGTGTACTCTCAGCAACCTGAGCCATTAGGATGTAAGGGGGGGGGGGGGGTGGGGGAAAATCAAGCAGAACAGTTGTTAGTATTGCAGAAATGCCCTCCTCCATGTGCTTCTTGAAGGTTACTGCCTATCTTTATGGCCATTCAGGCTCCAGAAGACAGAAGCAGTTCAGGTTGAAGACCAAAGACAATGAAAGGAATCCAGAGGCGTTCACAGGATCTGATGGGGCAATGACAGCATTCTCTTTCTATGCAGAGGCAGAGGGAACAGAGCTATTCATGCTGCTGCCTAAGAATAAAGGTGTGTATGGAGGTTAGTTCTAACCTACAGTGAAGGCAGAGCTTGCAGCAGCCTCCCCAGGGAGCACCAAACCAAAGCTGCTTTTAAGATGGAGCCTGACTCATTTCTGAAAGGGACAGTGAGATGCCTCAGAGATGCTGGAGGTCCCTGAGGTTGTACATGCCCATGGCAGCATTCTCTAAACTTTTCTTGGGCGTACATTCCCTTGAGGAAGGAACAAAACCATGCTTAGGCTTCTCCTGCTATTTGTGCACAGTTCAGCTCTGGCCCTCCCAAAACAAGAAATTCAGTGTTTTTAGAGCAGCAGAATACCTGACATCCAGCTGGCAAAGAGAAGAGGAGGAATCTTCAGAAAAAATGTCTGCAAGGGCAACCAGTCTGTGATTCCCTAAGAGGGGAGAAACGTGGGTGTTAGATGCAAACTGGACTGTCTTAAATATCTCAATGGCCACAGGGCTGGGATAATAGTGCAGAAAGGAGGCTGTAAGCACGTGCATGCAGCACAAAGGGCTCATCTCCGCACCCTCAGTTTGTCCCCCTCAGTGGCCTAAAGCAAGTTTGCCCTGCCCTGAGCACAGTGTTCAAGGCAATGGAAATGTTTCCTGATGGGGCACTAGAAAATTCCTTGTTTTGTTTGAAAAGTCATATATTGACTTTGTTTTAAAAATTGCCAGAAGCACAGGGTTAAACACAAACCTTAGGCATTAAGTGTATTTCAGGTGATCCCAAGCTTTCCCATATCATTTCATTAGAAGAACAGAAAACAGTGGTCTGGATTTACCTGAAATTAATTTCTCAAACATTTCTACTTGGCCTGTGATCCAAAAAGCCTATAATTTACCTAAATTCAGCTCCACTTCTCTGACACAAACCCTTCCTTTACTTGTTCCCAAACCCTCCAGTGGCTGCCAACAGCTTTTAAGGCACAAAATGCCCAAACTTGGGCAACACCTGCACCTCAATGAGAGGCAGTGCATCTGCTGCTGGATCTGTTCCTTTAAGGAGTCTGAGGCAGACCAGTGTTCAGTCAAATCTGGAGTCCTGCTAATACTTGCTTTTGCTGCAGAAAAAAAAGCAACTGTAATGCCTACACAGCACCTGGGCTCTTGGCACACTGCTGAACACAGCTGAAGTTCTCCCTTTAAAGAGTGAACTCAGTGCTCCTTACCTTGTGAACTAAATCACTCTGTTCATGCATGTGTTAAGTTCAGCATTGAGGTCACCGGCTAGCAATGGTCATAATGCCAACCCTGAAGTTATCGCCAAGAGAGCTGGTCTAAGGTCAAGGCCCCATAGCAACATTCACTGTACGCACCAAGGCGATTCCCAGGCAGCCTGAGGCTCTTCAAAGATGAATTTCTTTTCACTGTATTGATTATTTCCGACAAAAACTCAGTAGTAGAGCTTTCAAACAGCCGGCAGAAGGAAAGTGTGATTTCTACAGAAGAAATGGATTGACAGTACATGTTAGTCCCCATTATACCATAATGGCATCCTGCAGACAGCTCCAGCCCTTAATCTGCATGCAAGAACAAGGCTTCCCCAGCAGTGGATTGCATACAACAGCACCGCTGCTCTGGCACAGGAGAGAGGGATCACACCCAGGGAAGAGGCTTTGCCAGCTGACCCAGTTAAAGGCTGATGTGCTCTGCAGGTTAAAAACCTTTGGTTTATAGCCAAGACTAGGAACTCTTCTCTGCAGCATACACCAGCTTTGCAGCTGCTCCTCTCTGCCCTGCTGGCACAAAGAACCAGACACATTCCCACTCTGCCAACAGCTACATATCTGCTCCAGGGGCAGTAACATTTGGCTAAACCATATGCATCTGAAGATCACCTCTTAAATGTCAGCCAGCCAAAAACAGCCACCTACAGGATCTTTCCAAGCAACAGCACCCAAGAGTTTGCTATACCTTGCAGGACAGGATCCTGAAGCAAAAGCAGAACTTCTTTCTGGTGCTCAGCCAGGTTCACATCATGAAAGCTCAGTTTCCTCAGATTTGGATTACATTCTAAAAGCAAAAAAAAGTTCTCAGGTAAAGGCCTGTACGTCATTGGCATAAGACGACCCTGACCCAAGTACCAGCTAAGGCCCAGAAACTGAGTTGGACTGTGGATAATTTATGCTAGACTGGGGGCAATTAAACACAAACCATCCTGCTGTACAGCTCAGCACAGAAAGTGGGATGGCTGATTCCCATTTCCTTGTCTCAGGAGACTTCAAGGGTGTCCACACAGAAGAAATGGACCCACCTAGGCTGGCTTCATGCTAAAGGATGGAAGAGCACAGCAAGGAAGCTACTCCATGTGTCACAGGTTAGCAGAGTACCTTTGAGTGCCTCCAAAAGGAGCCCGAGCTCCTGAGAAGAAGGCAGCGTGGCGCTGTCAAGGGACAGCTGCTGGAGGGACTTCGACGCCTTGAGCACTGGCAGCAGGAAGGCAGTGTGCAGAGGTTCCCTGGGGAATCGGATCTCTAGCTGCTGCAGGCAGCTCTCTAACAGAAGAAAAACAAACAACAATAAAAGAGCTTGGTCTGGAGGGCCTGTCTTCAACATAGCCAGGTCCTAGAGCAAGCAAGCAGTCTGTGTGCTGATGTGACTATCATTTAGGTTGGTAGAAAGTGCCTACATGACACACCCTGCCTCACAGAGCAATGCGGCACTGTAAATCACTTAGGGCTCATTTCAAGACTCCTGCCAGACCACAGGGCCATCAATTCCTACTGCATTCTGGCAGTGAAACAATGCTTGAGAAAAGATCACTCTATGCACCAACCAGTCAGTGTCTTCCCAGAGCACAGCTCTTCACTGACCCCACTCCCTACTCATTCAGGCTTTGCTTACTGCTTTTCCGGTCATTTGAGGACTAGTAAGAGTCACAAGAGTCTTGCAAGATGCAAACAGGCTGCTATAGCTCCCAGACTGTAATCCAGAGGCTTGGACAGTGCTTTGCCATCACCTGTGGTATTGTGATGATCAAGAAATGCTTTCCCTCTGCTTAAGGGTCCATCTAAGGTTTAGAGCCTCACAGTCAAAAGGATGGACAAAGCAGAAGCTCCTAACCAGTTTACAGATCTGGTGGGATATGCTCCCCATGGGCTGCGTGGACAGTCACTGCCAGCAGGTTTATGACTGGCCCTGTCCAAAGATGATGTTGCAGCAGGTTGGCATGCAGCAATAGAACGCTTTGTCCAAGACTCAGGCTCCACAAAGCACATCACAGACTGGAAATGACAAACTGCAACACCATCTAAATCAGGAAAGTAAGGTTGTAACTGGTTAATTACACATCACACTGACAGCATGGAGTTCAAATCTGCATGCCAAGCTTTTGCAGCTCTGTCTGCCACATCCTGGTCATCACTCAGAATGATGATTCCTACCTAAGATTTCTGCCTCACTGCAGCTTGGATTCCCCTCTGGCGTGTCCTCTTCCAGCTGGTTTTTGAGGTCAAAGCCGACTGAGAGTGCGTGGAGCTGGGGAAAGGTGCTCAGGATGCAGCGAACAAGATCCATGCAAGGCATGTGGGAGAAGACGTCGCTCACGCGCACCACGCGGAGGCGGCAGTCCGAGTGGCAGGAGAGGGCCCGGAGCCCAGAGAGAATGCAGAAGATGTTTGCACCCAGGCCTGGAACAGCATTTGTACAGAAAGACATTAGCTGTGCCTGTACAGACATCAACATACACGCAGCTGGAGCTGAGCTAACGGCCAGGCAACTTAAGTCAAAGACTAAACTCACAACCTGCTTTATCCACACATTCTTAAGTTAGACTGTGTATATGGGAGATGGAGATCTGCCTCTTCCCTTCGCCCTCTCTGGATGGTGTTTAAGCACAAGGCTGGGGGCTGTTCTGGGGCAGAAGGGCCCCATTCTCACCCTCAAACAAGACCTCACACTCATTAAACATCTCTACCGATGCCATTCTCAAGATCAGCTACCAATACACACACAATGCCCATTCCAGTAAAAATAAAATCAGGGTAAACCTAAGCCTTAACTCAGATCATTAGACCAAGGCTGGAAGGAAGCAACCTGTTGATATCACTAACCATTGTAAGACAGAACCAGGTTTTCTAAAGACACCCAGGAGCTCAGCAGGTTACTCAGAGTCTGACACGTCTCCCCAGTCAAAGGAATGGAGAACAATTCCAGCGTAGACACGCTTCGGAAGCGGCGAGCAGCTTTCAGAGGAAAGAGCCCAGCAGATCCTCCTCTTTTCTTACAGCCAGCATGGCCAGTGCACGGAGATCCTGGGGAGGAACTAGTCCAGTTCTCACCGTTTTCTCCCTCCGTGGTGCTGCTTTTGTTGAGCAACACTGAATTATCCTCTCTAGCAACAGTAAAAACGAAATCATACAGGTCTTCTGGGTCGGCATATGGTCCCCTGCTTCGTCTGAGGCAGCGACGTTTCTTCCCCACTGCAGATCTCAGCCGCCTGCGTGTCTTTCGAAGAACAGCATGGCAGGACAGCTGGTCTGAGATGCAACGAGGTGAAAAACCTCCCTGAATGCTGGTGTGGTCACAGGGCACCTTGCTGCTTGCCTCACTGCATGCTTCGTTTTGCAGAGGAGGACTTCTCAGTCCGGAGGGGATAGAGTTCAGGTGATTGTCAGCCCCGCATCCGTTCACCTCTGCGTTAGCCTCCTCCGTGGCCCTGAGGCATCTCTTCTGGTTCTCCCAATCGCTCCACTCCCTCTCATCACTACGGCCCCTCTCTGCTCGCTCTTGTGCCAACTCCTGGCTTTGGGCTATGTCCTCTCTGCAAAGGCCACACGGGCTGCTCTGATATGCGAGGGCACTTCCTGAGCGCCAAAACCCAGCGCTCATGCTCAAAATGAGAACGAGAAGAACCGTGTCGGGAACAGGCCAGGAATACACGGACACGTGGCTGACAGAGCCATGGTGAATCAGCCGGTGAAGAAGTAAAACCAGCGGATGCCTGATGGACTGGTCAGAGGAGAGGAGGTGCTGAAACTTCAGGATCCGCAGGGAACCAGCCAGGTTTTCAAGCACTTTCTGGTTGTGCTCAGCAGCAAGCTCCACTGCGCCCTGCAGCATGTTGCAGAGGGTAAGCTGGGAAACATGTGGGGCGCTGTGGAGCAGCGGTGAAAAGTGATGGTCATTGAGACGCCAGTCAGAGGAAACATCCAAGACACCGTGAAGGACGTTTGAGAAGAACGTTTCAAGGAACTTCTTCCTCCAACAGGTTATATTCTGCAATTAAACAACAGAGCCACATCAATGAAAAGCAAGCCACAATTTTTCTTGTTCTTTTTCAATTAAATTATTGCAATCTGCTAACCTGGTAAATGTGGTATCTAAAAAAACCTACCGCTAGCACAACTAAGGCTACCCTTCTAGTTCTCAACACCCTTCCTCAGTGTATTTGTTGAAAAACTGCATTATTCCCACCACTCTCTCTTTATCCTGCTTCTGGTCTAGTTTAAACATGTTCAGGGGTGAAGTCCCATAACACTGGGGGTGCTCACCATCTTAGGCGTTTGCCCATGCTATCCCCCATACCCTGCCACACATAGCTATCGAGCCTTGGGGCAGATCTCTGGGTGATATTCTTAAATTGCTTATTAACCTTAGACAGAACTGAAACCATCTGCCAAAGCAATACCAACAGATGTATCTTAACTACCCAAGGATGTTCAAAATACTGAAAAGTTGTTGTAATGAAGGAGGAGACATTATATAAGATGGTAGCTAAGAAGCCATTCTGTATTTCCTCCATAAAAAACCACTCAGAGGAGGGGGAGGTATAATTGCTAATTGTCTCCATGAGGTGGTAGCTGAAGTACAGTAACGGCTTCCATGCAAGACCCAAACAACCAGTAACGCTCAAGGCCAGTGTTTTAATAACTAATCTCCTAGGCAAAGCATCTCTAATCACTGCAGAACACAGCAAACTACCAACACCAATTTTTAACACGTACTTTACACTCAGCATGGTATAGACTGGACAAACTAATATTGAGAACAGATGAATCAATGCTGTGACCAGCAACTGTTGTTACCTCAAACCCTTCGAGCCCCACGTTGGGCACCAAAAGAGACTATCATGGTTCAGCCTCAGTCGGCAACTAAACATCCCGCAGCCGCTCGCTCACTCCCCCCACCCCTGTGGGACGGGGGAGAGAATGAGAAGAGCAAAAGTACAAAGAGACTTGTGGGTTGAAATAAGAACAGTTTAATACATACAATAATAATACTAATGATTATGATAATAATAACAATATTGATAATATAATAAAATGGAAAAGGGTAAAAAAAAGGAAAAAAACCAGAAATACAAATGATACAACCACTCACTACTCACTGACTGACGCTGCCAGTCCCCAAGCGCGATTGCTGCCTCCCTACCCCGGCCAGCCCCTCCCAGGTAACATACTGGGCATGACATTACATGATAGGGAATATCCCTTTGGCTGGTTTGAATCTGCTCTCTTAGCTGTGCCCCCTCCCCTCCCGGCTTCTCGTGCACCCAGCAGAGCATGGGAAGCTGGAAAAGTCCTTGACTAGTACAAGCGCTACTCAGCAACAACCAAAACATCGGTGTGTTATCAACATTGTTTTCATACCAAGTCCAAAGCACAGCACTAGGCCAGCTGCAGTGAAGAAAATTAACTCTATCCCAGCTAAAACCATGACAGAAGCTAAGCCAAGTTTTTGCCTATTAAAAACCATATAATCAGGAATTTCCTTCCCAAGCATCTGTTTCTAGACTGTGATTAAGCTGTCTGTTAACAATTCCTTTGTGATACTGAATCAAAGGAGCTGCTTCAGTATTCCTTCATAAAACCATTCTTCCAAACTCATTGTCTTCTGTAAGTGTTTTTCTGGTACTTTCTAAGACATCAGCACATTTTTTTTACCAGCGTAGGTGTAAGCATGATATAAGATACTGTTATTATCCTCTGCTTCCCTAAGAATTACATCTCTCGCTGTTGGGAGTTGAAGGGTGTGGCTGTACACTACAGTTCCTTTTATGAACCCCATTTCCCAAAATTATTATAATACCAGGGTCATGGCTTGGTCCTAAACTTTAAAAATGCTTATAAGCAAGCACCAGCAATAGGTTGGAGGTGGCCAGGAGCACCAGCAGGCTTCAAAATGAAACCTCGTGGAAGATGTTGGAAATGGAGCACCTGCACTGTGTCCCTTCTCCCACCAGCACTGTCCCCTCACCTCCGAGTTGGGCGGCCTGGTCTTCATCACGTCGTCCCACAGCTTGCGCCAAATGGGCTGTGTCGAGAGGCCTGGGGGGGGGGCGAATAATCAACCAGGTGCTTTCACTCCACCTCCCCACCCGAGCGTCCTGCCCCAGAGCTTGCAGGTGTGCCAGGTGGACAAGGGCCAGCACTGGGGGCGCAGACCCAGGCCCCTGCACCGACAGGACTGTGCTTGCAGCGAAGGGAAGCCCACTGCCTTTCAAGGGATGCAAGTTCAAAATGGCAGTTTGCCGGTCCTCAAAAGGAGCAGAGTTACAGCAGGGCTGTCACCGCTACACAAGCCTCACCGGGGGACAGGATGGGGCAGGGACTGTGCTGTGGGGGTGTCCCCCACTCCACAGAGGGATTCACCCTCCAGCCCAAGGCTCGCATTTCTAGCCTACAGGAGTTCGTCTCCTCTCCAGACAGGGGTCCCTCCAGTGTGGGGCTCATCCCTCCAGGTCGGGGACACCCTTCCAGCGTGGGGGAGGAGAGTTGTTTGTCCATCCCATCAGTTTTGGGGGCCCAGGGGTACCCCAAAGGGTTTGTCGCCATCCCCGCCAATGTCACCTGCTCTCCGCGCGGCGCCCTCGGCCCGCTCGAGGCGGAAGATGGTGAGAAGCGGCAGGAGCCCCCGCAGGAGGTGCCTGGGTAGCGCTGCGGAGAGCCAGAGGGAGACGGCGGCAGGGTGCGGGCAGGCCCCAGGCCCCGCGCCCCGCCGCCCCACGCCGCCCGCGCCTTACCCCAGACGTCCCGCTCCAAGGCCCCCATGCTGCGGCTCACCGCCACCGCGCTCAGCGCGAACAGGCTGCGCGGCCCCCCCTCCTCCGCCTCCTCCAAGGCTGCTGCCGCCGCCATGGCCCTGCTCAGTACCGCCGCGCCGCCGTCTTACGAACGGACGCCCCTCCCCTTCCTGCCCCCTCGCCCGCCTCTTGGGAGGAGGAGGAGGAGGAGTGAGCGGGCGGCCATGTTGGGGAGGTCGCGTCTAGCGGCGTCCCCTTCCCAGGCGGGACCGGGCAGGCCGGCAGCGGCAGGTAGGCCGGCCGAGCCGGATGCGAGGTTGCGATCCCCGAGAAGAAGGGCAAAAAAGAAGCTCGGGAGCGGCACCATAGCCATCTTGAGGCGGCAACAGCCGCCGCCGGCTGCCATGTTTGGAAGGGAAACGCCTAGGCCTGAAGCACCACCCTCTGGGAGACGGTCCCAGCGCGCTGCTGCGCGCTTCCTCTTCCGGGTCGGCTAGCGGCACTTCCGGCGGGTGACCCTGCGGAGTCCTTCTGGGTGGTGGGAGTGGAGCGATGGGGCTGCGTGACCGCGTCGTTCACGCCGGGGAGCCCGAGGTGGGCCGAGCCGGGGGGCGCCGGGGGGGACCCGGGCCGCGAGCAGCCAGGCCGTCCATAACCACTGTGCTTTCTTCTGTTTTTTTTTTTTTTTCTTTTTCCCCAGGAGGAGGAGGAGGAGGAAGAGCTGGTGGTGAGGCGCGAGGCGCGGTGGAGGGCGCGGGCCGCCCCTGCCCGGGGAGCTGGCAGGCCTCGGCGGCGGGGGCGATGAGGGAGGCCCCGGGCCGCTGCAGCCTCTCCTTGCTGGGGGGGAAGCGGCCCGGCGCCTTCAGCACTGACAGGCAAACCCGCCTGAGCTGCGCCTCCCCCCCCACCCCCCGCCGCTGTGTGCCGCCGCCCAGAGCTCTGCGGGAGGCGGCCGGAGTCCCGGCTTGGGTGGGGACACAGGGCTGCCCGCTAAAGCAGGGGCCTCGGGGGAGAGCGGCCCCTCGGGGGGTCTCCCCGTTCTCACGGCAGCCCCGTGCCCGCAGGATCCTTTAACCACGGTCCGTGAGCACTGCGAGCAGACTGAGAAGTGCGTCAAGGCGCGGGAGCGGCTGGAGCTGTGCGACGCGCGGGTGTCCTCCAGGTCCCAGACGGAAGAGCAGTGCACGGAGGAGCTTTTTGACTTCCTGCATGCCAGGGACCACTGTGTAAGTGCAGTACCTGCGGATGCGCAGTGCCTGCCAGTGCTGACAGCAGAGCCGTCTTTAGCCGCGCTTCTGAGAGCGCAGACCGCTCAAGTGTGAGACGTGGTAGCTGGTCAGTCACAGTAACCTCTGAAGAACAGCGAGCCTTGGTGCTTTTTCTAGTTAAATGTTTGGTTCCTCCTTGTTACAACAGTTCCATCTGGGATTCAGTAGGTTGTTAAACAACTAAATAAGTCAAACGCGTTTTCTGCCCTGCAAATGACACTTAGCTATTTCGGTGTTGTATTTGCCATTTTAAAGTTAAACCTTTTTAAGCTGAAGTGAAACTTTGTAAGAAATCTCAGCTTGTTTTCTTGAATGACCTGTTGCAAAACAATGAGAAGAGTGGAGGGCTGTGGGGCCGTGCGCATTAGTGGCCCAGAAAACCAAGAGGCGGAAGGTAACACCCTGCTGATTTCCAGCCCTAAATTATGAGTTACCAAATGCTTTGTTTCTGCAGGTTGCTCACAAACTCTTTAAGAACCTGAAGTGAAGGCAGGTATGATTGTCCATCTGCTTCCACAGCGTCAGCGGTTCCTGGACTCACAGTACCACTTCCTGCCCTTTCGTGCTCCATGCCAAGTATAAATGAAATGGCTTCCTGGCAGCGACTGAGCGTCAGAGTGTCCCTGTGTCTTGTCGGGGAAGATGTGCAGCCGCGCAAAAACCATGTTGATATTCTGTAATTTTCCATATTAAACATTCAGAGTTCCTGTGGAAATACCCTCTGTTTACTTCTTAGTTCTTGTGCTACTGACTTGTGCTGGGTTAAGATGCAGTCAGTGAGGGGCAGAGCCCAGTTTGTGGGGGAAGACTTCCCCTCACTTGTGGGAATGACCTTTTTGCGCAGCCGTGATGTCCGGTGGCTGGAGCGCGGTCCCACAGGTGAGATGTTTGGCTGTTGGAGCCAGAAAGATGTTTGAGCCCTGCAAGACCAATATTGTTAATGCAGTAAGTTCTGACCAAGTTAAACTGAAGAAGTGACCCTTTTCTAGGAGAGAAGTTTCCCCCCTTTGGGGGAAAACCGTCAGCTGTCCCTCACTGTCACCCACAGCTGCCGTCAGCGGGAAGAGCCTCCTAGCCAGGGTTGGCTTCGTGTTCTTGCCCAGAGTGGTCGGCCACATGGCTGTGGACAGGCAGGGCGATGGTTCTGCTTGCTCAGACCCGGAGCAGAGCGTGGATGGTCGCCTGGGGGAACTAAAGCCCTTCTGCTGACCTGGGACTGTAATGCAGAAGCACTGAGCTCATGCTCTGCTTGTTTTTCGTCCGAGTAGGATGTTTAGTTGTGGGAAAACTGGTGTTTCACAGGGCAGCAATTCTTTCTCAGCTATTCTTCAAGGTGAAAAAATCCCACATTTTAAATGCAGCTGTTCCTTATCAGTGTAGCAGTTTGTAATCCTTTTGCTGGTGGATTTCAAGTTTAATCCCTAGTGGACTGCAATGGAGCTTCAGCAGGGTGAGTGTAGCATGTCAATATTACGAGTTTTGGCGTTTTTATAGCACTGGGTCTGGAAAGAAGGGGCAGGGCCCGGCCGGGCGCGTTTCTCCCGCCGCAAAGGCCGTTTTGCCGCCGGATCCTTTGCAGCGGCCGATGCCCGGCCCCGGCCCCTCCCCGCCTTGCAGCGGCTGCTCGGCCCCCGCGGCCGGGGACCCCACGCGGGGGTCGTTCCCGCGGGGCCCGGGGGGGGCGGTGCGTGCGGGGCCCGCCCCGGTGCCGGTGCCGGTGCCGCCCCGGAAGGCGGCGGGCGCGGGCGATGGCGGCGCTGGGCGGGCGCGGGCGGGCGGCGGCAGCGCTGTTGCGGCGGGGGCCGCCGCCGCCGGGGCTGGGAGCGGGGCCGCGCCGCTACCGGTACAAGGAGAAGTGGGTGAGCACGTCCCCGCCGTGCGGGCTGCCCAACCCCCCTTTCCCCTCTTGTACCGCGTTGCACCCCCTCTTTTCTCCCCGCTAACCCTTCTGCACCCCGCTGCACCCCCTTTCTCCCCCCACAACCCTTCTTATCATTGATCCCTCCTCCGCTGCGCCCTCCAGTCTCCCTGTTCCCCGTTACACTCGGGTTATGCCTCCGCTACACCCCTTCCTACCTCCCCTCTCCTCCATCCCACCTTCCTTATACCTCTTCTGCCCCTGTTCCACACCTCGTTGCACCCCCTCTGCCTCCCCATTTTACCCCGGTTACATTGCTGTTGCACCTGTCTAATCTCATTTCAGCCCTTGCACCTCTCATTGCACCCTTTAGCACCCCCATTACACCCCCGTTACACCGCCCTGAACACAGCCGTTCCCCTCCTCGCATGCCCACCCTGTGCCCCCAGCCCGATCTGGCCATTCCTAGTCCTGAACCCTCCCCAGGGGACCACCAGCTCTTAGATGTTGGGGCACAGTCACTTTCTGGGGCTGCAGCAGAGCCCCAAGGACTTTTGGCAGCACAGAACCCAGCACTGAATTCTCCTGGTAAAACCTTGAGGCTGGAGGGAGGCACTGGGGTGTTGAGGTATTTTGTCTTTTAATATCTCTGATATTTTTTTCCCCAAGGCTGCCACGGCTCCCCGCATCCCGCCCACGCGGCTGGCCCTGCACCACTTCGATGTGAACTACAGCCTGCAGCTGAAGGACCTGTGGCCCTCTGTCCGCGCCAGCCTGCTCTGCGAGCAGAAGTACGGTGCCCTCCTCAACAACTTCTCTGCTGTCAACCACGTCCCCCAAGAGCTGGAGCTGCTGAATGCCACCGATTTTGTTTCCGAAGCCCGCAAAAAGGCACAGCGATCGCAGCAGGCTGCAGCGGCGGAGGAAGTGGGGAGAGGGGAAAGCAGGTCCCAGGAGGGGTCTGGCGAGGGCAGGACAGCGATGCGGGCAGAGACAGTGACTCAGGCGGAGATGTCACCTCTGCTTCGTGCCTCCATCACCTCCAACATCAAGTGTTACACCTTCCCCAGGGGCGACATCACGCGCTTTCGCCCTGCACGGTGAGACATCCCTGGGACAGATCGCCCACTGTCCTTGCCAGCCTTGGGGGCTGCACGTGTGTGAGCACCCGCTGCTTCTGTATGTCCCCGTCCTCACGTCCAGCTCTTGTTTTCTTTTCCCCTTGAACGTTTGCTCTTTTTATGCAAACTGGTGATTTCCAGGCCGGACACTCTGGGGCTCCTCGACTATTACCTCATGGATGCAGCATCTCTCCTGCCCGTCCTGGCGCTCAACGTGCGGCCAGATGACCTTGTCCTTGACCTCTGTGCAGCTCCTGGTGGCAAGACTCTGGCTCTGCTGCAGACTGGGATTTGTGGTAAGTGGAGGTGGGTGTTCCTCATCCCCAAGTGAAAGCAGGGCTGGAGGAACATGCTGTCCCCGTTAATGACTGACCGTCATTTCTGGTTGTAAGAGTTGGGAATCAGTTGTGTTTTTGCAAAAGTGACGTTCCCAGTGTGCCTGTTTTGTCCTTTCAGGGCGTCTGGCAGCCAATGACGTCTCCATTTCCCGGACAAAGAGGCTGCACCAGATTCTCCATAGCTACGTTCCCAAAGAAATCAGGGAAACTGTGAGTGTCACGTCCTGCGATGGAAGGGACTGGGGGCAGCTGCAAGGTGACACCTTCCATAAGGTAGGTGATTGGGAACCGATGAAGATAACCCACCTAGTTCACTTTCTTCCTGTTTCAGAGGGAGACAGCAGCTTATCCTACAGTATAATTGTATAGTTTTCCATAATCTTAAATGCAGAGAAAGAAAAGACTAAGCCACATATTTCCCCCAGCTACACCCTTCCTGCAGGATCTGGTGCATATGGGCATCCAGAGCTGTACCTTTATTTACCTGCGTAATACTCCTTTAAAATCTTGTACTAATCCATCACCTGGAAGGGGTTAAATGTGAAGATTAGATAATTCTTGTTTCTCAGCCATGCCCAGCTGTGGGAGCTGAGTTTGTTCCTTTGGGAGGCGTCACTGCAGAAGCTCTGGCCATGGGTCATTGCAGCCATAGGTGCTGCAGTAACACCTACCAGGGAGACACACGGAGTGTGATGTTGTCCACCATGTCTGTGTCTGTTTGCACGTTCCTGAAACGCAAAAGCAGCCAGACGAGTCACAGTTCAGTGCAGGTGCACACCTGCGCTCAGGCAGCATCAGCTAGGCAAGGTACCGAGAACCGCTTGGTGCGCGGCAAGGGCGGAGGAGCTGGGCAAGGGGCAGGCTGCATGAGGAGACTTGCTGAGCTTGGCCTGGGCCCAGGACTGATGCAGGACCTCTGCTGCTCCAGGTTCTGGTGGATGTGCCCTGCACGACAGACCGGCATTCTGCAATGGAGGACGACAACAACATCTTCCACAAGAGGCGAACCAAGGAGCGTCAGATGTTGCCCATGCTGCAGCTGCAGCTGCTGATGTGAGTGAGCTCCATGCTGTGTGGTGGTACTCTCTGTGTTATGGTAGCAGCTCTCCATGGCCAGCATGGAAACCTCATCTTAATTTATGTGTCCCCACCTGGGAAGTGTGGAAACCATGCATGGTTTTCTGGAATGGCAATAGCTGAACACATCAAATCACAATAAGTGTAAGAAGGTGCAGATGTTCTTGGTTAGATCAAATGTTCTTCCTGTCCCCAGCAGTAGCCACAGGAGGTAGGGAGGAGGGTCTAAGGAACAAGATGGGCCTAGTGTTGTCCTTCTGTGTGATGATCTGGGTCCCAGCAGACAGCCCTGGAGGATTCCTGAGTGTCCACATCTCCCACAACATGGGAAGACATGGGGATGCTTTGTCACCCCAGTTCACTGGGAAGGCTGGATGGGATTACGGTGAGCTGGGGCAGTAAGGAAACAGATTAAGAGTCCCATGGCAGACCCTGAACTGTGAGAGTCTCTTCCCCTGTATGTACTCTTATGCCATTCCCTTAGAGGTGAGTGCAGGATTACTCCTTCCAGCTGTTCTCTAGTAGCGTCTATCCCATGTTATGTACTTCATCAATCTAAGCATCTGTTTGACCCGTATTGCCCTGGTCTGAAAAGGTCCTCAAGCTGCAGTGACACAGTGAGACTGCTGAGCCTGTGGAGTTCAAGGAGATCTGTCTCTCACCTATGAGTTACGTGCTGGCTTCCCAATTTCAGTGGGTGCGAATGCTAGTGTCCCACACAGTCCTCTTCTTTCTGTGACGGTGTGCGTGTTCATCTTGCCTGCAGGGCTGGGATCCTCGCTACCAAGCCAGGAGGAGAGGTGGTGTATTCTACATGCTCCCTCTCCCCGTTGCAGAATGAATATGTGATCGAGAGAGCGGTAGAAATTGCAGAAACCCAGTTTGACATCAGTATCCACGTTGAGGACTTGAGCCACTTTCGGACGCTCTTCCAGGACACGTTTTCCTTCTTCCCAGATTGCCGGCTGGGGGAGCTTGTTCTGCCTCACCTCACAGCCAACTTCGGACCTATGTATTTCTGCAAATTACGTCGGATGTAGGAGGGGTGACAGACTATGTCTGCTGGCTATCAGGAAATACCCCAAATGTCCAGGGAAGGCAAAACTGCTTTATATTTATTTTTCTTTTTAAAGAAAAGACTTCCAAAGGAAGTCTGCTCTTTTACTGCAGACATGAAGAATAAATAAGACCTGCTGTGGAATCTAAATATTTCTCTGTTTGTGACTGAGGTGTTTAATCTAGGAAAGAGAGAGATATCTTATCAGAGGGACTGATTTATCCATCCATCTCGGGATGGGGTAAATGACCCTGTGTGGATGCTGCTCTCTCCCTCCCTTCTGACTGCTTTGATCCTACATGAGCAGGTTTGGGTTAACAAACACCATCTGGGGATCTCAGCCTTTCTGCATAATCGAATTTCATCTGTCTCTGCTTATCTCCCACCTGCAGAAAGAGCAGCCTGAGGTCCTGAAATAAGAGGTTCCTAAGAATGGCCCTGCTGTGAGGTGGAAATGTGCTTGGGATGCTTGAGATGTGGTGGTGGAAAGCTTGGTGCTGTGCAAATGCCATCCCTTACAGACAGGAAGGCTGTGGTTGACAGGGAGGGTGTGAACACTCCCATGCTAGATGCCATTTAATGTCCAGTGGGAAGGTGTTTGTAGGGTTTTGAGTAATAACTGTGCATTCATGTAATCATAGCCATTAGTGAAGGATTACTGGAGTTTATGAAAAGAGTTGCTTAATAGCTACATTTTTATTTTTGTGAGTAAAATACAGTGATGGGGAGGGTAGACACGGCTGTATTCCTTACAGGGCAGCCCATAGTTACACCCATATAAAGTTACTCCAGTGCCAGCAAGAAAATACTATTGAGCTTTTGTAATCCTTTTCTCTCAGCACCACCCTGCTTCTGCAAGAGGCAGCATAGATGAAAACGAGGGTGAACTCCCACCCACCAGAAAGGTGCAGTTCATAGATTTATCATCATTTGAACCAAGCTTAAGCTCCAGTCCTGCCCTCTGCATGACATCTTGGTTTCTTACAGGATCCGTGCTTACTGGCAAGGAGCAGGGTCAGGAAACGGCTTTTCCTTCCTCCTTCCCTCCTCGCTGTAATCTCTGCACTGCTGGTTGCAAAGTGCTGTCCCTTTCACGTCACCTCTGGCCTTGCAGGTGTGGGACTGTGGGGGCTATGCCGCTCTCTTCTCATGGCTGAGGGTCTCCACCTCCTTCATGAACCGGAGGCACAGCTCCTCCCGCCATGGCAAGGCCACGCACTGCACAGCCACGGGCAGACCCGTGGCTCCCGCCACAGCCTGCAGCGGGGGCACAAATGATGAGGGGTTACCCTGGGTGCTCAGACCTTCAGCAGCTTTTGGAAACTTGGTTTAGGCACGTGGCTTGTCCCAGAGAGTGGGAAGGTTGGAGGCTGAGCCCTGCCATTCAAACAGCATTATTGCACTGGGGCAGAGGGGAGGGTCTTGCTGTTCTTGTGATAGAAATGGTTGCCAAATATTGAGCAGCATGTTTAAGACACTCACCCCCACCCCCTAGCCAGCTCTGCTTTGATCTGTCTTGCAGCCAGATCCCTTTTCCTTCAGCATCCTCATTCATAAGCCACGCTCTGCTGACAGCCTGGGCCTGGCAAAGGTGTCACGGAGCAGGAGGGAAGTGCAGTGCTGTACTGTGGGCTGTGGCTGCCAAGGACCTACTCAGAGAAGCCTTGCTGCATGGCTCCTTTCTGGTTTCAGCCTATAATCCAGCCTGGGGGTGCTCCCCCAGTTCCCCCAAACCTTAGTGACCTACATTTTTGGGGGCTTAGGAGAAAAGGGATTTGCAAGTGGTATATAAAGAAGAGGTGAATTTTTTCTGCACTGTGCCCATATTGATGGAGACATTTAGGAGCCCCTGATTTCAGTGAAACTTACTTGAACATCCATCAGCAGTCTTTGCTCCACCACTTTCCATGTTGCATACCTGTTTCAGCGTCCGGTCCCAGGGGTCATCACAGCACCCTCGATAAAGCTTTAGCTCTTCCTCATCAGCTTCTGTCACCGTGCTGACGGGTACAACCCCAGCAGGGAAGTTCAAGATGTTGTACAGCATTGTAGAGGAGATGGCAGCTGAGAGAAGCAGAAGAGAGAATGCAGGAAGTCAGAGCCTCCTATCTTCTTCAAACTTACACATTATGCGTTCACTGGAGCCCCTGAGAACCAGCTGCTGCTGGGAGGAGGGATTGCACAGGGCTGGTTGTCTGCAGGTCCAAGTTCTACTGCAAGAAACAACTGCCATCAGATCGCTTCGTCCATGTGTCTGTCTCCATCTGCTCAGATAGCTTTATGGTAGTTATTTTTGCTTCCTAATGCCCGTAAAATGCTTAGGTGCACAATGAAGCTCCATGGTAGTGGACATATCTGTCCAGTCTCAGCCACTGTGGTCCTCTGCCTTCCCAGGAAGGTCCCAGACTCACTTACTGAGGAGTTTCCCGGGGTATCCCGTGGTGAAGGCAGGCCCCAGGACAGGACACAGCACAACGTCCAGCTGGAGTTCCCTCCACTGGGCGATGAACTCAGTGCGGTACACCTTGGGGAGGAGAGGGGAAATGACATGGAGGCCATGTCCATGCCTGGAGCCTCTCAGCTTCTCCAGGGTATGCACCAGGCTCTGGTATGGCCAAGGAGGCAGCAGTGCTTGAGGGAAGAGGCAGGGGAGCGTGTAAGTGTCTGCCTCCACAGCATGTGGCCAGACTGTGGCCAGGAATTGGAAAGGCCCCTCTTTAGCTGTCCCCACTCCCAGGACAGCCTTTGTTGTGCTGGGACCTTCGAACGTGGGCACTTGAGCATGAACACTGTGGACAACTGATAAGGTCCTATCTGGGTTGACCCAAAAGCCCATCTACCCCATTACTATGTCTCTTTTGTGCCTTTTCCGCAGTCTTGTCTCCTCTGCAGCACTCCCTTGCACAACCTCTTTCCTAACCTATGACCCTCCAGCCTGGCACTTGCCATAAAGCCTCAGCTTGTAGTATGATTCCAGAGAGGAAAGTCCTCAAAACATACCTCTATTTCGTGTTGATGATTCCACATCTCCTTCACTGACCTGCAAGTGGAAATCGTAGCAACATTTTTAAGCTTTAAGAGGAGGAGGAATTACTTAAATCCTCCAGGTTGATAAACCACGGTGATTTTAGCAATTACTTAAAATGATACATGCTTTCTGTATGACCTTATCCATCCAAGTCCCTCAATCCTTTCAGCATAACAGTAGGGACACTACAATACTGGGGAGGTGTGTTCTTAAAGGCTGAAGCCATGTTCAAGATGGAGGGACAGCCCCTGCACAGAGCAGGTCAGAGTCTGTTATGAATCCAGTCCTCGCTCCCACATGGACACTTAGAGGAGAAGGTACCGTTCATTTTCATGGACATCGCTGGGGATGATGCGGTCTTACCTCATTCCACCCAAGGCACTCAGATAGTCAGCCAGGCGGGGAAACTGGAAAGACAAGAGGTTGCTGTTAGGGACATGACAGGGGCGTGCAGTAATTTGTGCTATCGTGGGAAACCCCTGGTCCCATCCTGGCCCCATCCCTGGGGATGCTGCACTGAGGGTGAAGGATAATATTTAAAAAGGCTCCTCATGGTTCTGATTTTACTTTGTTTCCAACTTCTGGTTGTTGGTTCCCAATTTGTTTCTTACAGCCCAATATTTCCATCTCACACGGGAATGCACTGACTTGAACCAAGTTGCCTTTCATTACTTTTGATAAATCAACCTTTTTTTAGCTTGGTATCTTACAGAAACAAGACCCCTACAAGCACTTTGATTGCTTCCTACTCACTGCCACCTTTTTGATACTGGCAGCTGAGAACAACCCAACTGGGCAGAGAGGCAGAGAAAATGGACGATGGAGGAGAGAAGCCCTACAAATGATGCTCACCTGGTGAAAGGACTACAGTGAGGACCTGCTCTTATTAATCACCAGGCACCCCCATGAAGATGTGAGCTTTGGGAGGCCTCCAACACAGATAGAGCTTCAAACTCAAGTCCCTCTGGTGTAGTAATCCCAATGCATTAATCTGTCAGAAACTAGGTCTAGCGTTTGAAGAACCACTTGCTGTGGGCTCTGCATTACCCTTTCACAGCTCTTGGCTGGTCCTTCTGTCATTTCCCTTTGCACTGGATACATCCCAGCAGGGGTCTAGAAAAGACCTTCCAAAGTCATGGCATGTGCCTTGGCCTGAAACCCCAGTGTTTCTAGTTAAAGGTACCATCACGCTTCCAAGCATCTCAAGGCCTTGCTGACACCACTCTGCTTTGAGCCTGAGTCCCAGTACTCACCAGAGGTTTAAGGATCAGAGCCAGCAGCTTCTTCCCCAGCCTCGGGATCTTACAGCTATTCACCTGTGGTTTCAAGCTTGGATCTACAATATCTCCTGTGCTGAGAGATGATAAGAGGAGGGAATCATGCCAGAGAAGCTGTTTGCCCTTTCTCAGAAACCTGAGTATCTCCTGTTTAGGGTGTGAGAGATGGGCTCATTTTGCCTGTGCATTGTGCTCATGGGCATGGGGATGGAGGTGTTTTACAGCACTGCTGCCAGAGGACTGCTACTTACAACAAGTCCAACCAAGCATCGCCTCCATCAGCAAAAAAGGTCTTCAAAAACAGCTCAGTCATGACATAGTTTATCCGAGGTGGAGAAAAGGGCACCAGCTGCACCAAAACACAAGATTATGTGGCAGCCTGGGGATGTGAATAAATTCCAAGGCCCGGCTGTGGATATACTTCAAAGGCACAGCAGCACCTCCCTGGGCTCCAGATGCCAACAGAGGCCCTGGTTCAACCCTTTAGCAGCCCAGGCATTTCCCCATGGGATCGTTGCTCCCTGATGGTCATTTGGCTCAGCTCTGATATCTCTCCAGAACTGTTTTTTCCTCCAGACAGTCACTGAGCCAGAAACTGCACCAGTTTCCCACCTGTCCCAGCAGAATCGACACCTGCTCAGACATGGATTCACTTTGCTATGAAGAGCACCACTAGCATGTTTCCATAGGGAGAAAAAGGTGTTTCACATCCCATCTCCCACAGTCCTTTTCCCTCAGTGGTCCAGGAAGGTCAGAAGTCTCCATGGACATTGGGGAGGAAAGGGAAAAACACCTTTCAGCCCTGCTGGGGATCACAGACCTAGAAAATGCCAGGGCAACCTTCCAGAGTCAAATGCAGCACTTTACGGATGCTGCTGTCTGGTGTGAACTGCAGCCACCAGATCAGAGATGGAGTCATGACACCCCTGGCCTCTTGAAGATATAAGCTTACTAATTGCTAGTGCTGATTCCCCATGAGATGCATTGCTACCCTGGGTAGGTGTGTGTCTGCATTGTGTTACGTGGCTGTAGTAACTTAATCCTGTACCTCTGGCAGGCCATTTATCCCACAACTGGGCTTGGGGGCTATATCTGGTCTCTGAAGGGTGATTTCAGCAGCAAGGAGCAAAGCTGGGGACACGCTGGGGAAAAGAACATGGGGTGGTTGTGCTCACCTGGTGCCCGGCTGCCTGCAGAGCCCCCCTGGTTTCCTGCACCGCCCGCCGCATGCAAGGGGGCAGTGGGAAGTAGCCGTCTGTGTCGTAGTACCCGACCCGCAGGGGAGCAGAGCTGGAGTACACCTGGAGCAAAGAGCCACCAGTTAAGCATTTCCAACCCTGCTGGGGGTAGTACTGCCCCCATGCTGAATCTCACTGCAGAAGGGGATAAAAGCTCCAAATGTTAGGGAGTAACTAATTTTCTGGTTTGCTGCTTATAGTTTCCATAGGTTACCCTTTCCAAATGTCCTCCTCCACCTTTTTCTCCAGCCTCCCCTTCATCCCTCCCTTCAGATAGAGCACAGCCACTCAAAACCAGTAGATTCAACCATTGCTACAAAGGATGGAGGTGGAAAAACCTCCCGAAATTAATCTGCTGCAGAGGGAAAGGAAATGTCCTCAGTCAAAAGATTTGCTGCAGGAGTTTTCAATCCTGTCTTATCTTCCCCTAAATATCTCCAGCTTTTTGCTCCCGGTGTTGCCTTCCTCCCCACTCTTCTCTGGTGTCTCTCAATCTGATAAGACATACACCAGCTGAGAAGGCAGAAAGGACAACTACTTATTTACATATTTTTGCAAATAATTATAAATCGTGCTCTCAAAGAGACCTAACAAGTTACTGGAAACCAGTTGGAAACCATCATTGGAAACCGTTGTAGAGATAACTGGATCCTTAAAGAATGCATACATTGAGTGTACAGCACCCTCAAAAGAACCAGGGCTTGCTGACTTAAGGACTCACCTCCTCATCAAAGGGGATGGGGGGCACGGTGGGGTCCAGCCGGAACATCTCCTCGCAGAGCAGCGCCTTCATGCACAGGGCTAGGCTGTCCACGTCCCTTGCCATCGGCCCCAGCGCACAAGGAACTGGAGTGGGATGAGAGCAAATGTCCACGTTAAGCAAACAGGTGCACCAACCACTGGTCTGCCCCTCTGCATGGCCACATTGGCTGCAAGAGATGATCAGGCAATTAAGTGGACTCCAGACAGATCTTGGTTGTCTCAGGCTTCCCTCAGGCCTAGAGGAGAACATAGGACTCTGCAGCAAATACAGAAAAGAAATTAAAAATTCATGTACCTGCCAGGATCCCACTGACTGGCCCACCTGCTCCAGACAAGCTGTGGGAAGAGAAAAAGTAGTATATTGTCATTTCAATAATGGTGAGATATTCCCAATATGTTTGAATAGCATAGTGGGGTCTTCAGTTCAGGACCTGAACCAGGAGGAAATTATTAAAAGTATTTTATTTAAGTAATGTGAAACAGAAAATTTGGTCAAAATAAAAAAACCCCAAACCCTAAACGCCAACAAATCTTAATTTTGGCTTAACCGAAATGTTCCATTTTGGCATTATTTAACCACTTTAGACCCCTTTTCCTTTTAACTCTGGGCCGGATTTACAATGAAAACATGGCCATTTCCCCACAAAACCTAACAACACTGCCTCTTGGGAGATGTTTTGAGCAAAGCAAGCCAGCCTTTAAGAAACTGTCCTCTCCTTTCCCCCCAAGTACTCACTGAGTACCTTGCCCCTTCTGTTGAGTTCGTCAGTTAGCAGGCTCCTTACAGCGTGGGAAGGGCAGACCCCAGAACGCACCTGAGCCTTTCAGCTGTGGGTTTGAGCCCGCACAGCCCACAGAAGCTGGACGGCAGGCGGATGCTGCCACCGACGTCTGAGCCAATGCCCAGGATGGAGCCTCCCGCTGCGATCAGAGCTCCTTCCCCTCCCGAGGAGCCCCCGGGGCTCTTCTGGTGGTTGAAGGGGTTCAAGGTCTGGCCGAAGATGGGATTGCTGCAGTCATAGCTGGGGAGAAGAAAACCAGTAAGTGGGCTGTCAGGAACAGCCTAATGCCAGGGGTTTGTTGGCTGTCCCTTGCAGTGAGCTTATGTGGCATAGTCAACCCCATCCTTCTATCCCATAAATCCCTTGGACACAGCTCGTTCCCGTGAGCCACCTCTCTCCCTCCCATGCACAAATGCACTTCATTTTTCTTATGTCATGGCGTGTTTTTTCCTCTTATTCTTATCTGATAGTTATTTTCGTTTGGACTGAGATTGTTGGCAGCTGATGGAAGAGGGACTTATCCAGGCAACATCTCAGGAGACAGGAAGGAACCTGTCCTGGGACCTACAGGCTGGATTTTATCTTCAGGAGCACAACCAGAAGAAAGATTTCTAATGAAGTATGTTACTTGAAGAGGGATTGCGGCACGTTGGTCATTGCAAATAGGATGGCCCCCTGTCTCTTCAGAACCTTGACTAGGATGCTGTCCTCCTGCACCGGAGTACCCAGGCGTTGCACCAGCCCACAGGTTGACAGATGCCCCTGCAGAGAGGAGAAGTGACAATGGACGTGGTCAGCTCAGTTTCCCTGCAGATGATCTGGTGTCCCCTTTTGCCGGGGGTGGGGGGGTGACTACTAACCCACTCCCTTGCAAGCCTTTGCATGAAGGGCCATGGAGTGCCTCTCCTTCCATCCTTGGCAGATGGCTGCCAAGCACTTACAGGGTTAAGGCTTCTCCCAAACCTGTCCTTGCTCTTTTTCATGCTGTTTCTCTCCCCTGACCCAGATGCAACTTCATAGGTGCAGTAGCTCAGGATCAAACCCAGTGTCCTGCTGTCCAGGTAAAGCCACCAGTGGATGTTCAGGGAGGGAATATACATCCCAGGAAAACACAGTGTGATCCTTTTTCAGTTAGCCTTGGTGTTTGCGGCTTGCTTAGAGCTTAGAGCCCTCTTAACAGTGTTGGTAGGTCAACATGGAAGAGACTGGCTAACAAATTCAGCTCAGGAGTGTGTGGTCAATTCTCATCAGGGCTTGTCTGTGGAGGGGGTGTCCCTGGTCAGTCTTATGCACAAGCTCTTTGCTAAGGGTCTTAGTGGCCAGGCTACAGCATAACAGGGATTCAGGGTTAATGGTTCCTGCTACTGGTGATGTTCTAGAAGCTGAGTGATGTTCTTATCCCTGATGCTGCAAAAACCCCTGAGCAGAAGTCTGAGTTATGGTCCAAACAACCATGCAGCCCAGTCTGTGCTGTCTCACATATCAAAGAAGCAATAATTTGGGTGCATAACTATTCACCCCTTGGCTTTTAGCCAATGGAGGCTTCTAACTGCCAGGGTTGTAGCTGTAATGAGGTGTAGGGCCACAGCCTCAGACCCAGCCAGGCTTCCCGTGGTGTAAGCTGGGAGGGATCAGGCCCCTTCCCCATTCTGTGTGTCCCACCACTTCACCACCCAGCCCAGCTCATGATGGGACACCTCACAGGCAGAAAGGGAAGCACCTTGTGGCCGATGTGATCCTTGATGCTGACAGGGATGCCACAGAGCAGCCCTTTCTCCCTCTGCTGTTGTATTTCCCGGAGCTGCTCCTCACACTCTGGGATAAAATGTCGCAAGCAGTTTGTCTGCTGAGTCACTTCCAGGGCCTTTGCCGGACATGTGGAGGAATAGGTGTTAGTTAAGAACAACATTGTTACACAGCTGCATTCAGCAGCTACCTGGATCTTCAAAACAAGGGCTAGTGGCTTGGCACGAATGGTAACCCCCACACCAGAGCATTCCAGCTCAAGCCATCTCAAAACACCATCCAGTGATGGGTCTGACCCAGGAGGCAGAGAGAACCCTGCCTTTTCATATCTTTCTCCTGGTATCTGCTATATTAAAGACTTGTCAAAATCACCAGCTCCAACGAGTCTTCTCAGCCACCAGCCCACACACCATGGCATGGAGAACATAAGTGATTTGCTCATCACACTGCAGGCAGGCACTCACCTTCTCTAAGTAGGTGTAGAGGACAGTCTTGGGGGACAGAGACCCTTCCTGCAGCCTCCCAGTGAGTTCCAGCAGGGGCAGGGACAGGATGGCATCCGTTTGGACACTGGGGACCTGCAAGGGGAAGATGAAGGGGATGCCAGGACAGCAGCTCCAGTTACCCTTTGGCTCAGAGGGGATAAGTCTCTTAAGTTTTGTCAACATTATCAACAGAGCTTGCTGGGAAGGCGGACCCTGCACATGGGGGTTCAGACCTTGAGTTGCTGAGTGTTTCTTCCTGAGTTTGGATATCATGAACATGATGCAAACAGAGGAGACCAGCTGTCTCTGAAGGTGTAGAAGAGCCTCATGCATCCACTGCAGCAGAGGACAAGGCAATGCCTCACATCAGAGCCTTCCTCCTGGCACTGTGGGAGTTACCTCTTGGTCAGTGGGTAATATCAGCTGAGCAAACACCAGCCTGGGCAGGAGGTACCGGAGTCCTTGCACACAAGTCTCAGGCTGGCCCATCACCCCTCAGAATGGGCTCAGGCAGTGTGTGTCAGCCCCATCTGAGGGCAAACATCTCATAGCTGAAGCCCAGCGAGCTGCAAAGAAGTCAGTAGGACTCACAGGTGGGTAAGGCCTACTCAGGTGAATACGGCTGGCAGTTCTCAGCACCACCAACTTTTTTTTTAAGGTTTTATGTCATATTTATAGATGTATATATAGTTAAGTAAACCGATTGTAAAGATATGTATCACTTGTAGCTGGTATGCTTTATATCTCCAGGAACATTACCTGTGTAAACATGAGCTGGTTTAAGCAGTACTCAGAAGTAAATGGAGAAGGAAGGAAAGGTGGTTAGAAAGCAGTGTCACAGTAGAAATTCAGCATCCAGGTTGGTTGGGTGCCTGCCTCATTCATCCCCATGTCATGTCCTGTTTGCTCCCAGGGGACACCGAATGCCCTGTGCTTCATTAATATTAAGTTAGGCCAAACATCCTCTGGGCAGCCTGCTGGGCTGGGAGGTCTCACTTGCTGGGAACCCAAGTGAAAGCTTTTTTAAGGCTCTCCAAGAATCATCCAGAAGCCAGGTTTTACAGACAAAGATATAGGGGTGTGGACAGATGTGTAAACTTAGACTTACAAGGAGGAAAATGCTTTCTTGCTTCTACCCATAGAGGCAAGACACGTTTCTAGATCCCAAAAGAACTGGGGTTTGGATCAATGAAGGTCCAGAGCTTCATCACCTGTGTTGTCCAAAACCTCTTCCCAGTGAGTAATTCACATCTCCCTGGCTCTAGACTCCCACCACATCTCATCCAGCTTGAAGAAAGCAGTGATCTCCCTTCCTCCCAAGGCAGCCTTTCCCCTTGTTGAGGGCTGCTGCCACATCTCCCCTGGACCTCTCATTATAAAAGCTATGGACGCATGAGCCGGAAGGAGGACTTGAAGAAAAACGTCAGCAGACTCCCCGGTGGGACTCAGACCCCCCAGAAGGATGGGTTACCTGCTCCCTGAACTGCTGGACAGCCTTTGCTATATTCTTCACACCCTCATCCCGGGTCCTCCGAGCCTCTTCCATTTGCTTCTGGATCTGCCTTTTGCCCAGCCATTTCCAGACCACCACGGCTGCTGCTGAGCCACAGAGCAGGGCAAGGGCAGCAGAAGGATTCACCTGCCTCTCTGGCAGGAGCTGCCTCAGTGATTGCAGGATCATAACGTGGTCTTCTGGTCTCCAGGGATGGAGTGAGAAAGTAAAGCAAGGCAGGAGCAGGAGACCTTCTCTGCTTCCCTAGACCTGTCCCTCTTCCCAGCACCACTGCCTAGGGTCAACATACAGTTTATAAGTCCAAAGCTGACCTCTGCAAAGCAACCTTCAGTGGAGCATGCAGTGGAGAATGATTGACCAGGAAACGGAAAAGGTGAAGGTTGGCCAGTGAACTTTGGGGCGTCAGGTTTATAGGGCTTTCTGGACTGCGGGAAGTTCTCTGCTGGAAAGGAAGGGCTGTGGAATCAGCTGAACAAAAGCAGCAAGGAAATAGCTGCTCTCCTATTTCCTGTGTAGGCTGAGAGGACAATGGGAGAAGGGGAAAAAACAGCTTGAAATCACAAGATTTCCCTGCATGGGGATGGGGAATGGTATGACAAGAGGATGTATAGCTGTGGGGTACCCACTTGCTCACTGAATCCCTTGGCCTATGCTGCTCCCACGGTCGCCAGAGGCTGTTTCAGGAGGCCTATGGGATAGGGCTCAGCACTGCCGTGATGTCTGCATGCACCAGAAGGAGAGGCTGTTCCACCCCATGATGGAGCATGTTGGTATTGCCTTAGGAGTAGAAGATCGCACAGGGCTGCAGGCCAGAGGAAAACTATTCCCAACAGACATTGGGACAGCTGGAGTCTGAGATCTTTCCAGCACAGATGCCTTTCACTACAAGCTCACAAGAACTATGCACTGAGCTGAAGGCAATAACCCAGCTAACATCAGCCCCAAAACAAAAGCCATGGTCTGTCTGTGATCTCTGCTGGTTTAGGATGGTGGGTCCTCCTACAGGTTCCATCTTGAAAAAGGTGTTTGGGCAGCTAGATTGTGCATTACAAAACTTTGCAAGGTTGCACTTGATGGCCAGAGGCCTAGAACCTGTGCCTGTACCAACAGAGTGTGGAACTGGATATGGAAAGGAAGGTGAAGAGCCTTCTCCCATCAGGGCTAGGTAGTCCTATAATGCTTCATTTTTCATCCATATATCATGTCCTTTCTTAGTGGTCATAAGAATTCACCGTTGTCTGTAACAGTTTGTGTCAGTAGGGAATGCTCTGCTCTTTGTTCTTAACTGGGGAAATTTATGAAGGACTCAACCAAATTGGTATTCTCTAACAAACAGTCTGGAGCTGACAGCAATTAACTATGTAGTAACAAATTAAACTGACCTTTTACTGTGTTCCCTTTCAGTGACACCTTTGCTCAGAGGATGCCGCCTCAGCTAAAGCACTGCTGGTTTTATGAGAGCAGTGGCATGGGGACATGACTGCAGCCCATCCACCTCCTGCACCTGCCCCATGGTGCTGGCTGCAGCAGGTGCCTCTGGAAGGCACATGTGAACAGGGTCAGCACGCAGCAATTCCCAACCCTTCCCCAGTCTCCAGGAATCCAGAGATTCTTCCAGAGGCAGAGGTGGGCTCTTTGCTTATGTGACAGCAACATAACTTCTATGATGTGCTGAGCAGATGTGGGATTTTTTTCTACCCATGCTGGCAAGTGTTCCCACATCCGCTTGTGCACTGGGACCTGTGCTCCAATCCTGCCCTTTAGACACTCGGCAAATGTTTAATGGAGACAGAGGCAGCTGTGTCTTGACCGACTTGGCATTTCAAAGGGCAGATTTACCAGCAGGCACAACGTTTCCAGCTGGCCGGATGCTGCTGAGGAAACCTCTTTTCCTATCAATGTGTGAGTGTTTCCACCTCTTTCATGAACCGGAGGCATGGCTACTCCTGCCACCGCAAGGCCACAGGCAGCCCCGCAGCTCCTACCACAGCCTGCAGCAGGGACACAGGCAGCAGGGAGTGACTGGAGGGAGTGAAGGTTGAATCCACCCTCAGGACTGGGATAGTTTCAAAATCCAAGCCTATTTTGCACCCTCCGAGTAGACCTGCTGAGGCACTCCAAGAGCCATATGAAATTAAAGAACTCAGCACTGGAGTTAAGATGAAAGCCAAGACCCTTTTCACAAGAAGATTCAGACTGAAGCAGCTGGTCTGGGATTTCACTGTGGCATCCACGACACCTCCTTCACCTTGGACCATCACAGAAAAAGGCAGTTAGACCAACTCAGACAGTCCTCTCTTGTCCCCAGCAAGGGCTGCACCATCTTTGCTTGCCGAAGCAAAACTGCATTGACTTACTGTCATCACACTCCATCCATCACCTTCAGCTCTCAAGCAGGCTGGGTTTTGACAGAAATTTTCTGTAACTAAACTGTCTACCCTCTAAATTGGTAATAATTATTTTAAAGTAAGCTTTGACTCCATTTTGATTAAAATGACAAAGAATAAATCCTGACAGTTGTATCTCATATTAATCTTTTTGGAGCCAAACACACTGATGCACTTTTTCAAAACAATTTACAAAATGAGGTACATTATCTGTGCTGCTCTAAAAGAATTTTAAAGGCATTTCACAAAATACTGAAATCAGAGTGAAACGGGCTGGTCCCCTCTGGAGAAGTTATTCCAGTTGGCTCAGAGGGCTGAATAAATGTTTTCTGGGAACTCTCCAGTTTCTGACTCATTTCAGCCTGGAGTATCTATTGGAAGCACAAGATTTTCCTCAATTACAGTCCAACTCCACCAACACTCACAGAACATAACAGCTGGTAAGAAACTTACCACTACTTAATCTGCACTTTTCCAAAAACCAAGAACATCAGTTGAGAGGTGAGGGTCTGTTTCTGTCAAACCTTTCTTACATTGCTCAGCCAGGACCCTGTTGACCCTCCCTGAATAAACTGCACCAGGCTGGGGAGAGAAACCTCCCATACCAACCCTCATACCTCCAACAGCAAGGGCAGCTTTTTCTCCTGACCATGCCTACATCTTTCTCACTTTTGTGGGTATTGCACTATTTTCCTTGGGCTTTTCCATAGCCAAACGGGTTGTATGGGTTCTACTTACAACTTCTCCAGCAAGGTAGAGACACCAAAGATGCTGCAGAGAGCTGTTAGTTCTTACAGGAAGCCCAGGAACATTCCTACTTCTTCCATCATGCCTGGTATCTTGCACAGGTCTGTCCCCACTGAGTCACTTCAGCACCCTCATGGTGAAGCACTGGGATGTTCCCAGCTGCAACGTGGCTGGGCACAAAGCTTACAGTAGGAAGTTGGGGTTTTCACTGGTCTTACCATGGGCAAGCAGGGCAGGGGGGAAGCCAGGTGATTTGAGTGCAAAGTAGAACAGTAACAGGGGAAGAGAAAAAAAAGAAAGAAAAAAGAAAAAAAGAAAAGAGCAGAATAAGACTGTGTTTGGAGAGATGAGGATCTGCACAGCTTACAGCTGTTTCAGAGTGAAAGATGTAGCAGCCCTTATTCTTGCATTTTTGTGTTTCAAGGATGAGCCTTGTTATGTCAAGATGGTTCATTTCAACTAATTTCAACATTTGTTTTTAAGCTAGAAACTTCAACTACCTCTTCCCTTGAAACTTGTTTGAAATTAATGTCTGGGATCCTGGGGAAGCTGATGTCTCTAATGCTCTCTGCCACTTTCTGTTTACACCAGAAAGCTCTGTTTGCGTCAGATACTGTCCTAACAACTCATGTTCTGCTGATATCAGTTATTCTAGAGAGATTTATTTGTTCCTGATGTTGTGGCTACAAAAACTCTAACCTGCAAACTAAAGAAAAAAAATGCTGCAAAATGAAGTCAGGTCAAATATAAAAGCTGGATTGTCTGATGACTCAATCTCTCAACCTTGCTCAGTTACTTATCCGGCCACAGAATGAAATGTGGGTTGAGGAGAGCACATTTAAATTCTTATTAAAGTAAGGAGGAAGAAGGAAAAAATGATCAAAGCAAAGACCACAGCCTGGATATTGTAGAATATCAGTAAAAACAAATCCCTTTTGTCCTAAGCAGCACTTCTACCTAATTCTCTGAGATAGACCAAAGCCTGTATTTTGGTCAGCACCAGGCAGCTGGACAAGCTGTCTGAAGACATGCAATACAGGTCTGCAAGGGCAGCACAGCCTGAGCCAACAGCTTATGGTGAAGGGGCCATGGAAGGGTTTGAAACACAGCGGGGCTGTGCTGGTGGGTGTGGGAAGGGTCTGACATTACCACTCCAGCCTGGAAGACATCTGGAGGAAGAATTCTCCTGCAAACCTAAAGTTATACCCACTAAAGGGCTTTCCCTCTTTGAGTTTCAGGCCCTGAGCTCACCAGACTGCTCTCAGCATCACCCTCTCCACTTTCGCCCCATATTTATGCAGCAATGCAAACTGACATCATGGAGAACCTGTCTTGAGAAGGACCCTGAGTTTTACTCAAGAAGGTGCTTTGCTCTCTGCCAAGCTGAGGCACTTACCTGCTCTTTAAATTCCTGAACAGACCCCCACATCTGGTCCAAACCTGTATCATGTTTCACCCATGCCTTGTCCATCTTCTTCTAAACATGTGTCCACCTCACGCTCTTCAATGCCAGGAGACCTTTGCCAGAGCTACGGACCAGGGCTGAGAGCACCCATGCGCTCTGCTTCAATATCTGCTAGATTACAGTGAGAACTTCCCTTTGGGTGCTGGGTCCTGGGAGCTAATGGCTGGCTGGAGGCAGGAGAAGGGAGAGCAGGAGGAACAGTAAATCTCTTCCAGAACCACCCACAAAGAGCAGCTGGAATGCAGAGCACAAGTATGCATGGGGGAATTCCTTTTAGAAATAGGAGCCTTTCACCTCACTCAGCCTTGCAAAGATATGGAGGGATACATGAGCAAAAGACATGGTCCCTTCCTTGTAAAACAAGTCTGTGCGTGCTCAGATCTATCCAGGAAAGCTACCTGGGCAGGTTAGCTGTTTAATGGTGAGCGCCCATCTTCCCTGTGAGAGGACAGCTAAAAGTCATTTGCTCCTGGCCTGATAGTCATGGTCATTTGGCAGACTCCCATCAGGCAGCAGCTCTGTGGCTGGTGCTGCCCAGCAGCAGTCCTGCAGAGGGAGGGCATCTTCTGGGAGCAGGGCTGCGCTGTGGACCTCCCTGCTCTGTTCTGAAGAGAGGATGGTGAGTCAGGCTGAGGAGTCAGGACTCACTGCATGACTCAGGCCTGCTTGTGAGCATGCAAGGCTGCTGGATGACTGTGGCATCCCTGCGCAGCCCCAGGGAGGCAGATAAATAACAAGAGCGGTGTTACCCCTTGGTCCTGTGGCTCTCTTCTCCAGTTGGGGAAATACTGCCTCCAGCCCTGGTGCCTGGAGAGATATGCAGGCTTGGAGAAGGCACGGATCATTGCTAACATTGATGCCTTGTTTCAAAGCACACTTGCCTATTCAAAGCATTTTGGCCTCCTCCATCACGCTCACCTTCCCTTCCAGCCTCTTCCTCCACCTTGAGAGGAGAGGATGGGTCGAGAAAAAATGCACAATTGTCACAGTGAGGTTGGAAGCACCAAACAGTGCAAACGATCTAAACATAGCCACAGAAATGCATAAACTCAGTTTTCCTTCATGGGCAACTGCTTATAGGCAATAAAAAAAAAATCCCCAACCTTCTTTTCCCATTGCTTAACGAGAAGAAAAAATGAGAAACAGAAGTGGAGACAGACCAGTCACACAGACCATTTCTCACAACTTATGCTTAAATGAAGAAAACTGAGCTTTCCGCTACTCACTGCACAGTTAAACTGCAGAGCCCACTTCCACCAGGTGGTGTGGAGATCACGAGAGTAAATGAGTCGGGAAGGGGCTCAAGAAGTTCATGAAGGAGAGCTTTCTTGGCAGCTCTTAAAAATGATGGGGCTGACTGCAAGCCTTTGCCAAAAATTTTCTTAGCCAAAGAGGGAATCCTGCACTTACCAGGTCATACTCTTCCACGAACATCTGCTTCTGCCCAGTGTTGGAAGTAAAATATTAGGGTAAATAGCTCTTTGATCTCATATCATGGAACAGAGATCATTACACTATAGTTATTGGACTCCTTTGGTCCAGCATTAACTCTCATTCCTTTCGTTTGTTTTTTTTTGACTCAGTTTAACACGAACGAAGAAGGACAATTTGGACGGAGATGAGATTTTGGCGGACTATTTTTAAACAGCTTTTACTGCCATTTTATTGAAACAGTGGTTCAGAGTCTGGAGGATGCTATCTACTTTGCTTTGTGCATCAGGTAGAAGGTGGCTGGAGTGAAGGACAGGGAACGAAAAGTCATCACAGTGAAGGCAGATTCCTAGAAATCACACATTTCTTTTTGTGCCGTGGGCAAGTATCTCCACCTCCTTCATGAAGCGAAGGCACAGCTCCTCCTGCCATGGCAGAGCCACGCATTGCACAGCTACTGGCAGCCCCACAGCTCCTTCCACAGCCTGCAAAAATTAAGCATGGTGCTGAGTCAGAGCACCAGAGCTCCTGGAGTGGTGCAAGAGGGAACTCTGTCTTTTGACACTACAGGAAGAGAAGACAAAGACATGCAAAGGGACAGTTGTCAGGCTGACCTACACCAGCCTAGCTGCACCACATGTGGTATAGTAATATGGTGTATGCAGACTGAATTACTAAACAAGCTCCCACTCTCATCAGGAGATGTAGACAAGCCTTGGGACAATGTGCCAGAGGTGTCACTGTGCCAGTCATAACCTTCTGCTAAGACTTAAGCTCTTTCCCCACTGACCTCTTTCAGCCTCTTATCCCAAGGGTCTCCGTAGTGCCCTCGGTAATGCTTCAGTTCTTCTTCGTCAGCTCTTGTGACCGTGCTGACCGGCACCACCCCAGCAGGGAAGTTTAAGACGTTGTATAAATTGGTGTAGGAGGTTGCAGCTGGAAAAGATCACAAAGAACATGCAAAATGGCAAAATTTAGTGTGCTGGGCCAGTAATGACTTTTGGATGACAGCTTTTTGGATGACTTTTGGGTTCCAGGAATTGTAAACTGGAGTTGCTGGACCTGAAGAGACCATGAAAACAGGCTGCTTTCAAAAGGACTTTTGATGGAGAGGTTTGAGGGCCACATTGCTGCTGAGACTAGAGAGAGACCTACGCTTTCACCTGTCAGTTGGGTCGAGGTTAGATCTGCTCTGGGAGAGACAGGTATGAGAATTTGATCTGATTCAGAGTCTGCATATATGTCTCCCATACTCTAAGGAAAAATCCCAGCTATCTTTTCAAGATAATCCAGGTGTCCAGTTATGTAACACCATCTTGGGGATTTTGGATCCCAAAGGGCCATTGCTAGAGAGATAGAGGACCCTGACTGTTTGCTGGAAGCTATAAAACTTTGCCTTTTTCTGCAAGGTACAGGCAATGAGCCTTTCTGCTATTTCTAAAGCCTTGGGAAATGTAAGATGGCCACATTCAGAAGAGCCTGGCCTTGTACTAAGGTCCAGCCCTTCCACCCCACCCCCCCAACAACTATCCTCACAGCCACTCTCTGCTGCAAGAGTAGCTCCTGGGCTTTCTGCAGGACAGACAATGCAGGGGAAATGCACCCATGAATGACTGGGACAGATCTGCCACTAATTGCTGCCCCATAATAATACAAACACCTGCAGCCCAGATGAGGTGTGGGCATGAGGAGACCCACTGGGAGGAGACCTCTCCTTTGCTTTCTACCCCAGAGGGAAGACCAAGCACCACACATGCTTTGGGGAATGTCCAAGGGACCAAAATATCTTGCTCCAGCTCTGCCCACAAACACCACCATGGATATACCCAGAGACACCTCAATGGAGATTACCAAATAGCTTCCCAGCATAGCCGTGGTTAAAGGCTGGCCCCAGCGCAGGACAAAGAATGACATCCAGCCTTAGCTTCCTCCATTTAGCAATGAATTCAGTGCGGTAATCCTAGAAGGAAAGACAGAGGAGGTGATAAAAATTGTCTGTTGGACAGCAGTGGTGGATCAATGCCTACAGCATAGGAAAAGAAGGGAAAAAACCTTCCTGGATACAACTGAAAATTCAAATAAAATCTGAGCTGTGCTTTGAAAGAGCCAATAGATTTTGTTCTTCTACCCTTAGGTTTCCTGTCAGAATACCATGAGCTGCCCAGATCTAGACATTAGTGCTATGTGCGCATTTCAGAGTTGATTTCTTTGAGTATTAACCCAATCCTTCCCGTGAACAGTTTTGTCTTTGTATTTTATTGAATGGAAATCAACAGTAGTTTGAAGAATTACATCTAGCTGACTAAAAAGTAAAATTTCCTAAAAACTTTGGTTATTTCAGTAGAAGAATCTAAAAGACACAAATTCAAAATATTTTCACAAAACCTTCTTTCACTCTGCATCAGGATACAGGTAAGAAAAAGAAGCAGCAAGAAACATCTAGGCAAGCCCAAGGTCTTCCCCGCACAGTGCAGGAGGCATAGCTTCAGGCTTGTGCTGTAGATCCAAGAGAAGTCTAGGTTTGTAGTCTGGTTTACCGCAGCTTTTCTGAACATCAGACAATGAATGAATCTTACTCAAAATGCTGTTTCACTTTGTCTTGGTAAATAGGCATGTGTGGACCACAGTATAGCTGCTTCTGCAGCCATATTCTGGTTACCGGGACGAATTTGTCCCATGGTCCAGCCCTTGTTCTGCACAGCTCTCTCACTCCAAATTTTCTGTACAATAGTCTTCCACATCTCTCATGAAAGCTCCAGCCATGAGGTTATTTTTCAGCCTGACCTCAGTTTTCATCTGCAGTCTGAGAACCTTCCTGCTGAAAGTTCAACAAATGAGATGGGTTTCCAGGAAATACAGTCAGTGTAGCTAACCTGATTGTTTTTTTCTGAGAGAAAAGCTGGTTGCTAGCCAAAATTTTGAATCAGCTCTTGTTTGAAGTAGATTAAAAAATGTGAGTATGGTTTCACTGAAGGAAAACAATTCAAACTATCTCTGAGGCCAACAAATTTTTCCAAGAGTTTTCATTTTAGTTGACTTTTTGGTTTTTTGGGTGGGGGTGGGAGAGAAGAGGAATCTGTTTTCACCTGAAAAAAACCCCAAACCCATTTCCTTCCAAACATGCCCATCAGCCCAGTGACCAGGCAGGTTTGTAGGAGTTTTTCCTCTGCCCTGTAATCTGACAGACCTGCTGCAAGTGAGTGTGCATGTCCATCGAGTGGCTGGCACTGATGGAAGCTGCATGGTGCAGGCTGGGGGCATGTTTCTTCTTGGGGAGGGTTGCAAGGGTGTCCCAGGGAACACAGGTTCTGCCTTGTGGGAGGACACCAAAACAGCTCAGCTTCTTTAGCCTTGCAAAACACCAGCTGAAAAGGGATACAATTGCTCTCTATAAATAGATCAAGGACGAGGGAGGCAGTGGAAAATACTGGAGAGGGGGGGTGCTGTTTAAGCTCAAGGACAGGAATAAAATGAGAAAAAAATGGAAATGAATAAACAGCATGGGAAATACAAAAGTTTCCAACCATCAGAGCAGGGAGGAGAGGAGCCAGGCAGTAAAAACAAATGCAAGCATAAAACTCAACTGGTTTTAAAGAGGAACCTGATCAGTTTGTGGGTAGCACTGGACTCAGTTGTCCAGGAGAATGCTTCCTATCTTATGTTCCTGATTGCAAATGAGTTCATATGCAATCCACCTAAGCCAAAGGGTTCACAGCCACAATTTCTGACTCCCAAGGTCTCTGCTTGATAGTTCAAACATGGTCTTAGCTTATGACAATAGCACCTAATGTCTGAAATGAAGGATTTGCACCGAGAGACAGAAAGAAGAAAAAATGAAGCCTCATCTTTAGTGGCTGTTCTTAGGCTACTTCTGCTTGGAAAATGCAGGGCAAAGGATAATGTTTCTTCCCTATCCTCCAGTAAGTAGAGACCTCCACATGAACATTGATTGCCTCAATCTCTTATCAATTCTTGTAAAGCTTGACTTTCAAAGAAAAGCCTAGGTCCTTTATTTCCACATGATCTTTTTCCAACCCTGAATCCATCACAGAGTTCAAAGCAATTGCTTAGGAAATCTAGGGATCTCTCACTATATTTCACTATCTTTAGTAAGGAGTGGGTAAAAAAAAAATAATCACATTACCACCACCGCTCCATGCTGATCCCAGAGGTTTTTGGCAGACCTGGAAAGGTAGCAGAATTAATCAGCTTTAGGACTGTGGCAACAGAAGACAATTAACAAAATGTACAGACAGCCCATTGGTATGTAAACCGCATGACCCTTCTGGGAACAAGCTATAGTATCACCAGCTGATTCCACTGGGTTCACATGTGCTTACAGGTACCTCAAAAGAGCTTACAATAAAAGCATGCCACCACAACTAGGTGCTCTGGCACCCAGACAAAGATCATGTCAGTCTTCCAAATTCACTTGATCCCAGTTTGGTGTGTCTCTGTCTCTCTTGGAGGGGCAGGCACCTCACATACCACACTGCACCCACATGCAGAGACCTCTGCGTTAGTTTGGCACATGATGTTCTGGGTACCAGAATCCACCTGATGGGGAAAGTAGCTGTAACTCTCTCTGTTGATCTCCATAGAGACATCCTAGCCCTGCCACGATGAGGATACTTGAGCTCTTAAAATAATCTCTGGCTGCATAGCCCTGGATAACACTGTGCTAAGCCCAGGTGGTGCTGAGGCAGCGCATATTCATCTGGCTCAGCCTGTGCTGCACAGCTGCATGACAGGGCATTGGCACAGAGAGCTGGCATCTACCTGCATGAACTGGTGGACACAGCCATGTGCACCCCCTTTCTCTAGAGCTACTTCAGTGTGTCTTACCCCACTCCACAGAGAGCGCTGAGATCCCGAGCAATTCGTGGGTACTTGTGGAGGGAAGAAAAGAACTTGGAATTAGTCAACAACAATGCAGCTGAAATAGCTGGCTACCATGTGATTGCATTTTGGGCACACTTCTTGTCATAGCAGAAGTGGCTCTAAAGAACAGGTATGGTTTCCAGTGAAGTGGTTTTACTCCCACATTAATTTATACATTTAATCACAACAACCCATGCCAATAATGTTCTAGACCACAGTTCTAGCCCTGGAGAGCATCCTCTGGATGTGGCGATGCTGTTTAGATCCTTGCTAGTGATATCCATTCTCTTGGATCCCACTGCTGGATGGTGTATGGCTCATGGGTTCCTGAGAGCAGATCATTTTTTGACCTCCCCATGTAAAACTCCCTCAAAAAGCTGTGGGAGCCTTGACTTGTGAGCAAAAAACTTGGTAAACTCAGCCCGGGTTTAGAGACTGAGTGTGTTTAAGTGCATTTCACTATGAAGCCCATCAGGCACTTAACATGAAGCCGCAAAGCACTCACAGAAGGGAACAGCCTACTTCCCTGCACAGGGAAACTTCCCCACCTTGCAGATTTCCTATAACACAGGTGAGACATGTCCACACACTTACTATGGGCTTCAAAATGATAGCCAAGATCCTTTTCACCAGAGCAGGAAGCCTGTAAGTATTGAACTGGGATTTCAGGTTGGGATCCACGATGTCTCCTTTGCTGGAAGGGCAGAGAGTGAGGGAGAAGTCAGGACAAGCCATCTGTGCCAGAGCTACAGCACAGCAGCACTGTTTCCGAAGCAGGGTTTGTCTTAGAGCAGAGTTGCTTGAGACAAAATCTGCCTGTTTCAATCCAAAACACTTGAATGAGAGATGTTCATGTAGGGTTTAGATGCTCAGGTGTAAATGCTCGCTGCAAAAGTTATAGAGAAATAGGTACTTTGCCTGTGTTGTCAGTGCCATACAGCCTTTGGAATGCTTTGCAGTGGTGGGGTCACATACAACCCTGGGCATGTTTCACCTTGAAGTAAGCAAGTGGCTGGTGGGGTGTTTGGCCACTAGCCAAGGCTAATCCAGTACACCTCTGTAGGAAGTTCTATAATGTGTGGTATTTCCCATGTGCCATGGACTAATTACACACATAAAAACCAGTTGCCACAGCACTGTTGACACATGGTATCTTATTCCCGTACTGTGTTATCCATGTGCGTGAACTGCTCTTGTGAACTAGCTGCTGCTTGTGCTAAATTTATCCTTCCAGAAATTGTTCCTCTGCTGCTTGTTATTCAGTTTGCACCCACAAGAATATAAACACTCTGGATGCAACCACTGCCAAGTGTCATGGCCCACACTGAAATGGGGGTTTTACTCACAAGCAGTCCACAAGGTGAGCAGCACCATCTGAGAAAATCCCTCTGGTGAACAGCTCATCTACCATGTAGTCAATCTTGGGTGGTGCAAAGGGAACAAGCTGCAAGAAAACCATCCCCGTTCAAGAGCCAAAGAAGAATGATTCATAGAGCCCTCTGTGAACCTCCCTGCCCATCTCCAGGGCATTAACACATATTGTGATCTGGCACAAGCTCCACTTCTCCACACGTTAGAGAAGAATTTTTAGAGGCTTCTTCCAAGTATTTTAATTAAATTGCATCATTGGAACAGCTCCCATATAGAAATCCCCATTGGTGGAACCACAGAGTAATTTAGGCTAGAAGAGGTGCCTGGTCAGCTGCTCCAAGGCCCTTCCCGCTTACCCACCAAGAAATCTGTAAACTGTGTTTAACAGCTGAGCGATTGTGGAAACTGTTGTGAGTTTGATATTCATGGGAATACCAAACATGATGGAAAAAACAGTGCTTTAGGAAAGGGGTGACTTGAAGGTATCTGAAGGTGATTCGCCTGTCTGCTAGGCTAGGAATATAAGCAAGATTGCTTCAGTTTGGGAAACAAGCTGTTGCATTTGTATTCCTTCTGCTTTGTGACCTTTGCAGCAGGGAGGGATGGTCCCTGTTTTATGGGCAGGAAAAGCAAAGATGGGAAATTACTTGTTCAGACTCTGTAAGGAGCAGGATAACAGCTCCAGGCAATCACAGGCATGAAAACCCACCGTGTGTCCTGCATCCTGCAGGAGCTTTCTTGTCTGCTGGATGGCCCGTTTCATGCTGGGTGAGGGCTGGAAGTAGCCATCTCCTTCATATACCCAATCCGAAGTGGCTTTGAACTGGTGTAAACCTGTGAAAAGAGGAACCATCACCTGCACATATGAGACATACAAGATCAGACCATTCCCAGGGCATGGTCAGGACAGGTGCTTCACACCTGGCTATCTCAAAGGCTGGAGACATGTTGCAGCATGGCAGGAGGTGGCGTCAGAAAGACCATACCAAGGACAACTGTCCTTGGTATGGTCTTTCTGACGCCACCTCCTGCCATGTGAACATGTCTCAGCTTTGAGATAGCAGGTGTGAAAGCACCTGTACTGACCACATGCCTGGGATGCCTGGCTGTGGACAGAGTTCAGGGGCCTGTTCCTCTAGGGTAAGTGTCTGTAATGTTGTCTAAGTAATAGTCTGTATTGTCTGGGTGTCAGGGACAATGGATCCTAGGATCCTAGGACCTGAGCCAGAAAGACACGATCAGATGGTAGAAGTAGAGAGCTAATGGCAAAAGGCAATGATTTCTTAGGTCAGTGACTGGTAAATCAGGCTCTCTAATTAAAGGTGCAAGGGATGAGTTCCTCCGATCAGTAAAAATCAGCTCCTTTAGGGAGTGGGCCAGGATGGAGACAACAAGCTTGTTCTGGACATTGCCAGGAACGGAATCTAGCGGGTCTCATTAGGGCAAGCCAACAGGGGCCTGCCAACCCTGCTGTGTGGCTGCTTCTTGTGGCTGCTCATTTAGAGTGTCCTCTCTTCAGACAGGCATTTGCTTCCCTGGGTCCTTCACTACCCTGAGACACGAAACCAGGTAGGAATCTCCCAAGATCTCACTTTGTTGCTGGGCAAATGGAGACATGGGATTGCCTCTGAGCCTCACCTCCTCATCAAAGGGGATGGGTGGCACGGTGGGGTCCAGCTGGAACATCTCCTCACAGAGCAGCGCCTTCATGCAGAGGGCCAGGCTGTCCACATCTCTCGCCATCGGCCCCAGCGTCCCTGTCACTGCAAGCACAAAGTCCTACCACTGCAGGCACATGGGCTGGTGCTGTCTCATAGTTACTGGTAGGGGCCCAACATGGAAGAGTTTCAGTCAGGCCAGGGAAGAGGAATGGGGAACGAGTGTAAGGTGCATGGAGGTCCAGCAGGGACAATCTGTTAAGTCTCAGAGCAGAGGCAACCTACTGAGGCTGACCTTCTGGGCCAGGCTTCTGCAGGCACAAGGCCCACTCGAGGGGAGGGAGGACTGCAGCCTTCCTGCCAACAGCAGTACTGCCTGGCAGCAGCTGAAGCTAGCAGAGTCTGTGGAAGCATCTCCAGTGAAATATCCCAGGCCTTTGGGATGCACATCTCGCATCTCTCACTGCTATGCATTTCATTGCCTAAACGAGCATTTCTTCAATTCTGCTTGGATTCAGCTAACACCTACAGCCATCCAGAACAGAAGAAATGTTGCAAAATGTAATAGCACAAAGCAGGCCCTGGATCACTGGTTTTGACTGGCCATGAGACACATAAGTGAGCAAGCACATTTACTGGCATTTCAGCAGAAGGAGGAGATATTAGAAGCAAAGGTTTGACAGTAGTAACATGTAATCTGGATGGACTTACCTGATTTCATTCCTATGATAGAAGAAACCACACCCAGTTTGCTAGGGACATAATGGGAGAAGCAGATTAGCAGCAGCTCTTGCTGTAAGGCAGGTCACCATGCCGAGTTGCAGACTCCCCATTTGCCCCCAGCCAACATCTAGGAGGGCAAAAGGTCCTGCAAAGACTTGACACTTTCTAGGCTAGGAAGACTTCCATGGTCTCTAAGCTGCTAGGTGCTAGAGCCAGTTTTTATCATCTCCTTTCCCTGGTGCATCTAATTCCTCATCTGTAAGCAAACCACCTCTGATAAACAGAAAACTCCTACAAGCAAAGCAAGGGCTGGAAAACCTCTGAAAAGGAGATGGCCCTGTTGTATTTGCTTTTAGCATCTTGGCCAGGGATATTAAAAATTTAATAAGTCTTTGCTGTGTTAACAGATGGAGGTCATCCTGTGTTGTTAATAGAGCCCTTAGCACTAGCTGACACAAGGAAACTGGCAGGTTAGGGTGCTAACTTAAACCTGCAGGAAACCATGGACTCTATTGTGAAGTTTGATGCACTGTGGAAGACGCTTTGCAGTCTCCATGGTGGATGGAAGAAGAGGATGTTGGGATGTACCTGATCCTGTTGCCTGTGGGTTTGAGCCCGCACAGCCCGCAGAAGCTGGACGGCAGGCGGATGCTGCCAGCTACGTCTGAGCCAATGCCCAGGATGGAGCCTCCCCCTGCGATCAGAGCTCCTTCCCCTCCCGAGGAGCCCCCAGGGCTCTTCTGGTGGTTGAGAGGGTTCAGAGTCTGGCCAAAGATGAGGTTGCTGCAGTCATAGCTGGGGAGAAGAAAATCAGCAGGTGAGTGAGGTACTTCTGTCTCTGCAAACCATCACTACAGGGCACAGAGCATCCATGCAGGGATGAGTGTGGAATCAATCCCAGCAGGTAGAATCAGCATGTAGTAGATTTGTTGGGGGAGCTGAATTTAATGAGAAAGAGGCATCAAATATGAGGGAAATAACAATTTCAGATTGAAACAAGGAGGCAATTAACTCAATGTGCATGATTAACCTGGACAAGGGTGGAAACTTGTGCATGCAGGCCCACCCTCTCTCAGATAGCAAGAGTCACATGTCATAGCGTTTTCATGAAGGCAAACGTGATTACTTTATCATCGTCTGTGGGATGTTGGTTTTCACAAAGGGGATTGCCCCCTGGCTCTTTAGAACCTGGACAATGACGCTGTCTTCTTCCTTCTCTTGGCCCAGAAACTTCACCATCCCTCCAGAGGAGACGTGGCCCTTGGGGATGGGAAGCAAAGCTCTTTAGGTACCAGGAAAGATGCTGTTCAGAGCTGTGACAATAACAGACATAAGTCCTGATGCCTCCTGTGGCAAAGTTCCCACCTAACTTTTCTCACAGGCAGAACAGGACCTGACTACCCCAGGGAAAACCAGATCAGAGCAGGTTAGAAATTTCTGCAGAAAAAAAATTTCATCAGAAGAAAGACAGGTTTGCTGGTCCCACAATATTTTGTCCAGAACATCCTTGCCTGAGGAACTCTTAGCCAGTTCTGTTGAGGATGGGACATCCTGGCCTGTTCCCAGCCCCAGGCCAAGAGGCAGGGGAATTAGGGATGTACCTTGCAGTTAATGTGGTCCTTGATGCTGATGGGAATGCCATAGAGCAGCCCCTTTTCCTTCTGCTTCTTCAGTTTTTGGAGCTGATCCTCACAGCCATGAATGAAATCTACCACGCAGTTCACCTCCCGAGTCACCTCCAAAGCCTCTCCAGAGCAGAGAAGCGCAGCAAGACAGGTGCATGGATGTAAGGAAGGAAACAGTATTTAAATTGATTTTCAAGCTGAAAATTCAGTCTCCTCAAACCTCCAGCATTCATTATGCAGACCTTACCTATAAACCTTAAATGTTTCTTGCTGGGATAATTTTCTGTCCTGGATGTCTGTCCTACTTATTTGCCCATAAGCTACCCTTCAGATGTCACAGTACTGACAAATTTCAATCCCCAGCATTGCTGGTTCACTCAGCAAACAACCTGTTTTTTAATTTGAAAGCCCCCACTGCAGACAAGTCCCAGAGCATCTCCCCCTTGCTGGAGGTATCACTCACTTTGCCCATGTAGGAGTAAAGGACACTTTCTGGGGACAGGGACCCCTCCTTCAGCTTCTCCACTAGCTCCACCATCGTCAGCGAGAGGATATGTGCAGTCTGGGTGCCTGGGTTCTGAAAAGGGTAGGAAATCATAGAATCATAGAATCATTGAGGTTGGAGAAGACCTCTAGGATCAAGTCCAACCATCAACCCAGCACAACAATGGGGTGCAGAGGGAAGAAAATGACAGAAAAAGGCTGGTGTTTAGGCTGCAAATACCCAATTCTAACATCTGCTCAGCAATGACCTTGAATGGAGAATTTTAATAGACATTCCCTGTAGAAATGCAGGCTTCCTGCATAGCACTGCATGTACCAGAGTGGGGAATTTGCTGACGGGGAATTTGCTGAGTCTTAGTTCATAAAAACAGAACAAAAACAGTCAGGAAAATGCTTCTTGACTGGAGAGTTGTGTGAACCTGTAAGAGAGATTTGACCTGTCCCTGTTTACTCTCCTGCAGGCCTTCACCCCCCTTCAACTCCTAGACAATGTGTTGAATAGCAGCTCAACGAGCTAAAGTTTTACAAAATTTATCATTAACATGGGGGAGAAAAAAAAAAAGTGTGTGGGCTGTTCGCAACCTCTCTCCCAAGAAAAGAATAGCAGTGGGTATTTATTATGGGTTTAAGACAAATCCTAAATGCAAGGACCTGACCTCCTAAAATCCAGGTGCTTCTTTACCTGGGCATGGGCAAGAGGAAATGGCTTTTTGTCACCGATGTAAAGCCCCCCCATCCTTTGAGGATGACAGGGCAGACAGGTCCCTGTGGAGGGGCAGAGGTAAGGAGGATGGGAGAGGAAAGGCTTGGAAGTAGGGATGGATGAGGGCCAAAGGGCATAAGGAGGTCTGGGGTGGGGATCTGACTCAGAGGGTCCCGAACTCCAATCCATCTTTCGTCCTCAGGATTCCCTCAACAGGCCTGTATTAAGAAATACTTCCTTTACGCTGTCTTTGCAGGAGGGTTTTTTTTGTGACAATGGAGGGTGGTGACCCTCAAAAAAATTGGTGATGAGCAAGAAAGTGCACATGCCCTAACAACCGTTCAAAGATTGAGCAGCACCCCCTCATTTCTTTGGCCACGCAAAATACAATCCCTTCCTCCCACACACTTTCCCCCAAATTACCTCTTGCTTAAACCTGTGAGCTGCCTTCTCCATTCGCTCTAAGGCCAGATCCCGTGTCCTCCTTGCCTCCTCCATTTTCTGCTGGATCTGCCTACGTTCCAGCCATTTCAGTAGCACAATGGCTGCAGCTGAACTGCAGAGCAGAGCTGAGAGGGTGCGAGGGTCTCGCCATAATGGATCTAGGACCTGCCACAGTCGCTCTTGGGTCATGATTCCTCTCCCAGTCCTTCGTGTTCTGGTCCAGCTACGGACACCTGGGTCTCCCACCTTCTCCTGAGGAGGGCTGTTGAATGCAGACTATGCGATTGCCTGCTGTGCAGGATCAGCTCTGAAGCAGAGTTGCATTAACAAAGTCCAGGAACAGACTTTTTAGACCATGGACTTTGAAAGGGTCTGCCTGCTGGAGAAGTATTGTGGGTTGGGCTGCAAAGCAGTGCGCTCAGCTCACACTGGTCTTGGGGGGGATGTCCCCCAAGGCTGTGTTTCCCCAACCCATTGGCCACTGATGTACCTGGCTACACACAGGGGACAGAGCTGATTAACAAAGCTGAACGTTTGCAAAACCCATGTGTGGGCTACCACTACTATACCCACCTTGCACATAAGCCCATTTACTAGAGGTGCTCAGCCATCATCTCTGTCTGTCAGGCAGCAGCATGTGCAGCCCTTTGAGCTTGGGACAACATAGCCCTGCTTGTTCTGGGGAACCTGGCACAGGGTGTGAAATTGCACCTATTGGAGGAAAAGGAGCTCAGGAGAACCAAGAGTATGAAGGTATAAGCAGCACACAGTGACTCTGGAAAGGCAGTGTGGAAGGAGGTATCTGAAGATGCCTTCAAGGACTATGCTCTGTGCCATTTTCAAGCCAAGCCCCTTTGAAGAGCATTTTGGCAAGCCATATCAGGGGGTGAGCACTTGTAGGAAATCCTCTCTGATGGACCCAGTATCCTATCTGCTCTCCAGTTTCTAAGCCATCTTCCAGCCAGCACAAGGCAAAGGAGCCAGACTATGCAGCCTTGCTAGACCCAGGAGCTGACTCTGCCACGGCTGCTCCCCACCTATGGGACTGTCCCCAAGGGTACAGAAAGGAGGGAGTGAAAAATTCAAACTTCTCTCAAAATTCAAGTCTGAAAAACTACAGGGAAGGAACAGATGTCTCTGATAATTCTTTGCCCAGATGCAAGGCAGTGTTGCCATATCTGGAGAGATGCTGGCTCTGCTCCAAGTAGGGTAGCAGAGCTTTTAAGGAGGCTGCATCCAGGGCAACCATTGCTCTCTGGTGGAGATGTCTTGTTTGGGGACTGAAAACCAGTGATTGTGCTGCTATCGTGTTACCTCACCTGTTACAGACACATCCCGTGGGATTATTCCTGTGGCAGCAGAGAGGGAGCTCGGGGAAGAAGAAAGACCTCACAGAGAAATTGGTTGCTGACTGGAAAGGCAAGGATGATCCTCCCTGTTCAGCCAGCACAGAGAGCAAAAAGAGCCAAACAACTCAATGTGGATGTCACCAACCTCTCCCCACTGACTGTAGGTACATGGTCTTCATTGCCCCATCCCAACCTTAAGCTTCAGTGCTGCTATTGACACTGACCTGCCTCCGTCCAGGCTGGGCTGGGAGCAGCTTGCAGCTGGCCGTTTTTGACAACATCAGGTCCCCAAAGCCACACAGCAGCTTTGGCCCTCGTTGCAAATACAGATTTGTGGATATGGCCGACTACACCAAATTGTCACAAATACAACCTTGTATATCCTGCCGACTACACAAAATATCAGGAATATGATTTGTTACACAGCTTTAGTTAGCAATCTAAGATTTATTAATATTTTTGAGATAGATCACAGCATTAGATTTTATAATTCTTAACAGCATTAGCCGATTCAAAACAGCAATTTGACAGAATTTTTTACAATCAACCCAAAGATTTGAGAATGGCAAAGTTCACTCTATTACTTACATAGAAAAAGTACACAAAGGAAAATTGAGGTATACTCAAGTTGGAATGATTCAGAGGGACTGTGGATGCAGGGGATAAGGAGGACCCTCCCGTTGAGTCACGAGGTTCAGAATAGACCCCCTTGCTTTCTAAACTTCTTTCAGAGAGAAGTCTAGGTGCAGCTAGGTCCAACCTTAGTCTCAGGCTTGGTCAAAGGTTTATATGAATAGGGATAATATATGTATATATAGTCAAATTGCACACATACCCCAAGGTTAACCTGTGAATAAAATTTCCCTTTCATGAGTTTCATAAATTACTCACTTTTGTGTGCTGGCATTCATCAACGCTCAGCTGGTGAACCTCGCAAAATCAGGCCTTTGAGTCCTCGCAATACTGTCAGCAGACGATCCTTCAATCCTCACAAGATCTACCCTGAGAGGTGTCCCAGCCCAGGGGGAGATACAGGGTCACACGGCCCACTGTGGTCCCAGAGAGCTCAAAGGGTGTTCCTCTTGGATCGCTAGTTATAGGATCGAGATGATTGGCTTTGGTCAATATTTTACATTCTGGCCACAATTCTGGGACACAAGTCAGGGAGCAGATGGCCCAGGTGTGGACAGAGATTGCCTGGTGCCCAAGTCGTTATGACCAAGATAACACAATAGGGCTTATTCTGGGATCCCGGTGTGGCCCAGGGGGGCTGCACCATCACAATCCACCATGTGACCAAAGTCAACCTATCTTTCCACAAAGTGGTGATGTTGCAACCTTTTGCCTCTGTGCCTATAAATAGACAATGCCACATTCCGATTGTAATTTGAGGGAAATTTTTTTCATGTTTCATCAACATCCATAACTATTAAAGCTTCATTAAATGGTGGTTAGACAACATTGGGGGGGGGGCGGGAGGTTTGCAACAGCCCTGCCCGGTGCACTGTCCCGTGCAGTGGGCACGGCTCACTGGAGGTCTTCACTCAGGGCTTACAGGGAGGAGTGGTTAATGGTTGAGGTCCACTGGTGACTCCGTTGTTTGGACTCCTGCACCCTGCCCACCACTTTGCCAGGGAGTGAGCAGTTAAACTAACAGAACGATGCAGTGCTTGGCTCTCTGGGAGCACAGGCACAGGTGGAATTGCCTCTCCTGGTACAAGCTCCTCCAGGCTTGAATTTTAAAATGCAAACAGATAAACCCTGTCCAGCATTTTCTGTGTGGACAGGGAGCACCTGCAACTGGTTAAAAACCCCACCCAAGCTCTTCTGGGGCTTGGCTTTACACAGCATTCACTCATGGGATGCCTGGAGCTCCCTCCCTTTTTCAAAGGCTGCTGATAAAGGGTCAGGGTCTTGGGGGCTGCTTTCTCCCAGGCTGGGATAAACCTCCCTGCCCAGCCCTTGTAAAGAACCCATGCTTCTGCATGACTCTGTTGTTTAAACAACAACAATACAATAAAAAACAAACAAACAAAACAAAACACCCCAAAAAACATAAATCCTGCCAGAACTTTGTTAAAATCTGCATGTGACATTGCTGCATTGGGAAAACACTTTTGCATTGTGGTATCCTGGAGCAGCCGGTGCTGCCAATCCCAGTGTCAGCAGCTGCCAGTGGCCGGAAAATCCCACTGGAAAACCTGGCATGGCCCCCTCTGCCAAACGGAAGGGGAGGGTGTGCAGAGCAGGCTGTCCAGCTGGCCGTCTGAGCCTGGCATGCTGCTTTATACCTGCAACACCACGAGCTGAAGCACTTCATACCTCTGCCCTGGGTAAAGCAGGAGTAGGTGTCTGAAGAGGTGGGAGTTAACGATCACTCCAGATTTCTCCTTCATGGCGTGCAGGGTGCCAGCAGCCCTGCACTGTGGGAAGCAGTCCAGCTCCCTCCCTGCTTGCCAGAGCCTGCAAGCAGGCTCAGCTTTGACCTCAGATGGCTGATCTGCGGCAGGGAAAACACCAGATTCCATCCTCAGGGAGCTGAGAATGGAGGGGAAAATCCCTTTTCCTACAGCATTCCAAGTCGGAGTCCAAACATCTGGGACAAAACCAGTCCCTGTGCCTCAGTTTCCCCATTTGTAAGAGAAAGATCATGTTCTTGCTCTTCCCTGGGGGGTATTGATAGGATTTTTAAAATCCACCCCAATCCCCCAGACAAACATAGACCTGAAATAACAGAATTTCTAATAACAAAAAATACTGTATTAGGACAATGACTGGAAGTGCTCCAGCACTGCGGAGCTCGCCTTGCTTTCCCCTTCTGTCCCAAAGCCAGCAGCCAGCCCAGCCATCACTGCATCCACACGGAAGGGAACACGAGTCCTACGGCCGAGTCACACCAAAGGATGACCTATGCTGATGTTAGCTGGGATCCTGTTCTGGGCGAGCACGCAGGACTTAGACAAGCCTGTTTTTCTTCAGGATGAGTGTCTCCACCTCCTTCATGAACCGGAGGCACAACTCCTCCTGCCACGGCAAGGCCACACACTGCACCGCCACTGGCAGCCCCGCACTGCCACGAAAAGCCTATGGCACAAACAGAGGGGAAGAGGACAGGATGACATCCAGGGGAAGGGATGGGGATGCTCACACCCCTGGGGAACCTGGTGCCACTCACCTTTGCCAGGGTCTGGTCCCACCAGTCCCGGAAGTACCCCTGGTAGCCCTTCAGCTCCTCCTCATCCTCGTCTGTCACCATCGTGACAGGGACCACACCAGCGGGGAAGTCCAAGGTGTTGTAGAGCATGGTGTAGCTGACTGCCACTGGGGGAGAGGAGGAGCTTGAAGCACGAGCCTGCTGCAGGGAAAGCCTTCACCCTTTTGTGTATGCAAGCTTCCAGCTAATGGGGTGCTTGCACAGGGAACTCATGGGCTGCAGGATGGAAACCTGCCCCTTGGCTTCCACATGCACCGGGGCAGTTGTCCTGGGTATACCCCATGAGCTGCGGCTGCAGCTGCCCCAAGAGCTGAGCTCTTCCCACCGCTGACCAGTGTCTTGTTATGTGAGGGGAGGAGAAGGAATGCTTCTCATTGACACTGGGGGAGTGCTGCAGCAGCAGCACGCTGTAGGCAAAGGTCCCCCATTGGCAGTCCTACCTGAGACCTTCGTAGGGTAGCCGATGCTGAGAGCCGGGCCCAGCATGGGACAAAGCATGACGTCCAGATTCAGCTTTTTCCACTGGGCGATAAACTGGTGGCAAAACTCCTGAGGAGGAAACTCACTGGTGGTCAGTGGGGTGGATGTACTGTCCCATGGCTGCTGGCTAAGGTCCTTCTTGGGTGCCCAGCCAGGCTCTTGGCCCTTCCTCAGGAGCAGCCATCAGGCTGCATCAGGCCTGATCCTGCTAAAATCCAGCCACCCTTTGCTGCTTGGCCAACAGCTCTCCCAGCGTGCAAAGCACCCTCTCCCATGCTATAATTGAAGGTGGGCAAAGATTGAGTGCAGGGGCACATGGCAACATGGGACATGGGCATGGGTCTTGAGGAAACCCGAATGCAAATAAAGGCCATCAGCTGTGGCAGACTTGCCTATGTTTTCAAATGTACGAGTGAAAAATTCAGGTCTGATTTGGGATCATTAATATCTCTACATGTCATCCTCTTTAAACGTGCTGAGAACTTGCACATCCAAGTGAGATCTGCTGAGGAGTGATGTAAGTTCCTACCTCACATCACCAGTGACTTGACCATCTCCTAACCTTGGTGGGTACTGAATCTGACTTTTCCCAAAGAGAAATAAAACAAAAAAATATCTAACCCCAAATTGCAATACTTCACCTCAATTTCACAGTGAAGACTCCAGACTTCATCCACCGTGCTGAAAAGGAAACAAAACCACTGAAAGGCATCAAGAGCTGCTGCAAAGAGCAGCAGCTTTAGGGGCAGGGAAGAGCATCAAAAAAGCAGATGGGCATGGGTTAGTTCTGCTCCTGGAGCTGCAGCCAAGGGAAGAGAGGACTTTGGCAAAGTCCTGGATTTCCTCTGAAGGGCTGGGGATCTTATTTCTGCTTCTGCCCATGATGGAGGGCTAAAGACTAAAGGCAGATTGTTCCAGTGCTGCTTTGGCCTGACAAGCGTCCAGTCCTGTTACTGCTCCTGTGCTGAGGAGGTGGAAGCCCTGGCACATCATTTCTCAAAGGCCAGGCTGTGTGAGGTCGACTGATCCTTTGATGTGGGGACAGACATACTGCCTTGGAGGCACAGCACAAAATACACCCTCTCTACTATGAGATTTGAGTCCTTTCTCCCCACTAACTGCCCAACATTGAAATTGCAGCAAGGAAGAGCAAGCTTCCTTCCCTGTGAATTTACCTTCTTTCTGTCTTACAGGGTCCCTACCTCATGGCATGACAGATTTGTTAACTAGTGCTGAAGCTGACACTGTACTTCATTCCCACAAGCTTCATCCGGTTCCTAAGCAAGAGACTGCAAGCCCCCATCCTCAGTGCTAAAGCAGTTTGCCAAACCCTGCAGGGTTATGGTGCTGACATAAACTGCAATCAGTTTGCTCCCACCATTGTGTTTTCTGCCTTGGATTTTCTCATACGAATGCAGTTGGGGCAGTATGCCTAATGCAGCAAACACTGCTGCTCTCCAAAAGGGAAACCCAAATCTTCACACATTTCTTCAGGCTCAGTTTTACTCACTTTGCTCTCATATTTCTCACGATATCTGAAAATCGAGGCACCTGAGAAGGAGAAAGTAAAAAAAAAAAAAAAACCAAAAGAAAATAATTTACATCAATCCCAGCCCTGTCCTCTGACACATTAATCCCAGCCCTGTCCTCTGAGACAGCTCTGTCACAAATACAAGCTGTTGACTCAGTGCTCAGGCAGGACTCATGGATTTTCCCCAAAGTGGGGAGAGGAGGAACAGAAATAGAAACATCCCCAAACTGGAATGATGCTAAGCACAGCCAGGAAGCAATGCCTAGAGACTTCTCTATGACAAAGCCTCACTACAATGGAAGAAGTTATTCACCACCTATTGCTTAACTCCGTCCATGCTAGAAAGAAATGGACCTTACGAAGGGTTTGGCAATCCAGGAGAGGACAGTTTTTAGCCAGTTTGGTGACTTCGCCAACCAGAAGAACAGCCCCATGCTGCTTTTCTCCAGCTCCCCTTTGCTGAAATAGGAAAGGGTGTTTAGCTGAGCAGTGTTAGGAGACAATCACAGTAGATCAGCTTTCACAAGGCCAAGCCCTCTGAACAATGTATCTAAGTGACAAAAAGAGGTTTGCTCCATTCCTCTGGGCTCCTCTGATTCTCACAGTATTGATAGGGTATCAGCACCCAGTTTCCTTTCATCTGTACAGGCTGGTAACAAACCCAAACAGACCCAAGCATCATCTCAGTCGCTTGATGGTAAGCTCCCCAGTAAACCCCAGTGCATATTAGCCACTAATTACATCCAGCAGATCTGCTACCTGTATCCAGATGCTAGCCAGACCCTAGGGAGGATTTCATAGACAGGTACCGATCACACCAAACCATCCTAGGCTATACTTACAATGCCTTGAGAAAGGAGGTGGCCCCATCTGCAAACATGCCCCTGACGCAGAAGTTAAATAGCATGTAGTCCACGTTCATGAGTTCAAAGGGCACCAGCTGGAAGGACAACAGAAAAGGAATCAGTGGCACACGCAGAAGCAAGCTGTTAGAGAAGCCATCGAGGGCTTGCAATGGTCCAAGCTGGGCTGAGGTTTTCCTGACAAGCCCTCAGGAAAGCCTCTAGTATCTGAGGCTACCAGGACCTCCCCATCCCATCCATCCCTCCCTGAAAAAGCAGTTTTCCCTTTGACCAACAACTAGTGACTCAAAAGATATAGGATGGGCTTGGCCCCCGACATCCAAGCAGCCCCAAGGCACAAAAGTCCCTTCAAAACTGGCAATGGGCAACAGAGGGCATGAGTCTGTGCTCCCACTTCACTTCTGATCCTTGTGCAAGGGTAAGGGGGCGGCGTGCAGCCACAACCATGCCTCACTCACAGGAGCCACAACCATGACTCACGCGCTTAAATCGCAGAGAAGAGGAAGGACACAACCTCTGCTCAGCACCCTAGAAACGGGTCTGGGTCAATATGGGACTGCTTGGCTATAAAAGACCTGTCATCTGCAACAGCCCTTGTATTTTCTCATTAGGACCTTGTTTCCAGACAGAAAACCAGGAGGTGGCTTTCCTTACAACATACAATAGGTCTGTAGAATGGCCTGCCAAATGATATGTTGCAGAAGAGGTGAAATTGGCTTGAGAATAGACTAAACAAGTACTTGGACAACAGCTCGTCACAGCCACTGAAGAGAGGTGGTCCATCAGGCTCAGGTCACACACTAAGCTGGCAGTAATCACACACCACCAGGACTGTAAGCTCCGTGGGGGAACTGCCTCAGGACCCAGGCTGTACAGTACCTAGCACAATGTGAAAATCAGCCAGGGTGTGAAGAAATGCACCCCCACTACAGACAAGTAATACAGCAGCATGTCTACTCCTCAGCATGTGTTATGGATCGGGGTGGGCTCTCTGTTGTGTTTACCAGCACCTAAAGAGCACTGAGATCCTGCTGAGAGGAGAAATCAAGTTGCAATATAAAAAGCTTCTCTTTTCCAGAAGCAGCTGTCTACTTTGATCAAAGCTGTGGGAAGCTGAGTGGATTCCAGGCCCTCTTTCCCTGCCATATTTGCTTGATGTTCACACATGGGTCCTAAAGACATGCTAAAGGAAGGAAGAACAGATGCAGCCTGACTGTTGGGTTCATGCAACATCCTACCGTGTGGCCAGCATCCTCCAACAGCTGCTTCGTCTCCCGAACGGCACGTCTCATGGCAGGGCTTGGCATGGTGAAGAAATCAGTTTCATAGTAGCCTATGCGGAGGGGCTGCGTGCTGGAATATACCTGCAGAGCATGGGAGAGCACCAGCTGGAAGGATGTCAGTGGTGTCAGGAGCCAACAGCACACCCATGCTATAGGGCAAGTCTGGAAAGCAGCACTTCTCTCGCTCATGTGCCTACCCACAGCACGTAGCAGGTTGGAACAGGTCCCAGAGGGCTCCCATGAGCCACTGGCATTTTCAGCCTGAGCGATGGCAGCTCTTCTCAGGGACCTTTGCCCCCTTTGAGGTCCTTTACCTCTTCATTGAAGGGAAGCGGGGGCACTGTGCTGTCCAGGTTGAACATGTCCTCACACAGGAGCGCCCGCATGCACAGCGCCAGGCTCTCCACGTCTTTTGCCATCGGCCCCACTGCTGCGGCCACTGGAAGAGACCAGAAGAGAACATTCATGGTTGGGAGTCTTTCAAGGGCACATCCTGCAAAAGCAGGACCTCTTGGTATCGTTTTCACTTAGTCTAGTGCTGGCAACAGTTCCCCTTTGAGAACTGGGCTGGGGATGCCTACAGGTGCCTTTCCATCAACAGGCCCATGGTTATAGACCCAGAGTTGTTATCCATCAATATGTGCCCTGACATCTCCATTTCATGGTTTACATAATTAAACAAAAAGCTTTGTCAGTCACGACACAAGGACAACATAAGACACCTCCTTTGACCACTAATCCCACCTCCCATGAAGCAGTGGCAGACAATGCAGCAACCTGGGGCTTACAGGGTGTGCTGAGATTTGTGTGTTATGCAAACTGCTCCTCTCAGGCCATCCAGTTTCTCAGGAATCACAGGTATGGGGGAGAGGTGCTCTCAAACAGGCCCTGAAAGGGAACCTGCTTCCCTCTCTGAACATGTTGGAAAAGGTCCCCATAACCAGCTGAGGGTCCTTCTAACCCCTGCCCTACTGCCCTCCCTGGGGGACCGCCATCAATTCCTACCTGCCTTCTGCCCAGGGACACCAGAAATCAGTCCTTTTTTACTGCAAAGAAAAGAGACATGTAAAATACAACAGCTGAGTAGTTTCCACAGAAGGGAAAGGCTTTAAGCAGTAGCGAGGAGTAATGAAAACACTGCCCTGCCTTTGCAAATGCAGAGGCTGGCAGACGAAAGGGCCAAGGCGAGACCCAAGAGAGACCCAGCCTAGGCCCGAATGATCTATATCAGTCAGGAACAACCACCCCCTTAGCATGCAGATGGAGAGGTTTCTCCACCGCTGTTCTGCGAGAGCCAGTGCTACCCTCCATACAGGCCCCAGAAAATGTCTGGGCAGGAGGGAGAGATGAGCCCTTCCCAGTTCCTCCCAGGTTTCCCCTTGCTTGGGAGCAGGAGCACCCCAGCACAGTGGATGGTAGGGTGGGTCTCACCCAGAGACATCGCTGCATTACTCACACTACCTGAGTCTGTTCCCGGTGGGTTTGAGTGCACAGACCCCACAGAAGGCAGCAGGAAAACGCAGGCTCCCTCCTACATCCGTTCCAAAGCCCAGGATGGACCCACCTCCTCCTACAAGTGCCCCTTCTCCACCAGAGGAGCCTCCGGGGCTTCTGGTGTAGAGCAGAGGGTTGAATGTCTGACCAAAGATTAAGTTCTTGCAGTCATAGCTACAGAGGGAGAGAGAGAGAGAGAGAGACTGCAAATGAGAGGAATGTAGACACCTGCTGATGTGGGCCCCAGTCACTACAAAAAGACGTTCAAAAGGTAATTGTGTGATACACTAGCTGTTACATTGACATCACTTAGTCTGATGGAGCTCCAGAGCTCCCATGAAGACCACCAGCCTTTTCATGGCGGTCCCAGGACCTGGATTCACTGCCAGCTAATTTCAGTGTTGTGAAGCCTTCCCCAGACAGACCCTCTGCCAGCACAAATAGATCAAACCTCCTAGAAAGGCACCTTGTTCAGGTGGTCCTGAGGGCCAGAGTACATCCAAAGCAGCTCACATGGAGCATGCCCAGCCCCTCCCCAACCCGGGGTGTGGGGGGCATTGCTGAGTCCTTGCTTGGGAACAGACCAAATGCCAGCTGCAGTGGTATTTGAACATCAGACTCCCCCAGGAACTGGTGCAAAATCTGATAATCGCTGGGGCAACATCTTTGTGTGGCTTTTTTTAAACATGGTCAGTCATTGCTGTGTCACCTTAAGGAAGGCATTTCATAGGGCTGGGCAATAGTCATCCACAGAGGAGCCTTGCCAGAGTTCACTTGGCAGGGCACAGGGGCACTAGCGGGGTGGCTGCCCGGAAGAGCACAGCTGACCTCACCCCATATCAATGGCGTCAAGAGTGGCCTTGCCAGATACAGCAGGAGGTTTGGGGGCAGGATAGTTTAAGGACATTAGCTTAACTAGGTAACTAGCTCCCCTGCCCATGAATGTGTGTTTGCACTGTACAGTTAACAGGGCAACCTCTGAGGGGTTAATTAAAAAAAAAATTAACAATTTTTTTAAAGAATTTAAAAAAAAAATTAAAAAAACCCAAGTGATTTAAAAATACCCAGCTCAGGAAAGAAGGGCAGTGATTTCTCTCCTCTTTTGCATCTTTATTTCATTTGGAACTAGAGTTAATTTTCATCCTTAGTGTAAATGTGTGTACTTTTTTAAGTAAACCTTAAAGACACTAAGGATGTTATTTAACTAACAGAGGTGTTGTTATTTAAGAAATTAAAATTAGACTTGATAGAAACTCTCACTTGAGATGAGGAAGGGAGGACTGCTGCTGTGCCGGGGGAATGGAGCACCCACCTACCTGATGAGTGACTGGGGAACGTTGGTTTTGACAAATGGAATTGCCCCTTGTCTCCTGAGCACCTGCACCACCACGCTGTCCTCTGCCGCGGGTTTATTGAGGTTTTTTATAAACCCTAAAGTGGAATCATGGCCCTGGGAACACAGGACAACGAGGTTTTTAAATGGAGGATTGCAATTCCCCCTGCCCCATATTTTTATCTCTCTATATAAGCACGTGCATACACCTCCAACAACCCATCCATCGCACACACACATTGCATAGTGTATTGGTAGTGAATTTGACCAGCTCTCTTGGCTCATACGGGAGATGGGCAGCAAACCCCATCATCTGCCAAGGCAGGCCATCCCATATCAGCTATGGCAAAGTCCAGCCAGATGCTGAGGTCAAACCTCCCCCGCCACCAAACTTCAAACCACAGGGATCTCAGGATACACATGGTATCATGCTGGTGGTACCTGGCAATCGATGGAGTCTTTGATGCTGACAGGCACCCCGTAGAGCAAACCCAGCCTCCCTGTCAGCTTTGCTTTCTGGACCTGAGCCTCGCTTTCCTGCAGATACTCCGTGATGCAGTTGGTTTCTGTGGTGATCTGGAGGGCCTTGGGGAAAGCAGGCAAAGCCCACAGGTGAGACACAGCTCACAGCACTGCACAACAGCCTTCTGTTTTGCAAAGGACACCTGCCTCTTCCCCATTTCTGCCTCCTCATCTGGACAGTCCGATCAGGGCAGCCCTTTCTGTTTGTTTCCAAGACACTGTCATGCCAAACTCCAAGATGTTGTCTGGACACAGGGGGGCCATAGCACCAGCTGGTGTGTGATGAAGGGAAGCACTCAGCCCAGCAGAATACCAAAAATACCAAATACAAAAACTCTCGATTGAGCTTCTGGGGTGGCATAAAATGATAACTCCAAAGTGGGAACCCAGGAGGTGATCAGGGCATTATAGCAAAATTAGAGAATGAAAGTGGACACCGAGTCTTTGAAGTTTACCAACACATTTGGAGATGGAGGGGAGACAACAGCAGGATGGTATGGTATGGGTATGGGTGGAAAGTATGGGATCTCCAGATGCTGAGCTTGCTGTTCCCTTTTGCTGCAAACCAAGCTGAGAGCCATGGCAGCCAGATGCCCAGCTCTCCCCTCACTCACAGAAACATGCAGAAGGGCCCAGCACTAACCAGCGAGCAGTGACGGCTCAACAGCATTTGAACCAGGTTTGAACCAGCATTTGAACCTTGTGCTGGGCTTCTCCCAAAAACAGCCAGCCCCACCTTGGGTGAGATGCTGCCCTGCTGCCCTTGCTCCTCACCTTGCCCACGTAGGCATAGAAGACGTGCTCTGGAGGGAGGGAGCCATCCCGGAGTTTCTTGCAGAGCTCCGGCAAGGGCAGAGAGAGGATGGAGATCGTGTTCACAGAAGGATGCTACGGAAAAAGGTTGAACAGGCAATGACACATCTCAGCCTCAGCTGGTGGGCTCCTCCTCTCCCCTTGGTGCCCACTGTAACCTGTCAAAAAAATATCTGCCACTTAGTGGCCAAATGCAATAACTGCCTCAAGCCTGCAATCCTGCTCCTACCTGATACCAGTGAGTATGGCGTGAAACCTGTGGGACCAGTAGTAACCCAGGCTTTCTAAAGCCTTGTCTTCCTGGCCAGACCGGCCTCACCAAGCACCTGCTGTTTAAGAGGAAGCCCTTCACACAGCCTTGTTCACACAAGTCTTAGCCAGGCCTGGGGAAACTGCTCGGTGCAATGCTCTCTGCTGAACTGCAGTGGAAATTGGTAGCATGGTTATAGATATTGCTCCAGCAAGAAATGAAACCGGACCTAGTGGCACTTCTTCTCCTGGCATCACAAAGATATCCTACAGGGAATTGCACAAACCAGGGAGCCCCTTGGTTCACAGCAGATGGGTCATTTCTGGGTCAGCAGAGATTCCTCGCCACCTACCAAATACCTTGGAAAAAAGCATCAAACCTCATCCCACCCAAACTGGACTCTGAACCCGAGCAAGTCCACTCCAACCACAGGCCGGGCAGCCTGATGGGATCGCAGGGGGCACGGCGGGGTCGAGCCGGATTTCTGGGCTCTGTGCCTCGGCACATGCGGCTTCGCATCCCGTCCCTGCGGGCAGCGTCCTCGGGCTGCGCGGCTGCACTTCGGCCTCTGCTGATAACGCTTTGCCTCTCGCCTTTTCCTACCGCCTCCTCAGCAGCCAGGCCGAGCTTCCTACCATGGCGGAAGGGGCCGGGAAGCTTTCAGACGAGAAGCAGGGATTTTCCTCTCCTGGCTGCCGGTTACTGTTTCCTGGCACCTACACCGCTGCCCGTTATCCCCCGCTGCCCCGGGAAGCGTTTCCACCCATCCCATAGAGGGGATGGCTGCATTGCTGCGGGAAGGGGGAGGTGCACGCACACATAGACTTAGGAAAAAAAAAAAAAAAAGAATAAATCAAACTAAACCATATCAGGAGGTGGGCTGCGGCTCGCGGCCGGGCCAGCTCTGCGAGAGCAGCCCAGCAGCCGCCCGGTGCGGGGAGCCGCCCGCGGGAAGGGCCGCACCGCCGCGGCCCCGGGGCCGTGCCACGGGGCAGGGGCCGGGGCGAGGAGCCACCGCCGGGCGGGCGGAGGCGGCTTTGCCCGCCGGGGGTGGAGGGGAGAAGCGCGGCTTCAAGCACCCACCTGCTCCCGAAAGCGCCGTACTGCCATCTCCATCTGCACCAAGCTCCGCTCCTGCCTCTGCCGAGCCTCCTTCACCTTCCTCCAGAGCCCCCTTCGGCGCCGCCATCGCAGCAGCAGCAGCAGGAGGCTGGCGGCCGAGCAGCAGAGCAGGGCGGGCAGGGGAACCGGCATGGCGCGGGGGGGTGCCCGGCACCCCGCTCCTCCCGCTCCGCTCCCCGCCGGCTCCCGGGCAGCCGCTCGCCGGTGGGGAGGTGGGAGGCAAAACCTGGGGAGGATTCCCGGGCGGGAGAGGGTTGGGCTCGCCGCAAAGGGATTTAAGCAGTTTACTGCTGTGCAGGCAGCGGCAGCACGGGTAGGGAGGAGGAGATTCGGGAGCAGGAATAGCTCCTGGATGAAAACTCACCCCTCCCAGTGCTGGGTGGTCTCTCTGTGATAAGGTTTATTTATCTTGCCGTTTCCCAAGTGAGGCTTTGATCTCCCTGTAATTTTTCAGCCTCTCTGCGGCTGGGGTAGTCTTTGCTAGGAGCATCAAAGAAGCAGGTGGGGGAGTCCCAAAGACACCCGGTTCCTTTGTGTTTCCTGAAGCCACGCAGCTGCGTTGGAGAAAGCAAACAACAAATGTCCCCGCCCGTACCCAGTGGAGTCCACTTCATCACTGGCAGAGCATGGGTGTGCCTGTGTTTTGCTAAGTTGTAAACTGTGGCTTACAACATAGAAATCTGTCATTCCTGCTCAAGCAGGTGAGGGCTTCCTGGGGCCTCGCACTCAGTTTTGAGGGAATCTTCAGAATAATTTCTCTGTCACCAGCCCCACATGGGGTCTGTCCTTAAAAACCTTCACTTCTTGCAAAAGTTCATGAGCAAATATTTCAAGCTATCCAGTTTAGATGCTGCCCATAGGACTGTGGAAAACCTGTTGGGAAGGATTTGGGATGTCTTTTCCCACCCCCTGCCTCCCAGCAGGATGAGATGTGTCTCAGCCACGCCCTGGGCAGATGCTGAGCTAGAAAATGTCCTCACTGAACTTGTGGCCTATGGCTTCGTGCTCTGTAGATGAGGATGAGCATCTCCCTGTTATCTGGGTCAAGGAAATTACATGCAAGAACAGCCTTTTTTACCTACCGTATTTTTTTTCCTTCTTATTTCTTTTTTCTTCTCCTCCCCTGCCCCACCCCCTGACTGTGGGCCTCAGAGGGTTATACAGTAATGCAAGCCTCTAAGGGCATTGCAGTCCCATGCATGCAGAGTACTTGGGGCACAAGAAACTGCAAGGGGAGCGGGGTTGGTGGGGGTGCCCGTGCAGTGAGCCAGGAGGATGGAACCAGCTCAAGGTTGGTGACATCATATGCTGTGATCCCTGTCTCTTCCTTCCTTCCTCCTCATGCTGGAGGCTTCACACTCTCCTCAGCTGCACTGATCTCACCCCATGGCAGCACGGTGCCAAAATAGGGCTGCCTCCCTGCAGGTTATAAAACTAGGCAGACCTGAAGTCCTTTAACAGGAGAACAAGAAAGGTGGTGAACTCTGGAGAAACAGAAGTTAAAACTTAGTTCTGGTGGAAAACAAAATTACTTCTCTAAGCCTCTTCCCCCTAGTTTAAACCCTGCTTAAAATCTCTCATGCAGGAACAATTTGCAACTTCTGCAGTTCAGCTTGTCAAAGGGAAAAAACCAAAATATGAGCTTTATGCCTGGAGCACCTGTGCCTCCAGGAGCTGCTGCCAGAGACCCGCTTCTCCCTTCTCCTGGGCAGGTGTATGGGGGTGAATTGATAGGGTTGAGGCATCAGGCAGTGCAGTAGCAAGGCTTGGATCTCTGCTGGGGCTGGCCAAATCCAGGAGGGTAACCCAGGGCATGGGAAACCCCAAAATGCAGCAGGTCTCTGCCAGCAGAGGTGGGACAGGGCAGAGGACAGGGAGGTTGCAACATAGGCAGGTGGTGGCTGGGGACACCCTGTCCAGGAGGATGTGCCTGGGATCACCTGAGAGAGGTAAAATGGGTCTGGCCTTGCTCCTCATGGGCTGGGGTGAGGGGCCAACTGCTGGCTTGTGGGGTGAGTGTTGTCCTGATGTCCCTTTTGGAAACAGGCGTGTCCTTGCCAGATGAGCAAGTGGAGCTTTTCTGCTGTTACGTCCATAGGGCTGCCCATACACTGCAGCAAAAGGGACTTGAATCTTGGGGTGCTGGAAACGAGGACGAATCCAGCCCCTGCACCTCTTCCACTGCCTGGCTGGGCTGGAGCCTGCAGCTAAGTGAGGGCAAAAGGATCAGCTGGATCCTTGGAGGCTTCCTTCCCCCTTGCCCACGCTCCTCCATGTGTACACGGAGCTGTGATTGGGTTAGTACCACCACACCCTAGAGATGCTGTAACCCTGTGGTTACCAAAGGAGGGGCAGAAAGGTGTCATCTTCTTGCAGCTGTGGTCATCTTCTTCCAGCCATGACACATCACACATAATCAGCTGGACTGGTTTGGGCTGGAGGACAGCTAGCCCCTGGTATCTGACACCAGAGCAGAGGCCAAAAGCATGGCAAACACGCAGCAATGTTTTCCTTCACACTGTTTCCTGGCGTCTGGAGAGCTGTGGCTTCTCAAGCCAGAGTCTAGGTTTCTGTGACTAATAGCTATGTCCTCATACAGATATTTCTGGTGTGAAGCAATCTGATTCTTGCACTCACAGTGTCCTGCAACAGGGAGAACCACAGTTCGTCCACGTGCTACAGGGAAGAGACACCTCCTGTTTGCTGCCCCTTATTTCAGAGGAAGCAATAAAAAATTGTTCGCTCCTCACCCTGGAATTTATACGCTTCTGTTCTTCCATTTCACCCAACTGCTTTTAGACTGTTTCCCAGAGGCTAACAACCTGCTCCTGCCAGCAGCTGCCAGTCACTCCCTTCCTGGGGTCTGGCCCTCTGGAAGAAGACCCAAGCTTCATTTACAACAGCCAACAGTCCCTCTTGCTTAATTTCTCCTGTCCTTGTAGGTTTCTGACTCTTGAGTGGGATTCGTCAGCTTGATCTGTGAGGTGAAGCAGCTCTTTACAGACCTGGAGTTTAACCCCTGCAAGAAGGTGTTCCCACAACTCAGGCAAGAGGTAGTATCATGCGGGAGTGATTCCTTTTGTCCCTGCAAGAGAATTGCATGTTTCAACAAAGTTGTTCATTCGGTGGCACCTTTGTTTTTCACTTTGTAGTCACCTCTGCCTGGAGATAGTGCTTGTCCTCCTCACCGATGGTGCTCCACAGCTCTGCCAATGGGAGGGCTGGTTGCTCCCAAATCTGCTTCAAGCTGGAATATCTGAGTTACCATAAGGAGAGTGAACACACAGTTTGTGCCAGCTTTGTGGACTCTGCTCTGAAGCAGATTAGGGAGCGCTCACGTACTTCCTCCACCAGGAGAGTGGAGGAGGAGCTGACCTGGAAGAGACCGTGAGTTGCATGTGCAACTTGCACTTGCACAAACTCCCTGTATACCTGGAAGCTGTTTTGTGGTAGCTTGATGGAGAGTAAGGAAAAGTTGAAGAGATCATAGCAGTGGTGTCCCTAGGATGGGGGGTACCCTTTGGGAGATCCCTAAGATTGCTGAAAACACCTTAAGCAAATAGTTTCAGGCTCTGAAAACTTTCTTTCTACACAAATGAGGGGGTGGGGACTTATTTCTAGTAGTGCCTGTGTTACAGCAACCTAAGTCCAAACAGCTTCGCATTTCCTGTGAACATTAAAAAATAAGAAAAAAAAAAGAGAAAGAAAATTTAAGTGGGTAAAATTACTCCTGTAGTTGTTTTACACAGCTGAATGAAGATAATTGTATTGGCAATTGTGAGTGATTACAGTATTATCTGCCATCAAAAAAGTTATTTTTTTGAACACTAAAGGAATTAATGATACATAAAACTGTGCTTAGATTGAGTGCATTCATCAGCAGAAATGCCTCATGCTGGCACTGCTGCACTGTAATTACTCCAGAGCTCAGAGAAAGAGAGCAGGAGATAGGGGGCTATTGTGGATACTGCCAAAGATTTACATACATTTACACACTGAGTGGCTCTGGTGCTCAGGGAGGGGGAAGCAGAGCCAGGGCAGCAAAGCTGGTGAGGGGGGAACAAGTTTTGCCCCTTCTTTTTCTTTATTGTGCATTATGGAGTGAAGAATGGGTGGTCTTCTCTGTGTTTGAAACTTTACAGGGTGAAGCCAGTATGGAGAAGATGGTTAAATGCTCCTCAGAATAGCAAGGGAAAGGCCCAGCCTTTATAGGATGCTGCCTCATGGTGTGTTGAATTGACAACCAATCCTGGGGTCACAGGCAGTCATTGCCCAACCTTGGGAAATTGATAGTGATGGTGGCAGTGGCAGAGATGGTGTCTTCAAGGGACATCTGCTGTCCCCTGTGCTTTAAGTGAGCCCATGGTGCTGCTACATTGGTGGGGCTGGGACACTGGGTACATCTCAGTGGGGACAGGGTGAAGAGATCTAGAAAAAATGCTCTCCGGCTTGCTCCACACCTTGTGGCCCTTTCAGGAAGGAGATGTGCTTTTGGGGAGAGATGTTTAGAGACTGGGGAAGCCCAGGAAAAGCTGTTGCAGGGGTTGTAAACAATCTGTGCAGGGCAGCAGGATGCTTCCCACGATGCAATGAATTTGGAAGAGCTTTTAAAGGAAGGGTGGTGGGTTGCAGCTTCTTTATGGAGGTCACGGTCCCTCTCTAGTAATGGAATCTATGCTCCACTCAAGCAGGGAATCTTAAAACCTTCCACGGTCTCCATCTTCTTGTGTACAGCTGCCTTCTGAGCTGTATTTTGAGCTAAATTAGTAAAGAAAAAGGAACACAGACCCTTCCCAGTCCACGGGGGAACACCAGGCAGGCACGGTGTGCATATGTCGCTGCTCCAAGAAGTCATCGCTGCTGAATGCGTTTGGCCTTTCGGGTATGAGCCACCAGAGAGCAGGATTGAGCTGCTGTCCTGGCAGAAATCTCATACTCGGAGACTTTTGCGCCCTAAAACCCTGCACTGTATACTCTGAACTTGCAAGGAGTGGTGAAAAAAAGAGAAAGCCCTTTTCTGGCTCTTTGGGTGATGGGACAGTCCGAGCTTTTGTGAGGAGCGGTGCTTTGATTTCAGACGGTTTTAAGTGCTCTTATAAAATGATGGGAGTTTTGCTTTTGGTCCATCTGGACCAGGTTGATTTTGCTAAGGAGGACATCCCCTCAGGGACTGATCCTGCAGACTGTCAGTGCTCAGAGATCTGCGTCTCTGCTGCTTCCAGGATTTGTTGCAGTGCCCAGGAACGTATCTCGAATCTGCCAGGCTGCCTGCACTTTTGAATGAGTAGGGGCATCTCCACCTTCTCTGATTACATATTGCAGAAAGGGAGAAACAATATTCTTTCTGTTTGAAGCCCCACAGACCAAGTTTTGAGGCTAACTGGGGCAGCCCCAAATTCAATCCTGACAGTCTTCCCCCAAAGCAATGTTATTGCATAGGTTGGGGTCAAATTTAAGTGTGGCCCTGAGTCATAGCAGGGTCCTAAGCCCTCATCCATCTCTGAGTGTGAATGGGCTGAATCCAGACCTCCTTGGATACTGGTACTGTGGTTTTCCTTATCTGTAAAAAACCACACAAACCCTGAATTTTCTTTTTTTTCCCTGAGAGCCCTGATTTCTGAGCAGGCCAGGAGAGGGAGATAGCCAGCCAGTTATGGCACAGCCCAGATTTCCAGCTGTCCCTGTTTGCAGTGGGATGGGAGCAAACACTTAAATAGACACATTGATTTTCCCAGAGGGAAGGTTTGATCTGTGCAGGCCCCTGGGTGACCTGCAATTTACATTTACACAAGCAGGATGGACATTGGGCAGGAGGAGAAACTGAGGCATAGAGCAGGCCCATGCCATGGTGGAGCTTGTTGGTGGCATCCTTCTTCTTAAGGACCTCCTGGGTCCTATCGAAGGTTGTGATAGCTCTGTGTCAGTCATTGTAAACCCCTGTGTGCTCTGGGTCTGGGGTGAGCCCACAAGGTGGACTATGAGGGGCCATTTTATCATGACCCTAGATGTCACCCCCCATAGGGACACACAACTCATATGATGCCGATGTGCCTCCCACCCCATCCATGCTGTGTCTGTTCAGGGTCTTGCACAACTGCAGCTGGTCCCTGGTTCAGACCCCCGATGGCGGAGCGGTGGGGACCCCCACCTGTGGGCATGCTGTTGGAGAGCTCGCCCCAGCATGAACACGCACAGGCAGCAGTGCGGGGGCCCTCGCTGACTCCTGCCATGTCATCTTCCCAGGGTGACTGGAAAGCTGTAAAGCATTGCGGCCCCTACTCACAGCAAACAAGTTGATGGATCGATCGGTCCCTCCCGCTGCCCGCGTTTTCCCTTGCCCCCTCATCTCTCCTGGGCCGGTACTACCAAAGGACTGGTGAGATCACCCCTGCGTTGAAAAGAAATAAATAAATAACCAAATAAAAATGCTGACGTGGAGAAGTCAATCAGCTTTGTGTGGCCTTGTAATATCTCATTTTATCCGCGCCACGCTTTATTAAATTCTCATAAACCTGTCAATGAGGACAGATACCATTTCAGTTTACCCCATTAGTTCTACACAATGACATCGGGGGAGAGGAAGACAGGGAGGTGGGGGGAGGCACTCAGTGCAGAGAAAAGAGGAATGAATTTAAAGAAAGAAAAAAAGGAGAAACCCAGAGCCAAACTCGGCTTCGTGACAATAATGTAATAACATCGGCGCCCAGGGAAAGTAATTGAATTAAGTGGCTTTTGTTAATGGTTTTAAGATTTAGAAATGTAAATAATAGTTAGGACTGTTTAATGGGTCTCTGGTTTTAGGTAACTGCAGCCCTGAGAATAAGAAATGCATTGCTGTTTAATATGATGTCAGATAGTTTTGTTACTCCTCCGGTTTCATGCCTGCAAAGCATATTTTGCAGTTTTAAAGCCGGGTGTGTTTATCATCTTTCCTTTCTAACTTCAGACGGAGCTTAATTCAGGAGTATTTGCATGAACCCTTCTTAGCCAGTCCCTATCAGTTATTTGCACCGCCAGGAATAAAGTATTATTTCTCCCGAGCTGCTTTGGAGAACTTCCTGACTGCAGGGTTACTCCGCTCTGAAGCCTCCCGTCTATTTACATGTTCATTAAAGGCAGGCGGCAGCGGGTGCTCTCTGTGGCAGGGCCGGACTCGGCTCCCAGGAGTAACACTACTGGGAGCAGTGACGTTACACCAGGCTTAGGCCAGTGGGGATGGAGAATCCAGCCGACAGGTAGGATGAGCTGGGTGATTTAGAAATGACTTTCATGGGAACTCGTTCTGCTTAAAATATTATTGGATTTTCATTTAGGAACCTATCAAAGTGCAAGAATAAAGTCTGAGCTGCCTAACCCACATAGGTCTAAACAAACAGTCCTCCCTTCTGCTCTGGGATCTGACGGCTCATGGATTGGAAAGGGTCCTTCGTTAAGGCATGGGCTGAGTCTCAGGGAAACCCACTGTGCCAGGCAGTATAGGGGGCTTTGCATTTATTCAGGCTGAAAATCTTCCCCTTTGCAGGATGAAGGCGCTTCCCAGACTGTGCTGCAGGGATGCTGCCTTCCCCACTTGTCCCCTTAACTCTGCCTGCTGCTGCATGGGCAGTAGCTGCACGGGGACCTGCAGCTCCACTCCTGCTGTGCAGGGAGGCAAAAGCTCTCCAATGGCTTTTGCTCCAGTCCCACAGCAAGTGAGCAGCTCTGCATATACTGGGTCACTCTAACACGTCCTTGGGGGAGCTGCCTTCTGGTTTGCTTCACCCGTAACCTGCAGTGACCTCTGCTATTGATGGTTTCAGCTCTGCTTCTGTGGCTGGCGAGCCTGCCTCATGGCTGCAAGCTGTACTTCCCATCCAGTGGGATCTCAGGACCTGCTCAGCCTCAGAAACCTTCCTCAATCACCTGCATAAGCCTTCTCCCATCACCTTCATAGGCTTGGCCGGAAAGACAGCTTGAAAGCCCAAGCCCAAGCCAAACCTGAGCCAGCTCACGTGGGCAAAGGACAGAGTTGTCAGATTGTAAATGCAGAAATGAAGTGTTCAAGTTACACATTTACTCCAGGGGTTTCTTAAGTATGTTGGTTGCAAAAAAGAGAAAAAAAAAGTTCAGTTTCTCCTGAAGAATTTGAGAAGAGGTTTCTCACTGCTGTCCATTTGCCATATTGCTGTACTCTAAGCAAAGCTGGGGTAGTACAGAGGGATTTGTTTCTTCCCTTATGGAAAAATAAAATAAGAACAAGAATACTATTGCAATTAAGAGAACAAAACCTTCACTATTTTTCCTGCATCAGAAAAGAAGACCCAACTGCCCTATTAATGATCAAATTCTTAAAAATGGCCCTTGACTTAGCAGTTTCCCTCTGCTAGGTCCGTTTTTCTGACCATGTCTCTGTGGCCCTGACAGTGGCTGCGGGAGAGACAGCTGCAAGCTGGGCTCCTGACCTGGGCTGTCCTGCGGGTGCTGGGTCCCAGCTCTGCCCCTTTCCTAGGGAGGCTGTAATGCAAATGGGATCAGTGGCTTTCCCTCTTCTGCAAACAAGAGGGGACCAGATACCTGGAAATCTGGGGGCTCGGTGTTTTCTGTGCTGCACCATTTCCCAGCAGGGGTGGGCTGCAGGCTCAGCACCTGCCTGTCCTCCTCGGATCCCGCTGGGATGCTCTTGTGTCCTCAGGCAGGACTACAGGACTTTTTTCCTGAGCCAGAATCCTGCTATCCTGCATCCTCCCAAGAACCTGTGTAGGGGGAGAAGAACTGGGAACCTGGGAGAGGGGTCATGATGCCCTCTGCCTCCAGCAATGTGAGGGACCACTCCAGTTCCCTGCTTGGACGGATGGGACAGCTACGGCTGTATTTTGTGGCACTGCTTTGCAAGTTGGGGTGCTCAGCAATATAGCAGGAGAGCAGCTGGAAAGAGATTTACACAGCCCTATAGACAAGGAAGGACTATTTAATGCTTGGAGAGCCATTAAATAATTTGCCATGATAAGACCCGGGCGATGCTATTTTCTGCAGAGAAAAAGTATGTTATTTTTCATTAGCTTCAAAAAGGCTGTTGGTGGCAGTGAAACTTGCCACTGGGTCTGTAGCTTGACACAACATGAGCAGATATGAGCAATATCCTAAAAATAATTGAAATCCACTGAGGGCTGTGTTGAACTGCTTTTTTAAAGTGCATCAGGTGAAGTAACAAAGGGATGGGATGACCCTGATTCAGGAAATGGTGCTGATGGATGGGGAAGTGCATACGCATTGAATGGGAGATGCGAGCATACCAGAGCTGCTCCCAATCTGCCGAAATTGCATGTGGATGGGAGCCTGGCCTGGGATGCAGCATTTTGTTCAATCAAGACTAAATTGCAGTTTTTTTGGTGGGACTGTCCTGGGACTGTCTTCACTGACAAGCTCCCTGCTCGGCAGGAGCCTCTTAGAAGCAGCTGAGGGAAGAACAGCCCTGCGAGCCAAAGAAATCGATCTCCAGATGATTTACATGGAGCATGAGGGGCACCAGAAGGGCATCCAGCCCAGAAAATGAGATTATAAACTATCATCCCCTGTTACATGCTGGGACATGTCTACAGGGTGGCCTCTGGCATCATTCGGGTAGGCAGCCATGGTCTGGTGGTGAAAGCAGAAGGCTTTTGTCTTCTCAGACTGGAAAACCCCCATCCTGAGGAGTGTCTGAGAATACGTTTGGTTTCTGCCTTCCCTACTGCAGCCCTTTCCTGACCTATGTGCAGTGCCTGACACCTTTAGAGGCCACAGGAACATCCTGAACAGTCACTGCCACATCCTGCTGTCCCCATGGTGTCATCTGGAGACGTTTGTTAAGTCAATGCATGAGTGACAGTCTGGTGGACTGAGATGGTGGATAATAATAAGCCCTCCCTCCAGCTGGCCAGGTTCTACAGAGTCTAGTGCTTGAGGTGGGCCTGCTCCTGCAGTCAAGCTTGTAGCTCTGGGGCTGATGGTATCTGTAAGGTATCACTCTGAAGTAGTTTAAACATTGCCTCTTTTGGGGACAGGAGAAAAGAACCTGGAAAGGGGATACAGGAGCCCTAATGTGGATGCACCAAGCTGCTTAAACTCATTTAGGGTTCAAGCAAGGCCAGTGTTGCATCTGAGACAAGAAAATGCAAAATAGCCCATCTGCTCACGTAAGCGTGAAACCTTCTGGTAGAGGCTTGGATGTTTACTGTTCTTCACCTCTGCGACATGAACCAATAGGAGGGGGAAAGAAGCGCTAAAAGGAGTCCTCAGAAGAGGCAGAGCCTAGTGTTTAATCTGCTCTGGGACGGAGGTGGTTAATAAGATAATCTCTGAGCCCTCTAACACAAAGAGAAAGTGAGTTTTCTGATCCATAAAGGATCAGTCTGCAGGAAGCCCCATCAGACTCCTCAGCGTGAAATTACACCACAGCAGGGGGGTACAGTCCTGCTACTGTACAACATTAAAGAGATGAATTAGGACTTGACATTCATGTGCTTAATATGCCTATTCCTGGCATTATCCCACAAGGACCAGTCACCGCCAAGGACTTACGGTCACCGGGTCTAGGAAGGTATTCAGGGTTGCTCATTTGCTTGCTTCCAGAGCCAGGCTATCTGGCTTCCCCATCTAATCTCTCAGCATCAGGAGCAGGGGGGAGCGCAGCCTAGCTCTTCTATCTCACAGCAATCTGATCTGGTGAATAAACACCGGGTGCACCCTTGTTGCTCAAATAAATGACAGCGATCCTCCGGACTGGTGAGTGTCGAATGAGGGAAAAAATGTGATGCACATAAAATCGGGACTTGGTCCTCAAGAGGCTAAGGGGAAAAGAGCCAACCCTGAAAGTATGTCTCCCAGATAGTTGCTGCTAACAAAAAAATAAATATTTACTGGAAAGGAAAGCCTTAGCAGATCTATATTAGAAATTATTTAAACTGGGTTAGCCTCCCCAGTGTTAAACTGGTTGAGGTGTGCCTTGGCAAACGTGGGCGCTCTGAGCAACTTTACTAAACAGGCTTTGCCAAGAAGCCAGAGCCTTTCCAAGCCCCAGGTCTCAGCTGTGCGAAAATTCCCGCCTGTTTGAACTCCGGGCCAGGGCAGAGTGCTTTTGGTTTGCTTTTTTATCCATGAAATATTTTGTTGAGAACAAAATTTTAGTGGGAGGGGAAGAATCTACTCCAAACTCTGGAAGAAATAAAAAGGAAAATGTTGGCTATGAGGCCAAGTAGTTCTGGTTTTGAGCTGATCGTTTTCCAAGAGAAAATCCAATTTTTTTTTCAGAAAGTAGCTGTCCTGCAGGAAATTCCTGATTTCACGGGTGTGCCACACTTCTGGCAAGAGCACTTGCGATCAAACTGATTGAAAAGCCATTTAATTGGAACTGGTTTAAGAACGAATTAAAATTTGGCAAGGTTAATGGGCGGAAGCATGGACAGGCCCAGGAGAAATAAATGAGAACCAGAGTCCTACCAGAAGCTGCTTTTGCAATGGTCTGGCATTGAGAAAGGGCGAGGGCCTCCCCGGCATGAGGACGTCCTTGCTGCTGTGATCACATTGTGCAGCATGTGGGCGCTGTGCAGCCCACAAATCCTGCTCCTCCTACTCTCCTCTTCAACTTGTTCTCCTGGGGAAAGGGGAGTGGGAATATGATGGGATCCTGGGGCTCATCCGGACATGGAAGCGGTGCTCAGCCTGAAAGTACTGAGCATGAACACGCAGGATCAGTCCTGAGCCTGGCCATACAAAAACATGTCTTGTGCTGGACACAGTGGATGACCAAATTTGTAACCCATTTCTACAGCGTTTTGAATACGGACACATTCTTGCTTGGCCTGCTTGAGAAGGGGTAGAGCAGAGAGATCGCTAGGCAAATTCATGGGAAAAAGGTGAACTGGGACTTTAGAACACAAAGCTGTGATATCAATATGAAGACTGTACCACCATGTCCCTTCCCTGATTTCTCCTGCTCTCTGATAAGCTCATGGTGACCCACGGGGGTAGAGATGATTATTTCTACGCACTGTGTTTTTTCTTTAGGCACAGACTTTGTCAGAGTGTTTTTTTACTTAAATGTAAATCAGAGCTAACATTTTCAGGGGTGAAATTAAATGACAATTTGTACCCGGATATCTTTACTCTTTTCCATGTGATGGAAGCTTTGATGCTGGGCTCATACATCCTGACATCAAGCCAGGCATGGAGGTGCTTCTCGGACATACAGAGCAGTCTCTGGAGAATGCAGTTGCCATCAGATAAACAGCAAATGGAGTTAATGGTTGAGGTGGCTGAATTCCTCATTTCTATGGGTAGGATGTGGTCCCCTCAGTTGTTTTCTGTGCCTAGAGGCACCATCTAGGTGAGTGGTGTGTGGTCATCTCCCAAATCTTCAACACACTAGTCCTTAAGTCCAAATAAACACTTTCAGGATGAAATAAGAAAGGAGCCTGGGATGCTGAAAACTGCCCAACATTTTGGTTGTCCCATCGTCCAGACAAGGCAGACACAAAGTGTTCCCAAACCCATTCTGTTGATTTAAAATAAATCCCAAGAAAAACATTCCTAAGTAAACCAATGTGTGGAGGCTGATGGAGCACTTCACACCTGAGTGATAAATCCCCATTCTCCAAGAGAGTGACAAATTTTTTTAGTGTGCTTGGCTTTTGTCTCCTATGAAATTAGAAGTCTCCCACTGAGAGTTGGGTTTCATGTCTGGGTCACAGTTTCTACAGAAAGGAATTTTCATTATGGTCTTGGAAACACTTAAGCCTCCCTGTGCAACTGATCTAGCTGAGCTTTTCATAACCAGCAGGACCATGGATGCCATCAGCAATCAGGGGTGAAATCTCAAGCAATCCGAGAAGGAGGTATGAGCCTTAGGATGAGACAGGGTCTCATAGCGAGATTAACATGGACTGTGAGGGTAATTAACCACAGTAACACTTTGCTGAAGGTAAGGTGGGGGGTACCTCCTTGTTGGCAGACTTTAGACTGCAGGATGGATTCCCTTTTTCAAGGGGGAGTTAATTCACCGAAGTCCTTTGGCTTGCGATGTGCAGGGTGACAGACTAGATTATGAATCTAGTCTGGATCAGAGGTTTGGGGACCAGTCTAGCAATAGCTGAGTCCTCAGGCCACACAAAGTGTGAGAAGTAAATAACTATTCCCAACATATCAAATGACATGGGAGAGAGAGTATCCCAAAGAGGTAAGAGACCTCGGACCTTCTCACAAGGCATAAAACCCCAGATATACTCTGATCAGCAAAATTCAAAGAATATATTTCTAAGCCTGGGGCTTGCCCTCTTTTCTGAAGACATAGTGAAGGGACTAGTTCCTGCTCTATAACAGCTCTTTATGTAGTTAAAACAGGCATATATCTGAAACTCCCTTTGCTTTTCTCTCTCCAGGTTACACAACATCAATAGTCTTAATTTTTCTCTATGGTCGCTGTTTTCCAGTTATTCTCATTACTTTTCTCTGGGATCTCTCCAGCTAACACACATCTTTCTTGAAGTGGTGCTCAAAGCCAGACATGCTTTTCCTTCTAACCAGGTCTAACCAGAGATGAGTAGAGAGAAGATGTATCCCCATGTCCTATGGGGTCTATCAGGGCTGTCTGTGGTTACAAAAGTGCATCATGGGTATTGTATGGCTTAAATCAAGCATTTATACCAAAAATCTGTAACAGCAGTTGTGTGGGCTGAAAATGGCACTCTTTTGTGATTTTTTTCCCTCTTTTTGAATGTGATGAAAATGTGGAACATGTCTCCTCCCCCCATGAACTTTCTCTGCATAGGTGAGATGCCAAAACCATAAATGAGTTAAAAGAAAGCAAAATAACTGTTGTAAGGTGGACCTCTTCATCAGTGTGCTATATTCAAAGGTTTTCTGCATTGAATAAAAAAAGTTTTGACGTATAACTGCAAGAGAAATAGCTGTAGAGACTCTACCATAACTCATACCCTGATAGTGGGTGATGATCCATTGCAATCCATCTGGGCTCTTGAGGTCTGGGGTAAATCTGACAAGCTGCGAATCTAGAGCATCAATGAATGTACAAGGATAGTCAGCCTCCTTTGACAAACAGGAAAACCAGAACCAAGAATGTGAAGCCTTTTCTCCAAACCACATGTAATGGGGCAGTGGATACAACAGCAGTGAGACAGGCATGTTTCACTTGCTCAAGGTCAAGACTGCCCTGTTTATTAATCTTTTAGCGTGGGTAGTGGGAGCTCTATTTTTAGGTCTCTCTATTCTTTATAGCTGATCAGATTTTTACCTCCTGGGAGCTGCTACACAGTCTCACAGTGCTCTTCTTGCAACAGCTTTTTTTCAGAATAAAACTGCTTTTTAAATATTTGGCAGCTGAGGACCATGCTTGGGTGGTGCTGGGGCATCTCTGGACTCTTCAGACTCACTTCCTTCCTGGAGCAAGTCTGTTGCCAACACCAGGTCAGGTTGGACATGGTGGCACCTACCCAAATTTTGAAATCCTCCAAGGATGGAGAACCCCCACGTCTGGTGTCCTGCTCCAGGGCTATATTACCATCACTATCAGGAACTCCTAATGTTCAGTCCAAATCTCCCAAGACGCAAATGGTGGCTTTTGTCCCTTGTCATACCATCATCTTATACAAGAAAAATTTGGCTCCATAGTCTTTGTGCCCTTCTTAGAGCAGCTGTCAGCTGCAGCTGCTAGGAAGAAAGTGCTGATGGAGCTAGTGTGAACGCAACTATGAACCAGACCCAACAAGAAAGATGGTGATCCTGGTAGAGTTGGTAAGGGGTTGCTTTTGCAATGCTGGCGATATCTTAGCTCTCTCAATTACCTGCACTCTCTTTAATGACCCAAATTTTCTGTGCCTTGTTGTAAGGCAGTTCCTCTTGAATCACAGTATTTAAAGCAACGATTTGGGTTGGAAGTGGTCTTTTGAGGACATCTGGTCCATACCTCACCTTGGCCATGCTAGAAAAAGGGCAACGAAGCTGGCGAAGGGTCTAGAGAGCAGGTCTTATGAGGAGAGGTTGAGAGAACTGGGGTTGTTTAGTCTGGACAAGAGGAGGCTGAGGGGAGACCTTATCGCTCTCTACAACTACCTGAAAGGAGGTTGTAGTGAGGTCACTAGCAATGGAACGAGAGGAAACGGCTTCAAGCTGCAGGAGGGGAAGTTTAGATTGGGTATTAGGAAAAATTTATTTACTGAAAGAGTGGTCAGACATTGGAACAGGCTGCCCAGAGAGGTGGTGGAGTCACCATCCCTGGAGGTATTTAAAAGACATGTGGATGTGGCACTTCAGGGCATGGTTTAGGAGACACAGTAGTGTTGGGTTGCCGGTTGGACTTGATGATCCTAGAGGTCTTTTCCAACGTTAATGATTCTATGATTCTCTGATTCTGTGATCTGAAGTTGGGGTTGGTAGGAGCTCATACTTCATCAACTGTACAGTAAGCAGAAAGCAGGTCCCCGGTTTCTAGAGGACTGAAGTGAGACAGGATGGGCAGACTGGCATTGTCCTCAGAGTCCCATATTTTCCTTGACCCCAGAGGCATAGCACATGGTGCTGTTTTAATTACACTCAGAGGAGGCTCACAGTTGTGTGACAAATATGAATGCTTCTCATGGGCTCAGATGGAGGCTCCTCTCACGCAGGAGTTGGTAACCTATGTTGGGAAGCTCTTCAGGGAAGGCCATGGGACTTATATGTCTCTGAGTGCTGAAGGTTCCTGCTTCGGCTGGGAATAACTGGAAGCTCCCAAATTATCTTCACTCATTTAATTTCTACAGCAGACTTTTTGCATGCTGCAGGGCAAGTCCCTCAGTGTGTCCCTGTTTCTGCTTCCTACCAGGAAAATGTCCTCTCCTTCTCCTACCTCCATCTCTCCATTTAGGTGATGCACTTCTCTGAGGAAATGGTTATTTTCACACACAATGGCTATGTGCTTTGCTCTCGTCCTCCCAAGGAAAAAAGTCTCAAGCAGGATAAAAAATAAATACTAAAAATAGCACGCTGCTGAGCAGGATTGTGGGGCCGCTCTGTGGAGAGCCGGCGAGGCAGCCCTTAGGAATGCAACCAGAAAAGGATGCAGGGCAAGGGGAGAGACAGCCCTTTCCACCGGCCCCCACCTGCCCCTCTTCCCCCTACTGTGTGAACCTACTGTAGATTTCTTGAATTTCCCTTTGATGTTTATCTCCCCCCAGTAATTCTATTTGGGGGATTTGCTAAAGCGACGGTTAGAAGAATACAGCCAGGAATAGGGCGGCCGAAGGGCGAAAGAATGTTAGAAACAGGATTAAGATCATATTCTACAAGCGGTTGTCAGCCACTGAATAGGGCTAAAGTTTCTTATCGGGCCGGGGTGCCAGAATGCCTTTGGATTCTTCTCCCCTCTTTCCCGCCCCTCCGCACAGGGCTTTCAGCGTGGCGGGGGAAGCATAATCGTCGCCCTGAATGGGGAGGTGGGCCCTTGCAAGCTTCACCCCATGGCACAGAGGCTGGGAGAGGGGGTCAGGGGGTTGCTGCGGGTGTCGTGGGCAGGCAGCCCGGTTGCTTGGGAAAAATAAAAAAAAAAAAGGCAATCGTGGTTAATGCTGAAGTTGCTGGAGGATTTTAAGGTGCAAACCGCTATATTAGGGAGAGACTATTCTCTTTTTCTTTTTTTTTTTTTCCCATGGGATTTCATGGCTTTCACTGGGCATTCTTGTTGTTATTGGGGGGATTCTCCTTTTTTTAGGTGGGATTGGCATCCTGGTGGGAACTTAATTGGAAATATTTGGGGCTTGCTTCTGAATGTTCCAGATGATAGGAAACAGAAGTTCCAGAAAAGCAGAAGAATTTGAAAATAATGCGGGGGGAGGGGAAGGGGGGAAGTGTATTCTGAAAACCAATGGAGGCAAAATACTTCTGAAAGAGAAGATATTTTGGAAACTTTTGAAGTTACTTTCGTATAAAACAAAAATACAAACACATTTTGCTTGCCTGGGCAATGGAGTCAAGTAGTATTGAATTCCGCAGGGAAATAGTCGTGTGCTCATTTCAGAAAGCTACGGGCATACAGGTTTTTGACTTTTCCACCTGAAAGATACTTATGTCTTTTTTACAGGTTAGGACGTTATAATAGAGAAGATCTTGAAGGGGCCAGTGTCCTCACCTTTCCCAACCTGTGACACAACAGATGGACCAATGCGTATGTTCCAGTAGAAAATAAATGTTTCTGGTAAGCTATTCAGATTCATGTAGGGAAATCTGGGTTTCGTTTGACTAATGTATTTAGACTATGTGGGCGTGGAATGTTTTTCACTTGTTCCCCACAAAGCAAACAGAAACCTTGCCATCATTTCTGGTTTGTGTTGGAAAAGGAAGTCTTGCAGGTAATACAATTTCTGGGCTGATCAAAACAGCTGGGGAAAGGAACAAATTAGCTTTCTGGGTCATGACTACATGTAGCTATTCCATTTTTCTGTAGCCCTTGCCTGTTTTAAAGTATCAGGAAAACTTTGTCAAGAGACCTGTTGACTAACAAGTGCTCAGCAGAAGCAATAGAAATCTAGCAAAAGGAACTGTTTCCCCAGAGTTTGCAATATTTGGAGAGTGAGGAGGGTGAAAGCCAAACATGTTAAACTGCAGCTTCTGGAGCCCTGTGAATATGAAGGCATCTCAGCTTTTAAATGAGTTTCTTCTGTGTGGTTTACAGAAATTTGACAGCCAAATACTGAAGTCAAGGAGTCCTTTATCTACATGACAAAATCTCATTAACTATTTTGGGGACTCAAGGGTAACTTTCTTGATGCTCATGGTTGGCAATACTGTGAAACTTGAATGAAACAGGAAGCAAATGATATTCCCATGTCCAAAAGCAATGAGGTTCGGGAAACTTAAATAGCCCACACAAAATGATGTAAAATAAATCAGATTTTTTTAAAATTCCTCTGTTTTTTTCATAGTCCTTAACAAATTATGCTTTCAAGTCAAACTATGAGGCTACATTCTGTAGTTCTTATTGATTTCAGTTGGAACCTTGCCTAAATAAAATGTGCCCGCTTTTTTTTTTTGACTCTTTAAATCCATCATTCCTTGCTACTACTCCTAGACTTTGTCATGTCGTTCCCCACTACGATCAGCCCTTGTTGGGTGAGGGTAATCTACTTGCATGCATAAGAGCTCCTGCCCAAAGGAGCTGACAAATTGCTGTATTTTCACACTTAAAACTCATGCTTCCAATATTCCTCAGTCATTTAAAGTACCAGAATATGAACAACCGCTCTTCATTCAAGGTGAGCACAAGGAGACAGGGTTATGGGAACAGAAGGGAGAATCACAAGGGATGTTTGGGCAAAAGATGCTCTGTGGTCAACATCCACATGTATCAGTCATATACTCCTTCTCCCATTCTGCTCTAGATCAGTGTTTTTTATGTAACTCGAGGGTTTATACAAATGAAAACATGATGAATAGATTATGCCAGTTAAAGGCGGTGTTATTAGCTTGCTCTCACAGCTGGGGAACAAAGTGCACCTTCAAAGCCATGTCAAGAAATTGCAGTAACTCCACCGAGGTGAGGCAGGGTATAGGGAACACATTAATGCTCCTTCCCCGGCAAACTGCTCCCCAAGGACATGCCCGAGACCAGCGAGCCTGCTCTTTCCCTCTGTTTTGCATTTGTGGTTGTACTAGCTTCTCCTGAACTCGCCCACGGCCGAGCGTAACTGGGAGATGTCGGCGGCAGTTCTCTGAGGAATTTTCCAGGACAGCAACACAGCTTTTGGAAGCCAAATTAATGCAAAACAAGACTAGATCTAGCTCTTTAATACTCATAATTCCAATGTTGCAGCAATGCCTCCACCTTGTGCAAAGGCAGCCTCATGTCCTGTCCCACCCTGTGACCTAAGCAGAGAAAGCAAAATCAAATATTTATTCTAAAAAACCTAATAACTGTTATAATCTATTTGGCCCTTTTCATCTCCTTTCTTTTTTTAAACAAGGTTGAGACATCATAAAACAAGGATGGTACCTTTGAAAGAGGAGAAACTGTTTCAAGAATCACTAGGAAATGGGCTGTTACCCCAAAACCATAAAAGAGATGATTGGTGAGAAATTTCCTTCTACGTCATAAATTCATGATGCAACTGTCTGCCATTAGCTCCTGGTTGGTTTGGCACTCCCAATATGGTGCAAAATGCTCTTCATTGCATGACTCAAAGTAACCTCAAGATTTGTCCAAGTAGAAACCCAAATATTGAATTTCTTTCCCCATGGTGCTGGCCTATACCATGGCTAGCCTTGCTAAGGCCAATGAGCTCAGTGATGGCTACCAGCGTCAGCAAACAGCTCGCCAGCACTGGGTGACAGTCAGGGTGACAGCTGGGAGCCTGTGAGGGGGACAGGCGACTCTAAACACATGCTTAAACACGGCACTATTTGCCCAATAATCAGTAACATCGAGAGGGCGACATTAAACAAAATAATAAATTGTATGCTGGGCTTCAAATTGGATCCCTTTTTTATTTGATTTTGCTAGGATTTATTCCATTTGACAAACCATGCTGTTTAGAATACAATAGTGGCATAATCACAGCCTGGGGCCCTCATTCTTCAAGATAATGGGATACTTATTCATCTAAGGCAGGTACAAGTCTGTCCTTGGCTTTCATTTTACAAGATTACTTGTATTTCTGTCTCATTTGCAATAGGTGATATCTGTCAGAAAGCAATTTTCACCCAATTTGGGGTTCTTAATATTTTGTCTTTAAACTCCTTTGTTGTTGATTTTTCCTTCCCCCCACTGCTTGACACGCATTTGGCAAGCAACCTGCAGACAAGCCACCTTCCCCCCACCCCCTTTTAAATAAATAAATAAATAAATAGCATCCCCGGCCCTGTTTACATAGCTTGACAATTTATTAGTTAAGCGTGACAGCACAGGAATTTTTCAATGTACAAGACGTCCTGGCTGGTGTGTGTTCCACTTCATCCTCAAGAAAAAGACAGCTGTGCTCGCTTTTGTTTGGCCTGACAGTCTGAGAGTTCAGCAGATAGGAGCCCCTTGTCCCCCCCAGAGACATGCCAAAAAGCAGTGTTTTAAAGGCCAACTGGAGGGGCTGAGCTGAGGTCCCAATTCAGGGTTTAAGGGCTTAACTTTAACTTTTTTTTTTTTAAGTAAAGGTGAATGAAAAGTGGGTTATTTTGTTTTGGCAGTGATTTTTTCAGGTATTGTTGGGAAATGAAAAGATAAAGAAATTGGTCCACTAACAAAGTTCCATTTAGTGCTAAAAAGAAACATTTGGGTTTTTTCAGTTAAAAATGAAGTGGGGGAAAATATGTAATAATCTGTTTCGACCTAAAAAGTATTTAGATAGAATTCTAGCTGTTTGGGATATCAGCCCTTCCAGATTCCCTACATGAAAATCTCTTCCCATTGCCCTTCTTTCCCATTTCCCCTTGCTTATCCCTGCAGCCCCCTGTGCTGGTATTGGGTGCTCCAGGTTAATTTGCCCTTAAATTTCGATTCTGAAAATGCAACAGCTCCATCTTCGTTGATGCTTTTCTTTTCTTTCCCCCCTTCCCCCTCACCCTTGCTGAAAGCTGCAGGACCTGGGCAGATGTGAAGCCTCCTCCCAGCCCCGACTCTTGTGCTGAGACCTGATGGAGACGTGACACATTCCTGCAGGTAACATAGCCCTACAAACGTCCTGGGAGGTGGAGGGGCTTAAAAAATGCAGGTGGAAGCAAAGCAAATAAACAAAATTAGGGAAATGGGGCTGAAATCAAAAGCATATCTCTCATCTCTCTTTGTTTAAGCCGGTTAGAGGAGTTCTGTGCAAAGAGGAATTACTTTGAGGCAACTCAGACACCTTTCTTTTCTCTGTGGGTGTCTCCAAAGGCAAAACTAATTCAATTCTGCTCCATCAGGTCTCCCCTCCATTGTTCCCTGCTAATGTAATTTTTTTTGTCTTACTTCAGAAACATTCCTGCCTGAGTATTTGTCTCCTACACGGAGAGCAAGGAGAGGAAATTAAGACATTATGGAGGGTTTGAGAGATATCTCATGTGTCAGAGTAGATCAGGAGGCTTTTTTTCCTTTAAGGTGCCTGTTATGGGGAGGTGAGGCAAACTCATTGGATGGCTTAGCTGCTGGGAGAGGGCTGGGGTGGAGCAGGGCTAGTCTTCAGGAAGCTGTGATGCTTCTCTCTTGACACAGCGGTAAATATGTCCTTAATTCCACATGTGGGTCTGTCTACAGCTGATAATCTCTCAGGGGAAGAGCTTCATCTTTGGTGGTCTCCACAGGGCAATCACAAGAACTTTTTAATAGATGAATCCCAATTTTACTTGGGGAAAGGAGGAGGCTGGACTACAGGACGTGTCAGATTACTTTTTTTTGATGACATGAAGCAAAACTGAAGCTGACACATAAGTTTTGAGTGGTTTTTTTTGCCTCAGCAACCACAAGCTGAAGGGAGCTGAGCCGCTTCCACAAGGCGAGTGATTTATCTTGTTACAGGAAAGTTCATTTTTTTAACTAAAGAACAACGAGTCTGTACACATGAAAATCCATCAGCAAAGGTTTTTCCAGGGTAACACAGTGGATTTCAGTTTTTCCCATGTGTTTCCCAGGGCAGCTGTAGGAGACCCGCATGGAGATTTTAAGCCAGCTTCAGAACTGCTTTGTTTTTGTCTGCTCCTTTTCAGGGAGTCCTTGGAGACATGGTCTCCTGTCTTTGACATCCACCCTGGCCATGGCCACCGATCTGCTGAGATGGGCCACTTGGCTTAACTCACAGAGCTTTTGTGGTGGTTGCGACCTATTAATTGACTCTACAAGAAAGAAATAATGGGGAAATTAGCGTAAATATTGCATTTGGGTTTAAACTGTGCTTGCAGGTGCCTTTGTAGTAAGGGGTGGCTTAAAGCTTGCTGTTCAAAAATTATAGCTCCAAAGTCAGTCTAGGAATAGCAGGTGCTTCATCTGAGCTTCCTGATGGTGGTGTGATCCCATGGGCCACCCCATGGGCATCTTTTCATATGGAATCGCTCCAGTCAGATCCCATCCCCATGTTCAATAACGTGTAACTTTTAGCCTCCCAATGTCCTGTGGAAAGGAGCTCCCCCAGATAATGGTGCACTTTGTCAAATGGGACCTCCTTAGTTTGCTTTGCAGGTGGCAGAGCGATACTGGGTTTGTTCACTCAGTGCCCCAGTTCTGGCCAGTGCAAGAGGAACAACCCCACAGTTTGGGGCTCTGCAAACTGTGGTGAGCTCTGCTGGGAGCTGAATGGTCTCAGCGTGAGGTGGAGTGGAAAACAGTGTCGCACAGTGTCACCAACATGGAGCACTTTATGTCAGTTTGTATCATTTTATGCTGGCTGTTATAAACCTACCCAGATTTCTCAGTTGTGTCCTAGAGTGGACCACTCATTCTGTGATGTGTTTTTCCTTTATGATTCCTATTAAAAAAAACGTGAGGAGGAAGTTTGATCTCCAAGGAGATGAAAAATCCTACCAACAACATCTTTTAGTGGACCTTTCACTTTGTTTATTGAAATAACCTTGCACCGCTGTTTACCAGTTCGCCCATGTGTTTTCTTGTGGATACAGTGCAATCCAACACTCTGATATTGTGCTTTACTAATGCAGAGAGAATGTGTTTGACGAAAGCCAAGCTGAAGGAAATCTGTACCTTGCTGGTGGACTGGATATTGTTTTTGCCTCTGTGTGTCAGTGAATTAACTTTGCTTTAGGTCCCTGCATTGCCTGCTCAGTACTTGTCGGGAAGGTGATTTGCAAAACCGCAGAGTGGATGCTGCTGAAAGCTCAAAGGTCGGCAAGCACGGCCTCTGGTCTGGTGGCTTCCAGGAAAAGAAAAGCTGAGAAATGGTCTTGGCTTGTCCCAGCACTGCCCTGCTCCCAGCAGGAAAACAACTTGGGGCACAGGTTTGTGAAAAAGAAGCAGTATTAGGGCTACAAGGGCGCAATACAGACACCCTGCTCCCAGTCCTGCAATATGGAGGTGAGACAATTGCAGATCCTGGTTGAACTGCCCAGATGAGTCCTTGGTGAATCAGGGCTTGGAGAAAACTATTACATTGACTTCTGTCAATCAAACTATTTCATTGATTTCATGGAAGTCAGACAGCTAAACACCTTTCAGGCTCTGGGTCTAATCTGGGAAGCCTGGTGTTGGTAAGGTGCAGTCCTACCACTTCTGCACTTGGACACTATCCTGCCACAACAGGAACTAAAGTATTTTCCTCCATCAACTGCAAAAGGCAAAGGATTGGCTGCAGTCTGACAGCAGGGAGGCTGGGCTTCACTCCACCGAGCAGTCACGCTTGCCTGGGGATGCTGGACTGGCGGTGGGAGAGACCAGAGGAATGGAGCTGAAGAATTTCCCAGGGCTGAGCAAAAAGCCAGCCTTCATGAGAAAAAGGGGGCTACAAATCCTGAAGAGACCAAGTAAAATGTATGGAAAAGCCTCAGGTGAAATACAGACAAAAGTTGCAGGTATTTAAGTCACTTAGGCGTTATTAATATTTGCTTTGTCAAAGGCGAGATAGGTTTCTCTGACATGTGCCTTGCAGCAGGTTAAAATAAAAGACCAGCATGGTCCCTTCTGGACTTGCAGCGCCTGAAAACAGAGCTAGCCTGGTGTGTAATAGGATCTTCACTGCTACTCTGGGGCTTGAATAACATTATGGTGACTTTGCATAGATTTTTGCCCTTAATGCAAATAGGGAAATGATTTCCTAATCAGGTAAGATAAGGCTGAAACATGATAGATAGAGTTGGGCTTGTTAACGAAATACAAAGAAGTAGCCTGTAGCTCCATAAACTATTCTTAAAATTAATGCAACATTTTAAAAAATGAGTTTCTTTGGCTAACAGCGGTGTGAGGCAGCCTCAGTGCAAATCTTTGTAATGAGTGCATTTCGATGAGCATTTGAAAAACATATATGTATTTATTTGCATTGATCTGTTTATATGGCTTTACATATCAACTTAGTCAGGAAAAATTGAATAAAATGTCTCAGGTCTGGGAAATGAGAAGAGATTATGAAAAGCAGATTTAATACAGCACCATTTTTTGATGTTTGTGGCACATTTCATCATATTGCCAGAGACACCCAATTACACAGCTTGCAGAGTAATCAGCAAATGGGGGATCCGAAGGAGAATATTAACTGTGGTCTTTTTTTTCCCCTTCCTCCACCTCCTTCTTTAGCAAATATTATGTTATGCTTTATGGAAATGGATCAAAATGCCACATGTGCAGTTAATACTGAGCTCTGGAGCTCTTTCAAATCTTATTTTTCCCCTCACATTGTGTTTTTCTGGAACAAACCTCCTGATAACTTTCGGACATGGTTTTTAAGGCCAAAACATCACCTTGAACTCCCTGCAAGTTTGGGTTCTGGTTTTAGCTGGTGGCTGACTTTACCTCATTGACCTTGTGTGTGTGGCAAAATCAGATGTTATTGTTAATTGCAGATAAGCATGTGCAAGGACACGATCATAGTTCATCTGTTCGTTTCCCTCTTTGCAGAGGCAGGAATTGACCGAGCTATTTGGTGGCCTTGAAGGTCACAGATTCTCCTTATCCACAGGGTTTTTAATATTCAGAGCAAACCTGTAACTGCAGTGAAAAAGGAAATCTAGTGATTAATATTCCCCTTATTGTGGAAACAAATAGCAATGGTTGCAGTCTAGGACAATTGTGGCTGGCTGATATTTTGGGTGCATGTGGTCAAACGGTCCTCGAAGACATTGATGGAACTGGGTCAAAAAAAAATTAGAGCTAAAAATATTGCAGGCAGGGGTATTCCCATGCCCTGCCATAGTCCCATTCTTCCTGGCGCTCTTCCTGGTTTAAGAGAAAGTAACTTTTTTTTTGAGAACATGAGAAAAGTTGTTAATCATTATCACAAATGCACTTGCTTTTCTTTCTTGCTGACTTTTTCCTTACTATGTTTGTTCCTCTACAATATTTCTACAGTTGGGAAGAGAAACTAGGAAGTCATATTGGTGGAGGATGACATTCTGAAATTGAATAATTGGATTCTTTTTCAAGAACTTCATTATTAGATGACTTCAGGAAAATCCCAATAAAATCAGAAGAATATTATTTTTTCCCATCAACTTGCTCAGATGTCACATTAGGCCTGTAGCCAAGATAGAAAACCCTTAACATCACTAGCAACTTCTTGCCCAAACAGAAGTTTTGCCATGTAGGTTATATTCAAACTAACCCTGAGGGAGCAGCAATGTAGAGGAACACACTTTGTAAAAGCATCTCTTCCATCTTCTCGAGCACAGCCCACCCTGGCTTGCTCGCCCTAGAAAGGGGAACAAGTCTTCCATCAAAAGAATAGAAACATGTCCAAAACTGCAGGAAAGCCCCAATTGTTTGAGAATGACCAAATTTGTCCTGCATCACTGTCTTTAACGACAATATCACTGGTCAGGTCTTTCCCATCACCACCCAGTCAGGCAAGGATTTATCTCCTGGTTTGTGCTAGAAGATGATGAGAGAGTGACCCTCTTGTGCTTCCCTTGCACAAGGTGCTGCAACAATTGTTTTGGTGTCTTGCAGCCAAAGGGGCCTTTTCGCCTGCCACCCCATCTGGAGACAGTGACCCCCAGCAGCAAGAAGCTGATTATCCTGCACCTTCTGGTGCAGACCTTTCCATGCAGTCCCAGCCTCCCCTGGCTGAGAGGCAATGGCACTCACCACCATCGGCGGGGACGTGGCGGTGCCATGGGGCCAGGCAGAGGAGCACGATGTGAGCAACGTTACCTGACCCACACCCTGTGTCCAGGTTTTCTGCACTAGAACATGCCCACCAGTGACATGACTCAGGCACAAAACATGTCAGTCTGCTTGCCCTGGCACCGCTGCCAATCAGCTTCAGTAGCTGTAAATGAAGGATTTGCAAAATTAACTTTCCTTTTTTTTTTTTCTTTTTTATTAGTGGAGTATGAAAACAGGCAATAATTTTACAGAAAGCAGGACTGGCACAATTGGTACATAGCATCATGCTGCAGCTTTTTGGAAATGAATATAAACTCTTTTTTTTTCCTTTTACCTACCAGAATAAATAAATATGATACACATTTGAGTTCCTCGATAGTGAATTCTAAAGCACAAGGTCTTACACTACAGCTCATTTTTACAGCAATCTGTACAGTATATTACTTTGATTTCCTTTTTGTTCTCCTTTAAAAGCCTTTGTTCCTTTGCAAGATAGGTTTGACACACAAAAACGGTTATACTTTGGAGCTAACTGTACGCCTTGGGTCAGAAGCTGGGAAAAAAAATAAATTGATTGCCTCTTGGCATGAGAAAATAAACCAGAAAGTTATTTTCCATTGCACAGACACATCTAAACTTCTCCAGTATGAGATGGCCCTGCTCAATTGCTAGAGCAGTTAGAAGGGGCTTTGGCCCTTCATAGGGCACATGATGCACTATTTAACTTGCTGTGGGTTTAATGTGTGTCTTTCTCAGACAGCTTTTGCTGACGGCTTTTAGCTTGGAGCCCAGAGTATTAAAAAAAATAGTATGTTTTTGTTAGTATGTGACAAATCTTATATTCTTTGCAATTTAATTCTGGGGCTAAATTTTTTTCCTTAGCTGTGGCATTGCTCTGCTGAAATCGGTGCAATTATCCCACTATGGCATCACAGCAGTTCAGAGCAGTGTGTTGGCATTAATGGGAGCTTCATCAATGAGAGGCACCCATATACAGAAGAGGTGACATTAGGATCTCAGCTTTTGTGTCTCTTCCCCACGCAGTCTGAGAAAGCAGGGGACAACATGGATGCTGCTATCTGTGCAGCTGGGAACGAAACATGTCTGCAAAGTCTGTGGAAAACAGAGGACATTAATCATTACTGGGCTGTTTTGTAACACGGTGGGAAAGTCGAACACACACATCAGAGTGGGGGAATTTTTGTTTGATCTCGCTTTGCTGGAAATTTTTTTGTTTAGGTTTTTGTTTGCTTGCTTATTGCACCAACTTTTTCTTACCCCTCTGCTATGGATTTGGAGTGAGAGCAGACCTAATCAGAGAAATAGCTTTTTTTCACTCGATAGAAAACACAGGAGATGTATTGTGTTGCTCTAGAACAGATCATAAAAAATCAGCAAGGGGCATATGGAGGGGTAAGGAGGGAGGAAAAGAAAAATCAACACAGCTCGTAAAAACCAGCAGGAAAGTTCTGTAATTGGCTTTTTTCAAGCTTAATTGAGTTATGTTTCATAGCTACTGTAATTAAACTAATAAAATATGTTGGATTTGAATTTGCATTTCCTTTCTACAGAGGTTTATTTAATCCCTTACGTATGAACTCTTCAGAAGTGTCCTGAATTTGCTCAAAATTGTCGTGTCAATGGAAGCACACAGGGACAGAAACAGCTCCAGTTCCCTCCTCTGTGTCCACCCACTTTGGCGTTCCTCAGCAAAGATGAGCATCCCTTTGGCTGGCTGTGGTGGCAACAGAAACCTAGAGGTGGTTAAAATTCTTCATATGGTGAAATACCTAAATGAGAAATGAGATGTGGGGGAATCTGCTTGTTGATGGTTATTTTCATGTTTGGGAGTGTTTTTGTGTTTCCTACACAGCAAATGATGATTTTTGGTGGGGGTTAAATATAGGTAAAACTTCTCTCTCTTTTTATTCCCCTATTCACCATCAAGGATATTTCAATTTGTTTGCCAAAAAATAACAAATAAGAAAAAAGATAAAAAAGAGGTTGCTTTTCTGCCTCCCAGCATCATTACTGCGTCTTTTCTCACTGTCAATGAGTATTTAGTGTTTCTCCTGCACTGTTTAAATGCCTCTTTATTTAATAACTATCAGAATTCTCTTGCAGAGTAGAAGAAATTTAACTGCAAACTCTTACTGAATATTGTGACCTGTTTTGTCCTGGGCCTTGATTCTGCAAGGACCATGGCTAAAACCTTTAACAATTTGGTAAGTAGGGTTTGGAGCTGTAGCTGGTTCACCAAGGACAGGCAATGTAAGCAAAGACATAGGAAGGGGAAAAGACCAGCAGAGGAAATTCCCAGATCCATAACCTGTTTCAAAATAGGAATTAGGGAGATTTTTTTTCCCAGTCTCTCCATCACTGTTTTTAAAGGACCAAGCATATCCTTTTCCCAGACTCCATGCCATGCTGTGCATTTATTTGGCATTCCTTTCATGCATAAAAAAACTTGATCATCTCCATTATGGAACACAAAATGTTGCTTCTCTTTTTACGTTTATGTCCCTGCAGCTGCAGCTGAAACTGTACCAGGGATGCCCTGCCCTGGTGCCAGGTTGGCGCAGCATCCAGAGCAGACAGATCGATTTTTTCCCCCCCACAACAGTTGTTCTATCTGACAGGGTGGGATCTCTGGGTTACACTCCAGGCATTCTACACCAGTGGTAGAAGAAACTGTGTTATATCCAACTGCAATGCTTACTAAAATGCATCAGGTCTCTTCCTGGACCATGACGGGCAGGAAACCTCATTCCATTTTGTTTCTGACTCCATTAACAACCTCATTTTCCTAAATAGCTGGGGCTGGTGGAAGGAAAGGGACCAAGCAGACCTCACCTTCTCTGTCGCAAATCAAGGGATATTTGCTGGAGTTCTTCCCACCTGAAAAAAATTTCAGGTTTGTAAAGTTCAAAGGGGAATGATGCGGAATCTCTCCCTTCAGCCTTCTCACTACATACACAGGCTTGAATTGGATGGGGAGTTTCTCCCTGTGTGTCTTTTGGGTTAGTTTTTCTTTTTTATGGTCAGAAAAGGCCCAAAAGCTCAGAGGCATTAAAACAATTTGCAGGAAAAAGTAAGTCTTGACAGCTAATTCATTATTAAACTTTTGCAAGCCAGGAGCCTAAATTTTTGGGGTTTTTTGCATTTCCAAATCAGTTTTGCTTTACATGTCAGCTTACTCCTACTGCGTATGTTTGATTTTGACCATCAGAAGATAAAACTCAAACTTGGCATAAAATACTTCAGGGGCTCATATATATTTAAAGCAATATGTTTTTTTCTTTTGTTTATTTTTAAATTTTAGATATGTCATCCTACGTCAGAATGGGAGGAATAATCTCCACATAAGAAATATTCTCATGCCCTGGTCCAGGACCAGCTGCACCTCGATCAGCTGCTGCACCACACAGAGGCAGACAAGGATGACACTGACCAGACAGCCCTAGTAAGTGATGGAGATCTGGATGTCTCCTCTCCCAGTTTGCTTTCTGAGCTATGTTGGCCTCATCTGATGCCTGTGGTTTTAATGGCGTGCTAGGTGCTCCATCTGGGAAGTTCCCGGTAGCCGCTCCAAGCCTGCTGTGAGGATTTCAGCGATGACCACGGGAGATGAAGTGGGTCAGGCACCAGGGCTGGTCAAGATGTGCAAAAGCAGTGAATGTTAAAATGAATTTTTTCACCAAGACCCAGGGAAGAGTTTCCCTCCATGGCTTGGTGGGGAAGATCTCTTCTGCCTCTAGAGGATCACAGCAAATCTAGTGCTGGATCAAACAAGCTTATCTCCTGCGCTCCATGTCCGTGCCTTGCAGAAGCAGGGCATAAATCCACATGTTTTGACCTTCCTATGGTGGATGCTGTGGTATCCATCATGACCTACAGGAAGGCTGTATCTGCCCTGATTGGAGCTGACATCACCCTTTCCAGCCCCACGGAACCCAGGCAGGGGAGACAGGTCCGTCTTACCTTGGATGGCACAAGAGTGACTTCAACCCTCTATTCTCTGCCTGAAACACCCACTGACATGAGTTGCAGTTTCATGTGCATCTTTTATTGCTTAAAGAGGAGCTGAAGTCCAGATCACTGCCAGTTACCACCCATGTTTGCTTCATCAGCTCAGTCTAGACTGGCACCAGGGAACAACATAAGAAGGGGTGTTAATCGAATTTGCAGTTGCTCTGCTCTGGCAAAGCAACTCCACAGCCTACGAATGTGCAGAGGTTAGCAAGAGGCATAAAAAATAAAGCTGAATATAGCTTTTTGAGGAAGAGGAGGGGAAGAATTAAAGCTTTGTTTTGGTGTCCATGGTTTGGGTGACAGGCTACAAAAAGTGAAAGCTGAGACTTTCAAAGGATCTTTTTGGAGACATTAAATGCACTTTGGTAGTTTTAACTTAACCAGGCTCCTTTGAAAGTGGCAGCCAAAAATCTACTTTCTATGAATACATTTGGTGTTGAAAAAGTGGAGAATTCTGCTGGTCATAGAGGCTGATTTGGCAAAGTCAGGAAAACTAAAGCAGGAGAGAAAACCCCAAGACTGAAGTGTTCAACACAAGGGAAATATTTAAGGAAGATGCTCCATTTTCCTTAGAAGCTGGTGTCCTTGATGAGCTGCCCTCTTTGGAGGTCTGCTTTTGCTACAACTTTATTTCCCACCAAACTTGGTTATTCTTATGTCTCTATTTGCAGGAGTTAGATGCTTTTTCAAGAGGCATTTGTGGATTTAAAAACACTCTTTCCCCCCATGTTTTAGGAGGTAGTTTGACCCCTGGCTTCTGCCCTGGTGTGAAGCAAGGTGGGAGCGAGAGGGGCCGTAAACTATTGGTCTACACTTCATGCTTAAATCAAATTTGGACCAGCTGATCATCTGCAGTGAATTAGCACAGCCCTGCTCAGTGTGTTAGTGGCAGATGTGGCTGACACACTTAGGATTCAAACCTAGCACCTGCCACAGAGTCAGTCTGGATTTTTCGGCTCTAGGCAATATTATAGATTAGATCTGGATATCCTCCCTCCCTTAATGATCAGGGTAACAGCAGTGGGCTCAAAGGATTTATGTAGTTTGGAGGAAAAACCCCATGATTTGAGTTGGCAGAAACGTTGCTTCTCAACAGGGAAAACTACCCCAGGTCGAATGATGGGTCATTCCAATGAAACAAGGCTGAAACTGTTCACTGAAATTATTTTGAAGCTGGTGAATTTTGGGTACTTGCAAACCCTGTATTTGTGGAAAGTTTATCTACTCCCCCTCAGCTCCAGAGAATATAAAGAGAATATAAAGCCCCTGCTTATCATCTGCTTTGCCTCCAGCATTTCAGCATATTTCACTTGTTACATTTTCACTTGCTAACCAGTCTCTGAAGCTGCAGGGCTTGAGGGTAGATTTGGTGATCAGAGCTTTTTTCTAGACACAGCTTGCATTAATCAAGATTTTGTCAAAGAACCATATAATTCATGGTGTATGAACACACCAGGAGTTCATACAAAGTCTTTATTATTCTCTGTTGTCAAAGTTAGACCAAAATGCTCTCCAAAAAGAAAACCCCGTAATTCATAAATAGAGAAGTTTACAATTCACTGAAGATCAAAGAGGAAACAATCTAGATCAAAAATAATCCTGTGAATTTGGCTTTCATTTTTCTGCCCAGCCAGCAGCATTTAGCCAATATTTTGTCCTCTGTCTTTGAACAAGTGCTATTAAAAAGTAAACAAAAAATGCTTGCCTTATAGGAAGTGCTTAAACAGGAAATTCACGTTCGTATCATTTCCTGGCTGTTATAAATTAGCTTTAGCAGAGAAGGGAGAAGTGGAGCAGTGAAGTGCACAATCATTTCTCTTCATCATAAACACCTTTAGGATGCTGACCCAAGAAGAGCAACTAGCTACGAGCTGAGGTCAGGAGGATGGCTGATCTGTAACTTTGATACTAGCTACTAAAATTGAGAAGGAAGGGGGAATAAAAGCAAAAGAGGTCACAGTTCTGTAACACTGACAGTAACACACAGGTGATGGGTGCTGTCAACATTATAAACTATATACAAGACAAAGCAGGACTCTTTCTTTTCCCAAAGAACGCAACAACAACAAAAAAGGCGTATATAACACAGTTGGCACATTATCGCGGGGATGAGGATAGGGGGCTTCTCCTGAACGTTACAGGCTTAACACGTGGCAGTCCAGAGGACAGTTCATCTGTCTAAATATACATCCTCTCCCCCTTCCTCCTTAAATATTTAATGAAGACCAGGCCAGTAACAATGTCTGATGCAACTGTGGTGCTAATAAGAGGTTAATAAATGCAAAGTTTTCCCTGAAAGGGAGCACCTTACTCCAGGAAGAGATGAGGGTGGGTGGGGGTTCAAGGGGTGACATGTCTAGTGCCAACCTCTGGTGCATCTTCTGGTGGGCAGTGGTAGCTCATCTGGCAGTCAGTTGGGTAGGGTGTCAAGCCCAAGGGATGCCGCATGCTGCTTCGCCCGGAGCCTTAGGTTCTCAATACTCGTCGTTTTACTGTTCAGGCTTGGAAGGGAGCTGGAGGCCTGCAGGATGGGTGAGGACCAGACCTGCTGAGCATGGGAGAGCGACTGGTAGTACGACTGACAGTGCAGGGAGCTCAGCGGTGCCATGTTGACGTTCATGCCCAAGTAGGGCATGGCAGACGGTGTCCCCATTTCGAAGGAGGAGTAATGGACCAAGTTGTTGGTGGCTGCCATGTGCTGACGGAATTGCTCCTGTAGACGGAAGAGGCTCAGGGGTGAGGAGGAGTAGGAGTGAGTCTGAGCCAGGCCACTGCTGGATGAAGGTGTCACAGTCGCGCTGATAGGGGACTCTGTAGTAGGAGACAGAGGGGATAGGAGTTATTTCTACAGGCTGGATGCAAGTGCTGATCCGCATCCTGGTAGGGTTCAGACTGCAGCATGGGCTTCTCTTTTGCATCAGGAGGGCAAATGAGAGGGGTTGTATTAGCTTGGGAGACCTAAATATGTGTCAGTTCCATACTTAACATCTTACAACATAGAAATGGAGCTGACCTCTTTGTTACGGCTTTCCTGCTGCTGCTGGGCACTGTTCTCCTCAAGGTCTAACCTGAGCAGAAGGTCTTTGCTTTTCCTGTGCTCCTGCTACAACAGATATCATGCCCCCTCTGGGTCCCATTTAGTGCTAGGGACAAGAAGACAAGCCTGGGCAGCCTACCTGCACGCACCCATGCCATAGGGAATAAGGGACTATTAACCACCAGCATCCCCCTTGGAAATGTTAGGTTCTGACACCAACCCCCATCAAGATGGTGCCACTCACCTGCTTTTGGGCTCGCTCTCTTGCAGTTCAGAGCCTTGCTTTCCACACCAGGGCTCTTGTCCACTTTAGCCTCATCCAAGGTGCTCTTAAACTCCTCCTCTCTGTCGGTCTGGTCCTCAGGTGCTGACTCGCTGGCTGACTGCTCCGACAGGGTTAGGTTGAGGTCTGTGCCTACCTCACTCGGCAGGCTTTGGACCTTCTCAGTATCCGGGGTGGTGGCCTGGGTCTCCAGTATGGGTGGCTCCGTCTTTCCCTCACTGTGGCTCCCTTCACAGTCCTTCTGCTTCTGCAGCTGCTCCTTCTGCAGGCTACGCTGCTTCTTACGGAATTTGGCTCTCCGGTTCTTGAACCAAACCTTCAATGCCATAAACAGCAAGGGGGAAACTGGTGAGAATCCTGCTTAGTGCTAAATTCAGAATCATTCAGCCTGGGAACTTCAGGGGAACCCAAAGTAATGAGGTACTGCACGGCCACTGTGCCCAAATGTCATTCCACTTTGATGGCTCTTAGAACTCTACCTGTTTTCAGTGCTTCTACAAATAGCACAACAAATATATTTTGAAAAATGTCCAGCCTTTATGTTGATTCTTTAAGCCACTCCACTGGCGGTTTCTGCCTTCTCTTTTTTTTCCTAAATTGGAAAGGCAGTGGTGTCCAACCAGAACGTCTGATCGCTGAGTCTGATAACATTACATTGGTTTGCAGTACAGTGCTCTGTTATTTTCTAAAACCATTCGGCTGTAAGTGTACCACAGCTATGGCAGCAACACTTAAAATAAGTCATTACAGGCATAAGCTGTTATCTGGGAACCAAACTTAGGGAAGGAGGAGAGAATCCATATTTTTTTAACCTAAAACAGTACACATGGATTGGAAGAATAATATTCGCAAACCTTTTTAGTGTTGTTTGGTTAGTTAGATGAAGAAGCAAAAATTTTGTAGATCAAAATGCCTTGATATTCATATGAAAGAACTGTGTTTTCTTATTACGTATCCACTTCACACTGAAGAACTTGCTATTTAGTTTTTTAAAGCCCAGCAATGCAAGAACCTCCCCACCAGCAGGTTATGAAGCACATTGTGCTAGTTGAAACTAAAAAAAAAGAAAAAAAAAAGAAAAAAGAAAACAAAACCAAACCTTGGCCTGAGATGTTACAAATATTGACACTGGTGGAAAAGAGCAGCTGGAATTACTTGGTTTTCTGGTCTTCTGAGAAAGCCAGAAAAGCCTTGCAAATAAATAAATAAGTAGACTTCTGTTGATGTTTCTAAATTTTCCTCCAAAGAAATGTGAAAGAACAAATGAAAACCAGTGTACACTTCAGACAATTCTAAATTTAAAAAATGTGTGTGTAGATTAAGAATTTCTTTAGCAGATGTGTGAATTTGGATTATTTTATTCCCCTCCCCACCCCTGCCTTTGACAGCTTCACTGCCCCAAAATATTTGGTTACACTGAATCATAGAATCATTAACGTTGGAAAAGACCTCTAAGATCATTAAGTCCAACCGTCAACCCAACACCACCATACCACCCGAAGCGCCACGTCTACATGTTTTCTGAGCACCTCCAGGGATAGTGAATCTACCACGTCTCTGGGCAGCCTGTTCCAATGATTGATCACTCTTTCAGTAAATAAATTTTTCCTAATACCCAATCTAAACCTCCCCTCAGCCATTTTGTCTCATCCTATCACTTGTTACTTGGGAGAAGAGACCAACACCCACCTCACTACAACCTCCTTTCAGGTAGTTGTAGAGAGCAATAAGGTCTCCCCTCAGCCTCCTCTTCTCCAGACTAAACAACCCCAGTTCCCTCAGCCGTTCCTCATAAGACCTGCTCTCCAGACCCTTCACCAGCTTCGTTGCCCTTCTCTGGACAAGCTTCAGCAACTCAGTGTCCTTCTTGTACTGAGGGGACCAAAACTGAACACAATATTCAAGGTGCAGCCTCACCAGTGCTGAGCACAGGGGCAACATCACATCCCTACTCCTGCTGGCCACACTATTCCTAATACAAGCCAGGATGCTGTTGGCCTTCTTGGCCACCTGGGCACACTGCTGGCTCATGTTCAGCTGGCTGTCAACCAGCACCTCCAGGTCCTTTTCCACTAGGCAGCTTTCCAGCCACTCCTCCCCAAGCCTGTACTGTTGCCTGGGGTTGTCGTGACCGATGTGCAGGTCTCACCACTTGGCTTGTTCAACCTCATACAACTGACCTCAGCCCATCTATCCAGCCTGTAGGAAGGTAGAACTTTCTTACCCTCGAGCAGATCAACACTCCCACCCAGCTTGGTGTCATCTGCAAACTTACTGAGGGTGCACTCAATCCCCTCATCCAGATCATGGATAAAGATATTAAACAAAACTGGCCCCAGCACTGAGCCATGGGGAACCCCACTTGTGACTGGCCACCACCTGGATTTGCTCTGTTCACCACAACTCTCTGGGCTCGGCCATCCAGCCAGTTTTTTACCCAGCGAAGAGTACACCCATCCAAGCCATGAGCCGCCAGCTTCTCTAGGAAGATGCTGTGGGAGACAGTGTCAAAGGCTTTACTAAAGCCCAGGTAGAAACATCCACAGCCTTTACCTCGTCCACTAGGCGGGTCACCCTGTCATAGAAGGAGATCAGGTTGGTCAGGCAGGACCTGCCTTTCATGAAGCCATGCCAGCTGGGCCTGATCCCCTGGTGGTCCTGCACATGCTTGGTGATCTCACTCAAGATGAACTGCTCCATAACCTTCCCCAGTACTGAGGTCAGGCAGACTGGACTGTAGTTCCCTGGATCCTCCTTCTGGCCCTTCTTGTAGATGGCCATCACATTGGCAAGCTTCCAGTCATGTAGGACCTCCCCTGTTAACCAGGACTGTTGATAAATGATGATGCTTGGTGAGGTCCTCTGCCAGCTCCCTCAGTACTTTCGGGTGGATCCCATCCGGCCCCATAGACTTGTGAGCATCCAGGTGGAGCAGCAGGTCGTAAACTGCTTCCTTGTGGATTCTGGGGGTTTTGTTCTGCGATCCATCCCTGCCTTCCAGCTCAGGGGGCTGAATACCATGGGGATAACTGGTCTGAGTATTAAAGACTGAGGCAAAGAAGTCATTAAGTACCTCAGCTTTTCCCTCATCCTTGGTGGCAATGTTCCCCCCGCGTTCGATAAAGGATGGAGATTCTCTTTGATTCTCTTTTTGTTGTTGATGTGTTTGTAAAAATATTTTTTTGTTAACCCTTACAACAGATGGAGTTCTAGCTGGGCTTTTGCCTTTCTAATTTTCTCTCTGAATGACCTAACAAGATCCCCAAACTCTTCTTGAGTTGCCTGCCCCTTCTTCCAAAAGTGGTAAACTCTTCTTTTTTACCTGAGTCCCAGCAAAATCTCCTTGCTCAGCCAGGCCAGTTGTCTCCCTGCTGGTTCATCTTACGACACATGGGGACAGCCTGCTCCTGCACCTTCAAGACTTCCTTCTTGAAGAATGCCCAGTCTTCCTGGACCCCTTTGCCCTTCAGTCCCAAGGGACTTTCTCAACCAGTGTCCTGAACAGGCCAAAACCTGCCCTCCAGAAGCCCAGGGTAGTTGTTTTGCTGACCCCCATCCTTTGCCAAGGATCAAGAACTCTATTGTTTCATGGTCACTAAGCCCAAGATGGCTTCTGACCACCACATCTCCCACCAGTCCTCCTCTGTTTGTAAACAGCAGGTCAAGTGAGGCACCTCCCCTGGTAGGTTCACTTACTAGCTGTGTCAGGAAGTTATATTCCACACACTCCAGGAACCTCCTAGACTGTTTCCTTTCTGCTGTGTTGTATTTCCAGCAGACTGGTACGTTGAAGTCCCCCATGAGAACAAGGGCTAGTGATTGTGAGACTTCTGCCAGCTGCTTGCAGAATGTTTCATCTACTTCTTCATCCTGGTTGGGTGGTCTATACAGACTCCCAGCAGGATGTCTGCCTTGTTGGCCTTCCCCGTCATCCTTGCCCATAAGCACTTGACCTTATCATCACAATTGTTGAGCTCTATACAATTGAAACACTCCCTAACATACAGTTACCCCACCACCTCTCCTTCCTCGCCTATCCCTTCTGAAGAACTTACAGCCATCTACTGCAGCACTCCAGTCATGCAAGTCATCCCACCATGTTTTTGTGATGGTAACTAAGTCATAGCTGTTCTGCTGCACAATGGCTTCCAGCTCCTCCTGTCACCCATGCTGCGTGCATTGGTGTAGATGCACTTCAGCTGGGCTATTGATTTCACACTTAACATTGGCATGCCACCCCTAGGCTTCTCTCCAGTGAACCTGGTTATATCTCCTTCCCTCTTCCAACCTAGTTTACAACCCTCTCAATGAGCCCCACCGACTCATGAGTGAGAACCCTTTGAGATAGCTGAACCCTGTCACCAGCAGGCCCGGTGCCATGTAAACTTCCCCATGATAAAAAAACCCCCAAATTCTACTGATGGCAACAGCCTCTGAGCCACATGTTAATAGGTGGAAGAATCCTGTAAGGTCAAGGGAGCTGTCAACCATCTGGGAACCCCACTATATCCTTTTAAACATCTCCACTCACAAACCCACAAGATATCAGTACCTGGACTCTGGCTTCAGGTAGGTTTGTGCACATAGCCAGCCGCTCTCTCATCACCACATCTGGGTAGTGAGTCTTCTGAAAGGTCTTCTCCAGTGCTTCCAGCTGTTGGGCAGTGAAGGCCGTGCGACTTCGCCTTTGTTTGCGGTGCTGGGATCCATAACGTGCCTCCAAAATGATGTCTTGAAATGTACAGCCGTTGGAAGACAAGAAAAGTGGCCAATTTAATTATTGGAATTTGTATGCTGACAGTCAAATAAAGCACTTGCTAACACCAGAGGAACCTACAAAATGTTTTTTTCATGGCTCTAGATCTAATGTAACACATACACACATTTTGCTGGTTAACTGAGGTGTCCGAGGAGATAAAACCTCTGACTAAAAAGCCTGTTGTGGAGAGGGAATCTCTTTCTATGACAGCTGTGGAAATTGTTGAGACTCCAATGCTAAATTTAGTTGAAATAAGCCAATCTGCTCCAACATTGGTGGGGCAGGACACACGGATGCCCAGACCCCGCTGTAGCATAAGCCTCTTTCATTAAGAAACACAAAAACAAGGTGGGGAGATTCACTGTTGTAATCAGGAGAGGAGCCCACCATTATGTGTCACATTCTCCTTGAAGTCAAGAGCAGAGCTTCAGCAGGCTTAAACACTGCCATGATGTACTGCACTGGTCAGTGGGAATAGTCCATGCAGCTCAAACACAGCTGCTTCTAGCTCATTTTGTTGGCTGCAGCTGCATTAGAAGACATGCATCTTCCCAGAAACCAGGCTGAGCTGCCTCTTTAGTATCTCGTATGTAGCTCACTGTAGTCTTCAAGGCATGATAACGGAGCGCCTGTTCTGGGCTCCAGTTCAGGAAGGCACTTAAGCTCATGTGCTTATGTGTGTTTAGCTTGAAAGCATGCGCATTACTGAGCACACTCTCCAGCATCTGGGGTGGAAACACCAGCCAGGAACCAAGCACAGCCCCACTGATTGCAAGCCCAGAGCTCATGTGACGAGCTCTTGTCTGTAGAGCAGCTATTCAGAAGGTCTGACTTTGCAAACTGTGCTTGCAAAATTGAGGGCAGAGGAGAAATTCAGACTGGGTAAAATCTGAGGCCAACAGTAAAAGGCTTATTATTTTACCAGAGGCGTAATTATTGCACAACAGCTAGTGGGAGTAGAAAGATCTTAAGTCAATGAAAATAAGTTACTTTAAAATAAAAAAAAACCCTTTATTGTGCAAGTTGGGTCATGCTGTGCTACAGCATTGGAATGAAATAGTCTGGCGAGAGGTTTGCTCTCAGAGAAGAAACGCAGAAAGAGCTGTGTCTGGTATAATTTTTAATTCAGTTAAGAATGTGACTTCCAGTAGAAGGGAGGAAAACAACCTAACGGGGAAAAAGTTGGCATTATCAGTGCGCGGAGCCAGATGAAGGCTCTTGCTGCTGTTTATTTGTGCTTTTGTTGTGAGCATCGTGGCATTAATGTAAACAATAAAACAAAACCTGTTGTCAGGCCAGCTCCAGAACCACACAGCCAGGTTCCTAATATGTTGGCTAATGAGCATGGCAAAATCAGCTTTGTACTGCTCAAGCATTCCTCTTCCAAACTTCCAGCTGTTTTATTCTAGGTCAGCACTTGCAGTGCTTTTCTGGGCGATTGCCAAAGCCACGTGGTTTTGGCAACCTGGAAAAGACATGATCACGCTAAAGGTCTTTGGCCAAATACAATATAGTGTTGGTTGCATACAAGAGACTTTTCTGTTCAAGGTATCGGAGCTCCTCAGAGAGTTAAAACACTGGTAATAGCTTCCACTTTGGAGGCAAAGTGACTGTCCTTGATGTATTCAGTCACAGCTCACAGTGCAGCCAGGTGAGAAGAAGGGATGTTCCAGGACAAGAAATTGAAGTTATCCCGAAATATTTTACAAAGCTAACATTGTGTTTCAAGTACAAGAAATCAGAAGAAAGGACACTGGTTAAACACCCTACCTGCAGGCTGGAATATTCCTGAGTTTCTAGAGTAGAGGTTAGACCTACCAGCTCCCCAGAGGCAGCAGCTCATGCATTGTTTGGCCATGCCGAGAGCCAACCAGCAATTATTTTAATGTCTTAACTATGTTTTCAGGCTTTGTGCAGGAAGGACAATATAAATTGCAGGTGAAGCTTTGCAGTTACAATCAGAAACCTCTGTTTTCTGACTTAAGGTCATTTGCTTTTGTGCTGCTTTATTCTGACTGTCCCTGGAAGGCAAATGAGATCTATAACCTGCACTGAAAGATATTTAGAACTAACAGAATGTGAAGGAACTGCAAAGGAACCAGCTCATCGGTATATAATGCCTACCCCACCAATGATAATCAGACAAGGGGACCGTGGGATTTAATTTGGAAAGTCTTCCAGGTGGGTTATTAATTTTAAAGATAAGAGGTCAGAAAACCAATTGAAGCTCCCGGTCAGGAATATGAGAATAGCTTTTTCTTTTTTTTTTTTTTAATCTTCCTCTGCTTTTACCCTAGTTAGGGTCAAAGACATTAAGTCCTCCATGCTCTACTGTAAAAGATACAGGTGATCACAAAAATCTTTCAAAGAGATCCTTGCATCTAGGAAAGAGGCACCTTGAGACCCAAGGTCCGCAAGGCACATTGCAGAGTTCAGGACCATCTGCTCCTGTCTGACCACCTACACTCCGAAAAGGTGAGGGAAGGAGGGAATGGATGACCAGGACAAAGGAAGTGCCCACCCGTCATCATTCTGCAGCCCAGCAGTAGAGCTAGGATTACAGTCCAGGTCTCCTTGATCCCGCTTTGGTTCTTTTTCAATGAGGGCAGTGACTCTCAGCTCTGCCCTACGCTTCCCCAGGGATCCCACAGACCACAGTGAGTGGTCTGAGGAACGTTGTTAAGGAGGTCACTGCTAGCAGCTGGATAAGGGAACATTGCTGGCATGAAGATTTGAGAGTCAGGTATGGTTCACCGATCCATAGAGTCTGAGACCTTAACTAGCATGCCTTCATGGACAACCCACCTATGAGGAGCTTCCTGAAACTTCTGCACCATTATTTTGTCTTAAGCCTATGTCTCTTAAATTTAGCCTACTAAAGTTGTCTGAGTAGATAATTTTTCTACCTGCTCTAGGCTGGAAGGGGTCACTCCACATTTTTTCCCCTTTAATATCAGACAACTAGAAGGCTATCTTAAAGCAGATGTATAATTTTCAGATAGTCAGGGAAGATTGTTCCTTTCTGAAAAGGACGCTAGAATCACATCTATGGTAACTTTCTGCTTTAGCTTCAGTATACTGGTTGTCAGTTCTGCTCTATCACACTGCATCTGAGCCCTGACCAAAATGGTGATGTTGCAGCTGTTGACCATTGGCATTGCAGTAGCCTTTGATGATCTCAGCCAGATCTAGGTGTTTTATGGTAGGTTGAAATGTGGAGCAGATATATTTGCCCTACCATACTAAATATTCTCAGGTCTCCATCAATTATTTTTTAACAGTTCCCCCTACTAACTCATAAAATACTGTCTGGACTTTGCACTTCCTTCTAATGACAGTATCAATGTAATGCTGTTACACTTGTGGCTGAACACAGGAAAACAGATCAGATACTGCGGAGCAGCAGCTCCTGTCCTGCTGTCCCACTATCAATAATGCTGTGTAAATAACACCCTCTGGGTGAAGTCACATGTGACTTTCTTTAAGCCTAAAAAAGCTCCTTTATGGAAGGAAAATACAACAGCAACAGAGAGGGAGCCAGCAGGACCTGCAAGAAAGTGTCACCCAAGACGAGGTCTAGGATCCCCAGGAAGAAATAGGTCAAGGTGAGACCCAAAGAAGATCCAAATGAAGATAATTTTCCAGAGGGAAAGAATGCTTGATAGGAAAAGGGATGGAAAATAGTTGTAAGAAGGGGCAACGTGAAAGAACAAGCTATGCCCTGGGGTGGCAGGAGATGGCTGTTAGGGGATGCAAGTCCTAGGCCCCTCAGGGGCAATCCAATTCACTGAGTGCTCACATTCATTTGAATTGTTATTTACTAACAATAAAATAAATTTTTCTGCTACTTTTTGTTCACTTATTAAAACATATTTGAGTATCTTTTTAATTCTCTCTTTTCAGTCCCATATAGTGGGGCTGTGTCCCTTCTCACCCCTGGGCTCCCCAGCTGTCAGAGGCATCTTCAGCAAGGTGAGCAGTCCACTGGCAGCGAACACTGGAGAGCATGTGTCACCTGCAGTGCATGGCCACAGGGCCAGTATTCAGGAGCACACCATGCCAGTTGGCTATGTCACAGTCCAACTCCCAAAGAAGAGTTTCACTCAGTGCAAGCAACAAGGATCGGTTGGGGTTTTTTGTTTGTTTGTTTTGTTTTTTTTTCCCCAGGGAATGGCAAAAGCCATGAGTTGTTCTTACCAGCCAGTCTCTCTGCCAGGGTGAGGGCATGCACCGAGGGCCTGTAGTCAGGGGCATGCTGGGCTTGCTGAGCTGCCTGCTGGTGGAGGTTGTACATGGCACTCAGTGAATTCATGGCGTGGAGGGAGTAACCGTTCACTCCATAGTGCTGCATGGCGACATAAACCTGAAAAAACAGCAGCCGGAGGAGAAAGGTGCTTAGGAACATGGTATTCCAGCGTCCTGGTGTCTCAGCAGAACGTTGGAAATGTTGAGCTCAAACTTAAGCTTCCACATGCAAGGGTCACTTCCAACATCTCCTCCAACAGGTTCTGGGACAGGAATCAAAATACCTCCTGTAGACCTAAAGCGCCAGTGACACCAGTCTGGCTTCCAAGCTTAAAGATCAGCATCTGACTATATCCCACTCATGATACACTGAAAAAAAGATGAGAAATTATTTGTTTTTACATACCATAATAAAATATATCATATTATTGTTACTTCTAAGGAACCAACCTAGCTCTTTCCCAGAACTAGCTGGGATTTTGTCCGTGTCATTGCCTACAATAAGCTGTTCAATAATCCCATTGCTATAATGTCAAATAATCTTTCTTATCTGAACCCACTTATGTGTATTTTATTTCCATTCATTTTTCTTAAGGTTCTTCTTAACAAAACACAAATGATACAGAAAAAAGGTAAAAAAACCCATGTGGTGTAGAAGAAAATAAATCTGTAGTGTAATAAGAACAAAAATGTTATGGCTAAAGAGGGAATTAAGGTTTGCAATAAATACTGACATTTCATAGCTCAATAGCAAGGAAATTATTTCAAAAAACTAATGGCTTTTCTTCTACTGTGGGCTCTGCATGAAACTTCAAGCTGTTTTTCCTTACAGACCATCTGTAAAACTGAGCTAATATTGATCTCAAAAGCGGAGTGATGCTTCATTCATCCATGTTACAAATGACTGAGGGCCTCCAGGATGCCGTTTCTGTGGTTTGTAAGACATTGGAAAGGAAGTTGTGAAACATTTGCCACAAAAGAAAATTTTCAAAACACCATTTACATAAGCAAGTCATCATCTGGAAAGTCAGGGAAGTCAGACCATTCAGAGAAAGAAGTCCAGCTGGACTAACCTAAGGAAAGCAGACAGGTTATCTAGGAAATCTCTTAGAAAACAGTTTTGATCACTGGAGGGGGGTGGTTCAACTCCCATGATTTTAGGAGAAACCTGATGCATTGAACAGCAAAAATTTGGATGAAGAATCATCTGTTGGTTTTTCTGTACTGAGGAAAGACCTTCATTTTTTGCCTGTAGTGGATTTATACCATGGAAAACAGATTCAAGTGAAGAGGGAGGCATGGAAACGAGTTGGTCCCGCTACCTGCCCTGCTCTGAATTCCCATTCTCTCCCAAACCATCTTGATGTAGGAAGCACAAACATGGAGTGACCTTGTTTAACATGCAGAGACCAAGCTGTAATTCCTGGGAAAAGCAGCTGAATTCTATGTTGTAGGGTCTAGCAATGACGTGGGGCATCTTCTGGCTTCACCCTCACAAGCATGTCTCTGTCACGGTGCCCAGGAATGGAGGGAAGCCATGCAGCTAGAGTTTGTTCAAATGCCCTGCCAGCTGAGGGATGGCCCTCCTTGCTCTGGGATGGGGATTTTTTGGCTGAGGGATTTTGTGTCATGACTGAGTGCTGCATTTGGGATTGTCTTCTCAAAGAGGCTGCAGTAATCATAAATTTGGAAATCTAGCACTCAGCCTCATTCCTGTTTCCCCGTGTCACTTCTGCTCTGCCACCACACTATTTCAGTGCCAAGAGCGCTGGTGGAGGGTGACAGATCCAAGTGTTGTGACAACACGAAGATCCAATGCAGACCCCAATGCCACCTTCATCTGCTTTGTGTCTTCCTGTTCACCCACTCTAGATTCACTCCCCAATTATTCTTTAGTTTTAGACTTTAAAACAAACAAACAAAAAAACCAACACAAAAAACTTGGTGGCTATCCAGCACCTAGAATCATAGAATATCTCAAGCTGGAAGGCACCTGCATCCCACCCCACTCTAGGAAATGCCAGACACATCCTTACAGCCCATAGAGAATGTTACTGGTCACATCCTTTCCTATCACATCCTATATAAGAGTATAAGAAAAATACCCCTACCTCCTACTTCAAAATATAGGCAGACAATTTTTATATGAATAGCTGATTTATTGAAATGCAGTGAAAAATGTATTTAAGGGTGCCTGAGATGTATTTTTTTAGCCAGCTCTGGATAGCAGGGGGAAATCAGATCTGCTTTGTTTTATGGTACCCAGACAACTAATTTTGAGTCCATTTTCAAAATGTTTCCTTTCAAAATTTATCCAAGCTTAATTTTTAGAAAGGAAAGACATCCACAAAACAAAATAATAACCTTCATCTATACCCTATCAAGGTTTTATTCACTCCAACAGGAGAGAAAGCCAGTGCTATTCTAAGTTGAACCACTGTGAAAATGGATATTTTTGGTTCAGATGCTGCCCTAAACACAAGAATGCCATAGCTCTGCTCTAATCAAGCTTAAGGAAGACCTAAGCAATGCAAACATTGTTTGCTGGTTCTCTGATCAAAGCAAGGACTTCACAAGCCAACAGATTTTCGGCATTTGTATTTTCCCCCGATGCGTACACAGCAGAATTGCAGCATGCATTGCTGGACTGCGCAGCTTTGCTGCTGGTGACACGTGCTAAGGGACAGGAGCATGTCCCACTGACACACGCCATTGACGTGGCCACAAAGGACATCTCCCATCACCTGGGGAGGACCTGCAATTCCCTGACCTGGACGCTACACTGGATGATTCTGGTAGCACCTGCGGTGTTGCCTCACCCCGTCCTTGGTGCGGTTCGTTTCCAAAGAGCATCATCCCACCCCAGCCTGCGGCAGGACAGCGTCCAGCACGTGTCAAGCTGCTTAGCAGGCAGCAGTGCTCAGACGGTCCCCCTCGGCAGTGAGACTGCTGGTGCCAGCTGAAGAGTTATTCGTAGCTTCACTTTCACTGTCCAAGAGCAGGACTGGTGTTTCTGGCCAATGCAGGCAGGGAAACAGAGGTTTGCATCTTCATTCTGCCTCCTCCCTTCCTTACCCGCTTTGGCTGGTGGGGTGGAAGTCTCAAAGCTTATTAAGTTCCTGCGTGTTTCCTGAAAACCTTTTGAGGACACAGAACCTATTAACTGCCCTGGGCTGCTGCCAGACCTCCATCCTTTACAGACACTGGAGAATCCACACTGGGGCTCAGCCTTGCCAGGAGATACGTGGGAGGCCAAGTGCCTTTGACTCCCAGCTCACAGAAATGCCTGTTTCTTTTTGAATCCCCCTTGCATGCCATTGGTTGTGTACCAAGATGGCACATTAAGGGAAAAATGAAGGGGGAGGGGGGGATGGAATTCTCCCGTATTGTACAGTCTTCTGTGGATGCTTCCAGTGATGTTGTGTCTGGAGCCCAGTGTTTCCACTGAAACACCTACTCCAGGAAGATTTCAGTTTATTTGATTGTTAAAGGATGCTTTTACGTGTACATGTGTGTCTGACCAAATTCTTCTGGATGGCCTAGAAGAAAGTGCACGAAATAAAAAATGAAGTAAAAAGCAGGGGACTTAATAATGATAGACTCAGAATGGGAGTCAATACCCATCACAGGTTTAGTGATGACAGCCTGGCATGCTGCAGTGCAGACAACAGACAGAACTTCCTACCCACTTGTGCAGCAAATGTATCATCCCATACTGAGTATAAAAAATGAGGGAAAAGGAGATATCTTGCATTTACTGAGAGAGACTGTTCAGCCTAATAAGCAAAGTTAACTGAGACCGCAAGCAGCTCCTGTTTAACTGTCAGCTCCGAGCACACTCCAACCCCAATAAATTAAATATTTAAAAGACATCATGCAGCAATTTTTTTTAATGGAGAAAGTCATTCATCAAGCCACCACTGTGTTTCACAAGCTGTCGAATAGTGCTTACACTGGTTAAAATAATCTTTATATTTCATTAAGCAACCAAATAAGCTGATCCCTCCCCACTGGCTGTATAGATGGTTTTAATTTTCAAAATCTGCAAATGCATCTTTTATGTCTCTGGGTGGCTAGAGGGCCTCAGGAACAGATGCAGCCGGGAGGATGAGAGCAAAGTTTGAGCTCCTGCTTTGTAGAAGTGTACAGGCTTGAGCAGTTGTCAATACAGCTGGGAGGGTTACATAGCATCCATCCTGAAAGAAAGGGGATGCCTCACCCTGATTTTGTGCATCAGAGATCATTGAAGAGTTGGGAGTGGTGGAGAAAGGAGATGGCGCTGAGGAAATGTACAGGAAAACAATAGGTGAGAGGAAAATCTCTCTGCAGGGTGAGGCTAGCCTGGTTTTGCCCCTGCTGAGAACCTGCATCCACTCTCAGCAAATACTATCCTGAAGTATTTGCTCAGCACAGGGGGATGGATGCCTCTGTGCAGTGCCTGGGGCAGGTACCTCCTGGGGCAGGTGGTTACCTTCCACATGGTCACTCAGTGCCACATCAGTGACTCTCCCATCCCAGCACCAAAAGACTTGCTCTGTCCCAGCTACCCATATTTTGCAGCACCAGGCTGTAAGGTCTCCACCTCCTGCCAGGGTTCCTGCTCCTTCTGCCTTTGCAATCCTGGCATTACTACCTCAGTCCCAAAATCTCTCCTACAGCTTTTACCTCTCACTTAAGTTTTCACCATAGAAGTCTCATGGATACTCTACCTATTTTTCTTCCCAAGCCTTCTAGACCCTTCAGGCTGCAGGGGCTGTGTCCTGCCAGGATCCAGACTCACAGGGAGAACGAGGGGTTCCCCTTAGCTTTGACTGCTGCTGGCTATGAGAAACCCAGGTTTCTCCTTCCTCTGCATTGCTTAGAGGCCAGGTGACGTAGGTTTCTGTCCATCCCAGACTAATCCAGAGAGCTGACCACTATTCAGCTGCTGCTGTTCAATCTGATGCAAAACAATTTGCACATTTACCAGCTGGGAACAGAAACCCCATTATCCTGGAGCAAAGCTGCATTGCTCCCGCCACAGCACAGTTCCCATCCACCTCTTCCCAACACCGGCCTCGAAAACCTCAGGTTCCCATGAAGTCATATAGCGCAAGAGTGGTGCAATTTCTATTGTACACCAGTGTAGCATACAGGGGAAATTTGGCCTTGGGCTTTAATATTATCAGCTTTGGATTTCCAACTTTTGTAAAAGGATTTAAGTGTGCCTATTTAATTGGTAACTAATTTTGTATCCAGGCACATAATTCTGTCCTGAGACAAGATGCAAAGAGGAGAGGACTATGCATTTCGTTGCCAGGTGAAAATTTCTGTTCCTAGCAGCTTGTGTTTGTGTATGTGTGGAATTGAAACTGGGAACAATAAAACATCTTTTAAAAAATGATATATTGGTGTTTTCTGAAAAGTACCTTGTAACAAAACATCCATATTTTCCCTTCTATCAGGGAAAAAAAAAACCACAAAACCCATGCTGGAGCTATATTAACTGCACCCAAGAATTTGGTATCAGGGACATTTTCTGCTTGCTTGTCTCCTCATTTCATCCCCTTACTCCCCCCATCAAAATGCCTTCAGTCTGTACCTGACTTCACCTGCCAGCCACACACAAGACCTTTAACAAAAAACACAGAACTGACAAAACTCATTAGGGGAGAAATGTATCAATCCCTGCAGCCTGCAAACTCAAACGTCACTTGCACTGGCCACAGAGCTCATGTCAGCACTGGAGAGCTTGTCCCTGTGCTGAGCTGTCCTGAATAAGGACATCCATGGCAGCTCCCTCTGCCAACACTGCTCTGGAGGAAAGGAACTTTAAACCAAGACAGTGGTTTTGCTCAAGTGCGTTATTCTAGAGTAACACATCTCATTTCCTCCCAAATCTAAACTGAGTCAAGATGGAGGAATGTTCTTCACATATCTTATTCTGGTCAGTTTCCCCAGGTAGAAATGTAGGAAAATAAAATGCCTAGGACAAGACATTTGCCCTTCTCAAGCAAATGCCATTGAGTAAGATGAGTCTGAGGCTGGGTGTAGGACTCGAAACTTTGCAGGGGCTTTGGACCATTTTCTCTTCCCTTCAGTTGGTCCCTCCAAATATTGAGTCATCCCAAACTCAAAGGAAGTACCAAGTCTATATTCATTGACCTACGCAAGATGCACAGATGCCATCACAAAGAATGGAGTAATAAAAACCTATGAGTTAAAAATAGTTATTTTTTCCTAGAGAAGTCAGGAAGAGGATGTCAGAGCCTGCTTTTGATTGGTGGGCATTGTGGGGTGTTACATTATAATTTCATTAAATCTGTCCAAAAATTGGGAAGGCTGGTGCTGGTGGGGGTGTATGAAGCATTCTTTATGTGGAAATAAGATGCACTAAAAAAAAGTTATGTCTGGACTTTGGTAACTCATTTGTAGAAGTGAATTTCAACACCATAGTTCATTATTGATGTAAAGAGATTTGCTAGAGATGCATCTGAAGTTTGGAAGAGCTCAGGTCTGCACTCCGATGCAAGACATGGCTTGAACGTGGGAAAATCATTCAGGGAAAAAAAAATTGCAAAGGAAAAGTCTGGTGCTTGTCTGGTGTTTGGGTCCTGCAGGTGACAGAAAAAAAGAAAAAAAAAGGGCACCCCTGTCAGGTAAGAAGAAAAGTTGCGATCCTCCAGCCCAAGTGCCTGCTCGGGCGGTACAAATCGCTACTCATGGTTATGCAAAGCACAAAAACCCACCGTTCGTTACTAACGGGGACTAATGGCAAAAGGTTTGTGCTAACAAAGTCCCCCTTATTACTGCTGTCAATAAACATCATTCAAAAATAAAATCACAACAAAGTATTCCCCCCCTCCCCGAGCTGTTCTGCTTTATGATTTTATGCTTTGAGTCTTTATTCAGAACCACTTTAAATCGGCAAGATAAATGATGAATCTCTGTCTCTGCTTATCTGACAGTCTAAGAAAATAGGCTCACTCTATATACAGACATCAGGTTTATATGTATTTGGTACTAAATGAATTACATACCTGGGGGGTTCTGAATAAATGATCCTTGCGGAAGGTTTTCTTCAATCTTTTTTCTTTATATCCCTAAATCTTTAAGATATATAAAGGTCCAAATTCACATAAGATAATAACCAGCACATTATAAATCAGTTTTGTTCCTCACGTGAGATTGCTGAATGTCTAAGGAAACAATCTCGCCTTTGTAGTGGATGAAATATAAATAATTTGAAATACTGCAACACATCATATTTTCTCATTTGAGCGTCAAAGCCTGAGAGCAACATGCACCATAAAAACAGGCTTCCAAAGGACTTTTCTTATAACTGAAATGAAGGAATTGAGAACTGCTTTCAAAAAAAAGATTCCCCATTTCTAATCTTCCTGCAATATTTTTACACCTGTGCAAATCCCTGGATTTAAACACAGTTAATTTCTTACTGCAGAGTGAGATCTTAATTAGACCTAGTCTAGTTGAACAAGACGCAACACACTGAAAGCAAACCCTGACTGGTTACACCAAACCTTGCAGCTCGTGTTCAGCAACTGCTATTGACCTTATCTTATAAACGAAAAAGATCTTTTTCTTAAAACCAGGAGGCTTGCTAGCAGCTACAGCTTGGAAATACTTCCAGTTAGGGACAGCATCACAGTTTTTGGGTAGACCTTGTCAAATAATTGCCTCTGCCAGGGCTGTGTTGCGGAAGAGCCCAGCAACTGTATTCGTAATGCTCATTTATTTGTAGCGGAAGTATAATAGGATGTGGGAGGGTTTGTGAGTTTTATGAAACAAACCTCAGAGCATCCTGCTGAGATGGGGAACTTTTATTGCAGGGCTCGACAAACTCAGACACCAGATTGCAAGCGGCTGAGATAACAGGCCTTGGCTGACAGAGGTAACTCTCATCAGTTGCTGTGATTTTTATTTAAGGTTTTTGTGAAATCGTTTCAAAGCCCCAGATAACAGAACCGAGTGATTGATTAGACAGTTCCCGGCAAAAGACTTCCCAGCGCCTCTGTTTGCAGAGGCATGCTTCAAAGGGCAGGCTCACAAGGTCTGAAATAAAATAAAATAAAGACACCCTCAAAGTCTCTGCTTTTGAGCCAGACCTAGGTTTTAAGGCTTGGAGCCAAGCGATTTGCAGTGCAGAGCCAGAACTGGGATCAGTAACCACCACCGTGGTGTTAAATCTCTTGCTTGTCATAATTTACACATGGCAATCAGTGCTTACAGATCAAATCAGTATAAACGCACCTCCCTTCTCCCCTTCAGAGCAGTACTCAACCCTCAGTAAAGGCTCTTGTAATCTATATTAATGCAGAAACATTTTTCTGGGTAAATAAGAAAAGCTCTTAATATGAACATCACTTTGCCTCCAGTTTCAGGATCTCATTCTGTTTTGAGCTCAGTCAAAAGAAAAAAAAAAAAAAACAAACAACAAAAAACCCCAAACCCTATGCATTTTAGATTTCTTAAGATTAATATCACAATGGAAACTGAACTCTGCAGCCCAGCCTGACCCCAAGGAGTTTGAGTACCTACAGCCCTGGCTCTGCCAGCGTTGCTGCCGTACGCTCCATGTTCATGAACGTGAAATTCAGCAGCATCCCAGCGCAGCCAGGCTTTCACATACCTGCACTGCCCGTCTGTTCTCACATCTCAAGACCTGACAGCATCTCTGCCCCCCGTCTGGCCCCTACTTCAGGACTCTGAGTAATCTTAAAGCGCTGTGCAATCAAACTACTGAATTCACAAACAGCTTAAAGTGTTTAACGTGGGTGTTTATATAAAAAAAAGTACTTTCACCCCTTCCAAAACATGTATGTTTCTGGCTTAGTTGTATCTGCACATGGTTTGTCTGGCTCTGCCCTTCCTCTCACTTTGTGAAAATGGCTTTGCTTGAGAAGCATCATTTTGTTTGCCTTAATGTTGGCAAATGGAATTTTCCAAACTGGGTGATGGGGGAAGTTGGAGAAGTCCAGACTTCCCAAACTCTGCCCTTCTTCAGGGCTGCTGGCAGCACGAGGGGGAGCTCACTGCTTGCTCTCTGCCCCCAAACCAGTTTTGTCTGTGGCGTATTTGACTGCAGACCGCTTGCATGAGCAAACTGACGGGCTTGAAGGCAGCTCCTTGGGGCTGCTGGTGGGGGTTGAGGAATCTCTACTGTCCCTGGGAGATGGAGCAATATCGTGGAGAATTTTATCCACGCCATGGTCTTGTTAACAAGACCTACAGGGTCTACAGTTCTGTGTCAAAATGTTTTTAAGCCCACAACATTTGGTGACCCGGACCTCTGTCTGTCCTGAGCACCACAACCACGAGTCTGATCTTACAAGTCTGGCCCTCAGCCTTAACAAGAAAGATCAGTCACTGAGAGGAGCAGGCAGAAGACAGCCCTTACAAGGCTTATCTGTCAAGGTTTGTTGAGGCAGATTTAAGACATTGCTAGTTCCTCTCCTGCTGCTCTCAGGTGCTGCCAGCTGGAATGCGTGCTTGCTCCGACTGCTCCCAGTGCAATGCCTCAGCCAAGCCAAGATGCTGGGCTCCAAGGGCAGCAACTGGGAGGGCAATTTCTCCACACACCATCACTATTCATCAAGTAAATGTAAGCTGGGTGTTAAACTGAGCACGGTTATATTCACACAAGAGGAGAGAGGAACACATCTCTGTGAAATGCAATGGTTTGTGCTGCATCGTTGGGCTTTAACCCAGTTGGTACAAAATTACTTTCCTAGGTGCTCTTTCAGCTGCTTAGCTGAAAAGCTGCAAGTCTGTAACACGAAATGCAATGTTGCTTGAAGCTGATTTTGGGGAGATTTAAAGAACAAACAAATTTTGAAGGAGACAGAAGCCGAGAGCCTGAACCCAGGATGTTTCTGCGAGTGCAGCTGGACCCTGGGTCTGCCCCTGCAGATGGTGCTTATAGCACTCAAAACTACAGTCACAAAAACATGGTGGCAATTGCTTCTGCTCAGACTATGATCAGCTATCACGCAAAATGACAGACAAGTCCTACCTTAGTCAAAAAGAAAAAAAAAAAATCCTGAAAGGCAACTCCAGCAAGCCATGCAAACGTGGGGCACTTCTAATACCTTGAAAGAATAAACCACTAATTCTCTTCCTAACACTAAAAAAAGCTATTTGAGTTCAATGGCTTTTACAAGGAGGGGCTGGGGTGGGGGGAAGACTTGTGCCACCTTAAAGCAGGGCCACAACCTGGAGTTAGCAGCAGAGGCACCCCGGCCTGGGGAGCACCGCCAGTGCATGTAATGCTTCCTTTCCCGTAAGCATTTGGATCCATACACCGAATCAAGCGCAGTTGCCAAGGTAAGCAATATGTTTTGGCCACCAGCAGGTGATCCGAGCTTTAAAGACCTGTGTGCTGTAAAACAGGCAGAACAGCTAAATGCTCGCTGGGTTTTGCGGGTAGATGTGCAGTCCTTCAGCAGAAGCACTTTTACCCAGCTTAGGCTAACGCATGCCAAGGGCATGCAGAGCTGCTGCCTGCTCACTCCCCTCGGTGCTCAGTGCAAGTTGGTGTCAGACGGCCATAGACATGGGGTTTCTGCAGCTCCCTTGGCAGGAGCATTTTCTACCCCTCTGAGATCCATCAGCTCACCTCCCCCAGCCCAACTGTTTCGCTTTTTTTTGGAGGATCCTAGCGGAGTTCCCAAGCATCGCACACACTGCACCCCATACTGTAAGTTTTAGCATCCAGACAGTTTAAAGCTGGATTTCTCAAATCAATGCTTGCTCTGGCCAAGCAGAGGCTGCAGGTGGTCCTAAAAGAGTTGTGCCAGCAGCTACCAGGAAGAAATCACATTTGTATTGTGGTCCAACCACAACCCCTGGCTGTAAACACCTGTTTGCCACTGTTTGGAGAACTGCTACTCCCTCCCAGTCCCAGACTCTCTCCTCCTTCCCAGGAGCTATATCTGTACCAGACATGCTTTAGAAATCAAAGGGCCTAATCCAAAACCTGGTGAAGTCAAAAGGGAAAAAAATAAAACTCAGTTTCATTAGCTTTTGGACTAGAACAGACTGGCAGGAAAAGACCCAGGGTTTGGCCAACCCCAGTGCACCATGAATTAATTCCTGGATATTTAGCTGCTTTTCAGAATTCTCCACCCTCTTTGTGACAAACATATTCTGATGGGCGTTGGTTAATTTATCAGTAGCTGCATAGCACTGGAAAATTTGGACTTTATTGAACACATGCTCTTCAGCATTCTCCCTGCTTCTGTGTTTTTGCCAAATGAAGCAAAGTAGCTATAGACATTTCTGTTTGGACACGAGCAGTGGAAATTAGCACTGAACCTTTTGAAAGCGTTCAGACCTGACTGACGTTTGCCAGTGCTGCAGCAGAAACAATTCCAACTTCACAAGCAGAATTTTGTGATGCCCTGAAAAAAAAAAAAAAAAAGCCACACAAAAAACAACCCACCCAAACCAGTAGGTAGCCACATCAGAAGAGCTTGGTCCTGGATCATCTCTGCAGCACCTTTGTTTTGGCAGGGTGGTTGTGATAATGACAGAGGGGAGAGAAACTCTGTTCACGCCGGCTTCTTTTCATCTGATTTCCCTCTTTCTCAGCAAAGCGTTCTTTTAAGGGATAAAGACCCCGGGAACAAAACCCACTGCAGTCACTCACTCTTCAACTATATTGTGCAAAACTTGCCTGGCCAGCCTGCCCTTCTCTGAGCTGCGGGAAGCTCCTCTGGCTCTTTCTTTGATGCAGGTAGCGACCCCAGCACTAAGGAGAAGCAACATCTGTACCAGCTCTGTCAGAGCTGCGTCTTCCGAGACGGCAATAAGATCGCTGCAGGAGCCTGCTGATACGCATGAGCACAAGGAGTCTGTCCCGTTTAGACATGAAGATCTCTTTAAATTAGAGGGGAAAGCCAATCTAAATTGGCTTTCTGTATAGTGACAGTATGATTTTGGACATGCTTTTGCATTGAATACACTGGTGTAATTTAATACAACCTCTCATCAGTCATGAGGTAACTCAGAGTCGAAGTCACTCTTACCCTTTCAGGAATTTTCTGCCCTTATGCTTCTTGGTTAGAATGGAAAAACTGAACTTAGAAACATGATCTGAAAGCCAAAGGGTTGGCTGTAGGTCCAAGCCTCTCTGGCTGGGGCAAACGAGGAACGGGGATTGACTTGTATCAACTTACTCATGGGTGAGAAGCGAGCACGGCAAGGAAGAGCTCAAACAGTCAAAGCGCCAGCTCTGAGGTGCAGTTAAGAGAAACATGGAGCAGTGAGAAACTGCAGATTCACCCAGTGCCTCCCACTGCCCTGAGCAGCCCAGGGAGGGTGTAAAACCTCTCCTCCTCAAGGACAGCCCCATCCTGCTCTCCCTAGGATAGGAGGACAGCCTCGCCTACACTGGGGCACCCCTGGGGGCTCAGCCTTTGCCCCCCATCGAGGACACAGCGCATGCCCCATGGGTGGATGAGCACCCACTGAGGATGTTGGACAGTCCGGCTGCTTCAGGTCAGCGGCCACGGCTTGGAAACTCAGAGAGAGGAGGGAAAAAAGCAGCAGGGATTGCCTGAAAAGCTGGGGAAAGGGGGTGCTGGAGGTTCCAGGAAAGGAAGCATCCGGCGGCTCCCTCCATCCCCGGGACCTGCCAAACCCCCCAGCACATCCCCCCCTTGCCACCTAAGAGCAGATTTCGCTCCTCATTTGCTTGGTGCTCCGTGCAGAGGTGAGAGAAATTTAAAAAATATATAATAAAAAGAAATTTTAAAAGTTTTAAAGAAACCACAAAAACCCCCAAAAACAACAAACCAAACCCTCCAGTCCTGCCTTTGGGGAAGCAGGAGGCTTACTTCAGACAAAACTGTTATCCATTAACATCCAATTATCACTTGGTCCAAGCCATTAATTATAAATCAGCCTCCTAATTGGGATAATTAGCTCTCTGCTACTTAATGTAGTATGACTGATGCGTTTGGAAAGAAGGTAATCACTCCATTTGTTTAGCGTTACGCGAACAAATCCAACTCTCACGGTTTAATTTCAGCCTTAGCCCCCGACCCACCATAAGCATTAAAAGCTCTTTGCAGCCCCATTAATTGTTCGGGAATCACGGCGGGGACGGGAACACGCGGATCTGCGGGGCTTTCGGGAGGGCAGCCCCCGGGCCGGGGATGCGACGGGGGCCCCGCCGCTTGCCCGTCCCCCTCCCCCGGGGAATTGCTCTGGTTTTGGGGAGGGGGTTAACTGGAGCAGACGGGTTTGAGCCCGAGCGCGACCCACAGGTGCGATCGCTCCGGAAGAAGCGGGCTCCCCCCCACCCCGGCCTTGCTTTTAGAAACCACTTTGGGGAGAGCAGAAAAACTTTCCTTTTAAATTTTTTTTCCTCTCCTTTCCCCCACTTCCCCTGGATGTCTCATTAATGCCGGCTGCTCGGCGAGCCGCCGATAGCTGCGGGACATGATTAGATATTTATTACTGTCATTTACATGGAAAACTTGAGCTAACCAAGTGGAACTGGAGGGGGCCGCCGGAGGGGACGGGATGGGGCGGGGGGGAGAATTCTTTTTCCCCGGCGCTGGAAGCCGAGCCGGAACGCGGGACGCAGCCGGAGCCCGGCCGGCTGGAGAGGGGGTGCGGGGGGAGTCCAGCAGATTCCCCCCCCCCTCTCGGGGGACGGGGGATTGGGGCCGAGCCCTCCCCGGGTCCCGGGCTTTGGTGCTGTTTCGCTCCGCCCGCGTTTCGTTTCCAAAAGGATCGGGCAGCGCTCGGTACGCGCATCCCTCCGGGAAACGGGGGACGTTGCCCCCTCCCACCTTTCTGCTGCCGGGCTCGCCGAGGCGACCCTCGGGGACACCAAGGAGTCGTCCCGGGGTGCGCTCACCTCTGCCCCCCCCCCAGGCCGGCCGGGGTCCCCGCCTGGAAATAAGTGGAAAGAGCAGCCGGGATCAGCCGCCGGCTGCGGGGACCGGAGGGCTCCGTGCGGGGCGTTTCTTGCCCCTTCTCCCTAAAAAAAAAAAAGGAAAAAAGGGGGGGGCAGCCACGGGACGTGTCGCAGTCAAACCCCATATCCCTCGGAGGAGAAACTTACCCGAGGGCCCTGCTTTGGACTAGAGGAGCCCGTGTCCGAATGTGTCGTGTCCCAATGTGTCGTGTCCCGTCCCCCCCCCAAGGCGGGACCCCCCTCCCGTGGAGGTCACTCTCGTCCTCTCCTTGTCCCCATAAGAGGGACGGGTCCCCGGTGCCCCGGGCAGCCGGCACCGGGCGGGGACACGGACTTTTTTCCGTTCAAGCGTTGGCTGCAGCGGAGCCCCCCCTTCCCTATCTGTATCCCGTGGCCCGAGGGGCGACTCTGGCGGAGATGTATGAGATCTCTTGCGGTAAAAATATGCATGCTGATCCCCATTTGGTTAGCCCTATAATGGAGGTGTAAATAGGTTTCGACTGCGAAGCCCTTAATTTATCAAGCGAGCCTGACAGCGCAGGTCCGGGATTTATATACCTCTTAAAGTAAGAGCAGGGAAGGGGGGGCGGCGGCACAGACCGGCCGCCCAGCTCCTTGCAGGGGGGTCCCCCTCCGTTTTGCCGTCTAACCTCTCAAAGGGGTACTGTGTGTGGGGGTGATTTTCCCTAGAAGGATATCCTAGCGCTGCTGGAGTCTTGCCCTCCCTCGCCGTCCCTTCCGCACTCAACTTCCAGCCGCATCAGAAAAAAAGACCCCGACCCCAAAGCCCCCCCCCCCAAGGGGGGTCGTAGCCCGGCCTCCCACTCTCTCCCGGCTCCGCTCGGGGTGGTTTCTGCCCTCGGCCAGCTCTCGCCAGGCTGCGCAGCTTATTAAAACATCATTATGTAAATGGAGGGAAAGTTGCGCTCTCCCCCCTCGGAGCCCGGCAGACGGAGAGGGATGCGCGTCCCCCACCTTCCCTTGAGCCGAGCTGCACCCCACTCTTCCCCGCCGGCTGCCTAAACCCACACCGGAGCGGGCCCAAGGCCCCAGCCCACGCCGCGTTTCGTGCGAGCGAGGCTCCGGGATGGTAGTTGGGGTTTTTAGTTTTGTTTTGTTTTTTTTTGTTTTTTTTTGTTTTTTTTTTTTTGAGAAAGCTCAGTATACTCCAAATAAAGCAAAAAAGAGGGGCCGGAGCAGACGGGATTTGCGCTGGAGCCCGAGCTGGGCTTCCCCCCTCCGCGGTGTGCGCATCCCTGCGAGCGGCTCCTCCGCCGGGCGCGGGCCCCCCCCCGGAGAGATTCCCCCTCCTCTCAAACAAACCCCAAACTCGCCTTATTTCCCCCACCCGGAGCCGCGCTGCCCGGGAGCGTGGGGGGATTCTTACCTGAGGCGGCGACGCAGCCTCTTCGCCCGCCGTGGGAGCGGTGACACGCGTGGGAGCGGGCGCGGCGCCGCGCCCCGGCCCGCCCTACTCCATCCACCCGCGCTGCCTGCGCGCTGCCTCCGCGCCCGGCGGAGCTGCCATCTACCGGGAGCCTGCATTGAAGAAGGATTTTTAAAAGGAGCTTCATAGCGACCCGGGAGCTACCCAGCAAGATTTTCAATGGTCCTCCACCCTGTCAATCAAAACGGGGCTGCTGATACACCCCCCACCCCCAACACTTCTTACTAGTCATTTACTCCAAGCCGAGGTGTAAACGCCTAATTAAATCCCTGGGAGCGGATGGGATGCCGGTGGAGGGAGGAGGGCTGGGCCCGGGGCGGGGGGTGATGGTGTCCGTAAGGCATAGGGAAGGGAAGCCGTGCCTTCCTACCCCCTCCCCCCCGCCCCCGCTTAGCACCACGCTGCAGCAGACCCTGAAGTTTCCCTCTCCCTTGATGGCCCTAGTGTGATGGTGCTGGTGGGGGATAATCTCCCAGCCTTAATTACAGAGCCGCCGCGGCCCCCCATCCTCCTTTTGGACCCCTCGTTGTCCCACCTTAGCCTGCTGTACCCCTCGGCCGCTCTTTAAAACGGGGAGGGGGGGACACGGACACGGCATTCAGAGATAAAATGAGGAATAGTGGAAGAAGCCCGGAGGAGCTGGGGCAGGCGGGTCCGCAGCCCGCCCCGTCCGGGAAGCTCTGCTCCGGGGGCCACGGGTGGCCAGGGAAGGCAGAGAGGGGCGAGGAGGGGAGGCCATGGGGCTTCTGCGGAGCGGGAACGACCCGTTAACGCATCCCCTCGCTTTTTTTTTTTTTTTTTAATACATTACCCTGAAATACTCTTTATTTTTTTCCGGGATGTAAAAAAAGGGGGAAAATCAGTTTTGCTTTTCCTCTTCTTTCTTTCTTTCACTGTGGCATTTTCGCAGGTACCTTCCCGTCCAGTGATCGGGCTGGTTATCTGGCAGGGCTCACTAACTGGAGCGGTGGTTGTGTTTGCTTTTCAGCTTTGCCATGCCTTCGCAGCAGAAAGAGCAGTTTAAAGCCTTTAGAGAGATTGCTAATAGATGCCAGCTCCTTCCCTTTAGATTCTCTCCCAGCCCAGGAGGATTTAGGATGGGATTGGGAGACGAGACGCCATTTCAGGCTCCAAAACACCCTGTTTTAAAATGACTGCGGGTAAGAGGATTAAAACAATAATACCCTTCTCTTCTTGAAGGTTTTTTTTCCCTCTCTACCTCCTATAGAAAAGATTTCTTCTCCCAGAGCAAAACCGTTTAGACAGGAATTAAGGAAACAAGAAAGAATGAGAGAGAGAGAGGACCTTTTAATTTGAGCTTGATATTTTGTACAAATTCTGACCAAAAAAAAAAAAAAGAGGGTGTCGGTCTGGCTCAGGACACCAGACGCCTGCAGGTGCCACTTTCTTGTATTTAATTTTCTTTTATATTTTTATGTTGGTTCCCCCCGCTCCCCCCCCCCCCCCCCCCCCCGAGGTTATGGGGTACCAAGTAATTGTCCCGGGAAAGAGAAGGAGCGGGTGAATCTATTCCAATCAATTCCAGCCCTCGGTCCGCCAAAGTCCCACTTGCTCCCCGGGAAGGAGGGGAGCCCCTCGCACTGCCGTTCCCCCTCACCCTCTAATTAATAACCACCCGCTTTGGCCGGGAGACAGATGGGGCGAAACTCGGCGCTTTGGTTGCCGTTATCGCTTTTCGGGGGCGTTTTTCGGGGCGCCGAACCCGGACTGGCCTGGGCACCACCCCTGGCAAAGGGACACCCCCCCGCCCCGAGTTTGCAGCCTGAACCTTCCCGACTCCGCTAATCACAACGAGTTAATACGGGGGGCGGCGGGGAGCAGCCAGGCGATGCTTCCCAAAATTCAGCGACTCCCCTGGAAGCCACTCCTCGCCCCCCAAAACCTGGCTGGGAGCAGCCCTGTGGACCTGTAGCTCGCAGGATCTGGGGCACAAACCGCACCCCCGGGGTGCAAAAATCTGCTCGAGTGACCGGCAAACTTTGCAGGGCTCCTCTGTTTAATGCAGCGGGGACGGGTGTCCCCGTGTGCCGGGGGGGCTGTGCCCGCCGGGGTGGGGGCAGCGCCGCTCCTCTCGGGTTTCTGAATTGTCGCTTGCAGCCCAGGCACGAAATCCCAACCCCTCCGACCGCGATTTCACCATTGTCTCGCCTTTCTGCTCGCTGAGCTATTAAGCACGGGAGATTTTGTGATTGCTTCGATGAAAAATCCTTAGTTTTAATTCTTCCTCCCCCCCAAGAATTAATAAGAGTTTCCCTCTGTCTTCAGAAAAATCTTTCCGAGCTCTCCAACGACGGGATTTCTGCTGTTTAACCAGCCCCTATAAATAAATAATTGTGTTTAATTCAGCGCTTCTTCGCAGAAACGAGTAAATAGCGCATTTAGCGCAGGTCGGAAAAGTAACCCCAGTTTGTCCGCAGAACTGATTTATCACGTTTACACCCCGCCCCAAGGTATCGATGTGGGCAAAGCAGCGGGAAATCGGGACGGGTTGTGACGAGATTACAGGGTTTTTTTCCTCCAAAATGCGGGGAACCGAGGGAGGGTTGCCGGCTGAACAGGAGGGAAGGCAGCCCCGGCAAGGGGCGGTTTGCAGCGGCGGGGTCCCCCCACAACCCTCCCTCCCGAGCCGCCCCGTCCCACCGCGGGGCTCCGCAAACTTGCGGCCGGCACCGGGTCCGACACCAAACCTCGGCTCGGCGGGGCGAGAAAGGGCTATTTCCGCCCCCGCCAAAAAAAATAATAACAATAATAATAACAGCAGCAACAACAGCAGCAATAATAATAATAATAAACACTAAAAAAAAACATGGGGGAGAAGGAGGCAGAAATTGGACAATTTTCTGTAAGTTTTGCATCGCAGAATAAAATGAAATATGAAAATACATAAATCTGCCACCGCGACTTGATCCTGCGCTGCAAGACGGGGTGGGGGAAATTTGTGAGTTCGCCAAGTAGAGAGGACATTTCAAGTTTCCGTGATATTAACGGTAATATTTTGGCTAACTGGCTGGGTCTATACATGTACCAAAAAATCCCCTTCAAAGACCATTTTTTATGTCTTTCCGAAGTGAGTCGGGAATTTCAGGTTTCCATGTAGGCTCTGTGCACCCTCACCTGCATGACGGGAAGGACACCTGCTACTTTTAATTTGAAAATTACTACTTTTTTTTTTTTTTTTTTTTTTTTTTGGGGGGGGTGGAAATCAGGGGGACTATCAGGGCATAATGTTGGAAGAAAATTGTGCTTTCCTCATTTTATTTAGAAACACATATACTTTCCCTGCTCGGGTATTTTACACCCCCCCTCATCCCCATACACCCAGAACTGCGTGTTTGCATTTGCACAGAAATCGTGGCTGTTTCCTTCAGAACAACTAAATACAAAGCCAAGCTGGTTATGTTTTAAACAGCTAATGAATTAACTCCCTCCCCTCTGCCTCTTTGGGTTTTTTGTGTGTATTTTATCACACCTCTTGCCAGGACAGTAAACTGTGCTAGCGACGCGGACATTTAATTTTAGGTTGAATAAAGAGAAATAAAGCTTCATCCCTGGAAGATGGACAAGGAAGAAAAATGCAAAACGCTGACAAACCTCCTCACTCCTGGATCTACAGCAGATACAGTGCAAGACGAGTTCAACTTGCCTCAAATTATAATGGCAACAAGGTCTTAAAATAGCTACTTAACTAAATCAAGGCCACTTTGCTTGGTTTTGTTTTGGGGTTTGGTGATGGTGTTTTTTTGGTGTGGGTTTTTTTCTTTTTTGTATGGGGCATCTTTTGCGGGTTTGAAATGTTCCAGACATTGTCCAGTACTTTGTCCCCGACGCCAACCGCATTCGTGTGAGACCGAAAGGGGATTAACTTGTGAACTTTTAAAAATCAGAACTTAAATGAGAGGCAAATCTAGGCCACAGCTCATTGTGGGAACCGTTTCTTAAGCAATTAAAGCGAGAAGAAATTCCTCGCAGCCTTTTTCCTTAAAGCAGCTTTCTGAAGGATTTAAGGAGGACTAGTGTCCGGTCCATCAAGAAAGATTTAAACTGCACAGTGATATAGAAAATCTCCACTTGCTCTTATTTAAAGGGGCACTATCACCATTTCCATAAGACCCTTGACATTGTTTCTTTAATCTTGTTTATAAACTTAAACAGATTTAAAAAGTTTTTTTTTCTCTTCCCTGCCTCCTTTTTTTTCCATGAATTCATTGAAAATATATTTGATGCAGTATTTGAAAAGAGACCAAAACAGGCTCACTTTTAAGGATTTTCTGTTACTAAAAAGCCTCAAGCCACAGCTTGCTACATTTCTCCTTTTGCTCTTGGAGGTTTGGAGGAAAGCGTGATTAGCGGGAAGAGGAATTTTTTTTCCTCCGGGGTCAACTATGCTATGAAAGATCCTTTCTCCCCAAATTAGGAGAATGCAAAGCACCTTTTCCCCCCCAGATCGACTCAGACCCTCATCCAACATTTGCAGTTTAGCACATTTTCCCTTGGCTGAGAGCAGAATTATATCCTAAGCAGCATCCTGCAATGTCAAGTTTCTTCCTTTTATTCCCTCCTTTCTCTTTGCCCCACTACACTTGTGCTTTCTCCTTAAGCCCTGGCTGTTGTGGCTAGTTCCTACCCATATTTAGGGGTCAGCCAGTATTTCTTACAGTTTTTCCAATTTGAGCTACTTGTCAAGGTTTTCTGCACAGCATTAAAAAAAATACCTGCTAACCTTATTCCAGCAAAACCAGTTGTTCCCCCTTAAGTCTTAAAAAGAAGAAGAAGAAAAAAAAAAAAAGAAAGTGAACACCTTGGAGTCACCAAAGCTTTTGGTGCTTATAGCTAATTAATAGCCCTAATGATATTTTTCCAAGTCCATGAATACATTATGTTTGCAATCCAAAAAGGCGTTAGCCCCATTCAAGGGTACTTCAACATCTGCTCATTTAAGGGCAATTAATCATTTTGATATATGGTTTAAAATTGACTGCTTCCAAGGGACCTTTTTTTTGACAAGAATAACAAAGCAATTTGCCAGGAGCCATCTTCTGGACATGTTATTAGCAGAGCCTTCATCTTAAAGAGGGTTTAAAAAAAATCCTCAGATTTAGGTACCTGCTTTAAAGGGAACCCAACACCTTCTCTCTCCCACTTGCTTTCTTACACTTCCTCCAATTCTTCATCTATCCTTTCATTCCTCTGACAAGAGTTAGATATCTCTTCCGTCTTAGACCTAAAGTTTATACCGTGATTGCAGAGGCATGAGGGTTTATAATTTTGCCCATCAAGGAGAAGGTGAGCTGAATATCACAAAATACAGAGCAAGCTCTGCATCTCCTCTCATTTCTGCTCTTCCTTAATTGTGTTAATAACTAGTTTTATGTGTTTGAGTAAAAATGCTTCCTATTCCCTCATTGGCCTCATCCTTCTCTCAAAAGTAGCCAAGGGAATTTCATTTTTTGCTATTAACTTCAGTTTGTAACTGTAATAAGCCATTCCTTAGTTTAGCCTATTTAAAAAAAAATACCTGTAAGGAATCAAATCTACCAAGAGTATTAGGTGAAAACAGCCAAAGAGATCAATTTTTTCAGCCTCTGGTTCCTGGTAAAAGTGTTAGCTGAAAGAATGTAAAGGGGAAGTCCCTCCCGTGCAGGGAATTTAAAGTATAGTTATGATGGGCAGATCTACTTATTTATATATTCGGCGAATCCCAGCTGTGTTCAGAGACTCCTGCTGAACAGGGGCCTTTTCTAGACCGGGAGCTGCAGATGAAGTGAGAAACAGGAGGGCATCCAGGGCAAAAGAGATAAGTGGGAAAGGTGATGGGAAAAGGCAAATAAATAGAGGAGTGATGTGCCCAGCACCGCCTCCAGTGCCAGGGGCAGAGCTGGGAAGAGAGGCCTCGCTCGGCCGTGGCCCTGCCCTCCCAGCAGCAATGGCCTTCAAGGGTCCAGCTTCCCATGGGGACACCCAATATCTGGACTGCTCTGTCACAAAGGCACAGGTGGTTTTCTTCCTTTCTTTTCACAGGCTGTCTAGAAAGAATCAGCAAAACAGAAATTTTGCAATATATCAGAAAATTTCCTATTTGATTTAAAATATTATTTCCTTTTCCAACTTGGTGTGCCAAAAACTCCCTGTGTGTTGGATTCAGAGCCCTTTTTCCGTGGCTTTCCTCTAGTCTGGGACCATCCAGTGCCCAGGCTACCCCTGTCTTCATCCGATTTTTATCCATCAGTCTAAAGACAGGGGAAATGTCATAATTTGCTTAAAAAATGGTTATCTAAATGAGTGGAGTTTGTTTAAAAAAATGTCCCCCTTACAGAAGATTTGGTTTGTGATCAGGAATTTGAAGCCACCACCAAAATAACTAAATAGCCTGAAAATAATGCCAACCAGGGAAGGAATGTGGGTGGTTCTGATTCAACTGTGCCGCTGTGATGTGTTGCAGTTCTAGTTTGGGTGCAAGAGATGTCCTTTCTCCTCTGACGATGTAGCGCTGTAGCGCAGGTCACGTGGGAGAGACAGTGTGACTGGGAGGTTGGACCTTCAACCTCCAGCTGGCCAAAAAGACCTCTGGTAGCTCCTTGGTTTTGAGATCTTCTGAAAAAATCGTTCTTCCTCCCCCATGACGCTTGAGTAATGACAATTTAATGTCATTTCAGACTCTTTGCCTTTGTATTTTGCTGAGAATCATTTTTACAGAAAAAATACCATGAATCAGCTGAAAACACTCCAATCTTCAGGCAGGCCCAAGGTTCAGTAGGGCTTCTGCACAGGCTGAAGCTTCACCCCATCTTCTGCTGGCAGAGGCACTGGGGAAGACCGATCTGCCCAGTCACTTTGTGAAGGGTAGGCGATGTGGTGGTTTTTTGTTGTTGTTGTTATTGTTGTTGTTGTTTTTGGTGGCCGTCTCTCCCGTGGGTTAGTTTAGGGGGAAATAATCTCTAGGCACTTTACAATGGTCATACCAACACCTGGCATGAACAAATCCACCCACCCATCTTCACAGGCATCCTTTATGTCCCAGGTCCACCTGCGATTTTAATATTCTCCATGCTCATCAGATGCACAGTGGGATGCTGCTTCTCCCATGACAGGCATTTCCTTGCCAGAAAAATGCCTTTCCTTGCTTCTCTGAGAGGTGGGGAGCTCTCCACATGGCCACTGTGCTCCGGTTTGTTATTACACCCTGATGGGACTCATGGAAAGAAATGTGGGTGTGAAGGGAGGCTGCGATAGGGTTGTTACAGCTCCATCAGTCCTCTGTCTCCTGGAGTGCCAGAAATATTATCCAAGCAGAACAGAAACTCCAGAATGTTGCTTAAATTCAGGTACTGCCTATTGGCTTGGCATGGAGAGACTCTGCTTTTTCTAGAGTCCTGTCCCATGCAAGTAGCAGAGGAAACTCAGTTTCTGCTTTGCTTGTCTTTGAAGTGCCTCATGATTCAGGCAGCTGTTGTTAGCTGTGTGGAATTTTTGATTGTATTTAAGAACACAAGGAAAGTCCATAAGAGGACTTGTTTTCTCTGGGAATGACATGATGAACCTACCTGTGTGGGTAAGAAGTTTGAGGCAAAAAAGGAGTTTCTGACCCTGATTTTCCTGAACCCTTAAGCTGTTCTAATAGTCTTCTGTTTCCCTAGCTGAGGTCTACCTTTACACTGTGGGATGCTCTGAATCCAATATCGCCGTCTGGTGTGGTTTACCCTTCAGAGCACTGATTCTGCTTATCCTTGGTAGAGAGATTGCTCTTGCAGCTTGGTTGATCTAAGTGTGGACCCAGGTCCAATGTATACCGAGATGTTGGGTTTTCCCAACATCCTGCAACTGAGGAGCTTTGCCATCAGGACTAGAGATTTGGCCCTTACCTGACACATCAGACCCAGAACTGGATTGCCCCAACAAATTTTTTTGGAAATAAGTCCAAATATTGGTCTCATGGACATCAGTGCAAACTCTGCCTGTCCTGGCAGCAAGGCTGGGTGCAGTTCAGCTCTGTTTCGCTGGTGTAAATCCAAAGTAATTTATTCAGAAGCGATGATATTTATCTAGATTTACATCACTTAGCACTAAGTTCGGTCCTTCGGTAACGGATACTCAAATGCATGACTGCATTTATTTTGTACCTACCTCTGAGCAAAATGATAGATATGTTTCCTGGGGGATAAAATCCATCTCCCAGGCACAAAGCCAGGCTAGCTGTGTTTTCTGCAGGAGAAATTTCAAGGGCATAAGAGGGCTGGGGAAAACCAACTCTCCCTCCCAGATCAGGAGCGTGGCCCAGCGGCCGCCTCCACCAGCACTTGTGCAATAGTGGCTCCAGCCCTTGCATTGCATTTTGAGCATCTGGAGGAAGCATTTCAATCCAATTTCCCTGCACTGGTCCCTGTCGTGGGGATGCATGGGCTGCAGGCACCAACCAAGCCGACCCACCGTGATGCCGCCTCCTGTGCCAGCCCACCACTGCAGTGAGTTTCTCCAAGGTGGGTACAAAGGAGGGGAAAGTAAAACAAGCCCTTCTTAGTTTTGGGTAACACATGACATGGAATATGTTAGGCAAACCCCTTATTAGAAATGATTTGTCATCCTCTGCCTCTCTCAGCTGTATGTAACTATCTCCAAACTATTATAGTATCAAATATATTTTACAAGAGTTTTACCTACAGGTGACTTGCTCTTTATTACTGGATGTAGGCAAAATCAATATTTTAGTAACTAGGAGATAATTTATTTTGCTTTTTGAAACATTTTTCAACAGTGGGAGAGCAGCTAAACCCTGCGAAGCTATGATTAAGAACCACAAACTCTACCTTCCTTTCCTTCTCCCCTCCTAACCCATTTATTGACTTAAATAGGTAATTTCCAAACCCAGAACAACATCCTGAACAGGCACTGCTGGTGCACGGTTTTATTTCTTTTTTTTTTTTTCCCTTGCAGACAGATAATTCTTTAAACTTGGGTAATTTCAAGGGAGAATCAACTTAATATAAATGCACCTGTCACTGGTTGAAATGGAAGCAGATTTTGGCCTTTCAATAAGGCCACTTCTGCAGTCCCACACTGGGGAAAAATCAAAAATTGCTGGGAACTGATAATGCATTCCTCCAGCTCCGCATCCCTGATGGAGTTCAGTCAGGCCAAATACCCCGCCTGCTTTTATATGTTTATTTTACCTTCTGATTTGTTTTGAAGGTCATATGATGCAAAGATGTCGGACAGAAAATGCTTGTTTAGGGAGGTTTGTCCCCAAGTCACAGCGCTCTGCTGGCAGTGAGTGCCCCACGAGGGAAGGAAAACTCAGCCTTCAGATTCACAAGTGGGCAGATATAGATGACATCTGTACTCCACAACATTATCTACCCTCCTGTGACCTGAGGGGAAGGGCATTCCCCCAGGCAGTGGTGGGGAGGAACGGCTGTGTGCTGGCAAGCACAAGGGGCAAAATCCTTCCTCCAGCAGAGCAGCTCTTCAAGCATCTTTTTCCCACCCCAGCATGCATTTCCCATCCATCCCACCACCTCTAGCCACTCTGCAAACTGCTGGTCAGACTACACCCCGTAATGTGGTCGCTTTGGGGTCAGACAGCTCACCCAGGGTCCCATCCCCATCTCATGCTCTCTTCCAGCAGCAGGAGCGGAATGCCAGCTTTAAGGAACTTCCAAGCGCATAGGGTATTATCTGCATCTCCCAGTTTGTGAACTGCTGCTGAGATTTTGTACCTGTTTCACCCCAAAAGAAGGAAGGAAAAGCCTTGGGCATCTTGCCAGCTTGCACAGCTGAAGGGAGGAAAAGGGAGCAGGAGGGTTTGCTATGAAAACTGATGAATAATTTTTGTGTCTGTCCCCTGAATGGACCACCTTCCAGAGGGAAAATATGCACTGAAATATATCACCACTGAAAAAAAAGAAGAAACAGTTTTTGGGTTGGTCCACTTTGAATTTGAATATTTGGGCTTTTTTTTTAACAGTTGCAAAACATGTATTTACAAGTCAAGAAAAAGAAAATTAAATTGTGTTTCCCAACAATGCACTGCAGTCAGAAAAGTGTGTTTCTGCCAAGTGGGCCCACATTGGTTTGGTGTTTATGTGAGACTACACGTCCCAGAAGTTATTTAAGTCTAGCTGACTTTTTTTTGGTGCATCCAGGGAACCTGCCTGACAGGTAGTCCAGCACTGGAAATGCAGCCTGGCTAGAAAGCAGGAGCTGCAGGAGATGATGTAAACTGTGCAGTAAATCCCTAAATTCATCAGGGAGACAAGGAACTTCATGTTTATTTTTTTAATGACAAAGCAAAGGAATAAACAAAACAGAACAGATTTTCAGAGCAATGAAATGTTATTCTTTTCCCCTAAAAAATTAAATGCTTTGACTTTTCCAGGTATACTTCTTCCATCCTCCACAATTGCTATTCTGAAGGAAACATGAAATCTCCAGTTTCTTTAACTCTATTTTGTACTGGAGAAGTGTCAAAACAGCTGGATTTCCCTTAGATGGGTGTTATGAATCTCACTTGGCTCAAGCTGCTATTGTTATTTTTTATTTTAAGCCTGAGAGATGAAATGGTGAGGGGACCATCCAAAGAGTTAGGAAGATGAAGACACGGCTGTGTAATGGGGCAGGCTCACAGATCGGCTGAGCATGGCTGGAGCGGACTGGTGGGTGGCAGACCTTGGCTTAGCTTCTGTGTCCGGTCAGACAGAGCCTGGCTAGCAAGAACCCATGATGCATCTCCCCTGGCTTGGAGGAATATTGCTTTATTCATATAACACCACTCTCATATTGGTTTTTGGGTTTTCCTCTCAAATGTTGACTGTATCCATTAGTCGTAATGGTTTAAACAAAGATAATTTGGCTGATGTGCCATCACGGGTATTTTTACTGCATGGGCTCAGTATCATTTTGGTTTTAACAAAACTTCTCAATCACCCATTGGTTATCAAATCAAGTGAGCAAAGATGTTTGCTTAAAGACATACATATGCACATATTTCATGGAATCATGGAATCATAGAATTGTTTGGGTTGGAAGGGACATTTAAAGGTCACCTACTCCAAGCCCCCTGCAGTGAGCAGGGACGTCTTCAACTAGATCAGGTTGCTCACAGCCCCGTCCAACCTGACCTTGAATGTTTCCAGGGATGGGGCATCTTCTGGTGTTTCACCACCCTCATTGTAAAAAATGTCTTCCTTATATCTAATCTAAATTTACCCTCTTTTAGTTTAAAATCATTACCCCTTGTCCTATCGCAACAGGCCCTGCTAAAAAGTCTGTCCCCGTCTTCCTTATAAGCCCCCTTTAAGTATTGAAAGGACACAATAAGGTCTCCCTGGACCCTTCTCTTCTCCAAGTTAAACAACCCCGCAACTCTCCCAGCTTTTCCTCATAGGAGAGGCGCTCCATCCCTCAGACCTGCTCCAACATGTCCATGTCTTTCCTGTGGTGAGGACTCCAGAGCTGGACGCAGTATTCCAGGTGGGGTCTCAGCAGAGCAAGTGTATGTGCAAATACATATACAAGTACATGTACTTGTACATGTACAAGTCCAGACTATATTATTTATCATCTGGAATGTCTTTTGATAAAGTCACAGACTCAACTGATTTTCCAGAAAACAATGATATAGTAGTCTGCTACTGACAGGAAGGATTTTTAGGTTTCTTTCTAATGGGTATTACCTCTTTTAATGAAATCTAATTTTCTGTTTTGAAGAGAAGAGCCAGATTCTGTCACTCCATATAAGCAACTATGCTGCTTCTTTCTTTCTGGCACAGCTATGCAGGGTCATACGCATGGGGGTTCACAGGGTAAGTGGCCTCTAGACCCTACAGCCAGATGTGATGCCTCGTGTATTCTCACAGCTTTGCCACAAGGGCTGAGGGTATTGAGGCATGACCCTGTGTCCCTCAAAATAAATACAAATGTACATAAATTGCCACAGGATGGAAATAAGTTGCCTCTTGGGAGTTTTGTTGGATCTGAGTTGTTTGTTTTTTTTTTTTTCCTGCCACTCACACTTGCTTTTCACAGAATCACAGAATGGCAGGGGTTGGAAGGGGGCTCTGGAGATCATCTTGTTCAACCCCCCCTGCTTGAGCAGGTGTCTCAGGAACGCATCCAGGTGGGTTTTCAATGTCTCCAGGGAAGGAGACTCTACATCCTCCCTAGGCAGCCTGTGCCACTGCTCTGGCACCCTCACAGGAAAGGAGTTTTTTCTCATGCTTAGGTGGAACTTCCTGTGTTCCAGCTTGTGCCCGTCGCCCCTTGGCCTGTCATTGGGCACTATTGAAAAGAGCCTAGTTCCATCATCCTGACACCCACCCTTTAGATATTTATAGGTATTTATGAAATCCCCCCTCAGTCTTCTCTTCTCCAGGCTAAACAAACCCAAGTCTCTCAGCCTTTCCTCATAAGGGAGATGCTCCAGTCCCCTGATTATCTTTGTAGCTCTCCGCTGGACTTGCTCAAGCAGTTCCCTGTCCTTCTTAAACTGGACACAGTACTCCAAATGTGGTCTCACTAGGGCAGAGTAGAGGGGGAGGATAACCTCTCTCGGTCTGATCGCCACACTCCTTTTAATGCAGCCCAGGATACCGTTGGCCTTCTTGGCCACAAGGGCACATTGTTGGCTCATGGACAGCTTGTTGTCCAGCAGCACTCCCAGGTCCTTCTCAGCAGAGCCGCTTTCCAGTAGTTCAGCCCCCAGCCTGTACTGGTGCCTGGGGTTGTTCCTCCCCAGGTGCAGGACCTTGCACTTGCTCTTGTTGAATTTCATGAGGTTTGCCTTGGCCCAGCTCTCCAGCCTGTCCAGGTCTCGCTGGATGGCAGCACAGCCTTCTGGTGTCTCAGCCACTCCTCCCAGCTTGGTATCTTCAGCAAACTTGCTGAGGTTACACTCTATCCCATCAGGACTGAACCCAGCACAGACCCCTTGGGAACACCACTAGTGACAGGCCTCCATCCAGACTCTGCTCCATTGATCACAACCCTCTGAGTTCTGTTGTTGAGCCAGTTCTCAATCCACCTCACTGTCCATTCATCCAACCCACACTTCCTTAGCTTGCCTGTGAGGATGCTATGGGAGACAGTGTTGAATGCCTTACTGAAGTCAAGATAGACAACATCCACTGCTCCCCCTTCATCGACCCAGCCAGTCTCACCATCATAGAAGGCTATCAGGTTGGTCAAGCATGATCTTCCGTTAGTGGATCCATGTTGACTGTTTCTGATAACCTTCTTGTCCTCTACATGCCTGGAGATGACCTCCAGGACAAACTGCTCCATCACCTTTCTGGGGATGGAGGTGAGGCTGACTGGCCTACAGTTCCCCAGGTCCTCCTTCTTGCCCTTTTTGAAGATTGGAGAGACATTTGCTGTCCTCCAGTCCTCGGGCACCTCTCCTGTCCTCCACGACCTTTCAAAGATGATGGAGAGTGGCTCAGCAAGAACATCTGCCAGCTCCCTCAGCACTCATGGGTGCATCCCACTGGGGCCCATGGATTTGTGAGGATCCAGTTTGCATAGGTGATCTCTGAGCCAGTCTTTCTCAACTGATGGTAAGTCTTCCTTTGTCCCTATTTGTCCTCTTTTCTCTGGGGGCTGAGATGCCTGAGGGCCAGCCTTAGCAGTAAAGACTGAGGCAAAGAAGGCATTCAGTAACTCTGCCTTCTCTGCAGCCTGTATCACCAGGGCCCCTTCCTTGTTCAGCAGTGGGCCCACTGTATCCCCAGTCTTCCTTTTGCTGCTGATGTATTTAAAGAAGCCCTTCTTGTTATCTTTGATGTGCCTTGCCAGATTTAATTCCAAGTGGGCCTTGGCCTTCCTTGTTGCATCTCTGCACACCCTGACAACATTCCTATATTCTTCCCATGTGGCCAGTCCCTTTCTCCACATACTGTGAACCTCCTTCTTCCATTTGAGTTTCTCTAGAAGCTCTTTGGTCATCCATGACAGTCTCCTGGCTCCTCTGCCTGACTTCTTCTTCCTGGGGATGCACCAATCTTGAGCTCGGAGGAAGTGGTCCCTGAATACTGTCCAGCTCTCTTGGACCCCCTGCCTTCGAGAGCCCTAGCCCATGGGATTCCTCCTAGCAGGTCTTTGAAGAGGACAAAGTTGGCCCTCTTGAAGTCCAAGGTTGTAACCCAACTCATAGCCCTGCTTCTACCTCACAGCTTTCTAAACTCGACCATCTCATGGTCACTGCAGCCAAGGCTACCCCCAACTCTCACATCCTCAACCAGCCCTTCCTTGTTTATTAGGATAAGGTCGAGCAGCACATCTTGCCTCATTGGCTCCTCCACCACTTGCATCAAAAAGTTGTCCTCGATGCTCTGCAGGAACCTTATGGATCGTGCATGGCTCATCGTGTTGCTTTTCCAGCAAATATCAGGGTGGTTGAAGTCCCCCAAGAGGACCAGGGCCTGCGACTGCGAGGCTACTTCCAGCTGTCTGCAGGAGGCTTCATCAACTTCCTCTTCCTGATCGGGTGGCCTGTAGCAAACACCCACAACGGTGTCACCCATGTTTGGCTGTCCTTTAATTTTTACCCACAAGTTCTCAACTTGTTTCCTTCTGCTCCAAGGCAGAGCTCGATGAATTCCAGTTGCTCCCTCACATAAAGAGCAACTCCCCCACCTCGCCTTTTCTTTCCTGAAAAGCCTGTAGCCATCCATGACCACATTCCAGTCATGCGAGCCATCCCACCATGTCTCTGTGACTGCAGTGAGATCATGGCCCTGTCAACGCACGCAGACCTCTAGTTCCTCCTGTTTATTCCCCATGCTTCATGCATTGGTGTACAGGCATTTCAGAAAGGTGCTTGAGTACACAGGTTTCCCCGGAGGGGTGTACAAGGACCTGCTACAGCCATGCAAACCTTGAGGTGGTTGGTCTCCTGGTTGCCATCGCATGAGGCTGCCACAGCACCTTTATCACTGCTCATGTTGTCCTCTCTTATTCCCCCATTGTGTGTGATGGCATTGGCATTGCCAATTTGTCCCCCTCCCCACAGGTTCCTCTGTTTAAAGCCCTCCTCACCAAGCTGGCCAGCCTGCTGCCAAAGATTCCCTTGCCCCTTCCAGGCAGGTGGAGTCCATCCCTCCCTAGCAGTCTATGGTTGCTGAAGAACATCATGTTGTCATAAAAACCAAAACCCTCGTGTTGACACCAGCCACGTAACCAGGAATTGATTAGTATTATTTGCCTATTTCTAGTTGCCCATTTTTCTACAACAGGTAGTATGGAGGAGGAGAGAACTGGGGCACCAATATTTTTCACTTGCTTTCCCAGAGCTTTATAGTCTTGCTTAGTTCTGCCCAGACTCTGCCTTGCAGCGTCATTTGTGCCCACATGGAAGAGTAGCAGAGGATAGTCATCAGCGCTTTTGATGAGTTGTGACACCCTCTCAGAAATGTCTCGGATCTTAGCTCCCGGAAGACAGCAAACCTCTCGTGACTCCCTGTCAGGGCGGTACATGGGTGCCTCAGTGCCTTTTAACAGAGAGTCACCCCCTACGAGCACTCATCTCTTCTTTTTGCAGTATCTACTTTGTGCTGCTGGTACGGTTGCACCTTGCGGACCTTGCTCGTGAGTGTCTGCAGTCGCTAAAGCTACAGATCTGTTGTTGGTGGTGATACTGGGAGGTGGGGGCTGAGGCAGACCCCTGCTTTTGCAGGTCACCAAGGTCCAAGGTGCCTCCTCCTTCTCAGTGGTGTCTGCTACAGGAGCGTGGTTCTGAGTCCGCCTATCTATCTCTGCCTCAGTTCTACTAATATTACTTAGCCTTCTAACTGTCTCCTGACAAGAAACTATCTTGTCATGCAGGAGGGGTTGGCAAGAACAAAGCCCCTTTGTGTTTTGATTTGGGTAGGGGTAAATTTCCCATATGTATAAAACCTCAGGTTTTCTCTGCCTCCTGCCAAATAAACCTGGCTGTCCACTAACGCTTGGAAGGTCTGCGGGCAGGAGAAATGATGTGCTATCACCACTTAGTGCCTGGTCTTGATTTCTTTCTATTTTACTTAAAGCTGTTTTGCAAGGACATTGTTACTTGGGGCTTTTCCACTTTTTCTCTATCATCTCAGACTCATGGCAGAGCTGGCCCAGGACCTGGCTCTGGCCAGTGGGGACATCCCAATGTCACATGCCAAGATTTGAGCATTTTCCAAAGGTGGGAAGGCTGAGGACTGCCAGCCTCTTGTGTAGTTGGCTGGTGTTTGAATAAATCAGATGTCCTCGTCTCCCAGTGCTGGATGCTTTACCTGGAGCATGACTGGAGCAATGCTGTGGCCTTTTCATTAGTGTTTGCTGATGATGGCCCAAGTTTCACCCCAGAGAAATGCTGCTTGAGTCATGCCAAGGTGTTGCCTTCCCTTTGCCTCTCTCTTGGCCACCCCAGCTGAATTTTGCTCATTTTGGAAGTAAGTCACTGATGGGAGGCTGGGAGGTGGCGGTTCAGGCAGTCTCACCCCCTCTGCTCCACCATCCACTGCTCTCACTAGAGGTCTGGCCATCTCGCATTCACAATGTGTCCAGCGAAGTTTGTGTCAGAGGGTTTAAACTTTAGATTTGTGTGACCAAGGAATTCCCAATTCTGTTGCATGTGTTCCCCTCTCTCTCCCTCTCCCCCCCCCGCCCCGTCTTTCTCTTGGCTGTGAAACAGCACAAGGAGACTCTTTGTATGCTCCTAATCCTGAAGCAACACAGCTTTAGCAACATCCAGGGATAAAAGCACCATCAAACCACAACTTTATGGGGGCAAATCTCCTCTAATCCCTCGCTTTAGCTAAACAAAGCTTCTTGCCCTAATCCGCTATCGCTTTAAAAAAAAAAAAAGCTCAGATTTTGTTTTTAGTAAGAAGATGATCCAAAGGACTAATTTTAAGAGAGACTAACCAACTCTGACAGCTTTTAAAATAGACGACAAGAAAATAGATGCAAACTTTCCTCTCAATTCAAGGGTTTTCAAGCTATGCAATAAGGAAAATATCCAGGGTTTAACTGCTTTCCTTTAAGCTCAGTCTTATTGTATTAAATGTTCTGACCAGCTCAGATTCAAATCACCAGGCCTAAATGCCATTTGATCTTTAAAAAGAGTTAAAAAGTGTGCATATTATTCCCAGGAAGGCAGTCCAAGGAAAATCAATTATCATAAACAAGGATTATATTACACACACAGTCAATATGGAAAAACAAACATGATGCTGATAATGGGCTACTGAAGTGGCTCACATCTGAAGCCACTTTGGCTGTGTTAAAGATAGTTCTTTATTAATTTAAGGATGGATGTGTGTAAGTATAGTAGTGAGGAGTAATTGAGCTCTCAAACAGTCAGGCCAAGCTTTCATTCCAAACCTTAACCAATTTTTGACTTTTTCTTCTTTTTTTTTCTTTTTTCTTTCTTGCAGGAGGTAGAAGTGTTACAGTTTGGCTTGGGGGCTTCAGTGTGTGTGTGTTTTTAGCGCTGCCTCACTTCAGATGTGGGAAAATGTTGGGCTCAGGGGAGTCATAGGGAACTGCTGTGGTCCCCTGGGTACCCCACTGGTCTGGGTCTCAACAGGGAGCAGGTGCTCATCTCACCTCTTCCTGGGTGTGGTGGGAAACCAGTTAAACCCACTGGTTTCTTCTTCTGGTTTATATCTCTACACTTGGCAGGGTGGGGATTTTGGGGTTTCCTTCAGTGTCTGGTCTGGCATCCAGCAATCTGCTTGGAGGATGGAGAGGATGAAAAGTGAGGTTCTTACAGCATCATGGTTTCATCCTTACTCATGCTTTTTTCTGTAGTAGCAGGAGAAATCCGCAGCCACATTTTTCCATCAGATCTGATACAGCCTAAACACCTTGGTGATGCAAGGAAGGGGACAGTACCATGGCTTTGTCCCCTCGACACACCTGGGCAGGGAGGGAGGGCTGGACAGGGGTGCCCACCCCTCTGGTCCCATGCTGTGACCCTGCCCCAGAGCAGGGATGGGACCTTTTCTCATCACAGATCCTTCCTTCCAGCTGGCTGGGGAGCAGCAAAAAACAAAAAAAGTATTTCTGTCCCCAGGGGAATTCCAGCACTTTGAAATGTAGTTTGGTGCAAATCTCACTGGGAAGTCAAAATTATATGTGGATAATTTTGGGGTTGTGACGTCAAAGGACATGAGTAAATAACGAATAGGGCACGAACATGATATTAAATAAAACTGAAGCTGCAAGAATATCTTCACATAACATAAAAGTAAAAGTTAAATAAAGCAAGGAAACTCCTCCCCACCCCCATGGAAACATGCTGAAATGAAGCACTTTTGATGCTCAGCGCCCTGAGAGATTCTGGGCAGATTCTTTAGATGTTTTCCCATTATGAAAGGTTGTCGAGCATGACATGTTTTTGCCACGTGTTGGCTGATCACAGTCAGATGGGGAGCAGCTTTGCCTGAGGCATTTGGAGCATCCCGCATGGACCCAGCTCATGAGGGATGCCACAGAGCCCTCCTCGCTGCTGCTCATCCTAGCCTGTACCAATGGCCATGGACCCCATTTCACCTTTGAAGAAACCCACTGATGGCCTCCAAGATGCTCTAACTGGTGGTACCCTGTGCTGGCATTACACCCCACTGGGCACACCTGACCCACTGTGCATCTGTGAGAAGGAGCATGTTTCTCTGTGTCCCCCAGCTGCCCAGGCACGGGAGCTTTGTCCTCAAGCAGAGATGTGTATAATCTTTGGCTAAGCTCCCCCAAGACCCCCAGCTCTGCTCAGCCACACTGAAAAGGCCCTTTTGAAGTCTGCCCGGCGTTGAGGGGTGTGTTTGCCCGCGGAGGGCGCATGAAGCTGGTAAACACCATTTCTGGTTGAAAATCTCCAAAGTCCATATCCTTTCAGCCTGAAAGTTTCCCTTTCTCATTGACCTGTGCCCAGAAGTGACTCCTGATTTGAATAGCAAATAGTAGCTGTCTTTCCCTCCACAGCTAAGCTGTTTTCTTTTCTTTCTTCCAAAGCGAGGTGGGATCTTTTCATGATCCCCTTCAGAGCAGACGTGCCGCTGTGGAGGGGAAGGGGATGCAGCAGAGATGGCAGATGCTGAATGGAGCCTCCTTCCCTGGTTCATGCAAGGAGACTTTGATGGACAGACCTCCGCAGACCCAGGCAATGGTGGTTTTTCATCAGGTAACGACGACCCTTCAGAAGTGTCATGGCACAGGGCTGGGATTTTTCAGAAGCAGCCTTTAGTTCAGCCAGCATGGCATTAGACCGCTCAGCAACGGGTTGATTTTACAGCATCTTGTCTTGTGTCATCTGCTGATTTGTTGTGTATTTGACACCAGACTTGAAATAAGGAATCCCTAGTGGAGGAGAAGGATGATCAGCAGGAAACTTTAGTATTTTGAACTCCAGAGCATCCCCAGAGCAAACATCACCCCCACCCCCATCTCATCCCCATGGTGCAGGACAGGGATGAGCCAGTGGGTCCCGGCTAGCAGCCCACAGCCAGGTCCAGGAGATAAAGTGTCAGGTGGGACGAAGCTTTTGAAAGGCAATAACTGGATTTTTTTTCCAATATGCCTCTTCTCCCCTTTGGCCTTTGGGAAAGCTGTGATTGTCACACACCCTGGGGGATGCAGCCCTGAATATGGGGGCTCTGCCTTTCCCAAAACAGCCACACAACGGTAGCAGGTAAAAGGGGCTCAAAAGAGCTCGGCTGAGAGTTGTGGAGGTAATGGGATGTTTTCTGTCCCTCTCATGGAGCAGCCTGGGAGAGTTTCCACAGGTCACTGGTACTTTGCCTTTTCAGTGCTCTTCCCCTGGAGCAGGACAATGGGGAAAGCGCCTTCATTTGCTTTTGTGCTAATGAAGTCAAACAAGCATCAGGGAATTTGCACTGGGGCTCTGTCTTAGGGGTTTAATCTGTATTAAAAAAAAAAAAAAAAAAAAAAAAGACATTTCTTTGGGTAAAGCTTATCCCAAAAAGCATCTGGTGGACTGAGGGCATCTCCTTTGTTTTCAAAAGTTGGCTAGTGATTTGGGTGTGTGTGTGCGCGCTTTTTGTCCATACATTTAGGTTTGAATCTATATTTTTCCCCTATTCAGAGAAAAGTGGTGGGATATGGGAATACCTGGTTTGAGCTCATTTCTGGTAATCAATTTGTTTGCTGAAAAATAAGCTGAGAAAGCCTACAGCCTGGCTGGCAATCCCATTTGTCCTCCACCCTTAAATCTCCAGGTCCAGGAGCCATGTGATGGTGCTAGGCTCTCCACTTTGACTTTTAATCAAACTGCAGAAAGGGGCCTATGTATCATTTTTAAAGTCTGAAAACCAGAAAGGAAATGTGTGACATTTTGTTTTATTTTTCTTTCTTATCTCTTGACTTAAAAGTCCAAGCTATGGACAAAGGCAGCTAGTGGGAACATATTAAGGCTTAATGTATTTATTCAACATGCTGAGATATTTTGAAAGATTGTAAAATCCACTCCTTTGTTGTCTGTATGAACCTGGCTGAAACCTATGGAGTTCGCTGTAACACTACTGCTGTGATATCAGTTCTATTTTTTACCCTAATGAAGCGACTGGGAGCAGAGTTTCTGCCCCAGGTTTTGAGTTCGAAGCCCAGAGCATCCAGCTCTCTTCTTCAGCCTTTTCCACTCTCTATTGCTTTTCTTAACATTTGATGTCAATAACTCATAAAAAACCCTGCAAAAAGCAGGCAAGCAGCAAACCCAAACATGTTCCCATTGCCACAAATGCTGGAAGAAATAAATTTAGCTGAAAAATCCCTGTCTTGGTTTTTTGTTATATTTCTTTCTCTTGGATAAGGCAGAAGAAGGGGGAAAAATTAAAATCCCTTGGTTGCAAAAATGCCTTCAGTCAAGTTCTCTCTCTTACTGACAGCTCAGTTCCAGCTACAGGAGTCTTAATGATATTTTGGCCATAATGCCAAGAGAAGCAAGAAAGCCCCTTCAGACACCGGGAGCTTTCACCCGACTGGAGCAGTAAGTAGACAGCTGAAATGTATCTTTGAACTCAGATAGGGAAAATTAGTTTGTTGTGGTGTCCCTCCCTCTCCCTTCGTCCATCTTGCCGCACCAGAACAGCAGGTGCTGATGGCATGTGTGCCTGGTGGTTCAGGGCTGCCCCCCACGGGGCGATTAGGAAGAGAAAATGCAGGGTTGGTGCTAGGTGGTGCTCCTCTTGCCAGGGTATCTCCTTCATCTGGCCTGGAAGTGTGTCGGTAGGACATGGAGAGGGATGCCTTTGGCTTTTTTAATTTTATGGGTTGTGCAGATGGGTTGGCTGCAAACCTCACTTTGGTCACCAGCAACCTGTGTTTCCAAAGGTTCCCATGGGAAAAAAGTGGCTGGACTTCCTTTGGCCAGCAACTGGCATCACTGGTGTCTGTCCCAATGGGCTGTGACACCTTATGGACTTAAATGTTAGAGGTTTGTATTAAATTTGCCCAGGGAAGTGGTTAAATCACCATCCCTGGACATATTTAAAAGATGTGTAGATGTGGTATTTAGGGACATGGTTTAGTGGTAGACTTGGCAGTGTTAAGATCATGGGACTCAATGGTCTTAAAGGTTTTTTCCAACCTAAGTGTTTCTGTGATTCTATGATTCTAAATTGAGGTTGGGCTAGGGGACAGGGATCTGCTGTCCTCTTAAGTGTGGGTCTTCCAGGGCATCCAGCTCCCCACTGGTTCAGGTGGATTTGGCTCCTGCCCTACACCTTGGATCAAACTCACTAAGCCCTCAGTAGTTGTGTCTGGCAAATGTGACTGATCTCATACCACAGATTTTGGAGTCAGGGACTGTTCTTCTGCTGCTGACACCAAACCTGCAGGCTGTTTCTCATGGCGATGGCATCCTTGGAACAACCCTAAGGCAATATAGGGTTGTCCTCATGGATGTCCAGCCTGGTGGGGAAAAAGGCAAAAGGCATCACTGTGGAGACTGTGTGGTCCCTGCCTGCACCTCTGCTCTAAGAGGATCTCAGAGGCATGCCCTCTTCCCACTTCTTCCTTGTGTCCTCCTCAGGGTTGACGGCAACCACAAGCAGTCTGGGAAAGATGATTAGAAGTGACATCCTGGTGCTTTCTGATGCCAGCCCTGCAGCTACTGGGCGCTGTCTTGCCTGTGCTGGCTTTGGCAGACAACCAGGATGCTCAGTTATAACCCATGCATAGAGGTGAAGCCTCTGTCCGAAGAGGAGTGTGTTGTATTCCCAAAGCTTTGGGGGCTCAGTGAAAGTAATTTTCAAAAATGATCTTCTACCCCTTAGTCAAAGTCTTTATCCGTATGTTTTAGTTGCCTTTAAACCCCAGCTGGAACTGTTTGCAGATCTCTCAGCTATTGGCTGGTCCTAAGTAATAAGCACTAATGTTTGAGCTTCAAAATCACTTGCAAAGTTGCAGTCTGGTAAAGCCATCTGGTTGAAATCTGTCAGTATTTATTATCCACTGGAAGTTTCTCTCCGGTCAGCTCTGATGCTGTCTTTTATTATCATGGAGAGCTGATCATATTAAACTAATTACAGAGAATAGCTGATGACAAGCTCCTCTTTAAGCTGCGATCTTTTTTTGAGTCAGAATTAAGGTCATTCTCCAAGGCCTTGATTTTGGAAACTCCCTGGCAGCAGTTGTTAGCTAGGTTAAAATATTTACAAATCCTTATATCTTCTGTTGCTCCTGTTAGGAATGAATAAACAGGGTTTTGTTAGTTGGGCTCAAATTCACCATTGTTTTAGAGATACTAAGCATTGTTCCCATGTACTGCTTGCACCACGTGGGGTGGATAAGAGGGGCTTTCACACATTCAAGCTTGCCAAGTCAATTTTTCTTAGTCAATGTTAGGTTGCCTTTAAATCAACATAATCTGTTTTCTGTCCCTAAACTTGGATGTACCAAAAGAGTGGCAGGCTGGTCTGTAGAAGCAATGAAACGAAACTTTCCAGGCTACTAATGCTTCCTTAGTGCCAGGCTGTGAACTGAAAACAGTCTCTGTGTAGGCTGGTCTGTGCCTATGTCCTTAGAGGCACCTGCAGGCAGATGGGGCAGCTTGTGGGGCCAGAGTTGGGCAGCTCAGAGGAACATCCTGATTGGGAGGTTTGTGCCCCTGAGGTAAATGGCAACTGGACTGGAAGAAGTGACTGAGACCTGTGGATGGGTGCTTGCTTCAGTGCCCCTGGAGCTAAAGACAATCCCTTATGGGGAGGTAGGAGGGGAGTCTTGGTGTTTTCCTTTCAGGGTTGGAATCTATTTGCTTTGGATAACACTTTTTTCTTTAGTTGTTACCTGGCTAGATCCAAAGTTTGAAGGACACAGGTCCATCCCTCTCCATTGCCTTCAAGAGTCTAATGTTACATCTTCTGTTCACATTCTGCTGTGAGACCTGGATAACAGCTTCTTCTGCCATGACAGGTTAGCTTCTCACCTGCATTTTTCCTCCCATGTGGATTTACAGGAGATGAAGAGTTTTCTTCTTGATGTTTATATAGCCTGGCGAGGACAGTGTTTTCCAATTACCTCCATGCTGCAAAAATTATTTTCCTGTAATATGATGTAATTTATAGCTTAAGCTTACTGCCAGGTCCTTAGGATGTTACTTGGTATGACTGCCTCCATCCATGCAAACAGAAGCAACTGGAGTCCTTCCCTTAGGGCTTACTCAAATACACTATATTTAATAAGAGTTAATCCCTTTAACACAGTTGCTGGCCTTGCCTTTTAAAATTGGATTAAGACTGATGCACTATAGAGAGTTTTTTATGCCAATGAACTCAACCTGTTATAGAAAATGGAAGTTGTAAATATGGTACGGATGCTAAGATCAGCCTAACCCTAGGAATTGGCCTTGGGAAGAGCTGCACAATGGCCTTTGTCACACCTTTAACTTGGCGGGACCTGAAGGAAAATCTGCAGACAGATGAGCAAGGCTATGAAAAGTTCAGCTGAGTCTCTGCTATTCTGTCAGAGGCATAATTAAATGGTAGCTAGGCATAGAAAACACTTCTAGTGCAAGCGTTCTGAGGAGTAGAAGCACCAGCACTAAGAGACTGGAGAAGCCAAGCCTGAGAAGTGACCTTAAGACTGAGTAAAACCAATGCAGGTCTGAATTATTACTGGAAAGGAAAAGTGACGCAAATACAGTGTGTGTGTGTGTGGTGATTGACAAAGGGTTGTGAGACCTGTGGGTTAAAAAGAGCTGTAAAAGAAATAGTTCTCATTCTCCTAGAAATGGCTTTGAGAAAAAATCCTAAGCTCCATCCTTTTGGGTTAATTTCCTGAAAAGTTTTGGTATTCCTTTGTCCCTTATTTCGGGACAAAGTGTTTTACCTATATATTTTAAATTAAGTATGTATTCAGATTTGAGTTGGAAGGGATAAATGAAGGTTTAGCCTTTACTTTTCACTCAGGCTGGTTTCCTGAACTGTAGTTTACTTCCCTCCACAGCACTGAATTTTTCCATCTGATCTCTTTTTCAGAGCTATGAAGAAAAAGAAAATAAACTAAATGATTATATACGTGCCTGGATCTCAGGTCACTTATGTGCAAATGCAAATACAGCAGGTCAGAGGCTGTCTGGTGGACAACACCCAGACTCCATGACCCAGGACTTGCACATGGGTCTGGGTTCCTGGCACTGAGCAAAGCTGTACCGATGGGCAGCTGGGACTTGGCTTGATTTATTTCCTGCATACCTTTCATGGTATTTCTAATGTCATTTACTCTCCAAAGGAGTAAGGGAAGAGAGGGTTTGCTTAGCCTCCTCTGTTTGCCCCATCATTTGTAATACGAAGCCATAAAATTAAACTGAGGATATCTTTAGCCTATTGATAGGCATTGGCAATCACAGATCCCTTCCCCTAATGGAAGGGGCAGTTCACTGACACAAGCAATTGCCAGACTGCAGTGGCATTGGGGAGGGGGCGGGGGGGAAGGGGGAAGCAGTAAACAGACCAGGGAACTCCAGCTTGACATAAAAAACAAGATGATGGATAGTTCACAGTGACCATTGGCTCCAGTGGCTGGAGGACAAGAAAAAAAAAAGCAAGCAAGGATAAAAAAAAACCAGGACAAGCAATCTGCAACAGGCCTAGGAAGATTACTGCCATAAAAGCAATGCTGGAAGGGGCTAGTTATCAAGTGGAAAACAAGAAAGTACAACTACCTCCCCAGTCACCAGATTTAGGGGACTCTGGTTGGAAGGTTCATACTCCGGTGGGCCATTAGAGCAGAAACAGAAATGGATGCAGTAATCCAGAACATATTGAGTCTCTAGGTTACCATGAAATATAATGCAGGGAGAAATGAATTATTTTCCAAGGGAAGCTGTAGAAAGCTCATATATAGACTTTTTTTTATTGGAACTGTGTTATCAACAGTCTCTCTTAATAGTCAAAAACAGCTTCTTATGTTTTTTATAGAGTTTTAAAGATCCCCCCGGACATGTCTGCAAGGGCCAGACGGGGGGAGCTGCAGGCAGAGGAGGGAGTGGGGGAAAAGGGGAAGGGAGGTAAGTGCCATCAGAGTGAGCATGGTGCTGATTTCCTTGGGCTGTCTCAGCATTTGGGTATGGTGCTGCATTATGTTAATTTTTACTTATTCCTTGCACAGAAATAAAGATATACATTGTCTCAGTTACATGTGGAGCCTGGCTGGCCTGGGTGTTTTCCTTTGCAAGAGGGTGAACCAGTGTGTCTCAAAAAATAGATGGACATAAAAAAAAAAAAGTGCCTTAATGCTGTTTCTACCCACCCTAGAATACCCACTGGGGATGGTAGAAAACCGGCTGGAAGAGCCCATGGGCAGCTAAGCTTCTCCTGATTTTGGGGGTTCAGCATCATCTCCTTATTCTCCTAAGCCCGCATTTAAAGAATGAAAGAATTTCATGAAATCACTCTCATGACATTGATGGGACTTTAAATGTTTGGGAATGAAAATATTAAGGCAGATCTAGGAGGGTTTGATGGGGTTTTCCAATGCACAAAGAGCAATTTTATACTTTAACATTTGTATCCACTTCTAATATTAACACCTCATGAAAGAGCTGCTGGTGCTGACATGAAGTTGTCATAAGATGAATCCTGAGATTATAAAAATAATGTGTAGTAAGGTCTCTTTTGCCTTGTCATCTGACTTCTGAGGCTCTGTCCTTTGTGTGTGTCATGTTTGTAAGGCTTTTTGTCAACCATGGGTAAAACAAAGAGGAAAGGGAAGGGGAACGGAAAGGAGAAGGGACAGGGAAGAAGTAGACCCCAAGCAAGCTGAATTGCCTGTCTCACAGGAGCTGAGGTTTGGAGACCAGAGCCAGGGATTTGAATCATGAGAGTTCACAGCAGAGTGTTTTAGTCGCAGTAGTCCTTCCAAGAAAAAACATGCTGAGTTCCCATGGTGGAGAGAGCACACGAAAACATTAAAATCATTTTGCTTTGCAATAGCCTGCCTGTGTCCAGAATTGGGCAGCTGCCTCTAGAAGCAGCTTCTGAAAGGGAAAGACTTCTGCATGCAGGAACCAACCACCAGCCAACAATGCAGGGATATTGCTGTCAAACCACAAAGTTGGACTCCTTGGAGTAAGAGAAACAAAAGGAAAAATCAGTCTAAAACTCAGAAATTTCCTGAAAAAAAAATGAATTATCTCAATCAGAAAATGTGCTTGATATTCTCTGTCTGCCCACCCAATTCTCTGTCTTCTCCATGTTACTCCAAAAGCTGTTCAGTAGAAGAGCTCATAGCTGCAGTTTTTACTCTGCTTCAGTATTAAAAAAAGTACCTATCTTAATGGATTTCTTAAAGTACAACAGATGCTATATCCAATATATAGAATAGGAATAGGAATAGGAATAGGAGTGAATAGAATAGAATAGAATAGAATAGAATAGAATAGAATAGAATAGAATAGAATAGAATACACCAGGAGTATACACAGAATATCACTTCAGCCATCTATGGAGAGATGCTCGTGGTAGGATGGACTAATATATACAAAGTGAATTTTTTACTAAATACAGAACAAAATAATTTCAGAAACCCAGGCAGTGATCAGGCATGCCATGCAGTCTAAATTGCCTTTTTTTAAATAGCCGAACAGAGAGGTGCCTCTCTCAGCTCAGCATTCACCTCCTCAGTCGTCCCCCTGCTGACACATGGCCCTCTACTCCAGCTCCTGCCTCAAGAACCAGCCCGCAGGCCTTATGGATGAATGGGGGTCCTGGCAAAAGCCCATTAGGAAGCTGTGGGATGCAAATGCTGCAGCATGGTGGGCTGAATGGGCGGGCATGTTGCTGTGTTGTCTTCCTTGAGGGGTGGGGGTTCCTCCAGCCACCGGGTATCCCAAGGAACAAAGATCCTGGAGTGGCACGTGCTGGAATTTCTTTCTTGCTGTGCCAGTTTCCAGGTCTTGTGGGAACATTTGGGGTGGCGGTGGGGGCAGATTGGCACAGATTTATATGCCAGCCTTGTCTCTAGCTCTGACTCTGCTGTTCCGCCTGGGCTTTCTTCATTTGGAGTCTTTTGTTACAAAGTGTAATGGATATCGCCCTAGGAGCCGTTTTCAATTGCTCGTGACGATGTAAGAAACAATTAGGCAAAGCATATTTTTGTTTATATCCTCACTGCCTCCTTTCCTCAGAGAGATTTAGAGATCCCTGGCTGGTCGGGTTATTAAAATGTTGCTCTTGGAGGCAGAATCTGAATGAATCTTGCAGGGTGGATTGGGGTCGCGGCTCCCCTGGGCTGGGTAGGGGTTGGAGGAGGAACCAGAATTGAACATAACAAAAGAAATGGAAATCCAAAGAATTTAATTTTTTATTTGCTTCAAAAAGGTTTCCAAAGCCACCCTAAGGGCAGTAGACTGGTATTGTTCTACTGACAAAGCCTGCACTGGGCACTTCACACTGTGCCAGGCTTTAACCTGCGACTGAAATCCGTATCAGTGCTTGTGGCTGGTCAGCCAGAGCTCTTTGGCAGACAATACAGGCATGGGTAGAAAAAAAGATGGTGTGGGAGGAAGGGGTGGCAATGCTGGTCCCTGAGCTGCAGGCTGGTGATGCTCAGGGAAGCTCATGGCTTGGGTTGTCCCTCCCAAGCTGGGCTGAAGGCTGAATGCAGTGGGATGTACCTGGATACAGGATCCTGAGCAGGTTCTCTGTGTGTTGTGGAGATACAGAAAGGGACTGAGAGAGAGAAGGCATCCTTCTGCCTCTCTTGCTCCTTCAAAGGATGCTGAAGGTGAATGTGAGGTGCCGTGTCACTTGGTCTGGGATGAAAAAGGGTGCTCAGATACCCAGCAAGAAAGGTTGTCAGCCAGGTCCTGAACCCAGTGGGGGCAAGGCCAAGGGAAAACCCAAAAGGGAGAGGTGCTGTTGAATGGGAAGAAGAAAGGGTAGAAAGCCCCACCAGCTACTTAGGGAGAGAGGAGACAAAAGGTGACAAACACCTGAGACAGCATCGAGAGCAGTGGGATGTGAGTCTGTTTCTGAGTGCAAGGACAGGCTCGATGCTGGATGGCTGAGCACATGATCCTATAAGCTACTCCATGCTGGGGATTTTGAGAGAGAAGCTAAGAAGCAGAGATTGTTGTCATGTGATTTGTGGGGACACCAAGCTTCAACCACTCAGGCTGATGGCTCCATCCTTCTTACACAGGACTGATCTCTACTGGATGTTACTATATGGCCTGTCTCCTTCAAAAATGGCCCAAATAATGGGGTTAATGCACCCATCCTTTGGGAAAAGGGTTCTCCATCTATTAGACACATTGCTGCATTTGCCTGGAAATGGACCCTTCTTATAAACACAAAAACAGCCAAGAGCAGCCAATGCCAGCAGTGAAATTCTCTTGCTATCTGCAGGCAGACACAGTGCAGCCCCACGCCCCGGTTAGGGAGGGCAGGCAGGCCCCTTCGTCAGCTTAATGAGCCCAGTGATCTGCATGCAAACAAGGGGGGGGGGAGCATTCATCACTGCAGAAAAGGGCTTGGAGATGCTCACAACACATGGCTTGTCCTTGGGAAATTGTAGCCTGAGGATAACATAGTATTCGGACCTTCATCTGGCGCAGGGAATAAACTGGAAGCTGCCTTCCTCAGTCATTTCAAATAAATCTCAGTTACTGATACAAAAGGCTCTCAGGGGGTCATTGATAAACCTCAGTGTGAAACCCAAACAGCACAGCTACCTCCTGGTGAGGAAGGAGCAGGTTTAGAATGGGTTAATTAGAAAGATAATGAGCTAACAAGGCTTCATTTCTGTTCAGTGGCTCAATGAGGAATTCATTAGAAAGGCTTAATCTAACTGAACAATCCCAGGACTTAGAGATATAGCCCATTGATTGCCAGCCCAAACTGTTTATTTACAGGTTTTTGCTGGCTGAAAGGTCTCATTCCTTTATTTCTAAGGCCATTCGGATGTGCCATAAGGAGACCGTGTGTCCCCAGCAAAAAGCAGTAGCAATAAAAATCTGGCAGTAAAGCCAGATGGGAAGGAAAAAGGGATTGATGTTCCCAGCAACACCAACCATCTAATCTCAGTGTGTTTCCCCAGCTGAAGATGGGGCCAGGGGGTTTTATACGTAGGAGTTGGGGGCTACCGGAAACATAGGAGAAATGAAATGTTAGGAAAAAAAAAAAATAGAGCACAAACACCATGTAAGTGGGGAGAGGGGATGGAGCTGATTCCTCCAGGCTTTTCTCTGTTTCTCACTTCATAGCATAAAATGGGTGTCACTTTGGAAATCTTTTCCAGGGGCTTTCAAACATCCTGGGAAACCTTCCCACCTCGGGAGTGTGGGAGCGTGAGTTGCCACCACAGGGTCAGGGAGAAGCTGGGAATTTTGCACTGGTGAAAATCTGGGAATTAAATCTCTGCACTCAAATCCCCTTTCCCCTTAGCCCTCTAGCAGCTCCGCTTCTCTCCCTTCTTGAGCATTTAAGGCAGGAGGTGGGATTTTGTGCTGGAAAGGCTGAGAGACGGGCACCTTTCTCACCACGGGACATGAGTTTGCAGCACATCAGGCATGGGTGAGATTCACTGCAGCCCTTCGTCGTTCTCCATGCTCTAGTTTTCATGTTTTTACAAACTGAATCAATGCATGGAAGCCCCAGGAGGATTCCCTTGTTGAGATCAGCTTCTGGTAGTACCTCTCTCCTGAGAGCTGACAGTTCGGTAAAATTTCAAGACAAAACCTTTCTTAATGCACCCTTTTGATGAGCTGGCCCTGTTTCAGGGGTGTTACCTTCACTGTTATGCTGGGTTGCTGGCTCTTTTTTTTTTTTTTAATAGGGAAGCAAAGCTGTGTGGGCTGCTCCTGGAGACCACCAATGCGGTTTGTGTCCAGGAATCTTGTACCAGAAATTCCACTAAAATGCAATTGTGAGGTCATGAGTTTGTCCATGACCTCACTCACCCATCTAGTGATGCTTTTTGGTGATATGTGACAGGACTATATTTAGCGGTAAAATTACTGTCCTGGACAAGGGGGCAAGCTTTCCAAGGAGAGACAGCACCTTTGTTAAGGCCACCTCCTATTGTCAGAAAAATGGTCAGGATGATGAGCATAGACACGAGTGACATTGAGAACTGGAAGCTTTCAAAGATCCCTCGGGCATCTTCCAGTGGTGTAATGGTGAAAAAAACCTAGAATGTCTTTAAATAAATAGGAGACTAGTAGCTGATCTGCCTCGAGTCTTTGTAACCTCTCTGCAGTTGGTGAACACAACCTGCCGATCAGAACCGCTATGTTTGCACCAGTGAACAAGGCTGGTGGTAATTTCTAGGAGGAGTATGGTGGAGTCACATTATATTTGCTGAGCTCTTTAAAATCTTGCTAGATTAATAGCCTTTTAAAAAATAAATCTATCTTAGTGCCACATTAACCACAGGCCACAGTGTATTAACTGACAAAACCCAAATTGTTCTTTAATATTCTTAAAGCTGGTGTTAAGCACAATAAGAACAATTTTCACTTTCAATAAGAATCTGACCCTGGACTTGCCCTCTGCCCTGACCTGGGTCTTTCTCTACAACCATGAGGGACCATGTGGAGTCATTCTGCACTCCCTTGAAATGATGATAATTAAAAAGCACTTGCTTTCAAATTTTTTCTCCATCTGATTATCCCTTTCTTTTTGGTCTTTCTCCCCTCCTGGATGTGCAACTGGACTTTCCGTATTTTTTTCTCCGTCACCACTGAATTCCTCTGTTCCTCTTGTGAATCACAGCACACAGCAGTCCAGCTTTTTTTTACTGTTACATTGGACTTCCTGGGGTTATTTATGGGAGAGAGAAGCAACACGGCCCACTCTTCAGTGCATTATTCTGCTGATGTGCTTGCTGGCTGTGTGCAAGTTAGTGGCTGTCTTTCAGCTCAATTTTCCCATGCTGTAAAGCCTGAATAGCAACACCTGTCTGGAAAGTATTGGATGAGGATTTAACTGGGTAACATTAATTATAATTACAGTGAAGGATATGTCAAAAGTTGTAAAATTAAGAATAAGTAGCAGGGGTTTCCCCCCCCCCCCATGCAATGGATTATTAAAAGGAAGAGCTTCACGTGCCTGTGGCACCGATACCTGGACATTTACGTGGTTAGCTTCAATGTCCACAGTTAGTACTTCCAAGCGGTTTGTGAGGGATATGAAGCCTCACGTTTCAGGGTTTAAACTGATCTCCAGGTGTTAGGATATTTCCCTGTAGTCATGGACCATTTGCCATCAAGAAGTGTTATTGCACCTTCTGCTAAAGTTGCTGGTGCTGGTTCCTGGCTGGGATCAGAGGTGCAAGCCAGAATATGGTAACATCTGGCTACCTAAAATTGCAACCAAAAGGGGAATATTTGGAGGAAATAATCAACCACATATAATGGAGGAGACCTGCAGAAACCCAAGCACCATTAGTTACATATCATTATTTAACGAAACCTCTTCTCCAGAACCATGTTGGCTTGGGAAGCAGTGGTCTTTCTCCCTGCCTACCCTCCTGTCTCTGCCTGCCCTGTCGAGCACTGAGGCACTGCTGTTATCTCAGTGACCAAAACAATGAAGCTTAAAAATTTCCCTCCTCCTTTGCTTTTTTTTGAGGACAGATTTCAGCCCAGATCAATTGGCTCATCAGCATGGGGGGATGGAGCGGCAGAAACTTCTTAAGCCAGTCCAAGCGGTGGCTGGGCCTCCCAGATTTAGAGCAACTGAGGAAATAAGGGCATCTTCTTCTGGCCATAAAATATTTTCTCTCATATTTGGAATTAAAGCCGCTGTTATGCATCGCAGGCACCCATCCCTAAGACGTGCCGAGCAGGAGAAAAAGGACTTGTAGCACCTGATTTGTTTTCCCAACTGACTGGCAAATTTTCACGGTTCAAAAATAAGTACAGGATGCAGAGTTTTGCAAATAGGCGCAAGAAAATAAAGAAGAAAATAACTTCATTTGCTGATTTATTCAGAGCAGACCAGACAAACAGCTCTATTGTCAATTTGGAGAGCTTCTGTAAGAGAAAGAAAACACTCAGATTTCAGCATTTCTGACAGCCTACTTCTTTAAAATCCTTTAAAATCCTGCACCCAGAGCTCCCCTAAGAGTAAGACTATGTAATTCACTACCTGCACTGACTGTTGCTGATGTGTGTTTTATGGTTTTGCCTGCTGCAATAAGAAATTAGTGCGTGGGTAGATTTTATTTTCCTCAATCAGAGGACTTGGAAATGCTGCACTGGTGCAATACTGCAAAATATTTATTAGCTCAGAGAAGAGCATGGAAAGAATTGTTGAAAGCAGAACTGATGTTCCTAACTTGCAGTCTTCTTTGCTCTCAATTTTAGGTACCTGCTCTTGCACAGAAATAGTTAGGGGGATGGAAAGAGAGAAGTGTATTGTCTCTGTGTTTCCCATGCATTGTTCCCTATGAAAGCATCTCCCTGCAACCTTTACCTTCTGTTCAGACGGCCCCAGCCTGCGAAGAGAGAATGGCAGATTTGTGCTTTCTAAGCTCCAGATGGGGCTCCTTTCTTCTTCCTCTGTAAGTTAATGGTGTCTTGCTGAGACCAACTGGGCATGTAAAGATTTGGGCAAAACTCACAGCAGTGGTCTCATAACCTCAAGGCTTCACAGTCTCCTCCCAGTGTGATGGCCGGTTCCCAGGGGAGCTTGCCTGTGGCTCTGATGTGGTGCCAAAGGAGATGGGGAAGGTTATGTTGATTACATCTGTTTACCAGTGGTTAAATAAATTAAAAGCCCATTGCAGACCACCAGCAGGCCAGGATCTTGCAGCCCCTGCTTTCTGCACAAGTTTCCGTTTGCACTCTGGTATTGCTTTCTCTGGGTCAGTATTGCCAGGGTGACTCTGGTTTGGTCAGGATGAATCTTCACAAATAAAAATAGATGAGATATGAGCTTCTTCCTTCCAGCAACATCTCTGGCCTCAGCCAGATCCTCTCATCAGACCAGTGTCATGTCGGCAAAGTCAGTGGGCTGTGCTGGTTCACACCAGAGGGCAGCTGGATCAGATCCCTCCTTGCCCACATACTATGCTAAAGGCAAAGTTGGGAAGAAACATTTGTGTGCTCCCCTATAAGATCTTGGTAAGCCCTGGAAGAACCTGCAGGAGGATTTTGTACTTCATTGTCATCATTGGCACAGAACGGGAAGGGTTTGCTTCCAGTTGCAGTCCCTCTTTGCTGGGCAGTGTGCAAACTCATTGTAAGGGGCAGTCACTGCCCTGAAGAAAATGTAGTCTTAATAAGTGGAAGGTGAAATAAGGCAGGAGAAAAGTGCCTGAAGTGGTGGGAGGCTGGAAAAGAGCTGGGAAAAGGACATGGTTTCCACTCTGGGGTCCAATCTGACACCATCACTGCAGCCCAGCAGGACCCTGAAGGAAAGACGCCTGGAAGATAAGGAAGACTAAGTGGCCTGATAGGGCTTCTCTGCCTCTAATTTCTTTGATTCTCTGAGCTAAGCCATCAGATCCCTATTTGAGGATTTTTTTATAATTCATTCCTAAGCAGCCAGATTACCAGCCATATGGACAAAGGATACTAGAGAAAGATTATTAAGATTATTAAAACAGATTATTTTTGTTGTTGGAGCAGAAGTTGTGATCAGTGGGTAAGGCGTGAGCTGTTCCTCACTCCTATCACATGCTGATATAGTTCCCAGTGCTGCTTCATTTCACCTATGAGGGCTTACAAGGTCTTGTGCCTTTTAGTAGTTACCCTGGGTGCCCCTAGAGACACTCCTGGCTCACCTGGTGCTTGGGGGTGTGCTGGCGTCCCATAAGCTCTTGTTGACCAAGGCAGTAGAGTAGCATTGTGAAAAATTAATCTCAACTGTGTCACAAAAGTGCTTACCTGGTATTTCAGGGGAGGAATATACCAGTGAAGCAAATGTCTACAGAAAGAAAAGCCTGAACAAATGACAGAAATTGAGACCAAGGTATTTCTCAGGGACTCTGGTCATCTTGTCTTCTACCCATTGCAGTATGGCCATTGGGAAAGGAGGCGAATAGCCTGGTTTGTTTGTCCATATGTGGGCAGTCTCTTTAAGGGAAGGGATCAAACCCTTTCTGTTGACCTGTTCCAGCTGGACAAATTTCCCTCCTGTTCATGCTGCTGCCTGGTTTCCTTTGCAGTGGGAAGGATATAGGCCCATGAACTCATCAATGCAGCAGCATGTCAGAGGTGCATTTCTCTGGACTACATGAGGGCTGGTATTTATACATGAATTAAGAACCACACAGTCATCTCACCAGAATATCTGCAGATCCCTTTTGTATGAAGGTTTTGATCTAGCTGAACTTGCTGGAGTCATCTTGTAGCCATCACTGGCTGCCCTGGGCTCCCTGGTGCTCACACACACTACCACAGGACTTGGGAAATGAATGAAACAGCACATGTTTTCATGGTAGAGAGATGGTGGCCACCAGGCAACAAAGGCAAGAGCTATCATACTCCTACTTGCCCAACCTGACCTCAGAGCTGCTGGTGTTTTCTGGAGCAAAGGCGTGTATTCTGTTCCAGAGACTAGAAAATCTTAGTGTGGCTGATATCAGGTGCTACCTGTTACCAATGATGGTGAAAGAGATGTACCTAAGAGTTATGATTTACCCATGCATCTCTATGTGTATATCTGGAAATCACGTGTGTGAGTCCCACTCACTTGGACACTTGTGTTGGAGGAAACTCTAAGACAATTATCCCAAGAGGGAATCTCATCTCTGCCTGTTCACTCTTTTGGAGAGACAATCTCTATTGTCTCACATCATCCATCACTATATTTGCGATGCCATGGGCATATCTAGCTCTGTAGCAACAGAAGAACAGAACACAGCACTGAACCGACAGAGGAGCTACTGGGGTAGAGAAGCCCCTGGGAAGGCTCAGCCACAAGTCACTACAGAGAGACTTGCAGAGGTACCAGGCACAGACGTTATTTTCGGTATAAGTGTTCTTGTTTCAAGTTTTTTCAGGTGTGAAGTTTCTCTGTTCGACAGCCCATCAATCACATAGGGGGACACCATTAATAAATCTGTCCATGCTTCTCCCTTGAGGTTGAAGAAAGAAAAACTCCAACTGTTAACAATTATTATAGAAAATTAACTCCATGGCTTTAAACAAAGTCTCATTGCAGGCTATTTTTACATTGTAAGGAGGGGGAAAAGAAAATCACCCTAAGAACTAGAATGATATGGATTTAAATTTCTTTGTAAAACACAGACATTGGACAAAAGTTTAGTCCTGGAAGTTCAATGGCTTCTCATAATCTTTTGTTGAATCTGACTCCTTGCTAGCTCCATTTGTTGGCTGGACACTGCAGAATGGCATAATGGGAGTCACCATCACGACATCTGAAGAGCTAGCAAGGCCTGCTGCAATTTTCTAGGGCCACCCCCATGTCATGTCCCAACCTGAGAGGAGGAGAGAGAGTAACCAGGGTTCTAATTTTCCCCTTGGGCTCAATTAAGGTAAAACAACACTAAATGATCAATTAAACTTTTTATTTCAATGCAGAAGTAACTTGAACTTGAAAAGGCAACTTGAACTTGAAAACATGGAAAAGCATTGATGGTGGGGGCTCTTATTAAGAATATTTGTAAAAGAAGATGAGGAAAAGAAAGGAGGAGGGGAGAGGAAGAGAGAGAGAGAATGAGAGAGAGAGAGTAGGAAAGATAGGAAGATGATGCCACCATTGGATCCAGCACCGATGATGACAGACGTGATGATCCTGCAGTGGTGGACACGCACCAGTCTCTTTGTAGTGTCTCTTATAGTCTAAGCCCTACTTTCAGTTATGCCTCCTCTGAGTTATATGGTTCTTGTTCCAGAAGTTTTGTGAACTTCTGTGCAGGTGCCATTGTGAAGGGTGCTCGTGAGGGGTCTTTCAGGCAGTCATAAACCCTTTCCTCAAATAAGCTTTGTATGACCTCTGCAAGTTGCTATGTGAGGCACAGCAGAACCTGGGATTGCACACCCTCTGATGTGTCCCCACACACTGTGTCCATCAATTTCCCATTCACTACATCTTGCTTTACACCAGTGTTTGAGACATTAACTCTTTCAGTCCCTCACACCCCATAAAAAAAGTTTTTCCTCTCCTTCCTGAACCTCTCCCAGCATTTGTTGGCCAAGTTTGGCTGTGTCTTTTAGAAAGCCTCCACTCCTGATTTCCTGTCAGTGATGAAGAAGGTGGGTGATGGAGAACTACTTCTGGCTGTTAGTAACCCATTTCAATGGCTGATTACCCTGATTGCTAGTGATTTGCATGTTCTTACTGGTTTGAACCCTGATGACTTCAGCTGCCAGTCCTGGCTGCTGTCATGTCTTTGTCTTCTGGATTAAAAAGTGCTTTATACCAGTGAAGGAACCACAGACTGTGATCCTGTCTATGGTACATGGGAAGCAGGAACGGTACCTAGAATCATAGAATACATCCATGGGTGAAGGTCCTGTCATTGCAGAGCTCCCCTTGGAGAACAGCAGGATCATGCAGGAAATTTGCTTAGGTTTTCCATATGTTTATGCCTGCTCAAAAACCACCCTGTTTTGGCTGGTCTGATCAACTTGTACACATCAGGGAGTCAAGATTAGACACCAAGGAGTGGTCATATAAGTGGTGCTGTTCCCTTCTGCCTAACACAAGTTCTGAGCAGCCATAGCTCAATAGGCTCCTACTTTGCCCCCATAACCCTGTGGTCACCTCTGCACAGGTGCTTAGCAGAGGTCTCTTCAACTCAAGTACTTCCTAGGAGCTCAGAGCAACCTTCCTGTGTGCCTTCTCCTACCAAAGTTCCCTGTGCAGTGTCTTTTCCTTCTCTCTCTCTCTCTGTCAGAAGCTTTCTCTGAGTTGATGAATCCGTGCACAGTAGTAGGTTATATTCATTTGTCTTGTTCTCCAGTTCATTTATCACAGTGAGTGCTCTGTTGTGGAGAATCCTGATAGAAAGTCCTCTTATTCTCCTGGTTGGCTGAAATGCAGCATTTCAATCAGCTGATTGCTTATTACTGTGACCTTGCTGGAAAATCTAGGCACTACCGAGAAGGGTGGGGAGAGAGGTCTTCCTTTGTCACTCTTCTCATGTGGAAGAATGATAATAGCATTTTCATTTCTCTCCTACTGCCTGCTCTGAAGAGTTTTGCCTTGACTTTTATTTTTCCATTGTTATTTTCCATTCACTACATGTGGGATACAAAGGTTTCACTTTACCACTCACCCTCAAACAGTTCATTAGCTGGGAGGATGGGGAGGCTTGCAGCTGTAGGAGTGCATGCATAAAATAGACACCACAGGATCTGCACAGGGTCCTCAAACACCTTATTGGTGTCTGGGGGAATGGATTAGTAAAGTATTTCATAGGTGTGCCTGACCAGTGAGGCATTACGAAGAGGATTTATTGGTGTGCACAATCCCCTTCCCATCTGTTCCTGTCTCCAGGTCCACAGGACTGCTCAGAGGATCCCCAGCTGTTTGCAGCAGGGCATCTGGCTCCACACCACAGGTGGCCATGCCAGGCCTAGCAGTGAGAAAGGGACAACTAGTGCCATCCTGGGGTGGTGCTGGTGCACCTCTGGGGTCTCCAGCCCAACCTCCCATCCAGAGCAAGGCTGTTGCCAGCGCGGGGTCAGGCTGGCCATGGCTGTGTCCAGCCAGGGCTTGAATACCTCCAAGGATGGAGATCCCCAGCCTCTGGTGTCCTGTCCCAGTGCTGCACCACCTGCATCATATTTAATTGTTTCCCACTGTCCAACACGAAACTCCCAAGCCATAATTGGTGGATATTGCTCCATGTCACATTGTTTGGCACTGCTAAGAAATGTTTTGGGTAATCTGTTGTCTTTCTATCCACCTCCAGTTAGCTGTAAGGAGCATTAAATCCCACCCTTAGTCCTCTTTGACAGACTATACAAGCTCAGTTCCCTTCATCTCTTCTTGTAGGACATGCCCCAGACCCCTTTTCCCTCTTGAGCTGCAGAACCTAGACTGGATATTTCCAGCTGTGGCTTCACCAACACTGAGCAGAGGGGATGATAACTTCCATTGATCCCCTTGCTGCAGTCCTTCTAATCCAACAGTATCTAGACCAAAAGATGACCAAAATCCATCTATCAGGACTGTATCACTTGCTAAAGCAGGGGAGAAACATGGGAACAAGTTACCTCTTAAAGTGCCTCCCACCCTAACTTCTGCAAGTACGCCACCCACACAGTGAGACCATCCCAATTGCCTACAAAAACATGTAGAGGGCATCTAAAGAGATGCTCCTGGGCACAGTGTAAATGGGTGTGATTTGTGCTGATATTTTCTAGCACAAGTGATGCCTGCTGGTGGTTTGGTTTGTGTATGTGGCACATTTCCCCTATCGCAGCCACACAAAGGACCATGTCAGTCCTTACAAAGTACATGCTACTTGTGGGTTCAGGCTTGCAGAGGCATGCATGGATTTAACCTTAAGTATGGCAATACAGAGGATTGCATACTTTTAAAAAAAGAGCTATTCAATAACACATCTCACCATGCTATAAATGTGGATGCTACTCTTTAATACTTTCCCCAGCATCCATCCTTTCAGTAGCAAGAGACTTAGCAGATGTGATGAAGCCTGAGCTCTTCCCCATCACCAGTCAGAACAAATGGATTCCAGTAGCAAAGCACACCATGGCTTTATCATTCTTTTGACAGGTAATTTTCTCCCCAAATATATCTGAGGCTTTCACAAACCACTTCTCAGTGGCTGGAATGAAGTTGTTTCACTCCTGGCAGCAAGGAATGAGCCTGGCGGTGGCATTGGCTTGCAGCTCTGTGTTTCTCCAAGCCCCACGCTCCTGAAAGCCTGGTGAGATTCTTTATTATCCCCCGATTATGTCATGTCCTCACTTGCCTGTTATGACCATCAGGCATGTTATTTATTACAGTGTTTTTCCACCAACCTGTTGTGGTTCCTTTTCCGAGGCATTTCGCACACCACTAGGAGATAATATTCTCTCCCAAGAGTTCACAGTAGAAAGGCTTACTCAGCTGCAAACTCAGTTAAGTGTTGCCCCTCACTTGCTAGCAAAACCAAAATTCAGATGCAAGAAGGGTTGCAGTATGCTGTTGAATGAATAAAAAAGCAGATACAACTTCCACTGCAGGGAGAATCCACACTGCAGATGAAACAAGTTGGTAGGGGCACACTGCAAGGAAGAAATTCATCCAAGGAAATAGGGCAATGAGTCTAGAGAGAAACTGAGGAAAGAAGTGGAGGCTCCAGCAGAAGAGCTTAGGCTACATGGTCAAAATGAGGATGAGAACCTTTCCAGTCCTCACATGAATATTTATGCAAACAGGCTACCACCACTGCAGTGGTAGCCCCTGGGAGCTTTCAAATACTCCATAAAGACCTCAAAATCCCAGCATCCCAGGTCAGGAAAGAGAAATAGTCCTGCAGGGGCACCTGCAGAGTCGCCGAATCACAGAACGGTAGGGGTTGGAAGGGACCCCTGGAGATCCAACCCCCCTGCTTGAGTAGGCACACCCAGAGCAGGGGACACAGGAACGCATCCAGGTGGGTTTTCAGTGTCTCCAGGGAAGGGACTCCACAGCCTCCCTGGGCAGCCTGTGCCACTGCTCTGGCACCCGCACAGGGAAGAAGCTTTTTCTCATAGTGAGGTGGAACTTCCTGTGTTCCAACTTGTGCCCGTCGCCCCTTGGCCTGTCATTGGGCACTACTGAAAAGAGCCTACGCCCATCATCCTGACTCCCACCCTTTAGATATTTATAGGTATTTATGAAATCCCCCCTCAGTCTTCTCTTCTCCAGGCTAAACAAACCCAGGTCTCTCAGCCTTTCCTCATAAGGGAGATGCTCCAGTCCCCTGATTATCTTTGTAGCTCTCCGCTGGACTTGCTCAAGGAGTTCCACATCCTTCTTAAACTGGGGTGGTCCAAAACTGGACACAGCACTCCAAATGTGGTCTCACTAGGGCAGAGTAGAGGGGGAGGATAACCGCTCTCGGTCTGATCGCCACACTCCTTTTAATGCAGCCCAGGATACCGTTGGCCTTCTTGGCCACAAGGGCACATTGTTGGCTCATGGACAGCTTGTTGTCCACCAGCACTCCCAGGTCCTTCTCAGCAGAGCCGCTTTCCGGTAGTTCGGCCCCCAGCCTGTACTGGTGCCTGGGGTTGTTCCTCCCCAGGTGCAGGACCTTGCACTTGCTCTTGTTGAATTTCATGAGGTTTGCCTTGGCCCAGCTCTCCAGCCTGTCCAGGTCTCGCTGGATGGCAGCACAGCCTTCTGGTGTCTCAGCCACTCCTCCCAGCTTGGTATCATCAGTCATTTGGCTTCAGCATTGGGCTCATGGTGCCTTATCAAAGCAAGGGCTTGAGCATTATCCCTGCATGTGGCTGCTCAGGAGGAACCCAGACAACAAGCAAGGCAGTTAAACACGGTGTTATTTCCAAGTCAAAGTGTGTTTTGCTTTTGAAAAACTCTTAGTTTTCTCTCTATCTTTTTTCTGCCTTTCCTCCCCCCAACTCTTAGTTTTCAGCGAGACCAATTCCTTGTCACATCAGGAGCACAAGGAAGGAGACAGGAATGCAGAGAAATGTAAGGTGGGATGGGAACAGAGCACAACAGTCCTGATATAATTAGGCTTCAGCTGGGGCAGAACCTGCTCCAAAACTGGTGAATGGTTATCGAAAAGACCAATGTTGTTTGTTGGATATTTTTCATGTAGTTTTTCCACTGGGATTTCAGTAAATCCCCTTTGGATTCAGGGTCTGGCATACTGGAAGATCATATTTCCAGTGAAGCTGAAATTCTGAGGCTGTGCAGAGCTGGGTGGTTGCTGGTGGAGCCTGATCCTGCCACTTCTAACACAGGGAGCTAGGAAACCCGTCCCTTCAGTTGTCACCTCACTCACCTCTCAGCATCTCTCTTCAATTGGTCCAGCTGGGTCTGAAAGCATTTGAAAGCTTTCCTCCCTCCAGGCCTTCGTGGGTCAGTGCCCAAGTGTTAGACCTGCTAGTAATGAGCCTTATAAAGAAATAATGAGCTGGAAAGACAGGAAGATAGGGAGGAGAAATTCCTCCAGATATTTGGTTTATTATTACTTCTTTTTTTTTTTTTTTTTTTGTAATAGCTATGATGCAAACTTGCAAATGTTGCTTTTCTGGGAGAGATGCTTTGCCACATTATAGCCTACTCCACTGCTTCCCTCACTGCAGTTTGGAAGATATAATATCTCTACTGAAACATAGGAGTCCTGAGCAATTCAAGGGACTGAATTTCATCACCTGAGCAAAGCCACTGAACTGGGCTATTCAATACCTGAAACGCAGGTAACAACTAGTTGTTCCCTGAACAAGTCAAAGAAGGGCAAAAATAGTTTTGGCACCAAGCTCCAGGTCCTGGGAAGATAGAGAGAGTAAATGATCCTGGGGAGACCTTGTCAAGTCATTGCTCTTCAGGGCTGCAGGTAGCATGAGGGGATGGAAGCATCTCGTGGTTGGCTATAGGTCCCTCCTCCTTTACAACAGCATTATATGGGTGCTGGTAGTCACTGTGCAAGCCCAAAAGAGTATTTCTTCCAGCTGGGAATATTTATTTTGAGACAGGATGCTGAACCAGCACCAAGAAAAAAAATGAAATCCAAAATCTTCCTGAAGAGAGAAAGTGATGTAGTTACCTTGGTTCAGGTGTAATGAAAAATTATGCTTTACTTCTTACCATTTTAATTTTAATTACTGGGAGGCAAGTATTTCCATCAATTTGCTTGGATCCTAACATTAAAAGTTGTAAAGCGAGAAACAGAGAATTGGGAACACTTTGAATCAGGAGGGGTGGAGGAACCCATGACGTAAGTCAGATTTCTTTTCTTTCCCTTCTTTTTTTAACTTGAAAAAGACGTCATTTCAGCTGAGCCATTCCCCCAAATAGACAAATGATGAATTAATTAGAGAGAATTGCTCTGGGACTGACTGGCAGAAAGCTTTTCCCACGGATCGCCTCCTGTCTTGCAGAGTATCTGGACCGTGACTTGGCCCATTCTCGCAGCATCCAAGTTCATGGCACTGTTTTTCCTTCCCCCTCGCTTACCAGTGAAGATCTGGATGTTGTGAGGATAAGAACAAACCAGTGGGGAAAAACCTTCCTATTTCTGTATCTTACAGATTCCTAGGGATGCAGAGAAGAGTTCAGAGTTACAGTAATCAGGAATTAGAAAGGTTCCTCATAGACCATAGCTCAGCTAAGACCATGATGAACAGCTCTGTGCAGAAAGGTTATTTTACTTGGAGGTGCCCCCAAAATTTCTGGGAGGGGTTTTTCAGTCTTGTCATAGATTTCATGTGTAAAGCTGTTTTCTACTAAATCCCTTACTGGGTCCTCTGATCCTTTTTACTCCACAGCCCAGGAGAGCTCTCTTCCACAATGCAGAGAAAAGATCCCTCCTTGCCTCCCTGCTTATAGACCCAGGAACTGTATCAGCCTCTTTTGGCTCTGGGTTGGCAGCGTGGCACAGAAGACTGCACCTGGGTCCCTGCTGGACCACTCATCCAACCCAAGTTCTTGCCTTATAGTCACTTAGCAATTTTAGTAATTTTAATATGTTGTGGTTGTAGAGGGATCCAAAACTGCCACTCTCTTGCTTTTCCACATGTAAGGACTGTGCCTGTCTCCTTTGCCGAGGCAGACTGCGAAAGGAGGAAGATTGGGTTGTGTTTTCATGACCACCACAGGGGCAGCTACCAGGGTTTGCACCGTGGAGCTACTTTAGTGATGGAGGGAACGCCGAATGGGGGAAATGATGCCCAAGGTCCGGCTGAGTGAGAGGCAGCATGTCCCTCTTTTCAGCTCCCAGCTGAGCTGGGCAAGCTGTGCTAGTGGGTCGGTGGTCAGGGGGAGCCTGGGCAGGGGGGCAGGCTGGGCTGTGGCACCATTCCCCTGCTCCTTGCACTCCGTCTCAGGCCTCCCCGAGACCCTGCTCTCTGGGACACAGCCCCCAGCCCTGTGAGCCTGTCCAGCTCTGCTCAATTTGAGCAGATCTATTTAAAATTCAGCCGGGAGATGGGCTCCGGCTTGTTACAATGCTGTTGCTGGAAATGGAGTCATCACCGGAGACTATTCCTTTTTACAACTTTAGGTATATAGATTTCCTCTCGATTCAATTTATTTTTATATAGTGTCTTTAATACACTGTCTCTCCAAATGCTTTAGCAGATAGAATTGAAATAATGAGATAACGCTTTGCAGAAGTGTGTGCAGCCGCTCTCAGACGGGCAGCGTGTTAAAGCAATAGAAGGAGATGGAGCAGAGTACAAGGTGGAGGCAGCATAACTTGGAAGCAGCAGTAATATAAGCAAACATTCGCGCAGACTATTATGGTGAGTATGGGAACTGATGGATATGAGGAAAAGCTTGTAGTCAGATGCGCTCGAAAAGGAGGAATTAAGGAGCAATTTGAATTGAGGAAAGATGGCTCTAAAGGGGAATGCATTCAAGGGAAGAATGTTTTCAGACAAATGGATCAAGGGCAGTGAAAGCAAACCTTGATTCTCTCTGTTCATTGGCAATGGAGATCTTGTTTGCTCCTCCATCACTGCAAGACGAAACAGAGCTGGGGACAGCGTATGTACCATGGCTCCACTCCAGAGAAGTGCTTAAATCGCTGTGTTGCCCTAATGACTTTCCTGGAAATGGCCAAGCATGCAACGATGCAAATACACACAGCTGGAAATTTCTCTCTGAGCCTGTTTTCACCAGATAATATTGATATGAGAAAAGCAAAAGGTTTTATAGGAGAAGAACCAGTCGGAAGGGGAAACTCTGTTTTAGTCTCATTAATACACAAGTGAGAAAACAGACTGTTTTCATGCTTTTTGTTTAAAATAAACATCAAACCAAAATTATTCTGTGAAAAATTTGAACAAAATAGGAAAGGAAACTTAATTTCATCCACCTCAACTCACTTTTACTCAGTAAGGAAGAGCAGCATGAGAAATTTCAGCACTTTTTGTTTTCATTACAGTTTGGACTGGCAGGAAAAATGAAATCATGGGTTTTCTTGTAAAAGGGACAATCCTGTCACTACTAAGCCACAATGAGTGACGGGAAAAAAGTTGAAATGCTTTCTTGGACTGGGATTTCTGGGTCTAACCAGTGATGACTGAACCCGAGGGTAGTTTCACTGGGACTTCTTAAGGGACAAATCTTGAGTGACAGGGAAAGCTGTGGTCAGACAGAGGCTGCAAGGGAGAGATCAGGCGAGAGGATGGAGGAAGCCTATCGTACCCTGTAGAACCAACAGTTTGGAATTGCGCCTGGAAATGAACGGGGAGCTGGGGGTTGTGATGAGCACAGCATGGCTTGCACAGAGACTGACGTGCCCCTTGCAGCACTGCTGATGGACATAGGTGCATAAGTCTGGGGAATGAAATTATCGATGGGGTAACCCATGATGGCTCTGTTGCTGAATTATCTGGGGACCCCCTGCTTTCCAACATGTTTGCAATAGCTCCCTTCCCACCACCCCCTCCATTTCACAGGGCCAAGCTGTCTTTCCTTGGCACCCAGTAGCTCCTGCCAATGTCATGATGATCTCTGCATAGAAGCTGCTCACCTGGCCCTGCCTCTGCTCTGTGTGGAAGAGATTGCAAATCCCCGGATCCTGAGCGGTTCAGGGATTTGGCTGGCTGGGGAGGGTAGCGGTGATGGGGAGAGGGATGGACAACTAAGGGCGCTGCTGGCTAAGCTCCGCTGTTGCAGCATCGCCGTGGGAGTGATGGGTGCCGGGAGTTCACCAGCTCGGCACAGCAGGGTGCAAACCTAATACAGCCCAATGGGAGTTATAACTGGGACCTGTCCTGAGTATTGCAACAGGCCAGTTGGCAAACACCAGGGCAAAAGGGGAGAAGGCAGGGATAGCTTCTCTCCCCAGGGTTTGTGGGAACAGGACTCAGGAGGGTTCCTGGTTTGCTGGCTGCTTCTTCTCCTTTTCCAGATCTGCCACTGAAAGCTCAGTGAACATCTCATATTTATTCTAAATATGCCTATGTTTTAGGTAATGTGAAAGTGAAGTGGACATCTCCTGCACAAGAAATCCCAGTCTGGATCCCCATTTCTAAGTGACCTTCAAACCCTGAAATAGCTTTATCCTTGTAGAGGATGGGTGATAGCTCTGAAAGCAGAGCTGAGCCAAGCTGGGAGTGTTTGGATCTAGGGTCCTGATTTGGACTTAAAAGAAAAGGTACAGAAATGTGAATTTTGATTATATTTCATTTAATGAGTTTTGAAAAGATTTGGAGCTGAATTAAAAGTAACAAAAAGCCAGGGAGATGAATGACCCTTATATTAAATTCAATTGGCTTTTGTGCAATTCGTTGCATAGCGAAGCCTCGTTAATACATTTTGCAGGTGGTTGGGTCATTTGTCATTAGAATCGCACTTTATGGAAAGCAACTTTCCTCCCTCTTTAGTTATTTTGCTCTGAAATGAGTTTCCCTGGGTCCTATCTGCTGGCAGGAGCTGAATTGGCTTCTGCAGAGCCACATGTTTTCATGGCAGAGAAGGATCTGGCCTGTTATTTTCTATATATTTATAAGTTATCCTTATATAACATGGTCTACGGTTAATATCTCAAGTATATGTAGCCATAGCCCTCATCCATTAGAAAGAACCAGACCTATATTATAGTTAATATTATTTATTGTTTCCTTTTATTTTTCTGAAGAGCCAAGGCAGCTTCCCTCTCCAGAGGGGAGAAAGGCTGAAAAAAAATAGAAAAAGCTTATTTCGTTTGCATTTTCCTAATTTGCTTTCCTCTGGCTCAGACATGTGTTGCCTATAAGCTATTAAAACTCTTTCTCTAGGGTTATTCTCCCCCCTCCCTCCCCCATCTGATATTCACAACTTCATTCTGCCTGGATCAATGACTGCAAATTTGCTTTATGACAACTTGAACAAACACATGATGGATCAGAAAGGACCTCAAAGTAGGCTGAAGCCTACTCAAGTCAAGAGCACCAGACACGTTTGTTAAAGACCTCATTGGCCTCTGATCCTTGGGTTGCTGCAGTATTGATTTTTAGGGTCCAAGCTCAATTGTGCTGGAAGTCGAGTCATATGGAGTCGCATGCTCGTGGGGGAGACAGGAGTTTTATAATGGGAACAGATCGATGGGGAATGATTTAGCACAGAGGGACCTGGAGGCTTGGCAGGAAAGTTAAGCAATAATCGAGTTCTGGGCTCAGAGCCGTTTCAGGCCGGCGTGCTGCCTGTCTTGCTCAGTTCACAGGGCTCTGGGGCCATGATGCCTGGTCTGTGGGTGGCATGCTGGTGCAGGTCCCGGCTGGCTCCCAGTGCATCAGGCAGCAGCCATGCTGTGTGTGTGCAGGGAGCCACAGTGATGATATTGTTAATCTTGAGCGAGTGGGTGTCAGCCTGCTTCCCCACCCTCCCTAGGTTTAAAATAAAGCAAGCTGGATCCTCAGTTGCCATGAACCAAGACCTAGTGGTGTTAGTCTGCTGCAACTCTGGGCTAACCCCATAAGCGATTTTAAGGAGGCAGAGGCTGAACACAGAGAACAGAGTACATGCAGAAGTGGCACATTTTGCACAGGTTTGTAAATGTGTTTTGTCTTTTTAAACTGTGACTTTCCTGCAAAGAGAATATGTCTCTATTCTCTGACCCCCGCTCCATCAGTATGGCTGGGGAATGACAGATACTTCTGTGTGTCAGCATGCAGCATCTTGGGGCCCTGGTCTACACTCATGTTGCCCCTAACTGATATAACACAAAAATCCAAGCAATTCCACTAAAAAGAAAATGGAGAAGCTTGCAGATGAAGCCCTCGGGCTTTGGGTCCAACTTACGGTTCTTTCTCCACTGCTGCATGCCTCAGTTTACCTCTATGATGTGTAAGTAAACACCTGCTTAGAGGTGGAGGTGGTACCCCTATGGAGTTTCCATGCATGACACCCACAGGTTGTTTTCTAAAGCCATTTGGGGTTTTATATCTATGGTGACTGTGAGCAAAGGTTACCTCAATACCCCTTTCTTTTATATCTGAGCCTTCAGGTCATCAACGTTCTGTCTCTGCCTGATCTATGGTGGCATATCTGAGCTCATTTGAGTGCGAATACTTTCAAGGAGTGGGAAGTTGTCTGAGATGGAGCTCAAGGGGTAAAATCCAGCCACCATCCCAGCAAAGTTCTCTCTCTTCTGCCCTGTTGGCAGAAAGTCCCTTTTGTTACTGCAGCTATTGAAGATGGCTCGGGGAGCATTTCTCCCTGTGTAGTGTCCCTTGAGGTGGGCAAGGGTGTCATGGTACCCCAGGTCCAGCTGGGAGCCAGGATCTGCCCACACAGTGGTTCTGTCACAGCACAAAAGCTCGGGCGGAGGGGAAGATGAAATGTACAATAAGAGCAGAAAAGAGGCTCAAGTGCAGGTAATTTCCTTCTCCTGTGTGGAAACTGGGCCTGGATCTAATTAATAAACCTATATTCCCTAATAGCAGTCCCTCTGCAGCTTGTGCTGCTGCCTGGAGGCAATGAGATGGAGGAGGACTGGGAGGAGAGATGAGGGCTTTTCCAAACAGATAGCAGATGCACAACCCCTTTCCTGCAGCAGAGTGGGGGTGTCAGGTGAGCTGGACAGAAGCAGATGGAAGCTGATATTTTGGGCTTTCTCTCCTTTCCTTCCCCTCCACTGCCATCCATGCATTAGCATAAAGGCCTATCCAAAAATCCAGCAAAACATGCCTGTCTCTGCATTGTTCTTTGAGGCCAGCACAGCCTTGCTCTAGGAAGTCCACGTACAATAGTGAAGGGTGCACCAGCTGGCAGCAAAGGGTTTCTGAAAGCTGTGCTCCTTCTCCATCCACCTTCTTCTACATCCAGTGGTTTGGCTTCTGAAGGAGAAGGACCCCTGCAGGGGTACAGTCTGGGCCCTCCTTGGCATCCTTCCTTGTCTGCAAGCACCACATTGTGCAGGCTGTTCTCAACACCACAAAAGGGTCCAGAGAGGCTGTGAGATTTCCACCCTTGGACATACTTGAAGCTCAGCTGGACAAGGCTCTGGGTAACCTGATATAATACTGAAGTTGGATCTAACCTCAAAGTTGCCCCTGTTTGGAACAGGAGGCTGTACTAGAGGCTGGACATGTTCCTACCCATCTAAATTATTCTATGATCCCACCCATCATCCCATCAAGCTCTATCTGAAGATTAGTTTGGTTGTTTCAGCGTCCCCCTACTCTAACTGGAACGACTGTTTCAAACTATTTCTGTTGATGAGAAGGTTCTTAATTCCCATCCTGGGTATGTCCATGGTTGTTTCCCAGCTATTCCCAGTGTTCCTGTCCCAGCCTCTCCTACCCCTCATGTATATCAGTGGATGGTCTAGCAGAAACAGGGTGAATCTCCCTAAACTGACAGGAAAGACTGAGGCAGAAGTTGGCTCAAAGCCCAGGTAATTATAAACAAAGTCAAGACAACTTGCCTAAGTTTGCTTAGACTCCGTGTTCAGTTTTCAGATGGCTAAAGCTGAGATTGAGCCGTCTGGGCACACATTTCCCACAGCTTATGCTGCAAATAAACATATTCCTGTGTGCATAACTTCCAATGGTATTTATCTGAGGGCCCCTGCAAAGAAAGCTCTGTCTTTCGCTCTCTGGATAGACAACTTGTTCCATCCTGCTGATGCTCAGTGACTGCTGGTAATAGATGCAGGCTCAGAGCAGGTCTAGGTATCTGGATAAGTGCAACTAGTAAATCTTTGCTTGGCAATTCACAACATTTTGGGGAAAAAAAATAGTGGTGTCTTAGCACAGTGACAGCTAGGTGCAGCTTGTGCTCTGAAATCTTTGCGGAGAGGTAGGAAGAGGCGGCCAGGTTTCATACATATGGGCAGATTATGAAGTGTGGGGATTAGCAAAGAGTAATTACAGTGCCTCCACTGTATATTAAGTGTGTGAAACAATATATAGGCACTCAACGTGCAGCAGGCATTATAGCTGTGTGTCATAGTTGACATTTTTTATATCCATTATTCAAAAATTGATTCCATGCCTGACTATCAAGCAGCATCCAGCTGTAATAAGGGAGTAGTACCACACAACAGCACTGTCATCTGCTAAGAGCTTTACAAACATTAGCTAATTCTGCCTACCCTCTCCATCGACGAGAGGTAAGGGCTGTTATTTCCAGCTGTCTGAATCCCCAGGGAGAGCTGGGATTAGACAAAGTTGTTCTGGGGAAGCTGCTGTAGATAGACCACAGCAGCCACGGGCATCCAGGGGTGAGCAGCACAGAGAGTGGCTGTAACTTGGAATGACCCCCAAATTCCCCCAAACCCAAAGAAAAAACACCTTCAGTGCTCAGAGATGCTGAAAAATAGGACCTCTAAAAAATCATATGTTTTGTGCTCACTTTTATTTTTTGCAAGCATTTTTAGGAAAGCTTTTCACTTTTACCTTTTGCCATCACCTCTAGGAAAGGTTTTAATTTCATAATTTTTTTCTATCTTTTTTTTTTTTTTCACTTCGGCCCTCAGGAAACAAAGAAGTAAGGGCAAAAAAGGTAGGGAAACCAATAAGCAGATGAGGGGGACAAAAGCCCAAACATGAAAATAAAGATTCTTCTTGTTTAAGTGAAAAAATGCACTTTGTCAAAAAGATTACTTTTTTTTTTTTTTTTTGCAATTAAAAGTACCTGATTTAGAAAAAAAAGGTTTTTTCCCCTACTGAAAATATCCATGTCTCCATAGATGAACTGATGTGTGGGTCCTAAGTGAAGACAGCAATATCTTCTTATAGAGCCTGGCTGATTTTTGGTGGCTCCACATCTCCTTGTTGACAAACCAGATTTCATCTTCCCCTTCCACCCCTGCTTGACTCCAGCAATTTCCATTCCCAAACCTCCACCTCTTTAGGCAAATCCTCTCTGAAGATTACCTACATTACCTACTTCTCCCCAGAGACAGCCTCGTCTCCTTTGCTATCAATTAACAACAGGTCTCACCAACCCCTTGGCTTACTTGCACCACCTTTAAAAGCAGCCCTGACGTTATAGTGCCTTTTTCCTATTTTAATTTGTTACTCTGAATTACTTTGTTGCTTCTGACTGCAAACCCCAGCACTGAGGTCCAGGGGGGTTGATGGGCTCCTGCCCTCCTCTCTTGGCTCCAGGAGTTTCCTTCCCACACCTGGGGCCATGAGGTCTCCTGGGCTTGTCTCTCAAGCCCAAGCTGTGCCATGAAATGAAAGACAGTGATTGTATGGAATAGCTGTTTCCAGGTCATGTAGTCCTTTGTGCTGGGGATATATGTGGAGGTTGTGTTAAAAAGTATACGAGTGTGTGAAGGGTAAGGTCCAAATTATTCCAACAATTTGCACTGAGGCTGCAAATGTGAAATGCAGAGCCAGTAAAAGATCAGACAGGATCTTAATCGCAACAGCAACAAAGGGAAATGCTGTGCAGACTCTCCATAACCTGCTTGTGTCAAAACCAGGGTCAGGTTGCCCCCTGTGTGCTCTGTTCCCTTCCTGGGTTCCTGCTCTCCCCTTTCGGTGCTGCTCGTGCCACAGGCAGACAGGGAATGAGTCTTGCTCAGACTTGGGTACCTCGGTTTTTCCAGGGTCATCCAAGAAGCATTTGTTCCCTGTAAAGATGGATGTAATCTTGATATCAGAGGTGTTTTCCTGTGGGGAAAACCAGCTGTTTTTGATGAGATCTCTCCATTTCTGCCTGGCCCAAGCGGAAGCAGGACTGAGTACCCTACTCCTGTAGATACCTCAGGCCTGATTCCTCTTTTCAGCTGGTGGCTGCTCTGTGTGGGCTGTCATGCTGCGAGATGAAGACGGGGCTCACCATACCCATCAGTGTACCCCAAACCCTGCCCCAGTGTATGCATCTCCAGTACAGCAAGGCAAAGAAACACAGACATGACCTTGGGTCCAGCCTCATTTGGAGGTTAAAAATAACCCAAAGGTGCTTAGAAAAATAAATAAATTTAAAAAATTAAACCACCCCCACACTTGAAAGAAGCCTGCCCCTTTAAGAAAGGATTGAACATAATCTATTTCCAGCGTACGAGAGATCGGCTAAGGATTGCTGGGACATTTTCACTGACACAAATCTACATAATCGTTTTAAACTTCTCACCATTTCTTCCGATTATTCTCTTTCTGTCACTTTAGGAAGCTCTAAAACTGATTTTCTCTCCATAATCTTCCAGTATTGCTTAGCACCCAAATCTCTAATATTTTAAGAAGATTATTTCATTTATAATTGATTGAGTGTATTTGCCAGTTTGCTACTTCAAAGATGTTGTGCTTTAAGGGGTTCAGGTAGAGCATTATTAAGTTTCCACCCCTTACCCCCCATCCAAAAAAAGAGGCAGAAAAATTTTGCATCCTGCCTGACACTGGATGCATTTTTATTTTTTTATGTTATTGGTATTATTTACATTGTCAGCATGCTGAATAGCTAAAAAAAGATCTCCAGAGATGAAAGGCAAATCAAGCTGTCTCCAGCTGCAGCCTTGGGGCCGTAGGTCCCATCGCAGGGTGCAGTTTGATGAACAGTGATCACAGGCAGCCAGCTCAGGCAGCACCACATCAACCTGTGCACTAGCCTTCCCTTCTGGGTGCCATCTGCCCACCCCACTGTTCTCACTGAGAAATGGGTTGGGGAACTGACAGGAGTTAAAATACTTTTTGTTTTTTTCTTTTCAATGGATGGGCTGGTTTTCAGCCGGATCCACTCGCTGGGCTTGTTTTCTGCATCGAGACAGAAGGGATTACATGGGTGGTAAGCAGGGGTAGAGGTAGGGGAAAGGGGCAGGGAGGGAAGAGACTGGATAAAGGGCATTTCTGAAACACATTGCAGTCAAAAGTCACCTTCATCCAGCTCAGGACCAGGCTACGGTAGCTGCTGCCTGCAAGCGAGTGGACTCCCTCACTCAGTGGTGGATGTTGTCCGGTAGTGTGGTGAGAAAAGGGTTGAGAGAGGGAACAAGGGTGCAACAAGTAATATTTACTGGGTGCAAAGGCATAAGGACATCTGCAAGCAGAGATGCGGAGGGAGGAAGCCCATCTAATAGACTGCCACTCCTCACTGCATAACCAAAACCCTCAGAAATAAGGGGGAGATTTCCTATTCGCAGCCCCACTCTGCTGTTCATTCCTTATCACCTGTGAACTAGTGAGGAGATGCATAGCACAATGCTCAAAGCAAAGCTCTGAGCCCTCTTTTAGGGCTGGCAGAGACTTAGTGATGCTCTGTCACAGTCATTTCGGAGAACGGAGCAGCTATCAACTAACAAGAATGAATTTCAAGGCTGATCACCTGCAAGCCAGGGATAATGGAAGGTCTGCACAATCAAACACGTCTCCTGTTATAGTAAAACAAGCAACACTTGAAAAGGACGTGGAAACAGGCTTCTTTAAATCCAATTCAGGGATTTGGAATCCCCACTAAACGCTTAATTAATTTTTGATTAGCTGAGAACCCATTAAACAGACTGATTCTTCTAGGTTTATAAGTAAAGGCAGCATGCTGCTATAATTAAATTAATACTAAGAGATGTTCATTTTCAAATCCTTATGTTGGTTATTTGAGAAAAATCATTTCATTCCCTTCCCTAAGAGGTTTACCATATTCTTTTAGCCCAATGCAGGATCTCTTCCCACTCTGTGTTGCTCTTGTTTTGCCTGGAGGCAGGATCTATCAGGGCCCTGAAACTGTTCTGCCTAAGGGACATGGGGTGTCCCAGTAGTTTTAAGGACCAAGAACCTCATATTCCTATAGGGGTTCACCATATGAGTATGAGCAGTCCGACTGTTTGGGGTCTAGCAGCCCTGGCTTCTCCTACCTACTCTCCCTGTGGAGCTACTGTCGACTGTTTCCTACGGCAGGTACTAGGTATGAATCCTGGTTCCTCCTCCACAACATAGTGAGCAGCTTTGAATTATCACCTCTTTTTTGAGGGTAAGAGCTGTCCACAAGCAGTTGCTGCAGAGCAGCTGATGCAAGGTAACCTTGCATCAATGCAAGGGATGAAAGGTCCCAGGTCTCCTCTGCAACACCACCATGTATCAGAGAACATGCCATGGCTTCTTTGCTCCTGGTTTTCGGAGCCTTAGGGCTTTCTCCATTTCCTGGTAGAAATAAGAACTGCTGCCCAATCTTGGCTTCTTCTCCAATGACTGATACCTCCCAGTGTGTGCTGGATCCTCTGGCGATGGGAGGCATGGAGTCAACCCCTGGGCCCTTCCTCAATGATGGTATGGACACAGGCATGTTGGGTGTGACTATGAAAGGAGGTTGGACTCACTCTTGGAGCAACTCATCTCATGAGAGGATTCAAAACCTCCCCTCTGCCTTTTCTTCCACCCACAGCAAGATCTGCAATTGAATTTTGCAGCCTTCTCTGGCTGCTGTAACAGGTGAAAGACCCCTCCCTGATCATTGCAGTACCAACATATTAAAGTTTGCAGCTGGAGACTTGCCTCACTTCACTCCTGGGTCCTGTGAAAACCTCTGAGACATCCCCCAGCCCATGTTGGTCTGAGCCCTGCACAGGGCAGCCTCTGAGGTCCCTGCAGGTGCCTGTGCTGAGTGGGGGGTCCACATGCACCCAGGTGTCCAGGGACCGAAGCCTGGAGCAGCCAGCGAATTTCCATATTTATTTATGGGGCTCACTGTACCCAGCTCAGACACCTGCCAGCCACAAGTCCCACATGATGACATTTCTTTCATTACTTTACTGGACAACTTTACATTGATTGTCATCCCATATTGGGGAACCTTTCTTGTCATCTGAGGGTTGGGATATTTTTTCCTCTTTAAGCTTCTCTCATTTGGCAGAAGGAGAAATACTTTTGCAAAAATACCTCACAAGAACCCACTGCTCGGACAAAGAGCTTGGGAATAACACCAAACCTGACTCATTACAGGTATGATTTCCTTTATACCATCTCCATGTGGTTTTGGCTTGACGTCCATCCCTCACTCCATTGCTCTGGATGCAGCTGGATTAAGCAGAGCAAATGCTTCACTTTTCTGCATTTGTCCCATCAGATGTTGGGTGAGATGGGGCTTTCAACCCACCAACGTCCCCTTCACCATTGTCCTTGCAGAGGCTGGATGTTAGCCAGATCCTAACCACGGGAGCAAGAAACAGGTCCATACTGGGGCGCTCCCCCAAGGATTTTATCACAGGCACATCAACAAATGCTGCCATTACATGGAATCTGGAGTGGGGGGTTTGGAGAACAGCCCCAGCCCCTCACACCTTCACCCTCTTGCAAACCTCCCTTTGCTACCCCGCTCCCCATGGCCCACTTCTTGTTAGGAGCTGTCAGAGGCAGCTGGCTGCTCGTGCATTAAATTAGCAGATGTTGCGGCTACACAACATTAAGCACAACAATACTGTTAATGTGCCCTCCGGAGCCCTCTGCTTTCCTCCTCTCTGGGCCTCACCAGACACAGCCTCTCCGGAGGCAGATTAATTTCAACTCTCTGGATCATAATAAATTAATTTTTATTAGAAAGGGCAGGGGGGGAGGGCTGATCTCCTGAGCTGCAGAGATTTAAGCCAGCTGTCGACCGTCTCCTGGCATTTGGGTTAGGAAGTAAATACAGAAGGAGGGGATTTTTATAAAACGCCCGTCAGCCCTCCTCTCTGGGAGGAGCACGAGTGAGGTTTGGAGGTAAATCTGCATTGTGGGGTTAATGTTTTGCCCAGTCCAGTGCTAAACAAATTGTAGGGGGAATATTTTCCTTCTACCTGATGGGGAATGGGCTTTTGTCATGCTACGCCCTGAAGACAACCCTCCCCAGATGTGAGGCTGTGGGGTCTCAAAGCAGGTCCCTATACCCACCAAGCCCTCCTTTGCTAAGAAGCCCCTTTTCCACAAGATGTTCATTGGAATAGGATTTACCAGCTTTGCATTGCCACTACTCTTGGAGATATATGGCACAGTCCTGACAGCCCCCAGAGCCTCCCTACCCCAGCCCCAACTTGTGGTCTGTGCACAGCACAGCTCCCCAGCAGTGACCAGACAGCAAATCAGTCGTAGCTGATTCTGTAGTACCACAGAGTTTCTGAGCAGAGATTTTGACAGTTCAGGCTCATTCTCTTGAACACCGAAGGCTCGCAGCTCCTTTTGGCTTAAGTAGGGGCTGTCTGTACTCAGCACTTATGAAAATCAGCCCTAGGCCTTTGCTCAGATTAATGATCAGTATGAGCGCAGTGGCTGTTGGAAACCCAGATCTTCCTTTATCAGTGGGGAGCGCATTGCCAGCTGTGGATTTGGAGGATGTGGGAGTCGGGCTCTAGCCATCCATCCCTAGCTTCATTACTGAGCTGAAAACTTGGACCTGGCAGCTTTAGTATCAGTCAGAACAACTGCTGAGAAATCTGGACTTTGGCAGGGCTGTGGACACATTTGTGTTATCTATTAGTGCTGTGTTAAATGGCAGTGCTAGTTCCACTGGTCATTTCAAAGACAAATAAAAAATATAGCCAATATCTATGCAAAGGCTGATCCAGCTCAGCATCCTGTCTCCAGCCGTGGCCAGCAGTGAATGCTGATGAAGGAATGTTGTACCATAAACTCGGACTCATCTTTCACAAGAATACTCTCCCAAGCCCCAGATGTGTGGCCAAAGGACTTCCCAATGTAACCAAAATTAGTTTATTTTCTCCATTAATTTCTCCAGTTGTCTTTGATCATTCACAATGTCCAGTGGCAAGGGGCTCTGCAGATGAAACAGGCTTTAGAGGAAAAATTATTTTTCCTTTTCCAGCTGATGTGAGCTGCCATCTGCAAGTTGTAGTGGCTGCCTCCCAGTTCTTGAACTGGGAGAAAAGGTGAACAGCTATTCTCTATTTACCTTCCTAAGCACATTTTATCTTTATTACTTCCTTCCTCGATAATTTCTTTTCGAGAAATGAGGAAACCCAGCCACTGCAGTTGTTCCTTGTACAGATGCTGTCTGCGCTTTGTTGGTAGCTGGCTCAAATACCAATATTCCTCCTGGGTGCCCAGCTAGTCTCTGGCTGCTCATTTGATGAATAATTCTGGATTTTTGGATGTGTTACTGTGGAGTTATCCTGCAGTGTGAGGGCAATAGAAGAACTGTACTCCCCAACCAGTTTTCTCCTCCCCATCTTGACATGATCTAAGTTAATAATAAACCATGGTTATGGGGACAGGTTGGTTTTTAACCTGGACCCATTTAATTACATGGTTCCCAGCCTGGTCCCAGAAACAGTTGTACCAACTGAACCAAAGCTGACCTGTAGCAAGGTAGGACAGGAGAGGCAGATTTCACTGCAGAAACAATGAATGCACAGATCTAAAGTCAGGTCTGGTGCTCAGGAGCTGGTTAGGCTGGAGCATGGATCTCAGGCTGAGGTGCTCCTGGTTGAATGGAACAGTGGCTCTTGGGTATGTGGGGCAAAGACCTGCCCACGCACCTGCTGAAGCCTCTTAAAAGCTGCTGGCGTGCATTGCCAGCAGTCCTCAGCCCATGAGCACCTTGTTCACTCCATTACGGATGCCATGCCAAAACCTGACACTGTCACCCCACATACTTCTCCTGAACTTCCCTTTGACAGGAGATCTTAGGGGAAGGCGAACGAGAGAGTGCGCTGGTGCAGGGGCTGGGAAGGAAAGTGGTGCTTGTGATAACACAATATCAGGTTTCACTGAGTCCTTTTTCAAACACCAATTGAAAACCCCTCCTGCCACTTGACAAGTTTCCAAAATCCTCTTTCTTTCCAGGATCTACCCATGGCCCTTGAGTAGGGAGAAGGGGCTGTGAAATGAAAGCCCTGTTTGCTTTGTGAAAAAGTTTGACAAGGTGTTGAGAGAAAGTGTTACTCACTGCCTTGGGAGCATTCAGAAGGGTGTCCATTTATCTCTCTCCTTTCTTTCTTTTATTTTTTTTTTTCCTGCTTCTTCTAAGGAATCTCTGGTTGTAATCCCTCTCTGGGATTTTTCACAGTAGTCTGATAATGTTAATATTTATCCTGGCTCAGAGATGAACTGACAGTGCTGTGTTCTCTCCTCTTTCATTTTATCTCTGTACATCTGTTCTGTATGTCTTTAACTTCATCAACACTCAACCTGGGGCAATGACAGGTAAAACCAGCCTCCATCACATCTTTTCACATCTCTCACCTCTGGTGGCTTATATTCTTTGTTTGTTTTTATTAACTTATTTATTAAAAGGCTAAAGATTTTAAGTAATGCTAGAAGCAGTTCAGTGGTCAAGGGATTTGGGGTGTCTGAGGATAATTCCTAGACTATTCCTTGCCCTGTATTAAGAAGTTGAATGCAGACTTTTGACAGAAGGGTTGTGGGGACTTAGAGATAGATGTTTGCCAAGAGTTCAGGCTTTGAAGAAAAGGACCCATGAAGCAGTGGAGTTTTCTTCTACTGATGGTCAGAGTGTTCTGGAGTCTGACCATAGAGGTCATTGAAAAGCCCATCAGGGTTTGTGTTACACTTGGAAGAAATGCCTGCAGAATAACAACAGCCAGGCATAATTTGTCATGGAGGCAATCAGAATTTCCCACTCTGGGGTATACCACAATCAAGTGGAAAAGGGCAACAGTACAGTTTCTTTGTACGGAATTAATGCCTGCCAACACTTGTGATTTTGTTGCGAGTTTTGTGAACATCTGTATTTGTCTTAAAGCCTCCTTCCCAGGAGTCAGATGAAGACAGGGAAGTCTTCGTTTGCATTTGTATAAAAAAATTAGTTTATAGGTCTCATGTGTGCCAAGTACAGCCAAGGAACAAGTAAGAAGGTATCTAAATTGGCTTAAAAACTGTGTAATGGCTAAAGTAATCTCGCAATTGTTAAGAATCTGACTTAGAAAATGGGAATGTTTGCAGCTGGCTGTACTTCCCCAGTGACCTCTGCAGTATCTACAATCCATCCTCATACACGCATGAAGATGGTGTGGGAGTGGGGAATGACCCTGAAGCCACCCACAAGAGGATAGATACCTAAAATAACAGATTTTGCCTCAAACTTTTATTGATGCAGTGGAGTTCGCTCTCTTGAGAGCACAGATAGGAGTTTGCTGGTGAAAAAAAATTTGGAGATATTATCTCTAATTTATTACTGTAGGATTAGATTTAGCAATGCATGAAATCGTACTGAACAGATGGAACACCAGTTTGTGCAGAGTATGATTTTACATGCAAACACACCATATTTCTAGGACTGAAGTTTTTGCTTCATCACTTCTACTCCATCCACAGCTGAACTCATTTTAATCTTCCAAACCTTCTCTTATGTATGGGAAGCCTGATCCTAGGTCTCCTCCAAACTGCTATTTCTCTTATAAGGAGCTCCAGGTTACATCATTTCAGCTCATTTTTGTTCATTTCTCATCTTTTGTGGCAAAGAAGAAAGAGGTTAAAGAACCTGGAAGTGTTATGATGGCTTTCCCACAAATGACACCACAGGCAATGAAGACTAATGAGAGTTTTATTCCAAAAGCTGAAATAACTGCTATCATCAATAGCTCCTAGGATTTTTCCTTCATTCATACATACTCAGTTTTGATGACGTGTTGACCTCTGATTGAATAAAAACCCTCTGTCGATCACCAGGTTTCTACAGGAAAGGCAGGAAGTTCAGAGATGTCTGCAGTCATAAAACAGGAAATGTGAAACTACCTTGTAATTTCAATGAGGTCGGATTCAGCAGCAACAATAAAGATGTTATGGTGTGACCACTAAGTGTTTGTCAATGGGAGCATCCACATTCCCAGAGCTGGTGACCCCAAAATCCCCCATTTTGAAGAAGCTGCTATATGGCAGGTTTTAAAACTATGCTTATCACAATAATAAAAGAGTAAAAAACTCAAATCAACCAAGAATTTTTGCTGTGCAAGGAAGAGTTATTGTTCACCACTAAATGCTGGCTTGTCACAGGATGACCATTAATTATTACCAGTAATGTTAACAGTAATTCAGCTTGTTGTTATACTCCCAGCCCAAGTGTGGATGTTATTTCACACCTGATCTGCTGGTTTTTGTCATCATATTCATCTCTGGACATAAGCAACCCATGGGCCAAGTAGTTATCTCACAAGCTGGGCCAAGGTAGTTGCTGGCCAGACTGACCAAGAAATTTTCATTGTGGCCATTCATTTCTCTATAGCACAAACTGGCTATGCGGCTGAGTGAAACATCTAGAGATGTGAAGGCCCAGGGCGGTCAGGAGCAGGAGCAGTCTTTCTTCTGGTCCAGGAGCACTGGATCAGGCCCTTTCAAACTGTGACAGAGGGAATCAGGCCAAGAATGTTGAAGGGAACAAATCATTTAATGAAAGGCTGCCAATGAAAATGCCAATAACACAAAGATCAGAGCTTCTTTTTAAGATCTACACTGCAAGCAGCAACCTCCAGAGAAAATCCAAATCCCTACAGTCTGTAGGGTACTCTAGGCACACAGACATGTGTTACTTCACGTGTCAGCACACCCGTCTGCGTGCTTCTCTCCTCCCTATGAAATTGCTGGATCATGTAGAGGGGTATCACTGCCTACGTAAATTCCATCATGCTATATCAGGATTGACCTAAGAAATCACTGCTACCAAATTATACCATAGCTACAGCCACACTAGGAAGTACTAATCCTACCCTGCTCCAAGAGAAAGAAAAATGCATCTATCAATTCATGCGCTCGTTAATTATAATTAATTCATTCTTAGATTTCACCCCAGACATGGGCACATCACTGTCTTCTACTGCAGAACTCCCATCATCTGACCTGGCTCCTCTGAGCAAATTTTCTCAGTCAAACCAAGAGAGCTTTTTTCAGTTCCTCCACTAGATCTGCAAAATATATGCAGATTTATACAGTGAGGCACACACTAAATACTCTGGGGGAAGGAGTAAAATAGACATTAATCAGATATTAAAGGACTTATGAGACAGGGAGAAATATACATTTGGGCATAGTTTGGAGCTGGTTTTAAATGTTAGGTATACATATATACAATTACTATGTATATGTATGTATTATTCTTCTGTTTTAAACAACTGGATTGGACAGGCTAAGAAGAAGAAAGGAAGAGGCAGGAGAAAAATGCCTAATAACACTAATGTTAGGGAACTGTAGCTAATTTGCAAATGGATACTAAATGGAAACACGCTTCCTTTAATCTGTGTTGCTTTAAAAAGGAAAAAAAAGGAGGAGGAGGAGGAGGAGAAGGAGGAGGAGGAGGAGGAGGCTGCGGTTAGTAAGCTATCTGACAGTCTTAGCAGCTCATCTGTTTGCAGGGATTGGACCGGGAGTAGATATTCCCAAGTGCCTTGAGTATCAAGTGCATTGGATATGGCTTTTGATCAGAGGGGCAAGGTGCTGCCTTCACTTCCGCAGGGTTGGTTCCCACTGGAAGCACATACCTCCTGATGGAGCAAGGACAGAAGGTTTGGTGGTGGTGAGAGGGATAGGGACAGCCCTGTGTTGTGTGTTTATGCCAGACCCTGGCCCTTCCCCTAGCTGAGTTCCTTGTAATTTCTGGAAATCAGAAATAAGCTGATGTGATTAGAGAAGAACAGATCTGGCTTAGTGCTCTTCAAGCTTAAAAAGGTGTTAAAGACTTGCCAAATTACAAATACAGAACTAATAGAGATCCAAAACAGGAACAGTTGCCTAATTCCTTTACATCTAGAGACAAAAATGAAGGGTTGCATTACTATGATTGATGGACAGATAGCAGCCTGGACTGTGAGAAATATCTAAGAGGTGGTGCACATCTAAAAACATTTTATATCCAGCCTACCCTTGATCTGGGTAAGGACTAGTTTTTGCAGGGTCTTAGCTTTGGTGATGGTTTGCTGCTGGTGACCCAGTGGAAACAGAGCTTTGTAGTGGTGCTTCTCCTAGGGGAGGGGCCAGGCTTGTTTTTTCTTTAGATTACACTTTTTTTTTCTTTTTTTTTCTTTTTTTTTCTTTTTCAATGCAATCGCTTGAAGTCATCTTGCATTAATTAGCCGTCATCTTAACGACACTGTTGCATGTTAGACGAAGAGATCTCTGAATTCAAATAAGACTTGACCCTAAGAGGGACCAGCTCCCTGGTTTTTTCTTCTCATCTCCTTAAATCTAAAAATTGCTAAGTGATCTCTGAGGCTCAGGCTTTCCTCGGAGATTAGTGTAAGAAAAGCCCCAACATCTGCAAAAGTGACTGCTTTTGACAACCGTACAGATATCTTAAAGAGCAGGAATTTCCCTAATAAAACCCCTTAAAATAAGTCTTCTTAAGATTTCTTAATGCCACAGTGATCAGTTTGCATGTTTCAGAAATTCAAGAATTTTTTATCTGCTTTGGAAAGTTATGAAAAAAAAAATGAAGCAGGTTTATTTAAAGGGGAGAAGTATTTGAGATGCAGGAGAGACAGGGTAGCAAAGCTTAGGAACTGGTGATAAAACCATAAATTGTATAGCTCAGGGAATTTGTGGACTGACTAAAAATGACAAAGCAAAGCAGCCCAAGTTGGTCATCAGAATACTAACAAAGAGGACTTTTACCAAGGGGAAAAAAAAAGCACGTGGACCCTCTGGCATTCCGTGGGCAATTTAAATAGCTTAATTCGGCATTGTTGTGATTAGCCATATGCCTGATAGTCTGTGGGCCAGATTCTCTGCGGGTGTAAAGCATAAGCTTTTCCAACTACCCTATTCAGCAAAGCATCTCTATTAAAGACAGCGTTTAGGCATCTGCTGAAATGTGTGTGCTTAGATCCCAACAAAGACACTGGGAGTTAAGCATCGCAAGGAAGCTGCCCTGGCACAGTAAGAGATTTAAGTAAATACATGCTGGAGCTGGAGCTGGGCCATGAGCCCCTCACCCAAATTTACCATGCATTTCTAGCCTCTTGGATGCTGGCACAAAAGACCAGGCTGAGTGTGAGATCCCAAAGCACAGAGAGATGCTGCTGGAGGTATCTGTAGGCTTTTGGTGCGTGATCCTGCATTCCTTTCCCCTGCCTGGAGGCTGGTGTAAATGCATGGATCTCTAAGCATGTGGCACAACCAGATGTACCGTGTTATTAGGACTATGTATGCAGAGTGTGATGGGGTGGGCTGGGATGTCGTGCTTTTGCTTCCAGGGGTAAAATTCACCCCGATGCTGTTGCTGCTCAGCTCAGCAGATCTCCGGAAGGGGGAGTTGGGTAGAAAGTGTCAGAGGAACCCTGAAATGAGAGCTGCCAGCACCCGCACATGCATAGGTTGTGCAATTGCACCGGGTGCTTAAAATGGTACCATCATTGACATGAACAAACTTGAGGTTGGTTCCTCAAGTTCGTTCATGGGTGGAGATTTGGATGAAAATTTTGACCAGCCAGAGCTCCTGCAGATTTGGGTTCAGGGTCTGCAGCTGACTGATCCAGCCAGCCTCTCATCCAACAACCTCCAAGCACTGGTAAATTCCAGCCCAGATACACCTTTACTCAACAGACAGAGACAGGGGATGGTATTGTTGTGTTGGACACTGGACCTGCTCAGGGAGTGAGCTGGGACCACAGCACAGTGTGTGGAGTTGACGTAGAGTGGGTATGTTGTGTGTTGGTGATAGACCATGCAGAAAGGGAAAGGAAAAGACAAGGGATGTATAACTATTGACCATCTGCATAATATTTGATTTCTTTGTGCATAACATGAAAGATCTCTGCTGTGTCTTGAGTTTCAGGGGAGAAGCCCTACAGAAGGCAGTATTACTGGAGATTCTTTTTTTCAAATTTGTGGGTCTCCAATAAAATGAGAAGAGAGAAAATCAGGTATCTTGATATCAACAGAAGTGGCAAACACCTTTCTGCTTGCCTGCTCTTACACTCCATTTCCATAAATCAAGTAAGTCTCAGCACCAGATAGTCTCATTAGAAATTTTGTTTTGCTTCATTATATTTCATTTTAATTTTATGTTCTAGGAAGATCAGAAGGAATCCAAGCAAGACATGGGAATTCACAATGGAGATTTCTGTAGCAGCTAGTGAGAAGGATAAAATTAAATTAAATGAAATTAAATTCTACAGGGATAAACTATACAGGATACATTTAAATATCGTTAATTTGCAGAGGGAGGGTGCTGATGATCTATGGTTCCTGCTCTACAAGCCCATGATTGACAGGGTGAAGGAACTATTAGGATACAACACAGGTTTTTGTGCAAGAACTGGCTGTAGGTCCTGGGTATCTGTTGCAGATACATCCCATGCACCTGGGGTGCTGTGGGATGGGGCAACAGAAGGCAGCAGGATCCAATATATTAAGCCCCAGACAATTGTTTTTCCTCCTCCTTTCCTTTCATGGGGACACTTTCTAGCTCTGTTTCAGAGCAGAGGGACATGCCAGAATTATAGAATAACCCACTGAAACCAAGAAATCTTCTGCATGCCCAGCCCTAGCAAAGGTGGAGCAGGAAACAGATCAGGGATTAGACCCACAAGGGGACATAAATTCACAATCACCATGTTAAGCCCGTCAGCTGTAAAGCCTCCAAACCACCAGCCAGCTCCTGCTTGACCCTGAGTGCTCCTTAAATCTTTTTGGTGTGTTGGTTTTCAGTGCTAAAATATCCAGGTGCTGAAGAGATGTGTTGCAGGGCCTCCTGGGAGCACCCCTGTTATGCCTTGGCTGAGCAGCTCAGTTCCCCACATCATGTCCTAGATGTGTTTCTCAGCCTACTTTACCCATGATGTCCATCTAATAAGGACTCCTGGTCCCCTGAATGAACCACAATGCTGATGGTGGTGGTAGGGATCAGAAAGGCTGGTAGGAGACTTTACAGCTAGCATCTTGTATCCCCTGTAGTTGTGTGTGTGTGTGTGTGTGTGTGTGTGTCTTTCCTCTGGCCCAATGAAATGGTAAACAATTTTAAGAAAAAGTCCAATAGAATAGAATAGAATACTTCAGTTGGAAGGGGCCTACAGTGATCATCTATTCCAACTGCCTGACCACTTCAGGGCTGACTAAAAGTTAAAGCAAATCCTAGAGTTAAAGTTAGCCTAGAGCTGAATACATAGGTGCTCAGGGGTAGGAGATATTGGGTCAAATCCCCTCAGACAGATGTGTAAATGAATACATTGACAGGGTGTAACAAGGCATGTGATGTTGTGTGATCAGCCTTATGATTCTGAAAAGTTTACTGGAAAACTTAAATTTATTTACAAAATGTGTTTGGGGGTTTTTTGTTGTTGGTGGGTTTTTTTGTGTGGTTTTTTTTTTTTTTTAAAGAAGAACAGGACATTTCGATGATGGGAGCAGCTCAGATGGAGGCTTCAGAGGAAAAGATCAGATCAGGCAAATCTACCTCTCATCCTCTCTGTCTCAATTTCCTTACCTGTGAAATGGGCACAGGATAGCTCAGACTGCCTCTTGTAAGGTGCCCCTGCACTGTGGGCTCCAACATGATATAAAAGGTGCAAATTAAGACTCAGGTGTCTTACCCCTATGGAGAAGTATTAGAAATACTGCTCTGAGGGAGAAAGAAACATATTGCCATAAGGAAAGTTTTATATAGGACATTGCAGGTCTGTATTTGCTGCCGGCAGCCTAAAACCAACAAGAACTTGAGCAAAAAAAAAAAGTCCTTTCTGGTTTTGTATCTCAATCAGGAAGAACTGTCCTTTTTAATTCAAACACCGGGGTCTAGAGTTGTTTTCCCTGCAGATGCCGTGTTGTATTGGGAATATCAGGAGCTGCCAATTGCAATAACAGTTTCTAATTCCAAATTAATTCAGTGTAAATGAACTGTCAAGAGAAGATTGATTTGTTTTGGTAATTGCCCTGATGCAGGCTGCTGGGTGACAGCGGGAAAGAGCAAAGAAGGGAGCTTTGGCAGGTCTGGCTGAGCCTAAGGGTGGATTGAGGAGACGGAGGCCTAGCTGCAAATATCATCTGTCAGGACCACTGCTGAGCCCGATGCTTTTTTCCAGCCTTCAACAATGTCTTCAGGAATGAAGCCAATGCTGCAAAATGCTCCTTGTGTTAAAGAGGTTGGTGTGTTAAGCAATTAGGAAAGGGAAGAAAACTATGCTTTCTGTCGTGGCTGAAAATGAGGGATCTGAGGCCAGGTGAGGCTGGGTGCAGGAGGTGCAGGGCTGCCTGCCAGGGTGCAAAGGGACATGCAAGAATGACATGCCAAATGGGACATTTTGTGCTACCTGAGGCAGATGGAAGAAGTTTGGTTCCCTGAGTACCTCCGTATGGATGTGTAGAATCTACTGAGCCCTTCCTAAGGGTTTCATCTGCACTCGCAGCCTGCAGAGTTCATCTATACACAGACCCATGCAGCACCACCCAAGTCCACGCTAATGCTGTAGGGTCCACAGCATGGGCATCAGCTGTACGTATAACCCAAAAAGGTATTTTAGCAGGAAATTCAATATGTTACACTTTCAGCAGTGGGGTAATGTCTGAACAAGCCAGGATGTCAGGAAGCAACCCTGTAGCCCAAAAGCAGACTTTGGAGGGTAGACATGTGGAATTAGCTAATTCAGCAATGTGTAGGTGCCTTAAAAGGAGCAATGACCACATGATTTTTAATCCATATTACAGATAAATATATAAGCTTTATTAAAACTACTCCACAGATACCACATTCAGGCTATTGTTACAGTCTATAAAACAGCAAGGCAAGAAAACTCCCAGAGCAAATGACACAGTAAACTACAAATGTTAATGAAGTTTCTTGCTAAAGCACTGCTAAACAAGCTAGTTTTTGCTTGCTGTATTTTGGGGGTTTGTTTTTGTGCGTGTGCTTAAATTCCCCGATCAATACAGGTGCTGTGTGACTGAATTGCTAATGGAGTCTGTAGATTAGTTTATCAATAGCATTTAAATACTTTTCACACTTGCAGTAGATTTTGAATTATTTATTTGTTTCTGGTCAATTGCTTATGATCTCATTAGCATTAGTCTGTAAAGTGATACTAGACTTGCTGGAATACTTTAAAGATTTCATGGCTCCGCAAATTTTTCTGGGGAAAGGAGGTGTCAGGGCTTAAACTCACAAAATCCAAGTCCTACAAAGAGGTTTTTTTTAAGGCAGGGGATCTGCTAGCAGGAGGAGAGTTCTGTAGAGCTGCTCATTGGGGAAAGGAAGGAGGCATGATTACAAATCAATCTCAGATATTGAGAGAGCTGCTTGGTGATTATTGCCATCTGTGCTCAGTAGTGCGAAGCGCTGGTGGATGTCACGGCCTTGGTTGTGCTTGGTGCTGCACATGTTGGTAGACTGCTGCCCTAGAAAGCTCAGCCTTTGCAGTGATTCCCGAAAATGGGAGGAAAGAAAACTGTCATCCTTATTCTGAATTTGGAGCACAGAACAGGTCACTGGTAAGTCTGGGATCCCAGAGACCTTATAGCTGAGCTAGAAAATGAACTGAAGCCTTTCGAGTCCCTTACTCTAGTCTTCACAACTAATCCACTCACCTTCCTAATTAAAAGAGTCACAAATATGCTAAACAATCTCATTTCATATGTTATGTTATTCTGATTTGATGGAGGAGGGGTTGCATTGTCTTGATAGACATTAAATTTGTGTTTTAGTCTTTTGATATGTCACATGCGGACTCCACATAAAGCTCATAGCAAGCTGAATACGTATCAAAAGGGGGGGTATGTGCCTCAAAAACAATGGAGGTATATAATTTATAAGTATTATTAATGTACTTTTAAAAGGGGAGAGCACATTAAATGTAAAGCCAGGATAGAAAACAATAGGAAGTAGAAATGTCAGCTGAAGGAATGTTGTGGAAGGAGGAGACTATTTAATCCTTAGTAATGTCCTGTGATGTCCCAGTATACATTCACAAGCGACAAGAAAGTTGTTATGAAGTTGGTGAACAAAACCAGGCCTTTCTACCTGGGGCTGAAAGAGGAGTATATTGCTCAGGCATTCTGAAGCAAGTCTGGGAAAAAATCTCCCTCTGGGAATTCACCCGTGCCATGGCCACTCTCACCACGAGCCTCTTGAAATGCAAGAACAGCTAAGGAGGTGTCATACTGTGAAGTGTAATGTACTGTGTTGTTTTACCATCCTCAAGCTTTGCTCCATGACTACCCAACTACTTTGTGCAGGGGCAGATGTACTGCTCTTTTCCCAGATCTCATCTCTTGCACCTTTGACCTGGAGACAAATGACTGCAGTCAGGGCATGTTATGAAATGGACCTCCAAAGACCTCCAAGACCTTCCTTGCCTCTTATAGAGGCATCCACAAGGCTTTTTCTACTGGATTTACTGTCAATTCTCCCACTTTGAAATCTCATCACATACTAATCACGCATTCCAACATGTGTTGAGCTATGGCTAGTTTTAGAGACATTGATAGCTCTATAGAGAGAAGTCACATGTTTTCCACTGTCAAACTAACGACTTCTGAGCATCTTCTGAAGCGGCCTATATGATTCCCCTTAACTAACTGCACAGAGAAAGGAAACAATACCTAGAGCTGTGTTTTCTGTCAGCACTCTAAGCACCTCTGAACACTGTGGGCAGGATGAAAAGCCCTGTCTCTCTCAATTTTTGGTGTCAGGATACTTCTTTTTAGTGAAAACAAAATGATCTATATATTCCTAAATATAACCCTGGTGAGGACTGGGTCAGGACCACAAATTGCTGCCAAGTATCATTCCTGCTTCTCTGTAGCCATCATCGCATGTAATATGTTTCCTCTCCCCTCAATATCTGCTTTTTTCCCTGGTTAAGGCAAAGTGGGCAGGTAAGCAAGGGCTTCTCTGCTCTTTTGCTGTTCTGGTGGAATAACTAAGACCATAAGTTAAATCTGCTGGAGATCTGGTGGACATCAGTCCTGGAGACTGAGAAGAGTAAGCCAGGGTTCATTGTCTTCTACTGAACTTGGCTCCCATGTAGATTCACTGTCCCTCCTCCTTTGCAGCAGAGTCTGTGGCTGCATGCACTTTTATGATGATAAGAGGGAGAGGAGGGAAGACGCCATGAGTCTTTCATGGTCAAGGTGAAATCTAGTGACCCAAGATCTCCCTGTAAGATGCCCCCAATTTCCCTGAGGAATCTTCTAACAATTTGCAAACGTGAACTGCTATTCCTGCCACGCACACTGCACACCGTCAGTGGAGAAACCCAGATGCAATTTGGTAGCAACCAGCAGCACCTCACCAAAATGTGGACAGGGAGTCCTGCTGAACCACATGAGGAAGGGCTGGTGGAGAAGTCACAAGTAACCTGAATAGTGTGCAAGAAATGTGGTGGTGTTTTTGGCAGAGATACACACATTTTCTTCCCCTGAAAGGCTCTGGGATCATGTAGGACACTGAGTCAGCTGGATCTCAGGTGTAACGCTTTTTCCTTTTCTCCTCTCTTTTGTCTTCTTTTCTTTCCCTTCGCTTTCTTTTTCTTTTTTGGTTCAGCCTAAATAATGATCTAGGACAGTGCTGTCTCTTTAAAGGTGGCTTTTTAAAGTGCAACCTAATCTTCTTCTATCCACTTGGACCTTGGATTTAAAAAATTTCACCAATCCGGATTTCCAAATCCTTGCAGATTCTGAGGGGGCTTGTTTATGGAAGTATCCTTTAGAAAACGGCTTAGACTTTAAGATGAGGAAACGCAGGGAGCTAATGTGAAGATTTAGGACTTTCTAGGAAGCTTGCAGTGCCTAAGCCCTGCTTGCTTGAGCAGTCTGAAGGTCCTTTTGCAGACTAAGAGGGATTAATACCCCTTTAACCAGCAGGGCTATGCACACATTCATAAATATACCATCTCTCTCTAATCGCTTCGCTCCCTAATCCACAATGATTTCTTAGGAATTATCATTTTATCTCAGCTAAATAAGCACATTCCTTGTGCTTTCCTGTAGAAAAATAAAATATTTCAGAAGCTTTTATTTTCAAAAGTTGTGTCATGAAAATCAAGCTTTTATTTAAAACCTTGAGTAAATAAAGGAAACTTTGTTTATTTGCTTCTGAAGAGAAGGGCAATCAGTCACATCCACTGAGCACCTGCCTGCCATTTCGCCCACTCCAAATGACTCACTTGGAGTCAGGATCAGGCCTATTTATTTGCCCAACACCTTGTGAAGTGACACCAGCTCTGTGAATGCACAAGAGTCAGGTGGAAAAGGTTTTTGCAAATTACTGATCATACCAATGTGATGATCATTGAAAGAGACTGGTTTTGAGAATCCCATATAGATTTTCATGGGTTCTGTAGGGCTTTCTTTACCTCTCTGCTTTTCAGGTTTTGTGGTGGTTTTTCATATGGTTTTATATTTTGCGTTTCACTTGCCCAACCTCAGCTACCTTGCATGGGACTCTCAGTCTTGTTTTTAGGAAATGTCACCCTTTTTATGCAATGAGATGCACTCTGGGTTCCCATGTAGCAGCATCATTCAGGCTATAAACAACCTGGGTTTATGGGGCTGATCTTGGGGCAGGGAGGAACTACAGGTAATAAGAAATCTGACTTCTAATGGCATTTTAAAAAGAAAAGAAAATAGTTCTTTTTATTACTAAGAATATTGCACAGAAGTGAGTATTTCTTTGGTAAATCACTCCCCACTTAGGCTTTGGTTTCTAAGATCACTTTCAAATCCAGAAATGAGTTCAGGCAAATTCCAGCTGACCTGAAACACTCAGCTCTGGGAAAGGCTTTGAGTTTAATATAAAAAAGCCTCTGATTTTCCTCTATTTCTAATTCTTACTCATTTTAGTTAAACTCTTGCCTTCTATCACAAAAAAATACACATAAACTTGAGAATCAGTACAGCTGTGCTGCATGGGGAGCTCTAGCACCTATAGGTTTTAATGTTTGCAGGCCAAAAAAATTGTAATAAAGTATTTATTCTGGTGCATTTTATTTTAAAAATAGAATTAATAGGGACAATGTGAATGATAGTTGTATAAAATCAAAACTTTTGGAGCAGTTTTTTTTTTAACATTAGGATATTTAAAAAACAATTTGGGATGTGAATTAAAATATAAGTTTCTTCCCTTGGTAGATATAATAATGATAAATGAAGAATTAGAGCTATCTCCAAGTATTCCTGGAGTTCAGAGGTATTTGAATCTGTGGTTTCTTTTATGTCCCTCTCCACTGAGACCATTCCATTTAATAAGATATGAAATAGTGTGACAAATCTGCTGCAGCCTTTTATTACTTACAGTCCCTATGGGCTTTATTTTTTCCTCTCCTAGCCCTTCTCCCTTGCCCCTTCCCCATGCGCTCAGTGGTCAGAATAGAAATACAGAAGCCATAACATGGAAATATAGATATCCTACAATGAAATCTTTGTTCCTCCGGGTGTGTTTGCAGCAAGCACCACAGACAGGTGGCCATGATCCCTATGGTGTGCTGAGGACTGACCTTGACAAAGGCCCTCCTATGGAAGATGGAAGAGTCCCATTCCCTCTCCTTATACCAGGAGATCCTTCAGTATTTGCTGCACCTGCAGCTGGGCTCAATGTAAAGCTGGCTTTTGCCCACCCTTGCCTGCACACAGGGATGTGGATTTGTAGCTCACGTGAGCCTAGGGGTGGGACTGACTGAACTGAAGCACTAAATGAATTAGTTTGATAGCTACCAAATGAAATCTGCTCTCATAGCAAACCCATCCTTTATGGAGAGTTGTTCTTGGAGGACATTTTCTCAACCACAGCTCTGCCACCATGCCATCTGCCACCTTCTTTTGCTGTAGTTGGCAGGTGTTCAAGGCAACTAAACAGAGGGCCGGTATTCCTGGCTCTGTTTTTTAACCTGTGTTTTCCTACTGATTGTAGAGGGTCCCCTCATGGTATTAAAGAACTTGGAACCCTTCTACCATGAGGATGTTTCCAGTGTTGTTTCCTGAAGTCTTCTTGCAACAGCAAAAATATCCATAGTGCTCCAAAGGCTCTCAGTTACACCTGAGACTGATCCGACTTGATGGAGATTTGTACCTGGGCTGAGGCCCAGACTTCACATCTTTCCATAAAACGTTTCTGCCTTAATGCTCACTGAAAGCCTGAAAGTGGCTGGGAGGATTAGCTAATGGGTAATTGAAATGGGTCATTTCATAAGAGATGTGTATGATAGGCAAGCTTGAAGCCTTGCTTAAACCCTGTAGCTTTGTCTTGTCTCTGTGTGTCTCTTTGTGCTCTTGCCATATGTCTCTTGGCTACTTTTTCTGTTCTCATATTCCACCCCATCAATTGCAGAGCTCCCTTTCTTTGTCTTCTCAGCCAGTCTCAGCTAAAGCCCATTTTTGTCAATGGGAGTCATAGATTAGACCTTCGAACTGCATCTGACAATGAATCTTCCACACATGGAAACAGAGAAAAAAGATTAGGTAAGGGAAAAGAGCTTTCTATGTGCTTGCATATACATACACACAGAGATTTATTCTTTCTTTTCTTATCTTTGTGTTTCTCTTTTAGACTGAAAGATCTAATGGGTAGGAAATTAGTGATAGTGAGCCCAGAAAAGTATATATAAAGAATGTTAATGCCAAGAATGGTTACCGCATACCCACGACTTAATAATCCTCATTAGGGCTGGAAAAACAAACATATTATGCCTTAAACTGTAAGAACGTCTTTTAATGGAATTTGAGGAATTAGAACATGGAACCAAGGTTTATCAACCTGTTGCTAGGAGAGCTGTGGTCTGTGTTTGCTTAGGGAATCATCATCAATAATCCCTTAATCTAATCACAAAATATAGAAAGCTGCTGCACCAGGCTGACCCTATTGGATGTAAGCAGTAAGCAACAGAAGAGAGCAACAGGGTTACCCAATAGCAGCTGTTGAATTATGACTGTATCCAGGAGAAGGCCATGCGCGCAGACAGCTTGGAAGCGTATGAGGAGGCTTTTTGTCAATGAATGGGCCAAATGGACCTCAACAGAACAACCACATTGTAGTATTTCCCCAGGAACAAAAGTACCTAAATCCACAAGAATGGCCATACACGGCCAGGCCAAACATCTGCTGGCAACAATATTGACCATATTTCTGAAAGTGCCCAAAAAGGAGGGCATAGGGAAGTATAGGGGACACTTCTCTGGAATACCCTCTAGCCTCTGGCACTTTGCTGTTCAGTCCTAGAGAGCCAGCAGTAGCATCTTGGAATGGAACACCTCTTCGTGGTTTTTATTCCATGAATTTGTTCAGTTGCCTTTTGAAGTAACGTAAACTCTTAACATTAAAAATAACACTTACTGAGGAGTTTCATAATGTATTTACAAGCTTTGTTTATGTTTGGTTAGTGACATTAGGTTATGTCTACTTGTTGTACTGGAAGAGGCAGTGAACAAACGTCCCTTATTTGCTGCCTATGAGCTTCTTTCCACTTTTTTAGAGATACAAGTGCAACTTCAGATGCCTTCCCAGCGGCGTATGAGCACAAGGAATACCAAGAATCTCCCTGAAAATTACATAATTTTGCTTCCATCTCTTTGAAATGTTTAAATAGTGAGCTTGCAATCCAGACACCTAAGACATTATGTAAAAAATGGTGCAATCATTTTAATTAATATCTGAAATAGTGTTAGCGTTGATGCATTTGTTGTGTGGGTAACATGCCACACATTGTGTGCATGTGAGAGATGGGGTAGCAGAGTGCAGGAGTAAACTGCAACTCAACCCATTGAACAGTTGGCAGTCTTTTTTGGGCAGCTACAACAGAGCCAAAAAGAACCTCCAAAACTTGCTGCACCAGTCTACAAATGTTTCTGATAGCCCTTTTTTGCTGATAAAGTCCTCTGAAGAACAGTTCTGGTAGCAAAGCTGGAGACTTCCGTTTCTTTTCACATGTTGACAGTCCAGAAGGATGAAGGTTATATTTCAAGGTGATCACACTGGCCCTGGGTCAAATCTCTCATAAATCACTGTCTAACTCTTGTATCTCCAATCCAGTGCCTAGGATGAGCATTGTGATTTACTGTTTAATTCAGAACTCAATCCAAAGTCAATTGAAGTCAGGAGGTTGACACCAAGAAGTTGAGCCCTAAGGCTATTTCAGCAGGACTTATTGAAGGAGGGACTTACAGACATGAACATTCTGTCTCCTGCTGTTCACTATTTTTTATTTTGATGAACGTCTCTGTGTTCCCAACTCCCATCCCACCTCCTGGAGTTCTGATCTCTACCATAGCTCCAAAGTCTGCAAAGCCGTCAATGTCAGTCTTTCTTGTAACCATGAGAGAGAGGACAGATGCAGTAAATACCCACAGGAACCGGTAAAGTAGACAGTAGGGGGTATTTTCCTTCTGCTGAAGCTGACTTGAGCTGAATCTGGCCTGGGGAAGATCCAAGATTTCAACCTGTGTATTGTACCCTGGACATCTACATTTCTGACCTAAGTTAGGGAACCCATTATAACTGTTGTCTTTGATATCCATCCTTCTCCCCACTGAGAGGTGTCTAAGGTAAGACCCACCCAATCTCAGCCTATGACACCCTTCCCAGTTGCTGGGATAATTCAAGGTCCATCCTTCCATCTTGTCCCTGAGACCAGACCCTCCAAACCTCTGGGCTATGAACAAGACCTCAGCACTTCAGGGCCCTAGACATCACTAGGAGGCCATCCTGAGTTGGACACCATAGCAACAAAGACCTGGGGGCCTTTGATGATGTCCTTGAGTGAAGCCAAACTGGTTCTCAAAGAACAGCCAGGGTAAGTATGCAGAGAGGTGTTGTTACCATAAAGGGTTTGCTATTCTTCTGAATGCCTTCAGCTAGATCCTTAGTTTTAAGGGGACCACACATTTTGGCCCTGACAAAGGCTAATCAGTGGCCTTGCTTCTTCCAGATTAGAGGCCTGGATGGGGCTTTTGGAATTTGCTTGGACCTAATAGCCCTGGGAACCCCTGTTACACCACAAAATGTGAAGCTTGTTTAGAAGGTGAGATCACTGCAGTGCCACTCACCTGTGTGGGGTCTGGGACGTTTAATAAGGTCCCAGTCTCTCTCCTGCAAAAGCTGACAAGGTCTTTCTGCTCTACCAGGCTACGAGTTTTCCAGAAACTTGCAGGAACTTCTCAGCTGTCTAGGGAAAACACCTGTTGGAGAACTCTGTTTAATGTGGTTGACATTGCCAATGGATTCAGAAGAGATTTGGGGGGGCGGGAAGGAGCTGAGGAGAAGACAGATGAGCAGACAGATAAGGATTGGCTGATTACACTGATCACTTTTTCAGATCATGGAAAGGCACAATTACAGCAACACAAGGGTTTTCATGGGCACTCCTCAAAGCCTGCGGCAGCGGGCAGCACAGACCCTCCTGCCTGAGGGCAGGAGGCAGCAATGGCTCATTTTTCCCCAACATGGAGGTAGATAATATTGAGGTTCATCTAGCTTCTCTTCTCCCCTCAGTTAATACCCTACCAACAGTGCTGCCTGCAGGAAGATGAGGATCCAACCACTCCTGGCTGCACCTGCCCACTAGTGGAGCAGGAGCCAACCAGAGCCAGACCTTTATTGGTCCAGGACCAGGATCTCAGGACTCAGAGGTCCCGCCCAATAGTGACCTCCCATTTGAATTGTTGGGGGGGGGACCCATATCACATCAGCCCCCCCAGCATGCACACCCTGGCCTGGGGCTGCAGGCCCATGCAGCTAAGCCAGGAAAGGAGGAGAGCCAGGGCAGGGACAAGCACTGGTGGCCTCTGTTCTGGCCATACAGTTGCAGCACTCCTGAAACTTGTCTAACAGTGATTTTCCTTAAATGCAATTCTTTAATGTGTTAAATCTAGCTTTAACTTATTTGGCTGATCCAACTTAGATCAGATTATGTTTGTATTTATTGGGATTTATGGATGTATGATTGCCTCTGAGCCCATATGGACAGCTAATTTGTCAATTAGAGCAATGCTGATCATTGTGGAGACATGGCATAGGCTGTTAAGCACCATTATCGGTTTCAACCAGGTCTGACCTTGAGACACACATTTATTTTGCCTGACAACCTTTTATTCTCACTGCCGGATTACAGATATGTAAATTGGGCTAAAACCTTGAATATTCATCTTAGGTATGTCAAAAAAAAATCAGAACTTGTTGGAGATGAAGAATATAACAGGGAGAGCTGTTGAGCTGTGTGCAGAGGATGGGACCTGCTTAGAACTTGCTTTTTATTGTACTTTTGGCAGTGGTAGCGTTTGGGGCCAGGATATCAGGGTAGTGCCCTAGGAGTCTAATTAAAACCAATGGCAATTTTCCAAGCACAGAGAGGTCAACCATGATTACTATTAAAGGCCATTATTCCTATTTTGTAATAGCCACAGCAAAGGCAATTTTCCCCTAAATTCGGAACCTGGCAGAAACAGTCAGTTCCTCCATGCTGGCTCCATCCCAGTGACCGGCAGGAAGGCCAGGCCTGAATGGGTGGGATGAGACGGTGGCTGGCCTCAGAGGTGTGCTAGAAGGCTGTGTGAGAGGCAAAGAAGCTCCTGGTGTGAGGTCAGCCCTGCTCATCTCCTGTCCCATAAGGCTGTTCAGATATACCATGGTGAGCTGAGCTGTGTGTAAATGTAAATTGAATGTCAGATGCATTTGGGCCAGATCATCTATAGAGGTTAATTGGATATTTGGGGATTCATCTCATCTAACTATTTAGAAATGAGGTGTCTAGGCATCTCCTATGACCACAGGATAGGGTTTCTGGTGGTGATGATGTCTGATAGCGGAGGGATGAATGATCATCTGCAGATGCTGATCTCCCCACTAGATTGAGAAGGAACTTTGACTATCAGCTTAAATGAAATGCCTAAATTTTATACAGCTACCATCAAGCGAGGTGAATATTATTGTGGGTATGGGATGCAAATGTGGGCCTGGAGAGATGAGGTAAGTGCTTCTTAACCAGCTTCCTCACCTTCCTCTCAGGATCCCATTACCACATTAGTCAGATACTTCATAAATCATGTGTCTGAAAGAGCAGTTGTTCCACACATGTCTCAGTGATTCTGCGCTCGTCACCTTGACCTGGTGTTTTACAGAGAACAGAAATTATACTCACACCTCTTAAAGGACAAGACTAGGCACTAAGGAAGAGGATTGTTCTAGTAATATGCCCCCAGCCTTACTGATTGTAAGGGACCACATCCTGTAGATGATTTAGAGGACTAACCTTGCAATCTGCGATCAATACTGAATTATTTCTATTGCGATCATCAAGTCTAGAATCTAAACCAAGAAAGATTTTGTTTGGTGGTTGTTTTTTTTTGTTTCTGAGAAAGCATGGACTTGGAGGCACCTGAGCAGTAGGAAATCATATCAGTTTTGCCAAACTGCTTGATAAACTGAAAAAAGAGGAAGAGGGGAACATTTCACTTCAGTCTTTCACAACTGGCCATTGTTCCCAATGAAGCTCTTTTGTTTCTCTCTACTAGAGAAAGGGAAAAGTCGTTGACGCCCATTTGCCTGGAGACACCCATTGGCCAGAGTCCCACAGCATGAACACCTTGGGGAAGGGGGCAATATCCCACAGTGGCAGAATTTGACTCTAAAAATAATAAGCATGAAAATATTAACTCTTCAGAGCAAATAGTGTGGCTGCTTGTTTACCAAAAGGGACATGTAAACCCATTACATAAAATGTCTTTCGCTGTCCATATGCTTTCTAACCTAATCAGCTTTGAATCCTACTAAATCCCAGATTGAGATAACAAATGAGCAGCTCAGCTCGCCGGAAGAAAGGCAGCCTCTTTCCACTGGGTATTAAAAAGAGCAAAGGTCAAATATTCCCCTGTGGATCACCCAAAAAAGAGATCATGCCGATGACACCTATGCCTTTGTGTGCTAAATAAGTATTACTGAAAGTGAAATTCATGGCAAACAGAAGAAAGGGCAAAGCTTCATATTAAAACTCATATGACGGCTTTGTACAGGACGGAACATCGTATCCTAAAAGAAGATTTTTGCCTTCCAGATCATATTTTGATATTATTTATAATTCAGGGATGGAGATGCCGTTGGCTAGTGTGCCAAACCAACACAAATGGCCAGCCTTTGGCTCTGACCAGCTTTCTCCTGGGCTGCATTTGGGGCGGCCATTCCGCTGGTCAGCACCAGGTCCAAGCCGCTGCCCCTTGCCATGAGGTGCGGATCCATGAGGAGGACCACAGTAATTTGAAAAGGAGATGGGGTGGTTCACAACGTGCCTGGTCTGTAGGTGGTGTCTGATGGGCTGTCCCAAGAGACCTTTACTGGGGCGGCTGTAAGCCAGCAGTGGGTTCAGTGGGAGTGGCATTTTTATAACTTTCACTTTTTGTTGTGTTTCTGTGATATTTCCACTGAAGTTAAGCCAAACCTGACCTCCAAACACAGTTTTTTCCAACCATATTTTTCCCTCCTGTAGACAGGCATAAAATTTGGAGAACAAGAGTGGATTTTGGGCTATCTGACAGTGCAGGAAACCTTTTCCTGATGTCGTTACATGGGCTACTGACGAAGCAGGTGAAGAAGAGAATATAAACTGGGCTATTCCTTCAGAGAGCAAGCAAGAGAGGCACCAGGACCTCAGCACTCACCAGCTGGGTTAACAGCTGTGGAAAATAACACTAACCCTGAACCAGGCCTGTGCAAGAGGGTCCAGTTCAGTCCAATAGAAGGCTGTCAGGGATTATTTCCTTTCTAGCTCACACTTTGTCCCCCTCACAAAAAATATTTGTCAGGAGTTGAGTACATTTGATCTGAAATTTCTGTAAGTGTCAAATAACATTTTATCACAGCTATTTTTCCCTCCAAATGGCTCTTTTGAGTCCCCCTTCTTTCTTTTTCCTTTTTTTTTTCTCTTCAAACTCCAAATATTTCTGCCCTTTTTTGGATTTTTATTCTTATAGTGAAAACCTTTGCTTCTTTGTCAGCTTTCAATTGCTTAAAAAAATGCAAGTGTAAGTGCAAAATTTTCAGTAATTGCAAAAATTGTTGATCAGTCACCAGTTTTCAAAGAGAATGGATCTATGCTTTTCCATAAGGCTGTCATGTTTATACTGACAAGGGTTCCGTATGCTTTTTCTATGAACATTTGTATTTATCTGTGCCTACAGTCAACAGACTGCTAGACAGAAATTAAAGAAAACGACCAGTCTAGCTAAGCTGCCATATCATGTTTGTTGTCCTATTGTCCAATATTTATCAGACTATATACAGCTTCAGTGTTGTTTTAGGAGCTGAACACAGGATATCTCCTTGGGCACTGGGCCATTAGTGCCAAACCCTGTCTTTACTTAGTTCCTCCATATCACCTTAGCAAGAGCACCTCAGCTGTGCTAAATTTGGGGTTCTCCACTGCAGCAAGGTGAGCTAAACCCATCCCTGGTCACACATGATGTTTGCATAGGGCGGATGAGGAGCATGCATGGAGAGAGGACTGGGATCCAACCCCCAGGTTTGCTGTCGGTGTGGATGAACCCTCAGTATGTTCTGATCATTGGAAAACTGTTGGTGTTCCTGTTACTTTAACTTTGGAGCTTCATAGTTTGGGATTTTAGGGAAAGCTTCTGGATAGATCAGCTCTTGAATGCCAAGGAGGATAGCATCACCCATACCCATCATTCTGTTGTTGCATAAAAGTGCTCCCAGATGAAGGCTAGATTAAGCTCATGTGTTTGAGTTAACAAAGAGAAGGTTAAATGGTGACTTGATTTTCATCTATAAATACCTTCCCAAGAAGCAGAGTTCTGGTAGTTGACAGCTGTTTAATCTAGCAGAAAAAAGCTGAACAAAGCCCAATGGCTGGAAGATGAAGCAAATTAATTTAGAGCAGAAATGAGGGACAGACTTTTAGGAGGGAGGAGGATTAACCATTAATGAACCTTTCCAAAAAAGGTTGGGTTCTCTGCCTTTCCCTTCTTGGTGGTACAGCCTTTCTTTTTCCCAGACCCATACCATAAGAATCCTGGAAAAATAGGTTGGAACAGGACTTTGTGGAAGAATGAAACCAGTTTTGAACTGCTTTTAGGGCATCCTTCCACATCATATCTCTGCGCAAGCTCATCTTTCTACTTGTGCCTCCTTTCCTGCAGATCACCCCATTGCACAAAATTGGGCTCTGAGAGGCTGGACATGAAAACTGAGCTGCCAGATTCAGATTGCTGTTCCTAAATCTGATTCAGATTCCTAAACTTTGCATTAGAAATACACCTTTGATTTTAGGTTTTCATATAAAGTTATCATAGTGGAACTGCTTACAAAAATTAAGAAGATAAAGGGTAGATTTTGAATAAGCAATGAAAACAGTCTGTTAACAAATGATCAAAATTTCAAGGGAAAAAAGAAGAAATCAGAAATGGTTGTAGTTTAAACCAATACTGAAGATTAGAAATTTTTACTTTCTTTCATTTATTTTTTATTTTAGCATTCTAGGGAAGCTTCAAATTTGGATGAAAAGGGGAGGGGTGAAAAGGAATTTTTGATATTTCATTTTTTGGGGCTTTTCAATAATATGCCCTAAATTGGGGAATAAAAGACAGATGAAAGAAAGCCAACCCACCAAACTCTGTAACCAGTTTTAGACTTCAGAATAAAATCTAATTCAGAGTATTTAGTAGCTTGTGTTAAGGTGTTTTTTGTTGGTGATGCTGTGAGCCTTACTCTATTTGGCTAATGAATTTTTAGTTTAGGGAAGGTCTGTTTTTAACTTTCCTAAAATCATCTCATAAACAAGGTGATGAGATGAAGACAATAAATTTGAAAACAAGAAAAGATTTAGTTAGGACACCTAATTAGGATTTCTAATCAGGAGTCATCAAGACCTATAATTAGCAGGGTTGTTCAGACTCATTGCTTTCTCTTTAATGGCCATAGGACATCCAAATGGTTTTAAATTATGTACCATGGGCTTCTAATCAGTTTATTGAACATCATAAATTGTTAAAAGGAGTTAATAGCTTGTGTTTCTTGATAGAAAGTGCTAATACTCGAGGCAGAGAACTCATCAAATGAACCTCGTTAGAGAGGGGAGGAGGGAGATTGTGTCTCGGTGTCTCATTTTGTTTTAGTAATTAGCTTTTACTGGATTATCCGATCCAAATCTTTATTCAGTTTACTCTGTCAAATCTAGTTTGCATTTTAAATGGAAAATTGACATGGAGAACAATTTGTCTCCTGACTGGGTTAACGGGTCCAGCTGGCAGGAGGCACCCACGGAGAGTGGGGGTTATAGCGGGAGCCCAGCGGGGGGGACCAGCCAGGGGGGCTTCCCCAACAGTTGATGTCCTCCAGCCTTCACCTGCGGCACGGGGCACCCTGCACACTGACAGCTCTTTGGGGAGAACATCGCCCGCTGCAGCTCTGGTCCCAGCCTGGCTTCTGCCCTGGCAGCTGAAGAGCAGCCGCCTGTGAAATTGCCGTGATCTGGTCCTGCCTTGTCCCCGAGAGCTGCCAGGGATCAACAGCACAGGGATCACAGCAGTGTAAAGTCATCATCTGGGAGCATATCAGTTGGTTCTGAGCAGGTTTTTGTCTCTGACGGTGGCCAATACAAGCTGCTTTAGCAGAAGTTATAAGAATGATCCCAATGGGCAATTACAAAAAATTCTCCCTACAGGGAGAGTGTTTCCTAAATTACCGAGAAGCCCCTGGTGTGAAGTGAGCATGTGGGTATTAACATCCACCTTATCTGCTGTGAGTAGATGCATTAAAATGCAGAGATCCCTGATATTTTACTGGCTGCCCTTGTGGCTTCCATGTATGTGGTTCTGGCTGACACAAGATTTAAGGATTCGGTACAAAACATTAACTTCTGAAAACCCTCAGTGTAAGAGTGCAGACGTGAGTCCAACCCAGTTGATTCAGCACCAAGGTATGGTTCTTCTTTACAGTGCGGTGAAGAGAGATGAGCAGAAGCTGCAGATCATAGAATAATAGAATCTTTAAGGTTGGAAAAGACCCTTAAGATCATCGAGTCCAACCACTAACCTATCACTGCCAAGTCCACCACTAAACCATATCCTCAAGCACCACATCTACCCTTCTTTTAAATACCTCCAGGGATGGAGACTCCACCACCTCCCTGGGCAGCCTGTTCCAGTGCCTGACAACCCTTTCAGTGAAGAATTTTTTCCTAATGTCCAACCTAAACTTCCCCTGGCGCAGCTTGAGGCCATTTCCTCTCGTCCTATCGCTTGTTACTAGGGAGAAGAGACCGACCCCTGCCTTGCTACAACCTCCTTTCAGGTAGTTGCAGAGAGCAATAAGGTCTCCCCTCAGCCTCCTCTTGTCCCGACTAAACAACCCCAATTCCCTCAGCTGCTTCTCATAAAACTTGTTCTCTAGACCCTTCACCAACTTTGTTGCCCTTCTCTGGACATGCTGCAGCACCTCAATGTCCTTCTTGTAGTGAGGGGCCCAAAACTGCACGCAGTACTCGAGGATGTCAAAGCAAAGCCTCCCACTGCCATCCCTTTGCACAGTCCATCACATAGAACTGGTTCCAGCTATTAACTCATTGAGCAAAAGCTGGAGGGACAACTACAGAGTGTTTCAGTTTTCAGGGGTCCATTCTCAGGACTCTGATGGCTTTTGCCATCCTTTTTTAACTTTGCATGACACCTTATGGCATACCAGAAACTAGTGATTGACCTCCCGTAGCTGAGTGTGGCTGATGCAGGGATGACCAAGGTGTGTTGGTGTTAGAGACTTGTACCTCTGAAGGTCCTGCACTAACGACTTTCTTTCACCGTGTTGGGTCTTTTTCTGACTTGTATGAGCCCTGAGCCGCTAGATACACCCCTGTAGTGAAATGCTTTCTGGATTCAAGTTTTTCAGATTCTCTTTTTTTAAATTTTAAATGACATCTTTATAATGGGTTGCATGTTAGTCCAAGGCAATGCTTTGAGGTAAAAGGACAAAAATCCTTTATCCTTCCAAAAATCGGGGATGAACTGCACCTTGCACATTTCTGGGTGGGTGCTGCCAGCTTTTCCACTTTACCCGGTTGTCCAATCTGGAACATCTGGTTGCTGGGGGTTTTGTGACCTCTATGATAGGTGCTGGTATTCATCACTCTGGAGCAAGTTCTTGTCTTCTTTATCCCTGTTTATGTCCACACTGTGCACTGAAATATTGTGGGAGCAAATCAGACCCAAGATAAGCATTGCTCAGAAAAAAATGAGAAGAGAATCAGGTTTCTGTGTAGGTTGAGGCATGGCCAGCTACTGAAATTATTCCAGGGCTGAAGTGCAAATTAATTGAATTTGCCTCCCCCAGTTACTAATGTTACTAATCATTTGTATGGGACAGGTCTGCAGCTGGAGGAATGAGGTCCTGTGCCTCCAGTGGTCTAAAATGCTTGGTCTTGACTGGAATGGGGATCTTATTGTCCCTTCAGTGAGCAGCAGTCACCTGGGGAGTTGCTGTTCCAGCCCTGATGAGGACTCAATGATATATCCAAAGTCACCTGGGAAAAACTCTGGCAGAACAGGGACCCACAGCTTGTTGGTGTCTTAAAACACCACCTTCTCCCACTGCACTCCCCACTTCAGGAGAGCGGCTTGGCAGCATCCCGCAGGAGAGGTGTCCCTGGCTCAGACATCGCATCCCCTGCTGGCTTTAGGGAAAGCTACAGAGCCACCTGGGAACAAGATTGCAGCAAATACCATGTCTCTTGCAAGCCTCTCTGAACCCATGGCACAAGACAAAAGAGATTCATCCTCCTATTCCTGCTTGGGAAGCGGGGTCGGGAAAGTGAGTCTTTCCATGCTAATGTCACACAATTACCTCTTAACTGCCAAAACAAATGGCAGAAATGGGGAAAGTGACACCAAATCAAGAATGTCACAGGTGATCGATTCATGTCATCTACCGTCGCCACAGCCAAGGCTGGCGAGAGAGACACAGTGATAACACAACACTAATATTATATTACAGCCTTCACAGCACCGAATGCCAAGTGATGAATATGTGTCACTTTATGTGTCGCTCACTCTCCGGGCCTGGGCGGGCGAGCATGGAAAATGGAGTGTTCAGGATTAATGATATCGAAAATGATAGAGAGGAGATTGAAAATTCCTTCCTTCCTGAACCATGCAGATTGAAATGTACCTCAGAGCTATCTTTTGCTGCCCTCCTCCTCCGCCCACTTTTTAAAGGTCTTTTCCACAGCTTTTTGAAAAAGAAAAAAGAAAAGAAAAGAAAAGAAAAGAAAAGAAAAGAAAAGAAAAGAAAAGAAAAGAAAAGAAAAGAAAAGAAAAGAAAAGAAAAGAAAAGAAAAGAAAAGAAAAGAAAAGAAAAGAAAAGAAAAGAAAAGAAAAGAAAAGAAAAGAAAAGAAAAGAAAAGAAAAGAAAAGAAAAGAAAAGAAAAGAAAAGAAAAGAAAAGAAAAGAAGAAAGAAAAAGAACTTTATAGTGTTTTTCTTGGAAGTTACTTCCTCTGCTCCTCACAGTTTGATTTATGATCAAACATCTTCAGGTGTATGTCTATTCTCACATAGACAGCTACAGCATGGAATATGTCCATGATTTTAATCCAGGACCACCACTTCCCTGTTAAAAAACTGATGTGGCCAGAAGACTGGATGGTTGGAGGTCAGTGTATGATGTATTATGATTAAGAAGTGATCTTACTGAGAGTTCTCAATGAAAAACAGAGCATTTTAATGCTTATCATTTCTATTTTGGAGCCTTTAGAAACTTAGGTAAAAATCAGTCCCCCACAGTGTTGGTAATTTTCCACATCTAATGAGAAGAACTGATAACAGAGAAGATGGATCACAGCCTTAGGGATAAAATGACCTGGCCAAAGTCGCAGGCAGAGCTGAGCTGATACCTGGCTCCTCCATTCATATTCACACACTGTTGATGCATGAATGCTGCAAGATGACCCATTCCCAGGGGACCGCAGACTGCAAACACATTGATGGGGCTGGGGTAGGTAACAGATATTCATTTACGTAGCTGCAGAACTAGACCCTGCCAGCCCATGGAGAGATGGTTTCGCGCAGGCACCCTGCTTGTCCTGGTCTCTGGCTGAACACTGGTTCTGTGAGCTGCAAGGCCATTCTCAGTGCCTGGAATTGTTGACTGAGACGTTTGATAGACTCGGTCAGGACCTGGTGAGATGGGGGACTTGGAGGAAGCTTGATCAGGAACAGTTCACCCTCTATGTCTGACGGTGGGTGCTTGTGACCATCCTGCTTTTGAGGAGTAAGGTTACCTCCTCATAGCTGCAAACATCAGTCCTGGAGCTTCAGTTTAGGTTTATTCTGGGTTTTGGCAAGGATTCCTCAAAGCTTTGATAGAGAAAGCAAAGGAAGAAAAGTAAGTTTTTTATACCTTTTTTCTATACTTTTTCCTTTACCATTTTTTTTTTACCTCCCTGTTACTTAATTGGGTCACCTCCCCAGGTGGGACGAGGGCTTACTCTTTCCTTCTAGCTACAGTGGAAACCATCTACTGCCTTGCTGTGCCCTCATCTGATATTACACATGCTGCTCTTCCAGCAGAGCTTGGAGCTTTTTCTCTTTGAGGCATGGTTAATGGGGACAGAGCCTGTTTTGTTAAGCAACCAATGCAACATAATGGAAGTGCCTTTCTTTTCTTTCTTTCTTCTTAACCCATTATGAATCCCAAGAAAAGTGTTTCACACAGAAAAGAGAATGAAATCAAATTACAGAAAGTCAAAATGGTATGCAAAATTTGTTTGAATGCCATATGAAGAAGGTGCTAGGATGGCTTCCTCACACTGACTACCGAATACATGCCTAACATTGTTAGCCTCTACTGAAGAATGAGCTCTAGTAGCGAATGATCTTAAGGACTCATGGCCATTAGTTTCATATGGCAATAGACTCAGATTGGAGGAAGAAACCCAGAATCAACTGAGAGTACCTAATTAATTGGATTATAATTACATTTAGAAAGCTAAAAGGTAATAGATCTGTTTGAATTATGATCATCGCAGGCTCTTCAGGGACAGACTGTGCAGTGTGAATCACTTGTACGTGATCACCAGAGACACAAAGAATTAAATGACTACAAATGTTTTAAATAAGAGCACCTGTTCACTAGTGGGAATATTGGCTGCCAAGCTCGGCTGGCATGACCATTTGCTTCGAGCTTGCAGTCACCGACCTGTTGTAATACTATTTTTTTGAAGGATACCTGAGCCAAAGTATTACATCCAGAGTGGTCCATCACTGGAAGGACTGAGCCCCAAAGGAGAATGAGGGCCTGGAAATTAAGATTATATGTGGCTGGTGCTTTCCTAAATTGTAACTCAAAGGGGCTTCACACCATCATTGGACACATATTTCTATCTGTCTCTTTTTCCTGACTTTTTGCAGTGCTGAATTCCCCAGCCTTGAATATACTTTTTCTGCACAAATCCTTCTGAGAAAGAACCAAAAAAAAAAAAAAAGAGGAAAATAGAACAGAAGGAAAACAGGCATTTCAGAGGTACAGAGCCTGTAGATTTCCAGCATAGAGTAAATAGAGTAACAGGGTGGTGGAAGTATTCGATCAGAGCCATAAATCTAATGAGATGGTAATGATATGCAAATTAACAGCACCACGAGCCAAATGGGTAAAGTTTCTTTATGGAGCATATTAAGAGGCATTTTGCCTAAGTGGAATGGCTGGGTGAACAATAAATACTGAGCCACAATATGCAAGTATTCGTTGACAACAACAATAAGATAAATAAACCAGATGAAGGCAAGTATTATTCCACCATGTAAAAGGGCAGATGCTGCAAATGAAACTGTACTTCCCTCCTACAGAGGGAAACTGTAGCTATGCAGCCTTCATGAAATATCAGGGATTTTTGATTGCTCTTGTTCAAATTAATACTCACAGGAAACTTCTGGAAAACACGGTTTTGAACCAGCCTTTGTATATTCAGGGATGGACAAGAAAATGTGAAACCTCAGGCCAAATTGTTTCCTAGTGTAAATTAGGTAACCCCCATTAGCTCTACCAGTTTATGCTAGCTTTGGATCTGGATCCCAAACTGTACCTGCCAGCATCTGACTGTTGATAAATATTGAGTGGTCTCACTATGACATTTTAATTATAGCATTATGGATTTCAGGAGGAGGGGGAGCAAAAGAAGAGAAAGCATTTATTTTTGGTTTTAAGCTTAAAGGAAGAAAAAAAAAAACCAACAAAGGGAGAAAATAATAGCCCCCCAGATCCCATAGGGATTTAGTGGAGATTAGCTGAAACTCAGTTCTTATCATTTTCAAGGGCTCCATCCAACCTTATTTTAAGTTCCTTGCCATGGGCACCTACTCTGTAATTTTCACATGGGATAGCTTGAGATCTCAGCATTGTCACCTGCCATACTAATGACATGGGTTTTGTCCCAGTGTCTGGAGGCACCTTTGTGCTTGGAGGCTGGACATACTGTGTTTGCATCTTGTTCTGAAGACCAGACTTGTCCTCCATTAGTATGGCAGAGCCTAAGGTCTGCAGCAAACAGCTGTTTCATCTGGAGCTGCAGAGCAGTCTGGAGGGAGGAGAGCTGAGCTGGGACCCAAACGTGTCCCTTCTGCCTAAATGAATTGGGCCCTGACTGAGATGGAAGTGCCTCAGTCCATCAGCAGTCGCCCCAAGATCAGCTCTGCCCATGCCTTGCCGGGCTGATGGTACGGGTGGAAAGCAAGCATCAGGTCTCATGCCTGCTGTCCATCTGAAAGTGGAGACACAGCCAAAACCAGACAGACCTCATGGTCCTTCTGAGCTGAATAAGCAGCAGGGGTCAAGGGTGGGGATGTGGTTGCCCTACAAATTCAGTCCAGGGAGGGATGGAAAGGATTAATCCAGCGTGAAGGGGAGATACTGAAAAGTTAAGCACTGCAATGCCCAAGTCCAGTATCTCATTGGTGTCAGTGTCCCTCTCAAAGGCCAGATCACAGTCCTAAACTCAGCCTGGGCTCCTCTCGTCATCCCAAAAGCCTGTTGAGAAGACCAACACCTGCCCCTTTTGTGCCAAAAGTGGTGATGGTGAAGCCATATATGTACGCATCAGAAGGACTCACACTTTCGGTGGTTGCATCATGCCCTTGTGAGGTTGGAGCACTCATGGGAAATAGGTCTGTCTAATCATTAGAATGAAAAATGATATTTTGGGAGGGATTAGGAGTAGACAACATGGAGTGGAGGAGGAAGAGAAGTATGACCCTCTAGCCTGGTGGTCAGACCACCTTCCTAGGAGACACCAGAAGATGCTTCCTTGCCATTCCCTGAACATCCTACAAATGTCACATGAATTATGTTGTCTTCTCCCTTCCCTACAGGACTAGGGTCCAGAGCCTGGTAGAGTACCCTGTGGATTTTAATGGGTTCATATACTAGGCCTGTATTGCTCTAAACCAGAAATTAGCCTAGTGTCTCGGAGTGAATATACAACCATCTGGCAAGGAGGAAAACCGACTCGGTAAGCAGTGCAACTGTTTAGCAGGCTTGGCTGGAGGGGAATGCAGAGCTGGTATCACTGCCAGCCACTTCATCATCTTGGGGGCTCATTATTTGAGCAAGCTCCCTGCCTCTGGTTGAGTCTGTTTTGGTCACTCTTAAAGCCCTGACCTTGCTTCAAGGCTGTGAAAGTGGAAAGCTTCTTTGCAAAACCTCCCTGTTAGCATAGCCTTGGCTACTACTTCATGCTTTTCCTCCCCACCCTTGACTCCACCTTATTGCCCATGGAAAGCACACAATTCAGGAAGCATCCAAAACACAGTCTGATACCAGTTCCAGAGCTGGCAAGTCTACAGTGGGACAAGAAGGACTCACTAGATTAGATCCACAGGGTGGGGGCAAGAGGCATGAATGCTTGAATTTGCTCCATCCATCCATCCATCCATCCATCCATCCATCCATCCATCCATCCATCCATCCATCCATCCATCCATTGCCCTCTGCCATCCATCCATCCATCCATTGCCCTCTGCCCACTTTTACTCGAGGGGAGGCATCTTATCTCTCCCTATGGTAGGTAGCACTGAGAAGGCCTTCTCCATGAAGTGCAAGATTAAGCCTAAAATCAGGTTTACCCATATCAACTCTATCTGCATCAGTAGCTCTTTATTTTGGCCATAGTTCAAAGAGGTGTGTAATGCCAATGTGCTGCTGAGGAACACCCAAAGGAGGTGGAGGGTCCTAGTCTGCCACCACTACACTGGTCTTAAGGGGCATCTAGGGGAGGTTCTTGGGTGTCTGCTGGCTAGCTGGAAAACCTGCCCACCCTCAATCTATTAGGTACTTCAACATAGATATTCAGTGTCACTGGGATCTCTGACCTCACCTAATTCACTGTAGACCTTCCTATTAGCTGTTTGTCTCTCAGTGGGAATCACTGTGTCTGCTGAACTCCTATGGCTGCCTAAGACAAGCCAAATTCTGTATGCTCCTGAGTATAATAAATGCTGCCTAATGCACAGTTTTTCCAAACCTTCCCTCCATCTGCCTATCTAAATATTTGATCAAAGCCTTCAAGACGTGGAGCGAATGCATTTCTCAATGCAAAATCTTGGCATTTTACCTGTGCTTTCAACTGTCCTGTGCAGCCAAGAAAGACAACAAGGCTGAAGTTTTTGAGAAACATGGTTCAAGACATCGCATGTCAATCTAGGAGTTAAGCAACCTCGTTTCTGCTCCTCAGTGTGATTTCTTTGTAAAGCATTTTCAGATCAATAGGTGAAAAATAAGATTCATAGAAGCTAAAGCCGTAAGTGTTATAGCGACGTAAATGTGGGTGCATGGCATTTCCCCTTCAGAGCTTACTAATAAAATAGTCGCCTCCGTCTGTGGTCAAGTTTAATATCTGACAAAATCCATTCTGTTCACCTCTATTTCACAATCTGGACTGCCCTGTCAATTATTAGCATTGTGCTCAATGGAGCTGCCACACAGCTCATTTTTGTGGTTACTAGCTTAGTAAATAAATGTGTCACACTAAACATCATGACTTCTAAGGGAGCTTGGAAATAAGCAGACAAGCTAATAGGTGCAAAACTACATTAAAGCTACCAACTTCCTCCCTTACAGACTGCAAAGCTGGTTGTTCTGTGAGTGACAGAAGGGATGGAGCCTCCTCCTCTGCCTCTTCCCATCTGAATGTCAGTGCGTCCCCCTACCCCTACAGTCCCTGTGTCTCTGATGGTAGCCCCAAATCCTCTGTGTGCTGGCTCAGCACACAGCTGCACGTTGCTCATGGGTTATTTAGGAGATGTGAGTGGCTTTGCCTGCATCCTGGCTGCTGAAAAGGGTGCTGAGCAGAGCAGCTGAGAACTGAACTCACTCTCACTTTCTCCCAACAGCACTGTTGCCTTTTGCTCTACCAGCAATCCCTGCACAGCGGTGTGACGGTTGCACTGGCAAAATGGCTGGGGCATCAGAGTTGTGGAAGTGATGGATGGATCAATGCAGTGCTCATCTGGTGGAGGCTGATGCATGCTTAGGAGTCAAGTGGAAACAGTCACTGCTCCATGTCTTCTAAAATACTTTAAATTCAAGGCAGGGCCAGTGGTGAAGATGGGGCTGATGGGCTTGGTTTTTGCTGTTGGTTCTGATAATTTTTTGTCAGATGAATGAATCAATCTTATAACAGGTATACCCAGGATGCCCATGCAGTGCATGGCTAACATAGTCTAGTTCAGTATCTGCAACTGTTGTATTTATTTGCACAGTATCTGCCAGTCTCATTGCACTGCATACAACAGAGTCATTGATGAACAAAAGAGCCAAAGCAGCAGCTCTGTATGCTCAGTGTTTTTCTGAAGTGGGTTTTGTTAATGAACATCTTTTATTTGGCCATTTCCAAATTAAATATTGAACCAGTTGCACCAGAAGACAAGCATGGTCTATTGCACGAACCAAATATCCTTTCTGCTGCCTGAAGAAAGAGTCACCTTGCCTGTCCTTGGTCCCTGGTTCTTGGGGCCAAGCTGAGGTCTGGCCCATTTTCCTTCTCCATTTTTGGGCTGCTAGGAATGAGGTGAGTCCCAGAGTCGTGCCCTACATAGGGAAATCTCACTCCAGATTAGTAAAGATTACTTTAGTTAAAAAAACTAAAAGATTAGCTCCAGGACTTCCCACAAGGACCTTGGCTTGGGTCACTGTCCTGCAGGCAGGCACAGAGAAGCAAATGCAGCGCACCTTTGTCCTGCCTGTTTATTCCCCCTTCCAGCCTTGGCTCGAGACTGTTTGATCCTTCACACGCAACTCCCATGCAGAAAATTCTAACAAATCACAGAAATGTCAAATGAGACTGGCTTGCAGAATGAGGGCAGCCCATTTCTGAGCTCAGCTGAGATCGCTGCAGAAAGTAACACCTTCACAGTCAGGTAAAGTTATCATTTGTATAATAAAAGATGTTACTTCTACCTGCAAGCCTCACCTTCTCCTGCTGCCTTCTGCACCAACACTCTACATAACTCTTGCACTCAGACCCATGAATGCAGCAAGAGCAGCTTCACCTCTTAGAACCTCTTAGGGTCTTTTCCACAGTGAAATCCTCACATCCCCTGAGCCCCTTTATAGCACCTGAGGCTGAGATCCCTCCATGCTGAGCCAGCATGAAGCCAATTCAGTGCTAAGAGCAATGTTTCCCCCATACATTCTTGCAGATAGAGCAATATTATCCTGTATTAGGGAAGAGGCTGACTATGTCACTTGCGACATGCCAAAAGCCATAAGACTATATTGGTTTTCAGACTCCTGCTGTGTTGGCTTGGGCATTTTCTGTTCCTTTCTATGAGAGCACTCTGTTTTCGGTGAAAATGTCAGGAGGCCAATGAGCCAATGAAAGGAATCTCCTTGGTGTTTAGCCTTTAATATTTCCTAGGCTCTTAATCTTGGGATGGGAAATTTAGTGCTGGAGAACGGAAGTTAAAGGATGACCAATTTTCTTTATTAATTTCCTAAAGAATATGTATCTAGTGTTTCTATGAAGAGTGGCACTGGGATTTAGATCTTGCACAGTCAGTTAAAATGTCAGTGTGATGTGATCTCCACTTGGGTATTTCTTCTGCTTACTTTCAGCAATGTGCAAAATGACGGATGAATAGAAACAAAATAAAACTTGAATAATACTTGCTCCAGAAGGCCTTCAGTAAACAAGTTTTGCTCTTGTGTAAGTTTGCTGAGCTGGTCGGTCGCTGAAAACAGAGACAGAGCCAAAGGCAAATTTAAGCCACTGCCTTAGCACTAGCAGGAAAATCAGACTCCCTCAGCGACTCACTTGTCCACAGGGAATATTCTGAATAAGCCAGAGCTGGCCCTTGTTTGTGCTGGAATAACTCCAGGGTAATGTCCAGACATCAGTGGAGTGACTCCAACTTCAAAGTCATATAACAAGCACCTCGGTCCAGCCTTGGAGCCAACTGCCTCAGGGTGAAATTAGGCAACTGTCATGTCAAGATGTGTTGCATGGAGATCTGGAACATCACCCAAGCTGGATGCTGCAAGCCCTAAGACACCCAACCCAAGTGGTGTGGGTTCTCCAAGGGAGACTGCTGGGGTCAATAATCTGTTACCAGAACAAAAAAGAACTCAAGTCTGGGTTATGGTCTCTAACAAGATCTTGAATAATCCCTGCAGACATGAACCCCCAAAGTTCCAAAGGCGTTGTGGAGATGATGTCTGGAGACAGCAATCTTCCTTACAACAAGATGGGGAGAGACCCTACCACATAAGGTCCAGCATAAGGAGCCTGACATTCACAGCAGAGTCCCGGTTACAGTATTCACAGCGGACCCTCCAGCTCTCTGATTCCTACCATTCGTGCCCAGCTCATTAGTCCCACAGGCAATATTTTCTTTATGCCCACCCTATTTTACAGGTCTGGGTTCGTTCTCCTGAAGTTACAGTAGGCAATTCTTTCAAGAGCTGTCCTCGCTGGGTGTCGGGGCTAGGTATGAATGCTTAGGTGATGTCCTGATGTAAATGCTGTCTCCCACCTAAGATGGGTTCTAAAAAATATTCAATATGCTCTACCACCAACCTTGAGAAATGCAGCTGGCCTTGGTTCTATTTATTTCTCCCAAATTCCACCTTCTTTTTTGTCATTCACAAACAAAAATATACTCCCCAAATCCCCTCTTTCAGCCTGCCAGCTCCTGAACACTGAAAATCTTAGGTGAAACGTTGGGAAAGAAAGTGAAATGACCTGTCTCCTTTAGTGCCCTCATGGGAGGGGATGGGAAGAGGTGGGGACCATCCCAAAAGATGAGATGCAAATGAAGGTGTTAAAAGAAAAAAAGAAGGGGAAAAATATAAAGAAGAAGAAAATAAGTCTTCTTGGTGGAACACAAATGGAGTTCTAGCTAGGTATCATTTGCTGAGGAAATTACATTTCTATTTGGGAATAAATGAGTGTAAAACTTGTTTGAGGCCCAGGTAATAATAGACTGGGGGAGGAGGAAATTGAAATTTATGACTTTGCAAATGACTTCTGTAGAAAAGAGAGACACACATCAGAGGTGTCTTTTTATCCACCCCAACCCCCCTGCCTCCTTATCCCCCTTCTCATTTTCTCTTCTTCCTGCAGATGAGAAGGACAGGTCTGCAATAAAACAGGTCTAAGCTTTGCTGGCCCGAAGATGCTGCGGGGGGGAGGTGGAGGGGGGAGCGGAGAGGGCGAGGGGACATTAGCACTTGCTGTAACGTTGTCAGTGCCGATGTAAATGGACGTGCTACATAGTCAACAAGACACACTTGGCTGCCTGCAAGTGGGAAGTACTTAAATCTTGGCACTGATAAATGAAATATTTTTAAGGGAGCTAATCAGTGAAAATGGGGTTTCATCAGGCACTGACATGTCTTGCTTGCTTCAGCGAGTCCAAGAGAGAAAAATGATTGCGCGGTGCGGTCCAGAGCCAGCCAGAGATGGGGAGCGGGAGAAAGGGAGGCAGGAGGCGGCAGCCCAGGATGCTTGTGGGGTGTGAGCCACAGGGACTGGGCCCAGTGCCACCCCCTCCTCCATGCACCCCCAGCCCTCGCCAGCACCCCGGGGCGCCTGCCTCGTGCTCCCTGCTGGCCCCGCTCTGCCTGGGTGTGATGGATGGCCTGGTGCAGAACAGGCTCGGTGCAAATCCCCAATCTGCAGCCTGCTGGGCTCAGTTGGATCAGCAGCAGGCTAGCTGGTATTTCTGGATAAACACTAATAAATCTTCCTTTTCTTCCCGGCAAGCGGTGCTTCCCCTGCCTCCCCCAGTCCCCCGTCTTTCCTCCTCTCCTGCTGGTGTGAGGGGAGAGGGAGCAGAGGTGAATTGGGGGTGCAGGGAGCTTGATGGGTATGGAAGCCAAGCCTTGAGATGGGCAAAGGTCTGGCTAGGGAAAACCCATAAATTGTGGGCTTGCAAAACCTCTTACCGCCTCTGCTACCTCCAGTTCTGCTGCTGGCTGGTGAGTGAGTGGGAACAAGTCAGTCCCATTCTCATGACTTGGTTTCCCTTCCCTGGAGTAATGATGGTCATCCCTTTCCCCGCAGCCCCCAAAGCCTGGGTGAGCTGTGGGTGCAAAGGGGCTCCCAGGAGCTGGGTTTGGGCCTTAGCCTCTGGGGAGGGAGGCGGAAGAGTGTGCAGGGGGTTGTGTTCAGCATTTTCAGCTCAGAGCTTCACAGTGGCTCTTGCCTTTGGCTCCATGAGTGTGCCAGGGCTAGCTGAAAGCCACGTGGGCCAGTGTATATCCCCATCGGTGTATCCTGCAGCACATCCCCTGCACCCAGCTGATCAGCCCAGCCATTGGCTCACCCCATTGGCATGAGAGATTGGGCAAGAGAGAGACTAAATAGTCTGGGAAAAAGGGTTCTGACCTGGCTCTGCCTCCTGAGCTGGACCCAAAGTCCACAAGACCATGGGTGTTCCCATGGGACTCAGCAGGTGGGTGACCACAGAGGTCCCACCAGGACAAGGCAGAGCTTTTAGCTACTTCAGCCAGAATCTAGCAACTGAAGCTGTCCCTGTTACCAGCCTACCTATAAGTAACCTCAAAATCCTCTGTAAACCAAACCACAATCAGTAAAAGCTGCAGCTCCTGCAGTGTCCTCACTCTGTGTCTGTGGGGGACGTACCAGGATTTGTTCTCACTTGAAAGTAAAGGTCCATGCGTGTGAAAATTATCACTGAATAAAATTGTTCCAACAGCCTAGCAGAGGGAAGAAATACATAAATTAAAAGATGACACACAAAAAAAAGCACCTAGTGCTTACATCCTTAAGTCATAAAGGTTCAAAGCAGGATTCCCCCAGTAATCAGGAAATGAAAATGTCCTTCAGTTACAGAGCATTTTAAGACATGATTATTTCATGTGCATGCTATTAAGAAAATGACAGTGGAAAATTCATCATGAAATAAATTAATACTTAAACATTTTTAAAAGGCTCCTTGGTGTATTCTTACCCTCCTCCCCTTCTGACACAATAATGTGTTGTTTCTAAAGAAAATTTTATTGGACTAAAGATGATAAAACAGACAATGAAAAATACATTTGGAAAGCAAATTCATAAGTACTTTTTTAAAAGGAGGCAGCTTAGCTGAAAATATGTAAAAAACACAAGGACAATTTATTATTTTCTGCTAGTGGAAAAGAGTCTTTTTTTCCTTCACAAAGTCAAGCATGCTGTTTTTGAATAATGGCCTCCCAAATTCACACAAACCCAACAATTTAGGCTATATTTGCTTTTTTTTATTCTACGTCTCTCCACCCTGCCCATGCAGCATACCGCCACACGTCACATTACAGCACGAATTTATCACCACCATGGCAAAAGCTGATATTCACTGAAAAAATGCAGATAGCTACAAGAATTGTTTGATTTGATCTGATTCCAAGTGAATTTGGTGCTGGGGAGAGATATAACAATGTGGCACTGGAGACCTGAGCTCTCCAAATGGGCCTGTTCCAGAGCCTGCTGAAGCCAATACATTTTTTCCATGGATTTCAATGGAGCTTGGCTTAGGAGGTGCCTTGCGGGAGCCACATGGTATTGCATATATTTATCTCTTGGCTGAGCCTTGGTGGGATGGTTGGAGATTGCCATACCCAAATGTCCACCCCAGACCAGCAGCAGAATGACATCTGTACCCATGCAGCAGACCCCAACCAGCTCAGAGCCTGGTGCCTGGTGCAAACCGGCAAGTTATGCTGAAACAAGGGTGAGTTGAGGTTCAGGAGCTCTAAGCTGAGGTGGGAACCTTGAGAAGACTCTGTAGATCTGCCATGAGGACATTGCACTCCCAGCCTGAAACCAGAGTGTGCATTTTGTGTAGGAGGCTTTACTGTGCAACCTGCCCTTGTTGGTCCTTAATGCAAATTCAACGCTCTGGGCTTGTGGGTGCAGTCAGCAGGGCAAGCTGAGATTTGCTCCTGTAGTGGGAACATCACTGTTGGGAGACCCTGTCAAAGCCAAAGGCAGGGCCAGGCAAACCTTGCAGCTCCTTGAGACACGACAAAATTGCCTGAGGACCCCCAGGAAAAATGAACTTCCACCCTGTTGCACCCCAGCAAAGTTCAGAGTCCTACTCATCCAGGACATGTTTTTGTAGGACACCATGCAAGATCCCACCTTAAATTTTATCTCTTAGATGGTAGCCAGCTGGAAATAAAAACCAATGCAAACTCAGCAGTGAAGTGAATACTGCTGCCCAGGTGTGCTCCTGCTTAGAGCATGCAGGGATCACCGTGCTTTGAACAGACAGACACCTCTGTTTGACTTGATGGGAGTCGGACTCAACAGTCCTTATGGGTCCCTTCCAACCTGAGATATTCTATGATTCTATGATTACCGCTGTGCTTTAGTATTTGACCCGTATTATATGGTTGTGGAGTATCTATTTTTCTGTTCCATGGCTCGGGCTCATGTTTTGAGGGGGGACTATAATTCATGAGGAGTGCCTGGCTAGATAACTCACAAGTGGGATATACATGGCTGTCTCTTACTGAAGTACATTTTGCTGCTAACATGTATTATATTTGTACCATGCCAGAGGGGGTGTCTGCAGGTCTAAAAATGTTGGTTATACCTACAGCTACTCATGCTATTAGTACAGTTGTAGATATTATATGATTTATTGATGTGTTTTTATTTCCCACTGGTACGGTATAAATATATTTATTTCACAAAAGTGGCCAATAAATTTCCCTTATGAATCCTGTTATCTGCACCATTAACCATTGATCATTTTTATGAGGTCACAACTTAAGGTGTACATGAATTTACACCTTAATTTGTGACCCTTTCCAAAATAATACATAGCCACTTCTGAACTATTCACCTCACAACAGGCACTGCTCATTTTCACTGCTTCCTACTGCACTCAACATTTGTTTCTCATCAGATAATGCCCTAGCATCATGTGCCATTCAACTGTTTCATCTTCTCGGCACACACACCAAAAAGGGGATAAAACACTAGTGAGATGAAACTTCCTTGGACCTAATTCATTCTTTATGGCATTCTGAAATTCAAACAAGACAGACTAAGGTGGAAAACCAGCACTAAATAAGCACAAAGACATTCTCTAGCTTTCCTGCTAAAAAGACCAAGAATTCCTAACAGCAGCCAAAGAATAGGAATGCCAGAAATTCAGATATTCCCAAGTAGCCCTCTCTATTTTCATTGTCTTATAAATGATCTTTTAGACACTGGGCAGCATGGGAACAATTATCTCTCTCTGTCCCTCATCAGTTTGCTCCCTGATTTATTCAAAATATGGGAGCCAGCAGTATTAAATTGTCATTTGTTATCAGATTCCCATGTGCTTGTGTTTTAGGGTGAGGAGCATTGTTGAAAGCCTTTCACTTTTGGCCTTCCCTTCCTCTACGTCTTCACAGGGTGACACAGTGCTTTATATCCACTTAGTGGCTATCTCTAAGTGACTGATTTTCAGGTCACTTTCTCAATTCTGATATGCCATTGGTGGGTCTTGGTTGTTCACTCCTCCCTCTGCGAGTGCCTGGTCACAGTGTTTGAGATGATGTACACCTGCCATGTGCCCAGTATGGCCAAAGTAGCACTCCCTCTTTCACCATCAGAGCTGACCTTTCAGCAAGCTCCCTCCTCTGTTGTCACAGACAATGACTCGTTCTTCATACCTCAAGCAAATCTCTTCCTCCTTCCTTTCCTGCTCCTTTGCCCTATACACTTCTCACTTAACCCCCTCTTCATCCTGGCATCCTTCATGCTGGTCTATGCCCAGACACCTGCTCGCCTTGACAAACATACAAACGCCCTGTATGTCCATCTTGTCTCTAGTTGAGCACTCATCTCCTTCATGTAAGCTGAGCAAGCTCTCATTCATAGGTTTGGTAAGTCCATCCCCTCTACTAGAAGTTGCCTCAGGAGAATATTTAAATATTTTTTTTTTTTTGGCAAGGCTATGGGCAATATACCAACAAGCAATCCCAAAAAAGCACCAGAGTTCAAGCACGTTCCCGAGGTTCTACACTGATGATCCTGCACATGCTTTGTATGATGAACAGCTGTGCATCATGTTTATAGATATGCCAGACATAGTGTCCTCAATTAGTGGAAATGCAATTCTTAGAGTCCTGGCTGAAGATAGGTGATTGCTTCAGATCCTACCTCCACCATCAGTTTCCCTCTGTTGAGCCAATCTGTTTGTCCACCTTACACTTGGTACCCAACTTGGCCATGGACATGTCATCAAACACTGCAGTGAAGTGCATGACTCCCTTTAACCACCAATGGACATGGCACCCACTGTGTTGCCTGACGTCATGTATTTCTGTCCAGAGAGGAAATACAGGAAAGCTTTCACGTCCCGTAGAACCTGGCTGTGATGCCAAGTGATCAGGTGTCCCACAGTCCTTTGAAATCAGGGGGAGAACCTGAAAACGTTTGATGCTAAATGTGTGCTGCAGCAGACATTAGTCTGAGGTTTTAAACAACACACACAGCATGAGCGAGGGCCCTCCTTCCCCACGCCCCCTCCATAGCTCTCTCTTCACCCAGAGTTTGGCTGCACAGACTTTTTATTTGCACACAGTTGTCCTTAAAAATAATAAGTGACTATTTGCCTGTTCAAAGCCAGAAACGAGTTGACCAATTGCTGCTGTGTTTTACTTCAGGGTATCCATCTAAAGGCAGAGAGAGAGAATCAGTCTATAATGGTTTGCCTGGCTCGAAAACTCCATTTTGGGCCGTGGAGAGTCATATTTCAGAGAGTATTGATCACAGTGCAGTTTGTGTTTCCTCACGTCCATGATCCTGTTTGCAGCCCTGTAAAATAATAACAGTACTCATGTCAGTAAGGTAATTACCATTGATCTAACACACTGTGACAAATTTTTCAGTCATGCCACTTGATTCATACTTAAAGTTATGGCACTGCTGACTGCTCCTTAAATAATTGAAGGATGCCCTTTGTAAATCAGCACACTCTTGCCAAAAACTGGCAGTTTCTTCTTTGTTCCAGGCCGTGTTTCTTAGCTTCATCAGGGATTTCAAAATTAAACAGACAGCTTTCCACAGCCCACATAGTTCACACTTGGAGCAAATACCATCCAAGCTGGCAAATCACTTATGACACCTTTGTTCAAGAAAAACAGGGAAAAAAGAAGCAGAAAATGGTTAAACTACAGGGAGGATCAGGATCTCTGTGGTGGTGGGGTTTGCTAGCAGGTGGTAACAAGAAAGACAAGGCCAAATTTGGTTAATTTAAAACATCCATGAAAGCACTTGTCGTCCTCTTGCGGATGGGGTTACTGGAGGCCAAAGAAGAGCAGTGAGCAGGCCCATGTCAGCAGGGAGGACAGCCCTGGTCCTCTGCTCCTGGAACCACTGACTGCCCAGATGGGAGAGCTTTGAAGCCTCTATTTCAAGAAAATTGCTTAGGGATCAGCACCTCCACTGCATGAACCTCCAACGTGCCAGGGAAGGCAGCACAGCTTCCTGGCCTGGGCCCTCCAGGATGGTGCCCCCAGGAAATATTTGAGTCTCTGTAATATGAACATTAAATACTACTGCTGACTTCTGAAATGCCTTTGGGAAATGGCAGCACTACTAGGCAAATAATCAAGGGGAAGATGGTTTTCTGTGGTGGGACCCACTGGCAGCTAACCATAAACCAGAGGCCACCCTAGTGAAATATGCACATGCTTCAAGGTGAGCTTGGATCAACTCACCACAGTCTTTCATCAAATCAGCTTCCTTGGTTATTAAGGAAGTCTAGAAGTTAGTTTAAACTGGACATCAAACACCATGAGGGAGACATTTCTCACTGACATTGGTGAATAGATGTCTACTCTGGTTTTGAAGTACCTTCTGGAAAAGCCTCCCTCCTTTTCTATGAAACATGGAGACAATGTAGGGAGATCTCCTGGTTGCTTTTTGAAGATTCCCATCAGCTGAGCAATCCATAATAGACAAAGGTGCTGGTGGAGCACTCAATAAATTCTTCATCTTCCATGTCTTGGGAGACTGTCTCCAGCTGCTAGACCTTTTCTTCCCACCTTTCCTATTTAGAAACCCTCGTTTACAATGTATAGAGGAATTGCAGTTGTGAACACAGGGGTTTGCAGCTAAGGTTCAAAGACAAACAAGGAAAGACCAAATCGTACAGCTACAAGTCATTTATCATCTCTGCAGCTCAACCACAGTGTCCTTTACTCGTCAACACCCTGCTGTGAAGTCCCTCTATGGCAAGCTTCAAATTTCATCCCCCTGGACATGGAATTGTAGCTATAGACACCTCCGTTGCACTTGATTCAAGGGCTGATGTAGCACATAAATGACCTGCCACTTGGCATGAGGCTTGGTGGCTCTCACGGGACTCCCATGCTTGGGGATTGTGCAGATCTGCAGCAGCTATCATGGTATTAGAGCCTTTGGAGAACAAATTGAATGAATTGTCCTTCAAGAGAGCCTCAAGCCTGTCCCTTCAGTATTGTTGGGACATACAAAGCAATGGCTCCAGCTTTGATCCACTGCACTACCTGTAAAGAGTCCTCTTTTGTGAGCATTCTTGTACCTGCTTGAGTTGAGGCCAGAACAAACAGAAAGCACCTTAAAGGAGCTTACTAAATAAGTCTGGGATTGAGTGAACAGCATATTTGAGGGGTCAAATTTAATTCCTTCCTTCCTTTTGTATTCAGATTAGAGGCCAAGGTAGATTTGTAGAAGCCAAGACTCCTCAGCTAATGCTGCTTTTGCACTTAACCTGCAATTTACCTGTCAGTAATGAATACATTAAAGGCCAGCTAAGCTCTTCAAACTTCCAAACAATTTACCGCACCATCAGATGATCTCCTCAGCATCCAAGACCACAACAGCCCGTTCACGTCAAAGAAAAACATCTGCCGTCTAAAGAAATCCTCCTCAAAAATGCATCTGGTAAAATAAATGTGCATATTTAAAGAAATATTTAAAGAAATAAAGAATGTTTTAATTTGATCAAACACCTCAAAAATAACCATAAAAAAAGCCTTCCAAAGAGACTGCTTGCCAGTGATGTATTGGCTTGGTTAAGAAGGGCTGTGTTTTCAGAGCCTCCTAAATTCCTCAACTCAAGTGCTGAGTGGAGGTTTATTAAGTGACCTGTCTGGATGTATATCAGCCTTGTCCCTAGTGGGGGTCCTATGTTAAATTCCATCATTAAAACCTATTACCAAGCTATCAAAACCCGCTGTAATTCCGTCTAATGACCTCATTTCCCTAAGCGTAACTCAAGCAAGGTTTGCTGATGCGGTGTTACCTCTTGGTGGGCCACAGCCCCTTAGCAGAGCAGGGGGTGGAGGGGAAGGGAGGAAGAAATCAATGTCTGCAGAGATGACAAGGCACACAGCCAGTGACTGGGGACCAAGAAACTATCCAATATCCCATTTCCTATCCAGTCTATTAGCAGCTGAAGTCAGCCAGGGCTCTGGGTTTGATTGAAGGCTGAGCTGAGACCAGATAGACGAGGAGAAGCCCAGGCAATATGGCCACCAGACGAGCCTCCTTTCCAGCCAGCTGAAATCACTCCTAAAATTCGGTGTATATAAAAATGGATTATTGCATTAAAAGTTCAAAATGTTCTTTCTATTTTTTTTTTTTTCTCGCCTTGCTCTGGTTAAGGGGTGGACACAAGGAAAAAGGCAAAAAAAAAAACCCTCTCCCTTCTCCCCCCCTCAATCCCCCTTCCACACACACCTCTACTTGCCATGAAATCATTTCGTAAATACAAAAAAGGCCCCTCAGGCTATTGGTGCCCAGACACTCATTTTTAGAGTGGATAATTGACTCCTTTCAGTTGATAATTCATAGCTTGCATATGCCAGCTAATACATCAGTGCCCAGAGACTCAGTGAGAGCCCCAAGCACAAACGGGAGAGGGGGAAAGGAAAAGAAAAAAAAAAGAAAAAAAAATATTTCGGATGATAGATGAGTGCATTACGGCTTTATGAATGAATTATGTCCTGCAAATACCTTGAGCAGGAGAGACTGTCGGCCTGTATCTATACTAATCTGGGAGGAATTATGATGATTTTCACATTAAAAAGGGAAAAGGAAAAGAATTAATTGAGCAATTGGGCCATTAAAAATGTATGTCGGCATGTTCTGTATGTCCATTTTCCAATTTATCATACGCTAGGAAGCTTCCTCCCAGGGTGACTGCCATTTTTCTTCTCTTTCTTATGTTTGATCTTTTTTTTTATTTATTTATTGTAGGTTCCTGTCATACAAAACCAGATCAGGATTATTTTGACAAGACAAAGTCTGGGGTTTTTTGTTTTTTTTTTTTTGTTCAGGGAGCCTCAGTGTTATCTTTATGCATGTGCTTCCTGTCAAAAAATAGGAGTGGGGTGACCAGAATGAATTTCTTCTTTGCATCCCATGGCTCCTACAGTCAGTATTGCTAACTTAATAAAAACAGATTATTTCACAGTATTTGTAGATTTTTATTCCTTCTCTATCTGAGATGAAGTTTGGCTACAGGAGGGCAGATTCAGTGAGGTTTTTCTTTTAAAAAGTTATAGGTTGCTAACGCTGGCTCATCTAAAAACACGAAGAATAAGTGCCAGCACATGCAAACACCCGCTCTGCACACGTATGTGAAACGTCACACATGACTGCTTGAAAAATTCCCCGACACAGGCACCACCAGGCCCCAGCATTTAGCTGTGGATCTTATCCATTGTTGGCCAAAAATATATTCTGAATTATTACAGTGTTTGTATTCTGCATATGTACCCTGTAGTACGTGTTAATTATTTTCAGACCTGAGAAATAATTTAGTGGATTAAACCAGTTTGCCAGTGGGGGAATATTTTTAGAATAACAGCAATGTTAGAAACCGTTTTGAACTCCATAATCAGTTGGTTTGCTTAAATATCCAAAATAATTACAAAATATGTTTCCTACTTTCATATACATAATATATTCCATTACATTGCTTAAAGTTGCTTAAAATTTTAGTACCTTTAAAAAACAGATCTTAAAGTCTAGCAAAAAATACATCAGCAACTCAATCAGTGTGAAAAAAAAACCACATTTAAGATCTGCCAGCAAATTTCAAGCAGTCTGACCAACACATACTGTTTAACCTGTGTCTTCGATTTTCTAATCCAGGAATTATGCTTCACCTGAACTTCCTCTAATGCAATTAGTGTGGTGTGTTTGCTGAAACATAATGCCTTTACAGAATAATTTTTTATGCCACAAAGCATATCTAATCTCTTCATGCAAGCCACTCTACATGAAATCATTTCATAATATGCAGGAATTTTTTTTGATGTTGTTTATGTTCTTGTGTTTATGAGGTCTTTAATTGATTGTAAGCTGCTCTTTAAGTACTTAAAGATATTTATTAAATCTTGTTAATTTTTTCTGTCTTTTTTTTTCAGACTTGTTAAATATTTGTTAATGCGCTGGTTAAAACGCAAGAGTGCTGGAGGAGAATTTCAGCAAATTATTGTGTTTGTATTCAGGACCTTTATGCAGCATAAGTAGGTTTATTGTCTTTGAGGTGCAGCAAGCCCCTAAATTCCTCGTGATCACCACGTACATGAGACTGGGAATTTTGCTGTGGATTTGATTTAGTTATTCTCTGTCCTTGTACACAACAAAGAGGTAAGCGCATCTCAGTGCAAATGTCACCCTCCTGGATATCAGTGCTTTTTCAGCAGCTATTCTGCTGTACAGAAGATTTTTGGAGGTCTTAGACAACCCCTGTGAGAAGATTGATGTATATAAAAGGGATGTGAAACGGATCTCTGCTCCTGCAAATCTTTCTGAGCTTTGAAAGATTCCTGCATTCCCCAAGACTCCACAAATTTTATATGGGGGAAAACAGCAGGGCACCCACTGAGCAACACCCAGATGTCCTGGGCTCAGGGTCCCCACAATGGCTCTTGTTGCCACCTGACAAAGCGCCTGGTGCCCCCCGGACAGCTATGCTGCTCATTCTTCGCAGGTGGATGCCCTCTTCACCAGCATCCTTCAGTCCAGCTTGGAGAGCTGAACTGCTCTTACAGAGATGACACTGAGTCACATTCCCCTTGCTGCAGAGAGGGCCAAAGGCATAAGGTGCTCTACAAATATCCAGAGAGACCTAATGATTTTGTGCCAGGTCATGTGCAGGTGCCAAATCCTGCACCCTGCTTGCTAGGCTCTGGACCCGCCTCGGCAGCGTGGAGCCAGCAATGAGCCAGAGTCACATTCTCCCCCTACACATTGCCTGGCTCTTCTTGTCCTGACTGCTCCTGGCCTGCAGCACAGGAAGAATTTCACTGTGGTTTTTGCCCAGTGTGGGAAAAAAACCAATAATATTCACTTCTTACTTCTGGGGACCTTAATTTTCTAAAAACTACATATCAGAAACAAATCACACAACCAGACATCTCCATGTAGTGCCACTGAAGAGCTCTGAGCCCCGTTGCAGCACAGCATCCTTGGCCAGCCACCTCACCTGCCTGTGCCTCCGCCCCCCCCAGCCAAAGGATAGGGTCACACGCTGCCTTCCTTGTGTAACCCCTCTGTGCTGGGGATGGCTCCTTGCTCTGGCTTTGCAGAGCGAATTAGCCCAGCAGGGCCTTCCACACCATGGCAACTGAACATAGTTCATCCAAAAACCAGCACATCAGTCTTGCTGATTACACATGCCTTCTTCTAGTAACACACATCTCGGTAAAGGATTAATGACAGCCAGAATCCCATTAAGAGAGAAACACAAGTTCCCCAGCTTACTTAATATCAGGTTTCTTGCACCTGGGTCACTGAAGTAGGACATAACCTGCAGAATATAAAACGTCCTGCTATTGCCTTTGCCACTGACATGCACAGAGAGGTGTTGTGAAGAACAGACATTTATAATCCAGCCTCCCTCAGACATTCTAAGGCATGCACAGACCTGAAGGTTGTGCATAAAAAACATTTTCAGCAAGGTTGCCGGTATGTTCTCCTTATAACTTAGCAGCTCCAGTTTTGGATGGATATGCAGAAATGTGGAATTTTTTTCTTTCTGTATCCCACACAAAGCAAGGAATAAACATTCCCCTGGACATCTCCATAAAAACCATGGTTCCTTGTGCATGAAGGTCTCGGCTTGTTGAAACATTGCAGCTATTAACACTATAAAAGGTGAGCATGCACCTGTGTGTGCACGGCAGGGACTGTTTTCATGCCCAATCCTGTGAAACCAAAGGAAACCAAAGGAAAGTGTCCAGAGTGGTTTCTAGTCTATGGTTGGGACAAACACAGACTTCAAGGTGTGTTGAAGGCCATTTGTCTACAAAAGGTTACCCATTTTGCCAACGTCTGTATATTACATCCAAGGAAAGTCATGACCAGTTCTACCCACAGCTAACCCCCAGGTGCCATACAGTCCTGTGGTTTCCAGCATCTCTCTTCTGCTGGAGCCCAAGGAGAGCTACTTGAAGCAGGATATCATTTATCCATGAAGAAACCATTCCCATGGCTTTTCTCCTATGGCCTTGCAGAGGGATTTGGGTGCCTCTAACCTTAAAGCTATCTCAGGCCAGATCAGACACGTCTGAAAATGTTAGCCAAAATGCAGCCTGAGTGAGGAACAAGGGAGCAGCCTTGAGAGTCAAAGAGACTTTTCCCCGTCCTGCTTCCTGGGGGGCTTTACCTGGGACAAATCTACCTTCAGAGGACTTTAGTTTAGTACCAGATTATTTTATGCCTTTTGCCTTATGTTTATATTATTTTATGGTTACACCAAGCAACAGAAAGGCTAAATAAATATGGAGAAATAAGCCAACATCCTATCAGGATAGTAGTGTTTTTCATTTCCCCACCCCGAGATCAAAGAGTTTAATAACAGACTAAAAAAATATAAGTTACATGTTGCTTTTATTTCATTTAAAAACAGATAATTTGCTTTAAAAAGTCCTCAGGCATCACTTTTTAAAGAGTATCTATAAGTAGTTTTAACTCTTGTTCCCCAGAAATGCAGGGTAGACTATTTTAACCTACATTGTAGGAAACACATGAAGATCACTGCACTTCATGGGAAAAAAGTGGAAACTAAGTAAAAGGCAGGATTTCTGGAGAGAAACTTGAAATGGGAACAGGTTCTTGCTGGAGTCAACAGCTACACCCTGGCTCCACTGAATCTGAGTCTTGCTGTTTCTCCACCTGATATGATTCCGTACACCCATATGATCCGTCCAGCTGCTCAGCAGGACTTAAGAATCATGTAGACATAATTTGCTTATTTTTTGTCAAACCTCTATCACTAGCGGTGCCTCTTATTGCATTTCCACGATGGTGCGACTGGGACAGAGCAGCAGCCTCAGTGGCTGTGTGATGCTGAGATGTTCAGAAGACTCCTGCATGCAGCTGTTAAGAAAATGGGTCAGGGATGTAGCACCTCCCCAAGGCCAAGCCATAGCTGAAACCACCAGAAAAGCACCTGCAGCTAATGTCATTTCTCCACTGAGCTTTATACTGGGTCCCTTCTGGGGTGAGAAGCTTTTTGAGAGAAGGATTCCTTATTATTAATGATAATAAAATCGGCCATGCCCTTTTCTCCACCTGCCTTCCTGCAAACCTCTCTGTGTTTGGTTACCTGGTACTTCAGGGATCCCACACTCAAACTGTGCTGATAACTCAGGGAAGGGACCTTTCTTATTGAACAAGGTGGGAAAAGCAGCTTCCAGTGTCAGGAATTTCTTCCAGACATTCAGCATCTGTATTTAAATTAAGAGGCTTAAAGCACGCCTGAACTTTTCCAGGTTTTTGATTTTAGTTTAACTTCAGAAGTAGAGTTATAGGCCCAGAATATCATATCTGGAGTGCCATCTACCGTGTCTTCCAGGCACTGCTCTGAAATAATATTTAAGCTTGGAGGAGCGCAGCTGTCAGGAGCTCTTTATCTGAAATTCTGGATGCCAAAGTTTGTGGGTGGGTAGGGATGGAGGAAACTCAAATGTGTGCTCAGGAACACTCAAAATAGCATGAATGGAGGTTGGTTTTTCCAAAGTAGGTGGGTTAATATTGTGGGTTAACCCCAGTGGGCAGCTCAGCCCCATCCAGCTGCTCGCTCACTCCCTCCTGGTGAGATGGGGGGAGAATCGGAAGGGTAAAAATGAGAAAAGTCATGGGCTGAGATAAAGGCAGTTTAATAGAAAAAGCTGTGTGAACAAGCAAAGCAAAATAAGGAATTAATTCACTGCTTCCCATAGGCAGGAAGGAGTTCAGCCATCTCCTGGAAAGCAGGGCTCCGTCACACATAACAGCAACTTGGGAAAACAACCACCGTAACTCTGAGTGTCCCCCCTTTCCACCTTCTTCCCCCAGTTTTTATTGCTGAGCACAACATCAGATGGTCTGGGATAGCCCTTTGGTCAGCTGGGGTCAGCTGTCCCAGCTGCGATCTCTCCCAGCTTCTTGCGCACCCCCAGCCCACTCACTGGTGGGGCAGGGTGAGGAGCAGAAAAGCCTTGACACTGTGTGAACCGTGCTCAGCAATAGCTACAGCATCCCTATGTTATCACCACTGTTTTGGTCACACATCCAAAACAGAGCCCAACACAAACTACTATGAAGAAAATTAACCCTATCCCAGCCTAAACCAGCACAGAGAAAAGAAGAGAAAATAAAAAGAGAAGAGAAGAGAAGAGAAGAGAAAAGAGAAGAGAAGAGAAGAGAAGAGAAGAGAAGAGAAGAGAAGAGAAGAGAAGAGAAGAGAAGAGAAGAGAAGAGAAGAGAAGAGAAGAGAAGAGAAGAGAAGAGAAGAGAAGAGAAGAGAAGAGAAGAGAAGAGAAGAGAAGAGAAAAGAAAAGAAAAGAAAAGAAAAGAAAAGAAAAGAAAAGAAAAGAAAAGAAAAGAAAAGAAAAGAAAAGAAAAGAAAAGAAAAGAAAAGAAAAGAAAAGAAAAGAAAAGAAAAAAGAAAAGAGCTTTCTTGTGCTTCTTGCATCTTGAAGTTAATGTCAACGCATACAAAAAAAAAGTTATATTAAAAAAGACTTTCAAAGAACTGAAAGACAAAATAAGAGATTATCTTTCCCTTTGACCTCAAGCCATTTTATGATGACCTGACACACAAAAAAATTTTATATTATTCCTGTCCTTTGCAAACCTCTTTGTGGAGACCAGCCCTCTTCAAAATCCTTGAAGAAAAATCCTTGAGAAAAAGCTGGCCTTTCTCACTGGAGCAGAGAGACCATGGCCAAGGGAGGAGGCCAAGGGTCCTCTGGCGCTACCACATCTGTCCTTCCTCTCATGGCCACATCTGTGCCTCTCCTCGAGAGGTGTCCAGAGCACCAGCACCGGCAGGAGCAGGGGTGAATCTGTCATGGGGACATCCCCCTTGCCTGACGTAGGCACCAGCCATGAGGTGCCTCAGCTGGGCCCTTTGGGGTTCAGCTTTTAACTTGCAGAGCTTAAGCTTGTCATTTGGGCCAGGTATTTTCGTAGCCAAGTGTCCGTGAGGTCTAGCCCTGAAGGATGCTCTCTGGGGCAGGGAGTCTCTCTGGCGTGTTACGTTTGTAGGCAGCACGACCACATCACAAGAAACAACCGTTAAACAGGGACTAGTCGGAATCTACCCAAAGTGAGAAGATGCAGCAGATGTTGCACACCTGCCCCACCATGGGTGAGCTAGCAGCCCCCCCGTCCCGCAAGCTCGACACAGTGCAGAGCACCCTCAGGTCAGGCAGATCACAGCTCCAGGTGAGAAATCGTTCATACCAGAGGAGCGAGCTCCCTCTGCTGCTCAAACCTCTGCTAGCGGCCGGCAAGAGCCGGCAGCCTTTTCTGCCTGCATCGACTTGAAAAAGAAAAATAAAATCATGTTGGCTGGCTCTGGGGGGAAATGCGACCGTGGCAGGACCCGCTGCATCTCATAGCGGAGATGCAGGAGATCTCTTCCTACAGACCTGGTCCTGTGGCTTGATCCAAGCCCGTTCCTGGGCCAGGCGATAATAACTGGGCGCCAACCACCACCAGCACCCCAAGCATCTGCCCCGGGGAGCCGGGCGGGATGGCTCAGCCTCGCCCAGATGAAGCGCTCGCCGGGTTTGGAGCGGGCGTGGGGTCACAACACGTCCTTCTGCTTGCAGCCAAGTGAAATATTTAGCCTGGCTTCTTGTTGTTGCCAAGTGTAATTAATTACAGCAAAAGGGCAAATTGCCTGCCTTTTGAATTATTTATTGCAGTCAAATGCAGGCAGATCGCATGGGTCTGTGTGGCTATGTAGCTCTCTGGCATCAGCTGAAGGATTGGTGTAATCCCTGTAAATTCATTAGCATTTATCAGCTCCCTGTCTGTGGCTATACTGCTCCATCCCCCCCTTTCTTGCCCTTCTCCCTCCATGGAGCAGAGATTTATCACTGAATTAAAGCAGGAGAGCTCCTGGCCGACGAGCTGGGGAAGGAGAATAATTCTATTACTTGTCAGAGCAGTTGAGGGGGAAATTGTGTGCAATAACCACAGCTCAGAGCACAGGCTCTAGAAGTCCAAGCCTGCGAGATGGTGTGGGCTAAAAATTAAAAAAGAGCAGGCACATGTGGTGGTGTCCAGGGCTGGGGTTTTCCTTGCGGATGTCCATAGCGAGGAGGCTCAGCAGCAACACTGACCACATACTTATTGACCCATTTCCCGCATCTCTCTGCACAGCCATGCACTGTGTTATCCCATCAGTTTGTAACAGGGTACTGAGGAAGAGGATGCTCCTGCCTGGAGTGAAGGTTACAGTCTCGCAAGTGCTTTCAGCCAGCATGAACTTGCACCAAGGTGGGAAGCTCTTCCATGCCTAGGGCCATGTTCTTGCCCCTCACTGGCACTGGCAGTAGCAATCGTGGGACAGAGCAGGGAGCTGATCCAGCAGGAAACTAACTCTTTCTTTGGAGGAGAAAAGTGGATCAGATCAGATTTTTCAGCCAGATCAGGTTTCTAGTGTTGATACAAAGAAGGGGACAGCTAGGGCAAGCAGAGGCAGGACTGTCCTCTTGGCAGTGGCGTGGACTAAGGCCAGCTGAAAGTGAGTGCCAGGCCATGGGCTAGCTCACCTGAGCTCAGGTTGGCCTGGATTAAGGGTGTGTCTGTCCCAGCTACTCTTTCAGTAGCTGCACACAATTTGCTGATAAGTTTGCAGGACAACAGTCACATCTGCTTACCCTGGCAATGCAAGGCTAGCACTGGTGCTCAGAGCCCATTGCCGTCTTTGTTTTTTTCCTCCGTCCTTTCCTTTATCTGGGCTATCAATGTCAGGCAAATCCCATTTGTGAACAATAACTTCAAGAGGACAGAAGGTGAGACAGCGCGCTGGCCATCTCTACCCCATGAGCCTAACCTGGCCTGTGCAACATCTAGATTTACCCCTGATATTGTCCTATGCCAAACAAGCACACCCCAACCCAGCAGTGAAGGCTTGATACAAGAGTTTGGTCTGAACAGGCAAGTCTTTTTTTCAGCTGTATTTACTGCTAGTGACACCTACCAGCTTCGTCTGGTAGCGCAGGAAATGAATACAGCCTTGCTCTCTGCAAGGATATATGTTTCCTATAGCCCTCCCTGCCTGGGTTGTCCCATCAGCTCTCAGCCAAGGGCGTATTTATCTCTGACGGTTTATGTTCAGCCCCAGGGTCTTTTCCATAACTGTGGCCATCACATCTCACAGCCACAGCAAAGCTCTCCAGATGCTCTGCTTTTCTAGCACCCTGGCTGGGAGGTTTCAGCAGACGGTGCTGCTTTTTGTCGAGGATGAGGACAGATATGAGAGCTGAGGGAGGGTTATGGGGAATAAATAAGCTCCAGGGTTGGTTTGTGCATGTAGAAAGTCTCAGATGTTCCCAGATCTGCATTGCTGGTGGCTAAATTGCCTCCAGAAAGTTTTGTCCAGCAGCATTTGGCTCACACGCTGATGCATGAGAATTTGAGGCATTACGCCTGGTGCCTGGGCATTACTGATCGCTCACCAGAGGCTGTCTGCTGAGTGTAGGACTCACCCGGCTGATGGCAGCTCCCCGCTGTGCTGTGGCCAGCTATCGGGACCACCCTTCAGGGTCACAGCCCCCCACTGCTGTGATCCAGGATATTTCTGAGCACAGGCTGGCCCATGTGAAATTTAAGAATGAAAATGCCAGTTGGGATCTTGTCCTGTGTTTGCAAATTTTCAAGTGATGGGTTTTGGTCTGGAGGCTCTCTGCCGTGCTCGGGGAGGATGGCATAACAGTAGGACACAATCTGGTCGTCTACCTTCAGCGACTGCTGCTGAAAGGCTGAGGGTTTTTATTTCCCAGAGTCTTCTCTTGCAGCCTTGGGTATAAATTTCCTTCCATTTATTTGTCAAAGGCTCTGCTCCTTTGCTGTGTTTGGGCTGTCAGTGGTTGCCTTGGACATTTAGGTCAATCACAGATATTATTTCTGTCTCTGGAGCTGGCAGCTCTCATCCTGGGCCTTCAGCTTTGTGTCTTGCCTATAAATAAAACACCATTCATTCTCAACACAGTGGGAAGAGGCAGCGATGAGCCCAAAGTGCTGCTTCCACAGGGAGGTGTGCTCATTTCAAATAGCTTGACCCCTCAAAGAATTATTAAGCCCCATACTAAGTATCCCTATTGCTTTAATGGGAAGCCTGGTGAGAATTAGGGGGATAAAAATAGGCATTAAAGCTGCAGTGTAAGGCAACTTGTATTTGCAGCTCATCATTCATGTGCTGGGCAAAACTCTGTGTGGTGGAGACATGCAGCCAGACTGGGAGAACCTAGTAAATAAGGGGAGGCAAAGGCAGGGCTTGAGGGGTGCAGAAACATCTGTATTTGCTTTAGTCCTTGTAGGCAACAGTTTGACACAGGGCTGATGTTCCTGGGCGGGACTGAGCCCCCAGAATCAGTAATCTCACTGATTCAAAGACTTCAGGACCATGGGTCAGGTCAGTCAATGTTCCTGTTGCTGACTAATATCAGTACTCAGACCCAGTCTGACAATAGGCTACTGAATCTTTTTCTCTGCAGACAAGTATTTTGACATTAAAATTTTTTAAAAATGGTAACTTTTAAATATAAATTCTAAACAGGAGTGTTTACTGGTGGATGCAAAGTTGCTCAGCTCAGAGTAGTTTGGAAGAAGCCTTGTTGGCTGTAGAGGCAATAAATAGTTGCTAATTTGGAGAGCCGTCATTCTGCAGCCATTTGTTCTCTAATGGCCTATGGATGCAGATTTATGCACTGCTAAGTAGATGAGGGTGTTTTTTTCTAATTATTCTGGGTATGAACAAATTTGAAGTATTGGCTAGGAAAAGGAGTTGGGAAAAGCCTGCAAAAACTGCTAAAATACACATCAGACAGGCATCTATTACTGTAAATTATTCCTACTCCAGAGAAGCAATGATTATAAGCTCTAGGTCTTTGTTTAATCTTTTACTTCCTTAAGAGTGCATGCATATTGCTTTGTCATTTATCGGAGTCATTTTGCAAAGTGGATCTGGGGCGTTTTCACAGAGGGTTTACTTTGCACATGATTGACTGAGCTGATTCCCTTCCAGACACTCACGTATCCCCCTGCTGCATAAATTGCAGCTGAGCACTTTTTATTTCCTTGCAAGGGAAATGAGCTCTGACGAATGGGGATGAGATGAATATCACATTATTTGGGGGCTGAAAAAAGGACGGGGGCCAAAGAGAAGACATTTCCACAGGGCTGTGGGTACTCTCTCTTCTCACTTCCCCACACCCCACACCCCCTTCCTGGAATATTTCTTTTCTACACTAAAATAATCTCCCAGACACCTGGTGATTATTGTATTAAGGTGTGATGAAGCGCAATGCTCAAACAAACTGACAACCCTCTGCCTTTTAGATTTCCAGCCACAACAGTGAAGTACGGGCCAAATTTTGGTAGAGGGAACCTGGGAAGCTGCTAGGAAGGGTCAAGCATCAACTGTGCCTGAAGCCAGGTCGGCTGGTCCTGTGGCCACCCTGCTCCTTCAGCTTTGCCCTTGGCCAGCACAGATGAGGGGTCTGGCCTGCCACACCGCTTGGCTCTGATCAACTCTCCATGTCCACCTCAGGAGGGCATAGATTTTCCTGTTAGCTGCAGTTCCTACTCATTGCTGATAGAGCCATCACTGCGAGGCCCAGTTCTTTGTAACTAGTTTGTCCCGCCTGTAATTAGCCCATATTTAATCATTACTGAGGATAAAAGGCAGCAAGACATTGCAGCCATCCTTGCAAATCATCTTTTGTCCAGATGGCCCACAAAGTACATCGTAAACCTCATTAACAGATTGCACCAATTAATTACCTGGTATGGGAATCACTTCGCTAACCACTGAAGGCAGCTGCCTCCAGGACGGAGCACAGGCAGGGAAGGACCTGCGAACCTCAGGCCCAGCTGCTGGCTGGGGTAGGGATCAGGGTTAGCAATGCTGGACATTGCTGCTATTTTTTCAATTTTTAATTAAATGCGGGTGATGCTGGCAATTTTGCTGAAATATTTATCCTTGCCTGCCCCAAACTGGGAGCCATTTGGTTGAAATGGATCAGCCTTTCGAACCACATCAGCAACAGGGAGCAGTTTTCTCATGGCCTTAGATGTACCTTCAGCTGCATGAAGTTACATTTCTTTTTTTTACCCCCAAAGTAAGCAGATTAAAAACCAATTTTTTTCTCAGTCTAAAACTCAGTACCTATTGATAAAACTGTAATGAATTTGTACTCTAGGCTATTAATTGTCTTGCAGATGTTTAGCCATAGGATTCCAGTGCAGAAGGGGATCAATAGATGTTGAGATTAAATTATCCAACTGTTTCAAAACCCAAATAATCACTGCTTGAGCTTGTTTAGTTTGGGCCTGGGACAAAAGTCAATTCCTTCCCTGTGGACATTTCTATAAAGTACAGTTGATATAAGAAATGATGAGACTCTGGAAAACTAAATTGAGCCATAAATATTCAGCTCTGCAGTGGATCCGAGAATAATAATTTAACTTTCTCTAATGCCCAGCTCTCAGAGTGCTTAACAAACTCTCTATTCTTGGCAATCCTCAGCTGTTTAACAATTCAGAGCCTCTAATCCATAACTTGGGAGGGAAAAATGAAGATTTGGTTCCAATAAACCCCTAGCTGATGGAGTTAGAAGAGCTTCACTGTGGCATTTGCAATCAGCTAAAAAGAACAGAAAAGGATGGAGAAGAGTGTCCCTGTCTGTAGGTATCTATAGCTACTCCAGATATGCTCTCCTACGATTTTTTTCCTGCTTATAAGTTACTATTTCTTAGCACAAGCAGCCCCTACAAGTGTTTGCATGCTCCTACCAGCAGTTTCCACTTGCTGTCCTTCACCTGAGCCCTCCCTGGCTCTTTTCAGCCCAAGAAACCACAGCAACCTCTTTCCTGATGCATAAACAGGCTGTGCTCAGGGGCAGGGGAAGACCTATCCTGGCCACCTGCAGATAGAAGGGGACACGGCATCCATTTACCTCTGAAAGTCCTTGGTTTGCCCCGACACCTAATCAGAGTCCTTGTCACCTATCTCCTTCCTGGCTGGGATGGGAATTTTGCCCCATGAATGAGTCCGGGGAGCAGCTCTGTAACTGGGGACAAGCGATGCTAAGCCCAGTGCCTTTCCGTGCAGAAGCCGTGCATGGTTTTTAGCCTGAACAGGGCAAACATTCACCAAGTAGATCTGCCCTGTGTGCACGGTGGGGAGGGTCCTACAGCACATCCCAAGCAGAGTCAGGTCTCAAACGTCTCCTTCCCCTAGAGATGCTCCTTCTTACTGTTTCTCTGCCTTACCCTAGGCGGTGCCACATCCTACCCCTCGCAGGGATACTGCAACAGGGGGGTCTCTGCTGAGCTCTCTCTGGGTCTTCCCAGTACCTTTTTCCTCTGTTTCTTGCTGGCAAAGAGCTCCATTGTTGTTATAGCAACCTCTGTGCAGTTAAGTCTCTAGAGGCAAGGTTTATAGGGAGAGGCAATAGCTTTTATTAGACCAGCTGATACAGTTGAAAGGGAAAAATAAAAGGGAAAACAAAACAAAAAAAAAGAGGCAGAGAGCAGCTCTCTGCCTCACAAGCTCATCACGGGTCCCCTCATTGCAGTTGTGGGCAGAGGAGAATGAAGTGGGTACAGAGGAGAAGAGGTGACATGCAGGGACTTGGCATGGGCACCTGGGAAGGGGCAAACCCAGGCAGCGCAGGCTCGGCCAGTCTGGCAGGATGGCAGCACAGCAGCCCAGGAGTTACAGGGGTCCTAATCTGGTTTTGTCTGGTGGAAAGCAATGATTCAGTGGGAAACGAGACCCATGTTCAGTGCTGGCCCATCCTGCCAAACACCAGCACAGTGCTGGTTTGCCTTCACTGCCCCAGTACCATCACAGCATCTCCCAGGCGCTGGTGGTTGCAGTTGCTGCTGCAAGTACCACTGCACCCAGTGCCAAAATAACCCCAGTACCTCTGATCTGCTGTGCATCTGCTTTTGACCTCTGATTGAACTACTCAGAGCAAACCTTGGCAGCACCTACCCTAAGCGGTCCTCTCGGGCTACACTCCCCACCTGATGAATTAAAGGCAGCAGAAAACACTCCAAGGAGCTAATCAGCAAGGTAGCTCCTGGGTCACCTTCTGGTCTAATCCCCAGCCCCAGCCCCAGTTCCAGTCCCGCAGCTGTGCCTGCTCGTTCTCGGCTCTTCTTCCAGTGAATCTCCAGCTGCATTGGGTGTCTCCTTGCGTGGGTCCCACCTGACCCATTCTGCTTGCTCAGGATCTGATCTCTGGCATCCATCAAACACACGCCACTGCTTTCAGGCACCTCATTGCTCAAGAAGACGCACTCCTGACATCTGTGCATCCTCATCAATCAGTGTGCTGTTCTGGATAAAACCCACCTCCTAATGCACAACTGGTATTCACCTGAGTGATATCTACTTCATACACTTACTGCTGGGAAGTCTGTCATTCAGACTGTCAGTTTTCAGTTAAATTTATGGCTTGATGATAATTTTATATAAACACTGAACGCAGGGCAAAAAGCTTTGCAGACACTGATGTAAAAGCTCTTTTCTTTCTGTCTGGTGTTTCTAATCTTCAGTATTGCTCAAGTGGAAAGTCACCTTTCATTTTGCACATTCTTTTCTGTTTAACTAGGCCCTTGTAACCTCTTGAACGGAAAAGCAGATCAGGCAATAACTCATAGCCTGTCTGCTGAAGAAAACACAAGCGCATAAAAGAAATGTAAATGAATTCAGCATTAAACAGGAGCCTCTGGGGAAGGACGGCCTGTCTGTGGTGGGGACCTGCTTGCATGTGGCCCAACAGAATGAAGTAGGATGGAGTCAGCTCCTCCGAGCCAAAACTGAAAAGAGAAGCAAGGTCTGTGATGGCTTATTTCTTCTTTGCAAGAAGAGGGGAAGTTGCACCGTGTTAGCTAAGATAGTGCAAGATTTCCTTTCTTTTAATAGCTGCAGGAAATTTTGTTTCAACAGATTTGATGACCACAGATGCTCAGGGATGACATCATCATTCGAGGTGATGCTGGGTGCTGCTGCGTTTTGGTGAGCAGGAGCAGGGGACCATGAAGGACATATGCATGGCCCTGCACAGGGACACATCTGCTGACTCAGCAGGGCAAGTCCTGAGTTTTGTTCGTCGTTAAAGCAAGGGCTGCCTGGAGACCAATGAGGGATGCCTTAGCAAAGCTTGACTCTGGCCCTGTTTCTCTTGCAGATGGAAGAAGTTGGCCCATAAACAGTCCTGTGTAGCTCTGGCTTCTTAGCAATGATGAAAAACAGAGCTGGATTTCACCAGAGTATCTAAAGTCATCCCCAGCAGGAGCATTTCCCATCTGTTCTCTGTATCTCCCATCTGTTCAACCTGGGCCAGCACTGTCTCACTGGCCATCTGGCAGCAGCCACACCATCCACCAGCATGGAGCACTGGCAGGTGAATTTGGCATCGCCCACGCCTCACATACATCTTAGGGTGTCTCCCATCATGTATGTTTGCCAAGCCACTTTCCCTACCATTGGCCTAGCAGCCTCCAGACTCCCCAAGAAACATCCAGGTAGTCTTCCAGCCTGAAGCAGAGCTTCTGTAATTAAGGAGAAATTACTGCTGTGAGCAGATTAACCCCCTCCTGGTCATGTCAGGAGACATTGCACAGCTGGGCCTGTGCAGAGCAAGCTTGCTCTTAACCTCTCTGGAAACACGCCATGCAATGGGGACACACTGAAGATACACCGTGTCCCAGAAAAAAGTCTTACCAGGTGCCTTGACCATTTTCATAAATTCCTATTAATATTAAACCACAGTTGAAAACCCCAAAAGACTCTGAAGCGTCATTTTTGTGCCCAGTCTTCACCTGAGTCTGTGAACAGCTTGCCCAAAAGCAACTGGTTTAGCTCTTACTTCTCATTGAAAAGGCTATTCATTTAATCCAGGACATTAAACAATCTCAGCACTGGGGAGGGAAACAATTTCAGGCTGGAGAAGGGAAACAACCCCCAGTAGTGCCATAGTGCAGGTGGTTTAGGGCAAGTTTAGTGTGAAATCATTGCTTTCCATTGCAGACTCGATTCTTTAGCTCTTGTTGAAATCACCAGGGATTTTACTCTGGACTTATCCTGGCATAAGGGGATTCAATTTTGAGCTGTAAGTTTGGCCTGAGGTGGTAAGGACTGTGCTCTGGGGAAGGGGAGGATCCAGAGTGAGACCAGCAAAGAGCTCCTGAGCAACAACATTAAAGAGCATGGGATTAAATGTAGATGATTACCCCAATTCACAGACCATTACACATCCTTTCCTCTGCTCCTCATCCATTTCTGTGCAGATGAGAGCACACATAAAACAGGGGAAAGAGCTGTTTCACTGGTCCCTTCATGAGCACAATTAACAGAGCATCACAAACCATAACAGGGAACCTCCACATGCCAACAAGATCTTGCCAACACCACACATGTGCCCACTGCAGTCTCAGCTGATGAAGACAAAGTCCTCTCCAGCTCCCAAGCTGCCCTCCCGATAGTTCTCAAGAGTCAGAAAGGGCAGGAATCATGCTCTTGGCAGAAGAGCATCAGCCTGCCCTTCAGAGCAGAAAGGACAGGGACATTACAGTGTCTTGGCACCATAAACTCCATTCCAGGTTGGAAGAGACATCAGGCTTGCCTATATGACATGCAACAGAGTTATAGGCTCAGCCTTTGGGACACACTGAAGTGCTTTTTCAGCCATCAAGTACTTTCACCTCAATCACAGGTGAAACTGAAGGGAGAATGACATAGCATCTTAGGTCACAGTTCTTCAGCACTGAATCTCCTTGCCCTGAGTGCTGCTGCATGCGGGATGTATGGTACTATCTTGTACTCCTTACTGCCTGGCTGGATCTAACTGACTCTGATTACATTTAAGGAACTGATAAACAGCATATCTGAAAGCCACTCACCCGTTACAGCCAAAGTGGCTCTTGCTGTAGGGAGTTAATTAAATCCAAGACTATAAAGCTTTTTTTGCTGCTGTGGAACTTGGCTTTTGGGGGCAGTTGGAAGCGTCAGTCTGAATGGGAAGAATCTGAGGAACCTGCACAGTTATTTCCGTTCAGAAGCATAGTTATCACTCCAGTCCCAATAAACTGTGAAGCTGACATGTGAAGCCTTGCTCAGAGCTTGTCTAGAATTTGTCACCAAAGCAGGTCCAATTAGAATATGTTCACTCCTTGACACTAACATGTTTGGCAAAAGTTCTTGGTTTCCACTACATTTTTTCTGCAAGAGTTCATTGGTCTAGGATATCGGACACAGAGGAGAAAGGCAAGGGCAGGAAAGATGCAAAAGAAACTACAAAAGGCCAGCAGAAAGAATATATGGGGAGCTGGGAGCAAAAGCCTCTGAAATTAGCAGACCAAAGATACAAGCCTGTATCTTTTTCCTACTCAGGAATATGCTAAACATTGTTATTCTGAAGTGGACCTCTGAAATTCTTTTTTTATTTTTTTGAAGACCTAAATGTCTTATTGTTTTTTTCCCAGTAGGTGATGACCCGGTGACCTAGCCTTAAAGTAGTTTTGGAGACAGGCAGGGCAGCATTCCCATACTGGTCTCACTTCTCAAACACATGTCCTGCTTGAAACTAGAAGGTCTGTAAACAAAAAGGGTCTAGTTATTTGTGATGGTGCTTGTGATATAGGTGATATTATGCTGCTACCACCAAGAGTTCATCAACTTACGCTGGGAAACAGGCAGCTGAAGCTGATCCCATCTCTACTGGATTTTGTGTCAGTGGAAGAGTTCCAGAATTTGCAAGCACAATTTTGCTTCCCTTGGGGAAAGAGCCAGGAATGGTCTGTTTGGTCTATAGTTAGGCGTGATCCTCAATTTTTCCTGGATGCCAAGCCCTCAGAGCTGCTGTTAAACCATCAAAGATTGCATCTTACTTTGGAAAGGTGACTTGAACACACCACTGTCACCTACCTGCTGGCAGTTAGGACTGTGCCTAGGCATAAAGTCATCAGGTCTTCAGAAAACTGAACTCTGGCAGACCACTGTGTATCATAGCATCAAAAACCTGGAGAACTTAAGCCATTTGAGCTGATCCCCACTCAGTGTCACATGCCCGATCTAGCTCACCCTGGGCAGATTCCAGCCCAGAAGCAAAGAGGTAGCTCACATGCACTTTGCTGGGAATCAGCTTACACGTGTCTTCTGGGCCACCACCAGCCAGGCTGGAGCGAGGACCAAGGGAAGCGGTGGACCATCCCCATGGTGCCACAGGTATGGAAGCCTCAAAGCATTAAGAAATCAGGCTGAGGCCAGATGTTGCAGGGACAGAATCAGGTTCAGGTTAGCCTATTCCTACAAATAAAGAGACAAGTTGAAACTCAAAGCTGAACAGACAGTAAATTACAGCTGCATCCCCCAAAGAGACAGAGCTCTACAGACATTAATGGTGATTTACCCACCCCACTTCATAAGGCACTCAAAGTGGGCAGTAGACTCCCAAGACTGCTCTTTTTTCTCACTGCTACCTCCCAATTTCCACCTTCCAGACCAGAAAAAGGTCTTTGTGGAAATAGATTTTAGCCTATAAGCTTTAAACAAGGCTCTGGAACCAGGGGAATTAACTGGAAAATGATTGAAGGCTATTAGAGGGTTTTGCATGGCTTTGTTTAATGGTGGAAGATTGCACACAAATGAGAGCTGCCAACTGGAGCTCAGCAGCTGGGACCGCATGGTGACCCCAGGCTGCCAGCATGCCTGGCAGAGTCGGATCCTGCCCAGCAGATGTGCAGCATGGGGCCTTCTCATTTTCCTGGTCAAGCAGTGAAAACCATCCCCCTGATGTTCTTTCCAGACCTTGCAAGCCAGCCTCAGGCACCACAGAATTAAACAGCATTGTTTTCTAATCCAGCATAGAGCCCTTAGTGTATTTTCTCAGTGTTGAGCAAATTCTGTTACCTTTCCATCATTGGCCAGGATAGCTGGGAGTTGGGGAGAGCAGAAAGAAGGCTACTTGCCTCAAACCTCATGAAAATGAGCTACAATAAATGATACATGCCCTAGTATGCTACACCATGAGTCCCAGATCCCAATTCTTACACACTGGTTTCCCCAAAACCATCAGAGTTATATGGGCAGCCACAAATGAATGTGAGAGCCAAACAAGCTTGAGGTATTTTTGTGGCTCACTCATGTGAAACAAAAGCCAGATCAGCCCTTCAGTACATCCTTTTGGTGATTTTCCTTTGCCCAAGGCTCCCTTGCCCCACCACAGCACCGGGTACAGCATCAGAGATTTGTGAAGGTGAGCTGGAATCACCACACACCCGCCTGTGTGCCAATGTCTGTGCAGATGACAGCTCATATAAAAAATCAAAGGCTGTTTCTTTACTCTCCTCGTTATACTCTGGCTATGGAGGTACAGCCCAGGTTAGACAGCGTTGTTGGGGGCTCTTCCTCTCAGCAATGATTATAACTCCTTTTCCCCTCAATACTCTTCACAGTTTAACATTTTATTTTATTCTGAAACCTTTCTCACCATGTCAACATTGATTTATTTGGGGAGAAAATGCTCTTTTTAAAAATATTCTTCCCATTGCTTTCAAAAGAGAGATCCCATCCCTCTGTTTCTCCAGCCCTCTGCTCCTGCCCACCTCCTCTCCTGCTCCACTGAGGGTATTTGACAGACCCCTTTCTGAGCCAACTAAACTGACTAGTCCTGGGGAAAACACCTTGAGCTCTTGTGCAGCATGAGTTTCATGTGGGCTTGATGAGCTGAGCTGCTGCAGTGTAGGGACAGATGGACATCAGTCCTGGGTTGGGAGGAGCAAGGGCGCTCTCAGGTCCTCCCTGGATGCCAGGACATGTGCAAGAGCACGGTGGTGGGATGCACAGCTTTACTAAGGCCCTGGAGAAGGCTGTCCAACCCTAGCCATGGTCTGCCACAGCTCTGCTCCCATGGGACACACAAGCTAGTCACCACACACCTCTGATCGTGGGGATGGAGTCTGTCCATTAGGCAGTTGTTCGTGTCTTGATACAGATGAGCTTCTGTCCCACCATCATCACCTTCCTTCAGTTTTGCTTCACAGATCAGAAAAGTAGGTCACTGCTTTTTTCACTCTAGGCAGTCTGTCACCTCCTCAGACCAGCTCTTCGCTTTTATCAACACAGACCCAAGCTCATAAAAGGCAACCCGGTTACCTTCGATCCTCTTGACTCCCCAGAACCATCTGGGTGGGCCACATCTGCAGGGTCTGCAATTGCAATTCCAGGTGGCTGCAGCCCAACTCAGTGGATATCATCTTCCTACCTTCAGAAATGTATTTTAGCACATCTCCAATTAAAACAAAACCCTGTCCACATAACTAGGAAAACAACAAAATACAGAAACCCTACACAAACCCACCCTGGCAGGCTGGACTTTATCACTGTTGATGTGAGCTTTTGCTCTGCTATTTGCTTGATGGACGATTATCAGCTCAGCAGAGCTACCCAGTAGGAGCTAAGCAATAATCTTATGGAGTAAATACAACCTGGTAGCAGAGAGTGAACTGTCCTGCCTGAGAACGTTGTCAGCAGCAATAGCACTGGTACAGCTGGTACTTGCTCCTCGCTGGGACTTGCTTTCTTGCCTTTGATAGAAACTTTCAGGAGCTGCCAGTTCAGTGTTGCTCCACCAGCTCTGGCCCTGGGTTGAGCCTCCTATGGGTTCCCAGCCTCAGGCAGAGGAAGGTCAGATGCCTGGTAGAGGATTGATGTACCCTTGTCACAACAGCTAAAAACCTGACTGGCAGGGTGACTGCATGCACATCTATATGTGCACATCTATATGTAAAAGGGAGGTCTGGTGGGAAGAGGCACAACAACAAGACGCAGTGAATCTAAGCAGTGTTTTCTCCTCTGCCACCAAATCCTTATGTGACCATAGTCATATCACCTCATCTCCTGGTACATCCACTTCCCTACCTCCAAAATGGGAATGTTCACGCTTTTCTCCCACCCTTTTGCCTGTTTATTTCTACTCAGACTCCCAGGCGTTGGTGGCAGCCACAGCTTCTGGCCATTCCTCATGCATACAGCTCCTGACACCTCTGGGTCGCTACACCAGTCTGGGCACTGATATAGTAAAATCCAGATTATCTTTGTATTAAGTGCTCTTAAGAATGTGGGGAACAAGATGTATGCCCTTACTGCTATTCATTCCCTCCACCTGCTGCTATGTATTTCCCCGTGAAGATAATAAGGCAAAATATTTCACACCGAAAGGGCTTTCTCCTTTTCTCTCCTCAGCAAATGCACTTTGCACCTGCTCATAAATGAAAGTGCACCATCCACATCGACCAGGTCTGGCACTGATTGAACTTCGAATGCCTTTTCAGTGCCATAGCCTAGTTAATAATTACTTTTATGACTCACTCCACTCCATGCTGCTGGAGCACCATTAAGAGAATTGACAGCACAAATAACAGAAACATTAAGCCTAATGATGTTTTGAGCGTTAGCCCTGCTAAAGTGCTCCTGGTGTCATGAAAGACGAGCCTTTCCCTTCAGCAGTTGTCCCTCCCAGGGGAGTGTTTTCTTCCCATCCCTGGTGTTGCAGAGGAAAGTCAGCCTGCTGCTCCTTTGACTTTTGACAGTAGGAGTGTGGGGTGCACACATACATGCACACCTCCGTGTGCCATGCATGCTCACACAGCAATCATCCCCATTGCAGAATACTTCATTCCCAATCAGCAAACTCTTGGCATCCTCAGTTTCAGCATGGGCCTGCAGCTCCCCACATCCCCTGCATCCTGGAGTGCCCCTTCACAAGCTGTCCCCTGCAAGGAGACCATGGGCTCGCTCTCAGCTTGCCTAAATCATCAGGGAAAGTGCACGAGTTTGAGCCACTTTCCTGGATTTCCCTCCCGTTTGCACAGGGGTAGAGGGAACCCCAGTGCTGTGGTCATGGGTGGATGGTAACTGCCATTTCTGGATGCTTCTATCTCTAACAACATCATTTTCAAACACGGGCCAAAGCCTTTGAATCGATTTTTTTCCCAGTGGCTCCACTCACCTAGATCCCCCATGCCCCCAGGACCCCCCATCAGGATGCATAACCCTGGAAAGGGCTGTGCAGAAATGAGAAGCAGAAGACCACTGTACCTCTGCTGCAGTAGTGCTGCAGTTCCACCAGCGGTGCCTTTGACCTCAATTCCTGACAATTTACTCTCATTTTTTCACTAATTTATAATTCACAGGTCTGGATTTAATATTTCCCAAATTAACTTCAAGTAGGATATCTAAGGATCACAAAGCTTTTTGAATGCAACAACGAACCTGATAGGTTTAATAAGAGACTTTGGTTCAAGCAGGGAGTTTTCCTCACTGTTATTTCCCAAAAGCAAATCTGTTTTGGTGAAATAGCCATTTGATTTTCTTTTAACATGAAAACTTAATTCCTCTTCCCTTTCTCTTAGCTAGTTCCTCTTCTTTGTCTTCTTTGCCACAAATTCCCTAATCTTGTTATTCTTGGATGTTGGAAAAGCATAATAATCTCAGCCATGAAATCGAAGACAACAGCAACTCTTCCAGGGAGGTGACTTAAGTCAGAGGAATTAATTCTCCCAGCAGACAGCTCTTATTTAGAATAAATGTGATTTTCAGAACCGAAGCTATGTTTTTAATGAGGCTCTATGAAAATATATGTAGCCCAGAGCTGCTGGGAAAATCAGCATTATGCCAGAGAAATGTATTGTGTCAGGAAAACAACAGCCAAAGGGTCATTCAGTAAGTTCATTGCTCAGTTCCCTGCAGAGAAAACCCTTCTCTGTATTTCTCACCCTCGGAGATCACTACCCTGGAACAAGGGAATCTACAGTATTTATTGAGTGTCCAAATCTTACCCACCTGAAAGGTGTGTTTTGAGGTTTAAATGACAAAGGAGATGTTTTTTCCTCCCTCTCTTTCAAATAAAGCCAGCACGCATGAGCATAACACAGGCTCAAGGCACCGAAGTCCTTGCTCCAGGATGCTACAGAGACTGAGAGCTGGGGTTTTTTTTCTTTCTCTTGGAAAAGCAAGATTAATGTTTTGGTCTGAGCTGAGACTGCCTTTTCAGCCCTGTGTCTCAGTTTCCTTTCTCACCTGCTGTCTTTCGTCTTACCCAGAGCAGGGACTGCCTTACTTGCACCTGCATAGCAAAGCACCAAAGGCATGGATGGGACCACTGGTCATCACCATGGTGTAAGACCGCGTTCAGAGGGATTTCCAGGGACTTATGGACATGAAAAACGGTTTATCTAGTAAGGATGCAGCAAAAATTTGCCTTGGCTTTGGGGCTGGTCAGTGTTTTCAGATGAAGGATAAGAAAGGAAAGCCATTTGGACACCATCACGTAGCATGAAGCTGGGAGGGCAGCCTCAGAGAGCTTTCCATGTTCTGTTACCTGGGTTTACCTCCCTGGAGCAAACAGCTCTGCCACTTCCAGGTACAGCTGTAATTGCCAGCCAAAGGTTATTTTTCTCCAGTGAACTCGTGGCCCTGTAAAAGGTTCCCAGCCCAGAAACCAAAGCTGGCTGCTTATTTGCACAACAGCCACTGGGTGCAGGCACCAGCAATGTGCTCACCCCTAAGGAGGCTGCAGAAGCCAGACCCCTTGGGTTTGCCAGCAGCATGTCCTGCCCACATGCAAAATCTGCCTTAGAATGGAGAGTGCGAAGTGCCAGAGACAGTGAACAGGATAAAGCACGAGACACTTGCAATGGGAGGGGGAGGATCAGCTCCTAATGACAGCATCATATTTGCCTGGCTCAGCTGGAGATAAAAAGATGAACCATAGATCATACTGATCTCTCATACCGAGATAACAACAGACGAGGATTTGTCTCCAAAAGAAGCATCTTTTCTGCCTATGTGCCAGCAACAGAAATAATTTTTCTGTCTGATTTCATAGCAAACTCCATCAAATATCCACCTGGCACCAGGCCAGAGAGATCCATATGAAGCTGTGTTCACTGTCAGAGCAGATTGTTGCCAGAAACTCCAGCAAAGATTTCAGTGGGAGAGACCTCCTGCAATGGTTTTGGGAGGATATGCAGATCTCCGGAGACACAGCTCATTAAAAGCTCCATTACAGAGAGATCTGGCTTTTTGGACTTGATTGAAAGCAGGGGGTCTGGTAAGGGACTGTAGCCCCAAAGCTGCCTTTGAAGTTTGGCCCTCATGTGGAGACAGAACCCAGCAAGATCTCATTTTAGGGGTGCCTGGAGGATTGAATAATAGAGCAATTCTCAAGTGTTTGGATAGGAAATTTCATCTGGGACCTGGGAAGTTTTTTCCTGGCAAAAGCATCATGAGAACTAGTGTCTTCTCAGGACAGGACAATTTCAAGAAATCAGAATTTCCCAATAAATATGTGCTCCCTAGAAAAACGCCTGGGGTTTCTTTGTCTGCAAGGATGCCTTGAAAACCATAATCTGTTCTCCCAGGCCTGACACCCTCTGTGCTCTGAGAATTCAAAGCCGTGTCACCGTGTGCAGGTCCACAGAGAGAGACTAAGAGTAATTACAAGTAGCAGGAGATCTGCTGATGGAAACAGCGAAATCTCCCCTCCACAGACTCTGTAAATTAGACTGAACAAAGCCGTGGAAACAAGTCTGTATGGAATGATCCTCACTGACCAACCCTGATGGTCCAGCTGTCTTCTGCAGCCTGATGGTTCACTGTGAGCCTGGGTGAGCCGTGGCCCCTCCTCGCTGGAGCTCCCCAGGTCAGCAGTGGGGGCAGCTCGGAGAGCAGAAGCCCCCAGACTGGCCACAACTGCAGGTAGCCAGTCTCCAAGAGTTTAAAATTAATATTAAAATGAAAAAAGTCAAGCTCCCAACTGCCCTAGGAAGAGTGAGAGAGCAAATGGTGTAAGACAATGCCGGGGGAGATGTTCCATATCCTTAGTCCATCTAGAGGAGGGTGCTGCTGCACAGGATGAACAATTGCTGTGGCTTCACATCACCCTGGGCACATGGGCAGGATGTCATCCTGAGGCCACCCCAAACAAGGAGCTCTTTGGGGTCATCATTCTGATAGCCAGGAGTTTTAGAAAACAAATATACAAGCCTTTCCTAAAGCATGTTGTAGTAGGGCAGCCAGTGGTGTCTGAGGGTCTCTCCCACGGACACTGAAAGCTCAGCTGAGCTGACAGCATCTGACAGTTGGAGAAAACCAGCCTTTCAGCCTCTAAGTTGAGCATATTTGCGTGGACTCACTGGAGACTAATGACATAAAAGTTTATTGGGTTTTTTGTTGTTGTTGTTGGTTGTTGTTTTTTTTTTTAACAGAGGGACTTTGCAAATGGAAATTTCACATTTTCATGGACATTTTTGCTTTCATGGGCTATTTTTTTCTTCACCCAGGACTTATCCAGGGAAAAAATGTCCCATTCCTTGCACAAGAGAGACCTGGAAGGTTTGTACCTTTGCTGTGGAGTTGTGAGAACGGTAGTTCATGGGTATTCATGGAGCTCCTGAGCCAAAATCAGAGCAATAGGCCAGAGGGAAGTGAGGGCTCCTGGGAAAGGGTGAGCATTTCACAGGAGGGAAGGTTGGAAGGGGTCAGCCAGCTCAGTCTAATGAAAATGAAGCCCTAGGAAATCTGCAATAAATCTAATATGTTTCAGGGATACAAATTCCCAGGAGGCAAAAAGGTATCTCAGTTAAAAGCCATTGTCGGTACAAGGATAAAAGGAAATAAACTAGCCACAAATAAATTTGGGCTGGCAATTAGAAAAAGCTAACTACATTTCATGTAATGTTTTCCTTCCAGATGGAGAGAGAAGCTCATGGCCTAGGTTAGTGCTGGGCAGCTGCCATTGCAGGAATGCTACAGGCTGCAAGTCCAGGAGGGCAGCTGTAGATGCTCAGCAAACCCTCCTCTGTGCTTTTCTGTCTGGTCCCACTTCTAAAAAAAGAAAAAGCCTGCCAGTGAGTTCTTCCTAATGGCCCCAAAAAAATCTTTTCTGATGGAAGCACATATTTATTTTACACACATTGTCAGTGGAGCCTTTTTAGCCAGCTCATTTCCCAGGTCTTTAACCAGCCAGCCTGCCTGGAATGGAGAGATTTCCTCTCGCCTCAAATCACTTGGCTGCACATGGGAAAGAATCCCTTTGACGAGGTGAATTTGCAAGGCTCTCAAATCCTTTTTATTCTCAATGTGCTATCCCTCCTTGACTCATCTCCAAGAGACCATGTTGGGCTAAGCCCAGAAGGAGCACGGAAGGGTGATGGCATCAATCCTAGACACACACAAACACACACAGATACAGTTTCCACCCCTTCCCCGCACCATAAATTAAATATCATCTATACCCAGGATGGGGGAGGATCAGCTAAAATAATCCAGTCCAGTCCTCCATTACTGAATTCAGAACAGCCCGCAGTTCTCACCCACCCCAGCCCAAAAACCTGCTCCTCCCATATCCCTAATAAACTGGAGGCCCACAATTCACATCTGGTCTGTTCAGGTACACAGCTGGGACTTAACACACTCATGCAGAAAAAAAAGGCTAGCCTGGGCTATTCCTGTATTAGCCAAAGCAATGATAGTGGGAGTCCATGGAGGGACTAGTGTAGGCAACCAGGCCTTCAAGGAGCAGTGGCATTCAAGAGGCAACAAGAACTCTTAGGGATGCTTTTTTCTTGCAGCTAGTTGCACTGTCTAGAAAATCAAGCAGACGGGTGAGGAGCACAAGGCAAAATAATACAGACAGCCTTGGGGCACACACAGTCCCAAGGTAAGGCAGAAGGTGGTTGGTAGAGTGAAAGAGAAGGCGGGCCAAATGCTTACGGAGTGCAATTATTTTAATGGGTCTGTCTTTTCCAAATTCCACATTGCACACATGTAAATAGTAATTTAGAAAAAGGCTAACACCAGAAACTCTGACTTGGAGCACAAGAAAATTCCCTGTCTCCCACTACATAAGGAGGCATGAGATTCACAACATTAGTCACGACCGATCACAGAGGTGGACGGACAGACAGACATGGAAATCCAGAAAGACAGAAAAAGGCAAAAGCAGGGCATTCATGCTTTGGAAGGCAGCAGATGTTCCCATGCCCACCTGTACACAGGCAGGCAGTTGGTTTCACAACTTGGCATATAGATCCACCACACCAGGCGATCAGCACCACGCTGGTCCTACACCTCTGCTTCCCCAGGTGCTATCTCTGCTGGTGGTCATCTCCTGTGTCCCAAGGGCATCAGCTCCCAGAGCACCAACGGCTTTACGGCAAACTGCGTGCGCAGCACAGGGCGTGCCAGGACCCTGGGCTGTGTTGGGGATCCTTGTATGGTGCTGGCTGTGATGCCACAACACAAGTGTGAATGACACTAAACTCCTAGCTGACCCTCAAAGTCCTGCTTCTGCCCCCATTCCTGACCAAGGGGCCTTCGCCTTCAACCTCTATGGGATCTGCCATTGTATTGTCCATCACCGGTAGCATTTCACGGTGCAGCTGTGGTAAGAACTGATTCCAGTACACACACTCCAGACTTGATTTTCAAGCCTTCAGTGAGTAGAGGAAGGAGTTGTATGGTTACCACTTGACTTTACTATTTTTTGGCTCCAAGTGCTCAAAGAAAAGTGCTGCAGTAACCATATTCACATGGGCAATGCCACTAAAGTATTTCCAGCCTGTTGTGTGTTATTCCAAAAGGCTGGTGAGCCAACAACCTGGGAGTCAAACCTACATCAGCAAGCTATTCTGTTTAATTGATGCAGCATTCACCGCCCAGCAAAAATCACGGGAGCCTTTTGTTCAGTACAGCCATTCCTGCATGCCAAAGGGCAGCTGGCACTGGAGGCAGAGCTCACCCATGAAAATAAGCTCTAAAGGAGATCATGCAGAGATCAGACCTTACAAACTCATCCACTTTCAAGCAGTCTCCAGACTCAGGTGCGCTAATACCAACCCTGCTGCTGGCAATATGTTCATCTTTAAAGCAGCTGTAAGTGGAGTTGGGAGTAGGTACTTTCCCTCCCACACAGGCAGGGAGCTGAGCAGTAGCACAATTAAATGATTTCCCCAGGACCTGGAGGTTGTACCAAAGACTTAATCCCATATCTTCCCAGGCCAATACAAACATCCTTTTCCTGAGCCGGCTTCTGCCCCTCCTAGTCAGTAGACCAGCCCTGCTACAATCCAACTATTCTAATGCCTTGATGTAGAAGGAGATGTTCAAGGCAGCAAACTGTTGGAGCACACAAGGAGGACCCACATGAAGATGGAGTGTTTGATGCCCTCTCATCAAGGAATGAAATTCAATCTCATCCTACCCAAGCTCATGAAGGGGCCATCGGCTGCACAGTGGCTCCCCAGAGCAACCAGGACACCCCATGCATGGACTGTACAGCACCGTGGCTCTTCTCTCGAGCTCTCCCATGATCCCACATGCCATCACTTAACCCAGCACACCAACCACATAGCTCTCACAGCCTGGCCATGCAGAGGTCTGCTGGTGGCCCAGGGAGACTTAGCCTCTCCTTCTCTTCCAGTGTTTCCCCTTCAGCCTGTCGTGTTTCCTTCAATCACCTCTTTCCTAAGGTACTTCACATCTCTTGTAGACAAGAGATGACTGAAGAAAACATGACAAAGGCCCCAAAAAACCTGGAGATGGTGGGGGGAGCATGGGCTGTTTGTTGGCCCTGGGAACTTGGGTCATTGAAGGGAATCAGTAAGGTGCAAGATGAAAATAAGCTAAGGATAAAGAATTTTATGGATTCTTATTAAACTGTGCAACTCTTTGCTGCAGGATCACAAATTATGAAAGTTGACAGACATTCAAGGTGCAAATGGATTATTTCATGAAGAAGAAATCAATTCAGGGCTACCAAATACAGACACCACTTCCAGCTCAGGAAGCTCCTAAGCAATAGTGCCTTGGTAGCGGGGAGAGCATTTTGGGCAAGCAACACACTGGTTTTGCCCTGTCTTTATGCTCTTCTCCAGACTTTGTTCTTGGACTTGTCAGAAATGGGTTGCTAGGCTAGCTGGGCCTTCAGAATGATCTGGTATGGTCACTTTTGTGTCCTTATGACTTCCTCGTCACTCAAAGTCTCAAAAGCCCCATTTCACATATGGTATTTCCATAAACAGGGAACCTGTGTAGCCATTCCTAGTCAGAATCCACTCTCCTACTGCTGCCTCCCCACATACTGGCACTGCCTAGCACAGCTGTCCTTCCCCACACTGACCCCATATCTTATAAAACATGTCAACAGCCCCTACAGGAGTTAGAGCAAAGGCCCATTAGCTCAGCACCATCGGCCCAGCCGGGGTCACCCAGGGAAGAACACAAAGTCTTTGGCCCTATAATCCATCAGATGAGGGCCTTTCTGAGGCAGAGGCAGTGTCTTTGCGTTGAACAGCTCCTGATACAGTCTCTTCTGCAAACTCATCCCATTGCTTTGCAAGGCCATAAGCACACTGAGCAGCCAGTTTCCTGCAGCAAGGAGATCCATCCACTCCTGATTGCTCGCTCTGCGTAATGGATCTCACAGCCACTTCAGGGAAGGAGGTACAGTCACCACTTTCCAGCACAGCTATACTGAAGCCCATATAGTTATTTTCCCCCTGCCCCAAGCTGATGTGGGTCCCAGGCCAGCCTTCCACAAAAAGATGGAAAGGAAGCTGCCTAGCACTCAGTACATAATCATTGCCCAAAGATTTCATTGCAGGCTCCTGCCAACCTCTGGTTACTCCAAGAGCTTGTCTTGAAGGATTCAGTGTGGCTGAGCTTCCAAGGTACACATTAGACTGAGCAGCACAGTTGCAGCCCGACCTGATTAAAATAAGAGGAAAATACCAGTTCTAGCTGTGATCCTTGTGATTCATGGTCTCTTAGAATGGGTGTTAAAGTCACCCAAATGAAGGCAAGACAGGGCAAGGATTTTCAATGGAGGGGTGATTGTTTCACACTGGTTTTTCAATAGCAAACAGTTTTGTCCCTACTGCCAAAGCCTGGCACTAAAAATGCTGAAATCTTGCGACTGAGTGGCAGTAAGCTGTAATTTACTGCATTCCTGCTTCTTTTACGTTCAAGAATTGCTTCACTTCTCAGAAGAAAGAGCTGTCATTTGTCAGCCCCATGTAGCCCCTCCTTCCAACCATCATATTTCCATGTTATGCTAGACAAATTAATTGATTCCCCTCTTCCTATCTGCTCCCCCCCAAAAAGCCAGTCTACTCCCAGAAACTGAGAGTCATCCTTTCACAGTAACATCATTATCAATTTTCTTTTTAAAGCCATATAATGGGCGTGTTCCTTTCAGCAAAAATCCGGAAATTTTCTGCTGTTGCATCCACCTCCCTTAAGTTGATTCAGAGAGACCTGTCTGTCTGCTGGCTTTTCACAAGCACCTTCCCCACACCTCTGACCAATGGAACATGACAGATTTCCAGCCCACCCGTTGCAGCATCTGGCTGGCTGCTAACAAAAGCTCTGCCTGGCTTTAGGATGCGGCCAGGTCCCTGGGCAGATTGAGCTGTATTGCCTCTCCTCCTGTGGTGTACTTGGCACCCGGCCCATTGCCTTCCATGGTGAAGAGCTTGCACGTCTTCGCGTTCTCATGAACCGGTGTGGATTTTTTCGAGGAGATGGGGGAATTTGTGGGGCTCAGCTGAACAGCAGTGGTATCTTGCACCGTGTGCTCACTAGTTTCAATCTCAAAGGCTGTGTTGCCAGGCTTAATGAGCCCAATGTTGGAACCTGGTTTGGATTTCCTGGCCCCGTGAGCTGGGGGCCTCCGGCTGCAGATGCAGCAGGCACCAAAGAATGTGAAGGCCACCACCAGCAAGATGGGTCCAATGATGATGGGAGGGTTGTTGACGGGGAGGAAGGTCCCAAAGGCAAATGCTCCCACTAAAGTGATGTTGATCCCTGCTAGCATGATGCAAAGTCCACAAGCGCAGCAGAGAGCAGGGGAGGGGAGGCCCTGAGGTCGTGTCTTTTTCTGGATGGGCTTCTGGGACAAAGAGGCACTGCCTTTTTCACTGAACATGTTGAGATGAGTCTCAGAGGTCACTTCAGTCCTCACAGGATGTACACTGTTGAGAAGGCTAGCTCTGGTCTCCTGCTGCCTTGAAATCCCTGGAGAGGAACAGAAAAGCATGCAGCTCTTAAACCAATGAACCAAAGGCACCTTTCCACCACCATCCATGGTGACCAGCATTTTTGCCAGGTTTGCTGGTACTGACAATTAAGTACAAATCCAAGCCAGCTCTCAAGTCTGGGCTCTCCCTGTCCAGGGTGGCCACATGCAGTCAGCCTCAGGCTGGAGCACTGAACCCAGTGTGCGCAATGCCCTTTGCCATCCAGATGGATGACACTCAAGCGAATCTGAGCATGCAATGGCCCAGAGCCTGTGCTTGACCCTGCCTAGAGTCTGTACCACAGTGCAGCTTTGCAGCAGCGTGGCTGGACAGGCAGAACAGTATCATGAGCTCAGCTGTTTCTCACATGGGCGTGAGACCTGCTGCACACACCCCTTGACACTCCCTCTACTCCATCCACCCTTCCCTTAAAGCACGGGTTCTTCAGGACAGGCAATATGTCCTGCTGACCATTTGGGCAGCAGCTGGTCTCACAGTGTTTGTCATCACCCACACAACACTTGCCCAAAATAACAACAAACCCCAGTACTGCTCTGAACATCTCTCTGCAATGTGAGTGCAATATATTCTTGGACAGGTAAAGGTCCCAAATTGTAACAGAAAGTGGCACTCTTTGCTTCATGTCTCAGTTGTCCAGTAATTGAAACGAGTCATTCACGTTGCCTTTTAGCCAGTGGAGAATAAAAAGTCCCAGAAGATGACCCAGAGCATCCCAAAAAGATGTCCACATGGGGAGGCTTAGCTGACTAGAGAGAGGGAACCTTGCAGATGACTTGAGCAGTTAACAGTTGGATGCCCAGTGAGACAAACTCCATCCAGAGATACTGAGTGACCTGCTGTCAATCACAGAAGTAGATGATGAAATGGAGCAAGTGTGGGTGTTCTGCCTGCTGGACCATGCTTTCTACCATGCAGCACACCACATTCGGTGTGATCACAGGAGATCCCATAGAAAGGGGTACGGAAGCTTCTTTGCCTCAGCAACTGTAAAGCCAAACTTGTACAAGGTTCATGCACAAGCAACACCAGCTCCTGGATGAACGCTCATGGAAACTGAGATGATGAAGCTGGAAAAGAGCCTGCATGGGGACCTGCCTAGGACCTAAGGCAGGAACACATAGCCCTGACTGACAACAGCAGCTTCTCTGTGGAGGAGATTATTGCATGTGATAAGAGTTGGCTTTGTGTTCACTGTATTTTGCTGGGAAGCCAAATTGCCAGAAGCCAAATTGCCAGCAGTTTGCTGGTGATGCCTTTGATTTTACAGGCAGGAGAGCATTTTTCTTCCCAGCCTGATTGCAAACAATAGCAGTCTGCTCTCTCCTAGTCCCCTGCCTGGATCCCTAGCTTCTTCCCTCCTCTGCTGTCAAGTCACTTTCAAAAGGGTTGCCAGGGGAAAACTGATACCACACAGGTTTTTGCTGCAAGAGCGAAGAATCACTGTTGTGCTATTAATACTCTGCAGCCACTAAATTAAAAAAAATAATAATTAAAAAAAAAAATCACCCATCACCCTGAAACGTGCAAGTGGGATCAGCCAGGCATTTTCAACATGCTTCCTAGGTTTTAAAATTTGCCCACACCTCCAGCTGAGGCAAAGCTCTCTGCTGCTCTAGCCCGTGTCATATCTCATTTCCCTGGCTTTGGCTTTTGTTTAGACCTGCATGAAGTGCAGCAGCGAACTTTCAGTGAAGTTCCTATTCAGAGAGATATCAGCAGGAGCTGACGGGGACAGGCACAGTGAAGGATTAAATCCTTCCTCATCTGGGGATGCCTGGCTGGGAGGAGTCTCTCCGCAGGCAGATTTTTCAGGAGAACTGAGAGCACATGAGAGAGAAAGGGCATTTTCTCTATTAGCCAGGCTAACACATATGCTTGTTTCTCCAGCAGTGTGTTTTTGTTCTGCCTGGGAACCCTTGGCACATTGATGTAAGTTGGAGCCCTGATTCTGCCTCCTTCACCAGCTCTGGGCCAGCAGCAAAACAACTTCTGGTCAAAGACATGCGTGTGCACACACGCACACTGTTCTCAGCCCAGCCTTTATAGATGTCAGTCTGAATCTTTGGCACACAGAGGCTGTAGATACCCCAGCATGGCTCTTCCACACAGTTTTCCCTACATCTTCCCACTGCAAAGCGCTCAGCAGGGAACTACGTGGCTCCTCGTGGTTAAATCCTATCACAGGTTCACTCCACAAGCTTTCTCCCTCCCGACTCCTCAGCACTCACCTGCTCCACCCAGCAAGAATTCCTGCTCCTGGGAAAGCCAGGCAGCTACCACAGCTGCTGGGCTCTAGCAGGATGCACAAACAAGCCAGATGCCTCTGCTCCTAGGCAAGGCAGAGACCAGCAGCCACCTGTAGTCTCGCCAAAGAGACCATGCTGGTTTCTGGCTGCTTTCAAGGCTGCAGCGATATCACACAGCATGGTCCCTAGTAGATCATTTTCTCTGCCTAGTAATTTTTGTTCATCATTACATCCCCATGAGCATAGGGGCGTTAAGCTTGGGCAAAATCCTCACTGCACCTCCCCAGGCTGTAACAGGGGAGGAGGGGGACAAGATAGCTTATTCAGGCACCATTGGCAATGATAAATCAGGGCAGTCCATCCAAGAACAGCTCACCCCAGTGGGCAAAAGAGAACCACAGATCCACTTTGGAAGGATAAATGACATGAGAGAATAATTCAGCTGGGCTCAGGGCAGGTACAGTCACCATCAGCTTCCCAGGCATTCATGGTCGCTTCCTGGACAGAGAGGGGACCAGATCTACAGTACAGAAATAGGGATGTGGCACATAAGGAGGGAGGCCTCTCACCCTGCAACTTGACTGGAGGATGTACCAGCTGCTGCTTGGGTCACCCTAGGACAGGCAGACAGCTCCCATTTTGTGCCAAGAGACTGGTCAGGCAATGGCAGCTACCTGCCTCCTGTCAAGTTAAGAGGAAAGTTTGCAAATAAACTTCTGTGGCTAAATCAGTGATGAGTGATGAGCTTGCCAGGAGTCATTGTCCTAGGAGGCCTGTTGGTTTGGGTGTCTGGGAATGCATCAGTATCAGCCTGCACAAAAGGTCAGAGACTAGAGCAGGCAGTATGACAAAACCCAGGGTCCTGGGATGCCTCAGGTAGGTACAACTGTAAAACACGTATCTGCCAGTTCAAAGGGCCAAGTCTAACACACGGGCCATGACTCTGCCCCAAGAGTGAAGCTGTAACAACATGAATACTAGGGTTTGTGTTACCCACCCTCAGGTGGGGAATAAAAGCAGGTGACTGCTGGGGTGTGACTGCGGAATGAGGGGTGACTGAAGGAGCAAGACACCAAACCTGCTGAGATGGCATCAAAGAAAAGCATAAGGAGCCAAATCTACCTCATTCACATTATGTGTATGGAGATATACCCAGAACAATTGGACAGAGCTAGCTGGAGTGGTCAAAAATAGAGCCAGGGTTGAGATCTCATTGAAATTGTGTGAGCAGTTCTGCGGCTTGTCACGCCCTTTCTATGGCTGCACCATAAGGGTTCTGACCATCCTATGTCCAAGACAAAACTTCTTTCCCATCCTCTTTGCTTGGAACACCTATATGGGTGTAATGGACCTTTCACGGCAGAGAGCAATGGAGTCATTGGAGAATCTAAGGGGAGCCCTGCCTGGAGTGGGGGCCTCTCCCATCAGCCTGGGGACAGAAGACCTTGGAAGACAGCAGCATCGCAGGGCTAGGACATGACCTGCACACGCACCACAGGGTAACCAACAGTACATAGAAGACAGTGTGTTTGGACTGGGAACGTTTAGGAAGTGGATCACTGTATACTCTTGCCTTGATCCCCATATAAAACATCAGGGATTATACACAGGGGATTCCTGTTGGAAAACCAGGTGAAAAGGGGATGAGGATGCTGGCAGAGCAGTGGAAGATAAAGCCAAAAAAGAACCAAGCCAAAGCCACGGAATGCCTTACACCATCCTCTACCTGGTAAGACCCTGCAACAACACAAAGTTCATCTTCATTCTGATTGCCACATTCAACAGAGCATCTTAGTTCTCCTGTCGTCTCCTAGAGCACAGGCTGATGCTGTGGGGAGAGGCTCCCCCTCCATCCCCTCTGCAGTCACAAAAACTCACTGATGTGGGTCAGCTCCCACTGCTGACCTGCCTGAGGATATCTGGCAGCTTTTACCTTTCCCTTCAGCCCAGTTAATGGGTTCAAAAATTATCAACTTTCCAGCCAAATTATCCTGTCCAAAATTACCAAATTCCTTTCCATCGGGAGTGGGAAAAGTTCTCTTTGGGCTCTCTGTGTGAAACAGGTTCTTTTCTTATCCATTAGAGTCTAGGTTTCTTGTCCAAACAACATTTCAGCTTGAAATGCATTACTGCCCAGCACTGCTACACATAAAAAGCTGCATATCTGAGCTAGAGTGATAGTAATCCAGAAGCTATAATGATTCTTTCCAGGGGAATATCCATTCCTCCCTGTATAGTCAGGGGGACAAAGAGAGACTTTCATTCATAGCTCTGAGAGGTCCTAGAGCTTGAAGAGCATACTGACATATTCAGCCAGCATTTTAGGAGCATCATTTAAAGCCATACCAGCAGCACCGGCAGCATGCACAGCTAAACATGCTTCCCTCTTAGTTGTAGCAAGGGGGATGGAGGTGTCATCCTACCACACCGTCTCACGGCAGCAGCACAGCCAAAATATTTGACAGACCCCAGATGAGTCTCCTTTCTAGAGGTGTGGTGGCACAGTGAAATAATGACAGTGATCAGTGAACAGAAACTGCAGTCAGACAGCTATAACCACCCGCACACACACAGACAGACTCACAAACACACACGCTAGCACCCTTTAGCTATTAGAGGCACAAGACTTCTTCCCTGGGCAAAGCGCTGGGAAACTCTCCGGCAGGGCCAGAGAGAGCCTCAGTGTCTGGAAGGGGCGAGCACCTACCTGGGCTGCAGCGCGGAGCCGGGGAGGGCGATGGAGAGAGCGGGTGCCCCAGGTCTCCCCTTCACCCTGCAGTCGGGGTTGACAGAGCCATGGCTAGTGCCAGGCTAGGAGGAGAAGGATCTCACATGCCTCCTCTCCTCTCTTCACCGAGCTCGGGAAACTTTGCTGGGGTGCCAGGCGAGCCGCGGGCAGTCCCCGGCAGACTCAGCAGGCTCCGTGCGAGCTTGGCCGCTTTCTCCGCACTCTTTTCCTTCCCCTCGGAGGACGATGTCCTCCTCCTTAGGCGGAAGGGGGTTCAGACGCAGCATCGCTGCCCCGCCGCATCCTCTCCTGCCTCCTCCTCCTCCTCTTCCAGTCCGCGGTCCCCAGCAAGGCTCAGCCGCGCCGCCTCCCCTGCTGTCCGGCAGGCTCCCACCCTCTCCCCGCGCCTTCTTTTCTTCCTCCCTTTTCTACTTCAAGGCTGCAGCTCCCGCCCCCTTCAGCTGACAGAGGTGCCCGGAGCAGAACAGCACCTTTTTCCCCCGGGGAGAGGAAGCACCCCCACCCCGGGGGCGCCTCCGCCGAGGGGCAGCCCCAGCCCCAGCGCCAGCGCCAGCCCCGGCGGCCCCGGGGCGCAGAACAAAACGGCCGCCGCTGCACGGGGAGAGGAGGGGGAAAACACCGCTAAATGCCAAGGAATAAGATGCAGGCACTCCCCTTGCTGCAAAGAGGCAGGGATCTTAAACGCAAGAGGTTTGAAACGCACATTACGAATAGATAAATAAAATTACAGATGGTGTCTGAGTGCCTTTGGGTGCCTTTGGATCCTGGAGGGATGCAGGAGACTCCTTGCTGAGCGGTTGGCAGCAAGGGGTGCTGAGACGGGACCTCCAAGAGGTGGAAACATTCAGGGTGCGGGAGCCGGTGAATCCAAAAAAAACGTCCTCAGATGCAAAACTAATGTACAACATGGCAATCAGATCTCAGGTGCGCTTAAAGGTTCTCGCTCTAAAAACACACCTGATGCTAGACCTTGTTGCAAGCATAGCTAAGATCTTAGCCAATCACTGCCTGTTTGCAGAGTTGGTGACCACAAAAAACGAGGCAAACTGCAAGTTATGCACTGCATGGAGTACAAGCAATCCTTCCACAGCTTAAGCTGTGCTGCCACTCACATGCCCTCACAGGCTCTTCATGCCCCCGCTGCTGTAACCAGCCTGGATGCTGCCAGTGACAACTGAACAGAGGCTCTTCTCCGGCTTATTGCAGAAGAATCCTATAAGAATCAGGCTGGAGCTGATTGAACATGAATCATGCTTCCTTCTTTTTTAAATGATTGCTTTCATGATCTCTAGAGAGAGAGGAGGAGAAAGGTAACATAGAGATGGTGAAAAACAAAGGTTAAAGAGAGAAATCACTGAAGAGGAATGAACACTTAACTTACTTCTCTCTATTCTCCAGGCACTACTCCAGACTGAGTATTCTTAATACAGCAGCATCCTCTACTGCACCATATTGCATTTCACCTTAGAGGTCACCCTAAAAATTCAGGCAAAAACAAGCTTTGCACAAAGGGGTTCAGCCCCTGCTGAGGAAGATAACTCTGTTTTCTCCTTAGCTTGGGTAACGCTAACAGCACACTGCATGACTTGAGCAAGAGGGCAGGAGGGTATCAGAAAAGCAGTGCTGATCAGATATGTTGACTGCCTAGGCTTCTAGAAAGAAAGAACCAGCAAATCTCATTTCAGTCCTTTCCAGGGATGCACCATCTCCTCCAGGGATTCACTGGCCTTACATGAGCTTCAAAATAGCTCAGTATACTCATACCCACCAGAAAAGGGATGGGAGAGTGCACAATGGAAGATTTTCTGGAGAAAACCTCCACGTGGCACATCTGAGAGAGACAGTTCCATGTGTGGCAGAACTGGTGTTTAGTGTTTGCTGACTGTTGCTGGGTAGAAACCAACGGAGTGGCTGAACCCATTTTTGGTGTGGCTCCACAGAGCTCGATGGAAACTGCCCTGTAAGCCATGTTTATTTAGGAACTGTGGCTGTCAGAGGGAAAGAGACCACCAGCATCATTGATTGGTGTCCCCTGCTATCATGTTGTATAATAGTATTCATAAAGCACTCAAGCTCCAGAGGGGGCCAATTAATACCAAATGACCTGTGAGCTGTTCCCTAATTGCATGAGGCAGGGATGAAGAAAGCTGCACCCACTTCAGGTTGGCTATTGCATGACTCTCCATGACATTTCCTGCTTAATGGTCCATAAACACAATAAAAAGGCTTTAGTGAAACATTACATATTTAGGGGTCCACTGAAGCAGTAATTCTAAGTTTCACATATGTGGCCCTGAGAACCTGGCAGACGGCATTCACATGACTAAAACAACTGCTAATTCAAGAGCTAAAATTAAAGGCTAGATTTCTCACTGTTACCAATCAGAGAAGATTTGTTGCCTTGCAGAGCTTTGATAGCTCACAAGCATTCATGATTTGCCAAGGGGGTTTTGCTAGACTGATGGCTCCTCATTTCAAACTTGCCAGAAACTGGGAAGCCCTGCCGCCTTTAGAGGCAAGATCCCAACCCTCAGCTGACTAGAAATTAATTTCCTCTGGGAGAAGCTGTTTGTTCCCAGCTTCTGCTGAATTCAGAAATTAGCTTAAGTCAGAAATTTCTCAATGAGTGTCAAAATTGCCTGCCTGCCTTTTCCCACTGTCAGTTCCTGACTCTGGTTTACATTACTAAGAAATCTAGCTCAAGCACTCTTGCACCCACAAAGGCTGGGCTTCAGTGTCACCACCTCTTGGTCCGAAGCAGGTCAGGATGCTATCACATATGAAGCCCTTAAATATCACGTTGGTTTTGTGGAGTTTCTCTCTGCAAGAATAACTGGAAAAAAAGGTGGGAAGGGTAAGGATGATCCATGCTTTCATAGAGGTTTCAAAGGATTTTGGTTGGGACTAACACTGGAGTGAAAGTGCATGAGCAGCATCCATGCTTATGAGAACATCAGCATGCCAACAGCCTGCTTCCTCAGCACGACAGGACCAAAAAGCAGCAGCCCATGATGCCGCTCGCTGAACCATACTCATCGCACAAGGAGTGTGTGGGAGACAGAGAATGCCTGGAAGTTTATGATCCAGTAAGATCATTAGACAAAGGTCAGTGCAGAAATGTCCCCCTGCAGATTTCCACAAGGTCTCCAGAACTGGCACCTCTCTGTGCATTTACATTTTAATTGCCTCTTAAGGGAAGGAAATGCCAGACTGAATCTGCTGTTGCTCCAAAACAATTTTAAATGCCACCATGTCTGTATGAAAGTTTGCACTACAGCAGGATCTGTCTCTGTCTCATGGCTCCATGCTCTGTGCTGTCTCTGGCAATTCAGAAGAGAGCAAGGCCAATTTCTTCAGCAATGTTTACCTGTCTATAACATCAAATACAGAAAGAAGGAGGCAAAAAAGAAATTAGTATTTGTCATTCCTAGAGGCAGCTGTGAAATTACTGTGTAGGAGATTTAAACCCACAAAGGAGACACTTCCTTGTACAGTCTGTAATTAAAATCACAGCACTCTGCCATGGAGAACGACGGTATTAATATGCTGAGACCCAGAACACAGACACAACTGGACCTGTAAATCACAACAGACCAGCTGCAGCTTTCTGGCTCACAATGTCCCTACGTTTCTGATCACTGGGAATGGCCTGAGGGGGAAAGCACTCTAGGTTTGCCACGGTCCTCATAATCTAAGCCTCTGCTATTGACAGCTGTTGAGGCAGAATAATAGGTAAGGCAGGTTTGTTTACATGGTCCCATATGACTGTTCTCACGTCAGGGATGAAGCTTTTGTTGTTTCTGAATGTAGACCAAACCTGGCTTTTCCAATCAGAGAGACCTGGCAGCCCCACTTCACGCCTAGTCTCCCTCAGGACAACTGCAATATCCAACATACCCACTGCACCTCAGCAGGGATAGTTCCTACTTTTATTCTGCTCTTCCCAGAAGCTTTCTCATCATGTGCAGCACTGTCATCATGACCTAAAGCATCTGGGCCAGCTGTTCCCAGGTTTGTTAGCAGATGCTCCCGTCCCCATGCCTGCTCATGCCATACACTGAACCCCTTCAAAGCAGGGGTCAATTAACCATTTCAGCTGAAGACTGTAGGCAGAATACCTGTATTTCCTCACAGGCTGCATCTTCTCAGGGTGCTGGCAGCTTCTTACCATATGCCTGTAGAGCACTCAGCCCATTGAACACACCGAGACCCTCCGTTCAAAAAGCTGTGACCTGATATGGACCCAAATTCTCCTGCACAATCTACTCATGCCAAGACTCCTGCACACAGTCTGGAGAGAGCTGAAATCAGAACAGGACACTGCTGGGAGATAGACTGAGAAAGGTGTAAAGAGTTGTCTTCATGCCACAGTGCCTGGGATTTGGGCCCTGGACAGAATGGGGACCTCAACTAGGCAGTCAGCAGGTACCATCAGCCTGACTTCCAGCATCATTAAAGCTTTACTTCTACCCTCTGATCAGATGATCTACTTCCATAGCACCTTTGTGGTTTGTTTGGGTTTTTTTTTTGTTGTTTGTTTGTTTTTGTTTTGTTCTGTTTTTGTTTTTTAAATAATCTAGAGATCATTTTCCCCCTTCACACAAACAAACAAAAAAAGGCTTCCAGATATTCAAACAAGTTTCTCCTTCTGAAAATACTGTGCTGAAGAAAGATAGCAGGCGGGACACATCTGTGCAAGCGGCTGTCCTGTTACACAAACAATACAGTAATTTTTTATTAAGCTTTCTCAAAGAGGAGGAAATCAGCAGGTCAGTTATCAGCAAGGGGCAAATATTTTTAATTACCTTGCAGGGAGGATTATGTCTCCTGTGTTTCATTCTCAAAAGTTCCCACTGGCAAATAATTAGCAAGCAGCTTCACTGGAAGAGCAGGCCTGAAGTTATGTGGCTTTATTCACCCAGGAGGCAAACATCCAGGTCATTCTCCTCTGTCACATCGTGGTCCCCTCTGCTACTCAGATCAGACCAAAGGATAGTTGATGTGGAAGAGCCAAAAACACAGCATGTGCCCATCAGCAACTCTGCCTCATGATTTCAAATGCAGTTCACCAGATACCTCAGTGTTACATCTTCTTCTTTAAAAGAAGTGCTGGTAGAGATCTTAGTTAAAGGGCTGTTGGCTCCTCATAAACTGAAAGCAGAGTGTGCATTCTATATTATTCTTTATAAATTGTACACTACATATTACATATTATAATATTTTTTTCTTATCTTCCTCTACTTCTCCAGGAAGAATACACAAATACACCTGATCTGCATTTGAGCTGCCAAGGTAATTAACAGCCTTGATGGGGCAGGAGTCATGACAGTGACATCCTGATCCAGCAGAGCACTTAAACACATGCTTTTTCTAGGTATTGGCCTACTGACTTCAGTGGGACTACTCACAAGCCTTAAGGTAAATATGTACTTTCTATGGTCAGTACCTTCACCAGATAAATAGAGGTAACACCACAAGACCCAATGACGTGCATGGGAACAGAGTCAGGCCCCACACATGAAACATCATGTGAACAAGGAACTGCCCTTCCAAGAACATTTATGCTCTTCTGTTGGGAGTATGTCTTAGGTGAATTTAAGGACGTTTCTGAGGGATTTAGGTGGTGTCACAAACCAGCAGTGGTGAACTGGGCTCATGAAGAAAATCAGAAATGATGGAATCTGAAAGTAAACAATAACCAAATGTCACATCCTCTCTGAACCTACTTCTGGTGGCTTAGCTCAAAGCACAAGAAAGAGGACAGCCACTTTCTGACAGCAGGTAATCTACCACATCTGTTCAGCCTTGGAAAGGAAATCCACCAAGTGGTCCATTGGACTGCCCACAGTGTCTTGCTGTCCACTCAGCCACTCAAGTATCCCCTTCAAGGAAAGGTACTGCTGCACAGTTGAGCCATGGGCAATATCAGAGGCTGACTGAAAGCACGCTCTCAGGTGGAAATATGTTAATTTCATTCATCCTTATGCGAAAAAGCACCCACATGGTGACCTAGACCATCAAAACCTATTTCCCAGTGGAAGCAGGCTAAGCTAGTTACTATGGGTAAAATGATGGATTATAGCTTTCCATATCTTGATAATTCCACTGTTTTCAAAGGTGTCCCCATTCAACCTGACCCTGGCCATGGAGACCAAAACCCCTTTGGAACAGATCTGATGTTGCTTTGTGAGCCAGCAAGAAGACACTTAATTTGTGCCTGTTATATCCACCTGATGGTCAATTTGTAGCATGCCAGACCATAAGAGAAACTAATTACCATCAGCATAAATCACATTACTCTAGCCAGTTTGGATTCCTGGAAAAACTAGCTTTGGGGGATGTCAGACTGAACATTATCAACAGATGGTGTTTCTGTCTGAAGAGGAGACATGTCCTTGATCAGTCTTTCACTGCTTAGGGCGCTGATGCTCTTGTTTCTCACCCAACATTCTTCACCCAAGGGCTGAGGCTTTACATGGCAACACACAGTCTACAGTGATGATTAAGACCTGGAAATACAGCTAGTGCTCAAAAGCAAGGTCAGGGTGATGTGGTTCATGTCCCTTCAAAATGTTTAACACCTTGGACACCAATGAGATCTCTTGAAAGTTTTTGCCGCTTGCAAAAACTCTTGGGCCCTTCATGACTCAATCTGCTTTACAGCCATAGAACATTTTACAGGATGAGTCCTTAACTCTTCAGAGCAGCAAAATAGGCAAGACTTAAGTGAAAATTAAAGATCAGAATTGGGAGGCCTTTTTTGTCTTTATGTGAAGGTCTGGAAACCTTTTCAATGGGTAGCCTATCTCCTCAAACTGCAGGGTGCATAGAAAAACAGGCTTTTTGGATTGTTCTGTGGTTTAGCCAGATCCCACATAACTTCATGAAAGTTGTTCCAGTGACTTCAGTGAGCTGTGAACAAGGTCTGTAGGATGCTGCCTTGTAAATATTTACCCTCTGGTAGAGACCAGATGTCTGCAGCCTCTATACGGGATATCAAGTTATAACATGGCAAAGCACAGATCATTAATCACATCCTTAAATGAAGTGATTATAAGGTCATCACGTCAAACATCGCCTAGCATCATTGTGCCTGCACAAGTTTTATTTTACATAGTGCCTGGGGAAGCATCTGGTTAAAACACTTGACTCCAGCTGATTAGCTCTGCTGCAAAGCCTCTCTCCTAATACCCTTAACCTTTCTGCCTCTCAGTTCCTACGCTATCCTCCCAGTGTCATCACCAAACCCAGTGAACAGGTTCTACTCCCCCTCAAAGTACCTGCTGTCAGGATGAATTCAGGTCTCAGACCATAGACCAGAGGTGCTGCATTTGTTTGTAACAGACAGATACGCACATAGCCCACATACTGGTCCATATGGAGCAGCTGCTTCTCACAAATTTGAGATTAGCTGCACATGATAGACATCTTTTTGCTTTCAATAGCAGGATTCAGAGAAGGAAAAAAATCCCATGATAATTATGTGCCATGAAAACTATGGCAGCTCATACCTGATTAATTCAGCAGGCTTTGGAATAAGATCCTCAGCAGAAAGCAGTAGTGTGGTCATATAGCCTTTGCAGAGTTTTATTTACAGTCCTCAGAGAGGAGAAGAACCTCCAGTCAAACAAGTTTCACCTCCTGCCAAGAGCAGCCACCAGTATTTGCCCTCAAGACACCCAAATCTTTTCTTTTAAGCAACTGGCACACAACAGAGGCTCCTACTTCACCATGCCATTCGCAGACCGACGTGATCCATAAACCAGTGAATTAGGAAACATTCCCCTCTTCTGCAGCACACACCATTTCAGAGACGTCCCAGCAGGTGTTGGTGTAGGTGAGTTCAGAGCAGCAGGATCTAGATGAGCACCACCAGCCTGTAACTCTGCCAGCAGATAAGAGAAAATGTTACTCATCTACTACAGCTCAGTGGACAACTGATGGGACAGGACAGGAGCTACAGAGAGGTGCCTTTCTCCAGGCAGGTTTTAGTGCCATTTCATTTTAGAAGTCTCTGAAATTGCGCTATTTCCCCTTCCCCATCCCACATGCAGACTGTGCAGGTACAGAGAAAAGCTGCCTCAACCATCAGTGAGACCCTGCTAACTCCTCTATCCAGCAGACTCATTAAGACCAGGTAAGAATTAAGCACAGGGCTCTCAGCTATCATCACTACCAGGATAATGTGAAATTCTGATTAAATCTCACAACCTCTTTAGCAAGACTTGTAGAGCTGAGAAATCATGAAGTGTCATTAGAAGCAGATGTTGGTTTATAGGAGCACTTTTCCAGTACCACAGGTGTGGTCAAAGCTGGACACCCCTTCCCTCATTACCTTTCAATATACTGCTTGTAAGACTCACTCACATTTCAGCCCTTCCAGAAATCAGGGACCAAAGGTGCCAGGTGCTACATAAACACATGAATGTAAGGGACTTCTGTCTCAATAAGGACAGGGGAATGGTAATACCCACATTTGGCAGAGTGGGAAACTGAGGCACTGGGACTATATCAAGATGAGGCCCATCCCAAGACCATGGTTGAGACCTGCCTCCCCCCAGTCTGGGAGGCAATGGGGAGAGGTTTTCTAGGGTTTTTGCATCACTCAGAGACACAGCACAACTGCAAAGATGATGTGAGCATCCTATCCCGCTGCCCAGGGGACCAGCAGCAATCAGTTGAGCACTCAGTCTCTCTAAGGTCTGCAGAAGATAAGGGCCTCACAGTCTCTCACTAAATCATTTGTAAAAAGAGAGTAAGGACACTTAACCTGCCTGAATGAGGAGTCATGGTTTGCCTATTCCCCAGGCAATAGAAGCTGTGCCTACAATTATTCACCACTATTTGGAGCAAATAGAAAAAAAAGTCTGTGTATCCAACGTCCTGAAGACCAAACTGTGCAATAAACAAAGCAGCAGCTCAGACTGAAGGTAAGGAAAGAGAGGCTGGGAAAGAAAGTCTGGCCAGTGCTGATTTGACTGGGGGAGGTTGTTAATGCTACAGCAAACTGCTGAGGAAAGAGCTGCAGGACCTAATGAAGCCAGGACTGATTTGCAACCATTTTCTCATGCCCAGCAAGTGAGAGACTGCCCCCAAAATACTGCAATCTGTTCAGATATAGGATGTTCAGCTGTTTTCTGAAAAGCCCAAGATGCTGCAAACATGATTAAGGAAGGGAAAGAAAAATAAAGAAACCCAACAACTGGAAAGACCTTGGATAAGTGTTTGTGCACTGTTTAAAAGGAGTAAAATGGTCTCATCTGAATACAAGATTCCCCCTCATCTCTCACATACGCTCTTTACTTGATCATTCATTTCTCTAAAACCAGACAGCAGTTACCAGGGGTATGGAGGCATTCCCCCTGCTTTCTGGTCAGACAAGGACTGGACTTTCCCCACTTCCTCAGAGAAAGGGATCAGGATCAGAGCTTCTGCTCAGCATTCGTCTGTAATTCTGACCTGCTGCTGATTGCACTCCCTGGCCATGCAGTCCCTGCCCAGCCAGTGCAGAGTTTAACTCCACCAAAGAAACCCACTTCTTAATGATCATCACTGGATTCCCTGCAGATTTGCTTTTCTCAGTTCTTCTCAGGATCTGGGAAAGGTGTTCCCAAGTGATGAGCCCATGGTGTAGCCCCTCACTAGCCATCAGCTCAGCTGCAGCCCTTGACTACACACATTCCCATGCCCTTCCAATTATGAACTGAACAGTATGAGTAGCACAACACAGTAATTTTACCGTGTGATCAGAGCAGGCTGGGAGCATACACAGAGTCAGCTCTAGAGATTCAGCTAACAAGAGACACCTCATTAAGTACCTTGGGGAGAGCTTTCAGCTAATATGTTTTCCTTTGCACTCAGGATGGGCCTGGAGCATTCACACCAACCGCTGAAAGGAGCCCACTCACAACCACTAACTCATTAAGTGCAGTAACTCAATGAATTGCCATAGCTGATGGTCTCTAAATAATTAAGCACGTCCCTTATCACTCCTTGTTGCTCCCTTAGCAAGTTTTCTAGCCATCACCTTGCTGTCATCTTTCTTCCAATGAAATTATTGGGGCTACTTCTTGTAAGTGCCCCCAGCCTTCGCCCTCTGCTACCCCAGCTGTCAGGCTGCCTACAAGAGAAGCCGGCACTGCTTTGGCAGGGAAGCAGCGCATCAGCCAGTCTCCAGCATCTCCTCCTTACAAGCTCCACTTTATCAACGGTACCACATCTTCTCTGCCTCCAGACTTTACCATCAGCTTGTCCATGAGGAAGCTGATCCCTTACCTATGCCATGGCACTGAATTGCCCTCAAAGAGGGACTGCATTGCTGCACCACAGGACTGCTGCTGAAACCAGCTGCAGTGCCAACATCATCCCTCTGCTCACGGCATCTCTGGGCATAGGAGGTTCACAGGCTCAGCTGGGTATTCATCATGTTTAACACCATTTTGTAAAGACTGGAGGCAAACACTCCCCCCATCCCTGCTCTCCTGGGAGAGGTCTTCTGTTGGCTCCTATGCATGTTCGAATGGGTGCAACTTGATGCTGGGCGGATTGAAAGTGCACCTGTATTTCCCTGCGAGATCTTCTGCTCGCTGCCGGGGCCCGTACAACACCTACTCATCTCAGTGGGAAATGGTATACGCTTCACAGAAAGAGCAAGAAGCCAAAGTACTGAGTATGTGCATTTCTCATACAGTTCTGTATGCATCTGCAGCTTATTCTTGATTCAATAACATGCTGATGCCAGCTTCTGGAGAGATGGATTAAATCAATGATTAATTTAAAGTAATTTATACCTTTTAACCATTCAGGCATATTTCCCAGGCCTGAGACCTGTAAGCCGTGCTGGATCAATGCCTGGAAATCTATGAGTATTATTTCAGGTGTAACAATTTATTCCCCATAGCACAGCAACATCCTTGCCAATGAGGAAACAGTTCACCCCTCAGCTCAGCCAGAGTGCTGTTTTCTGGCATTTCAGGTCCAGTTTACCCATTTGCTCCCTCCAGGGATCATCCAGCAGGTTTGGGGTTGCACAAGCACAGCATACAGACAGATGTCTTTCTCACCTAACTTACCCTGTGTTTCCTCTGTAGCTGCTCCTGTACAGCCTTAGTCCACTCTCGACAGGGAGCCAAGGACCAGTGCCCCCGAGGTCTACAGCTTCCCACAAACACTCAAGAGGCTCCTGGAACTGCCCAGAGGACAACAGGCAGTTTGCAAACTCAAGCCCTCCCTGTGCTTATCATGCAACACAGCTTTGGTTTTTTCCTAACCAGGAGATTTTTCTCAGCTCTTGGGGATTACCACACCACCCACGACACAGGAACAGGGATTCCTGCATCAGACAGGCACTGAGAAAAAGGTTGTTGTGACTTAGGAAACGAGGAGTTGTGCTCTTTCCTTCCTACCTCTGCCCCAGCTCCCATGTGGCACCTTCAGTAAGGCACAGCCTATCTGTGCCTTGATCACCCCTTCTGCAAAACATAGTTAATTATATTTTGAGCATCTCAGTCTCCCTGGCTCACCTGTTTAGCCACAAACTCTCCTGCTCACCTTGCTCCAAGCCTCCAGCCACCTGAATGACCAGCATCAGAGGAACTGAGCTGACAATGACCCAGTTTTACAGAGAACATAAAATTGACTGTAATACTCTTGAGTAACAGAAGTGTCCGTGTGGAGAGGGAGTAGCTGATGATTTGACTGCAGGAGAAATAAAAATTTAAAAATGTAATGCAATAAAATTTCTCCAGATAGTGCTTGACTGGCTAGTTATATCACAAGTGGCATGTTTGTTAGAAAGCATTAATAAAACCTGCAGTATAATCCAGGAGGATTCATAGGAACCATTACACAGGAATTTATTATGGCTTTGGTGCAAAGTTTTATGCTCTCAGTACTGAGGCTCTGTTCCAGAACATGGACTCTGTGTTGGGCTGGAAGCTCTCCCTGCCCTCCAAAACAGGCAGAAGGAGAAAACTGGGGAGAGAGAAGCATCTTTTGGGTTGGCAGTAATCTCCGTGGGACTTAGCATTATGCCAGTAAGATATCAGAGCACCCAAATTGGCTGCTGGTCCCTCCAAGGCAGAGGGAATTGCCCCATACATCACTGCAGACTCCATGATCATTGATTCAGGTTTTGATCTGTCCTTTTCATTTGCCAGAGCAGAAGCCAAATGGACATTTGATTTTAGCCCTCCCAACTGTACCTCCAGTCTTCGCAAGAGCAGAAGGCAGGACAGAGGAAGGGCAAGAGCAGGACACATCTCAGCACAGAGTGGAGATGAACAGATAGAGAAACAAGAGCAGAGCAGGGAGACACACACAGACACACACATGAACAGCACCATCTAAGCCTCACTTTTGAAGGAAACCTGGCCAAAAAATAACTAAGTCCTTTTCAGATCCTAGCCAGTTGGACCAAGTAATAGACACATGTATCTGCTTGGGCATTTCGGCGTGCTGCTTCTGCAGCACTGCAACTATGGGTCTGTAGCGATGAACAGCCAGGGTCAGATTTACTGTGCTGCGGACGGGGCGTGGGAGAGGTGATGCTCCAAGCCTCCTTCTCACTGTGCAGAGGGCAGTGGCCACACAGGTGCCTGCCCACACTGCAGCTGCATCCAGCCCCAAGAGGCATCCAGCTGAGATCACTCTGCAGCAAGGTGAAGGGAAGGGAAGCCAATGTAAAGTATGGAGAAAAACAGCAGCCTCTTACAGAGTCAGCAATGAATTAAATACCCTGATCTCTCAGAGAAAGTGCCCACAACCACCTCTTCTGTTTGTTATCATTCCTTTCCCATTTGCTTTTAATTTGGCCAACCTGTAATTTGTTAAACAGACTGCCAGGTAGGTATCATTTCAGAGCTGACTATTACGCAGGTGCTGTTTTTAGCCTGGAGCAGAGAGAAATATATCAACATCAAGACTAGGGATGCAGCCAGGAAATCTGCTAATTTCAGTGAGAAAATACTAAACATAAATTGTGTCCTGCTTCCATCCTGTAACACTTTGAGCTCCTTGCAACAGCAGCATTAAAAATCACAATGGAATCAGGACATTACACAGACTAAAGATGAAACACCACGGGATTAATGAAGGGGCATAGATCACACAGGGGACCCACTCAGGAACCCAGGAGGACTAACCCACAACAGAGAGTCCCAATTTTTCAAGGCAAGGAGCTGTCTCTCTGCTCTGTCCTTGCAGTACAGCACTGGATACCACGGTTCCTCGAATGGAGATGTGAGTAGCAGAACTAGGCAGAGGTGATCACAAGTCACAGAGTCACAGAATGGTGGGGGTTGGAAGGGACCTCTGGAGATCACCTTGTCCAACCCCCCTGCTTGAGCAGGGACACCCAGAGCAGGGGCACAGGAGCACGTCCAGGTGGGGTTTGAACGTCTCCAGGGAAGGGACTCCACAGCCTCCCTGGGCAGCCTGTGCCACTGCTCTGGCACCCGCACAGGAAAGAAGTTTTTTCTCATGTTTAGGTGGAACTTCCTGTGTTCCAACTTGTGCCCGTCGCCCCTTGGCCTGTCATTGGGCACCACTGAAAAGAGTCTTTCAAACACTTGTTTCACCAGGAAAACCATACAAGGTTTCACCCAAAACACCTCAGGTTCCATGAACCTAAGCTGATTTTCTTGGAAAGATTGGGTGCCTGCTTTCCTCCTAGACCAACCAAGGACTAGCACCAGGCCCTGCAGCCTGCTGACATATGGATTAAGCAGGGCTGAGCTCCCAACTTCACAGCAGAGACCTTGTAGCCTTGGAGATGGCTACAGAGATCTACAGAGCCTGGGGCCCGTGTCAGTGTGCCAGGCCAGAGCCACTGATCCCCAAAGCCTCCTGCAGCTACTAAAAGAAACTGGAGTCAATGCAAAACCCACCAACATCCCCAAGCAGCTACCAGGCCTGAGAGCAGCTAGCTCACGCAAAAACATGATTCTAAACAGAAGTCTTCTATCCTGCAGAAAAATTTGATTTTTCAGCCTGCATTAAGAATAAAGCTTCAAGGGCAGCTACAATCCCCAAACATAAATAACAAAAGTTATCTGGCTGCTTAGATGATTTGTGATGAGAAGAAAGTGGCGTAACTGAGATCAGAACAGCCTTCAGTTCATTTGGAAAAGTAATAGGCTTCTGATACCTGCTAAAGCCTTACTTGCCCTGCCAAGTGCCCGTGGACACCCAGCAAATGTTATAGGTTAGACACCTGTTGCCTGAGGGTGATTCATTCAGGTGTGAAGGACACAAATCAACTTCAGGCCAGTTTGCAAAATGACCCCTTATCTCCCTCTTTCCCCCATTATCTTTTGCTTTCTGTAAAATTCCCCATGGTAGGCAGCACCACTGCCAGGCAAGCTGTATTTTAGACCCTTCTCTCAACTAGAGAGAGAACATTCTCTCTAGTTATTTTTGATGCTTTTTGGAGTGGAGCGCCACAGCTCCAGCACTGCAGGCTCTCACCCCCCAACAGGTTAATGTCCCCAGTCCCACCGCATGAGGCACACAGGTCTTCTAGGTCCAGCCAAGGACAAATACTGCTTCTAGTACATCAGAAGCAATTTCTGCAAACAACACACTGTTCAGCTCACCCGAAGGTGAACCCGCAGAAAAACAAAGGAGTAAAGGCAACATGTGGTCCATCCACAAGCCAGACCAGGCTCCTGTAATGTCCCCTATAGCCCAGGTACTGCCAGGTGCAATCCCCAGAGCCTGGCACCCCATAGATGTGTGAGAAATGCTGTTTGTCGGCACCCACTCCCTGATTTTCACTGAAGCAAGGTAATTTTGTGGCCATCAGTTTCCATCAGCTCCAGCCAGTACAATTGTAGGGGGACAGGAGGGGCACAGACAGTTCTGGCATTAAACAAGACCATTTAATCCAGAACAGCATCCCACCCCTTCCTATTAGACCCAAGCACTCTCAGAGGCTCATCACCCTTTTGTCCTAGCATGATTTCCTCCTTTTTTCCCCACTCAGGGCCTCCTTTAACCCAGCACAGGTCTCCTTTCTCCATGTGTAGACACCACCATCCTGGGCCTCTGAGGCTGCAAGAGCAGAGCAAGGCTGCCTGGGGAAACATGCCATTACGGTGAGGAAGACACTGTGACTCTTTTTGGTGAAGATCTGGCACTAGAAAGCAGAAGGAGATGGAAATGGATATTCATCACCTGCTGTGCTGGACCATTTGGTCACTGATTCAGGAGGTAGGAACTCTTCCCAAGATTGCAGCTGATACATCCCGCCTGGAAAGCTCTGACTTTGCAAGCGATTATTTCAGGATGAAGATGAGCTGCTGTTTCTCTCTCTAAGTCTTGTGAGAGCAGAGTGACCCAGTGTTTTTCACCCACTCTCCTGTTTTCATCCATCAGAGGAAGTGAACTTCAGCTCTGAGGCCAGATAACTTCCACTCAGGTTTCACCACCAACTAATTATTACAAAGGGGTAGGAAATAGAAACCAGCCTGGGATCATGCCAGACGTGGGCTAGGAAAATTCTCAAGTTCTTCTGTGGCTAAGCTGCCTATTACACGCTGAACAAGAAAGATGATTAAAGATAGTTGTTATTGCAGTTTAGAGCCAACAGAGACAGCTTGTACTGAGAAGCACAACACATTGTGCCTGAGAAAGCCTGCTGTAAGCATTAGATTACATTTGCTCGGAAAAGTAACAGGCTGAAAGATGGAAAGATTCAAATCTTTGGGCCACCAAACAGCAGCAAAACAAAGAGAAAAATGAATGTCATTTGAAACGGGGAAGATTAGGCAGAGAGATAGGGAATGTGGTTGCACTAAGATAGTCTTTTAGACACTGCTAAAACAGTGCTGCTCTAGGAGGTGAAGCAAGGGGCTGCAGCAGTGTAGGATAACATGTAGGATAACAAAAATATCTAGCTACCTTCCCCCCTGCTTCTGTTGAGCAAGGCCAGCATCTGCATCCTTCATTCAGGTCTTGCAAGGCTACTGGGGGCATGACCACTGTGGTCAGTGCAACTGCATCTGCTCTTCAGGACAGGATCAAACCCACACAGGAGGTGCTGACAGGCAAGCCAGATGTGCCACAAAGGAAATCCTTCCGGCCCTTTTTACATGTTGAGATGAAGTGGCTTGTGTGGGATCACACCACAAGGCTTTAGTAGGGCTGAGGACTAAAACTTCTTTTTCCAACCGTTCTCCTCACCCATATAATGCTGATAAAGTCTTTGCCCTCATTTTCTCTCTCTGTAGTAAGCCATATACCAACTGAGCACGGATGTATCTGAATCCACAGCTTATAAAGACACATAACAGCTATTGCATCTAATAACGTATAACAATACATGTAGTGATCCTATTAATGTACCAAGCTCACCTTGGGGCAGAAGGAAAGTCTTCTCAAAGCCTTTTCCAGTCCCAAAATCTATGTTTTCCATTCTTCTTCCTTCAGGCACGAGCTGGGATGCTGCTGGACAGGTTTTCTTAATCTAGTGAGACAAAGATGCACCACTAATACCAAGGTCAGGCGCTGAAGTCAGTGAGTAAACACAAGCATTGCTTACCTGCACACAGCACACACATCTTCCTTCCTGCATCAGCTTTTGCTAATTTTACAAATGACATTTTACTAAAGGGAGATTTTATTTCAGGTTTTACTAGAACTGGCCCCTCCACTTGTTCCACCTTTTGCATTAAGTATCATGATGCTAAGAGCAGAAGAGGATGTGGTTCTGTAATAGCTTATAAGCCTCCCAGCCAATCTGGGAGGTAGATTGTGCTTATATAGGTTTTTAAGAAAGTAGGCTGCTAAGCAGAGAGGAAGAAATACTCTTGTCTGAAGGAAGGGCAATAGTTGGCCACTGTCAAGTGAATCTAGACAGAAATGAGAAGGTCTAGGCCAGGGCAGACTGAAGCTGTTCTGCAAACGCTTAGTGCTGAGATAGCCAAGGCAACTGCATCAATACAAAACACAAGCTGGCACAGGTACCCCCGCATTTCCTACAGTCTCCGTCCCACAATAGCTTGCTTTGGTAATAAGCCATAAGCAGAAGAGACAATGCTCTCTGCAGCCGCCATAAGAAGGAGACATCCAGAACTCTGCATTATTGTGAAAGTCCTTAACAGCCCATAAATAGAGCACTTATGTCAAGAGACAGCCCATTCCTCCCACTTACACTGCCAGCAGCCGCCCTTTCCTAGCCATGGCAAGAGCACTGCGGAATGAAGGACCTTGGCCCTTCAGAGCTGGTGCCTTATTTTAGCTATTAGCAGTGAAGCCCTGGTGACTGGAAAGGAAGAAAACAGAACAAAACAGCAGTGAGAGCTTTATGAAGAAATCAGAAAGCAAAGCGCTGAGAAACCTACGGCAATGCTCCCCAGAAATTGCACTTGGGGTTTGAGCTGAGCAGCAGGGGCTGGAAGGAGGAGAAACAGCAAGCTCAACAAACAGTTCAGCTCATCCCTGAAGCCAGAGGAGTTCTCTACAGTCCAATACTCCTCCTGGACCATATAGAGGAGCACATCTTTAGTACTGACATTGCTTTGTTACAATCAGGGTGAAAAAGCAACAGTCCTGTAGTGTTCAGCTATGTAAAGACACAGGCTAAGGTCCTGAGGGCTGGATGTCCCACAGAAAGCAAGGAGGCAGAGGAAAATTAATTATCCCATTTGTTTGCTTGAAACTGGAGTTAAGCAGAGGCACAGAGCAGTTCCCAGGATAGGTGTCTGTGTGCATGGCTCAAGGCAGGGATGCTAGAAAAAGCAAACGTGTCTCACACATCAAAGTCTCTAGGGGATCAGTCTGAAGAAGAGGAATATTGTTTTCAGTGACCACATTTTAAAAATAAAATCAGTATTTTATTATATTGCAGGAATCACAGGACATATGTTCTTGCATTACGCAGACTTGGCCCCTGTCAGACCTCCAGCTTCTGTCCAGAAATAAAACAATGGGAAAAATCTGTATTCCTCTCTGGAAACGATCATGGAAACAGCAGCACAACTTTAATTAAGATAATTAGCACTCATAATATATTTCTGTTCTTACAGCTGTGACAACACAGATGCCTCAAACTATGCTGCTGCCTCTCCAGTGTGAGCTGGGACATTTTGTCCTCTTTCAGCATGTTAAGCCACTGCCACAAAGTTAGTTCTTCCTTATGGGTTTTTTCCATAGGAAACTCAGGATGATGGACGATTTGGTGTTTCACAAGAGCCTGTGGTTCCCATCCCATCTTTAGAAACAGCCTAGGTTAGACCCAGTGAATCCGGTCCTGACCTTGCTGCTGAGAAGCCCCAAGCTGGCTCCAGCTACTTGAAGTGGACAAGCAGGTGCCATCGTCTGTGTCCCTGGAGAAGGCGGCAAGAAACCCTGAGCTGGGCTTCCAGCTGGGGAGACTGAGGTGGGCTATCAGGCAGGTTCATGAATTGCTAGACAGCAGGGCGAGATGTCTATCATGGCTGGAGGAGAGAGATTGATTTTTATGAACAAGTTAGAGGGAAAAGGAGGTATTAATCCTATTTTCCACTCCCCTTTTTTAAAATGCTTTGCTATGGCCTGTGGTTTTTTCAGTCTTGGCTGAACTAGATACCTAATGCACCTGAGGGAATCAGGTTTTTCTGGAGGTGGGGGCTTTAAATACATTTGTTTGGGAGAACGAGACAAAAAGTGGCAGGGAACAATGGATAAGAAATGATGTGGGAAGAGTGGAGGGAAAGGCATCCTCCAGACCTTCCCTTTTCACCCTGTGTCCTTTGTGCTGCGAGATGCAACTTTGGGAGTGGTGGTAACTCTGGAATAAATTCTGAGAAGGGACCAAGGATGCAGATTGAAAGACAACACGGATATGTGCCCAATGAGCAAGAATCAAAAAGACCTGTTACCCCTGTAAAGTACACAGACACACAGCATCAATCATTAACTGCAGTCAAGTGCATTATCTCTTAATGGGCTCTTCTCCTGCAGACCCGATAATTTGTCTCATCCTACACCTTAAAAGGTCCCATAGCTGGGAGATGTAACAAGTGAGATCTCACACCACAGACTTCATTAGTCTGACTACATCTACTCAAGGCTGCTTATTTTTCTCCAAAGCAGAAACGTTTAAAACCTTGATGTACAGTCATGAGAACAAATGAACCAAGAGAGCCTAGCAAACCTGACAGGTAGCCTCCTTCGTGCGCTTCTTTGTTAATTCATGACCGCTGATGTTATGTGACAATTCTCCCCCTCATTAGCAATTACTTATTAGCCATATAACTCCAGTCCACACGCAGCCTCTGTACTGATGCCCTGTGAGGCCCTGGCTGCCTTCTTTCCCAAGGGGGCAAATATACCTCTTACAGCCTCACTATCCCCCAGGCCAGACCTTTTTCATCATTGGCCCGCTCCTTCTTGTTTTAAGAAAGAAACTGAAATGAAGATGAGATTGTTTCTATGAAGACATGGTGGCAGCAGCTCTGAAGCTCTTATGAATTACAAAAAGTCAAAGAGGATAAGCCTGCTGAGGGAGGTATCACTTGCTGTCATCAGAGGACCTCCTGGGAAGAGCTGAACCCCGAGTGTCCCAAAAATTAGGAGTGTAAATTGATATGTGCTCCTTCGCTTCACAGAATCTGTGCGTCATATGAGGCAGGGGTAGCTGTTACCACAGCAACTAATCTAATCTTTATTTTAATTTTTGCTGTAGTCAGATCACAAGAGATAGGAAATAGCCATGCTTAGAATTAGAGCAATTGTATGTGCGAACACAGGCACAGAAAACATGCGTAATTGCATACGTGGCTGTACCTACATGTACAAAAAATAAAAATGTTTTTATATGGAGAATACACTTTTTAAGGAAATTGAACCAAATTGGACTCAATCTCAGAGACACACAGAACAGAGATAGCTCTATGCACAGCCATCATGTTGAGCATAACTGAGCCTATCACCATCCTAGTGGACAGTGTACAATTTCTATACCTTGCATTTGGAGAAGTACCTTATACTATCCCAAACTGCCTGTCAGCTCATTCTCCCTCCCATGAAGGATTCTTCTGGAGAAGAAACACAGGGACCTATCGGCCACACCCTAATACAAAAGCCCTGATATCATCCCAAAAACTATAGTTCAAGCAACAATACACCCTCAACACAGTAACACCACCACCCCAAAGTCATACATCTCAGGAAGGGGAATGCTTGAGATCTTCCTTTCTTGACCCACCACATGGCTGGCAACCATTGCTGCCCACCCTCAGGGCGGGGAGCCAAACAGAAAGTGCAAATAGGCTAAAATCAGGAACCCCAAGTTTAAAACCTGTCAAATTCCAGGTGTCAAAATGCTTGAAGCTCTGAGCAGGGAATCGAGCAGTGCCTGAGGCAAGAAATCCCTCAGAGGTAGACCTGGCATACCAAACATTCCTTAATGCCAGGTGGCAGATATGGACAGAAGAAAAACCTTAAGCACATTCCCAGGGATTCAGGTACCTGGGTGGTCACCAGTCATTGCCAGAGTCTTCCAAATATGACAAGCCAGATCTCCTGCTCTGAACTTGGATAGTTCTCATGAACTGGCTGAACTGGATTATGCCAGCTTTATTTCTTCAAGAGGTCCTATCACCAAAGTCTCTTTTCGGGTTGGGGTTTTTAATTTCTTTTACTTGGAGAGCAGGGTTTTCTGTGAAGAAGTCACAGCCAGAACACCAAACTCTGACACTGCTGCTATCAATGCAAATCTAGAAGAGAGTTTGCAAACTTACAGCTTAAGGACACAGCACACAGCAAAACTCATCACCCATAGGACCCACCTTGAAGCATCCTGAATCAAGAACAACTTCAGCTAAAATTCAGCCTGTCTCCTGAGCCATGAGGCTGTGGGAGTGTTGTGTCATAGGTGAATCAGACAGGAAGGAAACACGGAATAGCAAGTCTTCTTTAAGTTTTACAAAGGCAACAAACACCTCTGCCTTTTGCTGACTGCACAGCACACCTCCGGTTCAAGTCCTTAAGCTGCTGATTGCTGAAGGCTGGGGGTTATGGGCAGGGAAAGTATTCTAATCACAAGTCTTCCTTCAGCATCTCCTCCTGGCCACTGATGAAAACAGGATGCAGAGTTAGACAGGGTTTAGCTTGGCCCAAAAAAGCCCTTCTAATTCTCAGCAAGAAGCCAAGATGTTCCAGCCTCCAGTTTAGAGGATGATGGGATTATCAACCCTTCCCTTCAGCTATTACCAGACTAGACCCCTACCTTGGGTGCCGGATCTCTCGTTAGCGCAGAAGGAGACAAGTCAGGATTACAGAATAACAGGTTCCCTAAAGGTGAAGTTCTGCTTTGAAGTAGTGACTTAATTTGGGCAGATGGGATAGGTGTTTAGAGAGAGATGGATGTTTGTGCCTGGAACAAGAACAAGCAGAGGAAGCAGCTCAGTAAATGATACGTTTTTAGGTATTTTTAGTAATGTAATGCAGCAGTAAGAGGAAAACAAAGAAGGAAGAGCAAGAAACAATGAAAATCCGTTTGACTTTAAACAAATACTACAGGATCATACCGGTGCACCAAAGTGGTCTTCTGGCCATCACCTGTATGAGCAGGCTAGAATAAACCTATTCATATGATCCCACTGTCCAACAGGAAGCCTAAGCCCAGAGTAGGGCTGAGCACACCCCATCCCAGTGTATTTTAATCACATGCAACCAAGACAAATCCCTCTTCATCCATCTGCTCCTGGCTGCTGCTGGAAACCCTCCCATTACCTCCAACTGCAAAAACAGCAGCTGCAATTATTAACATGTAGACACTCTCAATTGCTCATCTTGGCAGCCATCTGGCTTCATATCACATATATTCCTGCTATGCAAAACAAAAGGGTATTTTAGCTCCTGCCACCAATAGCTGAAGAATGGACTAAGAAACAAGCAAGACTGGTACGAAACAGAAGATAAATTATAAAAAAGCAAGAGGCAGAGAGGAGGGTGCTCAGCAATACATCCGTGCAAACGAAGGGGAGCCACCTTTCAGAAGCAACAATTGCTAGTTTGCATTCCCTGAGGACCCATTTTGAGCAATTCTCCATGAGATCTCAGTCATTCATTTGTCTATTTTCCTTTGTTTTTCTACTGTCATCATTTATGTTCATCTCAATTTCCCTTCTCTGGGCTTTGAGTGCAAACAAACATAACAAGTCAGATCTTTAACCACTCTAATTTGGTGCAGTTCCCTGAATGTTCATATAGCAAGGTTGATTTAATTCAGCCTTGTATCTTCAAAGGATCCTTTAACAGCAATTACAGGCCAGATGACTGGGATTTTAATTTCCCATTAAACCAGTTTAGCTCAGTTCAGAAATGCCAAATTTTGCCCAGCTCTACCATTCAGCTGTGTTCTGCATTTTGTATAAATGCTGGCAACACAACAGGAAAGACATTAGAAGGCACACTTCCTAGGATCAGGACAATCTCTTGGACCCATCTCTGTACAGCACCTCGCACAACAGGGACCTTTCAATATGTGAGGTTTCTAGATGTACATTTTTTAAGTTAATACTTGAGATAAGAGTCCCTATCGCATTAAGCATCCCATCCCACATCCACTGCTGAGAATTTGGACCCAAGACCTAAGATGAGTATCTTCCCTGCATTGGAGAAAACATCACGCAGTTAAGACAACAATGTTGAACTCGCATACAGCACTTGGTGTAATATTAGTTCACCTGCAGAATTTCACTGGGCAGGGATTGAAGATGAGAGTTCTGGTCTCAGGCAAGCTGCTGGTTTGCGGAAGGACTTGTCTGAGCCACATCAGCTTCTTAAGTCTCTGTTTCCTCATCCCTGAAATGTGAATAACACTGATATCTCTGGATGAAAAGCTCTATTTATTACATTTTCTCATCTCTTGGCTGCTCCCTTCACGAACACAAATCTTCACTTCAAAAACTAAAGTGTTGGCACTGTTTGCCCTTTCCCTACCACTAAACTGCTGCTTAACAAGAAAATAGCTATTCCTTAAGCACATATATTAAGAACTAGACCATTATTAGATGTCCAGCCAGTTCTCAAAGGGATTTGCTGTCAAATCCTTAAGGGATGGAAGCCTGTTGGACATCCTGACCAGCATCTTGGTAGGCGTGTGCTTTTGGTGGGAGATAATGGCCTACTCCCAAGCCTTTGTTTCTGCTCGTGCTTTGCCATCTCCCATGTTCTATTGCAACAGTACACGATGCTAACGCTTCCACACCTGCCTAGGGTGATAAAAGCTTTCAGCATCAGTCTAACACAAAACCAAAAAGCATTTGCTACTGACAGGATGTTCAGGTACTATTCTTTGGCAGTACTTCAGCTACATGTTTAGCGCCTACCACCAAAATGAGATTCCTACCAAGTTTAGGGACCTGCTCCCAGAGCATCAGTTAGGCTAAGAGGAAGTGGGCCCAGAACATGATCTGACCATCCTACCCTGTGCTTGTGGGGACATATTACTTTATCCAGGTTCCTGGTTCTCATCCAGCTTGTGTTTCTGCCTGATTCACAAGTTATGGCAGTTATTGTCCTGCAAAGCAGATGAGGGACCTTGCAAATGTCCTCCTCACTCGGAGGTCAAGTGGGGCTCTTCAGGCACCTGGATCTGCTGAGCCCTGCTCTCTCTGGTAAGCAGAGGTAGGGATCCAGGAAAGAGCAAATGCAAGGAGGGGCAAGGACTAAATGTTCATCTGAAACATGTCAGTGTGACTCTTGATCTGAACAAACTTATGCCAATATGATCTTAATGCTACTTTAAAGGGGATTAAGCAATGTCCAGAAAGGCATCACATACATATATTTAGTATTTTAAATCCCATCTGTGTCACATGGACCATAAAATATTCAGAGTTTTAAAAAAAAAAAAGTTGGCAAAGCAAAAACCTGCTCTCTATACAAACCTTTATTCACATAAGGAGAAAGAAGCAGAGCTGCCAACAGATACACCTACACCCACATCCTCTGAATTAGTGCAACTACGTCTCTTCAGCAAGTTAATGTCCTTTCTTCCATACAGCTTTCCTGCTGCAGATATTGGGACAAAATGAGCTTGCAAAGAGGTTTCTATTATCATCATTTCCTTCCATGCACACTTCACTTTCATACTTTGTCTTCTCATGCAGGGCTTGGGTTTCTTTCATGCTGTTTATTTTTCCTTCCTTGCCCACTTAAGACAAAAACATTTTGTTCTGTATTTCCACGGCTATTCCATGGTGATTTGTTAACGATGTTGGGTTTGCAGTCAAATGACTGGAAAGATAAAAAGTTGGCAAGCTGCTCATTAGGGAACACAGCTCTCAAGTGCTCAAGTGCTAGCCTATTAGCTGAATTATTCAACAGAAGAAAAAATACATGACAAATTTAAAAGAAAAAAACCAAAACAAAACAAAAAACTAAAATGAGAGTGGGGAGTGAAGGGAAGCTGACTGACTTTGGTGCTGTTGGAAAAGTTTGGCAGCATTCCTTGAAGCTCAGTTGTAGGATTAAAACCATGTAAGGAACTCAGGCAAGGCTGAATGGCTGCACAGAAGCAGACAGAAGCTGGCATTCATAATTCAGATATTGGATTGCATTGTTGCTGTCTTGAACTGGTAATGAAGAAGCCCAAGGGGGGAATAGTTCCAAAACCATAATGTAAGGGATCTGTTTATGTGCAGTTTGTGAGTAACTGGTGGTGTTGGAGATCTTCCATATCCAGCCCCAGGCTTTAAGCATTGACACAACTCACCATGAGGACCCACAGTAATAGTTTGTGTGTGTTCTTATTTTGTAATAAAATTCAGAAGCGCTTAACCACCCATGAGAGAGGAGTGTGTTGACTTGCATGTGCCAATGGCAAAAGGAGTTGACATGTGGCAGCCTGTGACCTCATAGCGATGAACTAGACCGAAAACTCTGACGGGAAAGTCAGGATTGTCTTGCTTCTGTTCTCATGTAACCTAAGCATGGGAAGTGCTTGATTCAAGCAAAATTAAGCAGGGTGGACAAAACATTGAGGATCCTTGTATTGCTGGGGAACTGCATACAAATGGGCAAAAACAGGATCTCAGTCTTAACTCCTGAGGGAGGTGACTAAGGACACCGCCTCTAGTGAGAGATTTCATCCACCTGAGAGGTAAAATAGAGCTGGTATCTTGGAGACACCTCAAGATTATGGAAGAAAGTCCTGCACTGGAGAAGTCAGTATGCAGACCGGATTGCAGAGGAGAGCATGGACAACCGTCCATACTCCAGAAGCAGCGTGGGCTGGGGAGGAGAAGGGTGTTATTTAAAGGGTTCAGAAATAGGAACTGTGTGATTTAGATAACACCTGGTAATCAAAAGTAGAAGAAATTTGGACTTGTTGGACTTGGGACTCAGAAATGGGGAAGAAAACAGAAAAAAACTGACACATGAGATCTCTACTTTTTCTTACAGCTGTGTATTTCCTGTGCTAAAGCAAAAGGCAATGAGTTTTATGAAACTTCCTGAGCTATAGGGATCTGCTTATTTTTATTGTCATGTGATGTTAAGATGATAAAACCTGAATCTGGAGATCTGGGAAGCATGTCCGTTAGCTACTGCAGAGCCTGGAAGAGCAGTGCTGCTTATGCAGCAGACTACCACCCACTTGTTCGTTCCCAGGCAGGTTCTTTCTTTCACCCAGAAACACTGTACAAGTAGAATTTGTACATTTTTGTGAAGAGACAGGAAGAGATTCGTTATACATACATCTCATAACTTCAGTGATGTTAGCCCCTGAGGGATCTGCTCAGAAGCCAGGATTTTTATGCCACAGTTGTGCTGACAGGAGAGGATCTAACAAATGAGGAGAAAACAGCAACAATGGAATCCACCAAGCAATTAAATAATTTTTACTTGATGGCCCAGGCATAAAGAGAAGTCAAGCGGAGAGATCTGCTGATGACACTGAGCCATCACTTAGAAGAGGACTAGAATATCACAAGCATGATGCTGAGCACCTCAGTAATGCAACAGGGCTGAATGCAACAGCAGACAGCAATGCCATTAGGGAGCAATTAGAATTTTTGCTGTAAGAGTGAAGACTCAACCTCTGGTCTATTGTTCCCAAAGTAGAGGAAAGGACTGGGTATGCAGAAGCAAGTTAGTGGCTGCAAATACCAAGACACAAGAGGAATCTTAACATAATCAGGTGGGAGATTTCTGGGGAGCAGGGAAGCATCACTGCTAGTGTGTAAGACAGTGGCATGCCTTAGTGCACACAGCTAGAGTCTGGGTGGGAAAAGACCCCCATTCTAAGAGCTCAGTGTATTTACCTGAACATGCAAAGGCTGAGAAGGAATGTGAATACAGGGAATAATGTTTAGAAAAGTAGAGATATTTACATTGGAAGATGAGTTCATTGCATGAACTAAGGGGTAGAGAGTTGCTACAGATGTGTTCAGATGTTCCCTTCAGGCTCTCCTCCAGCCTTCACAACAGCCCAGACCTCTCATGGCATCTGTACTTGGCTTTGAAGGTGGGAAAGCCCTGACTTCCAGCAGGCAAACTGAGCTAGAGGACTTATATCACTTCCAGCCTCACAAAGAGCTCCAGGGAAGCCATGAGACAAACTGAACAGATGGAGCAACCTTTCTTGGAGCAGCTCCAGTGCCAGCTTAATGTCTTCCCCAGAGACCCCCTAGGTTCATCATCCTTTGGGATAACATGTGTGGAGGGAAAGCACAGAAACAAAATACTAACAGGATCACTTTCAGATGACAGTGTTTGGTGTACGTTTGCAATTCCACACTGAGGACAGCTGATATATCTATATCGAGAGGACTGGTACAAATTACCATCTGATTTCCTAAAAGTCGGCACCACCACCCCAGTTTTTCTATAATCAAAGCAAATAATCCAAAATGGCTTCAAATGGATGACACTTTAGCAATTTTTTCCACCATATCGAGAAGACGGGAGAAACTATGAGTCTTGATGCACATTTGGCTTTGCCATTGCTTAAAGCAAAGGCCTTGCTGCTCCGCAGACCTCGGGCAATGCTTTTGGCATTATGAGGTGTGCTGACATGGTCTGACAAAGGGTAATTAATCAGAAGCCAGTGTAATTGAACACTCCCACTGCTGCTCAATTAATCTGATCACTTCCCTTATAAATTCACAATTGCAGCCCTTGACTGCAGCAGACCTTATTTATATGCCAGAGAGGTTTCCAGTTCTGAAAGACTCACAGGTGTCTGGGACAGAGCAGGACAGAAGCAAAGCTGGTTATAAAACAAAGCACTCAGCAAAGCTGCCTCCTTCCCTCCCCCAAACACTCAGTTCCACAAGAGGCAGGAGGAGAGCAAGAGGAACAGTACAGGAGAGGAGGGAAACATTAAACCTGCCACAGACAGCAAGAGGAACATGGCAGTGATTAAAAATGGCGGGGCTGAGGGCGGGAGAAGAAAGGAAAAAGGAATTTCCGTGAGACCTCTCTCCATTCTGGATATGGGATGTTTAGAAATGACTTCATATCCTTTTCCTCTCTTCTTCCCTACTCTGAAGGGTTCCTTTGTTATGCCATTAATTTTTCCCCAAACTTGCAGGCTGTTATATTAATAATTAATTTTACAATGCCATAGCAAAATTCAGAGCCAGTCAGTCACAGGAATGTGCCTGAGTTTCTAGGGTGAGGGAGAGCTAATGTGGACCGCTCTCTGTTCGCAGGAGGGGCTGGCAGGGAGAGCTGGGACTGTGCGCTGGATCAGACAGACTGCTCTGCATTTCCATCCCAAGCCCTAGGGCTGTGTTCAGGCTGCTAGTACAGATATCACTGCTGGCTTTCTGCGATGCAACTGCATGGGGAAATCAGATGCTTCAGTAGCACATTTGGCACGAATAGCGGGATGAAGGCTTGCAGAGCTGCCCAAGTGGTTTAGACTTAAAATGAAAAGAAATGGAATGGCCAAACCTCAGAGAATCTTCTTGGTATTTTCCCGCAGGAGATGGAGCCTGCCTCAGTTTCAAGTAAAACTTAAAGTGAACTGCTCAGAACAGGGAGAAGTTTTACAAACGTCCTTTCCTGCATTGCAATTAAGCTGAGAGCAGGTGTAGGCATGAGAGGGAAAGCACTCTACTCTGATGAAACACCACCAAAATGGCTTTGCAGGGTACATTAGCACTGTGAGACAGTTTAAGGCGGGACACGAGGAAAGCTGCATCCAGCTGCTGCTGGGAGTACACAGGGGATAAAAGGGATTTTCCCTAGACAGGGGTGACACAACCCTTTCACAATACATGGCAAAGAGCACATTCTGGATAGTATCCCCCACTTAGCTCGGAGAGCATTGGCAGTCTGCTGTAAACACAGCCTGAAAGTACCCAAACTACATTAAGATTACTCTGTACAGCAGCAAGGATACGACATACCTTGATATAAGAGGAAACCAGACAGTGTGGGACCAATGCTTGCTGAAGTTAGTTGGAAGCTTTGTACCAGAGCTCAGTGCTTAGGGTGAACATGGAAGGCATTTGCTCCACAAAAGGTTTTCATGGCAGAGATATAGCTTTTTCTCTGAAAACAGCATGTCCCCATGGATAATGTCACATGGAAACAAAACATAATACTCACTTGCATCAAAAGGAATCCACTCCTGCATCATCTCAACAGTGCTGAGTGTACCCGTTTCTGCCCATCCAGCTCCAGCATCACCTGTTGTCTCAGCCCAATGCAACCCCTCACTTTCATTCAGCTTCCCTCTGCTAGAGGAGAAAAGCCAACCTGCTTCATCCTCCATCACCAGAAGCAACCGGATTGTTGGTCTCACCAACAAAAGCTCCCGGCAAAGCTTGGTGACAAGCAGGACCATCCACACAAGTCTCCAGCAAACAGCTATTTCTGCTCATAACAAAAGGATGTTTCAGCTCTTGCATCCCCAAAGCTAGCAGGTAATACCTCCAAAAGCAATTCTAATTTCTAATACAAACCAGCAGGCACAGCAACCACAAAACAGCCTGGTGTACTGGTCAGGTCAGCTGCAGCTAGGGCATACAAAACATTACCACAGAGAGACAGATAAACCTGTTAATTGCCCCCAGTAACTCTTTTAAAGGTGGAACAGTTTATATTGGGATTATTCCTATAACCCAGCTCTCTGACTGAAGAGGACAGGACTTGACCCTTCCCATGTTCCCAGTTCACCAACCTGTGTCACAGTCTCTGCTCTCCTCCTACACGGAGCTACAAGTTGTTTCTGTGTTTCATTTCACAACAGTCTGTAGAGGCCACAGGCAGTCCGTGGGAGCACCCCCTGGCTAAGCAAGTGGATCCAAAAGTGCTCCAAGGGGAACACGTGGATGAAGAATAGGGTGACACTGAGGAATAGAAAAGGGAAGAGGAAATGAGGTGACTCTGCTTTCCCCACAAGCAGCCTGGAGCTGGGTGCGGGCGTTACGATTCTCAACACAGCTAACCAGAAAAAGTCTTTGAAGTCCACAAAGTGATGATTTAGGGTAAGGGGACAGCGGGGGAGAAAAAATCCACCACCCCCTCCACACCCACAGTGCTATCTAATAACTGGCCCTAGGATGTTGATCTGACGTAGTGCCGGCTTAGGTCATGAGCTTTGCTCTGGATCAGACAGAAAGCATAAACAGAAAGCATCAGACTCCAAGCTCCTCTGCATCCTCTGCCACGCAGAGTCCTTGCCCTCGCCCTGCTTCTCGCATAGCAAAACCTTTCAGGAGGCCCCATTCCACCTTCCCTCCCACTCCAGACTGAATCAGAGCAAAGTTGCTGAACCGGGACTGCTTGTCACTCTGCCAAACTTTGCTAACCAATCTTGGTGTGAAAGCAGCTGTGACAGGCAGCGACAGAAAACCTAGCGTCAAATTAATCAGCTGGAAGGGACCCAGCAAAACACTGGTACTCTGTCTTGTAACCGCTGGATGAGTCAATTCTCACCATCCTCAATATTACAGATGTTGGACTGGGCACAGGGCCTGACCCCCGAACCAGCCCATGCCAGCCAGTCCCCACAAAGTGACCTAAGGATGAATCATTTCTTTTAGGGTTCTTTTCCCATTGGAAAGGAATTTGTGGCTCAGTGACACCTCCCTCCAGACTTGCAACAGATTTTTTTCTTTTTTTTTTTTTGCAAACAATGCCAGTGAAATGGCACCTTCGCTTTTACAATTTTTTTTTCCTTTGTTTTCTTCCCAGAGAAGTGCATTTCTGTGCTTGGAGCTTTTTAAACACACTGAGTGAATCTGGCAGAGGTAACCAAACACACACATTGCATGGGGAACAGAACGAAGGAGGGAAGGAAGGGTACAAGCAAATATTTCTTCAGGATTGTCGGGCCTTTCAGTTACCATGGCAGTGTGTTTCCATGGAAGCCAAATTTGAAGCCTGTTGCTGCCACAGGAGTGGCCCAAAGAAAATTATTAGTTTTGAAAATTAACCAAGCTGCTCTCTACCTTAAAAGCCAGCCCACCCACAGCCCTCAAAACAATAACAGCATCTTTCCATCCCTGATAAAGGATTCAATAAGCACATGGGGAAGAGACAGCAGAAGAAAATACCACACAATGAAAAACAGGAGCTTCCTTTTATGCTACCAACAATGCAGAAACCACACTGGTAAGCACAAAGCTGAATGCACTTTATGAAATATTGCACATAGAAATCAGCAAAATCCTACAGCGCATCCTGTGCCACCAGCTCCCAAGGGGACAGAAGGGGGTTACTTTGAGACTAGTGCTGTTTGGTTGCGCTGTGTTTGAAATTACCCCCCCCCCTTAATCATGCTAATGCCTCTCCCTTGGTTTGCTCACCCACCTCCCAGGAAAATCTTGGGCAAGGGAAGGAGAATTTTACTGGGGCCACCTTAGTCAACAGTAAAGATCAGCTTAGCTGCTTTGCTGTTCTCCTTGCTGGTCAGAACACATTTTTTAATTATTGAAAGTCCCCTTTTGCCTTACCCACCCCATTTCCCCACCCCACATTTTCTGCAGCCCTTTTCATTTTTCAGAAGCCAGAGAGCCCAGATAAGCTGCCTGGTCTATTTTATCACCAGTAACTGAAAAAGCATGGCACAAAGATTCAGCCCTTTCCGAAGGGGAGATGGTGGAATTCAGCGATGAAGCCGAGTTGTGTTATATAGGCTGCCTGAACAGGAGATGTTGGGCAACAAGGGCAAACACAGCACTACTTCAAAAGGACAGATCGCAGAGTCTCTGGATTAGTGACTTCCCACTTAGAAAATGAGTACCTCTTCCCCACTGACATGAAAAAAGCATTACAAAGGCCTACCAAATTAGGCCCTCAGGGGGATAAAACACCTAAATAAAGCTGAACTCTCACTGAAAGATAAAGATCAGAGGGAAGAGACACCTGTGATGAGAAACTGTTGGACCATCAGAAGAATTTGACCTCATTTTGAGGCAAAGATCTAAGACCTGCATCACTGAAACATTGCTCTTGTACCACTGCTAAGAGGTCTCCTGTGCTCTCTGCTACCTCTCCTGCCCAGGAGGAAGAGGGAAGGAGAAGCAGATGGTTTTAAATCACGTTCAAACAAAAGCACTTGATCTGAATATGGCAGGATGGTTTCCTTTGAAAGGAAGGCAAGTAGAAATAAAGGGCCTGCCCCCTGGTTTGGGATCCCTGCTCTCTTCAGTCTTTGCTGGAAAAGGAACTAAAACCCACCGTGTTTGTCACAGATGGACTGACCTGATTATGTCAGGCATGAGCCTCGCAGGGAACTGGCAAGTGCAGCATCCCACCTCTCTGGCAAAACAACCTTTCCCACCCAAACTCCATTATAAACTCCTAGCCATAGTTCTCCAAAGAAACTAAAAAATTACCCTGCAAGAGGCAGTCAAAACTCAACCACACCTGAGAGCAGAAAAATTGGCTTAAATCAATACCTCTTCCTTATTTGGGGAGGTTTTCTCAGTTCCTGGCATTACACAGCTCTGGCACCTACTGCTGCTTGCCTTCCTCTCTGCCAGAGGTTACTGCCTTGCAGAAGAAGGAAAAGCATGTCCAGATTTTAGTTCTGCAGTGAAAAGCCTAACATCATAGCCTCAAGTCCTGAGCAGGCAAGCTTGCAAGTATGTACCAGTGGAGAGCAAGGATGCTCTAATACAAGTGACATGTGGAGGTGGCTGCTGGCAGCATCCGCAAGGCAGCTGGGAGCAGCACAAGAGCCAGATGGGGCCCTGAGCCATCAGCTGAAGGGCTTATCCTAACCATCAGCCAAGTCTAACCACTTAGGAAGTGCCCAGCAGGACTTGCCCTATGTTTCACACACCAGTGCTTAAAATCCTTCACACTGCACACATCCAACAGTTCTCCTCCTGCAAAAGGCTTCAAGCCCAGATGAGTACTTGCTCACCTAGATGGCAATTCCACTAGCAAATGTAATGGCATGAACATCCCCAAACTAAGGTTTTCTTTGACATTTCCCCCTCTCCTCCCAAGCTCTCTTTTGTAAAGGGAAAGCAAGTCTGGCTAGCAAGCCAGGTTCTTCCTTGCTGTGCCAAAGACCCATGCATTGGGTTCACTTTCCATGCTGGGTTTTGGAGAGAGAGGTGGAGGCAAGGACTGACTGTCCAGACCAATAATTCACCCAAGAACACAGGAATAGCAGCTTTGGTCTTTGCTCCACTAACTCGCGCTCTGGGTCTACCTTTACCACCATTGAAAAGCAGCAGGTGCAGTCTGCAAAGGACCACTTACCAATGCATGAACACATCTACCAGACCCCATCATCTCTGGGCAAGCAGCACCATTAGCATCTCCTTTTCACACTTTTATGCTAATGCTGCTCCTTAGGCTTCTGGAGTCTGAAAGGCTTCAGGGCTCCATCCACGAGAAGTATTTTGCATTACACCACCACTCCTGGCCAAACTTCAGGATTTTTGCTTCATGCACAAACCAAAGGTAAGAACGTGAAATCTAACAGTGCAGATAAGTTCCCGAACTCACTGCCTCTCAGTTATCTGATCTCTTATGAACGTCAAAAGGATCACAGGATCCCTTCCAGCCCTCTCTGTGCAGTCATACCCTCTTTTTACCTCAAAAAATGCTGAGATCACAGGAGCCTCCAGTGACTGAGAAAGCAATACAGCCATAGAAGAGGGAGGTATGCTTAGTCTTCAGAGATTTAAATTTTCTGAAATCCAATCTCACACAGAGAAGTAGTAAGTAATTCTCTATTATTCTATGTCACCAAAAATCAAGAGGAAAAAACACACAGAACTGCCAAATGTGTTAAATCCATAACTTAAAGCATTTTAATAAAAACAGAGCAAAATACATTTCATAATCCGTCCACTGGCACAACGTATAAAAGATTTTAAATAACAACTTTAATATTAGTCACAAAATACAGCATGTCGTATAAAAATAGCTGTATGCACACTGCTAAAAGATAATGTAAAAATCGCTCTGGATAGGCCATGCAAAGACATTCAGCTTTGACCTTTCAGTTTGCAAGCGCTTGTTGGATCTGCTACTTTATTCCTTCTCATTCTGCTTGGGAGGGTTTTGTGCTGGCACTTGGGGGCCTCTCCTCTCCCTCTCCACCCTGCACACAATGCCCTGGCAAAGGTTTTCAGAAATGGTTGGCAAGTTTAAGGTGCATCATGTCAGGCATCTTAGTGGCCCAATTTTCACAGCTTACATTTCAGAAAGTGCTCAATATCCATGTCCTTCTCCATGGACACCTCACCTTGGTCACACAAAATCTTCATATTTTCAGCCAGTGCCCTTTCAAATTACTCCTGACCCCTGCTGCACCAGAGAACTAAAACTGGAAGCAAAAATAGAGACACCCAGCCTGAAATCACTGCAGGAGGCAAAATGCAACAGCTGCAGCACCATTTTTGTACATGTGTACCTCTGCATTTGATAATCCTAAATAATTCACACCCCAAAATTCATTGAAGCCTGTCAATTCACATTAAGAACTTGAGGTAACACACACAAGAGGATTTGAAGAAATACAATTTTACAGAAAGGAAGGCATAACTGAGGATGGCATTAGTACAGAAAAACACCCAGATACTAAATATAAACTATTATATAAACAGTCTGTTATACTGTGGTTATCAGTCTTAAGAATGTAACTGCCAGAGAAAGGGACACATTGGACACAAAAAAAGATATGGAGTACATTTTAGTTAAGAACAAAAAGATGTCAGATAAAGAAATAACACACCCCCAGCTTTCAGCCCACACGCTGACACACAAACTATCAACAAGATAAAAAAGCAACCCTGTCCTCGCCTGAGCAATCCTTGCGCCTTACAGAATCATCCTCATACAATTTAAGCAATTCCATCTTTGAACTCATTTCATACAATGAAGGTAATGGAGACAGAGACCCACCCAGTCACCATCTTCACTTCCTGAGCCTACAGAAAGAGAGAAGGGCACTGCTGGTTGAGAACAGTCCCTGCTGCTGACACTAGCAGCAGCACCTTGCAAGATGCGCCATCAAGGAGATCGGCCATAGGCAGGGAGAGAGACTTGATACTCTGCTGGGCAAAACAAGGAAGTGGGTTTTTTTTCTGATGTTTTCAAGTTTGCATTTTATAGCATGCTCTTCTAAGAGGAAACTAAGGAAAGCTTAGTGATTTATCACCTCAGGCAATACAGCAGCAAACCCATCTTCTCCAATTTAAAAAGATCAGTTAAATTATCTTAATGCACCAAATCTGACAGGCAAAAAGCATTCCTATAAAAAGCTGTCCCCTTCAAGTTACAAGTCACATCACAAGAACAAGCTTCTAATCAAAGTATCAGAAGCAGAGAAGCTTTTATCAGCGCTGAAAATCCAAATGAGAACACAGGCTGATCTTGCTAATCCATAGCAGGAAAGAAGTCTAAAAGGCTTTATGGGGAACTGGCTGAAAGTCACTGTTTTTGGTGGCATGCGTCATTGCTCTGCGCTTGGCGAGGCGGGACTTGGACGGAGGAGAAAGCTTCATGGAGCACACAGCATGGGCAAGGTTGTCCTGCTCTGCGCTGAGTTCGTTCTCATGCTGAGACAACTGGCGGTTAAGGGCTATAGCTTCAGCAGCAAAAAGTGTCAGGTCTTTCGTGCTACTGTTCCTTTCAAGGGAAAAGGAGAAAGCAGTTGAAACAGACACAAAGAGTCATTTCACCTGGTTACCCTCACAGCAGAATATCTCTTTCCAGGCAGTTTTATTTCTTTTATCAAAAGATCGACACAGTGGGAAAAACAGCCAGTTAATATTTGCATCTCTCCTCACTGTGAGGACTAGAAATATGTAACAAAAACACTCTGGGATTTTGGAAGCAGCCACAGTTCTAGTCCTCGTTCTGCCAAGGACTTCTGACATAAACCCAGGAAACCGCCTGAGATGCCATGCTTGATTTCTACATGTTAAAAAAGGATGGGCATATGGGACAATACTGTTGATTTTCTTCAGAGAACTGCAATCTCACTATGATTGCACATGTGGCTTAAGGAAATGCATTTCTGATGGGAAGAACCACCTGGAATTGCTGGTGGCAGACACAGAAATACGAACAGAGATGTGTGACTCAGGCTCTCTGGCATACAGAATCTGCCATCAAATCACTTTAAATGAGGCTTGCCCTGCTCACAGTTAAATTGATACTGTGATTACCACCAACTACAATGGAAGTCAGATCCGAGTCTCTGTATATGATGATTATTCACCCATCAGTATGTAGTCTCTTTGGATAACACATGCCTTTATGCCTTTTTTCCCCCTTCTGTGCAGCAAACTGCCAAAACCATCATTATTTCCTGTCTAAGATTAGCACTACACTGCAGGAATCCTCTCCAATGCCTTTCCCACAAAGCAGCAAGATTAGATCATAAAGGAAAATCAGAGCTTTAGTATTTCTGATGTTTTTAACAAAATTAGTGCTGCACATTTATTAAGTTCCACTCTCAACCAGGGATCTTATCCCCCAATCTGTCACCTCCTACCTCTCCCCATTCTTTCAGTAGTGATTCTTGGCCAAGTTTACAGACGTTAAAAAAACCAAAATTACCTTTGAAGAACTTGAGGGGTAGGCAATCCCCTTTCAGGAGCCTGCTAAAAGAAGCAGTTAAGAAAAGTTAGTTAGGCGTTCGCAGCTGGGAACCAAGCTTTCCCAGGAGAGAGTGATAAAAAACCCAGGCAAATCTGCCAAATCTTTTTATGCAATATCCATTAGTTGTAAACTAATCCACCATGTGTTTACAAATCACATTTCATAATCCATGTCCCCTCACAAGAGGATACCACAGTTTGCAGGTATAAGCCTAAAGCTTTGGAAGTTCTCCAGAGGGTCTGTCCCTTCTTTCCTGAACTGGGAACTAAAGCAAAAGAGGACACTGCTGTTCTTTTAAAGCCATATCTATCAGCATTCTGCATCACTGTATTAAAGAGCAACATAATAATTTGTGTACTGCAGTGCTTGGTATTCACAAGAAAGCCATTTAAAAATGCATAAACCAGTAATTAAACAAAAAAAAACACTTAAAGCTTGACAGATTCATCCAAATATTTACCACACAGACCTCCAGAACAAATAAAGCCACTGTCTGTTGTTTAATTAATCAAGATAAGAGAACTAAAACATGCAATATCTGTATTAAAAGTTGAGAGACAGGGAACAGCTTGTTTATCATTTGGAAGAAGAATAACTCAAAAAAATAAAAGGGGGATACATACTCCTTGAACCCATGAATGTTGCAAAACTTGAGCAGCACTAAGTCGTTCTTTGGCATCACGAACCAGCAACTTTGAGATGAGATCTTTGGCCTCAGAGGATATATGTGACCAGTCCTTGTCAGGAAATTCATACTTGCCTTCCTGAATGCTCTCAAAAAGCTTGTTCTAGTAAAGGAAAATGTCTTTAATTTAAATAGCAAATAGAATGCAACCAGAAGACTTCTCAGGTGGGATTCTTCTCATGCAGTTTATCCACCTGATGTGGTAGGTGTCAACTGAAACCATCCAGTCTCCTTACTGAGTCAATGGAGAGTGACAGGCAGCTCCACAGAGTGCATCAGTGCACCCTACAATGGACATGTGACATTGTCTGCTGACACCACCTCTCCTCCACCCGTAACAGCGCAGCCCATGTACTCAGAAAGAATAACTTCAGGCCCTGCATGGAGACTCTCCTGGAACTCAACTTTACCTGAGGAATTGTGGTGACTACCATAAACCAGATCAAGAATTACAGAACACAGGAGGACTGGGGTGGGGGTATGGTGGGGAAGAGGACAAGGAGAAGCTCCAAGATCTCACATCAGGAGGAGAAAGAGGCAGCCACCAAACCTTACTTTAGAAAGGGATATCATCACAAGTATTATATTACCACCCTCACTTCTCAGTGACAGCTTCTCCTCTCAGATAACTGGCTGGGTGACAGACACAGCTCTTCACTGCTGGCATTATGGCAAGTCTTACACCATAAGTTCACAGGACAAACTACACTCTCCCACATATGCCCAGGATACGTGCATTCACCTGGCAAACTCTGCAGACTTCTCCTCTGTCCCAGCCACAGTCTGCGCCACAGTTGCCCACAAATGGGGGGTAACCACTGAGCATGATGTATAGAATCACCCCCAGGCTCCAAAGATCACACCGCTTATCATAGAACGTGGCCTCCTCTGTGAAGACTTCAACCACTTCAGGTGCCATGTATTCTGCAGACCCACACTAGAAAACAGAATTCAAGCAAGTTTTCAAAGGGAGGATCAAATCAAAACACAACTCAAGTTTTTTTCCCAGTAATGGACAGAAGTGGTTCCCCACTACCAGGGAGGAGAACGGGCTGTTGTAACCCACACGCTCCCTGCGCATTAATTGCTTTTCTTTTTGCTTTTTAAAGATGAGCAACAAGAAGGGAAAATGAGTATCTAAATTTACCTATTGTCTACAAGCTTGGAAAGGATCCCAGAAAGCACCTGATGCAGGTGGAGGATGGGGCAGCTCATAGGTACTGCTGAAACCTGGCAGAGTGTTAAGGGCAAGTGCTCAGACACCTTCCCCATGTCTGCTGTGTGGCAGCCAAGACGGTTGTAGCTTGGAAGGTAACGCTGTACGCAGGGGAGCCTGGCCTTAGAGGTCTGACAGATTTGTCTACTTGCTTCAACCTATCTGATGAGGGTCTTGTGTATTACTTAACAATACGTGTTTAATCCACATTTGTATAAATTACATTTATACAGACAAAAATATGTACCTATACAGATACATGCAGTTTTCTCTCTAATACATTATGTGAGATTCTTGGTGGTTCAAATCTCCGTGAGAGGTGGTGGAGTCACCATCCCTGGAGGTATTTAAAAGACATGTAGACGTGGTACTTCAAGGGCATGGTGTAGGAGACATGGTAGTGTCGGGTTGACCGTTGGACTTGATGATCCTAGAGGTCTTTTCCAACCTTAATTATTCTATGATTCTATGATTCTCTCTCTACAGTAGGCAGCTTGGTCTAAAAGCAGAATCTACTACTGAAGTTTACTGCTTTCACTGCAGGTCTCGTTTTGTTAAGCCAAATCACAACTGCTATGTCCCTCAAAGATTAAATGGAACTGCCAAGAGCTTTGAAACATGTTGTGAGCATACTGCATAGGAAAAAATGAACACGTTTTGGGTGTAAGGACTACGGAGATCTAACAGAAGGCAAAATGTTCCTACTGTTCTTTAGCAGAATCATAAGCCGTTCTATATGAATCTAAGATCCTTTATACAGGGTCAAAGTATTAATTTACACATTTTAGATTTTAAAATCTTACCAATTAGTTATTAGGCTTTTCAGATAGTAAAGTATATCATGGGAGGTGATTTCTACAACAGACTACTGTGAAAGAAGAATCTCAGTTTTGCAGCAATGCCAAAAGCATAGCACTGTAGTTTTTCAAACTAATGTGTCTTATAAAGCCACACACTGATTACAGAGCTTGCATTGTCCTTAGCTCACAGGTCTTAGCTACAGAACCCAAATATGGGGAAATGAACACAAACTAAGGTTCAACCTCAGGTGCATAAGCACACAAAAAACCTCCACAGAAAGCTTCCTCATCCCATGGGGTACGAGACAAACAGGATCGATGTGCTACTTTCCGGCCACCAGGAGAATTAACACAATGAGCTCCTGTGCTTTTGTATATTGACTGGGAAACCAAGACAGTAGTTACCACACATACAGCTGCTTTAAATTAACTATCCATCACTGGGTGTAGTTGCAGTAAGCCCTCTGGAAGCTCTCCTCTGGAGATACGAAAAATTGTTTTACGGTAGAAGAGAAAAAGCAAGAAGCCACAGTAGGTCTCTTACCGGCGTTGTTAATTCAGGAGTTGTTATTGGAGTACACGCACTGTTCAGCTTCACCCCACTACCAAGATCAAAGTCACATATTTTTACTGGTGATACCTAAAAACAAGGGCAAAACAGTAAGAGGTCCAGAACACTGGGACTAATGCAATATATATGAACACAGCATCACATGGAAAACCCCAGGACAAAACCCAAACTATTCTAGCACAAGAACTAGTGAAACCCCATCTCCTACAGGTATATTACACTCCCTGCGTTTGCCTCCTCTGTCCCAGTTCCTCCCACATCCCCAGTGTCTAACCCTATTACATTAACTTTTTATTTGGCTAGGCAAGTGCCAGTACAGACTGGGGCAGTTTGGGAACTATATGTAACGTGACCAGCTGGACTGTAAATGTTGCTTGTCCATCTGGGTACTGCCTTAGAACAAATGAGATGCTAAGTTGTAATTGCCACGCCCTCTCTAAGTTGGCTTTTTATCTCCCAGCCAGATGCTCACATTTTTACAGCTTGCAGAAGAATTTAGTATCTTTTGTGCTTCAGTTCTATTAAGTTTAGTTGAAGATCACTAATGGGTTCAAAAGTCTTCAGGAAGAGAAAGACAGAACACAAGGGCTGTCTTTGGAAAGCAAGTTAAAAAATACACTTCAGAAGGTTAAGAGACCAGAGTAGCACCTTTTCTGGAGATTCACAAAGAATGTTTTCAGGCTTCAGGTCCCTGTGAGCAATACCTAAAGGAGAGTACAAACATTCAGTAGAGAAGATACTCGTCTGTTTATTTCTCATTACCTCTCTCTATTAGAATGTGGCCTGGGAAATACTCTAGGCCTGAGTTTGCTACACAACTCTCCCTCTATGATACTGCAAATAATTGAATTTCAAAGTGTGTTTGTTAAAAATCACTGTTGCATTCTGCTATGCCTTTATCATCCTTAAATGTACATGAGAGTCAGTCAAGCAAGTAAGAACCTGCTAACACTGGAACTTTTTGGCTTAGCCCAAATTAATTATGTTAATTAAACCAGCTTATTAAGATGACTGACATGTAGGAAAGTTTACTTGGGTACAAGGTTTAGTCAAAAGATTTTTGTGCCTTCTACAGTAAGGTCCTTCTTTCCAGAGCAATTGGTGCTTTGCTGAACTCCTACCAGCACAGACAATACCGGAGACACTTTTCCTCAAAACACCCTGAGTTTCCAGGTAAAAATATCATCTCTTTAACAGTGAGGTACGTACTCATTCTTGAAGTAAAATAAAAATCCAAGGGTTTGGCTGGAGATGCAGAAAAGACTAAAGGATAAAAACCAAAGGGCTTCTGCATTTATTCAGCTGCTATCAGAACAGGCAAACCCAACAGGGAAATGAAAAATTATCTACCTGTTGAATTCACATGCAAAGGTGGTTCTATGTTGTCAAAGCAGTTCTTCAAATGCCTAAACACACAATTTCTGGAAGTTCTCTATTTAATATAATCAAGCTTAATGGGAAGGCAGAAAATTAGAACCAAAAATGAAATTAAATGAGCAGCTTGGCTATAATTTAGCTGCACCTTAGCTTTGCCTAAAAATACTACACTCCAAGCACACTTAATAGTACTTCAGAGTTTGAGGGGAAAAAAACATCCCACCAAGTTCTAGGTAAGGGATTTTCTAGTGTGTTTTCTTCAGCAAACTCTGTAAGACATGACTTAAAATATAACATTAATAGCATAGCATAGCACTGATCTAAAGGAATTGGAGCTTTCATAATGATGCAGTTCACATTGCTCTGCATGGAAGATGGGAAACATGACAAATGAAGATGACCCATGCTGACATTTACAGCAAGGCTGACAAAACCCCCAACAGCTGCCTTGGTTTGCAACATGAAAGCCAACAAGCATGGTTTTGTATTATAGTTTGAATTCAAATGTCTAGTTATATAACATTTTATTTTGCACACAGTGCTGAGAAAAGAAAACAACTGCCCTTAAACACTCCTCCAGTGGATTATTAGCAGTAAAGCACACACACCTCAAGTGGGTGTAAGGCAGTATTATCATCCAGCTGAGTTTTAAACTACTCCTGGAAAAAGAATTAGTTGCCTTCATTCAAATTTTTAAAGCATCTAGCTATAGCACTTCACCATTAAGCTGTGCAATAAAACTGCTTTAATTTCCTGTTTACTTTAGTGTTCTGTATGCTGCTTACTAATTATTTTAATGTCACACAGAAGAACCATAAAAAGAACAATAAAATGAAAGGGGATGCTGTAGCCAATTTTGCAAGCCATGTCTCCACTGTACCAATTCACAGCAAACAACAAGAAAGTGGATTGCTGCTCTAAACCATTTTAATGAATCGCTCCCCTCTTGTTTGGGGAAAGGGGAATTAAACCTAAAAGTTGAGAGAACTACAGAAAGATATTAGCTGAGTCAATGTTGAACTTCCTTGAACAATGTTCCTAGACTTTCAGCTGTTAAGCAACCTACCAGAGCCCTAACACATCAAATAAGTATTTATCCACATGTTCAGCATAAGTTTCCCATTCCTTATTTGCTCCATATCTCAAAGTCAAAATATGCTAAATGCAGGTATTCAAAGAGTACATTCTCTGCAGGTTTAAAGTGGAGTCACTGCACAGACAGGCTACAAAGATTACCAAAAAATCTTAATCCAAACTAAATTTGTTTCCACATTCAAATTAACTTCTCAGTCACAATACATGATGAGATCCATATTCTTCAGGTTTACCACTTACTTTAATCTCTACGCATTGCAACAATTTTCTTTTTAATGGGTTCAACTTATTGAGGTACCAATGCTGTGATTCCAACTCAGGCATAGAAGCAGTTCTGTGACTTACAAGTAAACCCCTACAATTAAACATCTAGGTATCACATTCAACATGAACATAACCTCTGGGATGACCATAATGCACACAGATATTTTGAAGTGAAACAAAAGTACTCCCAGGAGCAAAGGAGCAGGAAAACATTTTAATGTAAAAGAACTCCCTATGAACAGAACTGCTTTTAAATATGAGCAAATCCCTAATACAAAGAGGACATCTTCAAACAAGGACTATGGTTCACTTGTAGGCCTCTCAACCCAACAGTGGGCATCTAAGTGTGAAGACCAAGAACTACTACAAACAAAGTGGTCTTGTAACCAACACAAATTCTGGATAAATACAAAAAAACATCTCCGTAGACCTGAAAGAGGAGGAAATTAAAAAGAATATTCGCTCCCTTTTGAGTAATCTTTACAAGGTGGCTTAGGTAACCAGAACAAGCAAACATTCTCAACCCTAACGTTAATTCTCCTTGGATGCCGATTTAACTTTTCTTCTTCAAAAAGCTATAGCTTGTTAACACAGCTGATTAATATTATTTTCATAACGTGGTTGTTTAAGTATAGAGGAAAACAGCTTAAGTCATCTGACATTGCTGTAAATGGAACTGCTAGCAAAGGCTGACTACTTCCAGATAAAATGTGCTCTGTAACCTAAGTGTACAATATCAACTAGTAAAGACGGAGACAGCCTTCTCTTACCTTTTGTATGAAGAAAATCCAGAGCAGAGGCAATATCTCTCACCACTTTGCTAGCTTCTCGTTCATTGAAATGCTTCCGCTTTTGTATATGGGCCAGGATTGAACCTGTAAGAGTAAGAGGCGAAAGCGAAAACCTTAGTATGAATGGTGCCTGGGCTGAGAAAAGGCTTTGTCAATACAAGGATAAAACCACAATGGCCACTACCAGTCTGCCATAACAGGAGAACTGATCTCAGTGTGAACGGGGCCAGAAGTAACATAGAAAATTTATTTGCAGTTGACACTCTGTCCTAGTATGTTTGCATGGCAGAAACTGAAGAGTCACAATCCTGTGTTTTTATATGAAAATAGCCTCAGAAAATAACTATGAACTAGTACCAAGGATCATGAATCCATAACCTCATTTCTCATATTTTATAACAGCCTTTCACAGGAGGCAGCTTCCATGGACTGAACAGGGGAATGACTAAGAAAAAGTTACAACTGAACAGCTTCAATACTTAAGCTAGAACCTATTTTTCACTGGCTTAGGCAAAATTTACTCAGGGACATGAAATCTGACAAAAGACCTCTCAAATATGAGCATAGTGAAGGACTGGTAGCTTGCAGGCAGAGCTCCACTGGTCTCCCTTTAACAAAGGATAAGGGGAGGTTTGATTCCTTATCTTCTTTAAGTGAATTCCATCAATCTTCTCAAAAGATTAAAAACATCTTTAAAAAACCAATTAAATGCAGTCTGCAGAGATCCAAGCCCACTAAATAGCCTTACTGCTGTCTTCCATTTTCTTACTCAGAGAGGTATATTTATAAAAGCACTCAGGCACAGAAATTCAAGAAGTAACTGCCATTTGTTATCAGTTCCCACTACAGTAAACGCTTCATATCTTGGATAACTTCATTTTTACTCTTTAGTTCTAGATGTGGGAAGAAACCTCCCATTCTCTATTGTGGTAATTCCTATTCTTAAACCATCAATGTTGCCACCACTCCTCCACAGCAAGTATTCAGAAAGGGAACAGGAAAACTCTCAAAAAGATGGATGGACAAAAGACTCTTCAGATATGCTTTGATATGACAAAAGTCTCTTCAAATATGCATAAACATGCTGTGTTAGATGTGTGGATGAACATCACTTTGGACCAGGTTATCAGACTTCAAACACAGGTTCACTTTGCTGAAAACACCACTTTCTAGCTTGCTACAGATTTATCAAGGGCAGAGTTCAAACTGTTTTCCTGGTGGAGTTGTTCTTTACACATTTAGAAAGTAATAACAGTTCTTAAGTATTTCCATCCCTGTGGAAAAGGCCCCAGACCTTCCAGGAGACAATACTGAGCCACCTGAAGTGGTCATTTCACTCAGCAGGTTTCAGATTACCCTTCTGAATAGAGCTGATGTTCCAAACTCTCTCAGATAAGAATTATATCAATGAAAACATACTCTACTGACTTTCTATTCAACCCACATAGAAGAATCCCACAAACAGAAAGAACAGCAGGGCACTACTGTCACAATTGTTACCACCTCTTCAGTATTCTTCAGAGAAAGCATCACATAGCACCTCCCAAAACACATCTCAGAGGAGAAAAAAACCTGAAAGGACTCTTATTATACTGAATTTGCATGATTTAAGCTGGATATTAATACTTTCAGTTATTAAATGCTGTCAGGCACGGATATTAAACAGCTTCTGCATATCATGGTGAACTGAACACAGCTAAAATGAGAGCAGAGCTCCTTCAGTTACCACAGCTACAGGAAGGCAAAGCTGAGAACGGAAAGCCAAAGTTATGCCCCAACATTGTAGGTAACATCAGTCTGAGGCTGGAGTTACTAAAGGCTTGCATTGAAGATTAATGTTCTCATTCTTGCCTGCCACACTACTTATAGCAGAATCTGTAGCGTATCAGAAGCTGGTCTGACCCTGAATTCCCATTATTTCTTTTATAATTGTTCGAACCCACACACCTAACACTTCAAATGCTGAAATTTTTCAGAAAGAAAACTAGCTTCAACCCTAGATCACCACTATAAAAACAGTAACTAAGGGAGGGAAGAAGGCATAGCATTATTATCCTCTCACAGCCGTGCTGTTACACTGACAACCATAGTCTCACAGTCAAATAACAGGCATAACTACTGGAAGGACGTGGAGATGGGAAGAGAGACAAATGCAGATTCATCCCCACCGAGCCCTATTATGGCTAATTTGTCAGTGAAGTCTATACATTAAGAACAGTGTTACAGGAAACCACAATGAAACGATGCAGCAATTTTAAGGGAAGGTAAACAAAAGCTTTTACTCAAGAAAAAACCCCATGTCCTTCTAAAAAGTTCAGCATCTATACTGAAAGAATTTGCATTTATTGCACATACAGTTTGCTACTGAAAACCCTCCTGACCAGTGACAACAGATGATGTTCTATGGACAGAAGTATACTGCTTCAGAAACTCAGTTTTTCTTTGAAGGGTGGGCCACACTTTCAAGTCATGGTTTTGCCCAGCCATGCAAGTAATGGATACTGTAATTATGCTAATGCAGACAAGTTTGAGAAAGTCCACAAAGTACTTGATGTAGCCTTCTCAATCTCCAAGTGAGTATTAAATGCTGGAGACCAGTCACCACACATGCTCACTTGATTGGCCCTCAAACAGCCACGAGCAGACTGCTTCACAATAACAGCAACCCAAGGCAGAAGCAAGATGTTTTTCACAACAGTTCTCTGTGAGTTTCAGGAAACAAAGTCAATCCTACATCAAGGAAAAATACTACCAGAGTATATAAATGCTGTACTAAGATCATGCATAATACCTGACATACTGTGACTCTCCCTTTGCCAGAAGTTAATGTGACCTATTAACTATATTCCAAAGCTTCCACTTTAATAGAGCTGACGTTTCCATCGCTTGACTACAGAATGGGACTGTAAATGTATGACCAGAACCATCAATGTTCAAGAATAATCATACTTCAGGCTCTGTATACTACCTCTGTGTCTTAAAATTCTCAAGCATTTAATAAACTCTTCATTTTCTACTTTAAAACACTGAGACAAACAGGACCAAGACAATTCAATGAACAAAGGCACAGTTGCTGCACAGTACCTCCTCGCAGCTTCTCAAAGACAAGGTAGTATCTTGTGTCATCTTCAAAAAATTCTATTAACTCCAAAATGTTCCTTAAAAAAAAAAAGGGGGGAGAGACGGGGAAAATAGAAGAAACAGGAACAGAGTGTAAACAGAGCAATGAAGAATTTTGTCATGGATAATTAGGAAGTGCCAGAAGTAACCAAAAATAAAAGCGCTAAGTAAACAAGTTGCTTTGGTTGCCTATGGCATTGAAACCACAATTTCAACTCACATAGAAATTAAAGCAGGGGAAACAGGCCAAACACCAAAATCAGACAGGACTGTGAAAGAGTTCTGCTACTGCTCAGTTGACAGGAAGATAACCGGTGATAGGTTGTATTTAATAATTTAGAAATTGCATTTGTGCTGAAGGCAAGAACATTTAAGTAATTAAAATAGTATTCTTTCTCTCTGAAAATCACAAGGCAGAACACACAGGGCTCGAAGGAGACAGGCATCTGTCAACATGACATTAAATCCGGCTCCTTAGTTACCATTTTTTGACTAACTCCTGTTTAGCTAGTGTCTAGTCTTTGCAGCAGAACACAAGCATCCCATGTTGCCTTGAGAATGTCAAGGTGTAAGTCAGATTTTTTCCATATTTATAGTACACACAAAAGTGTAAATTGTGCATGTGGTCTTGAGAGCTTGAGGTTTTCACCACTGAGGTACTAGATGACCATATGCTCATAACCACACACAGAACAAAGATATAACCTGCTTCTCTAGAACACAACTTAAGCCCATGGATTTGGTAAACAAGTTCATTTTTATATTATCTTTGTATTGTACTGAGAATTTGTTAAAAAAGCCTCAATATTAGCTGCACAGCTATAGTATAGATAACAGCTGTTGCATACCTTGTAGACTAACAGAGACATCTAAAGCAATAGTTTCAGAATTGGCTTAAACTCATCATAGAGCATGCTGCCACTGTCTGCAAAGGCTTTCCCTCCTTTTCAGACAGGAGCAGCAGCTTCAAAATTGCTTCATCCTGTGGCTATGTGAAGTCAGCACACATCCAAATGAAAACTAAATTAGCTTTTGGCTGATCTAAGAATTCCAGTGCAAAACCAGGAAGGCTGACACAAAGAGGAGGACAAACCACACGTTAAGAAAAGGAACGGCAAAACTGTTCTTCTCAACAGCAGCTGGTATCAGGTCAGCCTTTGCTGATGGTGAAATCACAGAGTGTCAAAATGTTAATTCCTCATTCAGACAAACGCCATGCATCACTGAAGCACATTCAGGTTACCCTGACCTGGTTGTTAACTGAGTTATGTGACTTCAATTTGTAAATATTTCCCTAAATTTCACAGGTAAGAGAAGGGGAGATTCTTATTTTGAATAGGTCAAGTCTAAATTTCAACTGGTTTTAAGGAGGCTACTGCAAAGCTCCTAACCACTCACACGTAAGATGCTTAAAAACTTCAATATACTTTAAATAGATGAACGAGCAAACACAAGACTCTATACTTACTTGTTACCCTGACACTGGTACAGCGTTTCTATTTCACGAAAAACCCGACTCCGACTATGCCCAGCATTTTTTTCAATGATCTGTGGAAAGAATTACAGCTCATATTCAAAAAATTCCTGCAGGAACAGTGCATGTGGCTCTGGAATTAGACGTAAAGCTTGAATCTCAGGCATGCCCACCAGAGAGAAACACTCCACCTTTCTTTCTTTAATTTCTCATCTGTCATTTATTTACAGTGTCAGCAGAGCTCAGGAAGGCATTCAAAGGACAAGAGAAATGAGGACAGGAAGAGAAGAAAGGAACTAAATCCACATGTTACAGAGTCGCTGACCAGTTACCACAAGGGTTTTCTTGCATCATTTTAATTCTGCAATGTGCAGAAAAGGATATCCTTCTGAATTCTCACAAAGATAGATTTGAGTGACATCAGACATTGAACAGTCAAGAAGAGATTTGTCATTATAGGCATTTAAGTAAAAAGTACTAAATTCACCACAAAATGAGAGTTCGATTCATAGTGCAGAATTCATGGACACCCCATAATAGGACGAAAGATACTAAAGAAAGCACACATTCTATCTCAGAGCCCTTCGGTACTGCCATCAGAAGTCACCTTCCTTCATACACAGCTCGGACCAAAAGAGGACATGGACAAGGGCTCTCCACAGAGGCTGAGACTGAATGATTGCTACATGAACTGAAACCTCGTGACATTGCTGCAAACATTATCACTATCTGTACCTAGTATCAGTTTTTGATTTTTACAGCGAGAGGCAACCATTCACCAGTACTACATGGGAATTGGTATCTGATCATATCTAACTCATAATGTAGTGGTTGAAGTTGAAAGTCTGGAATAAACAAACAATTCCACAAATTACACACAAGATTATAGCATCCATAGGACTAGATTTTTGAAGGGGCTTAAAATTTTGTGCCTATGGTTTTGCAAGAGAATAGGAGAGCTTTATGCTTGATTATCTGTTGGTAATTAAATGAGGGACTCAGAATAAACACAAATCTATAAATGGGCCCTAACACTTAATACAAAGGTAGTACAGAAGATTCACCTCTATCAAAAAATAAGTTCATGTAAAGCTGTCTCTAATGGCAGAAACTGATGCTCTCTGAACTCAGACCAGCGTTCTCAAAAGCTTGCATTATTTGGTAGGCCATGCCACATAATGACTCAGCCTCTTCTTTCATAAGAAGACATAAAAACTGGTAGGACCACAATCAAATCAGGACATGAGGGAAAATCCTGCCCTGAGAGCTAACAACCACACAGTCATCTACTGTTTGTGAATTCTACCTGTGGCTGATACAGCAGTTCACTCTGGAGGCACAACACTTAAGGCAACAGATACCTCAGTGGTTATAAAGCAGGCTCACTTCAAGCACCAAAAGTTTTCTAAAAGCTTTCGCTATGACCCACTCTATTACAGGTTTTTGATGAGCTACTAGGAGGAAGACATGTTACAGACAGAGGTGATGCTGCTTTTATTCTATACTTACCTTTACTGCATATTCTTTCCCAGTTTGGAGGCTGACAGCACCCTGAACTTTGGCATATGCTCCCTCACCAAGAAGCTCAGCAGTCAGCTTGTACAAGTCTGCCCAAGAAATTCCACAGAAAGGACACATTAGCCAAAGCAGTTCAGTGAATAACATCAAGACAAGCTCTCTGATGAGCATCCCTCCTGTGACAGCAACTGAGAAACTCCCCTGGTGATGAAGGCAGAACACACATTTATGCAATATTATAGTAGATGTGGCAGCCTTAATTCTGTCTCATTTTTTACTTCCCCCCCCTTCAAGTGCCCGCAAAATTTAAAGCGAACTTCATTCCAGCATCAAAATTAGAAGTTTGTTCTTACAAGAAACATTTCATATCTCAGCAGTTGCTAAGACCTCATCCACCTTCCCTGTCTTCGTTAAAACACAGAATCAATTTTTTCAGCTGGAAAACATTTCACTCCTTGATCAGAAAATGCCTTCCATACAAAATCTACTTGCAGAGATAGTGTTTTAAGTATAGTTTAAATTTAAGTGTTTAAACCTAGAAGACTGCTACCCTCTTGATTTGCAATGTACCTTATAATGCTACTTGCCTACTGCAAAGTTTTATACTGGTCAGCTTTATTACACTGAGCTGTATTTTTACCTACTATGCTTCACGGTATTTATGTTCACATCTATTCAATCAAAACATTTTGACATCAGCACTGTTCCTACTAAAAAACTCAAACAAAAAGCAAACCAATTATGAATAGGACTCATTTCACCACTAAGAGGAAAAAAAGGGACTGAAGATTGAAACATGGGGGATAAAGAAAAACAGAAATGTCAAATTATGTTTGCCAAAAAGCACTGTATAGCTAAGAAAACTGAGAACAGCAGAGGGAAAACAAACCATTATATTTAAAAGCTTAGAAGTTGCCACCAACCTTCAAACTTCCCAGGGACGTGATCTGTGGCTCTGGTTCTTTTTTTCTTTTTCCTTTTCCCACTGTCTGCTATGGGGAGAGGCTGACTGCTGACCATCTCTGTGTGGCAGAACATAAAGGTGCCTTTAACACACAATCAATTACTTCAGGACAAAATGGACATGCTCTTGCGTGTTTACGTTCTTAAGCTATCCAAAAGTTTCTCTGCTTGTCTTCATCACAGGCTGCCATCTCTCCCCCAAATATGAGAGGAAACCTAAAAAGACAATTTGGGTGCTGATTAACAGCTCTGGGGAGGTTTGATAAACAAACATAAAGACAGAAGAAAGTAACTATGCATCTATACTGAATCCTCCTCTCACAGCACAGTAAGGCAAAGCATGCGAATAACCTTGTCAACCACCACCATGAGCTACCCCTGACATAAGGCATGCTCTGATGCAAGACAGTATTTACAGCCCCCACAAGGACACTATTCTTTGAGCTAGTCTGCTGTTTTACAAGTAGATTTTTTTCAAGTCAGCCTAAGAAAATGAGCTTCCAAAACAGGAGGAAGGTGTCGGGAAGTTTCAAACAACTTGGCAAAACAAAGCAACCGCAGCAGTTAACAGGTCAAAGGAGCAATCTAGGTCAGTTTATGCTGCCAAAAGGCCAGAAGAAAACATTTCTCACAGAACCATGATGTGCCTTTCTAAACCACAGATCAGTAGATAACTTATGCTCCAAAACAAGCAGTGTTTATGGCATTTAGGATTTTTCCCCTGCATTACTAGCTGCAGATACTACAATAACTTAGTCAGAGATAACAATTCACTGATCCAATATGGCAGAAAAAGAAAACACACCCGGATATTTTTATAGAAAGCCTAAATAAAAACACTGCCATATGCTTTCTCTGTCAGAGCCTGCTTCATATAGCTAACCTATCTCCAAAAAAGTTAAATGATTCCACACTATACTCACATGAGCACTTCCCTATAACACCAGTCACATCCTGCCAAGTTGGCCCTAATGGTTAAAGATCACAGTTCAAAGTCTTTAAGGCAGTAGCAAAGTACTGCTAAGACATTTTATAGACAGGAGGATTTCTAAGTAATTCACAATTAAAGATCTTGTACTACCGAAAAATCTAAATCCCTAGAAATAGCATAATTATGAGAACACTGCTAAGGAAAGACGAGCAAGCAAACAGCAGCAGCAAAGTTTTCTGGCAATTCTCCTTCAACAGAGAGCAGTTTTTCTGCCATTCACTGTTTCTAAAGTACTCTGAAAACACAGGAAAAGCTCTGAGGCAGAAAATATTATGCAACAATATACCAATACATTAAATACTTTTTCTTTGCTTCATTGTATTTTCTTGTCAATATCTGTCAGTAATAGCTGTTTATGAGTGTCAATTAGAACTCACACATTGTCTGAAAATTTAAGTGCTATTTTGAAAGACCTTTCTCTTTAACAGACCGAAACACTTAAAAATGTATCACTCAGCCTCAAGACAATAGTAAATCCTCATTTTTCAAGTCTTAAGCAGAATGTGCTAAGAAATCATCACAAAGGATGACATATATGAGCTCTTGAATACAGTAAAAAATATAAAAGCATACGTTTTACCTATTTCTGAAGCAACAGCTTCTTTTGAACTCAAACTGACACCCACACAGTTTTGAATTTTAACATAACTTGAATGCATAATTTAAATTAACATAAAGAGAAGGCTAGCCTTTGACAGCAAGTTCCAGCTCTCCCCAATTTCAGTTCAGCCTGCAATTAGAAGTTATTCAGAATTGGGATCAAAATCACACATATAAAATTGCTCAGAGATAGAGCTGGTCTGCTTGATTTCCAGAAGGCATCAACCAAGTCATTTTAACAACCTGACCTTCTGCAAGTCACCAAGTCATATACCTAGACAGGTTCTATTCCATTTCAAACACTACGCAGTTTCAGAGCTTGTAACAGAGACTAAAAATTATGCAAAAAGACAGGAGATGAATCCTGCATCTTAGTACAGCTGACAATGCTCTCCTGCAGTCTACCAGTTAGCTTTGATATTTACAGTCTGGTGTTTAATAACTCACTACATTATTTCAATTCCCTCTAGTCTGACTCAATTCCTAAATTACAGAGAACTGCTTCCTTGAAACCAGGAAGTTCACTAGTCATGTACACAGCAATCAAATTATTGAAAAGCTAATGTTTTAAACTTATAGCCTCAACCGAATTTGCTATCAGAGAGGCATGAAATGTTTGCTGTATTAGCTTCTTAATACCCTTCTAGTCTGCTATTTCACATCATTGTGTAGTTCACCTCTGTCAACACAGTTCTTCCTTTAAAGGTATCACACTTCATTCTCATTATTCACTTTGTTATAATGAACCAGTACTTAAGTAACAGCTGATATGACAAGGTATGGGCTTTAGAGGTTTTTCAATCTTTCAAAGAAATGCTTGTGTTTATGTGACTATATACCACAGAGTTTCTGATGACACCGAAAGACAGTGTGCCTCAACCATCCAAGTAATGCTGAGGTGTTTCGCATACTGCAAGACTACCTCTGGTGACAAGGACTCTGTGGGTTCTGAGGAAGCTCACCCTGCCAGACAGAAAGCTCAGACTGGATGAACTGCTCTGGAGGGAAATGGCCCATGGACACATCAGGTCCAAGTTGAACGTTCAACTGGTGTCGTATTAAGGTCATTTTACAACGTGGCCCGAAGCAGTGAACCCCTGCTTCCACCAAACCAACCTGTCTACCCACTTTGTGATCCATTCTGGCTGAGTGCAGGGAGGTGGGAGTAGAACACTACTTTGTGTTCAGAGCAGACTAGCCAAACCTTTGATAAAGAGCACTTTTTACATCTATCTCAACCATAACAGAGTCAGACTGTTCTCTGAGAGACTACTGTCTGACTAACAGTCTGACAAAAGCTGAAGAAATAGGGAGCAGTTCAAATTCTGATCCATCCTTCTCTTACAGTCAGATTAAGATCACTTCTCACAGATAATGTAACCCAGCAAAATCCATACTGCAAGCAAAAAGAGAACAATTTTCTGTCTTAGCTGCAGTCTTATTGAAGTCCTGCATTTTATTATCATCGTAATTCAGTGTTGAGGCAATATTTAACACACATTATTCAGAACCCATGTGGGAAGGTATAGTTACAGCCTTTCCCTTTTGCTATTGTGGCCTCTACAACTGTCTTCAAAAGGATGAACAAAAGCACTTATCATAAAGACGACTTGCAAACAATGCCAAGCAAAGAAGAAAAGGAACGATTATCCCAAGTTTTACTTCATCCAGACCTTAAATCACCCTTCATCTTGCTTCCTAACACTCCATACACAAACATGTCTGGATATTGGATTTTGGCATAACTCCCCTCTCATCCTAATCTGCTTCTCAAAGGAAGGAAGAGTATATTTAGAAGAACAAGCATACACACGTACAGGAAGCACTTGGAGAACATAGTAAAGATGCATTTTTCTATTAAGAAGAAAATACCTTGCTTGCGTCTTTGAATTCAATGGAAGAAAGCAGTTTAAGCAGAGAGTCCAGGTACTACCACCTGCTTCAAAACTGGGTCTTGCTTGAGCCAGGTTGTTCTGCAGCTGAAAAGGAAGACAATCACATCTACATTCAGAAATCACATAAAAATTGTTATACACATTTGGGCAATGCCCAGAGTCTCAAGAGATTGCAAGAACCTGTTGTGCCGGGCTTCATGTGACCACACAGCAAGAGCACACCCCTGCATTAAAGATTTTATAACTCTTAAGTACAAAATGCAAAACACAGCATTATTTCCAGCACTCCAGTCATTTTAACTCAAGAGGAGACCCCCCTCATGACAGTGTTGCAAAAACAATGGAGGGATTTATGGTGTTAATTAGTTCTTGTTGCTATAGCATTGGAGAACCATAACAAGTTTAGATATAAAATACAGAATTACTCTTTAATGGACAAGAATTATCGTACTCCCAACATAAATCAAGACTCTGCCAAGACAGAGCACCATAACAACAGCTGTAAGAGCACCAAGTTAAAGCATATCTGGAAATTGGTCTCGAAGGCAGCTAAACAGGCTCCAACAGACCAGGAACATGAGAAAGCATTCTCCACAGATGAAAATCATCTCCTCAGAACAGGTACCACTCATACTGAATTCACTCCTAGCAAGCAGCAAGCAAGGCAGTGATACTCAGGCAACACCATCTGAAGAAAAGAAGAATCAGGCACACACAGAGCCTTCTGTGGATTCACAGATGATAGCCACAACCCAGAATTCAATAGATGGAACAAACTCAAAGATAATGTGCTGGCACAAGATGTTTTCAGACCACTGAGGTGGTACCTAAACAGCTGCAATTACAAAAATATTATTGTCCCACAGATACTGAAAAGCAAAGGCTTTTTATTCAGACTAAGAGACCACTGAGACCTCTGATGAGGCTTCTCTACCTGAAATTTAAAAATACTATTTTGACTAACTGAACAACAGGCAGAACAGTTTGCACCTTCTGAACAGCATCTAACTTCTCTGTTGATTTACACTTCTTTTCAAAGCCTTTTTACTTGCTCAAACAGCTACTGACCGGTTCAGTACAGTAGTTAGGCATGAGTAAGTCTCTTGATTCGACAAGCAAGACACACCTGTGAGACTCAGACTTCAAATATAAGGGTGTCAGCTCCAAACTCAAAAAAAATAGTTAAGGCACTTCAAAGTTTCACACATCCAGAGTTTTGGACAAAAAAAAAAAATGGAAGCAGGCTTCAGTTTCATTTTCCTCCCAACTCAGCTGCTCACATTGTTCTTGGACCTCCCTTCTCCAGCAACTCTTTGATTTCTGTAGATGTGGCTCATAATGAAACAGGACTCACACAGCAGCTGCTGATTCTGCCAAAACCTGCTAGTTGCAGGAAGCTCAGAATAATCAAAGCTACCTTATAAAGCGACTACATAGTGATTAATTGTGCTTGTAACGTTACAGACCAAGAGAAACACCATTTGAAGAGGAATGCCCAATTCTTTAGGACAGACCTGTGTCAAATCCAGAGGCAGATTATTTTAATACTCATTCTGTATTGCATTAAGTAAGAATATTAATTTGAAAATTGTGAGTATTCTTACAGGTCATTCATCTTTACAGTAGTTTGCCATAGTTCATTCTAAGCTATCAGTTACCTTCTCATCCCACCTACAACAACAAAACTTTTAGTGTCATTTAATTTATTAATCTAAACTATCCATGAAGGAAGAGGAACTTAACATTCCAACATATTCCCAATAAGATACAGGAGCATTAACATTTTAAAGTGAACACCCAAAAGTCCACAGGAAGCCCGAGCGATCTGGTTTCATGAAAGAGCAAGTTTGAGGAAAAATTATCAATTCTGCCTTGTCACAGGCATTACTGTAACACCTACACAGTGCAACAGTCGACACGATCCTTCTAATATCCTTCACTGTAGAAAAGGTTCAGCAACCTTTTTCTTTACCTCCATACTTCTCTCTGTGATTCTCTTCTGTCACACTTTTAGAAGACCAGTCACCTTATCTTTTGTGTACACAAGTTGCAGAGTCCAACTTTTCGTACTCTCCGCTAGCCACTTCCCTTGCCAGCTAAGCATGGGGTTTCTGAGGTTCTGAGTCAAACTCTCCAGCAATGGGTGGATCTCACTTTGCAGTAGAGCAAGAAGTTATTTCAAACAGACTCCTCCCACCCCAATCTATTACTTCACCGTGATTGCTACTGGGGAAGCAGGGAGAACCTTAATGGAGAAGGCAGCACACAGCATTCCTTTCCCTTGCCCTTTTGGGAGAGAATAGCATATTTTAGCACACATGCTGTAGGAATGATATCTATGTTTACATAGGCACACATGCATGTCTTTAAAAGCATTACTCAGCATTCAGAATGACAGCAAAAGAACTGTTATCATCCTCACTGGAAAGACAAAGGCAAACAAGACAAGTGTGCTGACCCTGCTATGAACTGACAAGTCAGGATGAGACCGAGGGTGGCTTAAAATTACACAGTAATCTTTTTAATTTCACATTCTAGGACAATATGCCTCTGAGGCAGCCACAAGAATGAGAGGACATAATAGGGTGCACTTCACTGGGGTAACAAAAGTAGATGGTAAACCTTGTCGGGACCAACATGACATACACACTGGTTATTGTGCTAAAGACCTTCTGTCCTTCCACATACAGCAGTACAGTCAAACAAGGTATTTGATGCCTCAGACCACTGGCAGACAATTCATATTTAAGAGTTTCCATCACAATGCAGTAGGAACGTAGCTGCAAAGTTATTTTATACTCCAGCTCTCACCTATTCTGGATGAGAAAAGTCCTTGGAATAGTACTTTGACTCAACTATTCAAAGTTTCTCTAACCCCTAGAGCACTTAATAAAATAAGGAGATATACCAAGGCAAGTAAGTTCTGACGGACACTTACTAAACAGTAAGCTGCCTACTCTCTTCTATGTCTGATGACATCAACAACTCTCTGAAGACTCTCTGCATCACTGATTAGCTCCTCTAACGCCACTCAGCTCCCTTGCTAGTTTTCAAGTCTAAAGCAAAGAGAAAAACTTCTTAGAAGACAACTTTTAATTTCATACAGATACAAGATAAGCATTTCCTGCTGTTACTCCACACCCCACAAATGATCAGATAATGGCATTTGTCACTGGAAAAAAAGCTACACAACATACTCCTATATTAGCAAGCAGCCTTGTTAGGAGAGATTAATCTAACTTAATGTATTTTTTAAGTTTGAAGCACAACTGATTTTTCTTCCTTTTCCTCTCCTCTGTACTTTCAACTCTAAAATTAATAATCATTAAACTACACTAAACATTAAATTCATTGCATTTTCACATTTGATGTCACATAAAATTTTTATCAGTGTTTTAACATTTGTTACCAGGAAGGTACTGGAAGGTGAGAAGAAATCCCTCACAACAGTAAACACCTTTTTTGAAAGCATTAGGGAGTACTGATACAGCATTCATACCATGAAATAACACTACGATGGGCAACACCTGATGTCAAGAAACTTTCAAGTGTCCAAGGCACCCAAATCCACTTTACTTGGAAGGCTGCCAATACCAAAACCAATTTACCTTTAGAACAGCCACAGAAGAGGTTCAGCTCCACAAGTATATTTTGCCTTGCTTCCATCCAGCACCTGGAAGGCATGAAGAAGAGTTCTGTTTTGAAAAAAAAAAAAATGCCAAACTGTAGTTCTTCAAAGTCACAAGAATATATGCCAATCTTTCCAAGCTGACTGTGGGGCATAAACTAGTACAATAAAGAGGCTTTTATAAGCAGTAAACTCATAGAAGGGGAAAAGAATCTTAAGAGGGGTTTATTTTTAAACAAATCTGACACTTCACAAGTGCCAGTGGTATCAGGGGAATGGGCTAGTTTTTGGCTATTACAGGTACTGCTGAAGGCAGCAGCCGAGCTGTCACCGGGGCTGTACCGCTGCCTTCCCTCCAGGCTGCCTCAGAAGGTCACCCTGGTCAGGCGACACATACTGCAGAGGTTAAGTACAGATTAAATCTAGATAGATTTTCAGTGTTCCCAGGGGTTCATAGATCTCATCGTTTTATGACAGATGAGAAATACAAGAACTAAAAGATTACTGGTGATCAAATCTAGGAACGGGTCCACTCGTCTTTGCCCACTCTTCTTCCACTCCAGCAACACCCTTAACACAAAGCAGCTGCCGTAGCAGTTCATAGACTTACCACTCTTTATTAAAAAAATGCACTACATATGAAACACGGCAGTTTAAGCCTCCGGGGACTAACCAGCTCCAAGCCATAGGAAACCCCCACGTCCTCCGGAGCGGGCGCCCAGACGCGAAGCTGCCGGCCGGCGGGCTGGAGGCATTTTACCGCCCTCCAGCTGCCCCCAAGCACCGGCACCACCCCTAGAAGCCAGGGCTGCCACCGCTCCCGGCGCTCAAGTGTTTATTCCTCCTCCTCCACACGCCCCGCATCCCGGAGGAGCCCGGACAAGCCCCGGTAAGGCGACCCGCGACCGCAGTCGGGGGAGCCCGGCGGCGCTGGCAGGCGCGGACCGCTCCCTCTCAGGGTTCCCGTGAACCTCCGGCTGACCGCGGCGGGGAGGGCGGCGAGCCGCCGATCCCCCCACTGCCGCCACACAGGCCTGAGGGAGCGCCGCAACCCCCCGCCCTCACCTCCATGGCAGCCGCCGGCGTCCCTCGGCGGGGGCGGCGCTGCACCGCCGAGCCGCCCGCCCCCACTTTTCTCCGCCGGGAGAGAGGGCGGCGCGCATGCGCGGCACGCCTGGCAGCGGGCGGGCGCACACCCCTCTGCGCGCATGCGCGCCAGGCGAGGCGCCCACCACCGCCCGGGGGGGCGCAGCCCGCCGGTCGCGCAGGCGCAGTGCGGGCGGGCGGTGGCAGGGGGTCGGGGTGCTGCGGGCGTGTGTCACGTCTCTGCTCTGAGGCGTTTGGGAAGGGGACGTTACCGGGGGCATTGCTCCCCGAACTCCTTCCCAGGAGAGGGATGTGCACCTGGCCATGTCCCCACTTGCGGCACCCTCAGGGTGACCCCGTCGTGGTCTGAGGCCGAGAGCCCATTGTCTGCCATCTTGTATTGCTGTCCCCCATCCTTCTGCAGGGTTGCCGAGAAGCACTTGTGGGGAAAACCACAGTAATTAACAAAATTCAGCACATGCTGGTACCTTTGCAGAAAAGAACCTAGTTTAAAAACCACAGTAAGACTTTCACATCTGCCTGCGCCAAGTAAAGGACATGGAACTGTGGGAGCAGGTCCGGAGGAGGGCCAGAAAGGTGATCTGAGGGCTGGAGCACCTCTCCTATGAGGACAGACCGAGAGAGTTGGGGTTGTTCAGCCTGGAGAAGGGAAGGCTGCGGGGAGACCTTATTGTGGCCTTTCAGTACTTGAAGGGGGACTGTAGGAAAGATGGGGACAATAGCAAGGCCTGTTGTGACAGGACAAGGGGTAATGGTTTTAAACTAAGGGAGGGTAGATTTAGACTGGGTATAAGGAAAATTTTTTTTCCAATGAGGGTGGTGAAACACTGGCACAGGTTGCCCAGAGAAGTGGTCGATGCCCCATCCCTAGAAACATTCATGGTCAGGTTGGACGGGGCTCTGAGCAACCTGATCAAGCTGAAGATGTCCCAGCTCACTGCAGGGGGGTTGGACTAGATGACACCTAAAGGTCCCTTCCAACGCAAACCATTCTATGATTCTAAGTATTGTCTCTCACAAAGCCTAGGATAACTTCCTAGAAGCCTCTTCATTCAGTAAAATTTCTTTTTGTCTCAGCTTTACAAGTTGATATTGTCTATGTAATGCCAGCAACAGAGCAGGTATTCTGGAAGTTCATTTCCTTGCCTGCTTTCTGTGCTTCTTGTGCTTCCTGTGTTCCCCACAAGTGTTTTGCGTGAGCCAGTGATTTTTCATGGGTTTCCTGTTTGGCCTGAGGATCAACTTAGTGCTGATGTACCTTGGGTGACAAGGGGGAAGTGTCCCTCTCCTTTGCCTTTAGAGCAGTGTGGCTACAGCAGAGGGGTTTGGGGACATTCAGTAAGCCACGTGCACCTTCAAGCAGGCCAGACCAAGAATGGAAAGAAAAAATAAATAACAACCAAGAGCTAGGGGTAAACCTAGGGAGGCACAGGATGAAAACCCTACTGCAGAATACTGGGATAAAACATCCAAAGGACTTTGAGAAGGCAGTGCTGTAAACCTGACTTGCTGCTTCTCCTCAGAGGTGGCTCTGTATCCCAGCCTCACTTGCTCCTACCCCTTTTGGGATAAATCACAGTCTTTCTGCATTAGGATGCATTTTCTCCTCCATTTTTTAACGCTGTCTTGAATAATTTAGAGAGCAGCCTTATTTTCCTGCAGCTACTTCCTTTCCTCCCCAGAACTGTTACCCCTTTTTTCTCTCACAGTGGAAGGTAAGTCTTTTTCTTTATGACCAATACAGCCACAGAGGAGGGGCAGCAGTGGAAGAGCCATGGGGCAAAGACAAACATGCTACTCAAATACTTTTTAAGTCTTTTAAAATAATTACTATTGAATGAGGCTTTTAATTTTACCAGCTTTATCCCTTTGTAAATTGGTTATATTGCCTGCAAATATATTTGACTGGAAAAACAGTGAGGTTTTCTTCTCAGCAGACACAAGACATGAGCTCTGCACAAAAGCTCTGAGAGAAAAAACACTCACTAATAGCAGAAATCTTGCTTTTGAGTTTGCAGACGAGTCCCTTCTTTCAATTTTACAAAGAGAAGCTCTGATCTACTTCTCAGATATTAAAAGGGCTTGCAAAGAGACAGTTGTCTGTGCTGTTTCCCACCATAAGGTTGAGCAGGGATGTGGATTGATGCAACAAGGAAGGCCAAGGCCCACTTGGAATTTAATCTGGCAAGGCACGTCAAAGATAACAAGAAGGGCTTCTTTAAATACATCAGCAGCAAAAGGAAGACTGGGGATACAGTGTGCCCACTGCTGAACAAGGAAGGGGCCCTGGTGATACAGGCTGCAGAGAAGGCAGAGTTACTGAATGCCTTCTTTGCCTCAGTCTTTACTGCTAAGGCTGGCCCTCAGGCATCTCAGCCCCCAGAGAAAAGAGGACAAATAGGGACAAAGGAAGGCTTACTATCGGTTGAGAAGGATTGGGTCACAGATCCTCACAAATCCATGGGCCCTGATGGGATGCACCCATGAGTGCTGAGGGAGCTGGCAGATGTTCTTGCTGAGCCACTCTCCATCATCTTTGAAAGGTCGTGGAGGACAGGAGAGGTGCCCGAGGACTGGAGGACAGCAAATGTCACTCCAATCTTCAAGAAGGAGGACCTGGGGAACTGTAGGCCAGTCAGCCTCACCTCCATCCCCAGAAAGGTGATGGAGCAGTTTGTCCTGGAGGTCATCTCCAGGCATGTAGAGGACAAGAAGGTTATCAGAAACAGGCAACATGGATCCACTAACGGAAGATCATGCTTGACCAACCTGATAGCCTTCTATGATGGTGAGACTGGCTGGGTCGACGAAGGGGGAGCAGTGGATGTTGTCTATCTTGACTTCAGTAAGGCATTCAACACTGTCTCCCATAGCATCCTCACAGGCAAGCTAAGGAAGTGTGGGTTGGATGAATGGACAGTGAGGTGGATTGAGAACTGGCTCAACAACAGAACTCAGAGGGTTGTGATCAATGGAGCAGAGTCTGGATGGAGGCCTGTCACTAGTGGTGTTCCCAAGGGGTCTGTGCCGGGTCCAGTCGTGTTCATCAGTGTTCATCAGTGACCTGGATGATGGGATAGAGTGTAACCTCAGCAAGTTTGCTGAAGATACCAAGGTGGGAGGAGTGGCTGAGACACCAGAAGGCTGTGCTGCCATCCAGCGAGACCTGGACAGGCTAGAGAGCTGGGCCGAGGGGAACCTCATGAAATTCAACAAGAGCAAGTGCAAGGTCCTGCACCTGGGGAGGAACAACCCCAGGCACCAGTACGGGCTGGGGGCCGAACTACTGGAAAGTGGCTCTGCTGAGAAGGACCTGGGAGTGCTGGTGGACAACAAGCTCTCCATGAGCCAACAATGTGCCCTTGTGGCCAAGAAGGCCAACGATATCCTGGGGTGCATTAAAAGGAGTGTGGCGATCAGACCGAGAGCGGTTATCCTCCCCCTCTACTCTGCCCTAGTGAGACCACATTTGGAGCACTGTGTCCAGTTCCGGGCCCCACAGTTTAAGAAGGATGTGGAACTCCTTGAGCAAGTCCAGCGGAGAGCTACAAAGATGATCAGGGGACTGGAGCATCTCCCATATGAGGAAAGGCCGAGAGACTTGGGTTTATTTAGCCTGGAGAAGAGAAGACTGAGGGGGGATTTCGTAAATACCTATAAATATCTAAAGGGTGGGTGTCAGGATGATGGAACTAGGCTCTTTTCAATAGTGCCCAATGACAGGCCAAGGGGCAACGGGCACAAGTTGGAACACAGGAAGTTCCACCTAAGCATGAGAAAAAACTCCTTTCCTGTGCGGGTGCCAGAGCAGTGGCACAGGCTGCCCAGGGAGGCTGTGGAGTCCCTTCCCTGGAGACATTCAAAATCCACCTGGACGCGTTCCTGTGCCCCCTGCTCTAGGTGTGCCTGCTCAAGCAGGGGGGTTGGACAAGGTGATCTCCAGAGGCCCCTTCCAACCCCTACCGTTCTGCAATTCTGTGATCTCAAACTTTTGTAGTGTGTTTTCAAAATGAGTTCTTCATGGGTTTTAACTCCCATCCATTGCTTCCTGTTACACCTTTCTCCGCTGGGTTAAAGGGCTCTTACACAACGCACAGCATCTTCTGCCTGTGAAAGTAGGCGTCTGCTCTCAAACCAAGATGTATATACTTGAATCCTTGTTTTTCTGTCCCTTTTGTTACTTGTAGGATAACCCAGCTGCACAACACACTCAACCAGAGGGCAAATCTTAAGTTTCAATCTAGCCTGTTATAAAGCAGGAGGAAAAAAAGAGAAAGAAAAAGTATTTTGGTTTCCATTTTCTTGTTTTCAATAGAACAGGCATGGTATTTCCAGGAAATGGTTATGCTAAAATTTCACAGAATCACAGGTTGGAAGGGACCTCAGGGATCATCTAGTCCAACCTTTCTAGGAAGAGCGCAGTCTAGACAAGGTGGCCCAGCAGCCTGTCCAGCAGGGCTAAAGTCCCATGAAAAGTGAAAAGGTAAGCAGCTCCTCAAACAGTATAATTGGTTTATTAACCACAGTAAAATAAGCAGTTATTCCAGATGACTTTTCCTTTTTTTTAATAGCTTTGCAAATACATGTCTGCTTTTACCCATGCAGCACACAGCAGAGAAGATAAGGTGCCAGCTATGCTGGGTGTAAGGCAAATAAGAAGTAATTACCGAAGCTAGTTTTAATTTAGCAGTGTTAAAACTGGATCACCATACTTTGGCCTGTGTTTTACTGCTAAAATGATCTCAATTATGCTTCTCTTATCTGCCCACAGCCAAGCACCTAAATCTGTATTTAAGCACCTGAAATCTAGTCTAGTCTGATTTTCAGGACACAGAGCATGTACTGTTCCTTCTGCTGTTCAAGGAATTTGTACAGGCTCAGTTTCTCTGAAAATTATACTTCTCATTTAGGCGATTAAACTCAGACACAGGCTTGTGCAATTACACTGGCCAGGATCAAGCTTCTGCGTCATTCTTTTGTTGTGAATGTCCCTTGTCTACCCCCATGCAAAGAGAAAAAAAAAAAGTGCTGTTTCTTTAGGAAAACTTATGATTCATGGGTAGTGTTATGGGTAGCACGAGATATCTCTGCCCCTAAAGACCATATTTCAGTGTCCCATCTGGCAAAGCTGTTCACAGCAAGGGACAAGGAAAAGTTCTCAAAATGGACACTAAAAGTGCCCTATGGGTGTGAATGCCAGACTGAAATCTGCTTTTCCTGCAGCCAGACCCATGAGGAGTACTCACACCTTCACACAGTGCCACCCCACCACTCACTGGGACAGAGATCCTGAACCGATTCTATTTAATGGAAAGGCCAAGTAACACAGGACCTGGAAAACTTGTGGTCTGCTGGAGACCAACAAACCAAACCTGCTGCAAACAAATGGAAAAATGCTTGGGTCCACTGTACAAGCTGATGATTAGAGGCTGTTACTGTGTAGCCCTGAACTCCCCCATCTACCCCAAACAGCTGTTCAGCAGCAGCAAAGTGACTTCTACCAGTCTGGATTGCTTTTCATCCTCAACGGCTTCTCACTTCTCTGCTGGACTCAGCAGGACCCATTACAAATCCTTCCAGTCCATTTCCTTTGGTGTCCTGCTTAGCAGCCTGCACGCCATCCCAAATGCTGGGCCCCTGGACAGCCACTGGAGACACGGGGAGCTGTCTCTAAGGAGTCTGACTTAAGTGTTACAACTTGGTATTGATTATTTCAGTGGTGCCTATGCCATCATTGTCAATGCGACATATACAAGAGGGGTGAGAGCTGGCGATGTTATACATGGTGTTTTGATGATATATTCTTATTAGAATGAACAGGGCTAAGCTGTATCATGCCCTTGGGTTCCTCAGGATATTACCCCAATGAGTAACAGCCTCTTTGGCTGAAGTTTTGGATGCCACAGTTTCATCCTATGACACTGTTCATGCTACAGCTGTCTGCGCTGTCTAGAGGTTTGGACAGTATTTGTACATGGATAAAACAAAAGTCTTGGGGCCAGGGATGAGCAAAACACTCAGACAGTCCACTTGACAAAAAAAGGGTTGATATCCTCATCCTACCCAGCTGGGTTCCTCAGACATGAGAAGTGCTGCCTGTACCAGTGATCAGCACCAAAGAGGGAGGCTCTCAGAGTCCTGTTATGTGCTTGTGCAGAATGGGCTTTTTTAAATCCTCCTATTGCTATGGGCTGGTTATAAAATTGTATAATATAAGAATGTCTATGAGTTTTAATTAATTTGGAAGTCATAGCAAAAAAAGGAAGGAAATTGTAACTGTTAGGAACGGAAGTGGGAAGATGATTTTCCTTCTGAGTGGTGACATACTGAAGTGCAGCATCCCAGTTTCATTTCACCACATTTCTGTTCAACTTAGGTATTTATTTTTGCATCAGAGAGCAGTAATATCGAGCAGATTGCAAAGTCAAGCCAGAAGGACTTAGACAGGTTGCTGAGGCTGCTGCATCCAGCACAGAGAAGACGTTAGCTGAGTTCCTAACAAGGCCAGTTATGGATTACAGTAGCAATCCAAGGACTGAAGGAAAACAAGTCCTCAGAAACGAGCACAGTTGCTAAAACAGCAGAACATTTTGCCACAGTGTTAGAAATCAAGACCTTCCATAACATTATCTCCACTTATATGTAGCTACCAAAACCAGCACATCCACCCTGCTAGTTTAGGCCAGGACTGAGACCATGTGTACATCTCAGCTGTTATTCCCCACAGTCCACATAAGTGTGGAGAATCCTGGCACTACTGGAAAACTGCGAGATGAGTAAGACTGAAGGGAGGGAGAGCATGAGAGCACTGCTGGTCCTGGCTTCTGGCCCAGGATGCCTACAGCAGGTTGACCCAAGACTGCCAGCTCTTACATATGCTCAGCTGACAGCCACATGAATGGATGGCAAAATGCTTGCCTCACTCTGTCATTAGGGCATAGCCCAAAGCAATTGGTAACTGGCCCAGTGGATATAAAATATTAAATGGCAAAGGAGAGATCTGCTCCAGTATGTCAACTCCCATGTGGCACAGCTTCATTAAAGTTAATAATAAAATAGCTGCTGGAGGATTACCTAAATGGCAGTGAAGCTTCTCCTTCTAACACAGGCTGAAGAGTCATACAAGTTGAAGAACCCTGAAAATATGGATCCTTTTCCTCCCCCTCATGATTATTGTTCCCAGCAGGAGGATGTTAAATGCACACCACCACTTGCTGAGTATGAAGCAACCCTGTACCCCAACAGCCAACACCTGGAACCAACCATTCTGCAAGAGACACCGTACAATCCAGGGTTCCTGTGAAGTCCCAAACTTCCTTCAAGTTTTCCACCAAAACACATGATTTGGGAGAGGAAGTGCCAGATACTTTTAAGAAGCAGCAGTCGTGGAGCTGCTGGACTCAGGATCCAGCGGGTATCATCTGTTCTATCCCAGTTATCATTGTTGCTGCTGAGGAGCCTGCGACTGGGCCCAGTGGTGAGCCAGCTTGGATGGGGGAAAGGTTGGGTGAGCTCAGACATTGGAAGAGACCAGAGACCCTGGGGCAGTCAAAATGTGGCCAGCATTGAGTGACTACACAGGTAGTGAGTCCTGCCCTATGGATATCAGTAGCAGATGCCATCACCCGGTATCTCAAAGCATCAAAGTAAAGAGCTGAACGGATTATGTTCCACTGAGACCTTAAACTTCAAGAAATTTGCAGGCAGACCATGCTTTCCTCTCTGCCCTGCCCCACCCCACAGCCACCTCTACGAAACTCTCGTGTAAGAAACCTCATTTGCTGTTGCTATGTTCTGCGTCCATGCACACATGCAGTAGGCCCCCACGCACTGCTGGCATTTCAGCTCTGGCTCTCTTTTCAGCAGGGAACTGAATGCCACACTCTTGCTTCGAGTTTTTCTTGACACTTATGAGTCATTTGTCCTTCCCTGACCTGCATGAGGAAATCTGGCCAGCCGGGCTGCGCTAGCAAAGCCATCAGCCTCCAGAAAGTGAAAGCTGCACACATTGAAGAGAAACACTCTTGCCTCTTGTTGTGAAACTCTCTGCTAGAATCAGCATCTTCCCCGACCTACAGGAAAGCAATCAAGGAATGGATCTAGCTTTATTACCCATCTCATCCCTTTTTGATCGCAAGTGGTTTTATGGTCATCTCCCAGCATGGACTGATTTTTAATCCTTGGAAACAACAGCTTCTCCTTGGCTCCTTTTTCTCTCTTCTCAAGTCTTCTCTTATATTTTACAGTCTTTCACCAAGAGAGGAGGAATATCTCAGACCAGATCATGTCATGGTTATTATGACCATCCACCCAGGACTGTCCAGCTGTAGCACAGGCAGGCTTGAACCCAGGAGCTGCTGCTCAGACAAGCAAACCCCCACCACCACCCCATGGCCCAACCCCACGGGGCTGCCAGTGGGGCTGCTGCTCGGGTAGGTCAGCCTTGACCCCTGCCTATGCCCAGCCGGAGGCAGTGTTCTTCACTGGCTGAGCACAAGCCCTCTCCATGTCCCATCCCTGTGGCACTGGGACAGGAGCCATTATGCTCCCCAAAGCCCTTTTTTCGCCCATCTAAGGCTATTCGTAAATTCTCCAGTGTCTGCAGACATTGCACAGCACAGCATCTCTCCCGTGACAGCCCCTGTCTGACCTGGTGACCGGCACCACAGCCTTTTGTTTGGTCCTGAAGGACACAGTGGCTGCAGAGAAGGAAAATAAAATCCTGGCAGTAGCACATCTCCCCTTCATCAGGAGAACCCAGGGATTTTGCAATGAGACAAATGAGTCCTAGGCACCTGGCAGCCAGCTGAGCAGATGAGTCATTTGGGGAGCTGGGGCTAACAAGAGCTACGTGCATATTTAATGCATCCCAGGGTTCCTGCCTGCTTTCAAATTGTGCACGGAAGTTTGCTGAACTCTGGGGACGTTGGAGCGTCAGAGGCACAATTCGGCCTCCTGAAAGGAGAAGTTTGACTTAGATACTTACCTCAGTGCTTCTGCTTCATAAACATCTCTGCTGTGCTCAGGCATTAGAATTTTCAGGCTGGGAGGCACTCAGGCTCAGTGTCTTGGGGAGAGACAGAAAGACCTTTCTGTCAGTGGATGGTCCTACAGAGAGCCACTGCTGCTACTAGCCCTATAAATGCAGTAGCGATTCAGCCAAAGGCCTCAGATACCCTGGTAAGGGGCACGGCTCCTTGTCCACCTGCAAGGCTGAGACCCTCAGGGGGGATGAAAGCCCTGGAGCAAGTTGTTGAATGTGGGAAACACCCAAGGGAGGCAACCCCATGGAGTGAGCAGCTGCCAGGGCAAAGGGGAAACGTGGACATGGTGGTGATCTGAGATTTGTCTTCTCCATTGCACAAGCATTGCAGTGGCAGAATTTGGAGCTGAAGGGGGCAAAATGCTCACCCCAAACATGCTGCTGCCCTCTGGGATGGCGGCTGCTTGCAAACATGGTTTTTCTCTTATTTGGGCACGAACCCTGAGCAATATGGGTGACTTCCATGCTACCAGATAAGGTGTGCGCTAATTTAACAGGAAGAATTTGACACCCAGCCATTTAACAGCTAACAACAAATCCAGCCAGCAGGGAGGTTGTGATCCTGCTTGGCTGAGAAAGTCTCCTATGTGGACTCTCTGGTGTGTAATAAGCTGGCTGAGCACATCCAGCAGAATACAGTGCAGACATTCACTCAGGTCTCTCTTTCCCCCCTTCCTATACTGCTTCCAGAGTTACTGAAGATGCACTTGTCACAGCACAATCATAAGCTGTGTTTTCTTGGGTAAACTAGATTAAAAAGAAAACAATATACCAAAACAAAACAAGAAGACCTTCTAAAGGCTTTTTTAAATTGCTGCTTGAGATGAGCCTGTGGGTTGGTCTTTCAGAAATAATCAACACTTTCTGTTCTGCACGAATCTGTGGGAGCTCAGTGGTACAGAGGAGGTAAACATGAAACACTCCCAAAGCAGGAGGGCTGAAATCCTCAGGCATGTGTTTAAAAATAAACAAAGTACACTCCCCTTTTGTGATGCATAGTGCATAATTACTTGGTGGAACTCATTGCTGCAGGACAATGTGGAGGACAAAAATATGAGCAGGCTTTTGTGCACAGGCATTATTTATACCAAGTCTTGTTAGACTGAGGATGGTTAACACTTCCTCTCTGGGTATCTGTTCGCTGGCCACACCACCTCTTGGATTTTTTTTTCTGTTGTCTAATTTGAACCTCCCAAGCCACAAATTCTTGTTGTTGGTCACTGTGTCTCTGTCTTCCACTGCTGAGAAGAGGTTGACTCTGTCATCTTTACACCTTACCTTGAGGTAGCTGTAGACTGCTATCAGTTCATCCCTTAGACCCCACTGTTGAGACAGCTTCTCCACAAGTCCCAACCTTACCACCTTCCAGAGGGTCCACCCAGGCCTCACTCCTCAAGAAGGCAGAAGGTTCCTGGCAGAGCTGTTGTGATCTCCTGCCTCTGCACCACACAGTGATTTGAGCCTGCATTTCCTGCCTGCAAGAAGAGGCTGCAAGATTGATCCCAGAACTCAGGAACCACAGGCCTTTGGAAAAAGTAGTGAAACTCACCACCATGCATCACTGGAAAAATACCTTCAGGTGGGATGCTGGTGGAAAGTCTGCAAGGGGAGGATGCAGACCAGTGCCATCAGCCTAGGTCAAGCCTGTTTCTGAAGCAAGCTGAGGTCTCAGCTTGGCATTGAGGTCCATCAGTGCTGCAACTCTCAGGGAAGATCTGCTCTTTGAGTTATCCTTTGAGTTATCAGCAAAAAATGAAGTACACCAGACTTATTAACGTTTTTTTAATTCTTATCAGAACAAAAATGTTTGAACTTCTACTGATTATTTTACACAGAAAATATTGGAATTATGTATCAGGTGGTTTTCTGTCCATTTTGCTCTGTTTTATTTCCATGTAAAAATATACATCTGGTACACAAGATTAAAAAAAATAGATTTTCACAACAAGTACTTTGAGGACTAAAAATTCACTTGTGCACTTCAATGTTGGCCTAAATATTTACATTTTCTAGCCACATCCCCTCCCTACCCCAAAAAGTGGGCAAACCCCAGATTATAAATATCAGCTGTGTCTGGTATATAAAACTTTCTCAGAAGAAGGGCAGGAAACACAAACATAACAATGCTGTGGCTCAGATAATTTGATTTGAACTGACCCAAAACAGTAAAAAAAAAACAACCTGGCACAGGGAACACAACACTAGTTATCAGGCATTGCAAGCAGAAGGGAAAGAAATTTTGAGATGCGATAACTTTTCAAGGGAATAATGGCACAGGCCAGGTGGCAATAGTACACTTTCAAAAGGTCAGAAAGGTTTAAGAAGAACTGATCTTGCCTTTTTGGAAGAACAGGGTAGATTAGATGTCTCTTGAAGTCCTTCTCCACCTGATCTACTATGCTGTAGGGTTGGATAATGGAAAACCAACAATTTCTACAGCCAGCGTCTGCTGATCATGAGCCAAGACAACATGTCAGGAAATGCTGACATATTGAAAATATTGTTTTCTGGCAACAGTTTCTGCCCACCACTTACTGAGTCTTTCTCAGGTAGACTGTGCTGGTCACAGACTGAAGTTGCCTAGTTCACCTCCTCTGTCATGAGGCCACCTTGCCATTAGTCCAAGTGGCATTGGATGCATCTTAGAACATCATGAAGTCCCCTCTGCCAAGTGTGAAAAATCCCTTGGTGGGGGAAAAGGGTCCCTTTGGTAAAGCATGAATTATGGCAGAACAAGAGACATTCATAGCTTATGGTTAAAAAGAGTACATCAGCAACTAACTACATGAAGGCAGTTGAGATCAAATGTCAGCAACTTTACAGAGCTGCTCTCAGATGTTACTACAAACCCTCTGCATGTGGGGAAGATAACAGGCACTACTCGGTAGCCAAGGTCTCGCCTGTTCACAGGGCAGGAATCACTAATAAAACATTTGGAGATCAGTGTAGCTGAGGACAAAACAAGAGGAAAGGTAGCTGAAGGGATGTTATCAGGCATGGGATTGAGTTTCAGAAACCAGAGTGTGCAAAAGTCAACCAAACTTGCCTCGTTCTCCAGTAAGTTGGTGTCTTTCTAAGACAGGAGCCATATAACACAGACTGAGATCTATTAAAAAAAAAAAAATCTGTCCAGAGATGCTTGGCAAGCTTGGATTCAGCCCTGGCCTGAAGAGGCTCTTCTGCAGTGCTCATAGTTCATGGAGTTGAAATGCCCAGAGCGAGTCCTTGGGAAGAGGTCTCCCACCGCAGGGTGTCCTGTCCCATTGGACTCCGAGTGAGCGTGCTGAGTTGACCTGCGAAAATGCTTCAGTGGCAAATTCGTTCTGTCATTTCTTTCTACATTGAAGGGGGAGAGAAAAAGAAACAGTAAATGCAAAAGACAGATTTTAGTAGAGTGACATGTCAGGCAGCTTGGTAGGTGTCCAAAAACAACCCAAGGAAGTGACCATGGGAGTCTTGGGGACCATTTCTCTATTTCCCGTGCCAGCCCTCCTGGGAACTGCTCTGCCTCAGCAGCTCCTTCCTGTCATCCTCCTCGGTCTCTGTGACATCAGGTTATTCTGGCTGTGCCCTAGCTTTGCAAGCAGCCCAAGGAAAGGGCATTGGCTGAGTTGTTGAAAGATGCAGGTTCTGCTCCTGACTCAGCCGCGGAGCAGCCAGACAAGGTGGTGCCGCTCTCAGAGCCTCCGTTTGCAGCTGCCTAGGGAGACGGGACATGGAGCTGCTCTGGGAGGTGACAACAGCTCACCCAAAGAATCTGTGGTTTTGGCAAGGGATCGCACAATCATGCTGCAGCGCAAATGAGTGCTAATAACAGAGGGCCATGGGAAACCTCCTGCAAAAGCGAGCTCTGTTTAGGCTAACAGACTGTTTTCTTTAGCCAGGATGGTGTCATGCCAGCTGCATTAGGAAGGTGCCCAGCTTTCAGCTGGTGGAAGATGGTATTTGTCCTTGCCTTAAGGAGTCAAGTAATAGCTTGCAAATCATGTACATTGCTGCAGTGAGGAAAGTCTGTGATTCTCTCTGGCTCATCAGGTTCATGGCTTGTGAATCTGCGTGTGCACACAGACCCCCTCACGCACCCCAGAGAAAGGTTCGCACATTAAAATGTACTCCCAAATAGATCTGAATTAGGATTGGTCTGCAGGGAAGGAAGGATGCACCTCTGAAAAAAGGAGAACTGTGCAAGTAGGATGACCCTTAAGTAACCCTGTAAAAGGCTCTTTAGTGATATAACCAAGGGGGACAGAAGCTGCAGTCTCAGCCTTTCAGCACTGAGAGCTTTGTTTTGAAAATCCGTTGAGGGAAAGTGGCAAAGAGGGGGATTCTCTGTAGGAGAAACATGCAAAAGTACTCGAGCGCAGAACGCTGCCATCAAATGAAAAAATGATGCTTTGCCACAAAATCATGTTGTAAACAGGAAGTGTTGGCAAACATCTCAGAAGGAGAGAGAAGAGGGAGGTGAGAAGAACCTGAACATCCTCTTGCAACAGCATCCAGGCCACCCCACTAGCATAGCACCATGCACAAAAGCAGCCTTGAACAGGCTGGGGGTGGCCAGGGGATTGCCAAGCTGCCTGCAAGCTCCTCAGGCTGGCCCCAAATGTCCAAGGCATTCATCACACTCTGGAAGTGCCTTAGTTCATAACCAGCTGGCGCTCTGCCAGCGCTGCTGCCCAGCACCATGACCTGCCCTTGTCAAGGAAGCAAGTGCACAGCTTCGTGCTGCCCCCATGTTCCTTGATTTGTTAAGATAGTTAATCACTGCCTTTAGCTAGTTCTGCCTGTGCAGAGGATCTGTCTCATTCTCGGCTCCCAGGATTTGCTGTTAAGAAATCATGTCCCAAAGAAGCTTCACAAAAGGGAAACTGAGGCAGCAAAGGGACATTCAGTCAGAGTCAGGCTTAGAAACCAAGAACCCCTTCATCCCACAATCCCTAAGCTATTTCTAAGCTATTTGGGCCTACCAGGACATTTTCTGGATGGGGAGGTGCTGGTTTTTTCTTTCTTCTTATCCTAAATCTGAAAACTGGGGCTCCTCAGTAGAATGCCCACATCTGGAAAACGTAATACAGCACTCAGACCTGCTGTCCTGTTCCGTATGTGCTCCCTCCACATGCTTGGTGGGCTTCCACAGTTGTGTGCAGGGAACAGGCACCTCTGCAGGCAGGAGTCTCCTCTCTCATGGGATTAATGTGGACTAACTCTAGGCATCTAAATGCAAGATTAGGACAGTTGTCTAGGCTCATGAGGCATTGAAGACAGAATGAACCTTTCAAGGACAGTTCACCTCATGCCTACTGAGAGATTATCACCTTTCCACAAACCTTGAGAATTTGCAGAAAGTAAACCCTGCAGTCTTACTTTAAAATGAATGCAGATGCAACGCACTGTCTGGCCTTTCTTAAGTGTCAAACCAGCTGATGAATCCTTCGGGACTTCAGAGATGGGCAACAGCTATGGTGCAGCCCAGTGAGAAGGTGAATGAGCAAAGCAAGTGCTCTGCTTTTGGCTGGGAGAGTAATTAGCAACAGGAAAGTGGACTGAGGTCAAGCGTAAAGTACTGCAGAGGTTGGATGTTACTATTTGAGCCTCTTCACAACTGCTGCTGAAGCAAAGCCAGAACAGCGTGAACTCCGGGCTCCCCACACGCTCCACAGCACAATGAACCGGAGCCACGTCGGGCTCCCAGGGGGTCACTGGAAAGTCCCCGGGATGTGCATGAAGAAACTTCCCATTATTGCTTTCCATGCCTGAGAGAAATGCTGTGGGAAGCTACCAGATGAATCCTAACCCATGCAGACTTTGAGGCTGATGGCAGTGGCAAGCTGCAGCCTCCTTGGGATAACAGCATTGCCAGAAGGACCACTTCCAGTTTTTGCAAGTTGTTCATAAACTGCATCAACTTGTCACTGCCTCCTGAACTCAGCATTGCATCCTGGACACAGCCGTCCTTGTTGCAGGACACTCCCTACACACCTACAGCAAGTCATTGCTGGAGGGAAGGAGGTCTCACAAATGGTTGGGTCTGCTTGGGGCTTGAATGCCAGGCAAGGGGCACACTGAGAAATGAGACACAGATAGACCAGAGATAAATGTGCCTCATTTCCTTGTGGTTTAACCCTAGTTGCATCACATGGGAAAATCTGTTCATCTTAGATTCATCCAGACCCATAAATCATCTCCTGCTGCATGTGAGTCACTGGCATTGAAAGCCTATTTAGCAATGTCAGCCTCTGCTTTGGTTACTAGGTGCTAATTATTTACATTAGCAAGCATCAGTCAAAGGAGATGACACCATTATGGGCTGTATATCAATGCTAAAGAAGTTTGCCATGAGGAGTGGTGGTGAGGAAGACTAACAGGACAGAGTGATGCTGAGCTGCCATTTTCTGGAGCTGAGGGCCATTGTGATAATATAGGTCACAGTCAAACTCTGTGAAATAATTCATGTAGATGCTGTTGTCATTCAAGTCTCCCCTGATTAGATCATCATCTTTCCATCCCCCCAGATCAGGATCAGAGCAGACAGGCAGCAAATTGAGACAAATGAAAGCAGAGGAGGAGTAAAGTGCTTAGCACTTAAGAGCAGGGACATCCCCGCCCCAGATACTCCTAAACAGGCAGCTCATGCTGGGACTTTTCTCTGCTCTTTGTCTCTCTGGGATTAGATCCTCTTGGTCTTCCCTGGCTCTTTGCTGCTGGATACAGCCTTCTCTGTGACCCAGCCCTTATCACAGCGTGCTAACTACTAGGTTCCATATTAATACTTCTCCCCATTGTAACATGTCCTCCCTAGGTCAGACCACACTTAACCTTGCCTGTGATACACTAGCTTGTGTTACGAAACTAACTATGTGCATTTTCTAGTTTATGTGCCCAGGCTATCTGGTCTCTGCTTCCCACTAGTCCTGCTGTTTTCAAGGATTCTCACTCTGCCTGGCTAATTGCTTCCCAAGGGAGGCTGCAGAGAAACCTGGAGCTCCAGCGAGGCCTCTCCAGCTTGGCCTCTATAGCTGATGTCTGGAGCTGCATGTCCTCTTGGAGCTTGCCGTCCTACAGCTTCATTCTAATTCATGCAAGCATCTCATGCAGGGACCTTTGCTAACAGGAAAGCTCACAATTGTGGAGAGGAGATGGGCTCAAATCTGACCCCTAAAAGCCATGTGGACACAACTGCCTGGAAACTCTTTGATGTGCAAATTGCATTAGAGCTACCAAGACAGTATAGAGGGACACTATGTTACGGTAGTCCTGAGGATACTGAAGAGCCATTCATAGACCTGGCAGCAGAGGCAAAGTTTAAGGAGGGTTTTTCAAAGGGTTTCAAAGGGTTTCCTCAGTATTGCTGGGAGGTTCTGTCTCAGAGCCCTAAGGCTGATGGCTACAGGACAGAAAACATGGGTGTGCTTCTGTAGTAGGGGTGGCCGAAAAGTTCCAGAGAGGGTGACTGCACTGCTCAGAGTTCAGCCCCCACCTGAATCTACCAGCGCTGTGTTCAGCCTATGCCACTCTCACTCACTCCACCTCCCCATCCCTGGGGCATCCTTACCAAAGGCTCCAGCTCCCGATGATCAATGAGGCTGAACTCCCTGATGAAGTAGTAAAAGTGCTTGTAGCAGGTGTTGACGTGAGCTTCAGCACCCATGTTGATGATGCTGTCAAAGTGGTGGATGTAGACATGGACGAAGACACGGAAGAGGCGGGTGAGGATCTTAGTGCAAACTTGCTGGAACTGCTTGGGGAAGGGGACACCTGCAAAGCAGAAGCAAGATGGAAGCCATTTGACTGTTTCTAAAAAACATCAGCTAGCGTTTAAATGTCACTGTTGTGCTTAACAGGCAGTCATGGATGATGAGGGAGGACTCCCTTGGCTATCATCAAGAGTGACAGCTACACCGGGGCAATCTGCCATCTCGCTCTCCCCACATACTTCCTCATAGCCCAGCCAGCAATTTCACACTGGCATGGTCCAAGTATTTGGGGAGTTGCCCTAGGAGAGAAAATTTCTCATCTGGTGGAGGAGACCACATCTCTCCACATCTGTCTCTATCCAGAGCAATCTGGCAGAGGATCCTTCTGCCCTCTCTCCCTGCTTTTCCCCTACAAGCCTGTGCAGGCACAGCGTAAGTCAAATTGTATTTACCCAGGTCCATGAACAAAACTAAACCTCCTCCCAGCAGAAAAGATACCTTCCCTGGCCCTCTGAATCAAAAGCATGGTTCATACTGTTTTTCTTCCTCCACACACCCTCAAACATAGTTTCTGATGCATCAACAGAAACAGGTGGGGTTTCTACCTTTTTTTCTGATCATTGTTTCAAACAAATGTCACATTAAAACAGGAAGAAAACTGCCCATCTTAATGATGCTTAGGTTGTAATTTAATTGCACCTGTAAGATGCTCCCTCCTGAGATGTCCTCCCAGGTTTCTCAGGAAAGGGGCCCATCACGCATTGCTCTATACTTTTAGCCTTGTCTCACACAAGGACGTAATTTCATACTGTACATTTCCATCCTTGTCTAAATGCACTGCTATCACAGTGAAAATCTCAGAGGTGTGATAGTCTGTGTCAGCAAGCTTGGGGTAAATCTTTAAAGGAAACCTGGCTTTGAAACCCCAAACATATTTTAAGGGAGGAGGAAAATGAAACAACTGGAATTTGTTTTCCTGAAGCTTCTTCCTGTTCCCTGAGCAACTCAATGCAAATTTGCAAAGAACAAAATAAAAACCTCCCTTCCCACAGTTGTACCAGCCTCCTCCCTTAGCTTCTTATTAATGCAGCACATAACCTCTTAAAAAATCTTTCCAAATAATCTCCGCTCAACCATGGCCAGCTCACACATTTTGTGCTGTGGAAAGCATCAGCAAATCTCATAGCTAAAAAAATTGGAAAATGGCAATTTTATCTTTGAATCTTTCTCATCATCCTTACTAGGCAATTAAACTATTTTTCCCAAAGGCTTCCAGCAGTTTTGTTTCCTGGCAGCAGTGCCGCGCCCCTCTCCAACATGGGTGGCAAACACAAAGGGTCTCCCCCTCCAACATCATGCATGGAGCCTGATGGCCAGGTTAGGTGGGTGCTGGGTTCAGTATCGCAGCACTCATAACAGAAAATGATCTTTGGTCTGAAACAGTCCTGCTCGGCCCAGCCCAGTTTCACTTTGCTTCATGCTCAGCATGGGTGCGGCGGGCAGGGCAGAAGCGTGTGCGCTTGTACCACAGGTGGATGTCCCAGCCACCTCTTGGAGGAGGACACGTATCAGCTCAGCATCACACGAACACAGAGAGGTGGATCTGAGACTGATTCACGGCCACTGACTGCATAACCACGAGCAGGCTGCAGCCCCAGGGCTGCTCCCGCAGCAGGGACCTTGGCATGACCTGTTTCACTGCCCGCTCTAACAAATCCTACTAGGACTTTCTGGGAAATGGTTCGCATCTGGCAAAGCACAACCAGACTTTCTTCATACCAGCAGGTTGGAGGTGCTACTGGAGATCTGCTTCTGCCCTCCACCCTTGATTGTGGGGCTCCCCTTGCCTACCAGTCTAAGGGTAGGGATCAGAGAGAGATGTCGGGGTTTCCCTGCAGTCAGGAGGGACAGAGTGCTTTATCAATGGCTTCATTTGAGCTTTTTGCGACGAGTGAGAATTTGCTGAGCAAATAAAAGCCGTAATCACCCAGCTGGGGACTCAGACATGCCATTAGGGTGGCCCCTGCAGACCAACTTTGAAGAACCCATCAAGAAATGGTTTTTTTTATAAAGAAATATTCATCATGGTAAGTTCTGATGAACACACATTGGCAGGCCCCGGATGGGGCGTACACACTGTTCTGAACAGCCTGTCTTCCTGGGACCGAGGCGAGCAGTTGCTGCCAGCAACTCAGCAGGATGCCAGCTGGCAGACAGCAACGCTTTTGTCACCCGTCCCATTTGCCTGGTGCCTCTTCTGGTCAAAGCAGGCAGCGAGGAAGAAATCAGACCTGACCAGCTACCAGGAGTTTATCGCCAAACTGTGAAGAGTGATAGTGAAGGAAAGTAGCAAACCTCAACCCAGTCCTGAGCTGAGAAAGAAAGAACATCAGACAGTGAACAGCAGATCAAAAGGATCTCAGACTGCCAGGTCTGAAAGCATCTATGGTCCCATCTATGGTCCAGATACTGCTGTTAGATGAGCCACCTCCAGAGCTGGCAGATGGTGACAAGTGGCTTTTCACCACTTTTGTCCGGAGGTTAGCCAGGAACTGTCTTGTGCTATAAATCAGTTACCAGCAAGTCTTCCTGGACATGCTGGCAGCTGAGAGAGGGGAGACACCTCCAGCTACATCCTGGGTTCTCCAGAGCAGCTCTTGTGTCAGGGAAAAAAGATTTAGCCTAAAACACAGAATCATAGAATCACAGAATAGTTTGGGTTGGAAGGAACCTTTAAAGGTCATCTAGTCCAAGTCTTGCAGCTGTCAGCAACTATGGGAGCTGCTGAGCTATCATATACCTAATGATGCCTGGAAAGATATCATCAAACTGCCAGGACCTACAATTATCCTTCTGGGCTACCCCACCACTGTGCTTTCACATGAACCCAGCAGGAGCATCAGCTCCCGGGAGGTGAAGCTGGGCTGCTCTTCTTTGTGCCCATCACAAGGTGTCAGTGTGTGGCCACTCCCTCCAGACATGGCCAGGCTGTAGTAGTGGCTGGCTGTCACTAATGGACTTCTACAGGTCACCCCTCACCCTACCATGTCGTGACACCACCACCCACTATGGTCCTTTGGGTCCAGGGATCACTGGGGTCAGGCTCTGGCTCTTTCTCCCCGCATCACCCCTCTCATTTGCACACCTGCCCAGGGAGGCACAGGCAGCCCCAGCAGCACAGGGCACAACCCTGGGCCACCAGGTCCTCCTTCCTCTCCCTGTGCAGCCCCGTCTGCACCTCCTGCGCCAGGACCCTCAATGCAGGCTACAGATGCTTGATTGGACCCTGCATCTGGCATGGGGGGCCTGCAGCAGTTGATCAAAGCGCTTCCCCACAGGAAGGAAGCAGGGCGGATATCTGATAAGCAGGTTGCCTCCACCAGCAGCATTCATGCCTTACTGCTGATCTCCAGTGACCTGGAAAGCACAGCAGCCCAGCAGGCACTGGGCACACTGGCAAGGAGCTGGAGAAATTCCCCATCCACTCACCCACAGCTGAAAGGAAAGGGCTCTTCAGGGAAGGCTGCATCTGACCAACCCGGGGAGAGCAGCAGAAAGATCTGGCATAAATACAGCTTGCCCTGGGTCACGGCTGCTAGTGCAGCGGATGTCCAGCAGACAACGCATGTGACATCCTCTCCAGCACATGAGGGGACATGGCGAGCGCAGGCTGCGCCTCCTCCCTGCAGCCAGGCACGCATTGCAGCCAGCACACCCCAGCAAGGGAAGAGCCCAGGGACAGTGATCCCGGCACTGGCCACGCACCTATCCTGTCCTTGCAGATGTTTAGTTTTAAACCAAGCATCCAGGCCAAAGCCGTCCTGCTTGCTAGGAGGGGTCACTGCGACAGCAAGCAGAGAGCAACGGGGCCCATTCCTTAAATGTGAGGGGCAGCAGGTTGCTCCCACCTCCCTGCCAGGCTGGGCCAGGCAGATCAGCATTACAGCCAGCGGCAGAGAGACACCATTAGTGGCCAATGTGCCGAGAAGCGGTACTTGGGAATGGGGTGGTGGGGGTCCTTGCTTGGGGGACTTTCTCCATGTCTGAGGTGATGTACGGTGGCATGAACCAGCAGGAGTAGCAGCCTGAGGAGATGAAGGGATGAGGCCGGTGGGACTGAGTCTGAATGGCTGGAATGACCTATTAGCAGGAGCGTGGCAGGCCAGGGGAAAGTCAGGATTGAGCCCCAAGTTTTGACAAGCCACCCTGGCAGTGTGATGTCTCTTGCATTTGCTCCACCCTCCCCAGCCCTACATACATGGCAACCCAGCAACACCATCCCAGCACGTCCCACTGATGCTGGTCCCAGCTGCCTCAATGGACAGCAGAACGCCACAAAACCCATCTGGGCTGATTTGAAGGCACTGAAACCACCTTTCCATTTGAATCACCGGTGCTCACCATCCAGCAGCCTTGGAGGAAGCAGCAGCAAATGCACAATCTAGCCCTCCTCTGACCCTTCTTGCATGATAAGGAGGAGACCACGGGATGCAATGTGAGCTCACTCAGATGCCGGGAAAAACATTTACACACAAGGTCAGCTCTTTTTCTCCATCCACGATCACAGGTATGTGCCACCCAGAGGCTGCACACAGACCAGACGAACAGTGGCTGGGAGCATCGCCTGTCCCACAGTGGAAAGGCAGCCCAATCCTAGGAGGAGTAAAGCAGAGCATCCATCCACGGCAGCGGAAAAGGGAGAACCTTACCCAGGCTCCAAGCCAGGGCGAAAGCTGTAAGTACAGCAGGTTCAATTTCACTCACCACAACACAGCCAGGGTGCTGGCAAGTGCTGTGACTCGCAACCCTGAAATGAATTAGCACCTTCAGTTTATCTTGGATGTTTTGCTTGAAAACCCCAAGATGTGATTTAATGCTCCAAGAAATCTGTTTTCCCTACTCTGTGCTGATTGCTTCAAAACGTAAGGAAACCATGTGGGACTGCATGTAAAAGGAAATGAAAACAAGAGGTAACAAAGTGCTTGCACTTAGAGTAAGGGACTGCGAGTGGCTCTTGGATCTCTCCTGCAATCTCTCCTCTTCCTAACCCTCGTGCTCCAGCCAGTTTAATTTTTTCATGATGAATCAGTACTGGGAAGCTATTTTGCTTCTTGGCAATTGTATTTTTTTCCTCTGGAAAAGCAGTAATTCAGTGAACTACGTGATGAATTATTGTTGTTGTTATTATTTCTCAATTCCATTTTGGCCACTGTGGTGTTCGGTGATTCATTTTTTCCTAAAAATAAGTCTTTAAACTCCATTTAAAACTAACGGCGTGATGGCAGCTGCAAGCTGGTGTGGTGTTAACTTTGGAAGAAAATAGGCAGAAAAAAAAGGACAAATTATGTGGAAAAATAGACAGCTGAGAGAATGGCAATAATTAGCTGAATTCTGAACATTTTTCTCCTGTTGTTATGGGGAGAAAGTATCGGATAATTTCACACCAAGTTTTCTCTGGTTTTTATAATTGTTTTGGGACCACACTTGAATGGCAGAGCTTGAGTTTTGAAAAGCTTTCCAAGAACTGTTCCAAAATCTCCTGTGACTGATGCTCTTTAGAGCCACAGGCGCATCTGGCAGAGAGCACAGGGTGTTTCCAGTGCTGGGTCTGGTCCAAACCCTGTGTCCACATTGATTTAATAACGGCGATGTTTCAGCAGCTGCAATGGTGCTGATGTAGGATGTCTGGCCTTGTGCAACCTGTGGCCTGGTGCTGGGCTGACCGGTGCAGACACAGCTGACTGCCGTGGGCCCTGCAAAGCCAACCCTCCTCCCCAGCACACTATGGCCCACAGGTGGTAGTTTGTTCACGTGTTGACTCACTGAAGAAATCTACTGATATAGTTTTACCAGCTGGTAAAAATACATCTGTAAAATCATTTATTCGTCTCCCTGCATGGAAACAATGCTTATTATCCATTTAAATATATTTTTCAGGACAGCTACGTTGGCTGGAAGAGTGGAAACCGCTATCACATGCAAACTGATACAGGTCATCTGGGAAAGCTGCTGCTGCTGCTGTAAATTTATAGCAATCAGGTTGGCATAGCTCACCCCATGCAGGGATTTATCTCATCTTGACCGGCAGAAAAACAGGTTCCCGCTCCAGAGGAAGGATTATACAGCAAAGCCTTTAAGTGGGACCGAGCCCTTCAGGTGGATTTCCCTGGGGACGAGGAAGATGCAGTATTGACCCCTGCCCCTTGCTGTGGTACGCAGAGGGCTTGGCAGCCCCTCTGGCCCCATTAAACCGCTGCGGGGATTTTCTACTGGTGCAAGGGTGCCATGCAAGGGCTGCGGTCCTGCTGGTTAACTCTGCCAGGTCACAAGCTGTCTGCTGGCATCGGGCTCCCTTGCTGCTGCTTCAGGTGTTGGCTGCCCCGCATGAGCTCTGCATCACAGTTTGGCTAAACCAACAGTGTTTGTCACCCAGGTGGCTCTGCTCCCCTCCCACCTCTACACCTCTGACACGTGCTGAAGAATCAGAGGCTTTAGTGGTGCAAATCAGTCCAGCTCTGCTCTGGTCACTGGAGTTGTGCCCATTTATCCCAGCCAAGGTCTCCCCCGTGATGCCAAAGGACCCTGTGAGCCCACAAGGCAGTGAACCACCTCTGCTCATTTCTAGCTGAGCCTCTCACCCCAGGGTGAAGGATTTCCCCCCTCTGACCCATGGGATACTTCTCCTTTAACTGTCAGGACAGCCATGAGCAAGCCCTGCTGAATCACGTGCTGCTTCAGGCTTTGTAGCTTTTGCATGGAGAGGGATGCTGAGGTTAGCCTCAGGCAACGTTAGCAAGTTTGGGGAATACTTGCTGTTTCTAAAAAAAGGTCTAAAAAAGGTCTGTTTTGTCTGTGGTCAGGTGGCCTTAGAAAGGGTAATCTTTGTGCCAGAGGGGCCAGGAGGGAAAGCGGAGATGCACGCAGCTCATGAAACACCTGCTGTGACGGTGGTCAGCTGTACACCAGAGGTGGACCTCTCCGGTACAAGCAGGAGTGGAACAAACCTTCATGCTAAATCCCATCTCTGCTGCCTCACCAGAACTCCAAAGCATGAAATCTATATTTTGCCCCATCACCTCATCAGACTCCTTTCCCTGCCTTAAAACCTTTCAGTGCCTTATTCCCCTTGACCAGGGTCTTTTCCCAAGGGGCTGCCTCTTAAGGAGGAAGGCTGAGCATCTCCTTTTGCTCGCTGTCCCCAAGGCCCACGTCTTTCTCCGCTGTGTGTCCCCCAGCCTCCCCCATCATCCGGTGCGGTGACGAGGAGCAGCCTGTCAGGAACGCACGGATGTGACATTTCCCTTTGGCCAAACACCTCCATCTTCTGAAATGCCAGAGCTGCCGAGCAATTACCCGGCACACAAGGCAGGCCAGTGAAAGGCAGTTAGCTGGGGATGTACTGACACAAACTGCCACCAGCTCCCTCCTCCCCCTGCCAACAACAACTGCCTTTCATGCATCTTAAAGTGTGATCTCGGGCTAAGCTCCCTTTTACATGTGCACAGAGACACGTCAGCAAGGAGACTGAAGTCACTCAGGCACATGAGGGTCCGCCCCAAAAAGGGGCTTGGAAGAGGGACCCTGGAAATGGCTTTGGAAGGGAAAAAAATGGGTTTGCCCCATGACTGCCTGCAGCCAGCCTCGATCTCACCCAGAACTACCCGCACACTGAAACAAAAGGAGAAGTGGAAACCAGAGGCACCAGCCATCCCTCCTCACATCAGGATGTGTTACACCTCAGAGGGAGAAGTGCCAGAGACAGGGTGAAAACCATCAGCACCATGAGTATACTTGGCTTTTATGCCTGAGGGAGACATGGGAGAGTGGGGGGTGCTGCAATGTCACCGTCCCTCTGTGGCTTCCTGCTTTCTGCAGTGTTACAACTCCCTGTAGCCCTGACTCCCCAGAGCAGCTTTCAGACAGCATCACATCCCAAATCCTACCTGAAAGGCATGAAATTGCACCAGGACTCTCCTTTCTGGCCAGAGGGAAATGGAGTAAATCCACGTACGCACCCCTACTTTTAACAGCACGCAGAGCTTCTCCTTCGGAACAAGCCACCTTGGAAAACGGCAGATCCAGCCCGCACCCTGTGGCTGCTGTTTCGCCCCTTGGTAGCAGCGAGCCTGTGCCCAGCTGTAGCTGGAATCAACAGGACCTTTGTTGTCCCCAGCAGAGCTGGGGCTGCCAGCACAGGGAATCCTGCACCAACACTGTCGGCCAGCCACACTTCCAGCCTCCTCTGTCCACTGGGATGTGTGGAACCCACTAAGCCCACGAAGGAGGGATGCCTTCACAGCACAGCGAATGCCCCCGGTGAATCCCAAGGGCTGATGCCTGTGCACCCTGGAAGCAGCCTGTCTGCCTGTCCTCCAGCATGAGGATCCAGCACTGCGCTACCCAAACTTCCAGCAAGAGGAAGGCGGCAGCTATTGCCTGCAGGTCTTTGCTTCAAGTAATGGAGGGAGAGAAGAAGAAAGCCCCGGAAGGCAGGCTGTACCACCCTAACCTCAGGCATAGCCAGTGCAGCCAGGTCAGACCAGGCGTCTGAGGGGGTCACGCCATCCTAGAAGGCTGAAATTAAGAGTTTGGCACATCCGGCCTGCAGGCACTGCCTCCCTCTTGCTTGCAGAGAGCCGTGACCCCTCTGAGCCTCTGAGGGCCAGAGACTTTCCCAAAAAAGACACAAAACTAGATGCTACAGCACAGCCAAACAGGGCTACAACAGTTAGTGGTGGCCAGTAATCCCACACAGACCATTTTTTTTTTTCAGTGTTTCCCAGCATATTAATGAAAATCCTGAGCCTAAACTGCACTGATTTCATACGGCGGTCAGCCATGCTGCTTGGGAAAATAAAAAAGGCCAAGCAAACTTGCAAAGCCAGGTGTTTTCCCCCAGAGCTCCTTAAATCTTCTGTTACATTCAAGCAGGTTTGCATTTCATCTGAAAAGCAACCGCTCCAAGGTGCGACCTGAGGCTCTGGCAGCCCCACCACCCCACGCATCAGCTCCAACCCTTGAACTCATCTCCCCGAACTGCAAGAAAGCAGCTAAGTAGCAGGGCTAATATTAGCCCCTGCAGCTGCCAAGCACTGCAGGTCAGCAGCTGAGGGGTTAGTTTGCAAGCTGTGGTGCCTTTGGCAGCTGCTGCAAGCTCCTGAGGCCAAACTTTTTGAAGGGATGCATCATACACGCTAGGGGTTGGCAGCTGGAAAGGCCAGATCCTGGGTCGGGCATCCCTGCTTGAATGATACCTCAGCTAAATAGCAACATTTGATGTATAATAAGGGCTGAGATGAATTAGCAGATATGGAAAGGAGCTGAGAAGTGGAGCGGCAAGGTGGGCGAGGGTTAGACCTTGGGGGCGTGAACCTACCTGGAACCAGAAAGAAACAGAGTTGGCTAGTCAAGAGAAGAGCACATGGCAGGGATGTGATGACCACCTCTAACCAGCCCTGCAGCTCAGGTCCTTGAGGAAGGGCAAGGAAGCTTATCATAGAATCATAAAGCTTGGAAAAGACCTCTAGGATCATCAAGTCCAACCATTAACCCAACACTACTGTGACTCCTAAACTATGCCATGAAGTGCCACGTCTACACATTTTTTTAACCATCCAGGGATGGTGACTCCACAGCCTCTCTGGGCAGCCTGTTCCAATGCCTGACCACTCTTTCAATAAAGAAATTTTTCCTAATACCCAATCTAAACCTCCCCTGATGCGACTCAAGGCCATTTCCTCTCATCCTATCACTAGTAACTTGGGAGAAGAGACCAACACCCACCTCACTACAGCCTCCTTTCAGGTAGTTGTTGAGAGTGATAAGGTCTCCCCTCAGCCTCTTCTTGTCCAGACTAAACAACCCCAGTTCCCTCAACCTCTCCTTGTAAGACCTGCTCTCCTGAATGACCTACCAGCCCTCATTTCTCACAGTCACAGAATATGTGGAAAAAGTTCAAGCACAGAAAAGAAAAACATTGTTTTCCACGTACCCAAGGAGCTGGATGAGGAATCCCAAGATCAATTTGCAGCAAGGGAATGTGTGGAGGATGCTGAGGAACGCCTGTAACAGGACAGGCTGCGATCCTTCAGATCGCAAATTTCTGCAATACCATCCCTGAAGTGCACCAGCGGCTTGGGAACCTGCACCAGTTACAACCCCAGCCTTCCCACGAAGAACCAGAGCGCACTCACCTATCCTGGTGGGGAAGATGTCCTCATTGTTAATGAGCATCTCGATCCAGTCCATCAGCATACACATGTACTGCGGGGCTGACAGCTTGGTTGGCTTCTTGTATTTGCTATCGTCCTGCCACCGGTACTCATACCTCAGCCCACCCGACATGATGGGGCAACTCTTCTCCGTGCAGTACTCCGACATGGTGCCGTAGATGAGGTTGATGCGGTTGAAGAAGTCCACCACATGCACAGCGATCCAGTCATTAATGCTCTCACCAGGAGGCAGCTGCACCACTGCCTTCAGGTCCAGCCCAGACTTGAGGGAGGCCTGGGCTTTCTTGTACAGCTCAAAGCGCTGGGTGCCTGGCTCAAACTTCTTTCGGGGGCGAAACGTTTTGTCTTTGTTGAAGACTTGCTTGAGACACAATGCCATTGTGGGCAGGGCTGGCCAGGGTGAGGGCAGAGGCTTGGTGCAACGTGAGACTCAAGGCTGGGGTCTTCAGGGGTGGAGGTTTCTGGGAGGAGAAAGAGAACTTTTGGTCACCTATGACGGCAGCTGCATGCGTGGGCACACTTGCAGGGACAAATTCAGACCAGGATGCTGGCTGGCCCCGCTGCTGTGGCAGCACATGAGGACACAGATTTGGGGTGAGCTCATGGCCCTTCTGCACTCACCAAGGTGACCTGGAGCAGCTGCTGCCACCTCACACAGCAGCTTCTGGCACTGGAGAGGGTGAGTGCTGCTGCACATGCCCCATGCAAAGCTTGATGCCACACAGAGCCCTTCCTCCCAAATGAGCACGCCAGGAGCTCATCGGGCTCCAGCCAGCCTCTTAATTCCAGGGCTTTTATCAATAACTGCTGCAATAAAGTGAGAGCCACGATATCAGTTGTGCTCACCAGCCCAGACAGTCCCAACCTGGTGGCCCTTTCCTCTTCCAGCAAAGAGGATGCATCTTTCCCAAGGATTTCTTAGTACAAATAATGCCTGACCCTGCTGCAGCGGCTGGCGAGCAATGCCCCAGGGACTTTCCTGTGACCGCAGCTGGCTGCTGGTTCACACAGCCCCAGCACCGAGATCAATGGGAAAAGGGGGGATTATTTCTGTTGTTCTGCCCCATGTGTTTGTTCAAAAGAACAAAACCCGCATCCGAAGGAGGGAAACAGCAGCCCAGCACAGCAACATGACATGCTAGGATGCGGCCAGCCCCCCCCGGCATGCACACAATGCACACAGGAGCAGTTGGGGTGGCGAACCGATGCTCCGGGTGACTGGTCTGGAAGTCATGGCTAGGCAAAGCGCTGAGCTCACCCCTTCCTGCCCGAGGTTAGCAGCACAGACAAGGGCTGCGGTATTTCCCTTTTTTTTTCTTTTCCTCCCTGAAGCTCCAGTGGAAATCCCATCTGCCCCAGGCGGTCCTGGACAGGCTGAAATACCCTTGTGCATTTAGTCACCCGTGCTCATCACCGGTGGTGTTAATGTGAGATCAAGGCCCCCTTGTGCTAAATGCTTTGCTGAGGCTTAGGGAAAAGAAAGTCCCCCAACAGCCTCCCCCTGACAGGATGACATGGGGAAAGTTAAAAAAAAAGGAAGAAGATTCACAGAAAGGGGAAGTGACTTACCCGAAGTCATGAGCACAAGGGAATTGTGCCTAAGCCAAACCCAGATGCACATTCATCATTAAAAAGCCAGCTTTCAGCCAAAAGCTTGCTATATAAACTCCGTTTTCTAAACCTAGTCCTAAGCCAGAGGCAGATCCTGTTTCGCCCAGCAGAGACCAGCTACACATCTTGCAAGGGAATCCCCATTCTCCCCTCAAAGCCCACTCACGAGTCATCACCGGGAGGCAGCAGGACCTACCGATCACCCCAAACACCGGCAGGATCTGCCCTGTGGGGATTTCTACACCACAGCCAGCATGTGGCTGCAAGGGGAAAACCCTGGTGTGGGTGCAAGTGCAAACCCTGGCATGTGCCATTAGTGCACTAACCACAGCCTTTCCCACAGGCTGGAGCCAAGCTTTGCATCATGAATGTTACTCAGGATGACTGTAATACCAGTGTATCTGCAAACCTTCCCCAGCTCATGTGGCTGGGTAGGATTTTAACAGCTCCAGCCCTGTTAACCCCAATTATTGCCAAAGGGCAATGACTGGGAGGTATTTCTTGTATGCTTTTTTGTCCCCTGCCCCAAGCAGCCACCTCCGGCCATGTTAGAGGGCTTGTTCCCCACTTCAAAAAGAGACCATGAGCTCTCCAAAATGCCACCTGACAGAGAGAGCCAGCATCATGTCATGACTCCTACCTGTCCTGAGGGGAAGGGTCTTTAGTACAGCAGCCCCGAGGGAGCCCGGCAAAGGCCAAGGGACTCCAGGCACCGTGAGGCTGTAAAGAAGAGCCCTTATCCAGGGCTTCCCACCCGGCTGTCACATATTGAAGGCACACCCTGCTGATAACACCCCTAAAAAGGCTTCATGGGGAGTTTGCTAATGCATAACAGTTTCTAAAATACATACATATACCTACATATATATTTAGATACAACTACTGCAATGGGGATCCTAATCTGGTAACCTAAGAAGTGCCGGGCTTCACTTTGGGATGAGGCATCCAGCAGGGTCTGCCCGTCTGGAGGTGGGTGTGATGGGGCTGAGCAGTGCCCGGCCCTGCAGCGCCTCTGGTGCTGTAGCCACCCCCAGAACGCTTGTTACTATCTGGCTCCGCCAGCAAGCCAGGACATGGGGCTGCCACCACCAAACCAGGACATGGGGCTGTCCCTCCCCTGCCCTCATATGTAGATTATTTTTCCTCCCTCTCTCTCTCTCTCCTGTCACCAGCCAGTGGCAGAAGGCTCTGGCTGAAACATAAAGACCATTCAAATGAGCAAAAATAAACAGTCGTGCACCTAATGAGAAGTCAGGATTTCCCCATCTGACACTTGGCAGCTTCCCAGGACAGGGATGATGCACCAACTATTAATCTGTGTGCAGCTCCCTCATCCCTGTCCCCGGCCAGTCCACAACCCTTAACAAAACTGAGCAGCTCCTTTGCCCAGCACCCAAATAAAACCCAGTGACTGCCCCACCGCAGGGCTGGTCAGGCATCACACAGTACCATGCCGAGCCTGCCAGGTAGATGGAGGATGAACAGCTTGGTTATCCCTGTGTTAGCCTGGACTGATGTCACCAGGTCACACAGTCCCTCCGGGTTAACATCAACACAGGCAGGGGCTGGGATCTAACCCAGGAGGTTTCCGTGGGATTTCAGCAATGCAAATTGTGCCAGGAGACATTTCTCCATGTTACTGTTTCTGCTGGCCTCGGCTCCAACCGCTTGACTCCAGGAGCTATTGCTGTCTGCAGGCTCTTCCAGGAAGAGGCCATGTTTGTTCCAGGGTCATGAGAAGCCACCCTGGCAGATGGTATCCCATCAAACACATCACTTGCAGGGGCCATCAGCAGTGAAATCTGTTCTTTGTGAACATGGTGGGGTTCCTGCGCCTCACAATGAAAGTCCTCTGCAAATATTGAACTCTGCATCTCGTCTCCCAAAGCCATTCTACTGCCCCACAACTCATCCCACAACCACATCTTTGCATCATCCACAACTGGATCTTTGTGTTACCCTGCAAGCTGCTCTCACTCACCAGGCAGGTGGGAATGTGCTTCATGCTTCAGTACCATCCAAATAAAACACCAGTTTAAAAAAAAAAAAAGCAACAAACCTGCTAAACATCTGCCAGGTGTTTCCCTACCGTGCATCTGGTAGAGGTTCCTGGGAAAGCAGGAGCAAAACCTACCACTGCTCAAGTGCTCAGAGGAGACCTGTCCCCTGAGCCTGCAGGATGCTGGCAGCACAGCCTCTCTGCTCCCTGGGCAGCAGCGCACGCTAGGATAACGCGAGTGGTTTTGCTTTCAGGATCCTCGCCAGCGTCGCTACCAAATTACCAAGTAATTAAATAGCCTTGTGAATCCTTACTGGAGAAGAATGTTCTCCAGAAATTAAATTTAACACAGAGCCAAAAATACTTCCTGGGATTTATGACCCAAAGAAGCAGGGAGAGGCGCCCAGCCAAAAACCAGCTTTCTTCTCTACCGTGCTCCAAAGCTTTGACTGCCCAGAGAGATTGATATGCAGGAAAGGACCTGGGCAGTGTAGGGAAGGAGCTGCACAGAGGCCAGGCTGGGGCTTGAAATACCAGCTACGGCCCTTGCAGCTGGGGCACTGAGGTAGGATATACCAGCTCGGAGCAAACAGGCTCTGCAAAGTCACCGATGCCTCGGTTTCCCCTCAGGCAGGGACCCAGCACCAGCCCCACTTTCTGGGAAGAAAGGCAAAGTCCTTTGGGAACAGACCCAGGTGCATCCCAAGTATAACTGGTGGAAAAAGGCATCAGCAGCAAAAGCAAAACAAGGTTTTCCCAGTGTCCACCTTTATGCATGGAACTCAGCCGGTGCTCTTCCACCACTGGCTGAGTATTTGGGACAGGTTCACGTAAAGAGGCAGAAAATGGGAGATTTCCCAAGGTTTAGCGGCGGTGCAGAGTCCAGCCGAGCCTGATGTTCAGGGCTGTTGCGTTCATAGTAATCAGGCTGCAGTCCGCGGGGACTTGGGGTGGGACAGGAGACCCGTCCAAGCCCAAGTCACCTCTCGCATGGCCCATTTTGGGAAATCTGAAGGGCGAGATGCCATTCAACAAGCTTAGACAGCAGCTTCTTACAACATGACTGTACACATCCCGCTGCCAGCCCGTGCCGGCAGGGCCTGGATTGGCGCCGCGGCGGCAACCTGCAGGTCTCTGCCTTCGGTTCCCACGTGCAAAATCAAAGCTTCTCCGAGAGAAGCCTTGGCAAAGGCTGCAACCCCGCTTCACCATTCCACGGTTCCCATCACGGGGTGGTGCTGGCACCCCGGGGGCTCACACATCCCTTTCTGAAGCATCTGTAAACCCCTGAATCAAAACTTGTCCTGCTCACAGGAGCAAATGGGGAGTGAAGCAGGTGGCTGTGGAGCTGGAGACTTTCCCTGCTGTCACCCCATGTCGTTGCTGAGGTCAGTCGGAGGAGGAGGAGTGAAGCTGCCGGGCAGAAAGAGGCCACCACTTCCCATGGGACATCCACGCCATGGTGTGCTCGGTGCTCACCCCCATCCATGTGCCCAAAATAGCCTTGGCTTTGCAGAGGGCTGGCTTCAAACCCAGCTGAGCAGCCACAAAACCCCGTCCACAGCTGCGAAGGCTGCTGGCTTCAGTCCTGCCCCTCTTTTTACCAGTGGCAGCAGAAGAGAAGCTCAATTGGGTTTAGCAAGAACCAAATGAGCACAGGGTAAAGCTCTGCAGAGGCAAAGCAGAGCCACTGCCGGGGACATAGCAGGCAAAAACTGAATTCCTAGATTGCTGGCACATCCAGAGACGAAAGGAAATGAACTGGATGGGGGGATGTAAGTTCAGGTTCAAACTAAGCCACTAATTTCAGATTTGAGGGTTGTTTGGGTTTTTTACTTAAGCTTTTTTTTGCTTTTTTTTATCATTTGCAAACCACAGAGGAACAAGGCAAGGCAAAAGCTTTGTTTTAGATTAAAAACAACTTTGAAAGGTCTGTTTAGAAACTGGCAAAATAGAAGGGGAAAGCAGGCAGAGCGGCAGGAGGGGGGCTTCCTCCCCCCCAAGTCCTGCAGGCGCAATGCAGGGTCACCAACAAAAACCTCCAGTTTTGACCCAAATAAGCTTTAGTCAGAAACCCAGCAAGAAGGAGCAGTCAGACACACTGCTGGTCTCTAGGGTGATGGGCACTGGGGACAGTCCCGCGCTCCCTGCCCCGGTTTCCCCTATTTCAAAACTCCTCTCCCTTCCCAGGTTGCCTTTATATTAAGGGCTGCAAAAGCAAAGGCTTCAGGGGGGAAAGTGCTTTGCAAGTGCTTGTGGGAAGCAAATGATCATGGAGGGTAAGGAGAGAGGAAGGCTCTGACACCGGCACCTCCCATGGCTCCGGTGCTGAGCGCATCCTCTCTGGGTCTGGCCCGAGACGGTTACACACTCACACAAGCGTCTGACTGGAAACCGCAGGCAGCCGCTTTAGCAGCACACTCCAACCCTCGCTGGCAGTGCTGCAGCCGGGGAGCACAACGAGGGGTCCAACACCGCGGGCAATCCACAGGCAGGCTCTGGCTCCCGCTGCTTTGGGAAGAGGCTGTGGAGGGAGAGTGCAGATCCGTGCAGCTCCAGGCGCCACAGAGCGAAGTGTGGGTTAAATACCACCAGCTCTGCACATCCCCCTCTGGCTTTCCCTGGGCGGATCTTGCCTTCGGCTGCCCAGGTGTCTACTTCTGCTTCCCTGCTTTAGGGGATTCCCATCTCCCCACCACAGGCAGTGTAAAAGTCCCATCCTGCCCCGTCCCCAGCAGAGAAGCAGGGCAGGCATCAGGCTCAGCCACCGTCTGCCAGAGCCCTGAAACATCCAGCCAGCCCCCAGATGGACAGTCTGACCAGAAAGCAGCTGGCCCTGGGGCTCAGCTGGCTTTTCACTGCTCTAGGAAGCATTACTGTCTGGCTGCTCGCTCGTCAGCCCTGTCCCTAAGCTTCCCTTCAAGTCCCAGAGAAGTCCTGTCACAAAGTCTGGTCTTCAACCTGTCCTAAAGCATCTTTGCAAACAGGGCTTCTTCTTGGTGGACTTGAAAGTACGTCAGAAGTACCCCAAAGACCAAAGCTGTCTCTCCTGAGCATGCCTTGCACTGCAGCCACCCCAGCCCCAATCTAGCCAGGTGCTGTGGGCATACGGTGCTCCCAGAGAGGGGAGTGTAGCCCCTCTTTTCCAGACTTCACAATAGTCACGTCTGGTTGTAATTGTCCAAGGAAGGGGAGCTGCAGAAGGAAGATGCTGGGGAGCATGGTCTTGGGGTGCTGGCCCCGCTTCCTCTGTGCTTCCTGCTGGAGCCAAGCCCCAGCTGGGCTGTCCATGATAAACAGGGTTATTGGCTGCCGATCCCAAATATAACCCAACGATGGAAAATTCCAGGAAACAAGCCAAGATGCCGGAAGAGGGATCAAGGCCCAGCACATGGGCTGGAGGAGCTGCAGAGAAGCCCTGAGCTCTCAGTAGCTTCTCCCCGCTGCCAAACCCTCCTTGTGCAAACCCCCACAGTGCTGCAGACCTGCCCCCCGAGAGGTGTGAGCATCCTCCAAGGCAGCCCCTGAGTACCCGTCTCTGGAGAAGCAGCAGGACTCGGCCTCCCACGACCTGGCAGGAAGCCACCCTGGTGCTTCCCCCAGCCTTGCCTGGTGCTTGGAAATCCCCGGCTCATACAAAATGGACCCAGCACGGCTTCCAGGAACAGAACTACATGCACCCTTGGCTTGCCCCTCAGCTGGCTCCACTGTCCCCCAGCGCTGCCACTCCTTGCCCTGCCTCCCTGCCACACCACCTGAAAGCAGCAGCTCTCTGAGGACACAGCCTGGCCCAAAGGCACTGAGGTTTTTCCCAAGTCACCCAAGATGCCTCCAAGCAGAAAAGCAAAGCCCCATCTCTCCAGGCTGGAGGCAGCATACCCGGTTCGTTCTGGGAGTGATGCCCTTGTAGTGCTGAGGGATTTTTAGGAGTACCTCATTCCCAGGAGGCTGGGATCTTGCTGCTGCCACCAGTGACTTGCTGGGAGCCCTGCAAAGAGGTGTCCAACAGCCTCCACGGTGCCCTACTGCTCTAGTTCAGTCCCAAGGGTGATTACTCTGCCTCAAAGCTGTAATCCCAAACACCAGGAGCTCCGGGACTGTGAGCTTGGGGAAGATGATGAGAGGAGACAAGACAAGCCAGCTGCTGAAAACCCATCTCCACCGCTCCCTCTCGCCCGCTCCCCACGCCCACAACTTGCTGCCCTCCTTCTAACACGGCCAAAGCCACTGCCGGGACTGCCCCCCCCTGCGAGATGGGTGTCTGCCCACACCACGCACTGCCGGCAGGGCTGCCTGTCCCCGCTTCCCCTGCCCATCCCCAAAACATGCTCCCTCAGTATTTACACACCGGCAGCTGAGCAGAAACATACCAGGGGAAACGAAAAGCCTTTTGCAGGCGTCCATGCCCTGGCCGGGTGAAGGATTGCTCCTTCACAGGCTAAACGCAACCAGGTCTTACCCAACCTGTGCTTAAAAGCACCCCAAGAGCATCCTTGGGGGTGCCACACTGGCTTTTTCCACCCCCAGCACTCACCTCATCCTCCGGCACGCCCGGCTTCCAGCCCCAAATCCCTCTGCTGTACTTTCTGCTCTTACTGAGGAAAAAGAGAAAAAAAATAAGAAAAAAAGTCCAAGCCAGGCTCCCCGTTGGGACTGTCAGCGGTTTGGGGATCGCAGCAGCAGGGAGAGCCACCACACTCCAGCACTCGCCGGGGGTTTCGTTACAGAAACCCAGGGCCGAGGGTTTTTCTCCGGCTGGTGATGTCACATCCTGACCCCGCCGGCAGCTCCAGCTGTCCCTGGAAAATGCACTGGGAAGCCGGCCTGCCGGCCCCCCGCCAGCCGCAGCGGTGGGCACGCACGCTCCCGGGCAGGCACCCGCACCCTCACCCACGCACCATTCCTGGATGCTGAGGTCCTTTTTGGCGTGCAGTCCCGCACCGCTGGCTGGCTCCGGGCTTTCACAGGACAGCAGCGTGCTGGGGAGAGGAGATGAAATCCTGCAGTATTTCCCCCCGCCTCCATCTTTTGCACAGTCCTCCCTTCATCCTTCCCCCCTCTGCATGCACACAAAAATCAGCCAGAGGTTTCAGTGCCAGGCCAAGCTGGATGCTGTCCAAAGCAGAAAAGCCAGACAGAGAAGAAAGAAAAAAAAAAACAACAGAAAAACTTTTGCCGCACAGAGCAGACTTACTTTCTGTTGGTCTCGGAGGTGGGGCGAGCTCTGAACCGTGTTGCGGTATTTAAATACCGCTCAGCGAAAGCAAGCCTGCGCCAGCACGCTCGGTGCCGAGAGGAGCGGCCAGACAGCGTGGGATGGCTCAGCACAGGCCGGGACTCTGCGTTGGGGTCAGACACCTGGGTGGGGATTTAAAACTTGCGGAGCACCCCATGCGTGATGCTTACAGGTGTTGCAGCAGGGTGGGAGGCAGCAGCACGGCCCTGGCGCTCGTGGTGCCCTTCCTGGCACGGCAGCATGTCTTTCCAAGGCGAGAAGCCCAGCTCAGCCGAGCAAGATGAGATGCTAGCATTGCTGGAAACGTCTCCAAATTGTTTGGCACTGGGACAGTTCTAGCGAGGGAAACATTTCTAGGCTTTGCTTAAATGTGTATTGAACTCAGGTTCAGCCAAGCATTTGCAGGTGACAAGGCAAGCGTGGGGCCAGGGTGCAGGGCAAGGTGGGTGTAAGGAACAGCAGGAGCATGAGAAAGGAAACCGCAGACCCAGCAACGTGAGACAGTGGGAGGATCCAGCTGCTGGGTGTGTTTGTATGAAGCAGGAGGGTTGAGGATGAGGGTTTACTTCCCTGAACCCTGCCTGGCTTCCCCTGTTGCTGCCGATTTACCTTCCGACCGCATGCAGACTGCACCCAGCAGGACACATCCCTGCAGGATCTGGACCCCTTCCCCTGTAACAGGACTTCTCAGCTACAGGTGATGCCAGCGTTTGCCCTTGAGGCACAATGTTCAGAGCCAGTCCTTAAAAATAGATTTACCTTCCCGGTGATGGCAAATATCCTTAGTTATCCAGCAGCCTCCCAGAGCAGATGGCCACAAGAGAGATCATCCTGGGCCCTACAAGGAATCTGCTGTCCTTTCCTCCCTCCCCTTGTGCTGGTGCAGGGCCCAGCACAGTGCTGGTTTTGTGCAGGTGCAACAGAAACTATTTGTCACCTGCAGCAGCATCTTATTAGGAGCAAAGACGGCATCAGAGGGGCTGTAGCATCTAGCAGCAACCACTAGCAGATTGCTTTTGGACAGAACCAGAGGGAATCAGGGCTCTGGCAGGGCTCAACACCTGCTGACAGGGTCTTGCACACCCCATCAGCCCCTTGCTTTCCTACCTGTACCCGTTCGGGACATGGCTGAAGGGCAGGTCATGGGCTAGGTGATGGGAGAAGGATGCATTGAGGACACACAGGGTTCACCTGTGTCTGGCACCCATCGCAATGTGAGAGGGCTGAGATGGCTCACACCTGCAGCATGTTTCTGCAGAAAAGGTAAAACCTGGAGGCGAAGGCCCCTGTACGCTCAGCTTGAGCTGACAAATTCATCTGTCTGGCTGCTTCCCACCATGATCATCAGCTATTTCAGCCCAACAGCCGTAACCCCAAAAGCTCAGCTCTGTGTACACATCCTCCCCAGAACCTGCAGGCTGGTTTACAGAGGCAGAGCCTTTTCCACCTCAGCCTGGCCCTGATCCTGAGCAAATCTCTCATGATCATTGCAGATTATCTCAGGCTGAAGTAACACCCCTAAAACCAGGATCTGGCCCAAGGAGAACATCAGCCTCCTCCTGGTTACCATCAAGGACCATCCACAGATACTGAAGGAGCTTGTCGATATCACTGCAAGGTTCAGGCAGCCGCAGCTCCGTGAAGTCTTTTTTCAGCACCTGGGCAAGCGTCCCCGACACTGGATGGTCCCCACTTGCACATCACAGCCAGCCTGAGTTCTGGCAAGGGCTGAGCAACACTGCTGCCCTCCACCCTGGGGACCCGGTGGGCACCAGCATCCCCAAGGGATGCAGGAAACCACAACATGGCCTTGGACCTCATGAGCAGGAGGCGGAGGTCTGCAGAGCAGATGTAACTCCTGAGAGCTAATGCCAAGTCAGGAGGAAACCTTCAACTGAAACCCCAGCAAAAAAACGGGCACAAACCCAAAACTGAGGGGGCTTGGCTGTATAGCAAAGGTCCCAGAGGGAACTCACAGCCAGGATTTACATCCAGGCAAGATGGAGCCAAAATACTTAGAGGCAAGCTGGGGTCCTCCCACCCTCAGCAGTCTGGAGCCAAAGGAGGGGGGGCCAGAAAAACAGCACAAGGGCTGAAGTTGTACCAGCAGGAGCCCTACAAGTCCACGAGGGAGAGCAGCATCTCCTGGTCAGGGAGTTACCCGCTCGCATGAGGCTTTGGGTTTTGGAAACCTCACAGAGCAGGGAGCCTGCAGACCCAGAGCCACCCAGGATCCCGGCTGTGGGGAGGGATGGCAGGAGTCATTTGGGAAAGAGGAAGAAGTCAGAGGGGCAGGCTTGAGGCAGGAGGGATGTGTTATTGTGAAAAGGGCATTTCTCTGCCCTGCAGGAAGGAAGAGGAGGGGTTGGCCCTGCTCCTGAAGGCAGGTGCATGGCTGAATTTATCCAAGGGGAAGGAAGCGGGGAAGGAAGCAAGCCTGGAGCACTGGACGGCTCCATCGGACCTCGTGGGTGGTCACAGAAAGAGGGTCAACAGCAATGTGGCTTTGCACGGCTCGGCAGGACACAGCGGCACTGGGGGTGGGGGTGCAGTGAGACCCCAACGGCTGCAGTGCCAGGCCAGGCTCTCCCCAGCCATACGATGCCCTGCACAGCATGCACGCCAGCAGCACTGCACCCCGGCAGTACAGCACCCCATCGCACAGGGAGATACTTGCTCCGAGGCAGGGTTTGAAGGCTCTGCGTGCCTGTGCAGACCACAAGACACAGCAAAAGGGAGCAGTGGGTTTGCTCCGGTTATTCCCAGAGAGGCAAAGGACGCGCCCAGAAAAGTTTGCCTTGGCTATGCAGCATCAGGAACAGCCTGTTTCTCCTTCCCTGCTCCACTGGGTCCTGTGCAAACTCAGAGACAGGGAGTGGGAGCTTTCCTCAGCCACAGACCAGGGGGGACTGGAGTCTTGCTGTTTTCTAAGGCACAGGAAAAAAACAGGCACAGATGGAAAAGGACTGGAGTCAGCATTTTAAGCAATTGCAAGAACATCATCCTTCAATCTGCACTTCCTTGATTGCTGCGACAGCAGCCTTTCACAAGCCAGGGTGTCTCCCTGGAGAGCAGGACAGACTCCTGGGTTTCCTGCTCATGTGGGGGTACATCTCCCTGGGGCGACAGGGGTGGGTGGGCAAACCAGGTTTTGAGACACTGCAAACGAGACCCTCTGGCTTCAAAACTCGTTCCACAGCTCCTAGCAGGAACTGCAGCCGCATCCCTGGCCTGGGCTCCCCTCCAGCTGGAGGCAGACAGCAGGCAGCACAGAGGGAAGGAGGTGGCTCCTGCAGCACCTGGTTCAGCCGTGAAGACCCTGGTCCACAAATGGCTGGAAATCTGCAAAGCGACATGGAATGTCTGCCCTCCCCAGGGCAGCACATCTAGGACCTCGGACACCAGGCTAGGGGAACCACTGCTCTCAGGGCAGCCCACATTATCAACCACAGAGGAGCAGCCTGGGCATCTAAATGTTTTTCACCACAAAACTCCCCGAGTTCACAGAGCTGAGCAGACAGGCTCATGCACTGTGTGTGTGCTGGCAGCTCGGAACGAGGAGGCAAACCTTCCCTCTAGCGGCTGTGCGGCACATAAATCTCACAGTTACCTTCTGTCCCCACATCAAGACTAACAGTGTTGTTTTCACCAGCTCTTGGGCTCAACGCAGATCCTAAGCGCATCCAACGTCTTACTAACACGCCAAGGCTACACCGAGCAGCTGGCAGCGTGGTTCATGCATAAATGCATCCCGGGCACCAGGGACGCCACACAGCCACGAAACACCACTGGCCTATTTCTGCAGCAATGATGGTTTGTGGGGCCAGTTCTTCAGCTGAGTTACTCCCCCTTACAGCAAGCATTTAGTGGGATGGAGGATCAGGCCTAGAGTTTCTCCAGGACCTTTTATTACAGGTCTTTATTCAGTTTCAGCCTTGTCACCACCACAGCAGCAGTCAGCACAGATCTTAAACTGTGCTGCTCAAACCCTAACTGTAGCACAAGCACACACACTAGTACATATACTTCCAAAAGGACTAACGGTTTCCACTTTTCCATTTACTAATTAGGGAGTTTATTTACACCCTGTCAAACTTGCACCCTACAACTGGGCCACGGAATATTGAACCAGCTCCATAACCAAGATGCTCTGATGGTGCAACATCTCACACTACAGGGCCATCTACTGATATAATCCGTATTCCTACATGACATTATAATCTGTATAAATACAGATTATAATCTGTTTACAGATCATACAGGAATACAGTAGGGAATAGCTGTGGGAAGCTTCCCAGCTCACAACAGCGTATCAGGGGCACAGTCTATCAGACTGCCTTCCTGGAGAAAACATAGTAGTTTTCCAGGGCTGCAGCAAACCCTGTCCTCAGCAGCAGATCTGGAAATTCCTCCCATGAGGAAGGTGTGCAACTTCCAGCTTTGTAAGCCCTCTGCTGCCTCCCTGCCGTTGCGCACACACACGCACATACAGGTCTAGCCAGGTCTTTGCTCCTCGGGGAGACGCAATACAGCACCAGATCACTGACACCAAGGTATAAACTTCTGTGCCAGGTGGTCTCGCCCTGACACAAGGGTTAACATGTGATGGTGTGCACTTCAAGGCACATGAATATGCCTGCAGAAAAAAGCCCTTGCTCCGTCAGTCCATTCCACCTCTGCCAAGGCCAGAAAATGCAGTCTCTTGCAAAATGGCTGCATGTGGTACGATCAACTTTGCCTTTTCAGTTTGGATCTTTTTTTAAAAACCTTTCCAATGCACGCGATCCAAGAAATGCTTCCTTTTCTTGACTTTGCCATTTCTGTCTGTCTTAAACCCTTGGAGATGTTCTTAGCTTGGGATTAATCACATGAAGGGTTGAAAAAAACCCTACTCAAAATTACAGGCAGTGACTGCTACAGCATTTACTAGAGACACTGGTCTTTTAAGCCCAGAAAGAGGCTTAGGTGTAGATCTGGAAGCCTTGAATTTCACTCCTTTTGGCCATTACTCAGGGATGTTATAGCTATATTAAAAATGAATACAGCAACTTTGACTTCTTCAAAGCAGGAAGTTAATGAATCAAAACTGCCCTTATTTCAGCTAAGGGAAAAGGATAAATGGAATACGAATGCTACAGAATAGAAGGAGGAAGGCTTTTAATAAAGGTGATTTGATGTTCAGATTACAACAGCCCTATCCACACCTCTGGTTATTCCCCTGCTACGCACACTCACAGCCCCAGTGCAATCAGAAACAAAAAGAAGACATTACCAGGGAGCAGGACCATCTTCTTGCAGCACAGCCCTGGGAAATGTGCCTCTTCTAGAAACATAATTCCCAGAATGGACAGGAGTTCACACCCAACGTATACAGGCCGCTGCTAAAATAGACCCCAACAATAAAACCCTATTATTTACCTTCAGTGCTTAGCTGGTCATGTCCAAAGAATGGACTGAGAAAGTATGGAGTGACAGTATTAGAGCACCTGGGTCCTACAATTACACTAGCACACAGATTGTGTAAGAGCCCTTTGCAACTAATCAAACCTCCATATCAGGTCACGGTTAAGGGTAGCACAGAAAATGTTACCAGCCCTGCCCAAGAAATTGGTCTTCCTCTAACAGAGAGAAGCTGCATACCCTCCTTGCCTCCGTTCCTTTGCCAAAGGAGGGAATGCTTTCCAGCTTCAGCAGGCCGACGGGAGGACGCCACGTGGCCCGGACGTAACAGATGATTAGTGCTAAGGGCAAGTTAGTGCCAAGGATTTGATGTGCATATGGGAAGTATTTCAGCATTGCTCCTGGGAAGCTCCTGGCTGTCTCCTGTTTACCTCTCTACCTGTGCAGCGGTGGTACGCTGATAATCCGTGCACAGCCTGCACATGGCCCTGCTGCAGTATGCCCAAGTCCGCAGATGCACTGGCTGCCTCTGCTGGGAATGAAAACAAGAGCAGCTCAAAGCGTGAATGCTTTGGGATTCTTTTGTTGGAGGCAGGTTTAAAAAACAAAAACAGCCGAAGGCCTTAAAAGCCAGATTCTTACCAACACTGCTGTGTTAAAGCTGCTGTGCATATGCACACCAATGCATTTTTTCACGTGTTGTCACTTAGCGACTGAGAAATCAGCAATTCCATCTTGCTTTTATTGAAGATAGCAGCTTTCCTGAAATGGAAACAAGAGCTATTTTTTGTCCCTCCAAATACCATTTGTAGAGTTACCTGACTAGTTGCCAGGCTGAGAAAAATTAATTCTACACTATTCAAAAATAAATAAAAATAAACCTGTGTTGATAGTATCCTACTCCTCAAGAAAACACCAACAGGATAAAATTAATACATCAATTAAGAATCACAAAACTCCCAGAACAAATCTAGTAGCTCTATTTTTTTTAATCCTGAGAAAAACCAATGGCACAGTCTGTTTAAAGAGCCTCACATACGAAAGTAACAAAGAAAAGTCTGTTTTAGACCATCGGTCCTATTCTCTTTTCTTGATGGACAAGCTTGTATAAATTCCACACAGATTAAAAACCACTGGCCCATGCAATTATAATGGTGGAGGGCATTTAAAATGCATTTACTGAGACGAAACATTGATCGCTATTTGTCTCCTGATGCCAATACAGTCCATTACATAGCTCCCGTTCTGTCATTTTATTTCAGATTGCAAAAATACAGCATGCAGCAGTAAGTTACAGTATGGGAAAACAGCTCGTTCTGACAAAGTTACGCTGAGCTGAAGCACAGGGCTCCACTTTGCCAATTAGTTATTGTCATTCAAATGGCCTAAGTCCTCATCTTGCATCAGTGCCAGACAGGCTTGACTATCACACTCCTAGGATGTCTCCAGATCCTTTCATTAGCCAAATCAAAATCAAAAAACAGAAAAGACAGGACCACCCCATCTAGGAAACACCCTGCCTGCTGCTGGCTTGCTTCACCCGCAGGTCAGGATCTACGACTTGTCAGAAACCTGCGCAGGTCTCAGTTCTCGTCCAAGTCCGCTTTGCTCAAGCTCTGCTATAACTGACATATATTTAAATTCACTAGATCTGTGGTTGAAGGTCTCCACTAATTCATACGTCTCGGAACGATCCGTCGCATAGAAAAGCTGCACCTGATTTGCCAAGCACTGTGCTTCACGGACCACCTGCAAATTAAAACAAAGAATTTGTTACCATCTGGTTTTGTTGTATTTGAGTATCCCATTGCAGCTGAAAGGCTGCAGTCCTACTCCTGGAATGACTCAATTCCAAGTCACCTCAGTTTTGCAAATCTCCTAACAAACCACCTCCCCTCTTGTTCCTGACCTACTTACATACTGTAGCACTGTGCCTACAAACTACTCTCCCGCCAAGCATACACCTCAGAGGTCAAAGATGTCTTTCATGATCCCTGCCCGCTCTATGGCACTGGAGACACACCCAAGTCTCGTCTTTCCCTTCTTACAGTCGACCTATTTGCAAAAATTGATTGTCTACTCTGAGCTACAACAGTGCAAATGCATTACAAATGACTCCTCTGCGCACAGTTTCAGAACCAGTATAAGTAGGTCAGTTAGAGGTGGGAAGCATTAGCTATCTTGTTCCACCAGTCTCATCCCTAGTGCTGTTAGTCCTAGCACCGTACTGTTACAGATATGCAAATAACAGCACACCCACACATAGGGAAAAGAGCAAAAGCATGCAGAAACCTAACATAAAGCTCTGGAGGTCTCCTGATTTGACGAGCAGTATTAAGCTTCACTGTTTTAACTTGTTGGCAGGTAGCAACAGCTTTCATTTAGATTTGTTTACATGAGTAAGAAAAACAGAAGCTTTTTTTTTTTTTTTAACAAAAATAAACTATAATACCCAGAGTAGGGGGGAAAAAAAAAAAAAAAAGAATGTGTGAGCTGAAATCACCAGCAGACAGCCAAACACCCATGATTTCCTTCTAGCTTTCCCTAGTAGTATGTAGATTAGGTTAAAGATATGTAGTAAGACCACTCTTTGAGAAAGGTTTTTTTAAAGACTTGATCTTAAATTGATTTTATTCAAAGCTATAGCAGGAGTTGCAGCATAAAATGAATGAAAATTAGTGAAGCCAATGAACATATTTCTCTGGTTTCTCTTACCAAGAACTTTGAGTCCATTTCTGCTGTCATTAGTACTATCCCTTTCTCCTTCTGCAGCTCAGGGTAATGGTACAAGACCAGCTGGCTAGGAGCAGTTTCACCTTGGGTCTGGAGGAGATAAAGAAACCTGTCAGTATCGCAGAAAGAACTTCAGCTCTATTGCGGAATGAGGCTTGATTACAAAACATTTGAGTATTAACTGCTATGGAGACAGTAATTTTTCAAGGTTTAAGGGTCAGTTCTAATTAGAAGTTCATTATTCCTGGTATTTAGAGAAAACAAGGGATTTGCAGACTTAGGTTGGGGTTTTTCTTGACTAAAGACCATTTTGCATTTGTAATAACCCCCGATTTCCAGAAAGACATTTAAAATACCAGTAGATGCTACGAGATTAAGTAGTTTACACAAACAGTTCTAAAAAGTTTGGATCTTGCTTTTATTTTGAGACTATTTGACTTCTACCTCATTCTCCTTTAGATTAAAGAGACACTTA